>NC_092710.1:256540346-257832872 GCF_047496885.1 Scyliorhinus torazame
ATATGCACTTGAGGGAAATAAGGGTTATCAGGTTACAGGTGTGAAACTGGTTGGATTGCTCTAAAGAGAGTCTACATGGACTATGAGCTGAATGGCTTCCTTCTTTGCTGCAATGACTCTTGAGTTTCTTATTGACTGGAGAAGCAACAGAGTAGCTCAGAATATGTGCTGACTCACAGTGATGTATGAAAGCTTCATATTATAGCGATTATAGGAAGGAAGAAGTTTTAGTTGATTTCTCCAGGAAAAGGAATTGTTGATGAGGAAATCAAATGTTTGCATGAGTTTTTCTTCTGCTTAAGTATCTTTTCAAAATTTTTCTCATTTCTGGAAGTGTTCATTTCTCAGCTGTAGGATGACTTCCTTGTAATAATGCGCAACATTGACATGAGTTTTTAAACTAAAAACAAAAATAGGCTGGGAATAATCGGGTTTGGCAGTATCTCTGGAGGGAGAAACAGTTAACATTTCAGATCTGTAACTTTCATCATAGAATTAGATTATCATAGAATTTACAGTGCAGAAGGAGGCCATTCGAGTCTGCACCGGCTCTTGGAAAGATCACCCTACCCAAGGTCAACACCTCCACCCTATCCCCATAACCCAGTAACCCCACCCAACACTAAGGGCAATTTTGGACACTATGGGCAATTTAGCATGGCCAATCCACCTAACCTGCACATTTTTGGACTGTGGGAGGAAACCGGAGCACCAGGAGGAAACCCACGCACAGCCGGGAATCGAACCTGGGACCCTGGAGCTGTGAAGCATTTGTGCTATCCACAATGCTACCGTGCTGCCCAACTACTTCTGATGCGAGGTCGCAGATCTGAAACGTTAACTCTTTTCCTGACCGACCCAAGAATTTCCAGCATTTTCGATTTTAAATTCAGAATTATAGCATCCAGTTTATTTAACATTTGTGACTTGGATTATTGCCTGATCATTATAGAAACTTACAGCACAGAATGAGGCCATTCAGCACATTGTGCTTCTGCCCATTTGCATTTATCTTGGAAAGTTTTTTTGAAAATATTTTTATTAGATTTTTAACATTTTATACATGAAACAGGGAACATAAAATTGGAAAAATAACGAAACCACCTCCCCCTCACATTTCAACCGCTACACAAGAGACTCAACCCCCTCCCTAACAGTTGACGGTGACCAACTCTTTAAAGAATAAATGGGCACCATCTCTTGTAAATAGCCCCCCCTCAAGATGAGCTTAACCTTCTCGAGGTACAGGAAATCCATCAATTCAACCAACGAGGCAAAGGCTAAAACATCGCCTCCTCTGCAGCTCCGGTAGGTCCGATATTCAAATATGACCCCCAGGGCACTGGGCTCCAAGTCTATTTGCAAGACATGGTGCTGAAGAATGAGCCCCCAAATTTTCCCAACTTCGGGCAGGACCAGAACATGTGGGCATGGTTGGCCGAGCCCCTCCCACACCGCTCGCAAGTGTCTTCCACCCCCCCTTGGCCTTAATCCCCTCGAGTGACACAATGTCCTTGTCCAGATTCCTCCCATAGATCGCCGAAATGACTCCCCTTCCAATCCCATCACCGACAAATTATTTGCTCAGGTCGGCATCAACTTCTATCGCGTCCCTGATTTAAAATGCTGCCTGGTCTGCCTCCTATCTTCAGTGTGGCCACCACCTGAATTTCCCTGGGGCAAACAGGAGTGACGCCATTGCCAGTGCCCGCAACCCTGACCCCCTACACGAGCCTGCCTTCATCCTCATCCAAATTGTCTCCAGCTTCCTACACCAACCCTGCACCTTCTCTGCATTCGCCACCTAATTATAGTATATCAGATTTGATAGTCAAACCCCTCAACTGTCGCCCTCTCTGAAGCACTGTTTTACGAATCCTAGCTACCTTGCCAGACCAGATAAATGACAAAATCAACTATTCCACCCACATGAAAAATGCTTTCGGCAAGAAGACTAGTAAGCTTTTGGAATAAAAGTAAATTCTGTGGTTAAAATATTCATCATTACCAATTGTATTTGGCCTGCCAATGATCTAGGAAGGCTGCCCCCCCCTCCCCACTCTGCAAATCCACCATGACCCTACCCACTAGGCATGTAAAGTTCAATTTATGGAGCCAGCCTGGCCCAATCGCCCCCTAACTCCCTTCCCAGCGGTGAAACCAAAAACCACTTTCGCCTTTGAATCCCGAAAACACCCCAAATCGCTTAAACAGCCCCATGAAATGCGGGGACCAGATCCAAAATATACAAAAGGTAATTGGCATACAAAGGCACCCTATGCTCCACATACCAACCCACCCCCAGCTATCGTCCTCTACTCATACGAGCAATGGCCAAGGGTTCCAACGCCAGCGCAAACAAGAGCAGGGGGTCATGGGACACCTGTCTTGTTCCCTGTGTAGCTGAAAGTATCCCGAGTTCATTTAATTCGTATAAAAACATGCCTTTATATCCTTGTATAATAATTTGACCCACGCCATCAACTTCGGCCCAATCTCAAACTGTTTCAACACCAACAAATAGCTCCACTCCACCCAATTAAAAGCCTCCACGTCCAACCACCTCCTCACCCCCCCCCCCCCCCCCCCCCCCCCTTTCCGACAGGGAAAGCACCACATGTAGCCAGAGCTGCACATTTAGAGGACAACTGCCTACACTTTAAGCCCTGACTGGTCCTTCCCAACCACCTGCGGTACACACTCCTCCAGCCTAAGCAGCAACACATGGCAAGGACCTTGGCATCTACATTTTGCAGTGATATTGGCTGATAAGACCCACACTCCACTGGGTCCTTATCTTTCTTTACCAAAAACGAAATTGATGCTTGCCCCGTTGTCCCTGGAAGCATCCCCCTTCTTACCACGTCCTCTAACATCTTCTCCTACTGCGGTGTCAGCCTGTCCACAAACTTATAAAATTCGACTGGCAATCCATCCAGTCCCGATCCCTTACCGCATCGCCATCCGAATCCAGCCCTATCCCTCTTTTCCACTGTGGACACTTCAACCTCTCCAAAAACTCCCTCGTATCCGACTGGTCTTCCAGGGGCTCTGATCTATACAACCTCTTATACAATTTCTCAAATGCCCTATTCGCTTGCTGTCATCAGCCCCCTCACCCCATCCCAAACCTGAACAATCTTCCGGGAGGCCACCTCCACCCCCTTCAATGCCTCAGTGCTCCCACACCAACTCCAACATCTTTCCAAGAGCCTGCTTTATTGAGGCCAGTGCATCTTCCACTGACTGTTGAGAGTTCCCATCATCTCCGTCCCATGCAGTTCTAAATGCTTGGCAAATTGCCACTCAAACTCCACCACCATCACCTCTGACATCATACCCACTGTAATGGGTGCAGCCCCACCCAGCTAGCTTTCTCCCGCCATCTTTCCTTTCACATAACTCTGCACCGTGCTCAAGTCTGCTGGCGGACTAGCACTTTTTCTTGCTGTATTCTTTCGTTGGGATTTTGATATCCTCTGATACCCACTACTTGGAGAAAGTTTGCATGAAAGTCCCATAAAAACTGGGTGGAAAGGTCCAAGAACTGAAGTGGGAGCCACCCAATATGCGACCTGCACCTATCTACATTTAGCCACCGGATGCTCCAGCTAGGAAAGTTACCATGGAAGCAAACCACCTTCTTGGGAAGCTTGACACGGTACATGTACAGATAACCACCTTGTACTGATCATATTTTGCTTGCAGCTACTGGGATACTGCTTATGACAATGATGTTATGGAAAATCGGGTTGGATTGAACCTCTTGTACGCCCAGGTAGGTGGAGTTTTGGTTACCAAATATTTGCAACTCGAGTTCTGGAGAAGTGTCACATGGGCTCAAAATGTTAACTCTGTTTTTGTCTCTCCACAAATTATACCAGACTTGCTGGGTTTATCTAGCATTTTATGTTTTTATTCATAATTCGGTAGAATCATTTTCAAATTTAATCTGCCCGTCACAGGCTTCTGAATTTCAATCAGCAGATTGTCAAATGAATGACCCAAAATATTGCAGAAAACCTTTTTTCTCTTTGCCTTCCCTTGAGGTTCCAATATGCCTTTATAATGCTTCCTACCAAAGTTAATGGTGTTGATTGATCAGCATTCATAACCACACCCCCACGCCTTTTTAACAGAACAAAATAATCATCATGCAAATATATTTTCTAGATACTTTTGAACAAAGTTCCTCTCTGGCCATTTACTCTGGTGACGAATTCTAGGGAAATTCCATTTTTTTAAACTAGCAAAGTCTGGACCATTAGTGTTGCATGAGTCCAGAAATGACATTGTATGCTTTCTCTCTTGCATGCAAACAAAATATTGCATGATTATTAATGTGTGTTAGGACTTGGAGGTGCAGTCAACTTCCAAGATGGCAGGTTTAAATGGCTGATTTGCATCAGTGCTTTATAAAACATTGGCAGGAAAGCTAATATTGTTCTTAATGCATGATCACCAAATGTTACCTGGTGATTTAGCACAATGCTATTTGTGGGATCTTGCTATGCCCAGATAGACTGCTTGCCTGCATTACTATAAGGACTGCATTTTAAAGGTACTTCGACAGTTGTGAAGTGCCTTGGGGCGTCCTGAAATAGTAAATAATGGGGGAGGGGGGAGGGGGGGGGGGGGGGATAGTCATCTGTACATACATCTGTCTAGTCCTTGATGCATGTGCAGATGTAACAGCCACAGCATCACTAGAAGGCAGCATCAGAGACTGGTATAAAGGGTCCAGCCCAAGGGAGGATCCACCTCTTTCAGAAGCACAGGGCTAGTGAGCAGCAGCAGACAGAGACAGCTCAGCATAGGCAGTTTACCTTAGCTTCACTGGTCATACCTCTTGACTATTATATCTAGTTAAGCTCTGGAAACAGAACAAACCCACTGAATAAAGTATTTGTGTTAACTGGAAGTCAACAATCTTTATTCAGACTTCGAGAATAACATAGGGGGTTTAGTTCAGAATCTGTTGTGTTTTGACCCAAATTACACTATTAGTGCTTCCCAAACTTTTTCCCCCTGTGATTCCATTTGAATGCTTTTAAATTGGTATGTGCAGCTTGCCATTTTGTTAAATTCTTTGTAAGTGATGTGCCCCAAGCCCTGTAAAGGCTTCATGTGATGTAGTGTTTATGCTCCAAAGAATTAGATGCTCTGCAACACCGTTTCCTCCTTTCCTAATTGTACTAATGCGGATCAGATCGTTCTATCCCTTAAATGGAGTCTAGCTGCACGCGCATTGCTCATAGCAGGGGTGTTCTAGGCCAGTCAGTCTAACCCTGGTGGTGGTGAAGTTACTAGATAGAATTCTGAGGGTCAGAATATGTCTGCAAACCCCACACAGACAAGGGGCAGGATCGAACCTGAGCAAGGCTTTTTATAACGTCCCTCGTGGCAGACAGGTCCGGAAAGTAAGAGTCCGTAGGATTCAACGCAAAGTGACACATTCGATCAAAAATTGTCTGAGAGGCAGAAAGCAGAGGGTGATGGTAGAACGATGTTTCTGTGACTGGAAGACTGTTTCCAGTGAGGTTCTGCAGGGCTCTGTGCTGGAGCCCTTACTATTTGTGGTGTAAATTAATTGTTTGGACTTGAATGTAGGCGGTATGATCAAGAAAATCATGGATGACATTATTTGTAGGGTGGTAAATAGTGAGGATACCCATAGACTGCAGGAGGATATCAATGGACTCGTCAGGTGGACAAACCAGTGGCAAATGGAATTCAACCTGGTAAAGTGTGAGGTAATGCACTTGGCAAGGGCAAACCAGGCAATGGATTACACTATGAATGGCAGCACCCTGGAAAATCCTGAAGATCAGATGGAGCTTGGAGTGCATATCACAGATCCTTGAAGATGGCAGGGTAGATAAATAATGTGGTTAAGAAGGCATATGGAATACTTGCCTTTATTAGCCGAAGCATAGAATACAAGAGCCTGGGGGTCATGCTGGAACTTAATAAAATGTTAGTTAGGCTACATCTGGAGTACAGTACTGCGGGCAGTTCTGGTCACCACATTGTGGTTTTCTTTGTGATTTTTGTTCTCTGGATGGATGTTGTAGTGTTCACAAAGACAACAGAAACTAAGTTCATTAACAAAGCTAACATTTATTTACACGAATTAATTAAGCTTGACCACTATAGTAAACAATAGTCTAGTAATCGACAATCTACTCTCAACTAACGCTAGTCTCTGCTATCTATAACTGTACTGTCCTCTGTATCACTCTCTCCCAGAAGTCTGAGTCAGTGCTTTATATAGTTCTGCATCTAGCTCCATCTAGTGATTAATTATGATATGATATTAACCCTTTGTATTCTGAACATTCCCATAATGTCTCACACATTATAGGAATGCACTGGAGAAGGTGCAGAGGAGATTTACCAGAATGCTGCCTAGGTTAGAGGGTCTCAGCTATGAGGTAAAATAGGATGGGTTGGAGCTGTTTTTCATGGAGCAGTGAAGGTTGAGAGGGAGGCCTGATAGAGATAAGAACAAAGAAATGTACAGCACAGGAACAGGCCCTTCGGCCCTCCAAGCCCGTGCCGACCATGCTGCCCGACTAAACTGCAATCTTCTACACTTCCTGGGTCCGTATCCCTCTATTCCCATCCTATTCATGTATTTGTCAAGGTGCCCCTTAAATGTCACTATCGTCCCTGCTTCCACCACCACCTCCGGTCACGGGTTCCAGGCACCCACTATCCTCTGCGTAAAAAAACTTGCCTCGTACATCTACTCTAAACCTTGCCCCTCACCTTAAACCTATGCCCCCTAGTAATTGACCCCTCTACCCCGGGGAAAAGTCTCTGACTATCCACTCTGTCTATGCCCCTCATAATTTTGTAGACCTCTATCAGGTCTCCCCTCAACCTCCTTCGTGCCAGTGAGAACAAACCGAGTTTATTCAACCGCTCCTCATAGCTGATGCCCTCCATACCAGGCAACATTCTGGTAAATCTCTTCTGCGCCCTCTCTAAAGCCTCCACATCCTTCTGGTAGTGTGGCGACCAGAATTGAACACTATACTCCAAGTGTGGCCTAACTAAGGTTCTATACAGCTGCAACATGACTTGCCAATTCTTATACTCAATGCCCCGGCCAATGAAGGCAAGCATGCCGTATGCCTTCTTGACTACCTTCTCCACCTGTGTTGCCCCTTTCAGTGACCTGTGGACCTGTACTCCTAGATCTTTGACTTTCAATACTCTTGAGGGTTCTACCATTCACTGTATATTCCCTACCTGCATTAGACCTTCCAAAATGCATTACCTCACATTTGTCCGGATTAAACTCCATCTGCCATCTCTCCGCCCAAGTCTCCAGACAATCTAAATCCTGCTGTATCCTCTGACAGTCCTCATCGCTATCCGCAATTCCACCAATCTTTGTGTCGTCTGCAAACTTACTAATCAGACCAGTTACATTTTCCTCCAAATCATTTATATATACTACAAACCGCAAAGGTCCCAGCACTGATCCCTGTGGAACACCACTGGTCACAGCCCTCCAATTAAAAAAGCATCCTTCCATTGCTACTCTCTGCTTTCTATGACATAGCCAGTTTTGTATCCACCTTGCCAGCTCACCCCTGATCCCGTGTGACTTCACCTTTTGTACTAGCCTCCAATGAGGGACCTTGTCAAAGACCTTACTGAAGTCCATATAGACAACATCCACTGCCCTACCTGCATCAATCATCTTAGTGACCTTCTCGAAAATCTCTATCAAGTTAGTGAGACACGACCTCCCCTTCACAAAACCATGCTGCCTCTCACTAATATGTCCATTTGCTTCCAAATGGGAGTAGATCCTGTCTCGAAGAATTCTCTCCAGTAATTTCCCTACCACTGAAGTAAGGCTCACCAGCCTGTAGTTCCCTGGATTATCCTTGCTACTCTTCTTAAACAGAGGAACGACATTGGCTATTCTCCAGTCCTCCCGGACATCCCCTGAAGACAGTGAAGATCCAAAGATTTCTGTCAAGGCCTCAGCAATTTCCTCTCCAGCCTCCCTCAGTATTCTGGGGTAGATCCCATCAGGCCCTGGGGACTTTGGGGGGCCCTGGGGTGCAAGTTTGAGGGGCATAGATAGGTTGAAAGGAAAGCACTTTTTCCATTCGTAAAAGGGTCAATCACCAGGGGACATAGATTTACGGTGGAAGGTTAAGAGGGAGTTGAGAAACTTTTACAGTCAGAGGATGGTGGGAGTCTGGAACTCGCTGCCTAAAATTGAGTCAGAAACTCATGTAACATTCCTTTTTAGATAATCACTTGGGCTGCCTTGAACCCCAGGGCTGTGATCTAAGCACTAGAAAATGGGATTTGTGTAGTCAGATCTTTGACCGGCATGCACATGATGAGCAGAATAGCCGCATCCTGTGCTGCAAACATCTCTGAAACGCGAGGCAGCAAAATAGGAAGCTGGCTTCTGCATATTATGCGAAAGCCCAGCCAGACACTTGCTGTGGAGCATGCCAGGGATTGGTGTTCAATAAAGTTCCATTAGGCAGCTCCATGGTTGCCATTACCATCTTGGACCTTGAGATCCCAAAATTGATCAATGATCTGACTGGGGATCCTAGCCTGTGGTTTTGAAGCCACTGCATTTTCATAATTACAAGCAGGATACATTCACTTGATCTTTCCTGCTCAAGATATTAGCACCTTCAAAGCACAGATGTGAATGGATGATTATCTTTGGAATGAAAGGTTGAAGTAAAATAAATGGGCTCGGGTAAATGGTCACAAAATGTTGAACAACTGCCTGCCTTCAAGTTCTTTCCTCAGTGAAAACTCATGTTTGGAGCAAGCGCACACGCTACTATTGTGTTATCTTGATAGTATATTTAAACAAAAGCTAGTTCTCCCTAATTAGATGAATTCCTTTTGTTATAGACAGTCGCAGATATTGAACGTGGGTGGATCCTTGTAAATAAGGAGCAACACCGACAGCTGAAATCACTTCAAGAAAAAGGTTCCAAGAAGGAGGTGAGTTAGGTATTCTGGTACGTGGACTGGACACATCAAAATGAAAGCCTATTAGTGCCAAAAATTCTGAAATCTGAATCACTTAATCTGTGTTACATGTCTGTCTTCCTATGCCAATGTGACTACTGCTTTTTGAATGCAGATCTACATGGTCCAGGTGAGCAGAGGAGATTGTGGAGGTGGATGGTCAAAGATATGAATTTCAGATTGTCACTTTTAATCATTGAGTTAGCTTTGAATTGGGCTTGACATTGTCCCTTGTAGAAAATCTCATTGTTGTTGAGTGACATACTGTAGTACTGAGAAAATTACAGTAGTAATGTGTTTGGTACAGAAAAGCTTTTAAGTTTGCCGAATACATGATGAAAATCATTGCTACGCATTGGGCATTCCAATTCAGTTGCCTAATAACTCCTGTACTTGTTCATCTGCATTGGTTTTTTGCTCCCTAATGCATTGAATTTAAAATCATAAGCAATTTGATCCAAAGCAAAGTTCTCAGTTGCCTTGACCAATCCCTTCTCAAACCTTTCTGCCTCTTTTTTTTAAACTTTCTCACTCAACATTTATTCCAGCATTTGTCCCTTTATTCTTTGAAATAATTTTCTTCTTCTGCAACGCCCTCACTTTATTTATTTCCATCCCTTTCACTAAGTGCATGAGATGTTTTCTGTTTGTTATGGGGAAGTTACTGGAATCTATAATGGAGTAGGTGACTGAGCACTTGGAACTGATCAATGTTTGCATGAATTTATAAAAGGAATGTCATATCTGAGCATTCAAGTTCAATTTCTTGATGAGGCCACTAAAATTGTAAATGGGGGAGAGCTGTGGATGTAATCTGCAGGGAGATCTGAAAAGCTTTTTTAGTGTTTTCTGCAAGAGATTAGCAAAACTTAAAGTATTGAAGATAACTTTGAGGCATGATTTGTGGTGGGGAGGTAGGCAACAGAGAATCATAGATTGTTTACAGCACAGAAAGAATCCATTCCAGCTCTCTGCAAGAGGAACTTTGCTAATGCCAGTCCTCTGCCTTTTCCTTGTAGCCCTGCAAATCTTTCTCTTCAGATAATTATCCATTTCCCTTATTGAAAGCCATAATTGAATCTGCCTCCTATACACGTGCAAGCAGGTACAGGGTTTCCCAAACATTTCCAGCTGCGGAACCCTTTTGACCTCCAAAGAGGTGGCGGCGCATTGGTTAGCCTGCTGCCTAACGGCACCGAGGACCCGTGTTCGATCCCGGCCCCAGGTCACTTTCCATGTGGACATCCCCATGTTTGTGTGGGTCTCACCCCCAGAACCCAAATGAAACAAAATGAAAATCGCTTATTGTCACGAGTAGGCTTCAAATGAAGTTACTGTGAAAAGCCCCTAGTCTCCACATTCCGGCACCTGTTCGGGGAGGCTGGTACGGAAATTGAACCGTGCTGCTGGCCTGCCTTTATCTGCTTTAAAAGCCAGCTATTTAGCCCAGTGCGCTAAATCAGCCCCTGATGTGTAGGCTAGGTGGATTGGCCATGCTAAATTTGCTCCTTTAATTGGGAAAAATCTAATCTTCACGCTCTCCATCAGGTCCCCAGTTTTTGAAATTATATTCCTGAGGTTCACCTTATTTATGCAAATAGTGAATGACAGTGATCCAATCACTGACCTATGTGGAACACCACTTTTGCTATTCCAAATAACTATCTTTATCCCCTACTCTTCCTGTTTTGTAGCCAGCTTGCTGCCATCCTGCTAGTTGTTCCCTGTCTCTACTTGTTCCCTCCAAATGCTCTGACCTTAGCCGGGAGTCTGTTGTGCAGTACCTTAATTTTTTTTTTTAAATGTTAATAATCTTTATTGTCACAAGTAGGCTTACATTGTAATGAAGTTACTGTGAAAAGCCCCTCGTCGCCACAATCCGGCGCATGTTCGGGTACACGGAGGGCTGATTCAGAATGTCCAATTCACCTAACGTGCATGTCTTTCAGCCCTTGTGGGAGGAATCCAGAGCACCCAGAGGAGTCCTTGATTGCCTGTTGCCCGGTTAATGCAGGAGCGTGATGGTAACTCACAATGAGGAATGGTCTGTGATGCTCCTCAGCTATGGTTTATGTCTGACTCCTGTCTGTCTGCTGCCAGCACGCTGACTCGCCGGCTCAAGTTTGAGTGATGTTCTGCGCTACATTCTTTTGTACCTTTGCTCTAGAGAGGGATTAGGGTTGAGGGTCGAGGATTCACTGAATCATGCCTGATTCTTATCTCTGCGATTGAAACATTCACTCACTCTGTGAAGGCCTAACCGTCTGGGGCATGGAGGCCCACTGAGAACCTTGTGTCCCGATGGGGAGAAAGGCCAACTGGGCGGTGGGTTAATGATTGAGGTATGAAGGCAGTGAACAACAACAATGTAGTGACAGATCAAAATGTGACAAATGACAATGTCCCCCAACTACTGGTACTTAATTCACCCATGCCCATGATGTGCCCCTACAACACAGTGGGCTAAACAGCTGGCTTGTAATGCAGAACAATGCCAGCAGCGCGGGTTCAATTCCCGTGCCGGCCTCCCCGAACAGGCGCTGCAATGTGGCGACTGGGGCTTTTCGCAGTAACTTAATTGAAGCCTACTTGTGACATCAAGTTATTATTATTATTAGATCCTTTTTTGTACAAGATGTTCATTGCCTGGTACTTGTGTGGCGCGAATGTAACTTGCCAATTGTCAGCGCAAGCCTGAATATTATCCAGGTCTTGCTGCATTTGGACATGGACTGCTTCATTATCTGAGGAGTTGTGAATTGTACTGAACATTGTCCAGTCATCTGCAAGCATCCCCACTTCTGACCTAATGATGGAAGGGAGGTCATTGATGAAGTGGCTAAAGATAGTTGGGCTTAGGACACCTGCAGTGATATCCTCGAGCTGAGATGATTGACCTCCAACCACGACAACCATCTTCCTTTGTCCCAGGTATGACTCCACCCAGCAGAGAGTTTCACCCCTGATTCCCATTCATTCCAGTTTAGCTAGGGCTCCTTGGTGCCATTACTCGGTCAAATGCTGCCTTGATGTCAAGGGCAGTCACTCTCGCCTCACCTCTGGCATTCAGCTCTTTTGTCCATGCTTGAACTAAGGCTGAAATGTCAGGAGCAGAGTAACCCTGGCAGAACCCATCTGAGCACCTGTGAGAAGGTTATTGCTGAATAAGTGCCACTTGATAGCACTGTTGATGACTCCTTCCATCACTTTGTTGATGATGGAGAGTGTTTTTTAAAAATATTTTATTGAAAATTTTTGGTCAACCATCACAGTACATTGTGTATCCTTTACACAATAATATAACAGTATAAATAACAATGACCTGTTTTATAAACAAAGAATAAATAAAATATAACAACAACTAAAACTAAATGGCAACTGTCTTGTCTCAGATAAACACTCTCCAAAAATATGATTTAACAGTCCAATATACAATTATTTATAGCAACGACCTAGACATATTATACATATATGTTAATAACCCTGAGACTCCTTCTGGTTCCTCTTCTCCCCCCGGGCTGCTGCTGCTGCTGCCTTCTTTTCCATTCCCTCTATCTTTCTGTGAGGTATTCGACGAACGACTGCCACCGCCTGGTGAACCCTTGAGCCGATCCCCTTAGGACGAACTTAATCCGTTCCAGCTTTATAAACACTGCCATGTCATTTATCCAGGTCTGCACCCCCGGGGGCTTGGCTTCCTTCCACATCAACAGTATCCTGCGCCGGGCTACGAGGGACGCAAAGGCCAAAACATCGGCCTCTTTCGCCTCCTGCACTCCCGGCTCTTCTGCAACCCCGAATATAGCCAACCCCCAGCTTGGTTCGACCTGGACCCCCACTACTTTCGAAAGCACCTTTGTCACCCCCACCCAGAACCCCTGTAGTGCCGGACATGACCAGAACATGTGGGTGTGATTCGCTGGGCTTCTCGAGCATCTCGCACACCTATCCTCTACCCCAAAAAATTTACTGAGCCGTGCTCCAGTCATATGTGCCCTGTGTAACACCTTAAATTGAATCAGGCTTAGCCTGGCACACGAGGACGATGAGTTTACCCTACTTAGGGCATCCGCCCACAGCCCCTCCTCAATCTCCTCCCCCAGCTCTTCTTCCCATTTCCCTTTCAGCTCATCTACCATAATCTCCCCTTAGTCCCTCATTTCCCTATATATATCTGACACCTTACCGTCCCCCACCCATGTCTTTGAGATTACTCTGTCCTGCACCTCATGCGTCGGGAGCTGCGGGAATTCCCTCACCTGCTGCCTCGCAAAAGCCCTCAGTTGCATATACCGGAATGCATTCCCTTGGGGCAACCCATATTTCTCGGCCAGCGCTCCCAGACTTGCGAACTTCCCATCTACAAACAGATCTTTCAGTTGCGTTACTCCTGCTCTTTGCCATATTCCAAATCCCCCATCCATTCTCCCCGGGGCAAACCTATGGTTATTTCTTATCGGGGACCCCACCAAGGCTCCCGTCTTTCCCCTATGCCGTCTCCACTGTCCCCAAATTTTCAAAGTCGCCACCACCACCGGGCTTGTGGTGTATTTCTTCGGTGAGAACGGCAATGGGGCCGTCACCATAGCTTGTAGGCTAGTCCCCCTACAGGACGCCCTCTCCAATCTCTTCCACGCCGCTCCCTCCTCTTCTCCCATCCACTTACATACCATTGAGATATTGGCGGCCCAGTAGTACTCACTTAGGCTCGGTAGTGCCAGCCCCCCCCTATCCCTACTACGCTGTAAGAATCCCTTCCTCACTCTCGGGGTCTTCCCGGCCCACACAACTCATGATACTCTTTTCGATCCTTTTGAAAAAAGCCTTTGTGATCACCACCGGGAGGCACTGAAACACAAAGAAGAATCTCGGGAGGACTACTATTTTAACCGCCTGCACCCTCCCTGCCAGTGACAGGGATACCATGTCCCATCTCTTGAAGTCCTCCATTTGTTCCACCAATCGCGTTAAATTTAACCTATGCAATGTACCCCAATTCTTGGCTATCTGGATCCCCAAGTAACGAAAGTCCCTTGTTACCTTCCTCAGCGGAAAGTCCTCTATTTCTCTGCTCTGCTCCCCTGGATGCACCACAAACAACTCACTTTTCCCCATGTTCAGTTTATATCCTGAGAATTCTCAACTCCCGAAGTGTCCGCATTATCTCTGGCATCCCCTCCGCCGGGTCCGCTACATATAACAACAAATCATCCCGGTGTTCTTCTCCTCCTCTAAGTACTCCCCTCCACTTCTTGGAACCCCTCAATGCTATTGCCAGGGGCTCAAACGCCAGTGCAAACAGTAATGGGGACAGAGGGCATCCCTGCCTTGTCCCTCTATGGAGCCGAAAGTATGCAGATCCCCGTCCATTCGTGACCACACTCGCCGCTGGGGCCCTATACAACAGCTGCACCCATCCAACATACTCATCTCCAAAACCAAATCTCCTCAGCATCTCCCACAAATAATCCCACTCCACTCTATCAAATGCTTTCTCGGCATCCATCGCCACCACTATCTCTGCTTCCCCCTCTGGTGGGGGCATCATCATTACCCCTAGCAGCCTCCGTATATTCGTATTCCGCTGTCTCCCCTTCACAAACCCAGTTTGGTCCTCATGGACCACCCTCGGGACACAATCCTCTATCCTCATTGCCACTACCTTGGCCAGAATCTTAGCGTCTACATTTAGGAGGGAAATAGGTCAATAGGACCCGCATTGCAGCGGGTCCTTTTCCTTCTTTAGGAGAAGCGATATCGTTGCCTCAGACATAGTCGGGGGCAGCTGTCCCCTTTCCTTTGCCTCATTAAAGGTCCTCATCAGTAGCGGGGCGAGCAAGTCCACATATTTCCTGTAAAATTCAACTGGGAATCCATCCGGTCCCGGAGCCTTCCCCGCCTGCATGCTCCTAATTCCTTTCACTACTTCCTCTATTTCAATCTGTGCTCCCAGTCCCACCCTTTCCTGCTCCTCCACCTTGGGAAATTCCAGCCGGTCCATAAAGCCCATCATTCTCTCCCTCCCATCCGGGGGTTGAGCTTTGTATAATTTTTTATAAAATGCCTTGAACACTCCATTCACTCTCTCCGCTCCCCGCTCCGTCTCTCCTTCCTCATCCCTCACTCCCCCTATTTCCCTCGCTGCTCCCCTTTTCCTCAATTGGTGGGCCAGCAACCTGCTCGCCTTCTCCCCATATTCGTACTGTACACCCTGTGCCTTCCTCCACTGTGCCTCTGCAGTACCCGTTGTCAGCAAGTCAAATTCTACGTGTTGCCTTTCCCTGTACAGTCCCTCCTCCGGTGCCTCCGCATATTGCCTGTCCACCCTCAGAAGTTCTTGCAGCAACCGCTCCCGTTCCCTACTCCTGCTTTCCTTTATGTGCCCTTATTGATATCAGCTCCCCTCTAACCACTGCCTTCAGCGCCTCCCAGACCACTCCCACCTGGACCTCCCCATTATCATTGAGTTCCAAGTACTTTTCAATGCACCCCCTCACCCTTAGACACACCCCCTCATCTGCCATTAGTCCCATGTCCATTCTCCAGGGTGGGAGCCCTTCTGTTTCCTCCCCTATCTCCAAGTCCACCCAATGTGGAGCGTGATCCGAAATGGCTATAGCCATATACTCCGTTCCCCTCACCTTCGGGATCAACGCCCTTCCCAAAACAAAAAAGTCTATTCGCGAATAGACTTTGTGGACATAGGAAAAAAACAAAAACTCCTTACTCTTAGGTCTGCTAAATCTCCACGGGTCTACTCCTCCCATCTGCTCCATAAAATCTTTAAGCACCTTGGCTGCTGCTGGCCTCCGTCCAGTCCTGGACCTCGACCTGTCCAGCCCTGGTTCCAACACCGTATTGAAATCTCCCCCCATTACCAACTTTCCCACCTCTAGGTCCGGGATGCGTCCTAGCATACGCCTCATAAAATTGGCATCATCCCAGTTCGGGGCATATACGTTTACCAAAACCACCGTCTCCGCCTGTAGTTTGCCACTCACCATCACGTATCTGCCCCCGCTATCCGCCACTATAGTCTTTGCCTCAAACATTACCCGCTTCCCCACTAATATAGCCACCCCCCTGTTTTTCGCATCTAGCCCCGAATGGAACACCTGCCCCACCCAACCTTTGCGTAGTCTCACCTGGTCTATCAGTTTCAAGTGCGTTTCCTGTAACATAACCACGTCTGCCTTAAGTTTCTTAAGGTGTGCGAGTACCCGTGCCCTCTTTATCGGCCCGTTCAGCCCTCTCACGTTCCACGTGATCAGCCGGGTTGGGGGGCTTTTTAACCCCCCCCCCCTTGTCGATTAGCCATCCCCTTTTTCCAGCTCCTCACCCGGTTCCCACGCAGCTGTGTCGTTCCCCCCCCCCAGGTGGTGCCCCCCCCGCCCATCCCACCCCATACCAGCTCCCCCCTCTCCCCAGCAGCAGCAGCCCAATAATTCCCCCCTCCCATCCCCCCCGCTAGATCCCCCACTAGCGTGGTTACACCCCCCATGTTGCTCCCAGAAGTCAGCAAACTCTGACCGACCTCGGCTACCCCCCCCGTGACCTCGGCTCGCACCGTGCGACGCCCCCTCCTTCCTGCTTCCCTATTCCCGCCATGATTATCATAGCGCGGGAACCGAGCCCGCGCTTCCCCCTTGGCCCCGCCCCCAATGGCCAATGCCCCATCTCTTCCACCTCCTTTCCTCCCCCCACCACCTCCTGTGGAAGAGAGAAAAGTTACCACATCGCAGGATTAATAACATAAAACTCCTCTTTTTTTCCCCCCCCCTTTTTACCCCCCTCTTCGCCCCCCATACTCGCCCCACCACTTTGTTTCAAACGTTCTTTTTTTAATAACCCGCTCATTCCAATTTTTCTTCCACGATAAAAGTCCACGCCTCATCCGCCGTCTCAAAGTAGTGGTGCCTCCCTTGATATGTGACCCACAGTCTTGCCGGCTGCAGCATTCCGAATTTTTTTATCATTTTGTGAAGCACCGCCTTGGCCCGATTTAAAGCTCGCCCTCCTTCTCGCCACCTCCGCACTCCAGTCTTGGTATACGTGGATCACCGCGTTCTCCCACTTACTGCTCCGAGTTTTCTTTGCCCATCTAAGGACCATCTCTCTGTCCTTATAATGGAGGAATCTCACCACTATGGCTCTCGGAATTTCTCCTGCTCGGTCCTCGCACCATCACTCGGTATGCTCCCTCCACCTCCAGCGGACCCGCCGGGGCCTCCGCTCCCATTAACGAGTGCAGCATCGTGCTCAAATATGCCCCGACGTCCGCTCCCTCTGCACCTTCAGGAAGACCAAGAATCCTTAGGTTGTTCCTCCTCGCGTTGTTCTCCAGCGCCTCCAGCCTTTCCACACATCGTTTATGGTGTGCCTCATGCATCTCCGTCTTCACCACCAGGCCCTGTATGTCGTCCTCATTCTCGGCAGCCTTTGCCTTCACGACCCGAAGCTCCCGCTCCTGGGTCTTTTGCTCCTCCTTTAGCCCTTCGATCGCCTGTAATATCGGGGCCAACAGCTACTTCTTCAATTCCTTTTTGAGTTCTTCCACGCAGCGTTTCAAAAACTCGTGTTGTTCAGGGCCCCATATTAAACTGCCACCTTCTGACGCCATCTTGGTTTTTGCTTGCCTTCCTTGCCGCTGCTCTAAAGGATCCACCGCAATCCGGCCACCTTCCTCCTTTTTTCATCCGTATCCAGGGGGGATTCCCTTCTGGTTCACCGCACAGTACTTTTAGCCGTTAAAATTGCCGTTGGGGCTCTTATTAAGAGCCCAAAAGTCCGTTTCACCGGGAGCTGACGAAACATGCGACTCAGCTGGTCATCGCCGCACCCGGAAGTCGATGATGGAGAGTGTTGATGACTCCTTCCATCACTTTGCTGATGATGGAGAGTGGAGAGTTGACTGACATGATGGTAGTTGGCTGGGTTGGATTTGTTCTCTTTCGTGTGTATAGGACATACCTGGGCAATTTTCCAAATTGCTGGGTGGATGCCAGTCTGGTAGCTGTACTGGAACAGCTTGGCTAGGGGTGCGAAAAACTCTGGAGCACAAAGCTTCAGGTCATGACAATATTCCCAAATATTGCCGGAATATTGTCACAGCCCATACCTTTGCAGTCTCTAGTAGTGCCTTTAGCCATTTCTTGATAGCACGTGGAGTGTTACCGTGCAGAACATAGCCTTTTGGGCCAATTCATTTGCCACGAGCCCAAACAATCGAACAGAGTCCCAGCCATATCTGTCATTGTTGCCGGTTCACAATTTAAATCAGCACAGCTTTCTGGACCCTTCCGTTTGAATTAAAGGCACAGGTCACTGGTTTCGCACCCCTCGCCAAGCTGTTACAGCTGCAATACTGGCATCTACCCAGCAATTTGGAAAATTGGCCAGGGATGTCCTGTACACAAGAAAGAGGTTTCTTCTGCTTAATTAAAATGGCAGGCTGCTTTAAAGACAAACCTCGAGAATTTTTCCGTAGATCAAAAATGTAGGGCAGCATGGTGGCGCAGTGGTTAGCACTGCTGTCTCACGGCGCCGAGGACCTGAGTTTGATCTTGGCCCCAGTCACTTTCCATGTTGAGTTTACACATTCTCCCTGTGTCTGCACTGGGTCTCACCCCCATAACCCAAATCAATGTGCAGAGTAGATTAATTGGCCACGCTAAATTACCACTTAATTTGGGGGGGGAGGGGGGGGAAATGAATTGGGTACTCTAAATTTATTTTTATTTGTTTAAATGGATCAAAAACGTAATGGCAAAAATAAAAGAAAGGGGGAAACCAGGGAATAGACCAGTTACCCATTTAACTGACTTGGATGAAGGGACGAGATGAAAGGTAGCTAAGTTTGGTAGGTATGACACCAAGATAAGTAGGAAAGTATGTTGTCAAGTGGAGATGGAGAGCCTGCAAATGGATATACTTTAGTGAGCAAACATTTGGCAGATGGCGCATTATTTGGGAGAATGTAAAATTGTTCATATTGGTAGGTAGAATAGAAAAGCAGTATACTATGTAAATGGAGAGGGATGCAGTACTCCAGGGTGCAGGGGTTCTTAATGTCCTGGTACATTAATGACAAAGCTAGTCTGCAAGTACAGCAAGTGGTGAGAAATAAAAATGGAATGGTTTATTAACAAGAGGAAAGGGAAATGAAATTTGGATTTGGGTTTATTGTCACGTGCACTGAGGTACAGTGAAAAGTATTGTTCAGCGTACAGTCCAGATAGATCATTCCATACATTTGGATTTTGTTTATTGTCACGTGTACCGAGGTACAGTGAAAAGTATTTTTCTGCAAGCAGCTGAAAAAATCATCAAGTACATGAAAAGAAAAGGAAATAAAAAAAATACATAATGGGGCAACACTAGGTACACCATGTAACTACATAACACCGGCATCGGGTGAAGCATACAGGGGTGTAGTGTGAATGAGCTCAGTCCACAAGAGGGTCATTTAGGAGTCTGGTAACAGCGGGGAAGAAGCTGTTTTTTGAGTCTGTTCATGCTGTTCTCAGACTTTTGTATCTTCGACCCGATGGAAGACGGTGGACGAGTGAGTAAGCCGGGTGGGAGGGGTCTTTGAATATGCAGTCCGCTTTCCCCAAGCGGGAGGTGTAGATGGAGTCAATGGATGGGAGGCAGGTTCATGTGCTGGACTGGGCTGTGCTCACGACTCTCTGAAGTTTCTTGCGGTCAATTGCCATGCCAGGCTGTGATGCAGCCAGATGGGATGCTTTCTATGGTGCATCTGTAAAAGCTGGTAAGAGTTAATATGGACATGCTGAATTTCCTTAGTTTCCTGAGCAAGTATAGGTGCTGTTGTGCTTTCTTGGTGGTAGCGTCGACGTGGGTGGACCAGGACAGAATTTTGGAGATGTGTATCCCTCGGAATTTGAAACTGCTAACCATCTCCACCTCAGCCACCTTAATAATAATAATAATAATAATAATTGCTTATTGTCGCAAGTAGGCTTCACGGGTTTCTGTGAAAAGCCCCTAGTCGTCACATTCCGGCACCTGTTCGGGGAGGCCGGTACAGGAATTGAGCCCACGCTGCTGGCCTTGTTCTGCATTACAAGCCAGCTGTTTAGTCCACTGCTAAACCAGCCCCCGTTGATGCTGACAAAAAGCCTAGGACATGTGATGGAGATGCAATGTAAATACATAGACATAGATATCGGGTGAAGCCTCCGGAGTGTTATACTACTCCGTAGAGAAGATGCTTGAAGAGATCAGTTCAGTCCATAAGAGGGTCATTCAGGAATCTAGTAAAAGCGGGGCAGAAGCTGTTTTTGAACCTGTTTGTGCATGCTCTCAAACTTTTGGATCGCCTGCCTGATGGAAGAGAGAATAAGCCAAAGGCAGCGGCAGGTGTGGATAGAGTCAATGGATGGGAGGCGGGTTCCTGTGATGGACTGGGCTGTGTTCACCATACAACATAGGGAAGTTTTACTTAAGCTGAACAGGGCCACATTGGTGAGGCCACATTTGGAATACTGTGTATAGTTTTGGTCTCCTTCAATATAATTGGTGAATGATTGATCGGGTAGGGCCTATACCCATTGGAGTTTTGAAGAATATGGAATGATATTGAAACATGTGAGGTCTTAATAGGGTGGATCCTCTTGTGGGAGAAGTTAGAACCTGGGGACGAGGTTTTTTTTCATGAGTTAGTATGTGGATTTCCCCTCCCCAGAAATGAGTAGAAGCTGGGTCATTGAACCTATTCAAGGCTGAGTTGCATAGATTTCGATTGTAAAGGGAGTCTAGGGTTATGCAGGGAGTTGGGGTACACCACGACCAGATCAGCCATGGCTGAATGGAAGAGCAGAATGGTCTACTCCTAAGTCTGATGTTCCTACTACGTTCCATATTCCCTTGCTCTACCTTTAAAATCCGAGCAAGGGAATGAGTACGGCCTCAACCGGGACCTCTGATTCATGTCCCATTACATTCACCTCCCACCATCTGGCCTGGGCTTACAAAATCCATCAACTGTCCTGGCTTGAGACAATTCACACTCTGATTATCCATCGCTCTGTCTGGACCTGCAAAGACTCACATTCAAAGCATCATCTTGCATCATTGACTTTGTCTATATATGTGTTTGCGGAACCCACCTCCTTCACTCACCAGATGAAGGAGCTGTGCTCTGAAAGCCAGTGATTCAAAACAAATCTGTTGAACTTTAACCTGGTGTTGTCAGACTTCTTACTGTGCCCACCCCAGTCCAACGCCAGCATCTCCACATCATAACTTTAAGATGATACCACTTTTCTGGACACTCTCACCAGAGGAAGTATATACTGTCAGACTACCTTATCGAATGCTTTGGTTATTTAAACATCTCAATTAGACCACTCTGTAATCTTCTATATTCAAGACAATCGTCAACCAATCTGTACAACCTGTCTTCAAAATGGAATTAATTTAGCCCCAGTATAATTATGGTGAATTTGTGCTTCACCCCACCAAAGCCAATATCTCCTTCCTTGAGTGTAATGATTTGAACTGAATGCAGTGCTCCAGAGGCAATGCAACCAGAGCTTTATATAACTGCAGCATAACTTCCACCTCTCCATATTGAAACCCCCTTGAGGTGAGGACTTAATATTTCACAAATCCTTTTTTTAAAGTTGTCCCCTTTTCCAAATAATTAACATGGTATTTATTTGTTTACTGTTTGTCAAACCTTGATGTACACAAATGGCCTGCTATATTATTAGCACAGTAACTACACTTCAAAATACTTCATTAGCTAGAGAATGCTTTGGGAAATCCTCGTGCCATGAAAGGCATCATGCAAATAGTTTTTCTTTTCATATGTAGAAATGAATGTGGTCACCATGTTGTGTACTATCCTGCTTTCCTAATTAAAGAAAGCAAGACACTTGTGTTTGTACGTTTGCGTTTGTATGGTTTTTTTTTATGTGCATAGTTTTATCTTATCAACAAAGTATTTTGTCACCCTTAAAGGACACAGCTGTGAAGATGTAAATTGTTGTGTTTCTATGCAGTTTATCAGCCTGGCTCAAACGCTGAAGTATTATGGATATATCAAGTTTGACCCTTGCATCACTGATTTCCCAGAGAAAGGTTGTCATGTAATAGTCAGTGCTGGTAACAATGAACTGAATTTTCACGTCAAATTGCCCAATGACCAAATCAAAGAAGGTAGTTTCAAGGTCACACGCATGAGATGCTGGCGTGTTACTTCCTCCGTAAGTATTACAGGAAGGTTTTTTAAAGCATTTTACTGTCCCGTTATTATAGGAAAGCTTGCTGCAGGAAGCTCTCCACTTGTTTGAAAAAATTGGAAGCTAGACTCTTTCCTCTAACCGTTCAATTTAAGGTTGCTTGAAATGCAGCATTGTTTCATTTGTGCTTATTCCAGAAACATTACAGATTGTGTAATCCTCCCAAGGAGGATTATAATTTTATTCAGCACTCAGTGCTGATTTTCTTAAAATCTTGTGACCGCTTTAGCTCAATAGTAGCACTGCCTCTTTTGTCAGAAAATTGAGTATTCAAGCCCAACTCTAGAGCATATCGCCTTGAAGACCGATATTTAGATTATAGTACCGAAGGAGTCCTGTTTAAGGTGGAGACTTTTAGATAAGATGTTACTTTTGGAATCTTATCCGCCTTTTCAGGTGGACTAAAAAGTCCCAGTGTGTGATTTTTAACAAGAGCAGGGTTGTTCCTGGAGACCTGGCCAACATTTATCCCTCCATTAAAATCCATAGAATTGATTACCTCCGCTTCAGTGCCATGCCTGCGTCTTAAAATTTTGTTATTGGGCACAATATTCTAATCTAATATTTTAAGTGTGGTTATGATACTTGTTGAGCGTTCAATTCCTTGTGACAAATTTAGCTTTACTATCATCAAAATTGCTTGATTTAAAACTTAATTGGTTTTCTGAAGTACTTAAGGGAAGAAAGCTCCTACCCTTCTGACCCCATTATGCAATTGACTCTTAATAATGTCCTGAGGTCGCCTAGCAAGCCATTCCTCTGTACAATTACGATGTCAAGGAAGTGGCCCACTCCACTTAGGGCAGCTAAGGGTGGCAATGCGCAAGGCATTGCCAACATGTCTCATCCTCCGCAATGAAAACAGTTCCCTGAACACCTAGTCTGGCTCAAGCAACAAACTACTAGGTCTACCACAAACTTGTTTCTAATGCTGGCTATGTCATCTTGAAGCCATCTTGACCATCAAGATACATCTTTGCTTTTTTGCTTTCCCCCCCCCCCTCCTTCCCCACTGTCGAAGAGGACGGTCACTAATTAGTTACTGATGTGTCAGAGTTTCAAACATCACTATTGGGCATCTGATAGCAGGATCCTTCATAGATTCATAGAATTTACCGTGCAGAAAGAGGCTATTTGGCCCATCAAGCCTGCACCGGTCACCGACTCCTTCTTGGAGCATGATGAGCAGCACAACCAAGCAGCAATCCAAAATTGAGTGCATTCCTCCATTTACACAGATACACAGCATTATCCTATTGCCTGCTCCACAGCAGGGCAGATGCATTGGAGCCATGATTTTTGCATGGTGAATACATTTGAAAATATTTCTTTCCAGGTTTCAATAGACACCAATTCCATGGCGTTGGGTGATTGAATAAAGAATGACAGTGGGTTCTTCCTGATGGTAATAATAATAGCTTATTGTCACAAGTAGGCTTCAATGAAGTTACTGTGAAAAGCCCCTGGTCGCCACATTCCGGCACCTGTTCGGGGAGACCGGTACAAGAATTGAACCTGCGCTGCTGGCATTTTCTGCATTGCAAGCCAGCTATTTAGCCCACTATGCTAAACCAGCCCCTGATGTTAATCCCCCAACTTAAAATTCGCTTTCATCTTTTTAGGTTATCCTTCATTTCTCCTCTTGGGTTTGAAGGAACACTGCTTCACTGTAAAATTGCTTGTTTTGGCATCGATGGCAGTGTAAGATTTTTATCAATAGTTGGTTGAAAGTATTCTCCTATATTTTTTCTTCCAGAATCAGTATCTCAGTCCAAGGATGTGCGGGCTAGGTGGATTGGCCATGCTAAATTGCCCTTAATGTCCAAAAAATGTTAAGTGGGGGTTACTGGGTTACGGGGATAGGGTAGATACGTGGGCTTCCGTATGGTGCTCTTTGTAAGGACCGGTGCAGACTCGATGGGCCGAATGGCCACCTACACTGTAAATTCTATGATTTAATGTAGGCATATCTTTTGATTCTTTGTGATGAATCTTTGTTACTAGCTGTATTTTCTACTGCTTAAACCCATACACTACTTTAGCCAGAAGAATTGATTATTCTGAATCTGCAACAGTATGATGCAATTCTTTATTCACAAAGCATTGACTTGAATAAGAACTGTTCAAATTAAAAGCAGTCATGTTCAGATTGCCATGAATTAAATTGCTACATAGTTAGATGCTTCATACAATTTTGAACTAAATTGAGATTTGTTTTAAACTATTCAGATTTTTAATTGTGATTATTTTTGTTTTTAAATGCTAGCAAGTTCCAATAGTGAATGGCACAGCAAATAGTCCAGTAAAGACCGAGACAAAACTGGAATTGGCTTTTGAGTATTTGATGAGCAAAGACCGACTCCAGTGGGTGACCATTTCCAGCCCTCAGGTGAGGCATGTGTTCGATTCAGAACAACACAATTTGATTTGATTTATTGTCACATGTACCAAAGTACAGTGAAAAGTATTTTTCTGTGGCCAAGGGAACGTACGCAGTATGTACATAGTAGACAAAAAAGAATAATCGACAGAGTACATTGACAAATGGTACATCGACAAACATTGATTGGGTACAGTGCGGACAAAGGGCCAAACAAAGCAAATACATAAGCAAGAGCAGCATAGGATGTGGTGAATAGAACTTTTCACTGTACTTTGGTACATGTGACAATAAATCAAATCAAATATTTTCCTTGTGTTTGCCCAGAAGTTAAAATTAAGTGAGCTTCTCAATTGTCATAATTAGAATGCTGTTTTAAAAATTCATTCTTGGGATATGGGCGTCGCTAGCTCGGACAGCATTTATTGTTCATCCCTAATTGCCCTTGAGAATGTGGTGGTGGGCTGCTGCCTCGAACTGCTGTTGTTCATGTGGTGTCCGTACACCAACAGTGCCGTTGGGGAGGGAATTCCAGGATTTTGACGCAACAATAATGAAGGAACAGCAATATATTTCTAAGTCGGGATGATAAATTGCTTAGGGGTGTTCCCATGTCTGCTGTCCTTGTCTTTTTAGAAAGTAGTGGTTGTGAATTTGGAAGGTGCTGTCTCATGGGTTTTTCCACTGCATCTTGTAGATGATACCCACTGCTGCCACTGTGCATCACTGGTGAGAGAGTAAGTGTTTGTGGATGGAGTGCCAATCACACGGGCTGCTTTGTCCTGAATGGTGTCAAACTTCTTGAATGTTGGCTAGTCTAGTTTCTTGTCAATCGTGACGCTCTCTCTCTCCACTAAATACTTCAGCAAAACTATTCTCTCATCTGGCAGAATCCAACCTGAGCGTCTGTGCAG
The DNA here is from genome assembly GCF_047496885.1 of Scyliorhinus torazame. NCBI lineage: Eukaryota > Metazoa > Chordata > Chondrichthyes > Carcharhiniformes > Scyliorhinidae > Scyliorhinus > Scyliorhinus torazame. The sequence goes on from NC_092710.1 coordinate 256,565,939, forward strand.
GTTATTGCTCAGCGACTGCCATTTGATAGCAATGTTGATGACCTCTTCCATTACTTTACTCATGATCCAGAGTAGACTGATGTGGTGTTACTTGACTGGGTTTGATTTGTCCTGCTTTCTGCTCCCACATTGCAGGTTAGATGCCAGTGTTGTAGCTGTACTAGAACAGCTTGGCTACGGTCCCGACAGTTGCTGGAATATGGTCAGGGCCCACAACCTTTACAGTATCCAATGCCTTTAGCAATTTCTTGATAACACATGGAATGAATCGAATTGGCTGAAGACTGACATCTGTGATGCTGTGGATTTCGGGAGGAGGCCAAGTTGGATCATTCAATTGGCACTTCTGGCTGAAGATTATTGCAAATGCTTCAACCTTATCTTTTGCACTGATATGCTGAGAATCATTGAGAATGGGGATATTTGTGGAGCTTTTCCCCTCCGGTTGAGTTGTATAATTGTACACCACCATTCTTGACTGGATGTAGCACGACTGCAGAGCTTAGGGTGTACAATTGCTTAGCTCTGTCGCATGCTGCTTATGTTATTTGTCTTGCAAGTAGTCCTGTGTTGTAGCTTCACCTGGCTGACGCCTCATTTTGCGGTACGCCTAGTGCTGCTCTACATGCCCTCCTGCACTCTAACCAGGATTGATACCCTGGCTTGGAATTAGTAGAGTGGGGGGATATGCTGGGCTCGTAGGTTACGGATTGTGGTTGCATAATTCTGCTGATGGCCCACTGCGCCTCATGATTGCCCAGTCTTGAGTTGCTAGATCTGGTTGAAATCTATTCTATTTAACATGGTGGTAGTGCTACAGAACACCATGAAGGGTATCCTCAATGGACTTGTCTCCATAAGGACTGTGCAGTGGTCACTCCTATCAGTACAGTCATGGGGAGGTGCATCAGCGGCAGGCAGGTTAGTGAAGATGACGTCAGGTGTGTTTTTCTCTCTTGGTTCCCTCACTACCTGCCACAGACAAAGTCTAGCAGTTGTCTTTTAACACTGAGGTAACTGGTGCGACAGAGCCACCCTTGGTGAAGGATATCGAAGTCAATCCAGAGTACATTCTGCGCCTTTGCCATTCACAGTGCTTCATGCCTCTCTCTTTTCAGCAATACCCTAGTTCTGCCAGGTGACAATTTCAGAATAGCTCATTTGTTAGAATAGTGATAGTTGACCATTTTCTTTGAAGTAAACAAGGCAACTTTGGGGTGCTGTACCCGGCTAAACTCTGGGTCACATTCCAGGGCAGGGAGAAGTGAAACCTGACCAGCCTGGTGGAGGAAATTAAAAGGGACCTGCAGAGGTGGGGAAATTGTGGGGACCTGTATGGGCGACTACTGTGCAGGGCATGCTCACCACTGGATGAGAAGTGGGTTTGAAATAGGGTGGGGCTCTGGAATGAAGCACTGCACATGGTCAACACCTCCACTTGCACGAGGTTAAGCCTAAAGCAGCAGAAAGTGGTACACACAGCTCACTTAACTAAATGAGTGGGTTCATCCCGGAGGTAGAGGACAAATGTGAACGGTGCCAAGGAGGCCTGGCCAACCACGGCCATATGTTCTGGTCATACCCCAGACTTGTCAGGTTCTGGACCAATGTGTGTGGAGCCATGCCCGAGAGTGACAGTCTTCGGGGTATCAGAACAGCCAGAACTCTTTAAGGGGAGGAGGGCCGACACTCTTGCCTTTGCCTGCCAGAGAATCCTGCTTGGCTGGAGATCAGCACTATCCGGGAGTCTGAAGAGGCCTTCCACATGACGTGGGAGCCATTCACCAATCTGTTCCAAGACCTGTTTGTAGCCAATAAACCAGAGGACGGAGGGATTCACAGAAGAACCACCAGCACAAACGAAAAAACGAGGGTGTGCAGGGAGCAGGGGGGGGGAAGGAGGAAGGGCGAGAACAAAGAAGCACAGAACCCAGCCATACGTAACACGAAACAGTAAACGTAGCACCATGCCACCCGCAACAGGGCCAGTTTGGAAGACCCAATGAGCAAAGAAAGCACGCCAGGTAACAGGAAGGGGAGAGGCATAGGGAAGGGACCTAGCTAAAACCCAGCACTTGCTGAGAAACCTAAATTGTAACTGGTGTATATAGTTTTGGTGTATGTTCATGTTCATCTTTGCTTTGTATAGAAAGAAAAACCCTAATAAAAAGATTTTTATTAAAAAATGGAGGCCTCTGCTAATGCTGACTTGCATTTGCTATTTATGCAGAAAAATTTAGAGGCAATTGTTCACCGGAATTTTATTGTTTTCAGCCCCTGCCGAGTGCCATCTGCAGTCTGCTCTGCATAGTCAGGCGTAACATGGCTGAGCTCAAATTCTTGTGATAGCATTAAATTGAAGTTTATGGTATAGCACTTAATGCTATCAATGTATGATTCTGTCTGAAACACCAAATGTCAGATGCAACAATGTGCCAGATATGCATTGATATAACGAAAATTTAATATGCTGAAAGGCTGAGATTTGTTCTGACTGGTATTTTTTTTTCCAATTAGGCAATAATGATGAGTATATCTTTACAAGCAATGGTGGATGAGCTAATGGTGAAGAAATCAGGTGGCAACTTAAAGAAGGTGAATTAACTTTTTTAGTTTTAAATTTGTTAGGTCAGGGACTTGTCTGAATTTTAAGCAATAATCTATCCCACCCTCCAGGTGTAGGATGTTGTGATCCATGCAATGATGGAAAAAATGCGTACCTTTATTTTTGTCCTGAGGTAATTTGAATATTGTGAATATTAACCTGCACCAGCACCAAGAACTTGCAATTATATAGTGTTTTTAACTCGGCCAATATTTCCCACAGCACTTAACAGGAGCATTATCGGACAAAAATTGACTCTAGTAGTAAGTACCATAATACTTTAAAAACACATGTTGCAGTGCTGATGTATCAACGTTCAGTGAAGTGTGTTTGAAATTTTTAATTTGTTCTTGGGATATATTACTCAGTTGCCTTTAAGAAGGTGGTGGTAGAACCTCTTGAACCACAGCATCTTGTATGATGAAGGTGCTCTTGCAAAGCTGTTGGATGGAGTTTTCTGATTTGGCCCAGCAATGAGGAAGGAATGATGTGCGACTTGAAGGTCATAGTGTCTCCATGCACCTGCTGCACTTGTTCTTACATGTTTGGGAAATAGTGTTAAAGAAACCATAGTGAGTCAATCAGCTTATCCTGTAGATCGGTAGAGGGAATAGACAGTGGAACAATGGCCAGCACTACTGCCTCACAGCACCCAAGACCCGGTTCAGTTCCGGCCTTTGGTGAGTGTGTGAAGTTTGCACGTTCTTCCCTCTTTCTCCCCCCCCCCCGTCTCTGTGGACTTCCTCCGGATGCTCAGGTTTTCTAGGGGTGCCAATCCAATCAGTGAGTTACTTACTCTGTTTGCAGCTCCACCAATCCAGACAAGTGTTCCATCAGAATGAACAGGCAATTTGCATTTCTAATTTATTTTTTCCTTCAACCTGTAGATGCTGAAGAAGCGTATGAATGGTGGGTTACGTCGGTCAGACAGCCAGCAAGCTGTGAAATCCCCTCCACTTCTGGTTAGAACATTTTACCTTGCAATTTGGTTTCCTCTCGAGTAAGATGGGTAAAACCAGTGGTTTGGTTACCACTGGGGGGATGCGTTGACTGACCACTGCACTGTGGTACAGGAAGCCATTCAAGAGGGGGGAGCAAAAAGACAAAAAGCAAAAAGAGTCCCGCATAGTATGTTGCCTGCCCGGTGCCAGGGTGAGGGACATCTCTGATCGGCTTGAAAGGATTTTGGAGAGGGAGGGGGAGGATCCAGTTGTTGTGGTCCACGTTGGGACTAACAACATAGGTAAGACTAGGAAAGAAGACCTGTTTGGGGATTATCAAACACTAGGGACTAAATTAAAGAACAGGTCCTCCAGGGTTATAATCTCTGGACTACTACCCGAGCCACGTGCCAATTGGCATAGGGTTGAGAAAATTAGGGAAGTTAACACGTGGCTAAAGGGGTGGTGCGGGAAAGAGGGATTCCATTTCATGGGGCATTGGCATCAGTACTGGGGCAGGAGGGACCTGTACCATTGGGACGGTCTTCACCTGAACCATTCTGGGACCAGTGTTCTAGTGAATAGGATAAATAGATTGGTCACAAGGACTTTGAACTAGCATTGGTCACAAGGACTTTAAACTAGCAAGTTGGGGGGAAGGGAAGGGTAAAGCTATGGACAGTATAATGGTTAATGGAGAGCAAGGCAGCAGGTTACGTGACAGGTTATTATGTAGAGATATGGGTTCAAAGACCAGGAAAATTAGGAGAAAGGGTAAGAGGAAAAATAATTTGCGAAAAGTTACTGATCAAGGTGTTAGGATTCATAACAAAGACATAAAAAACAGCATAAGTGTACTTTACCTGAATGCTCGTAGTATACGGAATAAGGTGAATGAGTTGATGACGCAAATCATCGTGAATGACTATGATTTGGTGGCCATTACTGAAACATGGTTAAAAGATGGTCACGACTGGGAGTTAAATATCCAAGGGTGTCTGACTGTACGAAAGGATAGAATGGACGGTAAGGGCGGTGGTGTAGCTTTGTTGTTTAAGGATGGCATCCGGGCAATAGTAAGGGATGATATTGGTGCTATGGAGGATAAGGTTGAATCAATTTGGGTGGAAATCAGGAATAGTAAGGCGAAAAGGTCACTGATAGGAGTAGTCTGTAGGCCACCAAATAGTCTATAGGCCACCAAATAGTAACAGGATGGTAGGGCAGGCAATAAGCAAAGAAATAACGGAGGCATGTAGAAATGGTACAGCGGTTATCATGGGAGATTTTAATCTGCATGTCGATTGGTTTAACCAGGTTGGTAAAGGCAGCCTTGAGGAGGAGTTTATAGAATGTGTCCGGGATAATTTCCTGGAACAGTATGTAATGGAACCTACAAGGGAACAAGCGGTCCTAGATCTGGTCCTGTGTAATGAGGCAGGATTGATTAATGATCTCCTAGTTCGGGATCCTCTTGGAAGGAGCGACCACAATATGGTGGAATTTAAAATACAGTTGGAGGATGACAAGGTAAAATCAAACACTTGTGTCTTGTGCTTAAACAAAGGCGATTACAATGGGATGAGAGAAGAACTAGCTAAGGTAGACTGGGAGCAAAGACTTCATGGTGAAGCAGTTGAGGAACAGTGGAGAACCTTCCGAGCGATCTTTCAAAGTGTTCATACCGACAAAAAAGAAAGACGGTAGAAAGGGGAAAAATCGACCGTGGATATCTAAGGAGGTGAGTGAGAGTATCAAATTGAAGGAAAAAACATACAAAGTGGCAAAAATTAGTGGGAGACTAGAGGACTGGGAAGTCTTTAGGGGACAACAGAAAGCTACTAAAAAAGCTATAAAGAAGAGTAAGGTAGACTATGAAAGTAAACTTGCTCAGAACATAAAAGCAGATAGTAAAAGTATAAGACAAAAAAGAATGGCTAAGGTAAATATTGGTCCTTTGGAAGATGAGAAGGGAGATTTAATAATAGGAGACGGGGAAATGGCTGAGGAGCTGAACAGGTTTTTTGGGTCAGTCTTCACAGTGGAAGACACAAATAACATGCCAGTGACTGATGGAAATAAAGATATGATAGGTGAGGACCTTGAGATGATTGTAATCACTAAGGAGGCAGTATTGGGCAAGCTAATGGGGCTAAAGGTAGACCAGTCTCCTGGCCCTGATGGGATGCATCCCAGAGTGTTAAAAGAGATGGCTAGGGAAATTGTAAACGCACCAGTGATAATTTATCAAAATTCACTAGACTCTGGGGTGGTCCCAGAGGATTGGAAAGTAGCAAACGTGACACCACTGTTTAAAAAAGGAGGTCGGCAGAAAGCGGGTAATTATAGGCCGGTAAGCTTAACTTTGGTTGTAGGGAAAATGTTGGAATCTATCATTAAGGAGGAAATAGCGGGCACCTGGAGGGAAATTGTCCCATTGGGCAGACGCAGCATGGGTTCATAAAGGGTAGGTCGTGTCTGACTAATTTGGTAGAATTTTTTGAGGACGTTACCAGTGCAGTAGATAACGGGGAGCCAATGGATGTGGTATATCTGGATTTCCAGAAAGCTTTTGACAAGGTGCCACACAAGGTTGCTGCATAAACTAAAGATGCATGGCATTGAGGGTAAAGTGGTAGCATGGGTAGAGAATTGGTTAACTAACAGAAAGCAGAGAGTGGGGATAAATAGGTGTTTCTCTGGTTGGCAACCTGTAAGTAGTGGGGTCCCTCAAGGATCAGTGTTGGGCCCGCAGTTGTTCACAATTTACATAGATGATTTGGAGTTGGGGACCAAGTGCAATGTGGCAAAGTTTGCAGACAACACTAAGATGAGTGGTAAAGCAAAAAGTGCAGGGGATACCGGAAGTCTGCAGAAGGATTTGGATAGGTTAGGTGAATGGGCTAGGGTCTGGCAGATGGAATTCAATGTTGCCAAGTGTGAGGCTATCCATTTTGGGAGGAATAACAGCAGAATGGATTATTATTTAAACGGTAAGATGTTAAAACATGCTGCTGTGCAGAGGGGCCTGGGTGTGATGGTGCACGAGTCGCAAAAAGTTGGTGTGCAGGTGCAACAGGTGATTAAGAAGGCTATCGAGTTTTGTCTTTCATTGCTAGAGGAATGGAGTTCAAGACTAGGGAGGTTATGCTGCAATTGTATAAGGTGTTGGTGAGGCCGCATCTGGAGTATTGTGTTCAGTTTTGGTCTCCTTACCTGACAAAGGACATAGTGGCACTGGAGGGAGTGCAGAGGAGATTCACTAGGTTGATCCCAGAGTTGAGGGGATTAGTTTATGACGAGAGGTTGAGTAGACTGGGACTGTACTCATTGGAGTTTAGAAGGATGTGGGGGGATCTTATTGAAACATATAAAATTATGAAGGGAATAGATAGGATAGATGCGGACAGGTTGTTTCCATTGGTCGGGGAAAGCAGAACTAGGGGGCATAGCCTCAAAATAAGGGGAAGTAGATTTAGGACCGAGTTTAGGAGGAACTTCTTCACCCAAAGGGTTGTGAATCTCTGGAATTCCTTGCCCAGTGAAGCAGTTGAGGCTCCTTCTTTAAACATTTTTAAGAAAAAGATAGATACCTTTCTAAAGAATAAAGGGATTCGGGGGTATGGTGTACGGGCCGGAGAGTGGAGCTGAGTCCACAAAGATCAGCCATGATCTCATTGAATGGCGGAGCAGGCTCGAGGGGCCAGGTGGCCTACTCCTGTTCCTAGTTCTTATGTTCTTATGTTCACATCCACTGAAGGATAAAATGGTCTGTGGTCTGTCACATTACATGCTGGCCCAGCAGCAACGTTCACATCACGCAAGAACAAATCCTCCCAAATACATTCTGAATGCTATGAAACTTTAAACACTTGCCAATTGTCTGTAAATCTATAAACAAGGTTTAGGAAAACCATTCCAATGCCATAGGACCTTGGCAGCGAAAGGCACAGCCACCATAAAATTTACAGTGCAGAAGGAGGCCATTCAGCCTATCGGGTCTGCACCAGCCCTTGGAAAGAGCAATAAGAGAAACGCAAATATCAAGGAGGCTAGAAGACCCGAGGTAGGGAGGGCGAATCCATAGGAGGGTTTGAAAACCAGGTGAGAATTTTAATGTTGGCACTTTGATTAACTAGGAGCTAGTGTAGATCAAAGTGGAGAAGGGCGAATGTGGCAAATAGAATTTGTGCGAGTAAGGATGCAGCAAAATTTTGGGACCTCCAGATTATGGAGGGTAGATGTCGGATGCCACCTAAGAGTGAGTTGGAATAAAAATAATCCCCGTTTCATCCTTGTTGTAAGAACACATTGTAAATTTAAAACCGCTTTTAAAATGTAGAACTCTCCCAGATTGCATTATTGGCTATGACCTCTACTTTGGATTTAACCAAGTTGATAAATTATTACTGTGTGTGAGTTACTAAGCATCCAAAATTTAGATTCACTTTCAATGCTTTCAGCTTTCACAACTACCTGAATTTGTGTAAAATACTGTACAGTGCATGCTGAGTTACCAGTTCCCCAGGCTGATGATATTCCCATCCTCCAATAACTGGCTGGGCCACTCTCTTTATTCAGTGACCCTCCAGCAGGCCCCCTGATCTTCTGTTAATCTCCTCACTCAGCCAGGCCATTGCCCCAGGTTATCTCCACCCCACTCCCAGAGAAGGCCTCGTCCTCCGGTGCATAACCATAGAATTGTAGAATCCCTACAGTGCAGAAGCAGGCCATTCAGCCCATTGAGTCTGCACCGACCCTCTGAAAGAGCACTGTAACCTAGGTCCAATCTCCCACCCTATCCCTGTAACCCCACCTACGGACAATTTAGCATATCTAATCCACCTAACCTGCACATCTTTGGACTGTGGGAGGAAACCGGAGCAACGGAGGAAACCTACGCAGACACTTGAGGAATGTGCAAACTCTACACAGGACAGTCACCTGAGGTCGGAATGGAACCCGTGTCCCAGCTTTGTGAGGCAGCAGTGCTAACCACTGTACCACCGTGCCGCCCTTATTGACTCAAATTTCACCATCTGCAGTGCTGGGATTTGAACCTGGATTTGTAGAGCATTACTCTGAGTCTGTGGTTTACTAGTCCAGTGATGATACCTGTACACCACTGCCTCCCTGCTCTTGAGGTGGCCTAAGTGGACAGGGCAATACTGCCCAGGCCACTGTTTGCCACCAGGTTTCGGTGTGAGTCTTGCAGCAGCCACATGTTGGCCCAATTCTCCAGCTCTTAAGGAAAACGCAAATCAGATGCAAGTCATCCACAAGCTGCTCCTGCCAGAACCACTTTGTTACTGTCAGTGTTCTCTTATAAGGAAGATTTCTAGAGGCGTGCTTTATGATGTTTTGGTTCAGATGTTAGTCAGGTATTTTTCAGGTAGCACTTGCTGTGTCAATGAGCAGAGGGGAAGGCAGCACTTTGTCCAGGGCAAGGACCTCAACCAACCTTTTCGCTTTTTTGTTGTTGCCAAAATTGATGCTGTTGAGTTTTTCAATTTAGCACTCCATTTTTGGGAACACATGAGGCAAGCTAAACAAGAAATAGCTGGAAGGCATGAATGAGGATTTCAGCAGCAGATGAGCTTAAACGAGACGGATGATGTTAGAGCTAAAAATAGATGGCCTTAATGTTGGCAAGTATGTGGTCAGAAACTCATCTCGGTCAAATACAACATCAAAATTGCAAACAATCAAGGAGAAGGATTCGAGAATGCAGTTTGCAACAGGGCCCAAAGGCAGTATCTTCAGTCTTCCCATTCTGCTCATTCCGTACTGGGTATAAAAATAACCAGCCTGTTAATTTGGGAGTAATGGTGGAGTCTAGGTGGTGGTAAGTTGGAGAACTGTGTTGTCAGCATATGTATGAAATTGCGTTGTGTTTTCGGCTGATATCTCTGAGGGAGAGCATGTTGATGGGAAAGAAAGAAATAGAGGCAGATGTAGGCCATTTGGCCCCTCTGGGGTGGCTTTAATTCCACTTTCCTGCCTGCTACCATAACCTATTAACTCCCTCATGGATCAAGAGTCTATCTAACTAACTTGGCCTTGAATGTATTCAATGACCCAGCCTCCACTATTCTTTGGGTAGTAAATTTCAAAGACTAATGACCCTTTGAGAGAAGAAATTCTTCCTTATCTTCCATCTTAAATGGGTGACTCCTTATTTTGATACGGTAACCCTCGACCCAATGTAAGGGTGTCTTCTCTTCCTTCAATGCAAGGAGATTCTTAAATAAGGAGAACAAAGCTTCATGCAATATTCCAGGTGTGATCTCATGAATGACCCCTGTGCAGCTGTAACATGACTTCCCTACTTTTATATTCCATCCCCTTGCAATAAAGACCAATTCATTTGCCTTCCTAAAACTTGCTGGACCTAATGTTTTGTGATTCACGTGCAAGGACACCCAGATCTGTCTGTACCATGGCATTCTTCAGTGTTTCTCTAATTAAATAATATTTTGATTTTTCTATTCCCACCAAAGTGGAAAACCTCATTTTCCCACGTTATGTTCCATCTGCCAAATTTTTGTCTTCTCACTAGTTACCTATATTCCTTTGCGGCCTCTTTGTATCCTTGTCACAGCTTGCTTTCCTATCTATCTTTGTATCGTTCATTATAATACGCTCAGTGCCTTTTATAGGTAAAAAGTCAGTATAAATTATGAATAGTTGAGGCCCCAGCACCAATTCCTGTGGCACCCGCTAATTACTGTTCTTCAACTGAAAATGGCTAATTCATCCTGATTGTTGCCTCTTAATCACCTATCATGCTAGTCTGTTACCCCCAGTACTTATCCTGTGCTGTATACTTTTATGTGGCACCTTATCAAGTGACCTTTAGAAATCCAAATACATCATCTACTGGTTTACGTTTTTCCATTCTACTTGTTACATCCTCCAGAAACTCCCAATAAATTTATTCACATTTCATACAATCAAGCACAGTCAACCTGATTTTATTATCATTTTTCTTAATAATTAATTTCAACATTTTTCCGATGACAGATGTTGGGCTGATAGAGATGTTACATTCCTGGTTTTCTAATCCGCTGAGACAGTTCCAGCATCTCGCAAATTTTGGAAGATTACAGTCAATGAATCCACCACCGCTGCAGCCATTTTCTTTTAGACCCGGGATGTAGACTGTCGGGTCCAGAAGACTTGGAAGCCTTTAGTGCCATTACTTTAGCTATAACTTTTTTTCCAGTGATGGTGATTGTTTCTCCCTCCCATTTGCTCTCTGACCTTCAACTCGACATTGTGTCCTCGACTGTGAAGGCAGATACAAAATATTTGTTTGAAGTCTGCCATTTCCTTATTTCCAATTATTAATTTTCCATTCTCATCCTCTCGGGGACCAGTGTTTACTTCAGGTATTCTTGTTTACCTTCTTGTTGAAGCTCTTACTGTCTTTTTATATTTCTTGTTAATTCAATCTCATTCTAAGTTTTTCCTCTTGATTTTTTTAGTCATCCTTTGCTGGTTTATAAAACTTTGCCAATCTTCTGGCTTATCACTGATCTTCGCAATATTGTACACCTTTTCTTTGAATTTAATGGCATCCTTAACTTTAGATAACCACGGATTACACATCCTTCCATTACTGTCTCTCTGGAATCTATCTTCAAGAGTTTTGAAGTATCTCCTTAAATGTGTGCAGCTGCTTATCTATTGTCTTAACTTTTCACCTATTTTCTCTGTTGACTGTAAGCCACTCTATCTTTCTAAGTGCTTCACAAAGGGCACAGAATATGCTCTGGGTGAGGGACTTCAATGTTCTATGTCAGTAGGACCAATGCACATCGAGCTGGCTGAGTCCTAAAGGACATAGCTGCTAGACTGGGACTGCAGGTGGTGAGGGAACCAACAAAAAGGAAAAACATACTGCTGTGTGCTCTGTTTCACAGAGACATGGCTCACCCCCGCCTCACCGCGCTGTGCCATACAACCTGAAGGCTTCTCAATTCACCGTGGCATCAGGCAAAGCGAAGAGTGGAGGGGTTTGCCTCTTCATCAACTCCTCCTGGTGCTTGGATGTGGCAACCCTGGCGACCTACTGCTCCCCGGGCCTGCAATACCTGACCGTGAAGTGCCACCCATGCTATTTTCCACGTGAGTTCACTTCAGCCATTATCACAGCGGTCTACATCCCACCCCAGGCAGAAGTGAGGAAGGCCCTGGACGAACTGTACACTGTTATAAACAACTACGAAACCGAACATCTGGAGGCCTTGTTCATCGTGGCTGGAGACTTCAACAAGGCCAACCTCTAGAGTGTACTGCCAAGATTCCACCAGCACATTTCCTGTCCCGCCAGGCGCGACAACACTCTTGACCACTGCTACTCAAAAATCAAGGGCGCCTCCTGTTCCGTCCCCCGACCGCACTTTGCGAAATCAGACCATAAGACAGTGCTCCTTTTCCCGGCATGCAAGCAGAAACTCAAGCGGGAGAATCCAGCTAAGAAGGTTGTGTAGTGCTGGTCTGAGGAATCAGAAGAGCTCTTATGTGACTGCTTAGAGCCAGTGGACTGGTTCATATTTAAGAACAGCAAGAAGTTTTACAACACCAGGTTGAAGTCCAACAGGTTTGTTTCAAACACTAGCTTTCGGAGCACTGCTCCTTCATCAGGTGAATGAAGAGGTGTGTTCCAGAAACACATTTTTAGACAAATTCAAAGATGCAAGACAATGCTTTGAATGCGAGCATTTGCAGTTAATCAAGTGTTTACAGATCCCGAGGTAGGGGTAACCCCAGGTTAAAGAGGTGTGAATTGTCTCAAGCCAGGACAGTTGGTCGGATTTCGCAAGCCTAGACCAGATGGTGGGGGATGAATGTAATGCGACATGAATCCCAGGTCCCGGTTGAGGCCGCACTCGTGTGCGGAACTTGGCTATAAGTTTCTGCTCGGCAATTCTGCCTTGTCGCGCGTCCCGAAGGCCGCCTTGGAGAACGCTTATCCGAAGATCAGAGGCTGAATGCCCTAGACTGCTGAAGTGTTCCCCGACTGGAAGGGAACATTCCGGCCTGGTGATTGTCGCGCGATGTCCGTTCATTCGTTGTCGCAGCGTCTGCATGGTCTTGCCAATATACCACGCTTCGGGACATGCTTTCCTGCAGCGTATGAGGTAGACAACGTTGGCCGAGTCGCACGAGTATGTACCGCGTACCTGGTGGGTGGTGGTCTCGCGTGTAATGGTGGTATCCATGGATACCACCATTGCATGGATACGTTGCAACTATACAAGTGCACAGTTTTGGTGATGGGTTTATCGTATAAGAAGAGATTGAACAGTTTAGGCCTACATTCGCTAGAGTTTAGAAGAATGAGGGGAGATCAAATGGAGGTATTCAAGATGCTAAAAGGTATGGATAAAGTTGATATAAAGCAGATTCTTCCTCTTGTGGGGCATTCTAAAACAAGCGGTCATAATCTTGGAATAAGAGGTAGCAAATTTAAAACTGATTTGATGAAAAAGTACTTCTCCCAAAGGGTTGTGAATCTGGAATTTGCTAACCTAACGTGCTGTGGATGCAGGGACAGTGAGTCAATGTAAAGAGGAGTTTAGACGTATTTTTAATTGGTAATGGGTTGAAGGGTTATGGAGAACGGGCAGGAGAGTGGAGTTGAGGCCAGGATGGAATCAGCCATGATCACATTGAAGGTGTTTAGGCTCGGGAGGCTAAATTGCCTAGTCCTGCTCCTAGGTCATGTGTTCTAGGGAGGAGATGCTCTGGCTGATTTTGCAATCCAGCTCTTGGTCTGTAGAATTGCAGGTAACAGATGAGGAATATATCAGCCATGATAGAATGGCGGACCAGACTCGATGTGCCGAATGGCCTAATTCTGCTCCTATATCTTAACTTTTTTAAAAAATGTATTTTATTCCAAATGTATACGAAAAGCTCCAACACATGATTCAGGAAACACACTTCCCAACACACGACTATGTAGTTTGTACACATTTACCCCCTTTTTCACCATCCCCACTCCCTTACCTCCTCAAACACAAACTCACGAATATCCTGGACCTTGCCTTGAAACACTCCACTGAACCCCTTAACGCGTATTTGATCTTTTCCAGCCAAGGAAAGTCATATAAGTCACCTAGCCAGGCCGCTACCCCCGGTGGCATTGCCGACCACCACTCCAATGGGGTTCGTCGCCGGCAACATCAGTCTTCTTCCTCACCATCAGCTCCGGCTTCTCCGATATCCCAAATATCACCGCCAAAGGGTCCAGCACCACCTCCTCCCTCACTATCCTTGTTAGTGACACAAATACTCCCTCCCGGAATCTCCAACTTTTCACAGCCCAATGATTCACTGGACCCCGCCACTTTTCGCACTCTCCTGCCACCCCTGAAAGAACCCACTCATTCTTGCTGCGTCATATGCACCCTGTGTACGACCTTAAACTGTATCAGGCTCATTCTTGCATACGAGGAGGTCATATTTACCTTTGTTTTATTTTCTAAATTTAGAGTACCCAATTCATTTTTTCCAATTAAGGGGCAATTTAGCATGTTCAGTCCACCTACCTTGCACATCTTTGGGTTGTGGGGGCGAAACCCACGCAAACACGGGGAGAATGTGCAAACTCCACACGGACAGTGACCCAGAGCCGGGATTGAACCTGGGACCTCGGTGCCGTGAGGCTGCAGGGCTACCACTGCGCCACCATGCTGCCCACATTTACCCTTGTAGCGCCTTACTCCATACTCTCCAGTTTATCCCCCCACCCAGCCGAACTTATGAATTTATAATCCTGTCTGATACGCATTACTAGATCTAAAATAGCCCGTTCCTTGGATGTTTTCAGAATGTATTCATTTCAGAAACTGTCCCGGAGGTACTCTTATGAACTTGTCCTGAAAGCTACTTTTTTATTTATTCAGTCTATATATTAAAATTGCCCATGGTTATTGTGGTGCCTTTCTTTGAAGTCCCTGTTATTTCTTGATGAATCCTCTGTCCTCCAGTGTAGCTACTGTTAGGCAGCCTATAAACCTCTTCCATCAGTGACTTATTTTATGTTGCTATTACTTATCTCCACCCTAACTGATACTATGTTCTTCGAGCCAAGATCATTTCTCATCAGTGGACTATTCTCATCCTTTTAACAGAGCAATCCTACCTCCTTGTCCTTTCTTCCTATCCTAAAGTAACAATGTGCTATTAATACATCGGTCTTATTATGAAAGCTGCAGACATTCGGATGTAGAGGGAACTAAGAATGAATCCCAGCGGGTGCCAGATACCACTATATTTTAGGGTGGAATGAGCAGCAATTTAGGTTAATTGTATGAAAGCAGACAAGTGCAGTCCCACTCAGGTGATGGTGGCGAGACAATGGGGAAGTAAACTGTGTCAAAGGCTACAGATGGGTAGAGAAGGACTGGGAGAGAAAGTTTGTTTACCATTGTCATAACCGCACAGGACATTTGTGACTTTGATAAGAATAATTTCAGTACTGTGGCAGGGCGGACACCTGATTGGAGAGAAGATTTTGGAGGAAACAACATGATGGATAATAGACTAATTCATTTTGTATAAAACTACTCTTCTCACCCTTGCCTCTGGTGTTAGAAGAACACCATATTTGAAGACTCCATCCAAGCAGAACTAGGCTTCATTGAGATGTGTTGATCTCCTTTTTATTTTTCACAAACCTGATATGGTTTAGAGGGTGGATTATTTGTTTATATTTATCTGATAGTGCTGTTCTGATCTTTGCACGAGGTGACACTCAAGATAAACCTATGTACATTGTGGAGCTAAATGTGGGCTTAGCGATAGAAGTAGGCCTAGTTTGAAATATTCATTATTGCCATCTATCAAGCACAAGTCAGGTGTGTGATGGAAATCCTAGACAAAGCCTGTTTGGCTGACACCTTGTTCACCACCTTAACATTCACTCCCACCACAAGTGCACTGTGGCTGCGGAGTGTACATCTACAAGATGCATTGCAGCAACTCGCCAAGGCTACTACAACAGCACTTCGCAATCCACGGCCTCTGACATCTTAGACAAGGACAGTAGATGCATGGGATCACCACCAGGTTTCACTCCAAGCAACACTCCAACCTGTCTTGGATCTATATCGCTGTTCACTGTTGCTGGTTCAGAACCCTGTAACTTTCTTCCGAACGACACTGGGTGTGCCTGCACCACATAGACTGTAGTAGTTCAAGAAAGTGGCTCACCACCACATTCACAAGTGATGGGAAATAAATACTACTATGCAAGCAACACCCACATCCCATGAATGAATATCAAAAGAAAATGCACATGACCAGGCTATGTAAAATCACTAATAATATAACCTGTTATCTAGCTTGGAGTACAACGTGGTGGTAACTATATAGACTATTGATACGGTTCCCTAATTAATCTTCCTATTTGATGATTTGACCTAATTGTTATAATTTGTTGGTATTTCACCCACAACCTTGCAAAATAAACCGAAAAAAATATTAGCAAAGTGCAGTAATATTGCCTGGACTTTTCGTATTTCCTTGAAGCAAATTGTGAAATCGTATTGCTGCACTTTGATCAAAATAAATTAGTAGATGCAGCACTTCAAATTCTCGTTCCCTTAGCAATTTTATGTTTCTCTAGGATTCTCCTGATTCAAACAGAGAACCTATTGTCAAGCTCTCGGTGAGTAAAACTATTCAAACTGATTTATAATTATGAATTTATATTGTTAACTAAGTTTTTGTCTTCCGCTGTGTTTAGATGATCTGATGCCGAAACAGTGTTCTAACAACTTAATGTAAAATGCCTGCATTTGGATTAAGTAACTATCTGTGTGGTTGCTGTTTATTGGGAAAGTGCATAGATTAATATGAATTATCATTAACATGCACTTGTTCTGTATGTAATTTGACTATAATACAGACCGTGAGCATTAAAAAAACAAACCTATTGAGGTGTGGGGGTGGTGGATCACAGTTATTTTTCAAATTAAAGTTTTTCCTCTTGTAGATGGTAGGTTACCAACAGAATCCTTCTGTACTCTTCCACATTCCATCTATTTAGAATATCACTTAAGACTGAAGGAGGAAAATCCGAAATCAGTTCATGGACAATTTTTCTGCATTAATACCCATCAGTGTTGGGAAAACTAGTTGAGTCGATTGTCAAAGGCAAAATTTATTCTCACTTGGAGAAGCATGAGTTGAGGAATTGCTAAACATGGATTTGTTGAAGGTAAATTATGTCTGACAACCTGATTAAGTTTTTAAATTAACAGAGGATTGATAAATATGCTGAATAAATGTTATATTTATGGACTTTCAAAAACAGTGACAAAGTAACACATTTTGTGTCTTTTGTGAATAAGTAGAAGCACGTGTGATTAAATGGACAATGGTAACTTGGGCACATAATTGTCAAAGTGATAGGACCAGAATGAATGGTTGGTGATTGGCAAACATTATGGAATAGGCTTAAGGGCTCATGTTTATAATTGGCCTAGATTGAGGAATTAAGAGTATACTTTTTTATGGATGATAGGAAACATGGTAGTAAATAACAAGATAGTAGCAGGCACCAGGAGGATGAAATGGGTAGAGACATCACAGATGTAGTTTAATATAGTTAAGTGTGAAGTGATGTACTTTTGGAAGAACAACATAGACGGGCAGCATAATTTATACTGAACAATTTTAAGGGGTCCGGAATAGGGACCTTGGAGTACGGAACTCTTTTAAGGTAATAAGTCAAGTTGGTTAAGCGACCATATGTCTATCTTGGCTTTGTGAATAGGGCCATTAAATACAAACTCATGGAAGTTATGCTAAAGCTTTGCAAATCACCAGTTAGACCTCAGCTGAAGTATTTTGTACAATCTAGGATTTCAAAATTGAGAAAACGGTCATGGTCTAACAGGCAGCAATGATCCCTCAAACTCCTAAACACTTCAGAGACTTGGATGATCTACAGCAGGCATCTTAAACTGGAGAAGCATCACCAGTCACTCCTACGGAAAATCCTCCAAATCTGGTGGCAAGAAAGGCCCCCAACAGCAGCATCCTCTCCCAAGCTAACTTGGGGTGCTAATCACTCAAAGCCTGCTGCCTGACAGCAGACTACTGAAACAACTGCTTTACTCTGGACTTCTTTGCAGCAGTAGACTTCCAGGAGGGCACCAGAATTGCTTTGGGGATATTCATAAGAGATTCCTGGAAGGGTCAAACATAATATAATGGCCTTCTGCTCCTATGTCTTATGGTCCTATACCCAACATCACAGAATCACAGAAAACTACAGTGCAGAAGAGGTCCTTCAGCGCATTGAGCCTGCACCGATGCATGAAAGGCTCTGACCTTCCCAACTAATCCCACTTGCTAGCACTTGGCCCATAGCCTTGCATGTTATGGCCTGCCAAGAACTTATCCAGGTGCTTTTTAAGGGATGTGGAGATGCTGGCATTGCACTGGGGTGCGTACAGTAAGAAGTCTTCCAACACCAGGTTAAAGTCCAACAGGTTTGTTTGGAATCACTAGCTTTCGGAGCATAGCTCCTTCATCAGGTGACTTGCAACCTAAAACAAACCTTTTAAAGGATGTGAGGCATCCCGCCTCTACCACCCTCTCAGGCAGTGCATTCCAGACCACTCTTGGGGGGGGGGGGGGGGGGGGTGCAACGTTTTTCCTCAAATCCCTTCTAAACCTCACTTTGAACTTCTGTCCCCTCATAACTGACTCTTCGACTAAGGGGGACAGCTGCTCCCTATCCACCCTGTCCATGCCCCCCATAATCTTGTACACTTCAATCAGGTCTTCTCTACTCCAGAGAAAACAACCCAAGCCTATCCAGCCTCTCTTTATAACTTAAATGTTCCACCCCAGGCAACATCCTGGTGAATCTTCTGAAACCCTGCCAATGTAATTACATACTTCCTATAATGTGGCAACCAGAATTGCAACACACTATTTCAGCTGCGGCCTCACCAAGTTCAATACAGCTCCATCATAACCTCCCTGCTTTTGTAATCTATGCCCCGATTGATAAAAGTGCGCGTCCCATATGACTTTTTTCACCTACAGTTCTGCCTTCAGAGGTCCATGGACAAACACGGCAAAGTCCCCTTGTCCTTCGGAACTTTCCCGTGTCAGACCTTTCATCGTATACTTCCTTGTTAAATTACTCCATCCAAAGTGTATCCCCTCACACTTTTCAGGATTAAATTGCATCTGCTACTTATCCACCCATTTGACCATCCCATCTGTATCCCATCTTTGGGCAACAAGGTAGCGCAAGTGGATAGCACTGTGGCTTCACAGTGTCAGGGACCCAGGCTCGATTCCCTGCTGGGTCACTGTCTGTGCGGAGTCTGCACGTTCTCCCCGTGTCTGCGTGGGTTTCCTCCGGGTGCTCCGGTTTCCTCCCACAGTCCAAAGACGTGCAGGTTAGGTGGATTGGCCATGATAAATTGCCCAAAAAGGTTAGGAGGGATTAGTGGGTCACGGGGATAGGGTGGCAGTGAGGGCTTAAGTGGGTTGGTGCAGACTCGATGGACCGAATGGCCTCCTTCTGCACTATGTTCTATATCTTCCTGGTAACCCAAGGTACTCAACCTCGCTGTTAACCAGCGGCCAATCTTTGTGTCATCCGCAAACTTACTGATCCTACCACCCCCCCCATATAGTCATCTATGTCATTTATATAAATGACAAACAATTGGGAGGACCCAGCATGGATCCCAGTGGTGTGTCACTGGCTTCTGCTGATTACCATGTACTGGCCACCTTCAGCTGATGAATCAGTACTCCTCCATGCTGAACACCACTTGGAGGAAGCACTGAGGGTGGCAAAGGTGCAGAATATGCTCTGGGTGGGTTCTTCAAGAGTAGTACCAACACAGACCGAGCTGGCCGGGTCCTAAAGGGCATGGCTGCTAGACTGGGCCTGCAGCAGTGGTGAGGGTACCAACAAGAGGGAAAAACATACTTGACCTTGTGCTCACCAATCTGCCTGCTGCAGATGCATCTGTCTATGACAGTTTCGGTAGAAGTGACTACTGCAGGATATTGGTTCAATGAAGAGTGCAGGAGGAGAGTGTGCCAGGAGGAACATCAGGCATATCAAAAAATGAGGTGTCAACCTGGTAAAGATACAACACAGGACTACTTGTATGCCAAACAGCAGTAGCAGCAAGTAATAGACCGAGCTAAATGATTCCACAACGAACACATCAGATCTAAGCTCTGTAGTCCTGCCACATCCAGCCTTGAATGGTGGTGGACAATTAAACGACTCACTGGAGGAGGAGGAGCCACAAAAATCCCCATCCTCTATGATGGAGGAGCCCAGCATGTATATGCAAAAGATAAGGCAGAGGCATTCGCAACAATCTTCAGCCAGATGTGACGAGTGGATGATCCATCTCCGTCTCCTCGGGAGGTCCCCAGCATCATGAGATGTCAGTCTTCAGCCAAACAATTCACTCCACATGATGTCAAGAAATGGTTGAAGGCATGAGACTGGAAAGGCTATAGGCCCTGACAAGATCATGGCAATAGTACTGAAGACTTGTGCTCCAAAACTTGCCGCACCCCTGGCATCTACCTGGCAGTGTGAAAAATTGCCCAGGTGTGTCCTGTACACGAGAAACAGGACCAATCCAACCCAGCCAATTACTGCCCTATCGGTCTACTCTCCATTATCAGCAAAGTGATTGAATGAGTCATCAACAGTACTATCGAGCAGCACTTAGCAATAACCTGCTCACCGACACTCCGTTTGGGTTTCACCAGGGTCACTCAGCCTTGGTTCAAACATGGACAAAAGAGCTGAATGCCAGAGGTGAGGTGAGTGCCCTTGACATAATAATTATTATTGTCCCAGCTGTTATGTTCTATAAGTAGGCTTACATTAACACAGCAATGAAGTTACTGTGGAAAGCCCCGAGTCGCCACATTCCGGCGCCTGTTCGGGTACACTGAGGGAGAAGTCAGAATGTCCAATTCACCTAACAGCACGTCTTTCGGGACTTGTGGGAGGAAACCGGTGCACCTGGGAGTAGACACTGGGAGAACATGCAGACTTCGCACAGACAGTGACCCAAGCCAGGAATCGAACCTGGGACCCTGTTACTGTGAAGCAACAGTGCTAACTGTTGGGATAGGTATATACCGCAGGGCAAGAGTTATATCGGGGGGGAAAGGCAATTATGATTCGATGAAGCAAGACTTAGGATGCATCGGATGGAGAGGAAAACTGCAGGGGGTGGGCACAATGGAAATGTGGAGCTTGTTCAAGGAACAGCTACTGCGTGTCCTTGATAAGTATGTACCTGTCAGGCAGGGAGGAAGTGGTCGAGCAAGGGAACCATGGTTTACTAAAGCAGTCGAAACACTGGTCAAGAGGAAGAAGGAGGCTTATGTAAAGATGAGTCATGAAGGTTCAGTTAGGGCGCTCAAGAGTTGCAAGTTAGCTAGGAAGGACCTAAAGAGAGAGCTAAGAAGAGCCAGGAGGGGACATGAGAAGTCTTTGGCAGGTCGGATCAAGGATAACCCTAAAGCTTTCTATAGATATGTCAGGAATGAAAGAATGATTCGGGTAAGAGTAGGGCCAGCCAAGGACAGTAGTGGGAAGTTGTGCTTGGAGTCCAAGGAGATAGGAGAGGTGCTAAATGAATATTTTTCGTCCGTATTCACACAGGAAAAAGACAATGTTGTCGAGGAGAATACTGAGATTCAGGCTACTAGACTAGAAGGGCTTGAGGTTCATGAGGAGGTGTTAGCAATTCTGGAAAGTGTGAAAATAGATAATCCCCTGGGCCGGATGGGATTTATCCTAGGATTCTCTGGGAAGCTAGGGAGGAGATTGCTGAGCCTTTGGCTTTGATCTTTAAGTCACCTTTTGTCTACAGGAATAGTGACAGAAGACTGGAGGATAGCAAATGTTGTCCCCCTGTTCAAGAAGGGGGGTAGAGACAACCCAGGTAACTATAGACCAGTGAACCTTACTTCTGTTGTGGGCAAAATCTTGGAAAGGTTTATAAGAGATAGGGTGTATAATCATCTGGAAAGGAATAATTTGATTAGAGATAGTCAACACGGTTTTGTGAAGGGTAGGTCGTGCCTCATAAACCTTATTGAGTTCTTTGAGAAGGTGACCAAACAGGTGAATGAGGGTAAAGCAGTTTATGTGGTGTATATGGATTTCAGTAAAGCGTTTGATAAGGTTCCCCACTGGAGGCTACTACAGAAAATAAAGAGGCAGGGATTCAGGGTGATTTAGCAGTTTGGATCAGAAATTGGCTAGCTGGAAGAAGACAAAGGGTGGTAGTTGATGGGAAATGTTCAGACTGGTGTCCAGTTAATAATGTACCACAAGGATCTGTTTTGGGGCCACTGCTGTTTGTCATTTTTATAAATGACCTGGAGGAGAGTGTAGAAGGATGGGTGAGTAAATTTGCAGATGACACGAAAGTCGGTGGAGTTGTGGACAGTGCGGAAGGATGTTACAAGTTACAGAGGGACATAGATAAGCTGCAGCGCTGGGCTGAGAAGTGGCAAATGGAGTTTAATGCAGAAAAGTGTGAGGTGATTCATTTTGGAAGGAAGAACAGGACGACAGAGTACTGGGCTAATGGTAAGATTCTTGGCAGTGTGGATGAGCAGAGAGATCTCGGTGTCCATGTACATAGATCCCTGAAAGTTGCCACCCAGGTTGAGAGGGTTGTTAAGAAGGCATGCGGTGTGTTAGCTTTTATTGGTAGAGGGATTGAGTTTCGGAGCCATGAGGTCATGTTGCAGCTGTACAAAACTCTGGTGCGGTCGCATTTGGAGTATTGCGTGCAATTCTGGTCGCTGCATTATAGGAAGGATGTGGAAGCATTGGAAAGGGTGCAGAGGAGATTTACCAGAATGTTGCCTGGTATGGAGGGAAGATCTTATGAGGAAAGGCTGAGGGACTTGAGGCTGTTTTCATTAGAGAGAAGAAGGTTAAGAGGTGACTTAATTGAGGCAGACATGATGATCAGAGGATTGGATAGGGTGGACAGAGAGCCTTTTTCCTCGGATGGTGATGTCTTGCACGAGGGGACATAGCTTTAAATTGAGGGGAGATAGATATACGACAGATGTCAGAGGTAGGTTCTTTACTCCGAGTAGTAAGGGCGTGGAATGCCCTGCCTGCAACAGTAGTGGACTCGCCAACACTAAGGGCATTCAAATGGTCATTGGATAGACATATGGACAATAAGGGAATAATGTAGATGGGCTTTAGAGTGGTTTCACGGGTCAGCGCAACATTGAAGGCCGAAGGGCCTGTACTGCGCTGTTATGTTCTATATTCTAACCACTCTGCTGCCAGGTAGCATTTGACCGAGAATGGCATCATGGAACCCTAGCTAAACTGGAGTCTGTGGGAATCGGGGGAAACTCTCAGCTGGATTGAGTCATACTTGGCACAAAGGAAGATGGTTGGAAGTCAATCATCTCAGTTCTAGGACATCACTGCAGGGGTTCCTCAGGGTAGTGTCCAAGGCCCAACCATCTTCAGCTACTTCATCAATGACCTCCCTTCCATCATAAGTTCAGAAGTGGGTATGTTTGCGGATGACTGCACAATGTTCAACACCATTCACGATTCGGATAATGAAGCAGTCCATGTCCAAATGCAGCAAGACCGGGACAATATCCAGGCTTGAGCTGACAAGTAGCAAGTTACATTCGCGCCACACAAGTGCCAGGCAATGACCATCTCCTACAAGAGAGGATCTAACCACTGCCTCTTGACATTCAATTAGACTAGCCACATTAATACTGTGGCTACCAGGACAGATCAAAGGCTAGGAATCCTACGGCGAATAACTCTCCTCCTGTTCTCTCTCTCCCCCCCCCCCCCCCCCCCCCCCCCCCCCAACCCACAAAAGCCTGTCCACCATCTACAAGGGACAAGTCAGGAGTGTAATGGAATGCTTTCCTCTTGCCTGGATGAGTGCAGCTCCAACAATCCTCAAACTCTCCACCACTGAACAGTCCCAGCCATGTGTACCATCTGCAAGATGCACCGCAGTAACTCGGCAAGGTTCCTCAGGCAACACCTTCCAAACCCACAACGACTACCATCCCGAAGGATAAGAGCAGCAGATACCAAAAGAGAAAATGCCAGAAAATCTCAGGTTTGGCAGCAGATACCTGGTAACCCCACCACCTGGAGGTTCCCCTCCAAGTCACTCCCCACCCTGACTTGAAAATATATTGCCCGTCTTTCACTGTTGCTGAGGCAACATCCTGGAACTCCTCCTTTATAGCACAATGGGTGTACCTACATCTCAAGGACTGCAGCTGTTCAAGAAGGCAACTCAACACCACTTTCTGAAGGGCAACTCGGGACGGACAATAAATTCTGGCCTAACCAGCGAAGCTCACATCCCGTAAATCAATCTTTAAACAAAAGACACTAAAGCAACTGCTTCTGTCTCCTACCGCTAAGCCAATTATGAATCCACCTTATCAAATCGTCCTGTATCCCATATGCATTTGCCTTCTGAATTAGTCTCCCATGTGGGACCTTGTCAAAGGCTTTTCTGAAATCCATGTAAACTACCCTCGTCTACACACTTGGTTGCATGCTCAAAAAATTCAATCGAATTTGTTAGGTATGATCTCCACCTGACAAAGCCATGCTGACTACCCCTGATCAAACCTCGCCTCCACAAGTGGAGATCTGTCCTTCAGAATTTTCTCCAGTATTTTCCCAACTACTGACGTGAGGTTCGCTAGTCTGCTGTTCCCTGGTTTGTTTCTATAACCTATTCTCCATTTTCACATTTTCGTCAGAATTTACACCCCACCAACAAGCAGTAAACGGTAACAAATGCAAAGTCAATCCCCATATCAACAACAACGATCCCATCCTCCCACCACCCCAAACAACATCCCACCTGACAATATAAGCATCAAATAAAACAAACCCTCCCACGGTGGGTAAAACAAAGGGGGGGGAAAAAAAAAAGGAATCCGGAATCGCCTATGGTCACCATTGACCTATAGAGTCCACCCCCCCTCCCCCTAACATTCAATGCCATCCAATCCCCGAAAGAGTACCGTAAATGACACCCATGTAACCCCCCCCCTCCCCGATGCCTCCCCTCCACTTCCTCTTTTAAAACTCCTCCCCCCAACCGCTTTTCTCCCCCCCCCCCCCCCCCCCCCCCCCCCCCGCAACTTTCCACCCCTGCTAGACTCATCGGAACCTGTTCTACCAGGCTCCGATGGCCGCAGCCCCTCCCCCTCCCCCCCACCTCACTCCCGTTCACTGGCCGGCTTAAACCGGCCAGCGTGGAGGCCCACGCCCGGGTCCCTTTCCCTTTTGCCTGGCCCCAGGAAAACCAAGAAATCCCCTTTATCTCACAAACCTTGCATACACTCCCAAGTCTGTCAAGGTCAAGAAATTGCCGGACCCTATGGTGGAGATTTTTGGAGGCGCCAGCACTGCAGGAGGGGAGGGCGTAAAATGTTGTGGCCTTCGCCTCTCTGATTGCCCGGCTACGGATACTTTGGAATTGGAGGTTGGTAGCGCCGCAGGGAATTGAGGCGTAGTTGGGGGATTTCCATGAGTTCCTCAGGTTGGTGAAGATTTGAGGAATTTTTTGTTGCACCGGGAGGGGGGGGGGGGGGGGAGATAGAAAAGGGGAAAAAATTAACACACTGTATGTACCATGTTTATTTTTGTACTATGCCACTGTGTTGGAGTATGTTTGGATAAAATATAAAAAGGTGAGGCAATCTTACTGAAACATAAAATCCTGAGGGACTTGAGAGGGAAGATGCTAAGAGGATGTTTCCCCTTGGGAAGAGACTCAGAGCTAGGGGACACAGTTTAAAAATAAAGCTCAATCATTCAAAATGAAGATGAGGAAGTTTTTTGAGGATTGTTGGTCTGTGGATTTAGCTTGCGCAGTGGAGACGGGATCATTGACTATTTTGGGTTAGATCAGGATATGGGGGTTCGGAGTTGAGAGTTAAGAGTTGAGGCTGCAATCTGATCAGTTATGATCTTGTCCAAACAGACTTGAGGGAGAGCAGGCTTGAAGGGCCAAAGACTTGAGGGGCTTCTAATTCATTTGTTCATGTGTATGCTCATATCCAGAATTCTTAAAGAATCAAGAAATCGGATTCCTTGGGAACTTTCAAAAAGCAATTGAACACTTACTTGTACCTAAGGATCAGTTTGCAGGTTTATGGAAAAAAGCTGAGTGTGGGACTAATTTGGATAGGTCTTAGTCCGCAAGGGCATGAGCAGTAAGTTCTCTGTTGCTTTCTCCATGGCAACACCTCAGCTAATCACAATAGATTTACCAGCCAATCATCATCCCTTTTCTCATGGAATAAATTGTTGTGATCATTTGAAATTTGGCATTCATGTGTTTGACCTGATTAGTGCAAGATGAATAGCTTCAGCAACATGTTTCATTTTTCAGCAATGTTCAAGTTCTGTATTACAAAGATGGCAAAATGCTGTGCTAATCTATTACATACCCAATCCTCCAATAATTAACCACTTAATTCATTCAGTTTACCAAAATTTCAATATTAGCTTCTGCCGGCATAAAATATTTTAATAGTATTAAATATTTTTAATTGGTTCTTGTTAACTAAAACATTTTATTCATTAAGTTTTTATACTTGCTACCTGTTGTCATCTTGCAGAGTAAGCTCTCTTCCGTTAGCATCCGAGGAATTGGCACATCTAACTCCTCCAATGACATCAGTGCGAATGACTTCCATGGTAACTATGCCTTTGAGGGAATCGGTGATGATGATTTGTGAAGTTCTGTAAGATGAACCATTCTAGTGACTGCCTGGAGTAAAGTAGAAATCTTGCACTTGCATCTGATCAGTTTGCACAGAATTTAACTAGAAGGATTGAACCATGACTGCTGTTCGGAAGGTGTCATCGTGGATTGCGACACAAGTAGCAACAAGGTTAAAGAGTCATGACCTTTGTTTATGATCATGATTAACACCAAATTATCGTTTACTAGAGTATTTTGCACAATGATTCAAATTTGTTTTGAAAATTCGTAAGATCCACTTATGTTTACACAAAATATCAATTAATTTAAACAGTATTTCTAAATAATAAATGAAAACTGTAGTTGCAGGATAGAGCTAGTTGTAATACCGAAAATGAATCATGACCTAAAATGAATGGTGAGACTAACTTGTTTACAGAATTACAGCACTGGTTTGGCAGAATACCTTGTTGCCAAACCAGTGCTCCTGGCTAGCATAGAAACTAAAGAATTGACAACTTAAATGTAATCCAAGTTGTAGAGAAAAGCTTAACCTGCTTCCATTGGTTGTCATTGTGCGGTAAGATTATGACACATTGGTTCTAAAATGTCATCTTGTAATTTCAATGCAAGATCAAAATTGTTTTGTTAGCTAACTCTTCATTGCAATACTTGTATGTTATGCTTATGACCTGTTGTCATATCAGATTTGCATATGTATAAACTCATTAAATGTTTATCTGCGCAATAATACATCTATCATTCCACTTTAGTGCCCTTGACATTATACTTGTACAAGTCAAATTTGTTCAGTTACTTTGATTTAATTTTGGTCCTCAGTCTTCCACTGCACAAGATTGGAGTTGAATCTAAGTAACTGTCTCACTCATTGAATAGGCCACTGTTGGTCCTATATTTTTTTTAAGAAGGTTTGAATTATTTTTACCCTCTTACTGGTACAAGTTTGTATGTCAATATGCTTTCCCCTACAGTTCTGTTTGTACAATATCTGCATCTTCAGAACAAGGTACATGGAAACCAAAGCAATTCAGTAGCAATTTTAACCAGAATTTTAATAATTCAATAATGCTGATGAAATATTATTTACAGTACTGCAGCAAGCAGGATGCTTAGATTCTGCTGAAGTCCTCAGTGTTGCACTGTTGGCCAGTGAAAGATCTAAAGAGAGATTGCACCCGTTTATTTATCCCTTTCCTAAAATTGATAAAATATAGGTTTATATTTGGAATTATAGTACCAAACTGAACAAATTTTGATATTGCCGTATGTCCATTGTGAATTATTTGGTCCTAGTACATTATTAATGATGTCGAGTCAGTTGTTAGTTTTTTTTTTAAATGAAAGAAACCATTGTGTTCTAATGTGACATCTATACGCTTGAGAATTACGTTGAGATCACTACTTCAGTCACTCCACCTGCCTTCGCTGTAATTTATGTATGTATAGGTACTGGTGGATAGATCCTTGGCTGGCTAATATTGACATAAGTACACATGCAAGTATACTGTTGGGCAGGCTAGTAAAGAGTCAGTTCATTTTATTGCTCGTAAAAATAGTGTTTCACCTTTTACTAAGGTGCAGCACCTATTGAGAATGTCCTCAACTGTTCAGCTGTTGACTATTCTGACAGTCATTGGCTGTCCAGCAGTCTGAGAAAAATAAATACATATGCTTCGAAAACTTTAGTTAAACAGCTGTTTAATGCTGTCTCATTCTTTTATACTAGCATTCTGCTAATGACACTGTACTTCACTAATAGCTATTATAATAATACATACTAGACTGCATCTTTTTAGAATACCACTTCCATATTCCTAACACTACTTCATACAATATGTAATGTTGGTGCCAAAAGTTCTGATGCTTTCTGCTTTACTTTTAACTTCTTTAGGATCAGGAGCCATTTTAGCAGCCCAAAGAAAAATAATTGAAGCCTACACAACGGTATTCATGAACCTTGTGTTGCCTTGAGTCCAGTTATTGATTAAGTTAGACCAGTAAAATTTTGACACTTAATTTTCAACATATTAATAAAATCAGGTGTTGTTCTGCTACTTCTATGGTGTCCAGGACATCATGATTACAGTATTCCTCTCCATTAACGCAGGGTAAAGGGGTACCTTTGAATTGTACATCTTGTTAGAAGAAAGAACAAAATATAGAACAATGGGGACGAGTATTGAATTAAAACATGTAATAACAAAACTGGGACATAAATTATCAAAAGCAAAACCTGATGCAATGTGGAGATAACTTATTACGATATCAGTGTGCATGTATTAACTGGCATTACAGGCATTTCCACTGTTTCTTTCCAAGACCGGGTTCTAGCTTAGTAGTTTTGACAATTTTGGAGGGGAACTATTTTTTCCAAAAGATGAAATCCAGTCATATCAAATGTGTGTAATTATTATAGCGATGAATATGACTTCAAGACAGTTTAGGGCACACCATGGTCAGAGTTGTACTCGGTAGTTTTAGAAAATGTATTCAATGTTCAGTTTTATTTTTATTCAATGCTTTCTACCTTAAGTCATTAATATTTCAGAGCACAGCAAGATATCTGAACTTATTATCCATGCAATGTGTGATATTTCTTCGAAGGAAATGTCATTAACTACACCCTGCTTCCATTAAAATGCTGTAGCTTTTTTTGCATTAATTTCCTATTACATATATCAGCAATTGGAGTTCTTGGCATTCTGCAAAGCAAAATGCGAAGTACTGTAAAGTGGAATTGCTGGATAATGTAAAGCCGGCATTTATCAAGGACTTTAAACCTTACAATTTGATCAGACACAAAACTGTAGTCATAAAATGCATTTACACTAGATTTACTTTTTTAGAGAGGAGGGTTTTAACAATTTTATTTTCCAAATTGTACAATTCCGAACCTGCAACTGTTATTTTTTTTTATAGTCTCCTTTCGTGTGGTCCGACCTGAATAGTGATACTTCGCTTAAAATTCTCTTATCTCTGTATATATGTTAAATGACTGCCAACTCAGTGAACTGATTTTGTAGGAATAACCAAAGCTTGTGTGCAAATCATTTTAATTACGGTTGGATCCCAGTTATTTATCTGATTTTTTTTTTTTTTAATGTTCTGTCAAATTTTGGAAGTGCCAAAAATTCAAAAATCTGGTCCAACTTTCCAAAATAGGGCAACTCACACTCTCAAATGTGGAACTTTTGAGCTTTTCATCAAAACAGAAGGCATCGTGGAGAAATAAAAGTATGGAAGTTATAGATTTATCAGGGCAACTAGATTAGTATTAATCTTTCATTGTATCTCCAGCTATTATAATTGAAAAAATTTTGTATTGGAAATGTTCCTGTTGAAAACGTTCAGTGTAGCTTAGCAGTACATTGGTCCTGCAACACACGATTCCTCTTTTCCATGGTATTGACATCTCCAAGTGTATTAATTTTTTTTTCTGCATCTCTTTGGAGGAGGTATAATTAAATTTGGAATGTGGTCAATGGCTCCATAATTTAAGACATTGAGTGCAATTCAGCGAACATGTTGTGCCTGGTGTGGATCCTGGCACGCCAGGTGAACCATGGAGTGCCTCAAATATGGCACCGTGCCGATCGCAAGTCACCTGACTCGCTCTGCCTGACACAATCTGAATATGTAAATAAGCCCATTAGGCGCCTGCGAGACCTCGCCAAGACACCATTTAATACTGGTCTACACAAACGTGGACCAGGCATAACAGCACCTTGGGGGGGGGGGGGAGGAGGAGGAGGAGGAGTAGAGAGAAAGGAACTTGCAGGGCATTGGAGATTCCAGGATGGTTCACTGGCACCTAGGCGCTGTGGCCGTGACACCCTGGCACTACCAGGGTGGTGGTGGCAGGTTGACAATGGCAGTGGTCAGGCCCAGGTTGGGAGCTTGCTAATAGGAGGGGTGGTGAGGGGGGTTCCAGGGGCTTGGAGAAAGGGGGAAATCCTGAAAGGGGGGGGTGGAGGAGAAATGGCACCCCGATCGGTGCTGCAGCCACCAAGAAACCACCCCCCGCCAAACATGCCCAAAAGCAGGCTTAAACTTTTGTCCACTGAATCGCGTTCATTGTTTTCTGTTGACTACTGCTAATTTCTGTTGACTACTACTAATTTGAACACCAAGTAAAATGCACAGTAAAAATGAGGCATCCATTAGTGGTTATCCTCATGTTATTTGCTTTTTCATCCTTAAATGGCTTTAATTTTCATAAATTTGCATTGCTTCATTTGTGTAGTGATTACCTGAGCTCATGGTTAAAAATTTCATGGCAAAGGGGATCATGAGTGTATTACAGCTCCAGTTTTAATCATTTTAACCAAATTTGGGTTTGTGGGGCAGGGAAAGAGGGAAGCATATTAAGAACAAATGTATAAACCATTTCTTGGGTCTTTTAATTTTTATGCTGAGATGAACTGGTCAATATAACAAGTCAAAATTGTGGTTTTCTAGTAAGGATGATCTGCTTTAGTAATTTCTGATGGTAATAACAGTGGTATTTGTATCCTAAAAGGTTTCCTAAATGCTCTTTTGAGCTTTCCTCAAAACTGAAGGCACCTGGAGAAATATAATGATGGAAGTTATTAACTAAAAATTTATCAGTGCAACTAGTGGTATTCCTCTTTCATTGCACGAACATTGAAATTGTTCCTGTTGGAAGAGTTCAATGCAGCTTATATGTAGGTTGGTCCTCCAAAGCAAGGTTCCTCTTTCCCATGGTCTTGATGTTTCCAAGTATATTCATTTTTTTCCTGCATCTATGGGGGAGATTAAATTAAATGTGATGCTCTAGTATTTTCCATTTTCTCCCTACCAGTAGCACAAAAAGAGACTAATCGAGAGCTTGCCTTTATAGAAACTGAATTCTTTGAGATGGGTGTATAAAATAAATATTATTGGGTAGACAGGATATTTCTCTGGGATTAGTGCCATACCAGCAGATAACTCCCCTATCTTGTTAGGAAAAATCATGGAGTTGAATTTGCAAGGGATTTCTGCTTTTAAGCCAAGGAAGAGTTGTAGTGACCTTGGGGAGGGAGAGGGAGAAAGACATGGGGCTGGATTCTCCATCGGTGGGATCCTCCGTTTCGCCAGCAGCTCATTCACGCCTGGATTTCCCACGGCGTGGGGGTGCCCACAATGGGGAAACTCCATTGGCCGGCTGCCGGGACGAATGATCCTGTTGCTGGCAGGGGGCCTGCCACACCAGAAAACGGGTGCGGCGGGGCAGAGAACCCCGCCCATGGTTTCTATGGCTCTGGACAGTTGCAGTGGACAAGCGGAGGAATCTATTTGGAAATTTACACCCATAGTATTTTCTTTGCTCACATTGGATATAGAAAGTAAGACCACTGGTGCACAATGACATTTGAGTATTCGTAAATAAGTACATTTTTAAGGGTCATATACAATTTCCAACCCTCTGCAAACCAGAAGATGATTCAATTTTACCAAAATCTCAAATCCTTCCTTGCTATTTATGCAAAAGATTTTTTCTCTTATTAGCAAAAAAAAGAGTTGTGGTCAAGCATCCAGTGAAGCTACCAGTTTCCATTTTTTTTTTAAAACTGGGGAACTGGTTGTTTAAGCAACCAGTTGGAGATTGTATTGGTCAGTCTTCCTTATCACAATTATTAATATTAATGATATAGTATTTAGAAACTTAGCAGAAGTAATGCCTTGTATAATCTGCTGGTCCTAAATCTGCAAGTGCTTTATGTAGGATTCCTACATGAAAGGCCCAGAACTTTTAATGCTGCATTTATAATAGTAATCTATAGGGACTTAATTCTGGGTGATAAATCATAATCTGATTGTATTGAGGCTCCACAGAGTGCAAACACTCATTCCAGTTTGGTTATGGAATTCCATCTGTAAAATAAGGTATTTTCTATGCTTATTCTTAGCATATATGTGAGAGGGCATAGGCAATCAAACTGTGCTTAAATGGAGACTTGTATTTGTGCTTATAATGATGTTGAAAGTCTTAATTCAGCTTTTGCAAATAAGACTTCTTAATGCATTCCGACTTGAATTTCCTTTATGCATTTAGGCAAGATATTTACAATTATCTAGCGTGATGAAATATGCGCTCATCGACTTCTGATGGGCCTTGCAACTAAGTGCATGGTTGCTGTGAGGTACTTTGGAATGTCCTTTTAATATTCCACGTATTGAAGCATATGTTTTATATTGCAGTCAAAAGCATAAGCTAACTATTTTTGTACTTTAGAATGGATAATCATAGAATCATAGAATCTTACAGCATGGAAACAGGCCCTTCGGCCCAACCAGTCCATGCCGCCCAGTTTTTACAATTAAGCTAGTCCCAGTTGCCCGCACTTGGCCCATAACCCTCTATACCCATCTTACCCATGTAACTATCTAAATGTTTTTTTAAAAGACACAATTGTACCCGCCTCTACTACTACCTCTGGCAGCCCATTCCAGACACTCACTACCCTCTAATATTAATGTCTTTAGAATTTCTCACTTTCCTTAAAAACAGGAACGGATTAGCAAAATAAAATACAGAACATTATGAATTGAAATGCAGGCCTCCGAATGGCACGTTAAGTCAATCTACTTGCCTGTAAAGCCTGGTCTGCATCTGCATGCTTCTACCATCATTTGGATATCTTATTTTAATATTTTCCATTTAGATTTTAGGAGACAAATTTTATTTTCAAAATACTTGTTTCAAAAGACTGAATTCATTAGAGAGGTCTTCTGCAGTCTAATGATGCAACTTGTGCTTGGAGCAATCAATAAATTAAAGGCTAATTATTTTCATTAAAAAGCATCTGAATTTATTGCTTCATAACTCAATTAACAGTGATGGAAATGAAATATCAACATGTTCTCTGACTGTTTTGGTGTCTGTTACGCCTGCAACATTACATGCTTGTTAGAAATTTTCTTCAGGAAAATAAATTAATTTTTCAGAACTGGAATTTGATGCTTGTTCAGCTTTATAATCCCGGATACCTGGTTCATAAAACAACTGATAAATGATACTATCACCAATTCTAATTGGTTAACATGCAAGAAACTACTTAATATTGTTTCAATAGGAATAGTGTTGCATATGTAAACATTACTCGTGCAAGGTGTTTTCATAATGGTGGAAAATTCATTGGAACCACATTTTTGGCATTTTATTTCCAATCCGCCTCCTGCTTAATTCAAAAACCCAAGGGTTTTTAAAACATTATTTTCCAAATTATCAAGCTTTCATTTTTAAGGCATGGGAAGTTCATAACTAATGTGCTTATACTTTAAGTGACTGTCTTCTGTCACCTTTTACTCTTTGATATTTTGGTGTGATGTTTTAAGGGATACATAATGCTAATGCAATATAAAATTGTTGTGGATGTAATGTAGACACCAATTATCAGGTTATAAAAACACTCATAGAGAATTACATTTTATTTACAGTTTAAAATGTAATTACCGTGGATATTAAATTGTGAAACCCTTTTACCAGAATGTTTGCACACGTGTGATCAGGTTTCCAGCATCAAGGTGCATATTCCTTAAATGGAGAGAGTGAATAAAGCTGCAAATTTTGTCTGCCATGTTATGAGCTTTATCCAGAAAATATTTTATTGTATCATTCTCCTGTTGCAGATACAATTCAGATTCAAACAAGTTTGACCAGGGGGGTGGGGGGGAAAGAGAGAGGGAGAAGAGACACAAGTGGTGGGGGGAGAGAGACACGAGACACACAAGTTGGTGTCAACTCTCCATTCTGGTTTATCTAACTGAACCAGATGGATGCGAAGTAACCTCCTAGGCAAAACAAGAGACCATATCCAAAGAGTTACAGATATTAGATATATTCACACAGGTTGAATAAAATGTTTTTTTTAATTTAGTGATAACTGGGCTGGATGCATCTGTTAATGAACTCTAATTTCTTACTATAAGAACTGGTACAGCCATATTAGCATTGGATCAACCTGAAGTCAACTGAATTTTTAAAAACTAAACTCATGAATTTAGGTATTCAAAAGTTTTATTAATGCATAGCCTACATATGGATTTCTACTCATGTTTTCAGCATATTAAGGGTTGAACAATTTCCTTTGTGCTTGCCATTTATTTTTCTCAGCTGATGCAATTGTGAAAGATTGTGTATATCACATGTTGCAATAAATGGTATTGCACTACTTGCTTTGTCTAACCTTAATGCTGTAAGACTGACCTTGTTGCATAAAGGTTGATTATCTAATCCTCCGTATCCAATAAATGCTAATGCACCTTAATGTAGCACTAATTGCCTTGTATGTATTATAGCTTGTTTTCCTGTATGTATCTATACCAGCAGATGTCTCATGAATAAGCAGACTTAAATTTGTATAAAAAAGCTTGAATTGTGTAATATGCAAATAAAAATATTTTCATAATGTGATTTTATTTTTGTGCATTCTTTGAAGGTAATTGACTGACCAAAATGACAGACCTTTTATTGACATATACTCTGAGAACAAAAGCATTTTTTTACAATGAAAATATAATCCTCTTATGTGGAGTACCACATTTGTGATCAATATCTTGGGTATAAACGCAACCAGTAAATGCTCGAAATATTCCACAGATCAGGCTATGGTAAGAATAAAAATCAGCAGTTCACAGTAGATTCCAACATCATACTAAACGGCACGGTAGCACAGTGGGTAGCACTGTTGCTTCACAGCTCCAGAGTCCCAAGGACAGACGTGGGCACGGGAGCAGGGTCTGGTGTTGAAATGGCAATCAACGGAAAGGTCAAGGTCCTGAATGCGCACAGACCAAAGGTGCTCAGCACTATTGTGTACCTTGTGATGCCAGATTATGTATTTTCTTTTATTTCCTTGCTTTTCATGTACTTAATGATCTGTTAAGTTGCTCACAGAAAAATACTTTTCACTGTACCTTGGTACAAGTGACAATAAACTATCCAATCCACCAAAGCGATCACCCAGTCTGCGTTTGGTCTTGTCCTTGGCCTGCTGCAATGTTCCAGTGAAGCTCAACACAAACTGGAGGAACAACATCGCATCTTCCGGTTAGGCATGCTACAGTCTTCTGGTCTCAACGTTGAATTCACAACTTCAGATGATTAGTTCGACCCCACCTCGACTCCTTTGTCATTTTAACTGTCTTATACCATTCTTTCTTTCCTTGTCTTTCTTTATATATATATATATATATATATATATATTTATATTTAACCCCTCCTTTCCTTAACTTTTCTCCCCTTCCCCTCCCCCACATCTACATCTGTCACGGTTTACCCTTTGAAGTTAGCTTCTCTGCTGTTCGGCCTTTTGCACCTTTTGTTCTCTGGGGGCTGCCATTAGCACTCTTTCCCTTGGTTTGTGTGGCTATTAGCACCCTGTTCCCTTGGTTTCTGTGGCTATGACTCATCATTCATTATCTCATTCCACAGTATAAATAGTTCCCACTTTCACTGCCTTTTAGCTTTGTCAAAGGGTCATCTGGACTCAACGTTAGCTCTTTTCTCACCCTGCAGATGCTAGACCTCAGATTTTCCAGCATTTACTCTTTGGTTTCAGATTCCAGCATCCGCAGTAATTTGTTCTTATCTATAGTCTTTGCAATATCTGTTGCCTTCAGTTATTTCTTGATATGGGGAGTGAATCAAATTTGCTGAAGACTGGCATCTGTGATGCTGGGGACGTGAGGGTGAGGCAGACATGGATCATCTACTTGACACTTCCGGATGAAAATGGCTGCAAATACCTGAACCTTCTCTTTTGCACTGGAGAGCTGGGCGCTCCCATCATTGAGGATGGGGATATTTGTGAAGCCTTTTCCAGTTAGTTGTTTAATTGTCTACAACATTCATGACTGGATGTTGCAGGACTGCAGAGCTTGGACCTGATCCATTTGTTGTCCGACTGCTTAGATCTGTCTATCACATGCTGCTTCCACTGTTTGGCATGTAAATAGTCCTATGCTGTAGGTTCACCAGGTTGACACCTCCATTTTTAAGTATTCCTGATGCTGCTCCTGGTATGCCCTCCTGCACTCTGAAGCTCTGCTTGATGGTAACGGTAGAGTGGGAATATTTTGGGACATGAGGTTACAGATTGTGGGTGTGTACAATTCTGCTCCTGATGATGGCCCACAGTGCCTTATGGATGCCCAGGTTTGAATGATGGTTTGGCACAGTGGGCTATACAGCTGGCTTGTAACACAGAACCAGGCAACAGCACGGGTTCAATTCCTGTACCAGCCTCCGAACAGGTGCCGGAATGTGGCGACTTGGGGCTTTTCACAGTAACTTCATTGAAGCCTACTCGTGACAATAGGTGATTATTATTCATAGATTATCATAGAATTTACAGTGCAGAAGGAGGCCGGCCCATTGAGTCTGCACCGGCTCTTGGAAAGAGCATCCTACCCAAGGTCAACACCTCCACCCTATCCCCATAACCCAGTAACCCCACCCAACACTAAGGGCAATTTATCATAGCCAATCCACCTAACCTGCACATCTTTGGACAGTGGGAGGAAACCGGAGCACCTGGAGGAAACCCACGCGCACACTGGGAGGATTTGCAGACTCCGCACAGACCGTGACCCAAGAATAGCGCCCTATTCTGGAGGGTCGACTTCTTGGGTGATTACTCGCTAACTAGTATGATTATCCATCTAAGAAACTCCATGGTCATGGGTTCTGTGGGTCCTTACATGGCTAGTGGGAGGGCATCTTCAATGGAAAGAAGGGACTTTGTCTTCATAAGGACTATATGGTGGTTACTCCTGCTGTCATGGACAGATGCAGCAGGTAGATTGGCGAGCTCAAGTAGGTTTTCCTTGGTTCCACCACCATCTGCTACAGATTCAGTCTAGCAGCTGTGTCCTTCTGTCAGTGGTGGGGCTCCCAAGCAATTCTTGGTTGGATGGTCATTGACCCAGAGTATATTCTGTGACCTTGCCATCCTCAGTGCTTCCTCCAATGTGTTCAACATGGAGGAGTACTGATTTGTCATCTGTGGAAGATGGTAGTTAGTAACCAGACTGAGGTTTCCTTGCCTATGTTTGACTTAATATCATAAGAATTATTGAAGTCCAGTGTCGATGTTGAGGACTCCCAGGGAATCTCCCTCCATACTGTACATTAAAAATGAAAATGAAAATCGCTTCAAATGAAGTTACTGTGAAAAGCCCCTAGTCGCCACATTCCGGCGGCTGTTCGGGGAGGCTGATACGGGAATCGAACCGTGCTGCTGGCCAGCCTCGGTCTGCTTTCAAAGCCAGCCATTTAGCCCTATGCTAAACAGCCCCGGTAAAAATGAAAATGGCTTATTGTCACAAGTAGGCTTCAATGGAGTTACCGTGAAAAGCCCCTAGTCGCCACATTCCAGCGCCTGTTCGGGGAGGCTGGTACGGGAATTGAACCGTGCTGCACTGCCTTGGTCTGCTTTAAAAGCCAGCGATTTAGCCAAGTGTGCTAAACCAGCCCCTCTGTTACATCACTCTGTTGCCACCTCTGGTAGGTCTGTCCTGTCGGTGGGACAGGACATACCCAGGAATGGTGTCGGGGACATTGTCTGTTAGGTGATTCTATCAGTATTACTGTCCGCCTGTTGTTTGACCGTTCTGTGACTGACCAGTCAGTTCAATAACCCTTAAAGTAAAAAATATTGTTTTTGTATTTTTGGCACTATTTTCCTCTTGGATCCTCCTATTTTCCTTCAATGCCCAAAGTCTAAACCTTAATTACAATATTAAATCTAGTTTTGTGATGATCAGAGCATATAGGTCAAATGGGATGGCAGTGAACATTCAGAGGTATCAACACAAGTTTAAAATTAGGTCAGTACAGCACAAACAGTTAAAACTTTACTAGCCTATTGAACATAATAGTATTGTAGTCTAATGCTTATGCAATGGATTAGTCTTATTCTTGGGCAGTCCCTCAGGATTGAGGATAACTTGCTTCTACTCCGGTTCGATGGGTTTGGAGATGGCTGATAAGTCCAATGCATGACTTGCAGATTCTGCCACATGAGATGGCGGTGGTGCTTGAAGGGTTGGGTAGATGCATTGTTTGGAAGTTTGTACACTCTCTCCATTGCCTCAACTTCGCCTCTGTATCTTTCGGATGAAGTCTCTTGACGTGTTTGGTCTCTTCTCGAATGATCCTTTTTCATTTTGGTCAGTCATAAGCCATGAATCAGTGGGTATGTTTGACCTCTGCAGAGATGATTTGAGGATATTCCAAAAGCATTGCCGCTGTCCTTGTGGGAGTCTCTTGCTGTGATCGGGTTCAGAGTAGTGCAGTTGCTTTGCGAGTCTGGTATCCGGTATATGAACAACGTGTCCCACCTCGATGCTAGGAATGTTTGACTTGAGAGGATGTTGCTTTTGGGCTGCCTTGCCACTGGATTTGAATGGTCTTACAACGGCACTGCTGGTGCTACTTCTCCAGTGCTTTTTTTCCAATTAAGGGGCAGTTTCACATGACAATGCACCTACCCTGCACATATTTGGGTTGTGGGGATCAGACCCTCCCAGACACGGGGAGAATGTGCAAACCCCACATGTACAATGACCCAAAGCTGGGATCAAACCCAGGTCCTCGGCGTTGTGAGGCAGCAGTGCTGCCCTACTTCTCCAGTGCCTTGAGGTGTGTGCAGTTGGCTATCCAAGTCTCCTAAGTATATAGGAGCACTGCTGCCTGGTAAACCATGAGCTTAGTCTCAGGTTTGTGATCCTGGTCCTCATTGTCTCTTCTTCAGTTAGCTGAAGGCTGAGTTGGTATATTGGAGGTGATTATGAATTTCATTATTAATTGAGATGAGGCTTCCAAAATATGGAAAATCGTCTCCTGTTTTCCAGGATATTGCTGTTAGGGGTTTGTTTTGGAGCTAGTTCGAAGAACAACTTAGTTTTCTGGTTGTCTCAGGAAAGGCCCTTTTACACACCGGCGCCAAAGAAGCAGTCAACAACTACTGGAGCACAGTTTCTGTGTGAGCAAGAACACAATTAGATCTGCATACTGAAGATCTAGGAACCTTCGTATAGGTTGAACAGTTTCCTGTCTGCTCTCTAAATTATTTCTATGTGGTAATGTACTGGCCATGAGGTGCGATGTTGCAGCAAGGAGAATGGCAGAACGAGTTTTTGCAATGACACAGCCTTATTTGATCCCAGTTTTCACTGCGATAGGGCTTGTGGTGGTTGGCGATGATCATTGTGGAGGATGGTCAGCCAAATGTGAGGATACTCTATATACGTCTACGTGATTGACAAAGTCCAAGGCTTCTGTGAGGTCAAAGAAGGCCCTGCACAGTGGTTTTTGCATTTTTCATGAATTTGCTGCAAATTGAAGATCCTGTATCACAGATGTCATTAAATAAAATCTCATGTCAAATTGCAAATGAGGTTTTTTGACTGAAAGCCGCTAGATTGGGTTAAAAATCCCAACAGGAACTTTTTAAACCCAATGTGGTTGACATTGCAAGAACACACTATAAAAATACTCAGCTGTTCTCGATCCCGTGAAAGCTTACACCTGTAAAGGGGTTATTCCTTTTGGGGAATATGCTCCAGAGCCCCAAATACCAAAATCTGGTAGCGCATATTTGGAAATGTCTCAATACATAGAACGGGCCT
Organism: Scyliorhinus torazame; assembly: GCF_047496885.1. Lineage (NCBI taxonomy): Eukaryota > Metazoa > Chordata > Chondrichthyes > Carcharhiniformes > Scyliorhinidae > Scyliorhinus > Scyliorhinus torazame. Next base: position 256,605,925 of record NC_092710.1, read on the forward strand.
CAATACCCAGTCAAGCAGAACTAGAAATTCAACTACGAGAATATTCTTTGTAATAGAAATGTTCCAAATGTAATAGAAATATTACAATAGATTGTAAATGTTGGAAAATAAGAGTTTTTTTCAACAACACCAGAACCAAACAATAAATATAAGTAAAGGATAAAAGGTCGCAAGTTTTATTTTGATCATTTTCAAAGTAGAATGCTCTAAAATTGGAACATATAAGTATTTATCCAAAACTCCTTTTATACCTGTATCTGATATTGTTATTAATCAATCCTAAGACAGACTTAGGCAAACAAGGGGCATTGTTTTAGTGAACTTTACCAAGTACAATACACAACACTGCGCGAAACCAGAACTGTATGTCAGAAAACAATAAATAAGCCATTGAGATTGTAGAGAGAACGATATCTTGAACTTGGTGAATAAACTGCTGAGTTTCTAAAGTCTAAGTAAGGCACTCATTAGAAACCAAGCTTGACTAAGTCATGTGGGTGTCTGCAGGGAGTAAAGGTGCACTATGAACAATGGTGAAGTTAAGAAAGGATGTCATCCCACAAGGACCCATTATACCCTGCAGTATAACTAAGTTTATTTACAATGTCGGTACTCATACACAATCGACTCAACACAGTTTAATCCTAAAGTTAAGTATAGATACGATAGACCATTCAGCTCCTTGCAAAGAATCCAGAATTCTCCCATCACATAGCTGACTGACGATTTGATCTTTTGCTTCTTCCATCTTATTAATCACTGAAAAGTCTTTCTGTCATCAGTCCTGAACATTTACCACTATTTGCCTTTGTCTAGCAATTGTGGTTTATGATCTAATGCTCAACAATAAATTTTTGTTTTATCCCATTTTGATATCTTGAATACCTTTCAATGACCTTTTTGAGGTTGGAGAGTCGCATGCTTTTCTATCCAGTCCTCGTAACTCAGTAAGGGGTCAGCTTGGCAATTATTTCTGCACCTTTTCAAGCATTTGAATGTTTTCCTTGTGCCTTGATCGCAATTTTTTTTAAAAACTGTTTTCTTTAAAGTGGAAGGTGGGTAATTCAAGTCACTGTTGAAATAGTCCACAAATTCTTTTAAGGGACAATTGTCAAATTATTTGAAAAAGAAAATGCAGAAGGATCATTAATGGAGCATGAAGAGTTAATTGGCAAAAGCACCAGAGTGCAGATGAGGTTTGTTCAAAATAAAGATTCAGTTACAAACATTGTCTAATAGGGAGGTGGAAGCAGATTTAACTAACTTTCAAAAGAGAATTGAATAAACACTTGATGAGAAATTTACAGGACTATGGAGAAACTGCAGTGGGACTAATTGGAAAGAGGTGACACTGGCATGATAGGTCTCTTGTTGTGATGTACCATTTTATAATTCTCTACCAAGAAATGGGCTTGAATAGTGCAGATGAATGCGTGGCTTAACAGTTGGTGCAGAGGGAGGGTTTTAGATTCCTGGACCACTGGGACTGTTTCTGGGGAAGGGGTTCTTGTACAAGCAGGACGGTCTAAATCTTAACCAGAGCGGCACGAACCTCCTTGCTAGTGGGTTTGCTTGTGCTGTTGGGAGGGGTTTAAACTAATTTGGCAGGGGGAGGAGATGCAGACAGTTGGCAGAATGGAGACACCGTATATCCCAGAAAAAAAATCAAGTCAGAGGGAATGCAGTGGCAGTACATGTCAGGAGAGTAAGATAAGGCTTAATGGTCTCTGTCCGGAGTATTACAGGTAAAACAGATGAATTAATGGCGAGGGTTGACACGTGGAATTATGATATGGTAGCCATCATGGAGAAGTAGTTGAGGGAGGGGCAGGATTGGCAGCTTAATATCCCAGAATCTTCAGGGGAGTGGGAAAAAGAGGGGGAGGCATTGCACTATTAGTTAACGAGACAATTACTGCAGTAAGGAGAGATGATATCTTGGGGTGGCGTTAAATGAAGCTTTCTGGGTAGAGTTTAGGAATAAAATAGGGATAGCCACATTGCTAGGTCCCCAGATAGCGGGAAATTGAGGAGCAAATACGTGTGCAATTTGCAGAAGTGTGTAAAAATAATAGGGAAATTATAGTGGGTGATTTCAACTTTCCCAACATTAACTGGGTTAATGGCTTAGATGGAGCAGAGTTCGTAAAATGTATACAACTTTTTAGCTCAATATGTGGAGGGTCCAACAAGGGATGGTGCAGTGCTGAATCTAATTCTGGGGAATGAAGCCGGACAGGTGGTTGATATAGAATTTACAGTGCAGAAGGAGGCCATTCGGCCTATCAAGTCTGCACCAACCCTTGCAAAGAGCACCCCACACCTCCAGGCCTATCCCCGCAGCCCTCCACCTAACCTTTTTTAGACACGAAGCGCAATTTAGCATAGCCAATCCACCTAACCTGCACATCTTTGAGAGGAAACCGGAGCACCGAGAGATATTCAGAATACAACGCGAAGGAAGAGCGAGGCTTTTGAGTACAAGCGGAGCAAATAAACAGAGGCATTAGTGGAGTATGGAAAGTGCCGGATTGAGCTTAAGAAAGCAATTCGGAGAGCAAAGGGGGTATGAGGAATCTCTGGCTGGTAATAGTAGGGAAAATCCCAAGATATTCCAGAAGTATATCAATGGGAAGAGGATAATTAGGGCCCATTAGGGACAAAGGGGGAAACTGGGTGGAGCCAGAGGACATTTGTCAGATGTTAAATTAATATTTCATATCTGTCTTCATAAATAGACTAAGGAGGCAGATATGGAACTCGGGGAGAGAGACTGCGAGGTTATTGAGCAAGTTGTCATAGGGAAGGATATGGTATTGGAGGTGTTGGCAGGCTTAAAAGTGGAGAAATCTCCAGGTCCAGACAAAGTCTGTCCCAGGTTGCTGTGGGAGATGAGGGAGGAGATTGCACGGGCCTTGATACAAATTTTTAATTCTCTGGCCACGGGAGAGTTGCCGGAGGACTGGAGAACCGTGAATGTGATCCCACTATTTAAGAAAGGCTGTAGGGATAAGCCAGGCAAGTACAGGCCAGTGAGTCTCACGTCAGTGGTGGGGTAACTAATGGAGAAAATTCTGAAGGAAAGAATCTATCTCCACTTGGACAGGCAAGGTTTGATCGGGGATAGTCAGCATGGCTGTTTCCGAGGGACGCCATGCTGAACAAATTTGATTACATTTTTTGAGCACGTGACTAAGTGTGTCGATGAGGGTCGTGCAGTTGCTGTAGTTTACATAGATTTCAGCAAAGCATTTGACAAGGTCCCACATGGAGACGCAAAGAAGGCTAATGCACAATGGATACAGAGGAACTTGATGAGGTGGATTCAAAGCTGGCTGAGCTGTAGGAAACAGAGGGTGATGACAGATGGCTGCTTTAGTGACTGGAAACCAGTGTCCAGGGTCATACTGCAGGGATCTGTGCTGGGTCCCCTACTATTTGTCATTTATATAAATGACATAGATGATTATGTGGGGGGGGGGGGGGGGGGGGGGTAGGATCAGTAAGTTTGCAGATGAGACAAAGATAGGCCGGGTGGTTAACAGTGAAGCTGAGAGTCTTGGGTGACAGGAAGATATAGACGGGATGGTCAAATGGACAGAAAAGTGATAGATGGAATTTCATCCTGAAAATTGTGAGGTGTTACACTTTGGAAGGAGCAATTTGACAAGGAAATTTTTTTTAAAAAATATTTTTATTCAAAAATTTTACAGAATTTTTACAAAGCCACTACTAAACAAAAGGCAACAAAAAACAAAAAAGGAATTAACAACTTAACAAAACAAGGTGGGATAACTGCCATTTGCAAGAAAAATCTATCCACAGCCCATACAGCCCCCCTCCCCACCTACACACTTGGGGGTTTTGCATCCCTCCACATTAACAAGATCCGTCTCTGGGCTACCAAGGAGGAAAAGGCCAGGACCCCGGCCTTTTTCAGCTCCTGCACTCCCGGATCTTCTGACACCCTAAATATCACTATCCCCAGACTCGGCTTTACCCGAGTGTCCAAGACCTTGGACATCGCCTTTGCAAAGCCTCGCCAGAATTCTTTAAGTGCCAGGCATGCCCAAAACATATGGACATGGTGTGCTGGGCTCCCTGAGCACCTCACACACCTGTCCTCCAACCCAAAGAACTTGCTCATTCTTGCCGCTGTCATGTGTGCCCGGTGTACCATCTTAAACTGAATCAGGCTAAGCCTGGCACAAGATGAGGAATTGACCCTGCCCAGGGTGTCCGTCCGCAGGCCCTCATCCAGCTCCTCACCCAGCTCCTCCTCCCACTTGCCTTTCAGCTCCTCTGCTGAGGCCTCCTCCGCCTCCTGCAGCTCCTGGTATATGTCTGATACCTTTCCATCTCCTACCCACATGCCCGAGACCACCCTGTCCTGTATCCTGCGGGCAGGTAGCAGCGGATATTCCACCACCTGCTTCTTCAAGAAAGCGCGGACTTGCTGGTACCTAAAGGTATTCCCTGGGGGCAAGCTGAATTTCTCATCCAGGGCCCTCAGGCTAGCAAAGTCCCATCTATAAACAAGTCCCCCATCCTTTTGATACCCGCTCTTTGGCAGCTTAGAAACCCTCCGTCTATTCTACCTGGGACGAACCTGTGGTTGTTTCGTATCAGGGTCCAGACTGAGGCCCCTACCTCCCCCCTGTGCCTTTTCCACTGACCCCAGATCCTCAGCGCCGCCATCACCACCGGGCTCGTGGTGTACTGTGTCGGCGGGAGCGGCAGCGGTGCCGTTATCAGTGCCCCCAAGCTAGCATCCCTGCAAGACGCCGCCTCCAGCCTGTTCCATACCACCCCCCCCCCCCCCCTCTACTACCCATTTCCGAATCATGGATATGTTCGCTGCCCAATAATAGCTGCAGAAGGACTTCCGGTTGCGGCTATGCGGAGCTAAGCCGCACATTCGGCGGCTCCCGCTAAAACTGACTTTTGGGCTCTCCAGAGGAGCCCCAACGGAAATTTTTTGACGACTTCCAGTGTGGGAAGGTGATAGCAAGGTCCACCCCACATAGTATATGGATTGGCCCAGGAGCGGAGCGGTCAAAAAAGCGTTTTTGGAGCAGCAAAAAGTGCGAGGGAGAAAAAACAAGATGGCGGCGGGCGGAGATCAAGCGGCATGGGTGCAGGAGCAGCAGGAGTTTCTCAAGTGCTGCTTTGAGGAGCTGAAGAAAGAAGTGCTGGCGCTAATGCTGACGGCGATTGAGGGGTTAGTGGAGACCCAGAAGGCCCATGGAGCGGCGATCCAGGAGGTGCGGGAAAAAGCCTCGGAGAACGAGGATGAGATCTTGGGCCTGGCGGTGAAGATGTGCAGCGCCTCGTATGCCTCCAAGAGGTGGGCGGAAAGATTCGAGGACCTGGAGAACAGGTCGAGGAGGAAGAATCTTCGGATTCTGGGTCTCCCTGAAGGAGTGGAGGGGGCCGATTCAGGAGCATACGTGAGCACGATGCTCAACTCGCTGATGGTTGTGGGGGCCTCTCTGAGTCCCCTGGAGCTAGAAGGGGCTCATCGGGTCCTGGCGAGGAGACCCAAGGCCAACGAGCCGCCAAGGGTGGTAGTGGTGAGGTTGCACCGTTTCGTGGAGAGAGATTGTGTCTTGAGATGGGCCAAGAAAGAGCGGAGCAGCAGGTGGGATAATACAGAGATCCGAATCTCTCAGGATTGGAGTGCAGAGGTGGCAAAGAAGAGAGCTGGTTTTAATCGGGCCATGGCGGTGCTCCATCGGAAGGGGGTGAGGTTCGGAATACTGCAGCCAGCGCGATTGTGGGTCACATTTCAGGATCGACACCACTACTTCGAAACGCCTGAGGAGGCTTGGACCTTTATACAAACTGAAAAGTTGGACTCAAACTGAGGGTTTGTGGTTGTGTGGGGGATGTCGGATGTATACAGGATTTTAACTATGCGTAGGGAATGTTCTACGGGTTGGGTGATGGATGGGGATGGGGAAGAGATCTGATGGGGAGACGGTGAGAGAGTGTGGGCGCCGGTGCTGGTGTGAGGGGAGGCCCGGGGATGGGGGAATTGGGATAAGGCTGCAACAGGAGCGGCGCCAGAGGGGGCGGGGCCGGCTCAAGAAAGCGCAGGCTTTTTCCCCGCGCTAGGGAAGGACGGAGTGGGGAGGGGGGTGGAGGAGCGCACACTGATTACTGGGGAGGGGGGATTCCCACACGGGGAGGGTCAATGGGACGGCAGGGGAGGCCGGGGTCAGCAGGAGTCAGCTGACTTACGGGAGTGTTATGGGGGGAGCAAAAGAGCTAGATACGGATCTAGGGTTGCTGCTGCATTGGCCGATGGGGAACTGGAAACAGAAGAGGTGGTCGGGGCGGGTGGCCCCCGTCTGGGGGACTGGAGAGTGCGGGAGGCGCGGGCACGTGACTGGCCTAGAAAAGGAGATGGCTAGTCGGCAGGGGGCGGGGGTGAGAAGCCCCCCAATCCGGCTGATAACTTGGAATGTGAGGGGCCTGAATGGGCCGGTTAAGAGGGCCCCGAGTGTTCGCGCACTGAAAGGGACTGAAGGCAGACGTGGTCATGCTTCAGGAGACACATTTGAAGGTGGCAGACCAGGTCAGGTTAAGAAAGGGATGGGTAGGACAGGTATTCCATTCGGGGCTGGATGCGAAGAACGAAGGGTGGCAATACTGGTGGGGAAGCGGGTGTCGTTTGAGGCCAAGAATATTGTAGTGGACAATGGAGGTCGATACGTGATGGTGAGCGATAGGCTGCAGGGGGCGTGGGTGGTATTGGTAAACGTATACGCCCCGAACTGGGATGATTTATGAAGTGCATGTTGAGGCGGATTCCGGACCTGGAGGCAGGAAGCTTGATAATGGGGGGGGGATTTCAACACGGTGTTGGACCCAGCATTAGATCGCTCCAGATCTAGGACGGGGAAGAGGCCGGCTGTGACCAAGGTGCTTAGGGGGTTTATGGACCAGATGGGGGGAGTAGATCCATGGAGATTTGCTAGGCCCCTGGCCAGGGAATTTTTTTTTCTTCTCACGTACACAAAGCCTATTCCCGGATAGATTTTTTTGTTTTGAGTAGGGCGTCTGATCCCGAAAGTGGAGGGAACGGAATACTCGGCCATAGCCATCTCAGACCACGCCCCGCACTGGGTGGAGATGGAGTTAGGAGAGGAGAGGGACCAACGCCTGCTGTGGTGTCTTGATGTGGGATTACTGGCGGATGAGGAGGTGTGCGGGAGGGTGCGGGGGTGTATTGAAAGTTATTTGGAGGCCAACTACAATGGGGAGGTGCAGGTGGGGGTAGTATGGGAGGCACTGAAGGCGGTGGTCAGGGGAGAGTTAATCTCGATCAGGGCTCACAGGGAGAAGAGAGAGGGCAGGGAAAGGGAGAGGTTAGTGGGGGAGATCTTAAGGGTGGACAGGAGATATGCAGAGGCCCCCAAGGAGGGACTACTTAGGGAGCGGCAAAGTCTCCAGACGGAATTCGACCTGTTGACCACAGGGAAGGCAGAGGCACAGTGGAGGAAAGCACGGGGCGACGTACGAGTATGGGGAGAAGGCGAGCCGGATGCTGGCACATCAGCTCCGTAAGAGGATGGCAGTGAGGGAGATAGTTGGAGTTAAGGATGGCAGGGGAACTACGGTGCGGAGTGCGGTGAAAGTAAATGAGGCATTTAAGGACTTTTATGAGGAGCTGTACAGATCTCAGCCCCCAGCGGGGGAAGAGGGGTTGCGACAATTTCTAGATCAACTGAGGTTCCTGAGGGTGGAGGAGCAGGAGGTGGCTGGTTTGGGGGCGTCAATTGGGTTGGAGGAACTGGTTAAAGGACTGGGGAGCATGCAGGTGGGGAAGGCCCCTGGGGCCAGATGGGTTCCCGGTTGAGTTTTACAGGAAGTATGCGGACCTGTTAGCCCCGTTGCTGGTGAGGACTTTCAATGAGGCAAGGGAGGGGGGGACCCTGCTCCCGACAATGTCCGGGGCGCTGATCTCTCTGATCCTGAAGCGGGACAAGGACCCACTGCAATGTGGGTCGTATAGACCGATCTCGCTCCTCAATGTGGATGCTAAGTTGCTGGCAAAAGTGCTGGCTACAAGAATTGAGGACTGTGTCCCGGGGGTGATTCATGAGGACCAGACGGGATTTGTAAAGGGCAGGCAGCTAAACACTAATGTGCGGAGGCTCCTAAACGTGATTATGATGCCTTCGGTGGAGGGAGAGGCGGAGATAGTGGCAGCTATGGACGCGGAGGAGGCCTTTGACCGAGTGGAGTGGGATATCTCTGGGAAGTGTTGAGGAGGTTTGGGTTCGGGGGAGGGTTTATCAGTTGGGTTAAGCTCCTATATAGAGCCCCGGTGGCAAGTGTGGCTACGAATCGGCGGAGGTCGGAGTATTTTCGGCTGTATCGAGGAACGAGGCGGGTGCCCCCTGTCCCCCCTGTTGTTTGCATTAGCAATTGAGCCTTTGGCCATGGCATTAAGGGAGTCCAGGAAATGGAGGGGGGTGGTCCGAGGGGGAGAGGAGCATCGGGTGTCGCTGTATGCGGACGACCTGTTGCTGTACGTGGCAGATCCAGTGGAGGGGATGGTGGAGGTCATGCGGATCCTAAGGGAGTTTGGGGACTTCTCGGGCTATAAGCTCAACGTAGGGAAAAGTGAGCTCTTTGTGGTGCATCCAGGGGACCAGGGAAGGGGGATAGACGACCTACCATTGAGGAGGGCGGAAAGGAGCTTTCGATACTTGGGGATCCAGGTAGCTAGGAGCTGGAGGGCCCTGCACAAACTTAATTTGACGCGGCTGGTGGAGCAGATGGAGCAGGACTTCAAAAGATGGGATGTGTTGCCACTCTCGCTAGCGGGCAGGGTACAGTCGATTAAAATGATGGTCCTCCCGAGGTTTCTTTTTGTGTTCCTGCGCTTTACTATTATGATTACCAAGGCCATTTTTAAGAGGGTAGGTGGGATCATCATGGGTTTTGTGTGGGCAAACAAGACCCCGAGGGTAAGGAGGGGGTTTCTGGAGCATAGTAGGGACAGGGGAGGGCTGGCGTTGCCGAATCTGGGTGGCTATTATTGGGCAGCCAACGTGGCGATGATCCGTAAGTGGGTAATAGAGGGAGAGGGGGGCGGCATGGAAGAGGTTGGAGATGGCGTCCTGCAAGAGAACGAGCCTGGGGGCGCTGGTGACGGCACCGCTGCCGCTCTCGCCGACAAGGTACACCACGAGTCCGGTGGTGGCGGCAACGCTAAAGATCTGGAGGCAGTGGAGATGACATAGGGGTGAGATGGGAGCCTTGGTGTGGTCCCCAATCCGGGAGAACCATCGGTTCATCCCCGGAAGGATGGACGGGGGGCTTCGGAGCTGATATCAGGCAGGGATCAGAAGGATGGGGGACCTGTTTATAGACGGGACGTTTGCGACCCTAGGGGCGCTGGAGAAGAAATTTGGGTTATCCCCGGGAAATGCGTTCAGGTATATGCAAGTGAGGGCTTTTGTGAGGCAGCAGGTGGGGGGATTCCCATTGCTACCCGCACAGAGGATTCAGGACAGGGTGATTTCGGGTGTATGGGTCGGAGGAGGCAAGGTTTCGGCGATATATCAGGAGATGAAAGAAGAGGGGGAGGCTTCGGTAGAAGAGCTGAAGGGCAAGTGGGAGGAAGAGTTGGGGGAAAAGATTGAAGAGGGTATGTGGGCTGATGCCCTGAGTAGGGTTAATTCCTCTTCCTCATGTGCCAGGCTCAGCCTGATACAGTTTAAGGTCATTCACAGAGCGCATATGACAGGGGCGAGGCTGAGTAGGTTCTTTGGGATGGAGGACAGATGCCGGAGGTGCTCGAAAAGCCCGGCGAATCATGCCCACATGTTGTGGTCGTGCCCGGCGCTGGATGGGTTCTGGAGGGGTTTCGCGAGGACTATGTCCAAGGTGGTGAAAGTCCAGGTCAAGCCAAGTTGGGGGCTGGCATTATTTGGGGTGGCGGACGAGCCGGGAGTGCAGGAGGCGAAAGAGGCCGGTATCCTGGCCTTTGCGTCCCCGGTAGACCGGCGGAGGATCTTGCTCATGCGGAAGGACGTGAAGCCCCCCAGTGTGGAAGCCTGGATAAATGACATGGCAGGGTTCATTAAGCTGGAGAGGATAAAGTTTACCTTGAGAGGGTCTGTGCAGGGGTTCTTCAGGCGGTGGCAACCGTTCCTAGACTATCTCGCGGAACGTTAGAATGAGGTCAGTCAGCAGCAACCCAGGGAGGGAGGGGGGTGGGGAGGGGAGGGGGGTGTGGGGTGTCTCTCTCGGGGGGGGGGGGGGGGGGGGGGGGTGTATTTGGGCGGGCGGGGGAGTTTTTTTTTCCTAGGGGTACGTGTAAAAAAGCATATGGGAGGGTTAATATGTGCGGGAGAAACCCATTGTATAAGTTCTGTATTATGTTTGATTGATATGTTTATATTCTGTTCTGTTCTTTTCTCTCTCTCTTTTCTGTTATGGGGGGGTGGTTTTAATGGGTTGAAAATTTTTGTTGGAAAAACTTTGAATAAACATATTTTTAAATTAAAAAAAAAAATAGCTGCAGAAGTTCAACAGTGCCAGCAGCCCCCCCACCCCTCCCCCCTGACTGCGCTCTAAGAACAGTCTTTTAACTCGCGGGTTCTTGTTCGCCCACACAAATCCCATGATAATCCTGTTCACCCGCTTGAAGAAGGACTTGGGGATGAGGATGGGAAGGCACTGGAAGACGAACAAGAACCTGGGGAGGACCGTCATCTTCATGGACTGCACCTTGCCAGTCAGGGAAAGCGGTAGCATATCCCACCTCTTAAAGTCCTCCTCCATCTGATCCACAAGCTGCGTTAGGTTGAACTTGTGCAGGGCATTCCAACTCTTAGCCATCCGTATGCCCAAGTAGCGAAGGCTCCTCTCCGCAATCTTGAGCGGGAGCTCTCTCACTCGCTTTTCCCGACATTCAACTTATACCCCGAGAAATCCCCGAAATCTTTTAGGATCTGCCTGACCTCTCCCATCCCCTCCACCGGATCTGAAATATACAGGAGCAGGTCATCCGCGTACAGTGAAACACGATGCCCCCCCCCCCCCCCCCCCCCCCCCCCCCGAACCAGTCCCCTCCAGTTTCTAGGCCTCTTCAGCGCCATGGCCAACGGCTCGATTGCAGGGGCAAACAGCAGGGGACACAGGGGGCACCCCTGCCTCGTTCCTCGATGCAGCCTAAAGTACTCCGACCACAGCCAGTTTGTGGACACACTCTCTACGGGGGCCTGATACAGTAATTTGACCCACCCTATGAATTCCTCGCCATATCCAAATCTGCCTAACACGTCCCACAGGTACTCCCACCCCACCCGATCGAAGGCTTTTTCCGCATCCATTGCAGCCACCACTTCTGCATCCCCACCTTCCGGGGGCATCATGATCACGTTCAAGAGCCTCCGCACATTCGTGTTCAGCTGCCTGCCCTTGACAAACCCTGTCTGGTCCTCATTAATCACCCCCAGGACACAGTCCTCAATTCTAGTGGCCAGGATCTTGGCCAACAGCTTGTCATCTACATTAAGGAGCGATATCGGCCTGTAGGAGCCACATGGCAACGGGTCCTTATCTCGCTTAAGGATGAGCGAGATCAAGGCCCGCGACATCGTCGGGGGAAGGGTTTCCCTTTCCTTAGCCTCGTTGAAGGTTCTCAGCAATAGCGGGCTCAACAGCTCTGAGAATTTCCTATAGAATTCTACAGGATATCCATCCGGTCCCGGGGCCTTGCCCGACTGCATACCCTCCAAACCTTTAACCAATTCCTCCAACTCAATCGGGTCCTCTAATCCCTCCACTAGCTCCTCCTCCACCTTCGGAAACCTCAGTTGGTCTAAGAAATGCTTCATCCCTTCCCTCCCCTCCGGGGGTTCTGACTCATACAATTTATCATACAAATCCTTGAAGACCTAATTGATCCTTTCCGAGTTCAGCACGTGTTACCCCCCTGTCCCTAATTCCCCCAATTTCCCTGGCCGCCTCTCTCTTCCATAGTTGGTGCGCCAGCATCCTACTTGCGTTCTCCCCATACTCGTACAGTGCTCCTTGTAACTTCCTCAACTGAGCCTCTGCTTTCCCTGTGGTAAGCAAGTCAAACTCCGCCTGCAGGCTCCGGCACTCTTTTAGCAGCCCCTCCTCGGGGGGCTCCGCATACCTCCTGTCCACCCTGAGTATCTCTCCCACCAACCTCTCCCTCTCCATCCTATCCCTCTTCTCTCTGTGTGCCTTGATAGAAATTAGCTCCCCCCTGATAACTGCCTTCAGCGCCTCCCAGACCACACTCACTGAAACCTCCCCTGAATCATTAGTCGCCACATAGTTTTGGATACTCCTCCTAATCCGCCCACAGACCTCCTCATCCACCAATAGTCCTAAGTCCAGTCTCCATAGAGGGCGTTGGCCTCTCTCCGCCCCCAGCCTCAACTCCACCCAGTGCGGAGCATGGTCTGAGACCGCAATGGCTGAATACTCTGAATACCCAGCAGGCAGTGATCTACCCCTGTACCTGTAGCAATACCCATATATACAATATAATACAACAGTGGTGACTACCACATTCACCCCCTGTTAAAAATGAGTCCAGCGGGAGTGGTGGAAACTATATACATACAGATTGGTTTTAAAATTACAGAGAAGGTTACAAATTTAGATGATCGGGCGCCTTAATCTGTCATTGAGAGCACCGCAGTGCTGGTGGTGACTCAGGCATCGGCTGGTGACTCCAGGAGCGTGTCGAAATTCTCTTCATCCCCAGGTGGGAGCAAGGGGAGGACGGATTGTCCTGGAGCGGGGGCTGCGGCAGGTGCGCCGGGGGAGGGGAGGGTGGCACCGGGGCAGTGGGGGTGGGTGTGTGGGGACCCAGCTGGTGGCATATCCCTGAGGGAGACTGTGTCTTGGCGGCCGTCGGGGTACGCTACGTAGGTATACTGCGGGTTCGCATGGAGTAGCTGTACTCTCTCAACCAACGGGTCTGCCTTGTGGAGCTGCATGTGTTTGCAGAGGAGAACGGGTCCTGGAACTGCCAGCCACGTTGGGAGCGAAACCCCGGAGGTGGACTTCCTGGGGAAGGCAAAGAGACGTTCATGGGGGGTTTCGTTGGACGCAGTGCACAGGAGCAACCGAATGGGGTGAAGTGCATCGGGGAGGACCTCCTGCCAGCGGGAGGCCGGGGGATGTCTGGACCGTAGGGCCAGCTGGACAGCCATCCAGACCGTCCCATTCTCCCGCTCCACCTGCCCGTTTCCCTGGGGGCTGTAGCTGGTCGTCCTGCTCGAGGCAATGCCCCTGTTGAGCAGGTACTGGCGCAGCTCATCGCTCATAAATGAGGAACCCCAGTCGCTGTGGATGTAGGCGGGGAAACCGAACAGAGCAAAGATGGCGTTGAGGGCTTTGATGACGGTAGCAGACGTCATATCGGGGCATGGGACGGCGAAGGGGAATCGGGAATACTCGTCGACCACATTAAGAAAGTACGTGTTTCAGTCGGTGGAGGGGAGGGGCACTTTGAAGTCCACGCTGAGGTGTTCAAAGGGGCGGGGGCCTTCACCAGGCGTGCACGATCTGGCCGGTAGTAGTGCGGTTTACACTCCGCGCAAACCTGGCAGTCTCTGGTGATAGCCCTGACTTCCTCGATGGAGTAGGGCAGATTGCGGGCCTTTATGAAGTGGTAAAAGCGGGTGACCCCTGGGTGACAGAGATCGTCGTGCAGGGTCCGGAGTCGGTCCACTTGTGTGCTGGCACATGTACTTCGGGAGAGAGCATCAGGGGGCTCGTTGAGCTTACTGGGGCGATACAAAATCTCGTAGTTGTAGGTGGAGTGCTCGATCCTCCACCTAAAAGGTTTTATCGTTTTTGATCTTGCCCCGCTGTGTGTTGTTTTGTTTTTTTAAATAATTTTTATTAAAGTTTTCACAAAATATCAACAACAAAATGTAAAAGGAACCCAATAAAATTAAATACAAAACAAAACAAAACAACCCAGTGCCCCCTCTCCCCTATACATAAATAATATATTAACACCCGCCGAAACACATAGCAAACATAACAAATATATACATCCCCTCAGATCCCCAGTATAGACAAACAAAAATAAAATAGAACCCCCCCTCCCCCCTGGGTTCCTGCTGCTGCTGACCATTGTCTACCGTTCTTCCAGGAAGTCCAAGAACGGTTGCCACTACCTGAAGAGCCCTTCCACCGATCCCCTTAAGGCGAATTTCACCCTCTCCAATTTAATAAACCTTGCCATATCGTTGATCCAGGATTCCACGCTTGGGGGCCTCGTATCTTTCCACTGAAGGAGAATCCTTCGCCAGACAATCAGGGACACAAAGGCCAGAATTCCGGCCTCTTTCGCCTCCTGCACTCCCGGCTCCTCTGCAACCCCAAATATTGCGAGCCCCCAGCCCGGTTTGACCCTGGATCCTACCACCCTCGACACCGTCCTCGCTACGCCCTTCCAACATTTCTCCAGCGCTGTAAGTACCTAAAGGTGTTCCCCGGGGGGAGCCCGTATTTCTCCTCCAGCTCACCCAGGCTCGCGAACTTCCCATCCACAAACAGGTCCCCCAACCTTCTTATCCCTGCCCTGTGCCACCCCGAAAAGCCTCCATCTATTCTCCCTGGGACAAACCGGTGGTTCCCCTGTATTGAGGTCCACACCGAGGCCCCCACTTCCCCCCTGTACCGCCTCCATTGCCCCCAGATTTTGAGGGCAGCCGCCACTACCAGGCTCGTGGTATACCTCATTGGAGGGAGTGGCAGTGGCGCCATTATCAGCGCCTCCAGACACGTACCCTCACAATACGCCGTCTCCAGCCTCTTCCATGCAGCCCCCTCCCCCTCCATCATCCGCTTGCGCACCATCGACGCATTGGCGGCCCAGTAGTACCCACAGAGGTTGGGCAGCACCAGCCCCCCCCCCCCCCACCCCCCCCCCCAATCCCTACTCCGCTCCAGGAACACCCTTCTCACCCTCTGAGTCCCTCGCACCCACACAAACCCCGTTATGCTCCTGTTGACCCGCCTAATGAAGGCCTTCGGGATAAGAATGGGGAGGCACTGGAACAGGAACAAAAACCTTGGGAGCACCGTCATTTTGACTGACTGCACCCTACCCGCCAGGGACAGCGGCAACGCGTCCCACCTCTTAAACTCATCCTCTATTTGTTCCACCAGCCTCGTGAAATTAAGTCTATGCAGGGCCCCCCCAGCTCCTGGCCGCCTGGACCCCCAAATATCTGAAGCTCCTCTCCGCCCTTTTTAGTGGGAGCTCGCCAATCCCCCTCTCCTGGTCCCCTGGGTGAACCACAAACAACTCGATCTTCCCCATGTTGACCTTGTACCCTGTGAAATCCCCGAACTCCCTGAGGGTCCTCATTACCTCCGGCATTCCCCCCACCGGGTCCGCCACATATAGCAGCAAGTCGTCCGCATAGAGCGACACCCTATGCTCCTCCCCACCCTGTACCAACCCCCTCCAGTTCCTCGACTCGCTCAGTGCCATAGCCAGGGGTTCAATCGCCAGTGCGAAGAGCAGGGGGGATAGGGGACACCCCTGTCTCGCCCCTCAGTGCAACCGAAAGTACTCGGACCTCCTCCTATTTGTGGCCACACTCGCCATCGGGACCTCATACAACAGCCTAACCCACCTGACAAACCCCTCCCCCAAACCCGAACGTCTTCAGCATCTCCCACAAGTACTCCCACTCTACCCTATCGAAGGCTTTCTCAGCGTCCATCGCCACCACTATCTCCGCCTCCCCCTCCCTCGCCGGCATCATAATAACGTTCAGGAGCCTCCGCACATTCGCGTTCAACTGTCTCCCCTTCACGAATCCCGTCTGGTCTTCGTGGATCACCTGCGGCACACAATCCTCAATCCTCGTAGCTAAGACCTTCGCCAGCACCTTGGCATCTACATTTAACAATGAAATCGGCCTGTAAGACCCACACTGCAGGGGATCCTTGTCCCGCTTCAGGATCAAGATCAGTGCCCGGGACATTGTCAGGGACAACGCCCCCCCCCTCCCTTGCCTCATTGAAGGTCCTAACCAGCAATGGGCCCAACGGGTCCACATATTTTTTGTAACATTCGACCGGGAAACCGTCCGGCCCCGGTGTCTTCCCCGCCTGCATGCTCCCTATCCCTCCAACCCAATCGGGGCTCCTAATCCCGCCACCAGTCCCTCCTCCACCTTCGGGAACTTCAGTTGGTCCAGAAAGTGGCCCATCCCTCCCTCCTCCAGTGCGGGCTCGGACCGATACAGTTCCTCATAAAAGTCCCTGAAGACCTCATTGATGCCAACCTCACTCCGCACCACACTCCCCCCCCCTATCCTTAACTCCCCCAATCTGCCTAGCTGCGTCCCGCTTCCGAAGCTGATGCGCCAGCATCCGACTTGCCTTTTCCCCATATTCATAAATCGCCCCCTGGGGCTTCCTCCCCTGCGCCTCCGCCTTCCTGGTGGTCAACAGGTCGAATTTGGTCTGGAGGTTAGCCTCTCCCTTAACAGTCCCTCCTCCGGCACCTCCGCATACCTCCTGTCTACCCTCACCATCTCCCCTACCAGCCCTCATGGAGATCAGGGGCGAGATTCTCCGACCCCCCGCCGTGTCGGAGAATCGCCGGGGGCTGGCGTGAATCCCGCCCCCGGCGGTTGCCGAATTCTCCGGCACCGGAGATTCGGCGGGGGCGGGAATCGCGCCGCGCCGGTTGGCGGCCCCCCCCCCCCCACCGCGATTCTCCAGCCCGGATGGGCTGATGTCCCGCTGCTAAAATGCCTGTCCCGCCGGCGTAGATTAAACCACCTACCTCACTGGCGGGACAAGGCGGTGTGGGCGGGCTCCGGGGTCCTGGGACGTGGGGTGATCTGGCCCCGGGGGGTGCCCCCACGATGGCCTGGCCCACGATCGGGGCCCACCGATCCGCGGGCGGGCCTGTTACATCGGGGCACTCTTTTCCTTCCGCCTTCGCCACGGTCTCCACCATGGCGGAGGTGGAAGAGACTCCCTCCACTGCGCATGCGCGGGAATGCCGTCAACGGCTGCTAACGCTCCCGCGCATGCGCCGCCCGGAGATGTCATTTCCACGCCAGCTGGCGGGGCACCAAAGGCCTTTTCCGCCAGCTGGCGGGGTGGAAATTCGCCCGGCGCGGGCCTAGCCCCTTAAGGTTGGGGCTCGGCCCCCAAAGATTCGGAGCATTCCGCACCTTTGGGGCAACGCGATGCCCGACTGATTTGTGCCGTTTTGGATGCCAGTCGGCGGACATCGCGCCGATTCCGGAGAATTTCGCCCCATCTCTCCCCTAACCCCCGCCTTCAGTGCCTCCCAGACCATCCCCACTCGGGCCTCCCCATTATC
Source organism: Scyliorhinus torazame (assembly GCF_047496885.1). Lineage (NCBI taxonomy): Eukaryota > Metazoa > Chordata > Chondrichthyes > Carcharhiniformes > Scyliorhinidae > Scyliorhinus > Scyliorhinus torazame. The sequence continues at coordinate 256,623,299 of NC_092710.1, forward strand.
GTTGGCCTCTAGGTATCTCTCTATGCTTCTTCGGACCCGCTCGCTCACCTCCCCGTCCGCCAACAGCCCCACCTCCAAGCCCCACAACGGGCGCTGGTCCCTCTCCTCCCCCAGCTCTAGGTCTACCCAATGCGGGACGTGATCCAAAATGGCTATCGCCGAGTACTCGGTATCCTCTACTCTCGCTATCAGCGCCCTACTCATAATAAAAAAGTCGATCCGGGAGTAGGCCTTATGAACGTGCGAGAAGAATGAAAATTCCCTAACCCCCGGCCTTGCAAATCTCCAAGGGCCCACCCCTCCCATCTGGTCCATAAACCCCCTCAGCACGTTAGCTGCTGCCGGCCTCCTACCCGTCCTAGACCTGGAGCGATCCAGTGCCGGATCCAACACCGTGTTAAAGATCAGGCCCCCCACTTCCAAGTCCGGGATCCGACCCAACATGCGCCGCATAAAATCCGCATCGTCCCAGTTCGGAGCGTACACTTGACCAGCACCACCCGTGCAGACCCCCATCCCAACCCCCTCTACTCGCTCCAGCTCCCCCTTGACCATACCAGCAGCAACCCGGTTTCCCCCCCACCCTCCCACCCCCCAGCTAGGACCCCTCCTAGCTCCTTTACTTCCCCCATTGCACTCCCGCAAGTCAGCTGACTCCTGCTGACCCCGGCCGCTCCCGCCTCTCCTTCGATTCCCCTCCCCCTCCATTACCCACCAGCAGGCTCTCCGCCTCCCCCTTCCATCCCAAGCGTGGGAAAAACCCGGCGCTTCCCCGTCCCGGCCCCGCCCCCTCCAGCCTTCAGCGCGGGAAAAAGTCCGCGCTTTCCACCTGCCCGGCCCCGCCTCCTCTGGCGCAGCTCCTTTTACAGGCCCAGTCCCCTCACCCCGGACTCGGGCCTCCCCCTCCCCCTCAGGGCCCCATTCCCCCTACTGGCCATCCACCCCTACTCCATTTACTTACCCCCCCTCCAAGAGCCCACCTGACAGACCCAACCAAAATAGTGCCCAACCCACCCTAACCACCCATACCGAACCAAAACTAAACAAGAACAAAAAACCCCCCTCAAAATGTAACACAACAACAACAATCCCCGACCATCCCCACGTCCGACCCCCCCATTCCGACCCTCAGTTTGTGTCCAGCTTCTCGGCCTGAACAAAGGCCTCCTCCGGGGACTCCAAATAATGGTGCCGGTCCTTGTAGGTGACCCACAGTCGCGCCGGCTGCAGCATGCCAAACTTCACCCCTTCCTGTGCAGCACCGCCTTCGCCCGGTTGTACCCGGCCCTCGTCTTCGCCACCTCCGCGCTCCAGTCCTGATATATTCGAACCTCTGCATTCTCCCACCTGCTGCTCGTCTCTTTCTTGGCCCACCTGAGTATGCAACCCCGATTAGCGAACCGATGAACCCGCACCAACACCGCCCGCGGCGGCTCGTTAGCCTTGGGCTTCCTCGCCAACACTCCAGGGGCCCCTTCCAGCTCCAGGGGCCCCTGGAAGGACCCCGCTCCCATCAGCGAGTTTAACATGGTGCCCACATAAGCCCCCACGTCCAACCCCTCCAGCCCCTCCTGGAGGCCCAGGATCCACAGATTCTTCCGCCTCGACCGATTCTCCATCTCCTCGAACCGTTCCTGCCATTTCTTGTGGAGCGCCTCGTGCGCCTCTACCTTTACTGCTAGGCCCAAGATCTCATCCTCGTTATCTGAGATCTTTTGTTGGACTTCGCTGATCACCACCCCCTGGGCCGCCTGGGTCTCCAGCAGCTTATCAATAGAAGCCTTCATCGGCTCCAGCAGGTCCGCTTTGAGCTCCCTGAAGCAGCGCTGGATAACCTCCTGCTGCTCCTGCGCCCACTGCATCCACGCTGCCTGGTCCCCGCCTGCCACCATCTTGCTCTTCTTCCCTCGCACTTTCTTTGGCTTCACCACCACTTTTTTAGTCGCCCCGCTCCTGGTCCAAGCCATACACTGTTGGGGGAATGTTGCAGTCTTCTTCCCATACCAGGAAATGTCGACAAAATGCCGTTGGGGGCCCTGAAAAGAGCCCAAAAGTCCGTTCAAAGCGGGAGCCGCCGAACGTGCGACTTAGCTCTGCATAGCCGCAACCGGAAGTCCACCGCTGTGTGTTGTTAAACATGAAGTCTACCGACCGTTGGTCAGTGAGGAGAGTGAATCTCCTGCCGGCCAGGTAATGCCTCCAATGTCGCACAGCTTCAACGATCGCTTGGGCCTCCTTTTCGACGGAGGAGTGGCGGATTTCGGAGGCATGGAGGGTGCGGGAAAAGAATGCCACGGGCCTGCCTGCCTGGTTGAGGGTGGCGGCCAGAGCGACGTCTGATGCATCGCTCTCGACTTGAAAGGGGAGCGTCTCGTCGACCGCGTTAATCGCGGCCATGGCGATGTCGGCCTTGATACGGTTGAAGGCCTGGTGAGCCTCAGCCATCAGTGGGAAAGCGGTGTATAAAATGAGTGGGCGGGCCTTGTCCGCATAGTTTGGGACCCACTGGGTGTCATACGAAAAGAACCCCAGGCATCGTTTGAGGGCCTTGGGCCAGTGGGGGAGGGGGAGTTCCATGAGGGGGCGCATGCGATCAGGGTCGGGCCCTAGAACTCCCTTCTGAACCACATAGCTGAGGATGGCTAATCGGTTCGTGCTGAACTCACACTTCTTCTTGTTGTAAGTTAGGTTGAGGAGTGTGGCGGTGTGGATGTGGTATTACCAGGTATTGCGGTACCTAAGAGGCTGATGACCATTGGTTAAACCTAGGAGTTTAGCATTGGCTGTTGATACGTAGCTCCGCCCTGACAGGCGGAGTATAAGAACCGGTGCCATCCCAGCAGCCTTTACTTTCTGTACCGAAACAGCTGGGGAACAAGTTCTAGTCAATTAAAGCCTTCAGTTATGAAATCACTTCGTCTTGAGTGTAATTGATCAGTGCATTGTGGTCCTGATGGTCGTGGCCGCAGATGGTGACGTTGTCCAGGTACGGGAAAGTGGCCCGCAGCCCGTACCGGTCAACCATTGGGTCCATCTCCCGTTGGAAGGCCGAGACCCCGTTGGTGACGCCGAAGGGAACCCTAAGGAAATGGTAAAGGCGGCCATCTGCTTCAAACACAGTGTATGGGCGGTCCGCCTTACGGATGGGGAGCTGGTGGTAGGCAGATTTCAGGTCCACTGTCGAGAAGACCCAGTACTGTGCAATCTGATTGATCGTATCAGATATGCGTGGGAGGGGGTACGCGTCGAGCTGCGTGTACCGATTGATTCAAAGATGCAAGACAATGCTTAAAATGCGCGCATTTGCAGTTAATTAAGTGTTTACATATCCAGAGATATGTAATTTGTCTATGTATATGTTTCTGGACCATACCTCTTCATTCACCTAAGGAAGGAGCAGTGCTCCGAAAGCTAGTGATTGCAAACAAACCTGTTGGACTTTAACCTGGTGTTGTAAGACTTCTTACTGTGCTCACCCCAGTCCAACGCCAGCATCTCCACATCATATTACCATAAGACCATAAGACATAGGAGCGGAAGTAAGGCCATTCGGCCCATCGAGTCCACTCCACCATTCAATCATGGCTGATTTCAACTCCATTTACCCGCTCTCTCTCCATAGCCCTTAATCCCTCGAGAAATCAAGAATTTATCAACTTCTGTCTTAAAGACACTCAACGTCCCGGCCTCCACCGCCCTCTGTGGCAATGAATTCCACAGACCCACCACTCTCTGGCTGAAGAAATTTCTCCTCATCTCTGTCCTAAAGTGACTCCCTTTTATTCTAAGGCTGTGCCCCCGGGTCCTAGTCTCCCCTGCTAATGGAAGCAACTTCCCTACGTCCACCCTATCTAAGCCATTCATTATCTTGTAAGTTTCTATTAGATCTCCCCTCAACCTCCTAAACTCCAATGAATATAATCCCAGGATCCTCAGACGTTCATCGCATGTTAGGCCTACCATTCCTGGGATCATCCGTGTGAATCTCCGCTGGAGCCGCTCCAGTGCCAGTATGTCCTTCCTGAGGTGTGGGGCACAAAATTGCTCACAGTATTCTAAATGGGGCCTAGCTAATGCTTTATAAAGCTTCAGAAGTACATCCCTGCTTTTATATTCCAAGCCTCTTGAGATAAATGACAACATTGCATTTGCTTTCTCAATTACGGAGTCAACCTGCAAGTTTATCTTTAGAGAATCCTGGACTAGGACTCCCAAGTCCCTTTGCACTTCAGCATTATGAATTTTGTCACCGTTTAGAAAATAGTCCATGCCTCTATTCTTTTTTCCAAAGTGCAAGACCTCGCACTTGCCCACGTTGAATTTCATCAGCCATTTCTTGGACCACACTCCTAAACTGTCTAAATCTTTCTGCAGCCTCCCCATCTCCTCCATACTACCTGCCCCTCCACCTATCTTTGTATCATCGGCAAACTTAGCCAGAATGCCCCCAGTCCCGTCATCTAGATCATTAATATATAAAGAGAACAGCTGTGGCCCCAACACTGAACCCTGCGGGACACCACTCGTCACCGGTTGCCATTCCGAAAAATAACCTTTTATCCCAATTCTCTGCCTTCTGCCTGACAGCCAATCATCAATCCATGTTAGTACCTTGCCTCGAATACCATGGGCCCTTATTTTACTCAGCAGTCTCCCATGAGGCACCTTATCAAAGGCCTTTTGGAAGTCAAGATAGATAACATCCATTGGCTCTCCTTGGTCTAACCTATTTGTTATCTCTTCAAAGAACTCTAACCGGTTTGTCAGGCACGACCTCCCCTTACTAAATCCATGTTGACTTGTCCTAATCCGACCCTGCACTTCCAAGAATTTAGAAATCTCATCCTTAACAATGGATTCTAGAATCTTGCCAACAACCGAGGTTAGGCTAATTGGCCTATAATTTTCCATCTTTTTCCTTGTTCCCTTCTTGAACAGGGGGGTTACAACAGCGATTTTCCAATCCTCTGGGACTTTCCCTGACTCCAGTGACTTTTGAAAGATCATAACTAACGCCTCAACTATTTCTTCAGCTATCTCCTTTAGAACTGTAGGATGTAGCCCATCTGGGCCTGGAGATTTATCAATTTTTAGACCTCTTAGTTTCTCTAGCACTTTCTCCTTTGTGATGGCTGCCATATTCAACTCTGCCCCCTGACTCTCCTGAATTGTTGGGATATTACTCATGTCTTCTACTGTGAAGACTGACGCAAAGTACTTATTTAGTTCCTCAGCTATTTCCTTGTCGCCCATCACTAGATTACCAGCGTCATTTTGGAGCGGCCCAATGTCTACTTTTGCCTCCCTTTTGTTTTTAATGTATTTAAAGAAACTTTTACTATCATTCCTAATGTTACTGGCTAGCCTACCTTCATATTTGATCCTCTCTTTTCTTATTTCTCTCTTTGTCATCCTCTGTTTATTTTTGCAGCCTTCCCAATCTTCTGACTTCCCACTACTCTTTGCCACATTATAGGCTTTCTCTTTTGCTTTGATGCATTCCCTAACTTCCTTTGTCAGCCATGGCTGCCTAATCCCCCCTCTGATAACCTTTCTTTTCTTTGGGATGAACCTCTGTACTGTGTCCTCAATTACTCCCAGAAACTCCTGCCGTTGATGTTCTACTGTCTTTCCCACTAGACTCTGCTCCCAGTCGATTTTCATCAGTTCCTCCCTCATGCCCCTGTAGTTACCTTTATTTAACTGTAACTCCTTTACATCTGATTCTACCTTCTTTCTTTCAAATTGGAGATTGAATTCTACCATATTATGATCCTTGCCTCCTAAGTGTTCCCTTACTTTAAGATCTTTAATCAAGTCTGGCTCATTACATAACACTAAGTCCAGAATGGCCTGTCCCCTCGTGGGCTCCATCACAAGCTGTTCCAAAAAGCCCTCCTGTAAACATTCAATGAATTCCCTTTCCTTGGGTCCACTGGCAGCATTATTTACCCAGTCCGCCTGCATATTGAAGTCCCCCATGATCACTGTGACCTTGCCTTTCTGACATGCACTTTCTATTTCGTGGTGCATTTTGTGCCCCTGGTCCTGACCACTGTTAGAAGCCCTGTACATAACTCATTATGTTTTTTTTGCCTTTGTGGTTCCTCAACTCTACCCACACAGACTCCACATCATCTGACCCTATGTCGTTTAGTGCTATTGTTTAATTTCATTCCTAATTAAAAGGCAACCCTGCCCCCTCTGCCCACCTCTCTGTCTTTTCGATAGGTTGGGAATCCCTGGATGTTTAAATGCCAGTCCTGAACCCCCTGCAACCACGTCTCTGTGATGCCTCCCACATCATACCTGCCAGTCACAATCTGGGCCACAAGCTCATCTATTGTCTGGTAGTATGGCTAAAAATTAGCAATAGTGCACAGTACAAATCAACCATTTAATATCAAAATAAAAATCTAAGGACAATACTTACATACATTAAAAAATATAACTATAAATAGCAGCATGGCCAAATAATTTAATTACAAATCAGCCTGATGGGAAAACCCTGATGGACTGGATCAGGGACATTTTCATTATTATTATTAATAGTAATTATAAGACCTGCATTTGAATAGTGTCTTATGACTCCGTAACATCCTAAAAAGCTTCATATAAAGTTGAGTTGTCAGTTGCAGCAGCAACATCCTAAAATTCTACTCCAAAATGTCTAATTTTAAGCTGCAAAATATCACTGGGGAGCAACAAGCAACAAAGCAAACTATTTAGATAAAGTAGGGGTGTGTAAGCCAGGAGACATAATGCTTACAATTCACTGGTCAGAGTATACCTTCCTTAGCGTTGAATTTTGGTCACTAAGCTACAAGGGCAACATTGAAGCTTGGTCGGTAATGCAAGAAAAGCTACAAGACTGTACCCAACTTCAGTCGGTCAATTTATGGGGAAAGATTGTAAACTGGGGCTTTACCACTTTGAAGGGTGGTCACTAATAAAGGTAAATAAAGTGGTAAATGATATAGAAAAAATACACCTGGAATACTAATTGTGAGATTCAGAAAAGGGGACGCGGGTGAGAATTGGGTAAAACAAATTTAAGACAGACAAGAGGTTATTCATGCAAGGACCTCCATTAAAGTGAAAGTTACAATGATGCTTACAGTGTTTGCGCTTTAGGGGCCACTGGGAATGATTCCTGCATTCACATTTGTGAATATTATCAATATTAAATAAATAAAGAATTCTACTCAGAAGAGAGCTAGCTTTACTTTGTGTAATCTTGAATTACTTAAAAAAAATATATAGTATCTAATTATTTTTCTGGTTGGATTTAAAACAAAACAATACACTGTAATCCTATTAAAACAATAGAGGGCTGCTAGCCAGGCCAAATGTACAACTTGAATTCCATCCAAGTCGAATGAAAAGGTAACAGAGTCTCCCCTCCCCCAGCTCGCCCTCGCCCAGGAGTATGAAAATCCCAAATCCTGTTGTCTTTCATGTTATCCTCAAACTCTTCTCATTTTTCTGATGTGAGACTCACCCTAACCCTAACCCTAACCCTAATTACCTGGTCTGAAAAAAACAATGACTATAGCAGACATGAATTAATCAAATTACTCTGGAACATACAGCCAACAGAACTTTCAAAATTGTTTACCAAGCCAGAGAGAGCAGAGATCAGAATGTTTCAAAATATGGTGGGAAAACCCAGCAATGCAGCTGGTGGGCTGCCTTCCGTTTTTCATATCGGAGAAAACAATTTTTTAAAAATCAAAAAATTCCACCCCTAGTTCTCATGTTAATTTGGAACGTAGTGTCCATACTCTTTTGTTCTCTGTTTCAACACAGCAAACCTATCGAGTAATTCTTTATAATGTGCAAGTGCAACTCAGCAAACCTATCTGAGTAATTCTTTATAATGTGCAAGTGCAACTCAGCAAACCTATCTGAGTAATTCTTTATAATGCAACTCAGCAAACCTATCTGAGTAATTCTTTATAATGGTAATCTAGAATTACTGACAATGGCAGTCAAGCGTTTCTTTTTATTCCTTCACAGGATGTGAGTGTCTCTGGTGAGGACAGCATTTTTTATTGTCCATCCCTAAATGCCCTTGAGAAGGTAGTGGGGAGCCGCCTTCTTCAACTACTTTCTTTGTCCCCCTCTCGAACAGATATACCCCTTTGGATACTGTCGGGGGGGATAGCCTATCAGGGGAAAACAGCAGCAGCCAGAGCAGTGGCACCACGGCTGGCTCTGATGTTCAGAAGGGAGGGTCAAAGCGCAGAAGAGTAATAGTAATAGGGGACTCTATAGTCAGGGGCACAGATAGGCGCTTCTGTGGACGTGAAAGAGACTCCAGGATGGTATGTTGCCTCCCTGGTGCCAGGGTCCAGGATGTCTCCAAACGGGTAGAGGGCATCCTGAAGGGGGAGGGCAAACAGGCAGAGGTCATTGTACATATTGGTACTAACGACATAGGCAGGAAGGGGCATGAGGTCCTGCAGCAGGAGTTCAGGGAGCTAGGCAGAAAGTTAAAAGACAGGACCTCGAGGGTTGTAATCTCGGGATTACTCCCTGTGCCACGTGCCAGTGAGGCTAGAAATAGGAAGATAGAGCAGCTAAACACGTGGCTAAACAGCTGGTGTAGGAGGGAGGGTTTCCATTACCTGGACCACTGGGAGCTCTTCCGGGGCAGGTGTGACCTGTATAAGAAGGACGGGTTGCATCTAAACCGGAGAGGCATAAATATCCTGGCCGCGAGGTTTGCTAGTGTCACACGGGAGGGTTTAAACTAGTATGGCAGGGGGGTGGGCACGGGAGCAATAGGTCAGAAGGTGAGAGCATTGAGGGAGAACTAGGGAATAGGGACAGTGTGGCTCTGAGGCAGAGCAGACAGGGAGAAGTTGCTGAACACAGCGGGTCTGGTGGACTGAAGTGCATATGTTTTAATGCAAGAAGTATTACGGGTAAGGCAGATGAACTTAGAGCTTGGATTAGTACTTGGAACTATGATGTTGTTGCCATTACAGAGACCTGGTTGAGGGAAGGGCAGGATTGGCAGCTAAACGTTCCAGGATTTAGATGTTTCAGGCGGGATAGAGGGGGATGTAAAAGGGGAGGCGGAGTTGCGCTACTGGTTCGGGAGAATATCACAGCTGTACTGCGAGAGGACACCTCAGAGGGCAGTGAGGCTATATGGGTAGAGATCAGGAATAATAAGGGTGCAGTCACAATGTTGGGGGTATACTACAGGCCTCCCAACAGCCAGCGGGAGATAGAGGAGCAGATAGGTAGACAGATTTTGGAAAAGAGTAAAAACAACAGGGTTGTGGTGATGGGAGACTTCAACTTCCCCAATATTGACTGGGACTCACTTAGTGCCAGGGGCTTAGACGGGGCGGAGTTTGTAAGGAGCATCCAGGAGGGCTTCTTAAAACAATATGTAGCCAGTCCAACTAGGGAAGGGGCGGTACTGGACCTGGTATTGGGGAATGAGCCCGGCCAGGTGGTAGAAGTTTCAGTAGGGGAGCATTTCGGGAACAGTGACCACAATTCAGTAAGTTTTAAAGCACTGGTGGACAAGGATAAGAGTGGTCCTAGGATGAATGTGCTAAATTGGGGGAAGGCTAATTATAACAATATTAGGCGGGAACTGAAGAACATAGATTGGGGGCGAATGTTTGAGGGCAAATCAACATCTGACATGTGGGAGGCTTTCAAGTGGCAGTTGAAAGGAATACAGGACTGGCATGTTCCTGTGAGGAAGAAGGATAAATACGGCAATTTTCGGGAACCTTGGATGACGAGTGATATTGTAGGCCTCGTCAAAAAGAAAAAGGAGGCATTTGTCAGGGCTTAAAGGCTGGGAACAGACGAAGCCTGCGTGGAATATAAGGAAAGTAGGAAGGAACTTAAGCAAGGAGTCAGGAGGGCTAGAAGGGGTCACGAAAAGTCATTGGCAAATAGGGTTAAGGAAAATCCCAAGGCTTTTTACACGTACATAAAAAGCAAGAGGGTAGCCAGGGAAAGGGTTGGCCCACTGAAGGATAGGCAAGGGAATCTATGTGTGGAGCCAGAGGAAATGGGCAAGGTACTAAATGAATACTTTGCATCCGTATTCACCAAAGAGAAGGAATTGGTAGATGTTGAGTCTGGAGAAGGGGGTGTAGATAGCCTGGGTCACATTGTGATCCAAAAAGACGAGGTGTTGGGTGTCTTAAAAAATATTAAGGTAGATAAGTCCCCAGGGCCTGATGGGATCTACCCCAGAATACTGAAGGAGGCTGGAGAGGAAATTGCTGGGGCCTTGACAGAAATCTTTGGATCCTCGCTGTCTTCAGGGGATGTCCCGGAGGACTGGAGAATAGCCAATGTTGTTCCTCTGTTTAAGAAGGGTAGCAAGGGAACTACAGGCCGGTGAGCCTTACTTCAGTGGTAGGGAAATTACTGGAGAGAATTCTTCGAGACAGGATCTACTCCCATTTGGAAGCAAATGGACGTATTAGTGAGAGGCAGCACGGCTTTGTGAAGGGGAGGTCGTGTCTCACTAACTTCATAGAGTTTTTCGAGGAGGTCACTAAGATGATTGATGCAGGTAGGGCAGTGGATGTTGTCTATATGGACTTCAGTAAGGCCTTTGACAAGGTCCCTCATGGTAGACTAGTACAAAAGGTGAAGTCACACGGGATCAGGGGTGAGCTGGCAAGGTGGATACAGAACTGGCTAGGCCATAGAAGGCAGAGAGTAGCAATGGAAGGATGCTTTTCTCATTGGAAGGCTGTGACCAGTGGTGTTCCACAGGGATCAGTGCTGTGATCTTTGCTCTTTGTAGTATATATAAATGATTTGGAGGAAAATGTAACTGGTCTGATTAGTAAGTTTGCAGACGACACAAAGGTTGGTGGAATTGCGGATAGCGATGAGGACTGTCGGAGGATACAGCAGGATTTAGATTGTTTGGAGACTTGGGCGGAGAGATGGCAGATGGAGTTTAATCCGGACAAATGTGAGGTAATGCATTTTGGAAGGTCTAATGCAGGTAGGGAATATACAGTGAATGGTAGAACCCTCAAGAGTATTGAAAGTCAAAGAGATCTAGGAGTACAGGTCCACAGGTCATTGAAAGGGGCAACACAGGTGGAGAAGGTAGTCAAGAAGGCATACGGCATGCTTGCCTTCATTGGCTGGGGCATTGAGTATAAGAATTGGCAAGTCATGTTGCAGCTGTATAGAACCTTAGTTAGGCCACACTTGGAGTATAGTGTTCAATTCTGGTCGCCACACTACCAGAAGGATGTGGAGTCTTTGGAGAGGGTGCAGAAGAGATTTACCAGAATGTTGCCTGGTATGGAGGGCATTAGCTATGAGGAGCGGTTGAATAAACTCGGTTTGTTCTCACTGGAACGAAGGAGGTTGAGGGGAGACCTGATAGAGGTATACAAAATTATGAGGGGCATAGACAGAGTGGATAGTCAGAGGCTTTTCCCCAGGGTAGAGGGGTCAATTACTAGGGGGCATAGGTTTAAGGTGAGAGGGGCAAGGTTTAGAGTAGATGTACGAGGCAAGTTTTTTACGCAGAGGGTAGTGGGTGCCTGGAACTCGCTACCGGAGGAGGTGGTGGAAGCAGGGATGGTAGTGACATTTAAGGGGCATCTTGAAAAATATATGAATAGGATGGGAATAGAGGGATACGGACCCAGGAAGTGTAGAAGATTGTAGTTTAGTCGGGCAGCATGGTCGGCACGGGCTTGGAGGGCCGAAGGGCCTGTTCCTGTGCTGTACATTTCTTTGTTCTTTGTTCTTTGTACTGCAGTCCATGTGCCATTAGGGGGGGGAGTTCCAGCATTTTGATCCAATGACAGTAAAGGAACTGCATTATACTTCCAAGTCAGGATGGGGAGTGACTTGGAGGGAAACTTGCATGGGGGGATGGTGGCATTCCCATACATCTGCTGCCCCTGTCCTTCTTGGTGGTAGAAGTTGTGGGTTTGGAAGGTGGTGTAGAAGGATCCTTAGTGAATTGCTGCTGTGTACCTTGTAGATGGTACTTTGCTGCTACTGTGCATTGATGGTGGAGTGAATGGATGTTGAAGATGCTGGATGGGGTGCCAATCAAACGGGCTGCAAATGGTGTTGAGCTTCTTGAGTGTTGTTGAATCTGCATGCATCCAAGCAAGTGGAGAGCATTCTATCAAACTCCTGATTTGTGCCTTGTAGATGGTGGACAGGCTTTGGGGAGTCAGGAGATGAGTTACCACAGAATTACCAGCCCCTGACCTTCGTGTAGCCACAGTATTTAAATCAGTGGTCCAGTTCAAAAAGTTAATGGTAATCCCCGGGATGTTGATAGGGTCCAGCATGCTGTGAAATTTACTCATCAGGTTAACATGTGAAGATGACTGGTCATTGCGGTAGCAATGGTGTATTTCGTTTATACAGAGCAATATGGATCTATAAACTAAGCAAAGCATGGGTAATTTAGGAATGTCCATAGTATCAGTGATTGAACTGTTCTCAAGCAACATTCTATCTGATCTACAACACTGGCACTTTGTTTTTGTGATTTCATTATGATCTAACAACATAGCACATGTTATTCCGAGCAGTGAAAACTGCTGTGATTATTTACTTGATTGTTGCAAAGAGGCTGGCACCTCAATATTCCTGTTGGGAAATGTTCTCTCTGATGTGATATTGAAGAGCCCAGGCGTGCTTGCTGGTCTCTGTTGGATTAACTGATACCAACTGGGACAGCAGCAGAGGCTTCTTCGCATGACCCCAGTGAAAGGAACAATCAGCCAAGTTTGCTGCTTTTGACCACAACCCAGTGGACCAAACTGGATGTGTGTGTTTGATGTTGAGTGAGGACAGGACCAGGTTTGACTGTTACACCCACATAAGTGAATATCCCACTGAAATTCACTAATGTGGATTACAGAAAGAAAAGCTGCTTGAATGGTGAGTAGAATCACCTGCTTCCATAGAGGCCATAAGACAATGGGAGAGAAGGGAACAAGAGGTGAACAGCTTGAACTTTCCAACATTGAAGATCTTGGCACTAAGCACATGAGCCAAGTGGTCTGTTTCCGTGCAGTGAGTTCCAGGTCTAAGTGCATTGGGATGTTTTATGATGTTAAAGTTGTCATATAAATACAAGTTGTTGTTGTAAGTTCTATACCAGTGGATTAAATTATTTTATCTCAGTATACAACTGTGTAATAATATTTGGTCATCAAGCTTTTCTATATAGTTCTGTCGCAGGCATTTCTACTTGTGCAAAGAAAGCATGGTCAGCAACAACTTTCTCACTGAAGACTATGTATGTTTCTTTGCTGATAACCCATTCCACAGTCAAACTTATATGTTTTATCTGGAAGATTGAATTTCAGTATGTAATGTGCACCCTTACAGTGGGTAATAAAACATTTTAAATGAGAGAATTATGTGTCTTGTGAGTGGCCGCAGAATAAATAACACATTCAACTGAACAGTGTGAAAAGTGTTAGCCAGTAATGTAAGGAAGAACTTTATCATCCTCCTCAAATCAGGTTCACAAGATCAGGAGCTTTTAATTTGCTCGTAGGAGAACTATACTAAGTATGACTTAGGCATAAGAGTCTCGGCACTGCTACTCGAATGAAATGGTCGTGCTGAATCTTATACCCTTCATCGGACAAGAGATGTCTGATCTTCATCAGGCAGTTCTGATCGGCATACTCACCCAAAGCATTCATTTGTTTCCCTCTGTAAATGCTGAATGACCGGTTTGGCTCCTTTTCTTATTTTGTTTCCAGTGAAATATTAAAACTTCTGATTTCGAAATGATAAATCAGTGTTGGCAACTGTTCATGGAAAGGTCGCACACCAAAAGAAAATAACAAAAATAAATGGATTCAAGAGCTTGTTCTTTATCTTACCAGAAAATTCACAACTGGGGCAATATTCTCCTCTGATTCCATAATCTCCTCTGGTCTTACATGAACAGCAGTTTTACAAACACCATAAACAGGATTGCAGCAGGGGTCTCATGTTTGTAAATGAGAAATTGCTGTCTTCCAAAATCGTGCAGTAAATTTTGTGGATTTAAAGGTAGCAGCAGACAGAGTGGCTTTATCAAGATGTGACTGCAAACATCAAATCTGGCAATTTTGCAACACAATGTTCAGCAAACAATGATGATACGAGGAGGAGAGACCCCCCCCCCCCCCCCCCCAAACACATATAATATATTGTTAGTCGGTAGAATTGGAAATAGTTAACAGTGAAAAATGGTCATTCCGTAAAAGGAAATTCCACTTATGAAAATAAATGTGTCAGTCCAGTGAATTAATCATTTATTTCACCCTTTGCCTCAATCACATTACTCATTTCAAACCTTAAGGGGAACAATACTTGATCTGGATTGTCAAAAGTATAACCTGTACTTTATGTAGGCAGGTACATTTCAAAAGTTCCATCTTACCTCTTGAGTAACGTAAGTGATTTATGGTGCATCATAATTTTCTATGTCTCTCGTTCACTCACAAACTGATATGGCCTCTGCCTCCAGGCGTTGTTATGCAAACTTGTGGCACCCAGGCAGAACATTGTGACACATGCAATAGGTTGGTTGCAAGATCTCATGCTTTGTCATATCGACAAGAAACAAGCACACAATGTAGGACAGGCCTGACTATAACTCAAGTATCTTAGAAACATGCGGTAACATATGAATCATTCACAATAAAAATCAGATAAAATGTGTCACCAGATCTAGGAGTTCTGCCAGTGTTTCACACAGAATGAACAAACGTGTGCATGCATAATAGTTCCAGTTATTGATGAGACTTCCTGACAAAGAGTCATCAATGCATGGTTATAACGTTCTGCTTGGTCATGTCTGACTCTTGTCTCTGCTCCTGGCAATCCTTCTGGGATTCATCCATCCATCCATGTGTCTTCTGGTGCCTTTTATAGTTGTCCCAGTGTCCTGTGGTGTACTCACACTTTGGACATTTGAATGGTTTCTCACCTGTGTGCCTCAGCATGTGGCGTTTGAGATTCATACTCTGATTGCAGCTATAATTGCAGACATTGCACTTAAATGGCTTGTCGCCAGAGTGGATGCGTCCATGTCGCTTCAAGTTAGCCATGTTGCCACAGGCATAGTTGCACCGATCACATTTGAATGGCTTCTCACCAGTGTGAATGCGGACATGTCTCTTGAGATTGTCGAGATGTGCTGAAGCGTAGTCGCAGTGCAAGCATTTGTACGGCTTTTCCCCACTATGTGTTTTCATGTGCCTCACCAGGTGATTGGGATACTGGGAGACAAAAGGGCACAGCTTGCAAGGGAAAACCTTGTTGGCTTTTCCTGGGCTGGTCTGCCCTCCTCCCAGGTCCTCTTCTTCACCCTCCTCCCCGAATTCCTCGGTCAAGCTATCAAAGACACACCTTGGACACATCTGGCTGACCAAACTGTCCTCCTGCGCACAATTATCCAGAACCATGCCACACTGTTGACAAGTGAAAGGAAGTAAGAGTTCCGGGAAGGAGTCAGATTCCTCCTCTCCATCCCCTGTGTCGAGCAGGCTTCCAGGATCATTGGCATTCGTCAGAAAGTCGGAGACATCGGAATCTGCAGATAAAATGAAGTACATGAAACTGTCAGTGATTCTCTTCACTAGCAGAATTACACCAAATCTTCCCAGAGAGAGACACAACTAGCACGCTTAAATCTCGGTGTGACTACACTAAATTCTGGTCTTAAACCATACCTTTTTACTGCAGTTCTGTCCTCTGATCTACTGACTAACGTTTTCTATTTCTATAGCGCCTTTAACATAATGAAACACCCCAGGTGCCTTCACAGAAACATTTTGCAACATAGTTTGACACCAAGCTATATAAAGGAATATTAGGTTAGATAATGAAAAGCTTGATCAAAGAGGTAGGTTTGAAGAAATGAATTAAAGGAGGAAGATGAGGCGGACAGGCAGAGAGATGTAGGGAGAGAATTCCAGAATTTGTAGCTGAGGCAACAAAAGGTACGACCAGCAAGTGGAGCTACTATAATTGGAAATGCACAAGAGGTCAGGATTAGAGAAGCGCAGATATCAAAGAGGATTGTGCAACTGGGGGATGGGTTAGGGACAAGGCCGTAGAGAGATTTGAAAACAAGGGTGAGAATTTTAGAAGTAAGGCGTTGCTTGACCAGGAACCAATGTAGGTCAGTGAGCAAGGAGATGATAGTGGGAACAGGACTTGCTGTTAGTTAAGAAACAAGTAGCAGAGGTTTGAACAACCCCCAGATGTACAGAAGGTAGAAGATGTGGGGGAACCAGTCTGGGGTGTGTTGGATTGTTGACTCTAATGAAGATGTGGATGAGAGCTTGAGCAGCAGATGAACTGAGACAGGAGTGAAGTTGGACAATGTTATGGAGGTGGAAATAAGTTTAGTGATGGCCAAACTTGAGGTTAAAAGGTCATATTGGGATCACATTTTGCAAACAAACTGGTTTCATCTCAGACTGTAGCCAGGGAGAGGGATGGAATAGGTACCTCAGGCACAGAGTTACAGAGTTTGGGCTTTGATAAGCGCCATCTCGCTAATGTGACATGGGAGGAAACCTGATTGGAGGGGTTCAAACAAGGAATTGTGGGAAAGATGGGAACAGGTTTGGAAAGAGAAAGCACATTCAACTACTGAGGAGAAGAATGGAACCTTGCAACTGGGACGGTGGTTTGCAAGGAGATAAGGTCAAGGGTTATACTTTTGAGAGGGGTGATGACAGTAAATTGTGATGGACAACACCTGAAGAGTGCAGTGATATTCAGATATCAATATACATGATCAATGTATGTAAATGTAGTACAGTCATTTCAACACTAGATGTCTCACAGTCAGATACTATAAGAACTGGATTCCTGCCTTTTCTAAGTCAGATGATGCAGATGATTCAGAACAGTGAACAAGCAAGACATAGAATAGCTAGAGTGAGAGAAGTTAGAACTAGTTTGTTATAAAAGCGTATCGTTATATAGTTATCTGTATTGTATTTTATTTCTTTATTGTTAGTTTAGTATTGAGTAAAAGGGCTCACAGTGTATTATTTTATTACTCATTAAATGGTTCATCTTTCAGCAAGAAGACTATTGGTCATTTTATCATCCTGGTGGATTCAAGAACAATATATATATTTTAGATAAGTCATTATTTAAAATATAACAAAGAGAGAGAACTGTTGCCACAGGAGGGAAGTTTGGTGATCAGGATCTTATTGTGAATAGGACGGAGTGCACAGGAGATGGGTCTCATGTACAAGGTGAGCGCAGGGAGGACATGAGGGGAGATGGGAAAGAAACAAGAAAAAGTTGAGAGCTCAGCGGTGGGGCTGGGAGGTGGTGGGGGGAGGGGGGGGGATTAAAGGATGTTTAATTGAGTGTGCTTTTGGAAGGGAGGGATGTGGCAGAGGCACAGGATCAGATTGTCTCAATTTTAATGACAAAATCACAAATCAATTAATGAGAATAAAATAGGGCTTCAGTTAGTTTGTGAAATTAGCTACAGCAGGCTTATGCAATATTTAAACTACTTACTGTTCTCAGTTTTATGGGCAATTATAGAATCATAGAATTTACAGTACAGAAGGAGGCCATTCAGCCAGCATCAGCTCCTGGAAAGAGTACCCTACTTAAACCCATGCCTCCACCCTATCCCCGTAACCCAGTAACCCCACCTAATCTTTTTTTTGGACACTAAGGGCAATTTAGCATGGCCAATCCATCTAACCTGCACATCTTTGAATCAACAGATTTGGATTGGATTTGATTTATTGTCACATGTACCGAGGTGTAGTGAAAAGTATTGTATAATAACAATCTTTATTTGTGTCACAAGTAGGCTTACATTAACACTGCAATGAAGTTACTGTGAAAATCCCCTGGTCGCCATATTCCGGCACTTGCTCGTGGAAATAGAGGGAGAATTCAGAATGTTCAATTCACCTCACAAGTACGTCTTTTTGGGACTTGTGGGAGGAAACCGGAGCACCCGGAGGAAACCCACGCAGACACGGGGAGAACATGCAGACCCACACAGACAGTGACCCAAGCAGGGAATCGAACTGTATACTCTGGTTCTGCGTACAGTCCAGACAGATCGTTCCATACATAAATAAATACACAGTATAAATACACAGACACTTGTAGCTAAAGCTAATGATTCATTTTTTTTAATGAACATTTTATTGAGGTATTTTTTTGGCATTGTAACAGCAACAATATAAACAATGTACATGAGACTATAAATATAGTGCAAATACCACCTCCCTCCCTAACAGGTCCCACCATTAATTAACCCCCTAATCTACGCTAACCTAACCCCCTCTCCTCTGCTGACGATTACTTTTCCGCGAAGAAGTCGGTGAATGTTTGCCAACTCCGGGCGAACCCCAACAGTGACCCTCTCAGGGTGAACTTGATTTTCTCCAAGCAGAGAAAGCTAGCCATGTCCGATTGCCAGGTCTCCGATTTTGGGGCCCTTGAGTCCTTCCAAGTTAATATTATCCGTCTCCGGGCTACCAGGGAAGCAAAGGCCAGAACGTCTGCCTCTTTCTCCTCCTGGATTCCCGGATCTTGCGACACCCTGAAAATCGCCACCTCTGGACTCAATGCCACCCTTGATTTTAATACCTTCGACATGACATCTGCATGCCCCTGCCAAAATCCCCTAAGCTTTGGACATGCCCAGAACATGTGGACATGGTTCGCTTGTCCTGCCGCACATTTTGCACACCTGTCTTCCACTCCAAAGAAGCTGCTCATCCGGGCCATTGCCATGTGAGCCCGATGAACGACCTTGAATTGAATCAGGCTGAGCCTGGCACATGTTGCGGTCGCGTTGACTCTTCTCAACGCATTCGCCCAAAGGCCCTCCTCTATCCCACCTCCACCCGACTCCTCGTCCCATTTGCGCTTCAGCTCCTTGATCTGCGTCTCCTCTGATCCCATAAGTTCCTTGTAAATGTCAGAGACGTTCCCCTCTCCTACCCATCCTCTGGAAACTACCCTGTCCTGAATCCCCCTTAGCGGCAGGAGTGGGAAGGTTGAGACCTGTCTACGCAGAAAGTCCCGCACCTGCAGATATCGAAATTCGTTCCCCCCCACCAATGCAAATTTCTCCTCCAGCGCCCTCATACTCGGAAAGCTCCCCTCTATAAACAAGTCCCCCAACCTCTCAATCCCCGCTCTCCGCCATATTCGGAATGCCCCATCCATACTCCCCGGGGCAAACCGGCGATTATCGCAGATTGGAGACCAGACGGATGCTCCCACTGCTCCCACATATCTCCTCCATTGCCCCCAGGCTCTCAGGGCTGCCACCACCACGGGGCTGGTGGAGTACCACACCGGCGGGAACGGCAGAGGCGCAGTTACCAGTACCCCCAAACTTGTGCCCCTGCAAGAAGCTGCCTCCATACACACCCATGCCGACCCCCCCCCCCCAAACACCCACTTCCTGATCATGGCCTTGTTAGCCTCCCAGTAATAATTGCTAAAGTTCGGCAGTGCCAGCCCTCCCTCTCCGCGACTCCGCTCAAGCATTACCCTTCTCACTCGCGGGGACTTGCCCCCCCATACGAAGCCCGCAATAACTTTGTTGACCCGCTTCAAAAAGGACCGCGGAATGAAGATGGGGAGACATTAAAATACAAACAGGAATCTCGGGAGGACCGTCATTTTCACCGTTTGGACTCTCCCAGCTAGAGACAACGGGAGCTCATTCCATCTCCAGAAATCAACTTTCATCTGATCCACCAACCGGGCCAAGTTCAATTCATGTAGCCGGTCCCAATCCCGCGCTACTTGGATACCCAGATACCTGAAACTGTCCCTTACCAATCTAAACGGCAGCTCCCCCAGTCGCCTCCCCTGTCCCCTCGCCTGGACTGCAAATATCTTGCTCTTCCCCATATTAAGCTTATGCCCGAGAACTGGCCAAATTCCCCTAAAATTCCCATGATTTCTTCCATCCCCTCAATTGGACCTGAAACATACAGGAGCAGGTCATCCACATAAAGCGAGATTCTGTGCTCCACCCCACCCCGGACCAGCCCCTTCCATCCCTTGAAGCTCTCAGAGCAATTGCCAGCGGCTCTATAGCCAGCGCAAACAGCAGTGGGGAGAGGGGGCATCCCTGTCTCGTCCCCCGGTGCAGTCTAAAATAGTCCGAAGTCGTCCTGTTCGTCCGTACACTTGCCCCCGGAGCCTGGTACAGCAATCTGACCCAGTCAATAAAGCCCCTCCCAAATCCGAACCGCCCCAGAACCTCCCATAAATAATCCCATTCAACCCGGTCAAAAGCTTTTTCCACATCCATTGCGACCACTACCTCCACCTCCCTACAGCGTGATCACATTTACCAGCCTTCTTACATTGGCCACCAGCTGCCTGCCCTTAACGAACCCCGTCTGATCCTCCACACTAACGTCCGGTACACAATCCTCAATCCTGGAGGACAGAATTTTGGCAAACAGTTTGGCGTCCACATTCAACAGGGATATCGGCCTGTAGCTCCGGGTTCTTGTCCCTTCTTACTTGATTCCGTAGGGGGTTCCGACCTGTACAGCCTGCTGTAGAAATCCAAAAACACTTTACTCACCCCTGCCGAATCCCCAACCAAGTTCCCATCTCCGTCAATAGCTTTCCCAATTTCTATAGCTGCCTCCCTCTTTCTAAGCTGCTGTGCAAGCATCCTGCTGGCCTTCGCACCATGCTCATATATCACCCCCCTCGCCTTTCTGAGCTGTTCCACTGCCCTCCCTGTGGTTAACAAGCCGAACTCCGCCTGTAGCCTCCACCATTCCCTTAAAAGCCCTATCTCTGGAGTCTCCCCGTACCTCCTGTCGACTTGGACAATCTCTTTCACCAGTCGGTCCGTCCTGTCCCTGTGAACCCGGATCGAGATCAGCTCCCCTCTCACCACTGCCTTCAGCGCTTCCCAGACCACCGCTACTGAGACTTCCCCCGTATCATTTACCTGCAGGTAATTTTGTATGCATTTCCTCAGCCTCTTGCACACCGCTTCGTCCGCCAACAGCCCTACATCTAACCTCCAATGCGGGTGCTGATTACTGTCTTTACTAACCTGCAGGTCAACCCAGTGTGGAGCATGGTCTCCGATTGTAATCGCCGAGTAGCCCGTGTCCACCACCCCTGCCAGCAAGGCCCTACCCAAAATGAAGAAATTGATCCGAGAGTATATCTTATGCACGTGGGAGTAGAAGGAGAACTCCTTCACCCTCGGCTGCCTAACTCTCCATGGATCCACCCCCCCCCCCCACGCCCCATCTGCTCCATGAACCCTTTCAGTTCCTTTGCCATCGCTGGCACACTGCCCGTTTGCGAGCATGACCGATCCAGGCCGGGATCAATAACTGTATTGAAGTCCCCTTCCATGACCAGCTTGTGCGAATCCAGGTCCGGAATCTTCCCCAACATCCTCATTTATGAATACCACGTCATCCCAATTTGGCACATATACATTAACCAGCACTACCTTCATCCCCTCCAGCTTACCACTAACCATAATATATCAACCTCCCACATCCCAAACTATTCTACCCACCTCAAATATCACCCGCTTAATAATAAAGATCGCAATCCCTCTAGTCTTTGTGTCCAGCCCCGAGTGGAAGACCTGACTGACCCAACCGTTCCTCAATCTAATCTGGTCCGCTACTCTAAGGTGCGTCTCCTGCAACATTACCACGTCCGCCTTCAGTCCCCTCAGGTGCGCGAACTCACATGCCCTCTTAACCGGCCCATTTAACCCTCGAACATTCCAAGTGATCAGCCTAGTTGGGGGGCACAATGCCTCCCCTCCGCCGATCAGCAATCCCCATTCTTGGGCCCGCCTCCAGCCCATGTGCCGTTCCTCCTCCGGCCAGCCCCCTGGCAGCCCCCGCCACCGACTGCCTCTCTGTCCCTCAACCGAAGTCCCTCCCTCGTCAGCAGAACAACTCCCCCCTCCCCCCCCCCTAGCAACACCACTCTGAAACCTAACCCATACAATAAACTAAACATATGCACCCCCCCCACCACCACTGCGGTTCCGCGAGCTAGCTCACCCAGCTAGCTTGGTGGCCCCTCCCCCAGCGCCAAATAGTCTCACACCTATTGTTCTCTCACTCCCCTCCCTCCTGCTCATACAAACAAATTCCCTCATCTAACGATCCCCACACAATCACCCAACTGAAAGAAAAACACCAAAATCCAAACAAGCACGTCTCCATCCCACAAAAGTGCACATCAAAGCAAAAGGCATTGCCAGCATTCACCAAAAATAAAACCCGAAAACGAAAAACTTTTTTCCCCCTTCTTAAACAGAACTCAAAAACAGAAGAAAAAAACAAAACAATTGTAGCCATCTAGGATGGCCACTTACAACCAGGAACAGGGAAGGTCGCAAAGCATACCTGGAAAAATGGACAATGCGAGATTCAGGCAGGCTCAGAGCCTGAATGTATATTTGTGAGCGAGGAATCCAGACGGTATCGAAACCCCCATCCGATTAGCATGTTGATGGCCCATCTCCGTCAGACAAAGGACTGATACTTGAGCAACCGATACAATCCCAGACATTTCGGTGTCACTCCCTGTACTCGGGAAGCGTAAACAACAGGGTCAATGACTGCTTGGGACACGCCCAGCCATCAAGGCACCCGCCCCTTTATTGGTTCAAATTGAACACAGTGATCAGGAGTTACCCAATTAGTGGGGTCCAAACTGAAGGACCGCCCAAAAGAGCGCGAAAACCCCCAAGGATAAAAAGAGAGACCACCATGTGTTCGGCCTCTCTTGGACCTGGCGCTCCGGCAACGTCCACTTCCAAGTGCAGCACCACCAGAAGCAAGTTCAAGTTCAACTCCCGCTACCAGACGGATGAACCCAGCTGAGCAGCAGTTACTTCTACAGACCCGATCGACACAGACTCGAACAACGGTCACTGTTCCTCTGACCTAAGCCGGGTGCCTGAAGTTAAGTACAGGTTGTCTTAGTTGATAGGTGTAGTTTAACTAGTAGTGTTTATGTTGCATGACTAATTGTGTGTGTAAATAAAGTACCCTTGATCTTGAACTAACTAACTGGTGTTTGGCTCTTTGATCGATAGCCGGTTGAACCTTGTGGTGGTAACATTTGATACTTGGCGACTCTGAGCAATAGAATATTGATATCCAAAGAAAGGAGGGCAACCTCACTGACTGCCATATTTACAGTCGGTAAAAAAGGCAACAGTTATTGGCGACATCTGACGGGACCCGACCCAGAAGTGACCGTGTCACTCCGAGAGAACCCACTAAAGCATTTGAATTAGAATCCAAATTGGCAAAGTAAAAGAAACCACAAGCGAAACCAGTATCGATCAAACCTCCAGAATTCGGAAGTGTGTAATTTGCATGGGTACTAACAAAGGGACATAAGGTAACCTCGCTAGATTTTGTTGCGTGAAACTTTTGGGAGTTGCGTAAACGGGAAAATAGCCGAAAACCCATGTTTGCACCACCTCTTTATTCCGCCTTATTCCAAATTCCCGGTAGAAGCAGAGATAATCGTAGGGATGGTTATGAAGGCAATGGAACACCTTATGCATTCACAAGAGCCCGAGGTCGCAGCAAACAACAGAGCAGAACAGTGTCCCATATGGGAGGAAGAGATTAGGAAATACCTAAAGGGAAAGGATGGCCCCTATGGTCGGAATTTTGCGCAAATGAGGAAACAGGTCCTGGCAGCATAGGACAAACTTGGTGGGACAGCCTGACCGAGAGCCACAAAAAGAATTTGAGTAAGGTTTGTAAGCCGATGGCAATCGTGTCCTGCTTGGCACAATTGCGAGGCACAGAGGAGGTCGTGAGGAGAAAGAGAGGAGTAGAGAGGGAAATGTTAGCGAATGTGAGAGATTAAACGAGCAACTCCGAGAGCAGTTAGCGGCGAAGGACA
This sequence comes from Scyliorhinus torazame, assembly GCF_047496885.1. NCBI lineage: Eukaryota > Metazoa > Chordata > Chondrichthyes > Carcharhiniformes > Scyliorhinidae > Scyliorhinus > Scyliorhinus torazame. The sequence goes on from NC_092710.1 coordinate 256,647,242, forward strand.
AGGAGATGGATGATGTCAAGAGGGCACACCAATCTTGTCTCACCCACCTCAGCAGCTTTCAGATTCAATATGATAAGGCCTACCAGGACAGGCAACGTGTGGTGCTGGTCAGAGAGGAAACAGAGAACCAAGTAGAACAGTTGAGGAAACAATGTGAGGATTTGAAGGCAGCCCTCCGAGCACTCCACAGTTCCACCACGGAACAGAGGCAGAGTTCAGTGGATCATGCCAAGTGCAGGCAGCAAATTGCAAGATTGCAATCACTGCTATCTGTTCAGAATGGGTTCAGAGATACCTTTGGCCCACAGTTAGATCAGAAAGATGGCCCCGATTGGCAGGAACTTAGTGAAACGGCCCAACAATACGTGAACGGGACAGAAAATCAGAATAGAGCCCCCCCCGGCCCCGAAAAGAAAAGCACCCGCACCACCGACTGCACAGGCAGCACCCAACCCAATGAGCCCCATTACCACGCAGCGTAGAGTAACAACAGAAGACCAACCCGATTTTGTGTACACCACCCCACTAACCATCACCCAGTTAAGAGATGGCCGCGAAAAAATTGAGACTTTTCACCCCACGTCAGACCCACACCACTTTTTCGAACGAGTTAGGCAACAGACCCTCATGTACGTTCTGGACGAGCAGGAAGAAGTAAAGCTCATAGTAATGAGCCTTGACCCGTCTGTTAGTTCAGCCCTCCCCAACCCACAAAATGTAGGAGGGGGTAGCCTCCAAGATATGAAAACAGCCATTTTAGACGCCTTTGGCTACAATAGAGGAGATCTGGTAGAAGGACTCAACCGGTGCCGATAGAAAAAGGGAGAGCATCCAACAGCATTTGCTGGACGCCTCTGGATCCACTTCACCGTAGTATTCGGTGATTTAGCCCGCGCCCAGTTATCGGTCGACAATACGGCCAAATGGATCCGTATTCTAGTCTCCCACGCCACGGAGGCAGGACAAAAGGCATGTGCCAACTACGACCCATCAGACCAGGCTTACAATGATGTTTGGGTACTGAAGCGCTTATCCAGAGCTTGGGAACAGTCCCCACAGAGAAAGACAGACCAGGAAAGAGTAGATGCCAACATGAATCCAGTAAGGGCACACCAAGACCTCGCATGGGTAAATGAAGGCAGAAATAACACACAGCACCCTAAAGCGCAGGGATGCTATAATTGCAGACAGAAAGGACATTACGCACGAGAATGTCAAGCCCCCCCGAAACAGCAATGGAATCAGCCCACAAATTCCCCTCCTAGAAACAATGTCAGACCCATCCACAGCATTAGCGCCCGAGCAGTTAATTTGGCCATAAACGGCACCGATTGATGGTGTTCGGGCTCCCCAACCTGGGTCTGCGATACCCTTTGGGATAAATCCGGAAGACCGGTAGTTGCAGGCACAGTCCGGGAACACCCAGTGGAGTTCCTTTGGGACATAGGAGGGTGCCGAATCACGTTAAACTCCTCCACGATGTACCAGCGAGGTATATGGCCCACTACAGACACCATTACCCTTAGTGGCTTTCCAGGGCACCTCCAGCAGGGACACATTACAGCCCCTGTGGATGTCCAGATCGGCAACATTAAAACGAAACACTCGGTCGTTTTGGTAGATTTACCCCAGACAGCAGAACACATCTTGGGGATAGATTTTATGAGCTCACACAACCTTTCTTTCGACTCTGTAAATAAATGAGTGTGAAAAATGGCAAGAGCAGCACGAGCCCCCACCACGCTCACAGTAGGAGACTACGCACACAGGATTAGCTCAGTAGAAGAGTACTGGTTTAATCCACAAACCATTACCACAGACAAAACGGTTAAAGAAGTCTTGAAACGACATAAAGCATTGTTTGCCCAGCACAAGCACGACTGCGGCAAAATCCCAGGAGTGGTTAACATTACAGGTCCCGATCCTAAGCCCCAGAAACAATACGGCTTTCCCCAGCAAGCTGAGGGAGAGATAGCCAAAGTAATCCAGAGTTCATTGAACCAAGGAGTGATTTGGCCCGTAGCATCAACGAACAATGCCCCGATTTGGCCTGTAAGGAAACCAGATGGTTCATGGTGACTGACCATCGACTATAGGGAATTAAACAAAGTAACTCCATTAGCAACCTCCACCATTGACACAAGTCCCGAGAGCATGTTAAAACAGAGACTTCAGTCAAAGTTTTTCACGGTTTTGGACATTAGCAATGGCTTTTGGTCCATTCCATTGGACAAAACGTGCCAGTACAAATTTGCATTCACTTTCCAGGGACAGCAGTACACGTGGACGTGCCTTCCACAAGGCTTCCACAACTCTCCTTCCATTTTTCACAGACAATTGGCGAAATTTCCCCGACCTGAATGCCTTGTTCAGTATGTGGACGACTTGCCCTACAGACTGACACCAAGGAAGAGCACATTTCGCTTCTGTCGGAATTATTAGGACTCCTCAAAGAAATTGGATGCAAAATTAACCCCAAGAAGGCCCAAATTCTCCAGGAAAAAGTCACTTATTTAGGTACGGTCATCACGCATGGTAAGCGTGAAATAGAACAGAAACGGAGAGATTTGATTATAAAATTGCCCTTGCCCCAAAATGTTACAGCACTCCGGTCATTTCTAGGACTGGTCGGTTACTGCAGGAACCACATAGACGGTTTCGCCACAAAAGCTGCCCCACTTTCCGAGCTCCTTAAGAAACAGGCCCCATGGAAATGGCTTCCACAGCACACGGATGCCGTAGATACATTGAAACGCGCCCTAAGCACAGCCCCCGCTTTGCAGGCCCCAGACCCACACTGCCCATACGTGATAGAGGCAGCGACCACCAACCGAACCCTTTCGGCCGTATTCCTACAGGAAAGACACAATTGTTTAGGACCCGTAGCCTATGCCTCACGAGTTTTAGATCCGGTAGAGCAGGGATTTTCAGCCTGTGAAAGGCACCTGTTAGCAGTTTTCTGGGCGGTACAGAACTTCTCATACATAACCGGACTCAACCCGTAACCATTCTGACCGAGCACACCCCGACACAGCTTTTATTAGACAGTAAGCCAAATTCGAGCAGAGCGTTGGACCCTACTCCTACAAGGACGCAACATTATCGTAAAACGGTCAAAGGTGCACACGTTTCTGGCCGACAATTTACACTATGCAGGAACCCCACATGAGTGCGAGTTCATTGCACCCAAGCACAGCACAGGCCCCTTTGTTCCCAAATCGGTGCCGACAAAGATAGGCATCCGACCACAGACGACCCAGCCCACAGATAAAGCTCTAAAAATTTATTTAGATGGCTCCTCCACAGTTCTTGATGGGAAAAGAATCAGAGGATGTGGAATTTATGTAGAGGACACGCAGGGATGCACTTTAGAAGAGATCGCATTAAAGTTGCCTGGACATTTAGGTTTGCAGGCAGCCGAGTTAGCAGCCATCACTTACATTGTCCAGCACCCCGATTCATTCCCGACCCCAGCTGACATATATTCAGACAGTTTGTACGTCAGCAACAGCCTGACAGAATTCCTGCCCAGTGGGAATCTAGAGGATTTATATCTGCCGACGGAAAACCATTACCCTCAGCGCCATTACGCAAACACATCCTCCAGACAGCGAAAGGTAGAAAATACGGAATAATTAAAGTTAGAAGTCACCATCGTTCCTCCCCACCCGGCAACGTGAAAGCAGACCCCCTAGCGAAGGCAGGCTCACAACATGGCCACTTTTGGCAACCCCCCAAGAGTGCCCCAGTACACGCGGTTCAGGTCTCACAGACCAACCTTCAAGATTTAGCCCAGGCACAAAAAGATGAGACATTAAAGGAAATTTTAAAAGGAAACTTCCCAGCACCCTATGATAAGTTTAAAGATTCTTTAACGATCCATGAGGGAATCGTTTTAAAGGATGGTATTTATGTGGTCCCCTCCCAGGATAGGAACCAGATTATATGCCAATTCCATGACGGACACGGACACCAAGGGATAGATGCAACCCTTGCCCACCTCAGACCTCTCTGCTGGTTGCCCGATTTAAAAACCGACGTAACCCATTACATTGAGAATTGTTTGATTTGCGCCCAGAACAACCCAAACAGATACGCAAAGAAAGGCCAGCTAAGACACACTCGCCCTGTTAATGGCCCATGGACAAACTTGCAGTTAGACTATATTGGTGTGTCCCCCCCCCCCAACCCCTGCAGAAATGGATACAAATATGTGTTGGTCGTCATCAACACATTCACGAAATGGGTAGAACCTTTCCCTTCAAGAATAAATATGGCCAAAGCCACGGCAAAAATTCTAACTGGGCAAATTTCCCCGTACTATTGAGTCGGACCAAGGTTCGCACTTCACAGGCAGAGTCATGAAAAATGTCCTGACGATTTTTGGCATAAAACAGAAGTTTCACATTGCCTATCACCCGCAGTCCAGCGGCATTGTGGAACGCATGAATCGAACCCTAAAGGCAACTCTTAGGAAGATGGGCAGCATAACACGACTTGGGACACAGTGCTCCCATTCACACTGATGTTTATTAGAAACACGGTGTCGAGTTCGACAGGTTACACCCCCATACCCTCATAACCGGACGACCCATGAAGGGTACCGAGTATTTATTTGGACTTGATTTGGCAAGCCCCGCAGTCGCCGCCCTGACCCACGAGAAAGGGGTCCAAAACATGTTGGAGAATATTAAAGCAGCACAGCTCGATGCAGGTGTTCAACTAGGCGCTAGACGAAAGCAGAGTAAGGCCTGCTTTGATAAAACGGTACACCCGACAGAGTATACAGTCGGACAGCAAGTCATGATCTCCCTGTACAATCCTAGCTCATTCCTCTCCCCTAAATTTGCAGGACCCTACTCAATTTCCGACAAAGTAAGCCCCTCAGTTTACAAGATCACATATCCTAATGGAAAATCAGGATGGTTCCATGTAAACCAGCTTAAGGTTTATGGAACGCAGTGCAGCCACTCGCACCACCTCTCATTGGCAATGGCAGATAACGGAGACAAACCCAATCCAGTACAACCCAATCCAGTACAACCCAATCCAGCCCTCTCCCAGCCAGAACAGCAGGTCCAAAGACACAACTTTGACTCCGCCCCCAGAGTCCAATTTCACCCGAACACTTGATTTGGCTGCTAGCGATAGCGATAGCGATAGCGACAGCGACAGCACAACGGACACCCTTGATAGACCCGTTCAATGGAAACACAGACCAGGCCCCAGTCACTACGGCCCCAGTGACACCGACCACAATATGTTCAGCCTCTTAGAGACAATTTATTTGCCGTTACCAGAACCTGACCCACCACCCGATGATAGCGACACCCCCCTTGCCCCCACCTCCCTACAGAATACAAAACATTGGCACCGCCAAAAATCATCATGACAATTCCTGTCGTCTGACATGGAATGGCGAGATGGACCCCACATCGGCACACGCCGCATTAGCACTAAAACTCCTGTCACGAGTTTGGCACCCGGGAGATGGTGATGAATCATAGTCTGACACCCACCATGCTAACCCCTTATGGAACCTTGAGGTGTCCAGATGATGAGAGAAAGGAACTGATTGAGATTTACGGTGTCCTACTCCCTCTTGGAACCTGCCTGCTTTCTTTTTTTTTTAGTTTGTTTTTTTAATGTTGAATGTTCTCTCTCTTGTACGATTTTGTGTGATGGCCTCACGAAAATTTCTTGATACAGTTATGACTACTCCTCTGACGCCACATGGCAATTAAAGGCACAAGTTTGCTAAAGTCCATATATCCTCAAATTCTTACCGCTCTTGGAATGTCACCCAGGCAGTGGATTAATGGCACTTATCCCCACCCTGCCTGAGGACCCCCTATGCTTTTGGTCAGCCAAGCTCGGGTAGTGGAGCAACGGCACTGATCACCACCCTACCCGGGGGTTCCACCCATTCTTGCCCTGCCGTGGATCATACGCACCCCATTCGGAGAAATATTTTCGAAACACTTTTGCTGTTCTTTTTAAAACTGTGGTTTAAAGAATGCACCTTTGCCACAACTTTTGTCCCCCTTTCCGGCGACCCTTCGGTTGCTATCCCTCACCTGCTATTTACATGTTCAAAAGACTTGATTGAAACGAGTTTGCAGAGGACGGAGAAATTGTCCGCCCACTCAGTCCATCAAACACAGGCTGCGAGAGTGGTCGCACGGTGACAGAACTTTTTTTTCGGATGTCTTGGGCGGGATTCTCCGACCCCCCGCAGGAGAATCGCCGGGGCGCGGCATGAATCCCACCCCAGCCGGCTGCCGAATTCTCCGGCGCTGGGGATTTGGCGGGGGCTGGAATCGCGGCGCACCAGTCGGCGGCTGCTGGCAGCGGCCCCCCCGGCCCCGGCGATTCTCTGGCCCGCGATGGGCTGAGTGGCTTCCCATTTACAGCCGGTCCCGCCGGCGTATATTACACCAGGTATTTGCCTTCAGGACCTGGCTGCGTGAGCGGCCTCCGGGGTCCTCGGGGGGGCGTGGGGGATCTGGCCCCGGGGGGTGCCCTCACGGTGGCCTGGCCCGTGATCGGGGCCCACCGATCTGCGGGCGGGTCTGTGCCGTGGGGGCACTCTATTGTTCCGTGTCGGCTGCTGTGTTCCTCTGCGATGGCTGACGTGGAGATGAACACCCCCGCGCATGTGCCAACTCGCGCCAGCCAGCAGAGGCCCTTCGGCGCCGGTTGGATTGGTGCCAAGCCCCTTCCCCGCCGGCCGGCGCGGCGCACCCACTCCGGGGCCAGCCTAGCCCCTGAAGGTGCGGAGAATTCCACACCTTTGGGGCGGCCCGACGCCGGAGTGGTTCACGCCACGCCTCGGCGCCGGGACACCCCGCCCCACCGGGTAGGGTACAATCCTGCCCATTGTCTCCCAAATGGTTGTTTAAAAAAAAAAATGACGGAGTCACATATGGTGACGATTATAAATGGGAAATTGATTAAGGAGAAACAGACAGACAAATGAGATATTAAGCAACAAGATAATAACAGATATTATGCTTGTACCCCCGGGAAGATACAGATATACCTGAAGACAGAGGAAGATACAGACGAGATGAAGATGAACCTGATGATCTGCATCATGATCGTCGTTGGAGCAATACAGTTGCGTGTGTTACCCGAACCTACACCCCTCATCACACAGGCCCTAAACATAACCACCTAACATGACACCCCTAGCCCGGACACTACACCACACACACAGCCAGCCACCAATACCCCAACATGGTGTGAGAATATCATAAAATGGTACTGCCTTTCGTACACAGTAGAGGCACCACTGGTTATAGCTATACTTTGCAGTGTCATCCAGACGATCAGACTTCGGAAATGGCGAAGGAGAGCCTCCCGCCCTCCATTACACACACTTAGAGCCCCTTTCCTCGGACTCCAGCAAATCCCACACTCTTTCTGAACCCTTCCTCCCTAATAAATTCCGCGGTTGTTGTTTTTTCAATAAAGTTACTTCTTTGTACATGGACATTAGTGATAAGTAGGAATGTGATGCTGCTATTGTGCATTTTGTATTGTAATATAAGTTCTTTAGCAGCATGAGTGTAGTTTAGTTAAAGACAGTTAGAGGTTCCCTTTTTGTGTAAAGAGACTGAAGTGTATGTTTGAATGTTAAGTGCCCCCTCAGAATTTTTAGAGATATGTGTTGTATTAGGGAAAACTTAGGTAAATATTTTGACCCATAGGACAGAGTAGGATAGAACCTGTCCTTGATTGAAGGAACCCGGCATGTCAGAGAACAGGAGAAGATCCAGTAGTGTGATGCTTCACGCTTCGCGTAAAGGATCAAGAGGCCAGGGTGTAGCCATCGGGGATGGCCACTTGCAACCAGGAACAGGGAAGGTCGCATAGCATAGCAGGAAAAATGGGCAATGCAAGATTCAGGCAGGGTCTGAGCCTGAATGTATATTTGTGAGCGAGGAATCCAGGCGGTATCAAAAGCCCCATCCGATTAGCATTTGGTGGCCCATCTCCGCCAGACAAAGGACTGATACTTGAGCGACCGATACAACCCCAGACATTTCGGCGCCACCCCCTGTACTCGGGAAGCGTAAACAACAGGGTCAATGACCGCTTAGGACACGCCCAGCCATCAAGGAACCCGCCCCTTTATTGGTTCGAATCGAACACACTGATCAGGAGTTACCCAATTAGTGGGGTCCAAACCGAAGGACCGCCCAAAAGAGCGTGAAAACCCCCAAGGATAAAGATAGAGACCACCATGTGTTTGGCATCTCTTGGACCTGGCGCTCCGGCAACGTCCATCTCCAATTGCAGCACCACCAGAAGCAAGCTCAAGTTCAACGCCCGCTCCCAGATGGATGAGCCCAGCTGAGCAGCAGTTACTTCTCCAGACCCAATAGATGCAGATCTGAACAACGGTCACTGTTCCTCTGACCTAAGCCGGGTGCCTGAAGTTAAGTACAGTTTGTCATAGCTGATAGGTGTAGTTTAACTAGTAGTGTTTATGTTGCATGATTAATTGTGTGTGTAAATAAAGTACCCTTGATCTTGAACTAACTAACTGGTGTTTGGCTCTTTGATCGATAGCCGGTTGAACCTTGTGGTGGTATCATTTGATACCTGGCGACTCTGAGCAATAGAATATTGATATCCAAAGGAAGGAGGGCAACCTCACTGACTGCCATATTTACAGTTGGTAAAAAAGGCAACAGAATATAAGCCAAAAAGTTACATCAAAGTTCAAATGTTCTCAGTTCACCACCAGTCCTTTTCTTTTTGCGAAATCCAGCGCGCCTTCGGGTAATTCAAAATAGTGATGCTGGTCCTCATATGTGACCCAGAGACAAGCCGGATACAGCAGTCCAAACTTCACCTGTTTCTTGAAAACGATTGACTTAATTTGGTTGAAGCCTGCCCTTTTCCTGGACACCTCCACACTCGGGTCTTGGTAAACCCGCAGGATACTGTTGTCCCATTTACAGCTCCGCGTTTGCTTGGCCCACTGACGAATACATTCCTTGTCCAGGAACCTGTGGAATCTCACCACCATTGCCCTCGGAGGGTCCCCCATTCGCGGCTACCTCGCAAGCGCTCTGTATGCCCTGTTTACCCTGTCCACCTCCAAGGGTCGGGAGAACAACAGCTTCTCAAACATACCCGCTATGTATGCCCCAGCATCAGCTCCCTCAGACCCCTCTGGGATCCCGACAATGCTTAAGTTCTGCCGACTGGACGTATTCGCTAGGTCCTTCACCTTCTCCAGAAGTCTTTCCTACTGGTCCCGCAGCATCCCCACCTCCAGGTCCACTGCAGTTTGATGCTCCTCCTGCTCAGCCAGCGCCTTCTCAACCTTCTGGATCGCCTGATCCTGGGCATCCAATCTGTGCTCCAGCCGATCCATCGACTCTTTAATCGGGTCCAGGCCGTCCCGTTTCTGCTTGGCAAAGCCGTCCTGGATGACCTGCATCAACTGCTCCGTTGATCGCTGGGCCGACACACCAGGGGTCCGGTCCTCGGCCATGCTGTCTCCTGCTGCAGCTTCAGCCCAGCCCTCGTCTGCCTTTTTATTTCTGCCTTTGCGAGCACTTCTGGTTCTCTTCTCCATACACCAATACATGGAAACGGTGCCCAATTGCCTCAGCCTTCGAATTTACAGTTTAAATCCGGAAGAAAGCCGGGGGGAAAGGTCCAAAAGTCCGACCCGAGCGGGAGCCACCAAATGTGCGACTGACTCCTTCATAGCCACATCCGGAAGTCCAAAAGCTAATGATTTATTAACATTAACTATGGGTCAACTATATCCAAAACAACAGATGAATAAGTATTTCAAATGAGACCTCTAGCAGTTTTCTCCAGCAGTTTGCACAAGCAACCTCTCGCTACCATCTCCAGTCAGTCTGAGGTCTGACTCTGATGGAAGAATGCACGGAATGTTGCACGAATGTATGTATGGATGGATGATTGGATGGATGGATTGACTTAAATACTAATGAGACTCATAGTGGTCAGTGGGTGAATTACAACACAACCATGATATCACCACAGAAACAGGCATTGGGAGAAGCATACGGAGTATAGTACTACTCAGTAGGGAAGATGTGTAAAGAGATCAGTTCAATCCATAAGAGGCTCATTCAGGAGTCTGGTAATAGTGGGATGAAGCTGTTTTTGAACCAGTTAGTGTGTGTTCTCAGACTGTTGTATCTCTTGCCCGTTGGAAGAGGTATGTGATAGAGAAATGAATTATGTGATAATCCCAGTTTTTAAACGGGCAATAATCTAAATGTGACGTGATGATGAAAATTGCACAATTACCTTAAAAAATGTCAAGTAACTGACCATACAATTGGTAACGTTCTTCTTTTCCAGTTCATCAAGAATATTAGCATGATGGTTTAATTATATTCTTATGACTTATAATTATCCCATCTCTTTTAATTTATTTTTCTTTTATTTGTTTAAGGGATGTGGCCGTCGCTGGTTAGGCCAGCATTTATTGTCCATCCCTAGTTCCCTTTCAGAAGGTAGTGGTGAGCTTGCTTCTTGAACCGCTGCAGTCCCTGAGGTGTAGGTGCAGCACTGTGCTCTTAGAGAAGGAGTTCCAGGATTAAAAAAAAAAAATTAGAGTACCCAATTATTTTTCTTTTCCAATTAAGGGGCAATTTAGCGTGGCCACTCCACCTAACCAGCACATCTTTGGGTTCTGCGGATGAAACCCAAGCAGACACAGGGAGAATGTGCAAACTCCACACGGACAGTGACCCAGGGCTGGGATTCGAGCCCGGGTCCTCAACGCCGTAGTTCCAGTGCTAACCACTGCGCCACCATGCCACCCCGAGTTTCAAGATTTTAACCCAGCAACAGTGAAGGAATGGCGATATATTTCCAGGTCAGAATGTTGAGTGACTTGGAGGGGAAACTCCAGGTGATGGTGTTCCCAGGTATTTGCTGCCCTTATCCGTGTGTTTGGAAGGTGCTGCCTCAGGAGCCTTGGGGAGTTACTACACTGCATCTTGTAGATGGATTATGAATGACTACTAATCATATTGTCGTAATAATCATTCCTGAGTCATCAGATTGCCAAAAATGTCAGAGACAAAAACCAAAACACTACTTCACCAACTTCAATAGGATATCAATACCTGGCTCCCACAGAGTGTACATCCACACCAGACCATGCAGGCAATCAAAGGAAAACTGCCAGAGCTCTCATCAACGTGCAACCCAATTTATGATCAAACTTGATCTATAATGGGCGCGATTTAATGCACAAAAACAGGTCTCGTTTTGGGAGCGTATAGCGGGATCTTTCTCAGCACATTTCCTGCACTGAGGAGCTCAGCTCACCAGTGCAGGAAGAGATCAGGGCACCATTTATAAATGCCACCCCAATTTCTTGACTCCCATCGGAATCCCCACCATAGTTTCTTGACCCCCTCCAGTGCCCCAACTTGACAAGAGCCCTCCTCACCCCACCTCTTAAGGGCAGGGCACTCCTGGGCCCGATTACTGGCAGGGAAGCTTGACACCTAGACATCCTGGGCACCAGAGTGGCACTGCCAGGGTGCCCAGGTGGTAGTGTCAAGGTGCCAATGTGCCAGCAGAAGTGGAGGATACCACCCTGTCACCCTGCCCAGAGCCCGACCACCCAGGGCCTCCAATGGCCTGGGAGAACCCCCCTCCCTCAGGTGCCTTTATGTCTGGTCCAAGTTTGTGTGGACCTGTGCTAAACGGCACCAAAGCAAGGTCTCCCAGGCGCAGGCATTAGTTTCCAGGCCATGGGAGAATCGGGTGCAGACATATTTAAATGAGCCTAATGGCTCACTTAAATATGTTAATTTGGATCTCGGCCAGCGACAGCGAGATCCAGATTGCGACGTCTCACGAGATCTCATTGGAGGCGTTTCGAGTGTTGCAAATTTAACGGCCTCATAGCGTCACCGAGTCGGGCGAGATGAGGCTATTCGATCACACCCAACATCATTAATCTACACACGTTCCTCTCACTATGAAGGCCAACATGCCATTTGCCTTCTTTATCGCCTGCTGCACCTACATGTACATTCGGCTGTCTGCCCCTATCAACTTCTTTGAAGTTTCCCAGAACAAGAAGGGAGTCAGGAGCTATTGGGATATTTGACCTGCCTTACATGCTGGTTACAATTGTTCCGCTTATCATAACAACGGTGGGATCACAGAACACAACATGGTACCAGAAATGCAGAATATTTAAAGGTAACAACAGAAAAGTCGAGGCAAAATAGGCCGAAGAACGAAAAGAGAAGATTTTCCCGCCGGCCTGGTGAACTACAGTCATCTGCAATGCAACACAACAAACAACGATCAAGTTAGAGATGGAAGGTTTAAAGGCACCCCACCAGTTTCAGGTCTCGAGTAATGTAGCTGAGAACTGGCGTGCATTAAAGCAGCAATTCGGATTCTATATTGTAGCCCTTGGCCTGCAGGCACAGCCTGAAGAGAGACGTATTGCGTTGCTGCTCAAGGTCCTCAAACAATAAAAATTTACAATACTTTCGCCTTTGACAGTGAAGAGGAAAGCAAGAGCTACGATACAGTAATAATTACTTTGATCGGGATTGCTCTCAGAAAAAAAATGAAACGTGTGAACGTTATATATTTTGTACACGTGTCCAAAAATAACCGATTCAAATAGAAAACCCTGTTAAGATTTTCCATGTAAATGAGTTAGCTGCACCGCAGATCAGTACTCTCAACCTAAATTTTTGCCAATTTGGAAGAAGACACCAGTGCCATCAGCACTGTGACGCAGTTCAATAAAAAACGTGGTCTCATTGCGGGTGGCCATTTTAAGTGGTCAACTGAAAGAGCACTCTGCCCAGACACACTCCCCTGCTCTGAGAGGTAATTTAACATGGTCAATCCACTTAACCTGCACATCTTTGGACTGTGGGAGGAAACCGGAGCACCTGCCACGCAGACACGGGGAGAACGTACAAACTCCACACAGACGGTCACCCAAGGCCGGAATTGAACCCGGGTTCCTGGTGCTTTGAGGCAGCAGTGCTAACCATTGTTACAGTGTGCCATTCTTCCTCAAGGCTGCTCATTTCAATTTTTTCCTCATCTGAGGTATCCTTGGAACTAGAGCTGAGGTCCTAGTTTGTGGGTATCCTTGTGGAGTTTCCAGAGATACCTATAAAAGAGAGTAGTGAAATCTAGTGCATGACAGAGGGGTTGAAAAGAGGTCAAGGCACTCACAGTATCACTGTCTGTGGGATACGTTGGTGCAAGATCCTCACGGATGTGTTGTGCCAACATCCCCATCGCCACAGTCAAAGTCGTTCTCAACCAGTATAATAGCACATTCCAGGATGGCGCTGGAGCATCAGGCCCAAAATAGCACATTCCTCAAAGGGAATGAAGATCCACATGTCGATCACTCCACCCTCAGTCTGGGATCTCGCCCTGTCTTGTGGGTGAACCTGACAGACCTGCATGAAGACAGATGGAGAGAGTGTGAGTCGGACTCATGCCTATGATAGGGATGCCTGGCATGTGTGTGTGGTGAGTGGAGCCATGGATGGAATGAGGATGCAAGCTCAAGAGGATATGATCTTGATGGAGATGCAAATGTTAGTGTGAGAGTGATTGGTGATGTCCCTTGAGCTGGCAGTGTGTGAGATCAATGTGAATGTGTGATTGGCTGGTGAGTCCATGAGTAAAGATTAATGACATGGTGGACTTACCCTCGTGGAACTGATGAGATCATTTGCCCTCTTGCCAGGTGACAGAACTCAAGTGACGGGTTGGCACTCACTGCCATTACCACCACCTCGCAAGCCAGAGTGGTGAGGTTGGTGGATCTGCGGCCAGAGTGGAGGTAGAGGACATTGTGGTGGAATTCAACCACATCCAGCAGGCGGTCCATGGAGCCGTCGCTAAGCTTGAGAGCAGCAGTCTTCTTAGGTTTTAGGGCCATCTGCTTGATGCTGAAGTCCTGGTGGACACAAGTCACTTTAAATACGGGGTGAGGCAGCGGTGGGGTACGGCATGATGGGCTAATTGGAGGTTATCCGCAATTCATGGAAACTCGCCATTGAGGTGGGAAAGGCACCACTCTTCACACCTGCCATGGCATTTAGTGCGCAAAATGGTAAAATTGAACCTTCTGTCTGCATTAATTAAGGCTGACCCAGTGTGGGCAACCAGATTTCACATCTGTGAGGTGCTGACCAAAATCTAGGTCAGGGACGTGGAGGGGATTGGGTAATTCATCACACGTTAAATCCACCACATTGTGTTGTATTTAAGGTGATTGTCCGCATTTTACATACATGTCAGTGTTTCTGGTCTCTGTCCACTCAAGGTTAAAGAAAAAAATCATTTTTAATTCTAAATCAACCCATAATATACACAGGTTATCACTTCTGCATAAGTGGTTCAAATCTCCCCTCAGCCTTCTTTTCTCTAATGAAAACAGTGCTAACTCCTCCAATCTACCTTCATACCTGAAATTCCTCAGCCCTGAAACCATTCTCATGAATCTTTTCTGCACTCTCTTCAATGCCCACACATCCTTTCTAAAGTGTGGTGTCCAGAACTGGACACAATGCGCAAGATTCTCCGATAATGGGGCTAAGTGTTGACGCCGTCGTAAACGCCGGAGCATTTTACGACAGCGTCCTCTGGCCCCGAGGAGCAGCGATCCTGCGCCACACAGGGGGCCAACACAGCACTGGAGTGCTTCACGCAGCTCCAGCTGCCGATACGGGCGGCGCAGGTACGCGCACGTGCGCCACGGCTGGCGCGAGTCCACGCATGCGCACCACAGCCGAAGCGAGTCCGCGCATGTGCGTGGGTTGCCTTCTCCGCACCGGCTCCCGGGCAGCATGGCGGAGCCCGACAGGGGCCCGGCACGGAGAAACATAGGCCCCCCCCGGGATTAGCCCGCCCGTCGATCAGTAGGCCTCAATCGTGGGCCTGGCCACCATGGAGGCCCCCCTCCCCCACACCAGGACGGTCCCCGCAGCATGAACACCGAGGTCCTGCCGGGTAGGACCACATGCAAACTACGCCGGCAGGACTCATTTGAACTCGGCGGGCACTCAGCCCGTCGAGCACGGAGAATCGCCGGGGGGGGGGGCCATGACGACTGCGCCGGCGCCGTTGCCGCCGATTTTCTGGTTGACGGAGAATTGGTGGCCCAGCATCGGAGTGGCACCGTGGGATCCCCCCCCCCCCCCCCCCCGGCGATTCTCTGACCTGGCGAATCCCACCCAATATTCCAGCTGAGGCCGAACTAGTCACTTATACAAGCGCAACACAACCAACTCTTACTCTTTTTCGGCAGCACAAGTGGATAGCACTGTGGCACCACAACGCCAGGGTCCCAGGTTCGATTCCCAGCTTGGGTCACTGTCTGTGCGGAGTCTGAACGTTCTCCCCGTGTCTGCGTGGGTTTCCTCCCGGTCTCCAGTTTCCTCCCACAGTCCAAAGACGTGCAGGTTAGGTGGATTGGCCATGCTAAATTGCCCTTAGTGTCCAAAAAGGTTAGGAGGGCTTATTGGGTTACGGGAATAGGGTGGAAGTGAAGGCTTAATGTGGGTTGGTGCAGACTCGATGGGCCAAATGGCCTCTTCTGCACTCTATGTTCTATGTTCTATGTTGTTGTATTCTATATTCCTATTAATATAACCTAGGATAGTGAATGCTTTATTAACTGCTCTCTCAATCTGTCCTGTCATCTTCAGTGATTTATGCACATACACACCCAGGTGTATATGCTCCTGTGCTCCTGCACCTCCTTTAGAGTTGTACGTCCTTTTTTATGTTGCCTCTCCATGTTCATTTTACCAAAATGAATAATTTCACGTTTCTCTGCATCTAACTTCATATGTCACATGTCCACCCGTTCCACCAACATGTCCAAGTCCTTTTGAGGTTCTCTATTATCCCCTCTGAATTCACAATGCTTCTGAGATTTGTAACATCTGCAAACTGTACAGCATGCTCTATGTCATTAATATAAATCAAGAAAGGTAAGGGTCCCGAAACTGATCCATGGCGAATTCCATTACAAATCAGAACAAAGTACATCCATTAGCCACAACCCCAGTTCCTGTCACTCGTCGAATTTCCTATCCATGTTGTTACTGTCTCTATTATTCCATGAGCTATGTTGCCGCTGCCGTACCCCATATTTAAAGTGGCCTGCACGCACCAGGACTGCAACACATCATGGCCAGGATTCTCCGATCCCTCACTGGATTGGAGAATCGCCGGTGGGCACGAGAATCGCGCCACGCCGCTCCAACGCCGGGCCGCCTATTCTCCGGCGACTGGAGAATCAGCGGCAATCGCGCCCGATCGGGGGCCGTTGAAAGCGGCCCCCGCGGTGATTCTCCGTGCTCAACGGGCTGAGTGCCCGCCGAGTCCCATAGGCGTGGGTTACGTATGGTCCCACACAACAGGACCTCGGAGTGCTGGCTGCGGGGGCCGTCTTGATGGGGGGGCAGGGGGATCCAACTCCGGTGGGGGGGGGGGCCTCCACAGTGGCTAGGCCCACAATCGGGGGCCTACCAATCGGCGGGCGGGCTAATTCCGGGGGGTGGGGGTCCTATGTTCCTCCGCGCCGGGCCCCTGTAGGGCTCCGGCATATTGCCCGGAAGTCGGTGCGGAGACGGCAACCTACGCGCATCCCGCACCGGCCGTGGCGCGCATGCACGGACCTGCGCCGGCCTTGTCACGCCGGCTTACGCCATACTCGCCCCCGAAGAAGGGGTGAATGCCTGGGCCTGGAGGCCTGTCGACGCCGGGACCGATCGCGACAATTTTGACGCCGGCGTCAACACTTGGCCGGGATTTGAAAGAATCCCGGCCCATGTCTGTTGTGCGCTACTGTTGCACCAGGACTGCAACACATCATGTCTGTTGTGCGTCCTTTTGGGAGTCCATGTACACCACACCAACAGCATTGCCCTCATCAACCTTCTCTGTTAGCTCATCAAAAATCTCTGGTACCTCAGTTAAACATGATTTTCCCTTCAGAAATCCATGGTGATTTAAAAAAATTAACCTGGATTTGTCCATGTGACGATTAACTCCATCCCAAATTATTGTTTCCTTACGTTTCCCCATCATTGAAGTTAAATTGTCTGGCCTGTCATTGATGGACTTATCCTTACACTCTTTTTTAACAAGTGTGACATTTGCAAGTCTATGGTTCTCTGGCACTAATCCTGAGTTTAAGGAAGACTGAAAAATTATGTCTAGTATACCCGTAATTTTAATTTTCACTTCTTGCAGTGTCCGCGCAGTGTCAATCAACTTATCAGACAGAAATTGGCATTGACCCACACAGACCAGTCATTTTCAAACTCAGGGTCGCAACCCGTGAATGGGTTGCAGGCGAGTAGCGGGAGGGTCATGGAGCAATCAGTCACGGTGTTCCCGCATGTAGGACGAAGTACCCAATGGTCGCGACCGGCTTTCAAGAATTCCGGTCGTCCCGCACACGCGTGCCCCCTCAGCTGGATGTAACGGCAGGCCCGAAGCCCAGCGGGGAAGAGTACCTCCTCCGGATGTCGGCGCACTGTTCCAAGAGCAGATTTTTTTTTTAGTTGATGGGAGTCTTCCCGCCAGAAACAGCGGCAGAGAGCAGATCACACGCCCGATTCACAGACGCAGGAGAGTCCAGGGCAAGACAAAGCAGTGACCTCTGATGAACAACACATACAGAAATGTAACAGTGAATGACAAAGCAAGTAAGATTGCGAGGACCAAGCAGGCTCACCTGTCGCATTAAAAGGTAAGAAAATATGGTGGGTCGCAAAGTTCAGGCAGCTCACTGCTGCCTCACGGCGCTGAGGTTCCAGGTTTCATCCTTGCTCTGAGTCACTGTCCGTATGGGGTTTGCACATTCTCTCCGTGTTGGCGTGGGTTTCACCCCCACAACCCAATGATGTGCAGGGTAGGTGCATAGGCCACGGTAAATTGCCCCTTAATTGGAAAAAAATGATTTGGCTACTCTAAATTTAAAAAAAGAAAAGTTTGGGCTGCATGGCTCGTGAAGTTCAGTTGACGCGGGTCACGAAGGTCAGCCAGTGGGGGACCCGAAGGTCAGCAGTTGGTAAAAGTAGGTCCCCGGAAAAAAAGTTTGAAGAACACTGACACAGACTGACATGGACAGGCAACCAAAGGTCTGGTAAAGCAATATGCTTTCAAGTAGAGGAAGAAGGCAGAGGGCTTCAAGCAGGGAATTCAAGAGCTTAGGGCTGTGGTAGCTGAAGAATCAGCTGCCAAAGAACGATTCAAATTGGAGTTGCATAAGAGGCCAGAATTGGAGGAATGCAGAGGTCTAAAAAGGATCATCACGTGTGTACCTCTATCTAACAAAGGGTTCATATGCTTCCTTTTGATTTTGCTCTTTGCAAACTGGAGGATAACCTCCTGAGATTTTCCCTTTCCACCCTAGATTGTGGCATGAATTTTATGAGTGTAAATTGGTGGTGAAGTTTTGTGGGTTTTTTTTACATTGAGCATCAAAAATCATTCAACTTGGAAGGAGACAGAGTATCAAACAGTGTATGCTCTATGATTCTATTGCTGGAAGATAGGATAAGAATAGATAGGTGCTTGATGGCTGGCGCAGACAAGGGCCCACTTTTTGTGCTGTAAACTGCTATGGCTCTGTTATCAACACACAAAAATTCTGTGCAGTCACTTTGCTTTTGCACAGTTCCTGGGAAAGCTGGAATGGGACTAATCTGCAAACTTTACTTTAATAGCCACCATGACTATCAGAAACATTATCACATGAACAATTTTGGTTCAGTGTATGTGATGAACTTCTTTTCATGAGTATTTGGTCCTTTTAGAAATGTTGCAAGGGCACAGCTGACAAGGTTTGACAGTGTTTTTCAATGTCGATGAGTCAGCTATCTCCTCCTTATGGCAGAGCTGCAACATAGAAATTTGCAGGTATACATTTGCATCCCACAATTTTACATGTTATTATCTTTCTTTTATATTCACTCATGGTGTGTGGGCGTCGCTGGCTGGGGCAGCATTTATTGCCCATCCCTGACCACATTGATGTGGATCTGGAGTCTCATGCGGACCAGGTAAGGATGGCAGATTTCCTTCCCTAAAAGACATTAGTGAACCAGATGGGTTTTTACAACAATCAACAATGGTTTCATGGTCATCATTAGACTTTTAATTCCAAATTTGATTTTGATCTGCCATGGCGGGATTGGAACCTGGATTCCCAGAATATTACCCTGGGTCCCTGGATTACTAGTCCAATGACAATACCACTGCACCACTGCCTCCCCATCCTTTTGCTACCTCTTATCCTAAGTTCGGCCATGACTATTTTTGTGGATGGATTATCCATCCTGGCTGTGGAGGGGGAGAGGCGGGAGGGTGGCACAAAAGCACAGTGATTAGCACTGTTGCTTCATATTACCAGGGACCGGGTTCGATTTCCGGCTTGGGTCACTGTCTGTGAGTCTGCACGTTCTCCCCGTCTGTGTGTTCGTTTCGTCCGGGTGCTCCAGTTTCCTCCCACATATCCCGACAGATGTGCTTTTAGGTGAATTGGACAGGGGCTGGTTTAGCACACTGGGCTAAATCGCTGGCTTTTAAAGCAGACCAAGGCAGGCCAGCAGGAAGGTTCAATTCCCGTACCAGCCTCCCTGAACAGGCGCCGGAATGTGGCGACTAGGGGCTTTTCACAGTAACTTCATTTGAAGCTCACTTGTGACATAAGCGATTTTCATTTCATTTCTGAATTCTCCTTCTGTGTACCCAAACAGGCACCGGAGTGTGGCGACTAAGGGATTTTCACAGTAACTTCATTGCAGTGTTAATGTAAGCTTACTTGTGAAACTAATAATGATTATTATGATTACTATTTGTGTGGCACAAAAATAGCTGTTGAGGGCCTGTGATCCTTCATCAAAGTGAAGTGAGACCACACAGGTATTGATGAAATTTCCATACGCCAAATCTAATCTCAGTGCCTCCTTCTCCAACTGAGCGTAGTTAGATTCTGCACTTCCTAATGCACAAGATGCAAACACTATTGGTCTTTCTTCCCCTGAAGGTACTACATGTGACACCATCATTCCATCACCATACAGTGAAGTATCACAGGCAAGTTATAATGGTAACTTGGGGTTGAAATGTACCAAACACTTCTGACTTCTTCAGTGCTTCTTTTTCTGACTGATATGCTTTTACGCATTCTGGTGTCCATTACCATGCCCGTTTTGCACACAAGATATGTAACGGTTTTAGTAGGATTGCCAGATTGTGGATAAATTTTCCATAGTAATTGATTAACCCTAGGAATGACCTGTGTTGAGTGACATTTGTTGGTCGTGGAGCCTCCAGAACAGCCTCAATCGTTTTAGATGCTTTGTGTAGGCCTTTACTGTCAATTACATGTCCTACATGTGCTCTGGGTGTCACGGTAGCACAGTGGTTAGCACTGTTGCTTCACAGCACCGTTGCTTCACAGCACCAGCATCCCGAGTTCAATTCCCGGCTTGGATCACTGTCTGTGCGGAGTCTGCACGTTCTCCCTGTGTCTGTGTGGGTTTCCTCCGGTTGCTCCGGTTTCCTCCCACTAGTGCTGAAAGATGTGCTTGTTAGGTGAATTGGGCATTCTGAATTCTCCCTCTGTGTACCTGAATGTGGCGACTAGGGGATTTTCACAGTAACTTCATTGTAGTGTTAATGTAAGCCTACTTGTGACAATAAAGATAATTATTATCATTAGATATTGTACGGATGTCTGAAAGAAATCACATTCATCTTTCTTGACACGAAGCTCTTGTATCTGAAGGCGTTTCAGTGCAGCTTCTCAGTGTCATAAGTGTTCTTGTTCATTTGTGCCAGTTATCAATATATCATCAAAGTAAGACTGTATTCCCTGTAAACCAGTAAGGATCTGGTCCTTTGACTGGTGAAATGACACTGGAGCTAATGTTCTTCCGAAAGGCAATTTCTTGTAGCGGAATAGGCCTTGGCGAGTGATGATGGTGAGCAGATGTTGAAATTCAGCTGCCACTTTCATTTGCAGGTAGGTCTGTGATAGGTCAATCTGTCTGAACTTCTGTCCTCCTGCTAGGCCTGCGAACAGATCTTCAATCCATGCTAGTGGTTATTGAAACGTATGTGGTACTGGATTGATTGTTGTCTTAAATCTCCGCAGACACGAATTGCACCATCCTGCTTCATGACAGGTACAATAGGGATTGCCCAGTCACTAGTAGTGATGGGTTCTAAGACTCTTCTTTCCACAAGTCTCAGTAGATCAGATTCTACCTTTGGACATATAAGATAGGGTATTGCTCTCGCCTTGACACATTTCAGCTAACTATTTCCTTAATCTTCAGGGACATTTGTACTCCTTTCATGGACCACAGTGTGTTTTCAAAAACTCTGCTGTATTTTTCCATTATGGTCTGTAAGTCCGACTTTGAATCAACTAAGTTGTTGGCAGCGCTCCAGTTCAGTTTAATCTGTTCCAGCCAAGGTGGCCAAAGAGCGCTGGAAAACATCCTTGGACCACATGGAGTGGTAACTCTGGTTTGTCCACTTAGCTCAACCTTGTCTGTGACGTAATCTCTCCATGGTACTATCTCTTCAGTATAGGTCCTCAATATCACAGGTGCTGGCTTCAAAGGCAGGTGATTAAATTTCCGTTTGTAGATGGTCTCAGGAATTAGGGAGACGGCAGGCCCTATATTGACCTCCATTTTGATAGGTTGGCCATTCAGTTTTGAGATTGCTCAAAAACGGTGTGAACAGCCCTGGACTGAGAGCATGTCCAGCTTCAGTTCTTTGTCAGAATGAAGTGCTACTGCTTCACTGTGGTTGCTCTTTTCTTTCACATTGTGAATTTTCTTAGTTGAATTTGTTTTGTTTCTTCCTTTGAGCGGCCTTCACTGGAGAAGGTTTTTAAAAAATATTTTTTATTCTCCTTTTTCACATTTTCTCCCAAATTTAAAGTCACCAACAACAAACAATAATCAGTCACAAATATGTCAATCCCCATATCAATAACAATGATCCCATCCTCCCACCAAACCCCAACCATTAACCCGCATGTTCACAGAAACAAATGACAAAAAGGAATCAGGAATCACCCATAGTCACCATCAACACACACTGCCCCCCTCCCCCCAACCCTCCCACCCACCCCACCCCAACTAATGTTCGATGTTATCCAGTTCTTGAAAGTGCATAATGAATAATGCCCATGAATTGTAGAACCCCTCCATCCGTCCCCTCAGTTCAAATTTAACCTTCTCAAGAGTCAAGAATTCCAACAGGTCCCCCCGCCACGCCAGGGCACAGGGTGGAGAGGTTGCTCTCCAAACCATCAGGATTCACCTTCGGGCGATCAATGAGGCGAAGGCTACAACATCTGCCTCCGCACCCGTTTCCAACCCTGGCTGGTCCGACACCCTGAATATGGCCACCGGGGGGGCCCGGGTCCAGTTTCACGTGCACCGCTTTAGAAATTACCCTAAAATCCTTCCAGTAATCCTCTAGCTTTGGACAGGACCAAAACATATGAACGTGATTAGCGGGCTCCCCCCGCAACGTTCACACACATCTTCTACTCTTTCAAAGAATCGGCTCATCCTCGCCCTCTTGAGGTGTGCTATGTATACCATCTTCAGCTGTATTAGCCCCAACCGTGCGCACGAGGTGGAGGCATTCACTCTCTGGAGCACCTCACACCTGAACCCCTCCTCCATATCCTCTCCTAACTCTTCTTCCCATTTTGCTTTGATCCCTTCCAGTGGTGCCTTCTCCTCTTCCAAAATAGCTCCGTAAACCACTGACACTAGCCCCTTCTCCAGTCCCCCTGCCATCAGCACCTCCTCCAGCAATGTGGAGGCCGGCTCCACCGGGAAGCCCTGTATCTCCTTTCTGGCAAAATCTCGAATCTGCATATATCTAAACATTTCCTCCTGCTCCACCCATATTTCACTTCCAGCTCCTTCAACCCTGCAAACCGACCCCTAAGAAACAAATCTTTTAGTGTCTTAATCCCCTTTTTTTAGTGTCTTAATCCCCTTACTTCACTGGAGAAGTTATTTTACTCCAGCAATCTCTTGCTGCGTAGCCAGCTCTTTACATTGGCTGTCCTTGCTCCAGCAATCAGCCTGTGAGAGGCCCGTTTTTGCACAGTGATGCCACACCTGTTTCTGGGTCGACGTCTTCTGACCAGAAACCAGTGTATGAGTGTATGGATCCTCATGCTTGCTTCAAGCTGAGAAGTCTCCTCAACCACGAGCTCCATTGAAACAGCAATATGTAATGCAGTCTTCAG
This sequence comes from Scyliorhinus torazame, assembly GCF_047496885.1. Lineage (NCBI taxonomy): Eukaryota > Metazoa > Chordata > Chondrichthyes > Carcharhiniformes > Scyliorhinidae > Scyliorhinus > Scyliorhinus torazame. The sequence continues at coordinate 256,670,568 of NC_092710.1, forward strand.
ACTTAGATTTCATTCCATTAATAATTTTCTCTGAATGGCCTCAGTTTTCAAACACCAAATGACTGCTAGTGGTGTTGTCTAATGAGGTGACAAATTTGCAAAACCTTGCAAGTCACTTGAGAGTTGATGAACTGCACAATAGAACATAGAACATACAGTGCAGAAGGAGGCCATTCGGCCCATCGAGTCTGCACCAACCCACTTAAGCCCTCACTTCCACCCTATCTCCATAACCTAAGAACCCCTCCTAACCTTTTTGGTCACTAAAGGCAATTTATCATGGCCAATCCACCTAACCTACACGTCTTTGGACTGTGGGAGGAAACCGGAGCATCCAGGGGAAATCCACGCAGACACGGGGAGAACATGCAGACTCCGCACAGACAGTGACCCAGCAGGGAATCGAACCTGGACCCTGGCGCTGTGAAGCCACAGTGCTATCCACTTGTGCTACCGTGCTGCCTTGGTTATTTATAAACAAACTGTATTAAAAGAAAACAATATTTAAACTTCTACTTCAGCTCTAACGCTAACAGATGACATGCAGAGTCTTAACCTTAGGGTGTTGGTTCTGTACTGGGCTTGAGACTGGGGTTATTTTGTGTTATGTGATTATATATGTAACATCGTTTTAGAACTGGGGTTCTCAAGTATTTTCATTGAATGTTTTTTTAAAAAGAATGGGTATAAAGAATCCGTGATTGGTTCCTGCATGGGTGCAGATGGGTGTGGTGTCTGAGGAGAGGAGGTTGTGGTGTGTCATTGGTGCCTCTAGCGTTGCTGGTGCGTGCCTGAACATGGCGCAAACTATTTAACCTGAACTCTCGCAGTAATTGCGAGCAATCGCTGCATGGGAAGATATGCACCACTTTAACATGTTTTCATGGCCTTATCCTGTTCTCCCTTGTTCTCTTATTGGGGCTTATAGAGGCACCAAGGTATGTCTAATAATTGTATATAGCTGGTTATACTTATGTTCTCCTTCCCCCCTCTGTATTCAAGTATGTGGAGCCTTGTTTTTGCCTGCTGTGCTCTATCATTCTTGTGGTTTTGGTGTGTTGTTTGTCAAAATGTAAAACCATAATGAACCTACTTTTAAAAAAAACCTTTTACTCTGAACAGTTTTGGTCCCCTTATCTAAAGAAAGATATACTGGCATTGGAGCAGTCCAGAGAAGGTTCACTACGTTGATCCAGGGGATGGAGGGATTTTCTTATGAGAAGTTGAGTAAGTTGGGCCTGTGCTCATTGGAGTTTAGAAGAATGAGAGGTGACTTTATTGAGACATATAGGATTCTCAGGGGTTTGACAGGGTAGATGCTGACAGGTTGTTTCCCCTTGGGAGAGAATCTAAGACCAGAGGGACTAATCTCAGTGTAAGGGTTCTCCAATTTAAGAGAGAGATGAGGAGGAATTTCTTCTCTTCGAGGATAGTGAACCTGTGAAATTCTTTACCGCAGAGGGACCTAGAGGCTGGTTCGTTAAGTATACCCAGGGATGTCTTAGACAGATTTTAATCCGTAAGGAAATCACTGGTTATGGGGATAAGGTGGAAAAGTGGAGTTGAGGATTATCACATCAGATCAGTCATGATCTCATTGAATGGCGGAGCAGACTCTGCTCCTATGTGTTATGGGCAAGATCTAACGGCCTTGTCAGGACGTGACGAGACCGGTAAATCTCGCGAGAGGCCTCTCATGAGGTTTATGAAGCTCAACATGCCTCGCGAGATCTAACAAGATCATTGAAGGCGGGATCCAGATTTGCATATTTAAGTGCGCAGTTAAGCTCACTTAAATATGTTCGCGCTGGAGTAACCCAAGGTGCGGAATTTAACAGTGTCGCCTCGGAGATCCTGAGCGGGCGGTGTTTAGCACTGGTTTCCACAAACGTGATCCAGGGTGTACTGGCACTTGGAGGGGTCTCCCAGACAATCGGGAGGGGGGGGGGGGGGGGGGCGGAGGGGGCGGGTGGAGTGGGGGGTAGGGAAGGGGGCTCTGGGTGTTTGGGTTCTAGGCAGAATGATACTCTGGCAGCCCCGATGCCACCCGGATACCTTGGCACTCTTGCAGTGCCACTGGGCACCCTGGCAGTGAGCTTAATTATGGCTTTTATTCAGGGCTGTCTTGAGTTATCAATTTTTTATGGCTATATCAGCTTTTGAAAAAACTGTTTGTCAACTTTTCCAAGTTTAGTAGGTTGGTATATATTCATAGACATGATTTATCATCCTTGAGGCAGGTAGCAGGAGTCGGGAAAATTCAGTTCGTTCCAAATACCTCAGGAGAAAGTGCCGGCAAAGGTAGGATCCTCATTGCCTCACGGCAGATGCGGGCTGTAGTTGGACCTGTTGACCTGGGAAGAGGTTCAGGTGCAGCCACAGAGACTGCTGAATGCTGAAGCTGCCTGTTTAAAAGGCCCACCTCAGTATTGTGGAACTTTCTCCCAGTTACAATAAAACACACAAAGGCACTCCAGCCCACAATCTTCAAACCCTGTCACCCTCGCACACTCCCCATGCCCCATCTAGATCACCTTATACTACCATACCAGGGTAGGCCCTCCACCCATTCCAATATCCCCTCACACCCACTATGTCAAGGTACTACCACCCCCACGTCCCTTCATGCCACCAATGCTAAGCTATGGCTTTTCCATGTCCGTTGACCCACTATATAACTGTACAAAACCAATGAACTCTATTGTGACAGTATGATTTGTAAAGAAAAGCTCTAAAAAAGTTATTTATTCATCACTTTCCGCTCTGTTAAAAAAAGTGGTTTCACTACAAGTCAATAAAACTGTCAGTCACCGAGACCCTTTAAAGTATTGATAACAGAAACGTTAAACCCTTGAAGCCACTTAACTTTGTGTAAATAAACATTGTGGAATTGACTGCAGAGATCAGGTAGCTAGAGCTTTCAGTCAGGTGACGTTATGTCTGAGGCGCAACTGTTTCTATTATTTTTAAATTTTTTAAATTTTTTAAATAAATTTACAGTACCCGATTTTTTTTTTTCCAATTAAGGGGCAATTTAGCGTGGCCAATTCACCTACTCTGCACATCTTTTTGAATTGTAGCATTGAGACACACGCAAACACGGGGAGAATGTGAAAACTCCACATGGGCAGTGACCCGGGGCTGGGAGTGAATCCGGGTCCTCGGCGACGTGAGGCATCATGCTAACCACTGTGCCGCCATGCAGCCCAGTTTCAATCAGAGTAATGTATCTCAGTGCTCTCGGCCACGTCTCATTATATATGCTTGGTCACACGGGATCAGAGGCAAGATGGATCCAGAATTGGCTAGATCATAGAAGGCAGAGAGTAGCAATGGAAGGGTGCTTTTCTGATTGGAGGGCTGTGACTAGTAGTGTTCCGCAGGGATCAGTGCTGGGACCTTTGCTGTTTGTAGTATATATAAATGATTTGGAGGAAAATGTAACTGGTCTGATTAGTAAGTTTGCGGACGACACAAAGGTTGGTGGAATTGTGGATAGCGATGAGGACTGTCATAGATCGTTTGAAATGAAATGAAAATCGCTTATTGTCACAAGTAGGCTTCAAATGAGTTAACTGTGAAAAGCCCCTAGTCGCCACATTCCGGTGCCTGTTCGGGGAGGCAGAACCGTGCTGCTGGCCTGCCTTGGTCTGCTTTAAACGCCAGCGATTTAGCCCTGTGCTAAAGCAGCCCCAGAGACTTGGGCGGCGAGATAGTAGATGAAGTTTAATCCGGACAAATGTGAGGTAATGCATTTTGGAAGGTCTAATACAGGTAGGGAATATACAGTGAATGGTAGAACCCTCAAGAGTATTGACAGTCAGAGAGATCTTGGTGTACAGGTCCACAGGTCACTGAAAGGGGCAACACAGGTGGAGAAGGTAGTCAAGAAGGCATACGACATGCTTGCCTTCATTGGCCGGGGCATTGAGTATAAAAATTGCAAGTCATGTTGCAGCTGAATAGAACCTTAGTTAGGCCACACTTGGAGTATAGTGTTCAATTCTGTTCGCCACACTACCAGAAGGATGTGGAGGCTTTAGAGAGGGTGCAGAAGAGATTTACCCGGATGTTGCCTGGTATGGAGAGCATTAGTTATGAGGAGAGATTGAATAAACAACGGAGGTTGAGGGGTGACCTGATAGAGGTCTACAAAATTATGAGAGGCATAGACAGAGTGGATAGTCAGAGGCTTTTCCCCAGGGTAGAGGGGTCAATTACTAGGGGGCATAGGTTTAAGGTGCGAGTGGCAAGGTTTAGAGGAGATGTACGAGGTAGGTTTTTTACACAGAGGGTAGTGGGTGCCTGGAACTCGCTACCGGAGGAGGTGGTGGAAGCAGGGACGTTAGTGACGTTTAAGGAGCATCTTGACAAATACATGAATAGGATGGGAATAGAGGGATACGGACCCCGGAAGTGTAGAAGATTTTAGTTTCGACGGGCGGCATGGTCGGCGCAGTCTTTTAGGGCTGAAGGGCCTATTCCTGTGCTGTACTTTTCTTTGTTCTTTGTACCCATTTGGGTATTTATCTACACTCCGTGAGACCCATGGGCCAGAAAATGTGGAGGGAAGGAAGCAAATCAATTTGGATGTCAGGCGTCACTTCCCAATATATTTGTATGTGATGTGTGAGGAAGGAGCAGGCTAAGGCAGTCCCAGTGATTGGGGGGTAAACACATTCATAGGGAACTTTCAGTGATTTTCCAATCATGGACTCGAATTGGCCAAATATCTTCAAAATAGAGCTCAGGGATAATCCAAGGACTGCAGTCTCTGGCTCGAACAGCTACTGGGAATCAAAATATTAGAGGAGGAAATATGAGATGCAGATAATGGTTAGACATGGTGTGGTGAGAGTATTTAACAGGTTTTTGAAGAAATGAGAGATTCTGCTAGCAAAGGGAAATTCACTGGGTGTGTAAGGTTTAGATTTCAGCAAGGTATTTGTAACTGTCCTCCACATGTCCACAAGGTATTGACTGAAAGTTGCCCAAACCAGAAAAGTGGAGGACCTCTGTGAATTGAGCTATCTAAGATGTTAAGTGGTCACGAGTGGATTTCCAGGGGAATCAATGCAGGGCCATTGCGGTTTACGGTGTACATAAATGATTTGGAGCTGGGTATACAAAGAGAGCTGTCTAAAATTCAGACAATAGGGACCAGGCAAACCAAAAGCAAAGGGGAAAGGAAATAAAAGCTGGAAACACAAAACATGTCAATCATCAGCTGTCCAGAGGTTCTGTCCAAAAATGCTGATCGAGCTGCTGTTTCCTGCTTTCTCTAGTTTTGGTTCCGATTTCTAGTATTTACAATATTTTGCCTTTTATTTAAATAACAAAGGGTTTGGGATAGTTGGGAAGACTGATGGGTGGTAATTTGGAGGTCGGTGGGCGAAGGCAATAGCGTAATGTGCAGTGAAGTATGATAACCAAATCGTGGCCAGAAAAATAGAGCATGATCCCAGGAGACTGCCATGACCATTTAGTATTGTCTCCCCCGGATATATCTTGCTGGCCATCATACTACAGTAAAGGAAATAGAGCCGTTGGAAGTATTGCAGTAAAGGGTATTAGATTGGGGCTGGTTTAGCACAGTGGGCTAAACAGCTGTCTTGTAATGCAGAACAAGGCCAGCAGCACGGGTTCAATTCCCGTACCAGCCTCCCCGAACAGGCGCCGGAATGTGGCGACCAGGAGCTTTTCACAGTAACTTCATTGAAGCCTACTCGTGACAATAAGTGATTATTATTATTAGATTGGTATGTAGATTAAGGCATCCAAGAGGAAAGTTCAGAAGTCTGGAATTGTTTACACGTGGAGGAAAAAAACCTCCAAGGGCATGCAATGGAAGTATTCAGGATTTTTAAGGGAATAGATAAATTGAGGAGTAGAAATTGCCATAAGCTGCAGAATCAGAGGACAAATGGGCTCATGCTCAGAAGGTGAAATGAACACGGTTTAGATTAATGCAGAGGAATGAATAAGTGAAGTGATGGCAGAAAGGTAGAAAACTTTACGGGATAATTTTATAGATATTTGAAGAAGATCATTTTTAACATCTAGATGAACTGCAGAGTCCTTATGGTGCTGTATTTTTCTAAGTATGTTTGGGGATTTCTTGCTGTAATATATATTAAAATGCTGCAGTTTGATGTGTGCGTTCTCAAGTAATTAAATTCTGTAATAGAGCAGGTTCAGGAGATGTAGGTTAAGGTTCAGACAGGTATCTGAACCCACATGCTTCAGACAACAATACCTAGTTTGGTCATATCAGTGATCTGTTCTGGTCAAGGTGACCTGGTTCACCTGAATTCAGTAGTGTAGTCACCATGGAGAGGCAGAGGTGTAGTAGTACTCTCACTGGGTTCGAAATCCAGAGACCCAGGGTAATGCTCTGGGGTCATGGATTTGAATCCCACTGTGGTGAAATTTGAATCACTTAAAAATCTGAACTTAAATGTCTGATGATGACTGTGAAACCATTTGTGTAAAATTCCAACAGGTTCACTAATATCCTTTAAAGAAGGAAATACGTCATCCTTACCTAGTCTGGCCTATTTGTGACTTCAGACACATAGCAATGCTGTTGACTCTGAAATGGCCTAGCAAGTTATTCAGTTCAAGGGCAATTAGGGATGGGTAATAAGCAACACCCACATCCCATGAATGAATTTAAAAAAATCATCAGGTGAGATTCCTCTTACTGGGGTTGTAAGATACTTTATTATTCCTGTTATGGTGTAGGGCATTTTTAATATGTCTTTCTCTTTGTGAGTACTGTGTCACTAGTTGTGGTGTGGATCAGCATGTAGAGCTCAACACCAGGTGGTAGGAACTGGAATGTGGAGGACAGAGGGACAAAGGGAGAAGAATTATGACCGAAGATTTCAATGACGGAACAAAGATACACACATGCACACAGATTCAGGCATGTCAGGACATGCCACTGGGATGGCGGCTAACCACCAGAAACCCTGTCTACAGACACTGACCTGGGCAATGGGCTCTTGCGTATGTTTAACTGGCTTTCCTCCTGCCTTACTAAGGTACAGAAATCGCATCCATTGCAGGAAATAACCATGCACAGGATGGGATAGGTAATTCAATCAGGCGACTTGACAATATTATAAGCCAAGAGACCAGAGCCAGAAAGGGGTAGAAAACCGCAGCTCAGGGACTTCAGGGTTGCAGCCAGGAAGTGTGACTTAGTGACTGGAGGGTGATAAACCGATAGACAAGGCTGCACAGTGGACACAAAAGTCTCCTTATAGGTGAGCCTTGTGAACAGCAGTTTGTCTGATGACATATCAGTAGCAGAATAGGAGATTTGTGGTGAACGCAGTAAAACGCAAGCAGGAGCTGGAGGAAAAAGACCAGAGGATCGTGAGATGGCTGTGAAAGGGTTAATGAAACAGGTTAATGAAAGGTTTGAGCTGAAAAGTGAACGGTGGTTAACTCAGTCTCTGGATTCTGGTGATCTTTGTGAGGGGTTTTCAGGATGGAAGGCATAGTGATCACAAAGATACACAAAGCTTTTTTGAAGAACTAAACTAATTTTATTAACACTACTAAATTTGAGTTTGACACTTATTCTAAATAGCAAACATACATGTAAGAATTAAACTACACTCACTGACACTATCTCTATCAATTAACAATAACTATTGTATCTTAACTAGCTCTGCAATACACTATGAATCAGGGGCAAAATTCTCCCCCAACGGCGCGATGTCCGCCGACTGGCGCCAAAAACGGCGCCAATCAGACGGGCATCGCGCCGGCCCAAAGGTGCGGAATGCTCCGCATCTTTGGGGGCCGAGCCCCAACATTGAGGGGCTAGACCGATGCCGGAGGGATTTCCGCCCCGCCAGCTGGCAGAAATGGCGTTTGTTGCCCTGCCAGCTGGCGCGGAAATGCGGCGCATGCGCGGGAGCGTCAGCGGCCGCTGAAAGTTTCCCGTGCATGCGCAGTGGGGAGAGTCACTTCCGCCGCCGCCATGGTGGAGGCTGTGGCGGAGGCGGAAGGGAAAGAGTGCCCCCACGGCACAGGCCCGCCCGCGGATCGGTGGGCCCCGATCGCGGTTCCCTCTGCTTAGCAGGAATCTTTGACGGCAGGCCCGGTCGAATGACAGGCTCTGCCGGTATACAAAAGGCTGATGCGACGCTTCCTTCCCACCTCCTCCTCGGCTCTCCATCCTCACTGGCTGCCTCCTGTTCCTCTGGGGCAGGCTCTGCTGCTGCAGGGCCTTCCTCGAGCAGCTCCTGCTCATACAGCCTCAGTGCATCCTCCAGGGCTGCAGTGGGTAGGATGCTGGCCACCATTCTCTCTGTGTTTGCAAATTGTGCGCGGGGGGGGGGGGGGGCTGTAAACTGTCACCGTAAAGCTGTGACCTGATTGGCTGGTAGGGAATCTGTTAAATTTGAAAAATAACTAATTTAAACTAATTAATTAACTAGGTAGAGTAGTAACTAAACCTGAGGGTGGAGATTAGTATATAGCATTTAATTTTACAGTAGAAATCTAGCGCCAGGGGCCATATAGTCAATTGTGACTTAATCTAATAACAATTTAATAAGTATTTATTTCAAATTAATTAACTAGTGCTTAAAAATCACTCAGTGGAGTGCAGTGCTCGAAATGGGAGAAGTGGGAGATCTGTGACGCTTCCAGCGTTCTGGTCAACTACATCTGCAGCAAGTGTAACAATGGCAGCTTCTCACAGGCTGCATGGTTCGGTTAGAGCAGCAGTTGGATGCACTTAGGAGCATGCAGGTGGCGGGAAGCATCTTAGATAGGAGTTATAGAGACGTGGTCATACCCAAGGTGCAGGCTGACAGATGGGTGAGTGCTAGAAAGGGCAGGCAGTCAGTGCAGGAATCCCCTGTGGCTGTCCCCCTCTCTAACAGGTATAATGTTTTGTATACTGTTGGGGGGGGATAGCCTATCAGGGGAAAACAACAGCAGCCAGAACAGTGGCACCACAACTGGCTCTGTTGCTCAACAGGGGAGGGCAAAGTGCAGGAGAGCGATAGTTATAGGGGACTCTATAGTAAGGGGCACAGATAGGCGCTTCTGTGGAACGTGAAAGAGACTCCAGGATGGTATGTTGTCTCCCTGATACCAGTGCCAAGGATGTCTCTAAACGAACACAGGACATCCTGAAGGGGGAGGGTGAACAGCCAGAGGTCGTAGTACACATACGTACAACGACATAGGCAGGAAGAGTGATGAGGTCCTGCAGAAGGAGTTCAGGGAGTTAGACAGTAAGCTAAGAAGCAGGACCTCTAGGGTGGTAATCTCAGGATTACACCATGTGCCACGTGCCAGTGAGGCTAGAAATAGGAGGATAGTACAGCTAAATACGTGGCTAAACTGGTGGTGTAGGAGGGAGGGTTTCAGAGTTCTGGACCATTAGGAGCTCTTCCAGGGCAGGTGGGACCTGTACAAGAAGGACAGGTTGCATCTAAACTGGAGAGGCATAAATATTCTGGCCGGGAGGTTTTCTCGAGTCACTCTGGAGGATTTAAACTAGTATTCCACGGGGTTGGAAACCAAAATGTGAGCTTTGAAAGTGTAATAACTGAAGGGGAAATGAGAACAGAAATAAGAGAACAACATCACCCTATCTGCTCAAACGCAGTCCTTCTTGTGGAAGCATGGTAGCATGGTGGTTAGCATAATTGCTTCACAGCTCCAGGGTCCCAGGTTCGATTCCCAGCTTGGGTCACTGTCTGTGCGGAGTCTGCATGTTCTCCACGTGTGTGCGTGGGTTTCCTCCGGGTGCTCCGGTTTCCTCCAACAGTCCAAAGATGTGCAGGTTAGGTGGATTGGCCATGCTAAATTGCCCTTAATGTCCAAAATTGCTCTCAGTGTTGGGTGGGGTTACTGGGTTATGGGGATAGTGTGGAGGTGTGGGTTTTGGGTGCTCTTTCAAAGAGCCGGTGCAGACTCGATGGGCCGAATGGCCTCCTTCTGCACTGTAAATTCTACGATAAATTCTATGAAGTGTATTTGTTTCAATGCCAGAAATACAGCAGGTAAGGCAGATGACCTTAGAGTACTTATTAGTACTTGGAACTATGTTGTTGTGGCTATCACAGAAACATGGTTAAAGGAATGGTTAGGATTGGCAGCTGAATGTTGGGGGATATAGATGCTTCAGGGGAGATAGAGGGGGATGTAAAAGGGATGGGGGAGTAGCATTACTGGTGAAGGAGAATATTATAGCCGTACTGCGGGAGGACACCTCGGAGGACTCATTCAATGAGGCAATCTGGGTAGAGCTCAGGAACAGGAAGGGGCAATCACAATGTTGGGGCTTTATTACAGGCCTCCAACTGCCAGCAAGAGTTAGAGGAGACGATAGGTAGAGAGATTTTGGATAGGTGCAAAAGTAACAGGGTTGTTGTGGTAGGGGATTTTAATTTCCACTATATTGACTGGGACTCACTTAGTGCTAGGTGTTTGGACCGGGCGGAGTTTGTAAGGTGTGTCCAGGAAAGCTTCTTTTTTTAAAAATAAATTTAAAGTACCCAATTCACTTTTTCCAATTAAGGGGCAATTTAACGTGGCCAATCCACATACCCTGCACATCTTTGGGTTGTGGGGGCGAAACCCACGCAAACACGGGGAGAATGTGCAAACTCCACACGGACAGTGACCCAGAGCCGGGATCGAACCTGGGATCTCGGTGCCGTGAGGCAGCTGTGCTAATCATTGTGCCACTATGCTGCCCTGCCAGGAAGGCTTCTTGATGCAATATGTAGATAACCCAACTAGGGAAGGGGCAGTACTGGATCTGGTATTGGGGAATGAGCCTGGACAGGTGGTTGAGGTTTCAGTAGGGGAACATTTTGGGAGTAGTGACCACAATTCCATAAGTTTTAGGGTCCTTTGGATAGGGTTGAAGTTGGGTTAAGCTGCTAAACTGGGGAAAGGCAAATTACGATAATATTGGACAGGAATTGAAGAATTTGGATTGTGTGCGGCTGTTGGAGGGTAAATCAACATTGGCCATGTGGGCATCTTCAAGTGACAGTTGATTAGGATTCAGGAAAGTCAGGTTCCTAAGAGAATGAAGGAGAAGTATGGGAAGTTTAGGTAGCCTTGGATAACAAGGGATATTGTGAGCCTCGTCAAAAATGAAAAAGGAGGCTTTTGTACGGTCTAGAAAGGTGGGGACAGTCGAAACCCTTCAGGAGTATAAAGAAAATATCATAGAATCATAGAATCTACAGTGCAGAAGGAGGCAATTTGGCGCACCGAGTCTGCACTGGCCCTTGGAAAGACCACCCTACTTAAGTCCATGCCTCCACCCTATCCCTGTAATCACACCTAAACTTTTGGACACAATGGGGCAATTTAGCATGGCCAATCCACCATACCTGCACATGTTTGAACTGTGGGAGGAAACCGGAGCACCCTGAGGAAACCCACGCAGACACAGGGAGAAAGTGCAAACTCCACACAGACAATCACCTGAGGCCGAAATTGAACCCGGGTCCCTGGAGTAGTGATCGAGTAGTGCTAACCACTGTGCCACCATGCTGCCCTTGTAGGAGGGTACTTAAGTGAGAAATTAGGAGGGCTAGGACGGGTCATGAAAAGTCCTAGGCATGTAGGATTAAGGTGGATCCCAAAACTTTTTATTCATGTGTAAAAAGAAAGATTGTGGCCAGGGAAAGGATTGGACCATTCAAGGACTGTGGGGGGATCTATGTGTTGAGCCAGAGGAAATGGCCGAGGTACCAAATGAGTGTTCACCAAAGAAAAGGACTTTGTGGAAGATGATTCGTGGGTAGGGTGTGTGGATAGTCTGGGTCATGTTGACATCAAAAAGGAGGTATTGGGTGTTTTAAAGTGCATTAAGGTACATGCGTCTCCTAGGCCGAATGAGATTTATCCCAGAATGCTGAGGGAAGCAACGGAGGAAATTGCTGGGGCCTTGACTGACATCTTTGTATTCTCATTGGCTACAGGTGAGATCCCAGAGGACTGGAGAATGGATAATGTGGTAACGCTCTTTATGAAAGGTACAGGGATAACCCTGGAAACAATAGGAAGGTGAGCCTCACGTCGGTAGTAGGTAAACTATTGGACAGAATTCTCAGGGACAGGATTTATACCCATTTGGAAATAAATGGACTCATTAGCAATGGACAGCACGGTTTTGTGAAGGGGAGGTCGTGCCTCACTAACTTGATTGGGTATTTTGAGGAGGTGACAAAGATGACTGATGAGAGGAGGGCGGTGGTTGTTGTTCACATGGACTTCAGTAAAGCCTTTGACAAGGTGCCTCATGGCAGACTGGTTCAAAAGGTGAAGTCACACGGGATCAGAGGTGAGGTGGCAAGATGGATACAGAACTGGCTTGGTCACAGAAGGCAGAGGATAGCAGTAGAAGGTGTTTTTCTAAATGGAAGGTTGTGACTAGTGGTGTTCCACAGGGATCGGTGCTGGGGCCTCTGTTGTTTGTAGTATACATAAAGTATTTAGAGGAAAATATAAGTTCACGGATGACACCAAGGTTGGTGAAGTGGCTTTTGTGTTGTGGATTGTCAGAGGATACAGCAGGACATAGATAGGTTGGAGGCTTGGGCAGAGAAATGGTAAATGGAGTTTAATCCAGACAAATGTGAGGTATTGCATTTTGGTCGGCCTAACATAGAGGGGAAATATACAGTAAATGGCAAAACTCTTAGGAATATAGAAAGTCAGAGAGATCTGGGCATACAGGTCCACAGATCTTCGAAAGTGGCAACACAAGTGGACAAGGTAATCAAGAAAGCATTCGGTATGCTTTCCTTCATTGGGCGGGGCATCGAGTATAAAAACTGGCAAGTCACGCTGCAGTTGGAGAGAACCTTGGTAAGGCCGCACAATTCTGGTCGCCACACTACCAGAAGGATGTGGAGGCTTTGGAGAGGTTGCAGAGAAGGTTTATAAAAATGTTGCCTGGTCTGGAGGGTGTTAGCTATGCGGTGAGGCTGAATAGATTTGTACTGTTTCATTAGAACGACGGAGGTTGAGGGGTGGCCTGATAGAGGTCTACAAGATTATGAGGGGTCATGGATAAAGTTGATGGGCAGGCACTCTTTCCCAGGGTGGAGGGGCCAGTCACCAGAGGCATAGGTTTAAGGTCCGTGGGGCAAAGTTTGGAGGAGGTTTGCGAGGCTTGTTTTTTTACACAGAGGGTGGTGAGTGCCTGGAACAAGTTGCCAGGGGAGGTTGTGGAAGCAGATACATTAACGGTGTTCCAAAGTCATCTCAACAAGTACATGGATAGGATGGGTATAGAGGGAATCGGCACTAGGAAGGGCTGAGGGGTTTGCCCGAGGATGGTATCATGACCAGTACAGGCTTGAAGAGCCGTAGAGCCTGTTCCTGTGCTGTATTGTTCTTTGTTCTTTAGACTTCGGAATCCAACCAGGAATGAATATTGTCTGCAGGGGGTGAAAGGCAGACATGTTAGCATGTGCGTAACCCGGTGCCCAACCAGATTGAACAGGCTACATTGGCCCCAGCCTGCACTGCAGCCTCTGCCCTTGCATGTCCCCATCCCCTCCCCTCCCACTCTCCCATCCGCACACCCACCCTGGCACTCTGCCCTCCGAACTGCACCACCAACCCTGTTGGTGCCGGGTGCAGCGGGAGCCTCTGGCCCCGACACCTGTCCCTCCCGGTAGGGGTACCAGTGGCAAGCCCTACCCATGCCAGTGGAATACTTAGTGGCCCCTGTCCGGCGCCTCCTGTAGGGGCTACTGTGGGTAGTCCCCAATGGGTGGGCCGCGTGATTCCCCGTTGGCTGGTGTAACCTGGTGTGGGGGGTTTTGGTGCGGGGGGGGGGTTGGGTGTGTGGAGTGACAGGGTGGGTGTTGGGCTGGGCTTGGGGCACCCATATGGCTGGTGTCATTGAGCGCAACCACAGGCTCTGATGGGCGGTTACTGCGGCAATGGCGGTCCATGCCTGGACACACCGGTCCTGGGGGGGGGGGGTCACCCTGAACCCATGTCCTGGTCACCCCCAACTACTCCCCACCACTCCCCACCCGCGGCCCTGGCAGGCAACCCCCCCCCCACCCCTCAGCAAGCCCTGCCAGCGACTTGACTAGCAACCCACGGTCACGCCTCTGGGAACATGTCTCCTCTCTCTCCCACAAAAGCCAAGGCACCTATTTCCCGATTTTTAAAACCACAAGTGAACCTCGCTGTCAGCAATTCCTCCTGGCAGAGGCGGAGCATCGCGGAGGCTCTGGAGAATACCGGGTCGGGCCCATTAATTATATGCCAACGGCATTTACTGTACGTGAGGAGTAGAACGCATTGACATCGCTGAGGCACCAGTGCATGGCAGTCTGTCGGGCGCCCCAGAAGTTGTTAATGTTTGAATGGTTTGTAAATTGGAATATCAAGGTTAGAGACCTTTCAAACAGTTAAACGGTTCCTTTATGCTGGGGGAGTCATTGGAGTTCTTGCTCTGAAATAGTTGGGAACTGAAATTTGTAAAAGTTTCATAAACCTTTCTTTGTTCAGGAAAAAGCAGGCTGAACTGGTTTGGCAGTATTTGAGGGACGTATGTGTTTCTTGATTTAAAAAAAAGTGGGAGGGGAAAAAGGGTGGCATTTTAAAACAATTGGAAGAGTGATTTATAACACTGAGCGGAGCATGTTGCAATCTGAAAAGGTTGTCTCGGGAAAAAAATGAGTTTGAAACAAAAAAAATCAAAAGCTTTTTTTTTTGCAGGTAAAAAATAGTTCAAACACTAGCATTGGTATATGCTAATATCTTTGTTCTCTTTTTTTAAAAGGCTGGTTGGTGAAGACATCACTTGTCCATCTAAAGGCTTTTGTCGTGTCCTCTTTCAAAGCAGTAGAAATGGTACAGGCTAGGGTGGGTTTTTTGGAATGACTGCACAAGGGAAACTATAGCATAGTGAACATGGCTAGCCCTTTGTGGTACAATTTCCAAAGTCAATAAAATGGTTCCGCATTATCCAGATGAATTTAGCAATGGCCCAAACCAAGACATCTCGCTGACAGGAAAATATTATGTGCATGGTGAGTCAAATCATGCCAATCGGAGGGCAGCACGGTTCGATCCTGGTCCCAGGTTACTGTCCGTGTGGAGTTTGCACATTCCCTCCGTGTCTGGGTGGGTCTCACCCCCACAACCCAAAGATGTGCAGGGTACTTGGATTGGCCACGGTAAATTGTCCCTTAATTGAGAAAAAAAAGAATTGGGTACTATAAATGTATTAAAAAATATGTCAAGTGTATAGGGTTGTGAGGATCTCCTACAAATCCTGTAACAGTGGGATGATCATAGAATCATAGAATTTACAGTGCAGAAGGAGGCCATTCAGCCCATCGAGTCTGCACCGGCTCTTGGAATGAGCATCCTACTTAAGCTCACACCTCCACCCTATCCCCGTAACCCAGCAACTCCATCTAACCTAAGGGCAATTTTAGCATGGCCAATCCACCTAACCTGCACACCTTTGGACTGTGGGAGGAAACCGGAGCACCCGGAGGTAACCCACGCAGACACAGGGAGAACGCGCAGACAGTGACCCAAGCGGGAATCGAACTCAGGACCCTGGCGCTGTGAAGCCATAGTGCTAACCACTATGCTACTGTGCTAATTATGCAAATACAACTCCTCTACTGCCTGTGAGACCACAGCAGCAGCCGAGATGATTTTTGAGGCAAAAATAGACCCCGAGAGCTTCTGGTTACGATCTCCACTCTGGTGCCCTCACAGGCAGAGCAGGAAAGTATACAGAAAATCAGCAAGTCACATGTGCATCTAGAGCCAAAACCGTAAGTAATAAATAACTATAATATTCCTGTGACCAACTGGTCACAGAGCAAAATAATGTTTTGTTTTCTGTTTTACAGGAAATGTTAATCTTAATGATATTTGCATTTGGAGAAGGTGGTGAAGGTTTTCGAATCACAATATATGGGTGTTCTGATCCTGATGCATCATTACAAACACCCAGTAGTGACATCCCATGGTGCATGATTAGTCAGCTGTTGCACATCTGGCGACCCTGAGTCCACCAAACTGACACTCACCAGTCTTCAGGTGGAATGTAGTATCCTGTAGGACTGGCAACAAATAAATGATTTTTTAAGGTAAGTACCTATTTTCAGAGAGTGAGGTAAAGGCCACCATATTCCATGACTCTAGACTTCAAACTGGCAAGGAAAGCCCGCACCCAGCCCCAGGATTTGCGTGCTCTGGCCCGATTGGCTGAATGGTCACATGATCCTCCGAGAACTCGCCTCTTAAAGGGGCACGCTACCACATCTCTCCTCCTTTAAGTTCCTGATTAACACAATTCAATAACAATGGAACTATTTACAATATTATACAACAAATGGATCTCAACCCAGTCCCGTATAAGTTAAGTATGTCAGGGAACTTCTTGATCCTTTGGGAGAATCTTAATTCACTAGCAGGTGCTCCAGCAGTAGGGGTAAATTTGGTTTGAACCTCAATAGGTTGACTCTCGACTTACGAAGGTGGAACGTTAATTGACTCTTCCTTGGGATAGATTGTTGCAGCATTACTTTCATCCATAGCAATATCACTGAGATGCATACTAGGGGCGGACCGCCCCACTGGCTCTGTGCATGATTCTCTTCTTCTCAAATGGTCCAGGTGTTTCTTCACCCTTTTACCTTGGACATCTATTTGATGTGACACTGGACCCAATTTGGACCAGCACCAAATGTTTTACATTTACCAAGTCATCCACCTCAAATGTTCTCTCAGTTTTTGTTGAGTGGTGATGTCTCTTCTGTGCATTCTGTTTTGGCTCCATCCTCCCTGTGATGATATGCAAACATGCAGCTAATGAACACATAGAATAGGACACGACCAATGAGCAGTCAGGACATTCAGGGGTGGTATCTCGCTATAAAAGGGATGAGGCACTCACACCCGCCTCTTTCCACAGACTAACATCTACAGAGTGAGACAGGGTGTATCCTCAGCATCACACCCCAGCACGTGGCTTAGAGCAAGGCTGGTTCAGTTAGACTGAGTTACTACATTTAGATTAGCAGAGAGTCAAACCCATTGAGAACTGTGCTAATAGTTCAAGAAAACACATTGAACTCACTTCAAAGTCTGGAGCATCTTTTACTCAAAACTGCATCAAGTGGCAGCTTGTGTTATTCCAAATTACATAACACAACACTCCCCACTAAATTTAGGTGTTAGTCCAAACCCCAAGTACGTCACTTCATCAGCCTGGAGCGTACACATTTCCATTTTTAGCCTTACTCTGGCCTTCTTAAATCTTTTTGAAACTTCTTTGAGATTTGCGAGGTGCTCCTCTTCGGATGCTCCTGTAATCAGTACATCATCTAGACCTCAGGTAAATCTTGTAATAGGCTCTCCATTATGCGTTGAAAGATTGCACAAGCTGATGATACTCCAACTGGAAATCTTGAGTAGTGGGGCTCTTATGTGTGTTAATAACGACAAACATTCTGGATGTCTCATCCAGCTCCAGCTTCTGGTATGCAAGATTCATGTCTAACTTAGAGTAAGTCAAACCTCCAGCTAGCTTGGTGTACAGGTCTTCTATTTTAGGTGTAGGATACCTGTCAAATTTTACCAATTGATTGACTGTTAATTTATAGTCGCCATATATTCATACAATCTTATATCTGGCTGAAATATTGGCACAATGGCAGCTCCCTACTCCGCGATCTACATAGATGGGGTTGATCATGCCTAATTCTTCCAGCCGCTTGAGTTCAGACTCAACCTTCTCATTTAAGACACAGGGAACGGGTTAGGCTCTGTAAAACATGGCCACAGGATCCGTGTAGATTTTTAACTTTTAGGCTCTGTATCTTGCCTAACCCATCTTGGAACACCTCCTGGTATTTTTTTTTTTTTAAAGTCGTTAATTTTGAAGATTTCTATTCAATTTACTATAAATTGGCAAAACCAATCTTTACGCATCAAACATGGCCCTTGCCCATGACCCCCCCCCCCCAATATTATTACAGACAGTTGAACTGACTGGTGCCAGTAGCTTACGGACATTGTTGTTCTCCCTAGGATCCTTGAACCTTCCCCAGTGTACATGGCTAGCCTGGCCATCGTGCTTTTTAACTTCAGAGGCTGGACACCCCTCAGCAAATAACGATACATTTGTTCTCCTGCTTCTGTAGCGGAGGCACCCATGTCCACCTCAGTTTGAGTGGCTGACCATTTACCATTAACACAATCGTGATTGAGGCCGTCTCGCCCACCTTTTAAAAAAAATATTTTTATTGGTATTTTTCCAGTTTATACAGAGGAACAGCTCAATACCTGGTATTTACAAATAAAGTTGTTCCTTATTTGCAGAGATTTTAACATGGGGTTCCCCCCCCCCCCACCCATCTGCCATCCCCCTCCCCTCCCTTTCCTTTCCTTCCCCTGCCTTCCCCCGTCCTCTCCCCCTCTCTGCCCCACCCCTCCCTTTCCTCTGTTGATAGCTTAGTTTCCCTCTTAGCGTCCCGCTTCTTTCTGTTACGGTTTTTAGTTGTTGTCTTCGGGGGGAGGGGGGTTGCTACGTGGCCCCTCCCCTCCTCCCTTTTTCCCCATGTTTTGTTCTGTGATTCCCTTGGGTTATCTTCTCTCTCCTTCCCCCTCTGCTTCTTTCCATTGTGTGTCCTCAGTTGTTTTCCTCCCTCCCGCTTCCGCCCTCCCCCACTTCTCTTCCCAGTCGCTATTGGCCTCGAACAGGTCATGGAACTGGCTAATGAATAGCTCCCACGCTTTGTGGAAGCCCTCGTCTGACCCTCGGATGGTGTATTTGATCTTCTCCAGGTGGAGAAATTCCGCCAGGCCTGCCAGCCAGTCTGCAGCTGTGGGTGGTGCTGCTGATCGCCAGCTGAGCAGGATTCTCCGGCGTGCGATTAAGGAAGCAAAAGCTACGTCGTCGGCCCTCTTCCCCATACGTAGTTCTGGCTGGTCTGATACCCCAAATACTGCCACTCTCATACACGCTCCACCCTCACCCCCACAACCTTGGACATCACCTCAAAGAAGGCTATCCAGAACCCAGAACATGTGGGCGTGGTTGGCCGGGCCTCTCTGGCACCGTTCACATTTGTCCCCCACCTCTGGGAAGAACCTGCTCATTCGGGTTCTGGTCAGGTGAGCTCTGTTCACCACTTCAAACTGCATGAGGCAGAGCCTAGCTAGGAGGAGATGGAGTTAGCCCTGCTCAGTGCTTCGCTCCAGAGTCCCCAACCAACTTTGTATGATCTATTTGAGCTGCTCGCAGAAAAATACTTTTCACTGTACCTCGGAACACGTGACAATAAACAAATCCAAATCCAAATTCTTTTTTTTAAATTTAGAGTCCCCAATTATTTTTTTTCCCAATTAAGAGGCAATTTAGGGAGGCCAATCCACCTAACCTGCACATCTTTAGGTTGTGGGGGTGAAATCCACGCAGACACGAAGAGAATGTGCAAACTTCACACAGACAGTGACCCAGGGCCGGGATTCGAACCCGAGTCCTCAGCGCCGTAGGCAGCAGTGCTAACCACTGTGCCACGTGCCGCCCACCCAAATCCAAATTCGGCCTCTCATTTCGTCTGGCTTCGTCCAGTGGTAGCCTTGCCCTATCCAGAAACCATCCGTGTATGTTCCCACAGTTCCCCCCCTCCTTACTGTCCGGGTTTATTAGTTACTCTAGTAGTGTGTCTCTTGTGGAGAAAGTGTTTAATTTGGAGGCGCCTGAGCTCCTGTCCAGTCGGTAGGTCCAGGTCCTCCATCAGTTCGCCCAGGTTCACGCGTCTGTCCCCTATGTAAAATTCCCTGACTTCCAGCGTCCATCTGTCCTGTTTCCATTTTTTAAAGGTGACGTCGAGCATGGTTGGTGGGAATTTGTGGTGGTCACAGATGGGGGCCATGGGGAACATCTTGGTTAAATCGAAATGCAGCCTCATTTGGTTCGATGTCTTCAGTGTGGCTGCCACCACTGGACAGGTTGTGTACTTTGTCGGAGGGGACGGGAGCGCTATCATGGCAAGGGCCCGGAGGGTCATTCCCTTGCAGGAGCAATCCTCCAGCCTCACTCATTCCGTGTTGGATTCTCGTATCCATCCCCTTACCCCTCTTGGCTGTGGCTCTCAATGGTATATTGTAGATTCGGCAGGGCCAGACCACCAATGTTTTTCCTCCTTTGCAGTGTCGACTTAGGAATCCTTGGGTTCTTAGCCCCCTACACAAATGTCGTGATCATTTTGTCTACTTTGTGGAAAAAGGCCTTGGAGATGAAGATCGGTATGGACTAAACAGGAAGAGGAACCTCGACAGTACATTCATTTTGATCGTCTGCACACTCCACCCCAGGGAAAACGGGTGTGCATCCCATCTCTGTATGTCCTTTTTTACTTCCTCCGCCAGGCTGGTCAGGTTCCACTTGTGGATCTGTGTCCAGTCATGGGCTCTCTGGATTTCCAGTCAGTGTTTCTTGTTTTGGGCTAGTTTGAATGGTAGTCCCTCCAGCCCTGTCTCTTCACCACTCAGGTTCATCGGGAATGCCTCGCTCTTTCCCAGGTTGAGTTTGTAGCCCGAGAAGGCTCCGAACTGTTCCAGAAGTTGCATAATTGCTTTCAGGCCGTTCTGAGGGTCCGAGACATAGAGGAGCAGGTCATCCGCATAGAGCGACACTCTGTGCACTCTATCCCCTCTTTGGATACCCTTTTCACATCTCGCAGGGCGATCGCTAGGGGTTCAATTGCCAGGGTGAACTGAAGCGGGGACAGCAGGCATCCCTGCCTTGTGCCTCTGTGTAGCTGGAAGTACTCAGAGCTGGTGGTGTTGGTCCAAACACTCGCCTTGGGGGCATTATACAATCTTGCCCACCTTAAGGATGTTTAACCTGCAGACTTTTCAGGGTTATTCTCAACACTGTGCACTGAAATTTTCTTTTGTTGGCCCATTGCAGGCTCTGCTTAGACTTGCACTTGCTCCTAATGTGCCTCCTCCTATTGCAGGCATAACATAAGAACATAAGAACCACCCGCCAGTGGAAACAACCTGCCCACATCTATCCTATCTATTCCCTTCATAATTTTATATGTTTCTATAAGATCCCCCCTCATCCTTCTAAATTCCAACAAGTACAGACCCAGTCTACTCAACCTTTCCTCGTAATCCAACCCCTTCAGCTCTGGGATTAACCTAGTGAATCTCCTCTGCACACCCTCCAGTGCCAGTATGTCCTTTCTCAGGTAAGGAGACCAAAACTGAACACAATACTCCAGGTGTGGCCTCACTAACATCTTATACAATTGCAGCATAACCTCCCTAGTCTTAAACTCCATCCCTCTAGCAATGAAGGACAAAATTCCATTTGCCTTCTTAATCACCTGTTGCACCTGTAAACCAACTTTTTGCGACTCATGCACGAGCACACCCAGGTCTCTCTGCACAGCAGCATGTTTTAATATTTTATCATTTAAATAATAATCCCTTTTGCTGTTATTCCTACCAAAATGGATAACCTCACATTTGTCAACAATGTATTCCATCTGCCAGACCCTAGCCCATTCACTTAACCTATCCAAATCCCTCTGCAGACTTCCGGTATCCTCTGCACTTTTTGCTTTATCACTCATCTTAGTGTCGTCTGCAAACTTGGACACATTGCCCTTGGTCCCCAACTCCAAATCATCTATGTAAATTGTGAACAATTGTGGGCCCCAACACTGATCCCTGAGGGACACCACTAGCTACTGATTGCCAACCAGAGATACACCCATTAATCCCCACTCTTTGCTTTCTATTAATTAACCAATCCTCTATCCATGCTAATACTTTACCCTTAATGCCATGCATCTTTATCTTATGCAGCAACTTTTTGTGTGGCACCTTGTCAAAGGCTTTCTGGAAATCCAGATATATCTACTGCTCTGGTAATGTCCTCAAAGAATTTCACTGAATTAGTTAGGCACGACCTGCCCTTTATGAACCCATGCTGCGTCTGCCCAATGGGACAACATCCATCCAGATGCCTCGCTATTTCTTCCTTGATGATAGATTCCAGCATCTTCCCTACTACCGAAGTTAAGCTCACTGGCCTATAATTCCCCGTTTTCTGCCTACCTCCTTTTTTAAACAGTGGTGTCACGTTTGCTAATTTCCAATCCGCCGGGACCACCCCAGAGACTAGTGAAATTTGGTAAATTATCACTAGTGCATTTGCAATTTCCCTAGCCATCTCTTTTAGCACTCTGGGATGCATTCCATCAGGGCCAGGAGACTTGTCTACCTTTAGCCCCATTAGCTTGCCCATCACTACCTCCTTAGTGATAACAATCATCTCAAGGTCCTCACCTGTCATAGCCTCATTTCTATCAATCACTGGCATGTTATTTGTGTCTTCCACTGTGAAGACCGACCCAAAAAACCTGTTCAGTTCTTCAGCCATTTCCTCATCTCCCATTATTAAATCTCCCTTCTCATCCTCTAAAGGACCAATATTTACCTTAGCCACTCTTTTTTGTTTATATATTTGTAGAAACTTTTACTATCTGTTTTTATATTCTGAGCAAGTTTACTCTCATAATCTATCTTACTCTTCTTTATAGTTTTTTAGTAGCTTTCTGTTGCCCCCTAAAGATTTCTAGTCTCCCACTGATCTTTGCCACTTTGTATGCTTTTTCCTTCAATTTGACACTCTCTCTTATTTCCTTAGATATCGATTTTCCCTCTTTCTACCGTCCTTTCTTTTTGTTGGTATAAACCTTTGCTGAGCACTGTGAAAAATCACTTGGAAGTTTCTCCACTGTTCCTCAACTGTTTCACCATAAAGTCTTTGCTCCCAGTCTACCTTAGCTAGCTCTTCTCTCATCCCATTGTAATCTCCTTTGTTTAAGCACAAAACACTAGTGTTTGATTTTACCTTCTCTTTTTTTGAAATAAATTTAGAGTACCCAATTCATTTTTTCCAATTAATGGGCAATTTAGCGTGGCCAATCCACCTACCCTGCACATCTTTGCTTTGTGGGGGCGAAACCCACGCAAACACGGGGAGAATGTGCAAACTCCACACGGACAGTGACCCAGAGCCGGGATCAAACCTGGGACCTCGGTGCCGTGAGGCAACAGTGCTACTCACTGTGCCACCGTGCTGCCCCGATTTTACCTTCTCACCCTCCATCTGTATTTTAAATTCCACCATATTGTGATCGCTCCTTCCGAGAGGATCCTTAACTGTAAGATCATTAATCAATCCTGTCTCATTAC
This sequence comes from Scyliorhinus torazame, assembly GCF_047496885.1. Classification (NCBI taxonomy): domain Eukaryota; kingdom Metazoa; phylum Chordata; class Chondrichthyes; order Carcharhiniformes; family Scyliorhinidae; genus Scyliorhinus; species Scyliorhinus torazame. Next base: position 256,693,842 of record NC_092710.1, read on the forward strand.
ACAGGACCAGATCTAGAACCATTTGTTCCCTCGTAGGTTCCATTACATACTGTTCTAGGAAACTATCGCGGATACATTCTATAAACTCCTCCTCAAGGCTGCCTTGACCGACCTGACCGACCGACCTGCCTTGACCGACATCCAGCTTCCCTGAATTTACATCTCTCCTGGAGGTGATCTCTCCCATACTGGTATCATTCTTTATTGCTCCTGTTCTGTGAACCATTTTCCCTATACCTCTGCACTCTCTTTTTCTCCAAGTCTCTTTGCTCATTATTTCCTGCGCCATTATTCCTGGCACCATGATTACCTGTAGCTTCCCGCCAAATTGATGGATCTTGTGTGCTTGCACACTTCAATTCCATCGCCCTCCCCACCCCGATTTTTGGCACTTTCCATATGCTGGGCGATCTCTAATGCCTCCTTTAAGCTGATCTCTGCCTCTGCTAATAATTTATTTTGGATGGCCATGTCGTTAACACATGTCTCTCAACATGTCACTGAGTGCAGACTCGAACTCGCACTATGCAGCCTTTCATCTTCTGCGCTCCACAAACACTGCTGTCATCTTGCCTGGGGCTCTTGTTGTCGAATTAAATTTGTATCGTTGCATTATCACCAAGGGCTTTGGGTGATAATGTTCCCTAACTAAATCCACAAGCTCCTTAAAAGTTCTGGAGTCGGGGGCATCTGGAGAGGTCCTCATCAGGTTATAAGGTGGAGCCCTGCAGGCTGTTAATAGGATTACCCACTGCTTCCCTCCACCCCCCCCCCCCCCCCCCCCATTTCCTTGTCAAAAGAAAATAGCGCAGGTTTTCAACATAAAGCACCCACTGCTCTGTGTTAGGGTCAAATGGCTTAAATTAACCAAAAAAGGGACATGTTGACACTCTCAGACTGCTGAACGAGTTTACTTTAAAAAAAAGGCTTCCACACGAGGTCTGCTCTACTAATTTCTGTAACAGGTGGAAGGCCCTCCAATTGATCCGTGTTGCCAAATATAGTATCCTATAAGAAGTGGATCAATGAATAAACAATTTATTCAGGTAGATAACTATTCACAGAGAGTGAGATAAAGGCTTCCATACTCCACGATTCCAGACTCCAAACTAGCAAAGAAAACCCACGCTCAGATCTAGGATTTGCGTGCTCTGGCCTGATATCGAACAGGTCACATGATCCTCCAATAACTCGCTCCTTAAAGGGGCACACCAGCACAGGCAGGTGTGGTGTAGCTCGATTAATGACATGGCAACCATATTTAACCCTGGGAAGTCACTTGTAAATAGTTTTAAATTTAGCTACTTTAGGCAAAGTAGTAATTTGAAATAGGTTAGGCATTGGTTAAAGGAAAATAGTAAATAGGATGAATGATGTGGAACAGAATGAATTAGAGGAAGATCAAATTATGACTGTTTATTTGCAAAATGCGGTGGTCAGAATTGGAAAGATGTGTCCATTGTATGAATGAAATTCTGGGAAAGGATAAAAATGCTTCTGTGTGAGCTGCTGAAAATGGTATTTGCATAATGCATTGTTCTTGGTTGGTGGAACAGGGACGTGAAATCCTGCAAAGGATTGTGGAAGGGAGATTGCCTTCCTGGTTCACTGATAAACAATTTAGAGCTATGTCCACTTACTACCAATACCTGCAAATCAGAGGATTCAGGCAGGTATACCCATGCCATTTAAGGAACAGGAACAGTAGCATGGGCATGGTATAGTTATTCTGTTTAATTCTGCACAAATGGAAAGGAAACCAACTAATCCACCTTTTAGAGTTGAAAACATTGTTTCAGAGGATAAGGATCATGTGTTCGGTTACGATCAACACCCGAGTGGATCAGCCAATCGAATCAAACAACATGCTCCTTTGGCTGTTCATACTAAACAGAGTACAGATCGTACTTTACCAGCCCGTGCTTGCAAAACCCAAAACAAAACCTCTACTGTTGGCTGTCATTCCGTGATTGGGCAACACGAGCAATCTTGAGTGTGCTAATAGCTACATCAACAACCAGTTTCAGATAATCAGTTGAGCTTGTGATGTGGCTCCTTCACATTTGCTCAAAGTGACGTACATTCATACACAGGGGCATGTTCTCTACAAACAAACGAAAAATGTTCAAGCTTTGCACCTCTTTGAATTACCCAGGGGCATGGACAGCCGATTGTTTCCACATTGCTTCCTCCATGGCAACACCTCAGTTAATCAAAGTCAACTTGCCAAACAATCGGCTCCCTTTTCTCCTGTTGTGATCATTTGAAAGTTGGCTTTCTTGCATTTGTCCTGATTAGCGCAAGATAAAAAATGTAATGTCTTTTTTTCAGAATATTCAAGGTCTGCGGGCGGCACAGTGGCATAGTGGTTAGCATTGCTGCCTCATGGCGCCGAGAACCCAGGTTCGATTCCGGCCCCAGGTCACTGTCCCTGTGGAGTTTGCATATTCTCCCCATGTCTGCATGGGTTCCACCCTCACAACCTAAAGATGTGCAGGGTAGATGGATTGGCCATGCTAAATTTCCGCTTAATTGGAAAAGAAATAATTGGGTACTCTGAATTTTTTTTTTTAAATATTCAAAGTCTGTACTACCAAGCTAAAATATTGGATATACTATAATAAAACTACAACACAGTCAGTAATTCTGATCATTCTAACGACTGAATCAGAATATGCAGGTTCGTAAACTGCTTTGTTTTAGTTCCAGGGTCAGTGGAGGTGGGAGAGGATGGCACTGATGTGGGTACGGAGTGGGTGTAGATGCAACTGTGTCTGAAGGAAGAGGTCAAAGAGGAGAAAGTAAGTCGTTGAGCCTCAAGGTGATAAAAATATGAACTTTGACGAGATGACAATAGGTGGGCATGGCCCTGCAATGCTGCCAAGGCAGAAGAAAGTGGTCTTTATATCAGGAGGTAGTGCCTTTGCCTCTGAACTCGAATCTTCATGTTCAAGTCCCACTCCAGGGTTCCAGTTCCGAAAAAAAAATCATATTGATACATTACCTCTGTTTCTTCCTGTTTCTTTTCATGCCAGAGCTTGTTGTCCACAGAAGAAGCATTCATGACATGATTCAACGGGTTCATAACCAGACTGCAAATCCTTTCATCTTGTACCTGCTATCCCCAAAGGAAAAAAATATATGCGTGAAGATACGAAACAAACAAACATATATGTTTAATGGTATGAATTTCAAGCATTTTCTATTTTCCTCACAGTTTATTACTAGTAAATAGTCATGGAATCATTATGGAACAGAATGAAGCGATACAGGCTACCAGTCCATACCTGGTGGGACAAGAATAATTTTGAAAGGTCAACTTCCGGTGGCGGCTATGAAGGAGTCAGTCGCACATTTGATGGCTCCCGCTCGGGTCGGACCTTTGGACCTTTTCCCCTGATTTTCTACCGGACTTGAACTGTAAAACTGAAGAGAGAGGCAATTGTATACTGAATTCCCACATCGGTGCATGGAGAGAAAGACTAGAAGTGCTCGTAAAGGCAGAAACAGAAAGACAGCAAAGGCTTGGGCTGAAGCTGCAGCGGGAGACATCATGGCGGAGGACCGGACCTCTGGTTGTCGACCCAGCGGTCAACAGAGCAGCTGATGCAAGTTATTCAGGAAGGCTTTGCTAAGCAGAAACGGGACTGCTTGGACCTGATAAAAGAGTCAATTAAGCGGCTGGAGCTTAGATTGGACGCCCAAGATCGGGCGATCCAGAAGGTAGAGAAGGCGCTGGCTGAGCAGCAGGAACATCAAACTGCGGTGGAGCTGGAGGTGGGGATGCTGAGAGACCAGCAGAAGAAGCTACTGGAGAAGGTGGAGGAACTAGAGAATAGGGCCCGCCGGCAGAACATGAGAATCGTTGGGCTCCCAGAGGGATCCGAAGGAGCAGACACTGGGGAACACATCGCAGACATGTTTGAGAAGCTGCTGGGGGATGGGGCATTCTCCCGGCCCTTGGAGGTGGACAGGGCTCACAGAGCACTCGCGAGGAAGCTGCGAACGGGAGCCCCCTTCGAGGGCAATGGTGGTGAGATTCCACAGATACTTGGATAAGGAGTGCATTCTACAGTGGGCCAAGCAGACACGGAGCTGTAAGTGGGACAATAGTATCCTGCGGGTCTACCAAGACCTGAGTGAGGAGGTGGCCAGGAGAAGAACAGGCTTCAACCAGATTAGGTCGATCCCTTTTAAGAAAACGGTGAAGTTCGGACTGTTGCATTCGGCCCGTCTCTGGATCACGCACAAGGAACAGCACTTTTATTTCGAGTCGCCTGAGGACACGCTGGACTTCACGAAAAGGAAAGGACTGGTGGTGGACTGAGGACTTTTGAACTTTGCTGCAATGTTCATGCTTTTTTTTTCTTTTAAAAAAAGTTTCTCGTTTTTTGTTTTGTGGAAGCTGTTTGCAATGCCTTTTGCATTGATTTGGGACCAGCGGTAGAGCTGAGTGAGTTAAGGTTTTCATTTGCACTGTTGGGGGTTGGAGATGTGCTTGTTTAGATCTTGGTGTTTTTCTGTCGGGCAATTGTGTGGGGATTATTTGATGTTGCAGTATATTTGTATGAGCGGGGGGGAGGGGGGGAGGGAACAATAGGTGGGAGACTATCCGGCGGCAGGAATGGGGGCCACCAAGCTAGCTTGGTGGGCTAGCTCACAGAAGCGCAGTGTGTGTGGGGGGGGGGGGGGGGGGGGGGTGCACATGTTCTGTTTAATAAAGGGGTTGGATTACAGAGTGTTGTTACTGGGGGGGGGGGGGGGTAAATGTTCTGCTGACGAAGGATGGACTTGAGCTAAGAGACAGAGAGGAGGTTGGGGACGGAGGCTGCCTAGGGGTGGGCCGGTGGAGGCATGGAGCATAGGCTGGAGGTGGGCCCAATAAAGGGGATGGCTGATAGGCGAAGGGGGGGCAATGAGCCCCCCAACTAGGCTGATCACCTGGAATGTTCGAGAGTTAAATGGGCCGGTCAAGAGGGCACGTGTGTTCGCACATCTTAGAGGACTGAAGGCGGACGTGATAATGTTGCAGGAGACGCACCTTAGAGTAACTGACCAGACTAGATTGAGGATAGGCTGGGTCAGTCAGGTGTTTCACTCGGGACTGGATTCAAAGACTAGAGGGTCGCGATCCTGATCAATAAGCGGGTGGTGTTTGAGGCGGGTAGAATAGTCTTGGATGTGGGAAGTCGGTACATTATGGTCAGTGGGAAACTGGAGGGGGTGCAGGTGGTATTAGTAAATGTGTATGCGCCAAATTGGGATGATGTGGAGTTTATAAAGAGGATGCTGGGGAAGATACCGGACCTGGATTCGCACAGGTTGGTCATGGAAGGGGACTTCAACACAGTTATTGACCCTGGTTTGGACCGGTCAAGCTCAAAACGGGCAGGATGCCAGCAATGGCAAAGGAACTAAAAGGGTTCATGGAGCAGATGGGGGGGTGGATCCATGGAGATTTGGGCAGCCGAAGATGAAGGAGTTCTCCTTCTACTCACATGTGCATAAAGTGTGCTCCCAGATCGATTTCTTCATTTTGAGCAGGACCTTACTGGCTGGGGTGGTGGACATGGGGTGCTCGGCGATCACAATCTGAGACCATGCTCCGCACTGGGTTGACCTGCAGGTTAGTAAAGACAGTAACCAGCGCCCTCACTGGAAGTTTGATGTCGGACTTTTGGCTGACGAAGGGGTCTGAGAGCGGCTGAGGAAATGTATTCAGAACAACCTGCAGGTCAATGACATGGGGGAAATTTCAGTAGCGGTTGTGTGGGAAGCACTGAAGACGGTGGTCAAAGGGGAGCTGATCTCGATCCGGGTCCATAGGGAAAAGGTGGACAGGGCAGAGACGGACCGACTGGTAAAGGAGATACTACAGATCGATAGGAGGTATGCGGAGACCCTAGAGGCAGGGCTTTTAAGGGAAAGGCGGACGCTACAGGCGGAGTTCGGCTTGTTAACCACAGGGAGGGCGGTGGAGCAGCTGAGAAAGGTGAGGGGGCGATCAATGAGTATGGAGGGAAGGCCAGCAGAATGCTTGCACAGCAGCTTAGAAAGAGGGAGGCAGCCAGGGAGATAGGGAAAGTAAATGATGGAGATGGGAACCTGGTTGGAGATTCAGCAGGGGTGAATAAGGTGTTTAGGGATTTCTACAGTACGCTGTACAGGTCGGAACCCCCTACGAGGCCGGAGGGGATGGGACACTTCTTGGAGGGGCTGAATTTCCCAAAGGTGGACGGGGAGCTGGTAGAAGGGCTGGAGGCCCCGATCGGGTTGGAAGAGATAGTGGAGGGTCTGAAGGCCATGCAGTCGGGTAAAGCCCCGGGGCCGGACGGGTACCCAGTGGAGTTTTATAAAAAGTTCTCCGGGATATTGGGGCCGGTGTTGATGAGGATGTTCAATGAGGCAAGGGGAAGAGGGGTGCTGCCCCCGACGATGTCACAGGCCACAATTTTGCTGATTCTGAAGCGGGACAAGAACCTGGAACTGTGTGGGTCCTACAGGCCGATATCCCTGTTGAATGTGGATGCCAAATTGCTGGTTTGTCCTCCAGGATTGAGGATTGTGTTCCGGACGTTATTGGGGAGGACCAGACGAGGTTTGTTAAGGGTAGGCAGTTGGTGGCCAATGTAAGACGGTTGTTAAACGTGATCATGATGCCACCGGAAGATAGGGAGGTGGAGGTAGTGATCGCAATGGATGCAGAAAAGGCTTTTGATCGGGTAGAATGGGATTATCTGTGGGAGATACTGGGACGGTTCAGATTTGGGCAGGGCTTTATTAACTGGGTCAGGTTGCTGCATCAGGCTCCTGTGGCAAGCGTACGGACAAATAGGACAACACCGGACTATTTTAGACTGCATCGGGGGACGAGTCAGGGATGCCCCCACTCCCACCTGTTGTTCATGCTGGCTATAGAGCCATTGGCAATTGCTCTGAGAGCCTTAAGGGGCTGGAAGGGGCTGGTCCAGGGGTGGGGGGGGGGGGGGGGGGGGGGGAGCACAGAGTCTCGCTCTATGCCAACGACCTACTTCTGTATGTATCGGACCCAATAGAGGGGATGGAAGAAATCATGAGGATTCTCGGGGAATTTGGCCGGTTTTCGGGGTAGAAGCTGAATATGGGAAAAGTGAGATGGGAACCAGGCGAGGAGACAGGAGAGACGATTGGGGGAGCTGCCGTTTAGATCAGTAGGGGGAAGCTTTATGTATCTAGGCATTCAAGTGGCGCGGGAATGGGACCAGCTGCATAAATTAAATCTGGCCCGACTAGTAGACCAAATGAAGGACGATTTTCAGAGAAGGGATGCGCTCCCGTTGTCATTAGCTGGGAGGGTGCAGACGGTGAAGGTGACGGTCCTCCTGAGATTCCTGTTCGTGTTTCAATGTCTTCACATCTTTATTCCGCGGTCCTTTTTTAAACGGGTCAACAAAGTGATCACTGGCTTTTTTTGGGCGGGCAAGGCCCCGCGGGTAAGGAAGGTAATGCTTGAGCGGAGTCGGGGAGAGGACGGGCTGGCGCTGCCAAAGTTTAGTAACTATTATTGGGCGGCGAATATAGCCATGATCAGGAAGTGGGTGGTGGAGGAGGGGTCGGAATGCGAGCGTATGGAGCCGGCTTCATGCAAGGGCACCTGTCTGGGGGCGTTGGTAACTGCGCCTCTGCCATTCCCGCCGGCATGGTATTCCACCAGCCCAGTGGTGGCGGCGGCCCTGAGAGTCTGGGGCAATGGAGGAGACATGTGCGAGCAGAAGGCGCATCGGTCTGGTCCCCAATCTGTATTAATCACCGGTTTGCCCCGGGAAGTATAGATCGGGGGTTCCGGATATGGCAGAGAGCAGGAATTGAGAGGATGGGGGTATGTTTATAGAGGGGAGCTTTCCGAGTATGAGGGCGCTGGAGGAGAAGTTTGGTTTGGCGAGGGGGAAACAAATTCAGGTATCTGCAGGTGCGGGACTTCCTACGTAAACAGGTGTCAACCCTCCTGTTCCTACCGCTAAGGGGGATTCAGGACAGGGTAGTTTCCAGAGGGTGGGTAGGAGAAGGGAGCGTCTCGAACATTTACAAGGAACTTATGGGGTCAGAGGAGACGCAGACTGAGGAGCTGAAGCGCAAGTGGGAGGAGGAGCTGGGAGGAGAGATAGAGGATGGTCTATGGGCGAACGCGTTGATTAGAGTCAACGCGTCCGCAACATGTGCCAGGGTCAGCCTGATACAATTCAAGGTCGTTCATCGGGCTCACATGACAGTGGCCCGGATGAGCAGATTCTTTGGGGTGGAAGACAGGTGTGCAAATGAGCGGGAGGACAAGTGAACCATGTCCACATGTTCTGGGCATGTCCGATTTTGGCAGGGGTATGGAGATGTCATGTCCACGGTGTTAAAAACAAGGGTGGCACTAAGTCCAAAGGTGGTGATTTTTGAAATGTCGGAAGACCCGGGAATCCAGGAGGGGAAAGAGGCAGACGTTCTGGCCTTTGCTTCCCTGATAGCCCGGAGACGGATACTATTAGCTTGGAGGGACTCAAAGTCCCCGAAGTCGGAGACCTGGCTATCGGACATGGCTAGCTTTCTCTGTTTGGAGAAAATCAAGTTCGCCTTGAGAGGATCACTGATAGGGTTCGCCCGGAGGTGGCAACCGTTCGTCGACTTCTTTGCGGAAAATTAATTGGAAGATCAAACTGGATCAGTCCAGCCGAAAGCTGTGCACCTTCAACACCCCTTTCGGCAGGTTTTGCTATGACAGAATGCCATTTGGCATCATCTCGGCATCCGAGGTCTTTCACAGGATCATGGAGCAGATGATGGAAGGCAACGAAGGAGTGCGCGTCTACGTGGACGACGTCATCATCTGGTCCACCACACCACAGGAGCACATCAATCGAACCAGTGCGTCTTTGTGCGCATACTTGAAAATGGCCTGTGCCTCAACCGAGCCAAGTGTTCTTTCGGTCAAACCGAGCTGAAGTTCCTGGGGGACCACATTTCCCGGTCAGGGGTCCGTCCGGATGCAGACAAGGTGAGCGCCATTACAGCCATGCCGCAGCCGGCAGACAAGAAAGCAGTGCTACGCTTCCTAGGCATGGTCAACTTCCTGGGCAAGTTCATTCCCAACCTTGCCTCCCACACGACGGCTCTTCGCCACCTCGTCAAGAAGTCCACGGAGTTCCAGTGGCTGCCCACACACCAGAAGGAATGGGAGGAGCTAAAAATTAAGCTCACCACAGCCCCGGTATTGGCGTTTATCGACACATCTCGTGACACTAAAATTTCGACTGATGCCAGCCAGTCCGGCATTGGGGCGGTTCTCCTACAGCGGGATGACACTGCGTCATGGGCCCCGGTCGCCTATGCCTTGCGGGCCATGACCCCCACAGAACAGCGCTACGCGCAGATCGAAAAGGAGTGCCTGGGTTTGCTAACCGGAATAGACAAGTTCCATGACTACGTGTATGGTCTCCCCCAGTTTACCACTGAGACTGACCATCGCCCCCTGGTCAGCATCATAAATAAGGACCTGAACGAGATGACCCCTCGCCTCCAGCGCATCCTACTTAAACTCAGGAGATGTGACTTCCAACTGGTCTACACCCCATAAAGGACCTTATCATTGCGGATGCCCTATCCAGAGCAGTGAGCACACCGCCCGATTCGGAGGGGTTCGTCTGTCAGGTCGAAGCGCAGGTGGCCTTCACATCGGCAAATCTGCCAGCTGACAACTCCAGTCTTGCCCGTATTCGCCGGGAGACTGCGGGTGACCCCCTTCTACAACGGGTGATGCGCCACATGACAGGAGGGTGGCTCAAAGGACAGTGCCTGCAGTTCTACAATGTCCGAGACGACTTGGCCGTCATTGATGGTGTCCTTCTAAAGCTGGACCGGTTTGTGATTCCGCACAGCAAGCACAAGCTGGTCCTCGACCAAGTACACAGAGGCCATTTGGGGTCGAGAAGTGCAGACGGAGGGCCCGAGAGGCGGTATACTGGCCGGGCATCAGTGATGACATTGCCAATATGGTGCTCAACTGCCTCACCTGCCAAAGGTTTCAACTGGCGCAACCTCCTGAGACGCTTCAGACCCAGGAGCTGGTGACGTCCCCCTGGGCGAAGGTGGGTGTGGACTTTATTCACGCGGTTGGCAGGGACTATGTAATCGTCATTGATTACTTTTCCAACTATTCAGAGGTCATACGCCTGCACGATTTGATATCGTCCGCTGTCACAAGGGCCTGCAAAGCCATCTTCGCTCACCACGGCATTCCGATTACTGTCATGTCGGACAATGGGCCCTGTTTTGCCAGCCAGGAATGGTCGTCCTTTGCAGCTTCGAATGGCTTCACACATGTGACGTCCAGCCCTCTGCATCCCCAGTCCAATGGAAAGGCGGAGAAGGGCATTCACATTGTTTGGCAGCTCCTCTGCAAGGCTGCTGCTGCCGGATCGGATTTCTGCCTACCCCTGCTGGCCTATCGCTCGGCCCTACTAGCCACTGGCTCTTCGCCTACTTCCACGCTTGCTACGGGAACTTACACCGACACCGCGCCCTCCTGTTGTTCCTGATTTCGACTTCGTGGAGCTTCCTGCCACCATGCTCCTTCCGTCGTCGCCCGTGGCCAGGCCCATTCCTCAGCTGGTGGAGCCAGACCCACCCTTGAGGCGGTCAACCCGAATTCGTCGCCCACCTACTAGACTGGATTTATGAGCCTGTTTGTACATTGAACCCCTAATACCACTGTGTTAATATGTTTCTGTTCTTCCTTGTCGTTACAGGAGTTCGTTTTGTCGTTCAACATTTCCCCGTTCTTTGTTTATGGTACAACCTCGTTGTTATGTCGCACCCGATATCGCCCCTTGTATATAGTTTAGCCCCATGTACATGCTGTAGATATTGCACACACACACATTTAGCTGCACTCAGTACACATCTCTATTTATAACCACATAGGCACATGTTCTTGTAAAAAAGGGGGGATGTCATGATATTCAGGTAAACATCATAACACAAACATACATACATACTGATGGACAGATCAACGGACCAATCAACACACACACAACACCACAGCCAATCACAGGCAAGAGCATACACAGTACAAAACAGGGAACACGACACTTCCTGAAGATTCCAGCAGGGGACAGCTCAGGGCACAGAGCTCATAGCAAGCCACTCAGACATCCACCATGTGCTGAGTGCCACCACAAGATAGTATTAGGAATAGGTCCACAGATTCTAGGGTTATGATCGAACCTCAGTAACCAGTTTACCACTGTAAATAAATGTTCGCAATAAAACTGAGTTGTACCATTCGCAACCGTGTTGGTTCGTCTGTGTAGCAGAGCACCCAACACATCAGTTGGCTCCATTAATAGTTACTAAAAGTATTCTATGAACAATAAGTAAGAACCATCAGCAGTAAAACATACAACTCACAAGTGCATGGAAGTGAAACATGGCAGGTTACCAATCTGCCTGCTTTGATTGCATTGTTCTAAGGACCAGGCCTACTGGCTGTGTTGCAGCATCTTTTAGACTCAAAATTAGAACAATTTTTACTTGCACAATCACAATATATCCACATATTATTAATACAGCAGAAGCAATGGAACTTAACAATGTGCAAAATAATCCGTCTTGCTGCCCAACGGGAATCACACCAACTTTCCCGCTCGTCACTGTCTGAGTTGAAAATTCCGCCCACTGTCTGGATATCTGGTAATAGCTTTTTCAACTATGATTTCACTTGGAGTGTTTGATTCTTAACTTTGGCATTACACTGCCCGGTACATTATTTAAATGGAAAAAGACTGCAGGAAACTGCAGCACAGACGGATTTGAAAAAGCCAGCATGCAAGTTCAGCAGGTAATTGGGAAGGCAAATGCAATATTGGTCTTTCTTTCAAAGGGAATAGAGTGTAAAAATAGAGAAGCCTGCTAAAACTATACAACACACTAATTAGACCACACCTGGAATCCTGTGAACAGTTTTGATTCCCTTATCTAAGGAAAGATCTTCTGGCTTTGGAGGCAGACAGAGAAGGTTCACTCGGTTGATTCTGGGAATGGAGGTATTTTCTTATGATGAGAGGTTGAATAGATTGGTACTGTACTTACTCAAGTTTAGAAGAATGAAATCTGACCTTATTGAGACATATGGGATTCTCAGTGGGCTTGACAGAGTAGATGCCGGGAGGATGTTTCCTCTTGGGCAGCACGGTAGCACACGTGGCTAGCACTGAGGCTTCACAGCGCCAGGGTACCAGGTTCGGTTCCGTGCTGGGTCACTATCTGTGCGGAGTCTGCACATCCTCCCCGTGTCTGCGTGGGTTTCCTCCCACAGTCCAAAGACGTGCAGGTTAGGTGGATTGGCCATGCTAAATTGCCCTCAGTGTCCAAAAAAGGTTAGGAGGGGTTATTGGGATAGGGTGGAAGTGAGGGCTTAAGTGGGTCGGTGCAGACTTGATTGGCCGAATGGCCTCCTTCTGCACTGTATGTTCTATGTTCTTGTGGAAGCGTCCAGGACCAGAGGGCATAATCTCAGAGTAAGTGGACCATGGCCTCCACAGTTCACCCACCTGTACCCATTGAGGCCCTTAAATGGCCAATTCAGGGCTGCTTTCCGCCCGGCCTAAATGTTAAGGCTGGTGGGAGGAGTTCAAGAACAGTGGGAAAGTCTGGCAGGTCACCTTGCCCAGGCCTCGGATCTCCCTCAAGAGCCGTCTTTCCACATCCACACCCTCCATCCACCGCCCTTCCCTCATCACAACATATGCCCCTCCTTGGATGCTTCCTCACCTTTGACCTTTTCATTAAGACCCCACCCACCCTCTCACTACATCCCTTGGGCCTCAATTGGATTGGCCAGCAATTCTTTGAGGTGGGATTCTTCCCAAGTGAGGGGTGGAAGTTACTGTATAAAAGATTAATGTTAAATATGTAAATATATAGGGGGTGATTCTCCGGCCGACGCACATCCATTATTCCGGGAGTATAGCGGGAGAGCTCCGAAATAGGGTTTGCGCCGGGTGCCAAATGGAACATGATGCTCCCCGCCTCCCCCCGTGGCATTTGACACAATCTGGTTCACAACGCGCTGAAGTTTCTCATCCTTGTAACCATTCTTGTAAACTCTCTCTAATGCGCTAATGTGTTCACATCCTTCCCTCCTCCGTGGTACCCAGAACTGTATACACTATGCCAGGTGAGGTCTAACTAGTGTGTATAAGTTCAGCATAATGTTCTTGTTCATGCACTCTATGCTCCTATTAATAAAGCCTAGAATTCTATGTTCTCTATTAAATGCTCTCTCCTGACCTGCCACCTTCAATTTATGCACATATGCACCCACGTTCCTGAGCTCCTGCATCCTCTTTAGAAAAGTAGGCTATATTTATATTGTCTGTCCATGTTCCTCCTACCAAAATGCATCATCTCACTAGTCTATACTGAATTTAATCTGCCACCTATCTACCCACTCCGCCAACTTGCCTATGTCCTTTTGAAGTTCTGCACTTTCCTCTTCACAGTATACAATACTTCCAAGTTTTATATCATCCACAAGTCTTGAATTTGTTCCCTGCACATCCAAGTTCTAGATCATTAATATATATCAGGAAAAGCAAGGGTCCCAGGGGAACTCTATTACAATCCTTCCTCCAGCCCGGAAAATATTAATTGATTGTTTGCACCACACGATCAAACGGAAACTACTGGAGTGCAGATATTATAGTCAACATATAACCAACTGCAAGTTAGACACTGGAACAGGAGTTTCAATTCTGTCAGATACAGAGAAGTCGTTAAAGCCATAAATACTTGTCCCGAGTTCAGAAGTGCCGCTATTTGGAGTGTCGGAAAACCCGGGAGCCCAGGCCGACATTTTGCCCTTTGCCCCTCTGCTAGTCCGGAGACCGATCCTGTAGGAATGGAGGGACTCGGGGTCGCCAAAACCGGGGGTGAGCGACCTTGTGGAATTCCTTAGGTTGGAAAATATCAAGTTCACCTTGAAAGGGACTGTGGAGGGGTTTCCCTGGAGATGGAAACCGTTTATCAACATCTTCAAGGATAGTTAAGAAGTCAGGGGTGGGGTGGGGGGGGGGGGGGGGCGGTGCAGGTGAAGGCATCAGATTAATATATACAAGACAAGCGGCAAATGATAGCAAATGCACTGTCACAGATTCTTGATGGGAAGCCTGGACAGGAGGACATAAATCTTGGTGAGGAGGTAGAGTCATACAGCTCACTTATATCAAAATTCTTTCCAGCGGAAGCCAAACAGATGGAGAATGTGCTAAAATCGAAGAAAACTGCAACAATGGATGGTCAGAACATGTTCCGAACAATCTCATCTTAAACCTGTACTTCAGGCAATGCTGCTATCTCAGTCTTTTGAATGACTTTTTAATCAATAATGAGAAATTGGTCATGTCAAGAGTCCTCACATTCAGAAACCTTCAAAGAATATGCAAGGTACACCTAAGCTTTACAAAGTGTCATGCTGGGGCACAAAATTCAGATTGGTGGCCAGGAATTCCCAAACCACCAGAGGACATGATTTTAAGCTGCTATATTTGTGCAATTCATTGTCAAGAGCATGATATCATCATTTACGACTGACATGAGGAGGAATTTCTTCTCTCAGAGGCTGAGTCTTTGGAACTCTTTGCCACAGAGAGCTGTAGGGGCAGAGTGGTGTATGTTTAAGGTTGAGATAGATAGATTCTTTACCAGTAAGGGAACCAAGGGTTATGGGGAAAGGGCAGGAAAATGGACTTGAGGAATGTTGGATCAGCCATCATCCTACTGATTGGCAGAGCAGGTTCGAGGGGCCGAACAGCCTGCTCCTATTTCTATTTCTTACGGTCAAATTTGCATCCAGACCCTGGGAACATCTTGAAATGTATGTATGTGACCACAGGGGGAAAACATTCCTCATAGTTGTTGACTATTACTCTCGTTTAGGGGCTGGTTTAGCTCAGTGGGCATAACAGCTGACTTGTAATGCAGAGCAATGCCACCAGCGCGGGTTCAATTCCCGTACCAGCCTCCCCGAACAGGTGCCGGAATGTGGCGACTAGTGGCTTTTCACAGTAACTTCATTGAAGCCTACTTGTGACAATAAGCGATTATTATTATTGTTATTATTATTAGTTGGATTCAGATTAACCATCTTTAAGGAACAACCTCAGAAGCGGTCATTAATACACAAAAATAATTTTTTGTCACACACAGTGTTGCAGATCTTGCCATTTCACTGGTCAGCAGATTGCAAATAAAATGTGCAAGAGATTTACCGAACTATGGATTATTCTGCATAAATAGTTCACCCAGGCATCCTCAAGGAAATGGTAAGGCCAAGAGAGGAGCATTCAAAGCTTTGTTGAGAAAGAATGATGATCTCAACTTCATACTGTTGAGCTTCCGTTCCATACCACTTCAGAATGGGCGAGCTCCTTCAGAACTACTGATGGGAAGAAGATTAAGCACTCACCTTCCTGTCCTTCCAGATACATTCATACCGCATCTAAAACTCTTTGAGAGAGTAGGGGAGGAGGAGGATGGCTATCGTGCAAATCAGACAAAGAATTACAATCACCACCCTAGGCTACTTGAGTTACCAGAATGCCAACCAGCTCAACCAGTCTGGATTTGAGAGCAGAATAGAGAAGGCCACACACCAGAAAAGATACAAAGTCTTATTCCAAACAATGGAATAATGAGAAGAAATGGAAGAACACGCATATCAACAAGAAGAGCATCACTTAAATGGATTAACTACCCATGTAATTAGGAAGATAATCTGAACAGAAGGCCACTGGTCTCTGAAGATTCACAAGCTATTCCACAGAGTTCAAGGGAGAACATGAATCCTGTACAACTTCTGAGAGAGATCCGAACAAGCTCGGGGAGATTAGCAAAACCACCATATCACTGTGAACCAGAAAATATTTTTTATTTTTTTTAGAATACCCAATTATTATTTTTCCCAATTAAGGGGCAATTTAGCGTGGCCAATCCACCTACCCTGCACATCGTTGGGTTGTGGGGGTGAGACACACGCAAACACGAGCCGAATGTGCAAATTCCACATGGACAGTGACCTGGAGCCGGGATCGAACCCGGGTCCTCAGCGCCATGAGGCAGCAGTGCTAACCATTGCACCACCATACCGCCCTACTGTGAACCAGAAATGAAGGTAGATACTTTGGGGGGGAGACATAGAATAAATGGTTAATGTTAGATATGTAAATATGTATCATCATATGATAGCAAAGCATGAAGAGAAATAGTTCTATGTAAAGCTTTGAGTAGAGACCACGTTCTAAACAAATAGTCTTCAATAAAATATAGAATTCAGCATCCTTTTTTGGGTACACCGAACATTCTGGAGCTTCGCGGGCAGTAGGCACATGATGGTGGAGGAAAATGCTTCTACTTCTGACACCAATGTAGAATTGGGGGATGGTCGACTGCGGCTCTGGAGGGAGCATCACTCGTGGTTTGTGACTTGCCAGGAGTTCAAAAGAATGAGGGGGAATCACATAGAAATCTATAAACTTCTAACAGGACTAGACCGGCTGGATACACCAAGGGTGTTCTCAATGATGGAGCGTCCAGAACCAGTCGTCACAGTTTGAGGCTAAGGGGTATTTAGGACTGAGATGAGGAGAAATTTCCTCACCCAGAGAGTGGTTGGCCTGTGGAACTCGCTACCACAGAAAGATATTGAGGCCAAAACACAGTGGACGCAATTTAGCCACCTTGTTATGCCCAGGGCGAATCTGTGGGCAGCGGGTAAATAGCGGGAAAGGCTAAAATCGAGATTTGCGCCAGGTGCAAACCAGTTTGCAATTCATCCGGTCCGCTCCCAATGGCGAGTTCCGATCACACCCAAAGTTGGCGAGAATACCATTAACCCTCTTTTGCATTCGTTTCAATTTCATTAGTGAGAGGGAAGTCAAATGCAGCAGCCTCCCAGGAATTACCCGACTCGCCAGCAAGAAATCGTAGACAGGTACATCCTGGGACACTCGGAGATCCCTGGCATCTTCAAGGATCACCCCAGCATGACGGGTTGCCACTTGGGGACAAGGGGTACCGGCTGATGTCTGGTACCTGCCGGTGCTGATGCCTGAGACCGAAGTGGAGACCCATTTTAATGAAGTCCATGCTGCCAGCTATGCTGTCAGTGAATGGTGCATTGGCCTGCTCAAAATGCGGTTCCGATATCTGCAGTTCACCCCCCAGAGGGTCGCCCACTTTGTGGTGGGCTGCTGTGCCCTCCACAACCTGGCAACGGGAGGGCATGCTGGAGGAGGAGGAGGAGGGATATGCAGCCTCATCTAAGGAGAAGGAGGAATGAAATTTGCTTATTGTCACAAGTAGGCTTCAAATGAAGTTACTGTGAAAAGCCCCTAGTCGTCACATTCCGGCGCCTGTTCGGGGAGGCTAGTACGAGAATTGAACCATGCTGCTGGCCTGCCTTGGTCTGCTTTAAAAGCCAGCGATTTAGCCCTGTGCTAAACCAGCCCCTAAACCAGCTAAAGCAGGAGGAGGAGTAGGACCAGGAGGGGCTGGAGGACGAGCCTGCAGAGGAGCTGGAGGAGGGCCAGGATAGGTGGCAGCAAGGGTCCGACACACCCGGAGGACAAGGGAAGCCTTCAACCTCACCAGATTCATGCAAGGTGAGGCTTTGCCCATCACCTCAGGACCCCCCCACTTATTTCCCTCCTTCCACCACCAATCCCCTTCTCCCCCATTTCTCTTTTTACCCTCCAGTCACCCCTTCCCCCCAGTACCTCTTCCCCCATTTCCCTCCTTCCCCAGTCCACATTACCCGTCTTCCCCCCAATCCTTCCTCCCCATTTCCCTCCTTTCCTCCAATCTCCCCCACCCCATCAAGATCTGCTGACAGCATGCTCACACCCATTCTCTGAACCGGGTCTGCATCGGGGTGCTTGATCTTGGACCACTGTGCCCAGGGGCGGAGGGTGAGGGGAGTGAAGGGCAACAGGGCGTGAGGGTGTAGGCAGGCCTGCTGTGAAGATTAATGTGACAGAGACTTCACATGTATCAGATGTTACATGTTTTAATAGTGAACATTTGACATTTCCATTCCCCCTAGATACAGATAGTCTCTCCCGCCCACTCCCCCTGTGCCCATTCAGCTCCTCAATCTTCTCGATCTTTTGTGGTCTACTGCTTTATCGAGGTGTGTCCTCAAGATGCACATCAGAGGTGGAGGCAGCCTGCTGTGTTCCGCACCCTGTGGCCTTTGATGCCCTTGGAGGACGTCCTCTGGAGGGCCTGGAGCCGGAGGGC
Source organism: Scyliorhinus torazame (assembly GCF_047496885.1). NCBI lineage: Eukaryota > Metazoa > Chordata > Chondrichthyes > Carcharhiniformes > Scyliorhinidae > Scyliorhinus > Scyliorhinus torazame. Next base: position 256,712,160 of record NC_092710.1, read on the forward strand.
GGGCGAATTACTGGTGCCACAGGCATCGCCATGCCTCCTTATTCTGCCTGCTGCACTTGAGATGCGCTGGTGTCAGGAGGGGGGATTGGGAACAACTGGAGACCGCCGTCGCCTCCTTGATGGCAGGCCCCGGGTTGGCCTTCAGTGCTTCCTCCTCCCTCGCAGGGTCAGTCGAGCCCTGTAGGTCTCCATGGGACGTAGTGGCTGCTGGAGTGAGCTCCAGAGGCCTCAGAATCATTTGATTCTGTCTACACCTCCCGCTGCCTCAGGAAGGCAGACAGCATTATCAGAGACACCTCCCACCCAGGCATTACCCTCTTCCAGACCCTTCCATCAGGCAGAAGGTACAGATGTCTGAAGATCCGCACATCCAGACATAGGAACAGCTTCTTCCCCACAGCTACAAGACTCCTCAACAACTCCCCCTCAGGCTGATCTGTTCCCTGTAAGAACACTATTCACGATACCCTATGCTGCTCTTGCTCATGTATTTGCTTCTTTTGGCCCCTTGTTCCGCACTCTAACCAATCACTGTTTGTCGATGTACCATTTGTTAGTGTACTCTGTTGATTATTCTTCTTGTCTATTATGTATGTATTGTGTACATTCCCTTGGCCGCAGGAAAATACTTTTCACGGTACTTCGGTACATGTGACAATAAATCAAATCAAAATCAAATCAACTTTGGCTCTGCTAGTCCTGGCTGCTCCCAATTGTCTACAGCAAAGTGTCAATGCCCTCAGTGATGCTCCTCAGTGACTGGGCTATGCTCCGGAGTGCCTCAGCAATGTTAACCTGCGACTGGGACACGTCCCTCAGTGAGTGGGACATGATGTTGAGAACCTCAACCATGGTCGTCACAGACTGAGCCGTGTCTTGGACACCACCACTCAAGACGCAGATGTTGTGCTCTAGGTTTTCCACTGCAGTCGCCACCCTAGCAGTATTGGACTCAGTGCCACGCATGATTGGCATCATCTCCTGCAGCCAAAGCCTTTGAGACTTCTCCAATTGGCTACGCAGTCACTGGAATGTACCTGACATCCCCTCCGGAATGTCACGGCTCTGGCCTATCATCTGCACAGTTCTGGGAGAGCCTCGTCCAGAGGCTCGGCATCTAACTGGGACCCAGCTGAGTCATTAAATTTCTATGGTGCAGAAGGAGACCATTCGGCCCATCAAGTCTGCACCGACCCTCGGAAAGAGCACCCCACCCACTCTCCACCATCCCATCCCTGTAACCCCACCTAACCTGCACATCCCTGGACACTATGGGGCAATTTAGCATGGCCAATCCACCTAACCTGGCCATCTTTGAGTGTGGGAGGAAAGCGGAGCACCAAGAAGAAACCCATGCAGACTCGGAGAGAAAGTGAAAACTCCACACAGTCACCCAAGTCTGGAATTGAACCCGGGTCCCTGGAGCTGTGAGGCAGAAGTGCACGCTCCCTTGGATGCCCCTGCCCCCACCTGATATGTATCAGCAACTGTATGGTGCTCAACAGATTGTGCCGCAAAAGCCTGTGCACTAAGTTGCCCACCGAGGTGTGTGTCTCTGCGCTGGTGGAAGGTGGGGGTGATAGCTGTGTCGCCACTATGGTGTTCTCCTTGAGGTGCTCTTTTGGGTGGTGGTGGGCGGGGAGACGCCTGCAGATGGCCCGACCTCATTAGATGGAGGTCCTGTGAGACAATGGACAAGTGGTCAGTGAGAGGGAAGGATCATTTTGACCGAAAAGAACGACTCCCTTGAGACAGGTCATCTGGCTGAAGGGGCAGTGGGTGCTCACCTCTGTGATGCAGGCCAACCTTGCTGTCGGTGACTGCTCTCTCCTCAGTCATTCCCACAATCTCCAAGGCTGTTTCTCATAGAGGGTGAGGACTTGGATCTCTGGAACCTGGCCCCCATGTCTTGACTGTTTCTGGCTTACTATGGGCTATCTTCTCCTGCAGAGACAAAGAGAGGGAATTGTCAGCCGCATGCCGGATGGGGGTCTACAGTGGGGGAAGGGGTCTTTGACAGGTAGCATGCATGGGCACCACACCTGGACTAGTTGCACTAGTGGGTGCTGATGAACAAGCAAGAAGATTGGATGTGGAGAGGGTGTGAGGTGTCGGCCAGTGATCTAGCCCAGTGGATAGCACTATCGCTTCACAGCGCCAGGGATCCGGGTTCCATTCCCGGCTTGGGTCACTATATGTGCGGAGTCTCCATGTTCTCCCCGTATCTGCGTGGGTTTCCTCCGGTGCTCCGGTTTCATAGAACATAGAACATACAGTGCAGAAGGAGGCTATTCAGTCCATCGAGTCTGCACCGACCCACTTAAGCCCTCACTTCCACCCTATCCCCATAACCCAATAACCCCTCCTAACCTTTTTTGGTCACTAAGGGCAATTTATCATGGCCAATCCACCTAACCTGCACGTTTTTGGACTGTGGGAGGAAACCGGAGCATCCGGAGGAAACCCACGCAGACACGGGGAGAACGTGCAGACTCCGCACAGATAGTGACCCAGCGGGGAATCGAACCTGGACCCTGGCGCTGTGAAGCCACAGTGCTATTCACTTGTGCTACCATACTTGGTGAAATACTGCCTTGATGCAGTCACTCACACCTCTGGTATTCAGCTCTTTTATCCATGTTTGAACAAAGGTAATGGTGAGGTCAGGAGCCGAGTAACCGTAGCGGAACCCAAACTGTGCGCTCGTGAGCAGGTTATTTCCTCCCACAAGTCCTGAAAGACGTACTGTTAGGTGAATTGGACATTCTGAATTCTCCCTCAGTGTACCCAAACAGGCGACAAGGGGCTTTTCACAGTAACTTCATTGCAGTGCAATGTAAGCCTACTTGTGACGCTAATAAAGATTATTTATTTATTTATGGGAGGGAGGGGGTGGGGCGGGGAATGCAGTTTGGGAATTTGAGGGGTGGCAGGCGGAACTGTTGCCAGGCGAGAGGTGGTAACTTACTCCCAGTGGAGGTCGTTGGTCTTCTTCCGACATTGGACAGCGGTACTCCTTGACATGCTGCCTGGATGATAATGGAATAGTGTAGATGGGCTTTAGAGTGGTTTCACAGGTCGGCGCAACATCAAGGGCCGAAGGGCCTGTACTGCGCTGTAATGTTCTATGTTCTATGTATTGACAGCCACTGTCACTGCCTCTCGGGTGGCTTTGCTGACCCTACTGCTGGTCCTCCGACCCCCTCGGGGCAACAGGATGTCCCACCTCGCATCCACAGTGTCGAGAAGCCTGGTCAGGTCAACATCCCCAAAGCGAGGAGCAAGTCTACACGCTGCCATGCTTGTGTGTTGACTGGGAGTGAGTGGTGAGGGAGCATTTAAAAGCAGCTCCCTGGGACTTCCGGTGACGGCGGGCGGGAGGCGGCCGCGCAATGGAGGGCTCCCGTTCAGCAACGGCATTTTCGGGGCTTTAAGCCCGGTCCTAGGGTGCGCGGAGGCGGCAGAAGCAGGGAGAAGGCACGGAGGAGGCACAGTGAAGACACAGGAGGAAAAAAAGAACAAAGAAAAATGTCGAGGGTGAGCAAGAAAACGGCCGGAAAAAAAACAGCTGGAGGTTCGTCGGGGAGTGGAAAGGTCACCGCGGGGTCACCAGGAAAAATGGAGGCTGGAGCACCAGGAAAGGCCGCACTGCTTACGGCTGAAGAAATAACTAAGGTGATGGCTGCGGAATTTGAAAAGCAGTTGGCGCAGGTTGGGAAATGCATGGAGACGGTGAGGAAGGAGATGAGGGAGGTTTTGAGTGTGCTGGTGGAGGAGGCGGTTTCCCCGGTGAGGACAGAGGTGGCGAGCGCAGTGGCGGAGGTGCGAGAGCAAGGGGAGGCGCTGAAGGAAGTGGAGGAGACGTTATTGCAGCACGGTGATCAACTTGCCTCGATGGGGAAAGAGATGCGGAAGGTGATGGATACTAACAAGGATCTGCGAGGAAAAATGGAAGACCTGGAAAACAGATCCAGGCGACAGAATTTGTGGATTGTGGGGCTGCCTGAAGGACCAAAGCCGACTGAGTATTTTGCCGCGATGCTGGCAAAACTATTGGGGGAGGGGGAGGATCCCTCCCGATATGAACTGGATCGGGCTCATCGGTCGTGGAGGCCTGTACCAAAGGAGAGTGAGCCGCCAAGGGCAGTGACTCTGTGCTTCCGTAGGTACAGGGTGAAGGAGAAGGTCCTGAGCTGGGCCAAGCAGAAGCGGGTGGTGCAGTGGGCTGGAGCTGGTGTACGTGTATACCAGGACTTTACGGTGGAGCTGGCAAGGAGGCGGGCTGCCTTCAACCGGGTGAAGAGGGCACTGTACATTAGCAAGGTGCAGTGCGGCATTGTATATCCAGCGAAGCTGAGGGTGACTTACAAGCTCAGTGATTTTTATTTTGGAACGGCGGAAGCAGCGGAGGAGTTTGCGAAATCAGAAGGACTGTGGCAGAACTGACAAATTGGGGAATGGCCATGTGCCGATGTAACCTCATGACTGTATTTTCTTCTTTTTTGTATCACTGCGCGCCGGTGTAGAGACTAAAGGAGCCAATGTGGTATATATTTGGACAAGGGAAGGGACGGGACTTTCACTCGAAATGAGAGTTCTTTGGGGTGTAGGTGGATATGCGGGGTTTGTGTGCTAAAAGGGGATCTTTGGGCTTTCCTAGGGCCGGGCAAGTGGGAAAGGGACCCGGGCGGGGGCCTCCACGCTGGCCGGTTTAAGCCGGCCAGTGAACGGGAGTGAGGTGGGGGGAGGGGCTGCGGCCATCGGAGCATGGCAGAACAGGGTCCGAGTGGTCTAGCCGGGGTGGAAAGTTGGGGGGAAGGAACCGAGGTTGGGAGGAGGAGTTTTACAAGAGGCAGTGGACGGGAGGAGCTGGAGACCTGCGGTGGGGGGGCGGGGGTGGGGGGGGGCTGTGTAAGATTAAGGGTGACTACGGGTAATCCCTGATTCCTTTTTGTCATTTGTTTATGTAAACATGCGGGTTGAGGGTTGGGAGTTGGTGGGTAGATGGGATCGTTGTTATTATGGGGACTGACATATCTTGCTGATTATTGTTTATTGTTGATGGATGTAAATGTGGGAGAAAATGTGAAAAAGGAGAATAAAAATTTTTTTAAAAATAAAATAAAAGCAGCTCCCTCTTGTTAGCGGCGTGAAGCCGACATGCAAGTCTGGAGAATCGGACAGTGACACAGCTAGTAACGGCGAAAAGCTCGTGGGGTTCATTTTCGGCATTGAATACGGGGCATGATCTTGCCAATATGACCGTCGAGGAACACCCCACCAAACGTGCCCAAAATGACACCTAGAAATTTTCCCTGTATGTTTTCAAGAAGCAGTTAGATATAGCTCTTGTGGTGAAGTGAATCAATGGATATGGGAGGAAGGTGGGATCATACTATTGAATTGGATGATCACAATTGATTATAATGAATGGCTGAACAGGTTTGAAGATGATCTCCTCCTGCTCCTATGTTCTATGTTTTCTATTTTTCAATGACATATACAGTTGTATATTGGCACCACATCAACCGAGGTAAAATTGTTGAATACAGATGGGCATTTTAACAATCAGCATGGAATTGAGGAGTGTTATGAGGGGCTTGTGGTCTGTCTCCACTTGGAAGGACAGCCTGATCAGGTAATCAGAAAAACACCCGATGGCCCAAATAACCGCCAGTGTCTCTCTCTCAGTAGTGGCATATCTTCGTTCAGTTTCCGTGAGGGCTTTAGAAGTAAAATGGACAGGTTTTTTATCACTGTTCTTTTGCAACTGGATGAGCACATTGCTGAGGCCGGTAGAGGAAGTGTTTGCAGTGACAACAATAGGGAACATGGAATTGTAGTATGCCAGGACATCCGAGGAGACTAGTTGATCTTTAATGGATTGAAAGGCCTTGAGTTGTTCAGCACCCCCGAGTCATTAGTGGCCCTTCCACAGGAGATCCCACAAGGATTCCATGTATGTGGCTAAGTTAGGGGTAACATTTCCTACCACGCTTACCAATCCCAGTAAAGGATGAATATCAACGACACATGTCTGAGGATCAACTGTAATATCCAACCATTGGAAGATGTGTCCCAGGAATTTTATGTTGGTCACTTGTTGCTCAGCCTGCTTCCTGGAGAGCATTGAGCACCTCTCTTATCCAATGGTACTTTTTCACATTTGTAGAACTATGTATGAATTATGTCACCCAACTTTTGCTCTCAATGGTTGTTGACATGTTTCATTGGAATATTTCAGGGGCAGATGAAATGCCAAAATAGAGGTGGTTAAAGCAAAATTGACCATGGGTCATCAGATCCCGCGACACCTTGCTGAGCGTTATTTACCAAAATCCACTTTTCGCATTGACCTTAGTAAAAGGGACGCTACCGGTGAGCTTGGCCAAGGTGTCATCCACTGTCTTCATCAGGTGGATTTCCTTTGTTAAGCTGAATAGGATCCACACATAGCCAGAGGTGGCCATTAGGCTTGGAAAGGGTGACCAAATCGGAAAACCAGCTGTGTGGCCGGAGAAATAGCGTACCTGTGTAAAAGCGGTCAGGTTCCCCCTTAACCAATAGCGGGTGTGGCACCCTCCTAGGGGTAAACAGTCACACTGGCATGGTGTCTGAGAGCAGAGAAATATGATAATCATCGTTCAGCCCTTGAAAAAGTTGTTGAAATTACTGGTGGAATGTGACCCTCGTGTCCGATGTCTTTCTGTGTGATGTCCAACCATACACATGTATTCTCGCTAAGTAGAAAAACGCTTTGGTTGCGAATGACAAAAAGGGTTTCTGTGGTCTGTCGCCCCTTGTGGTACAGTGTAGCTGTGATCTGACCCCTAACATGCAGGTTGTTCATCCTGGCTCCTATAGTTTTATATTGGAAGGCTGAAGAGGAATTGTATGGAGCCACGCAAGGTGACAGCCAGTATAGATACCCATGTGCCTATGTCGACTTTGGAGCATGTTGGGAAACCTCTGACCTCTAAATTAACTGATGAGAAGGTCCCAGGAATACTGACAAACCTCACCTAGGAAATGTATAATGGGTGTTATTTTCTCATTGTTTGCCCTGTCTTTGGAGACTCTAACTAAGCAGACGCACTGGAAATGACCCGAGGTATCTGAAACACTCGTTATCCCCTGCAAGGCAATCCGGCCGTTTGTGCTGTCATCTTGTGTAACAGTGAAGATATTTCAAAATAGCAGATGGGTTTCTCGCCTTTTGTACTGTTTTGGTGCGCTGCAGCGCAAGCAGAGTTACTGCATTTGGGCCTGCAAGAGAAGTGGATTGTATCAGTGCCTCGGCATACAGCAAGGACCAATTTTGCTCGGTTGGGATGGGCTGATTGAGACCATAAGATCATTATACATAGGAGAAGAATTAGGCCATTTGATCCATTGTGTCTGCTCCCCCATTCGATCATGGCTGACATGTTCCTCATCCCCGTTCCCCTGCCTTCTCCCAGAACCCCTGATCCCCTTATTAATCAAGAAATCCCCTTATTAATCAAGAACACCAGATTTTGCTTGAGGTGCTGTTACCTGCAGAGCAAGAGCTAGAAGGAGGAATTAGACAGAATGGTTCATTCTAAGAACATAAGAACTAGGAGCAGGAGTAGGCAATTTAGACTCTCGAGCCTGCTCCATCGTTCAATACGATCATGGCAGGTCTCACCTTGGCCTCATTTCTACCGTCCTGCCTGTACTCCATAACCCTTCAACCCATTACCAATTAAAAATCTGTCTAACTCCTCCTCAAGTTTACTCACTGTCCCAGCATCCACCGCACTCTGGGGTCGCGAATTTCACAGATTCACAACCCTTTGGGAGAAATTGTTCTTCCTCATCTCGGTTTTAAATTGTTTACCCTTTATCCTGAGGCTAATAGTCTTGTTCTAGAATGTCCCACAAGAGAAAGTATCTGCTCCACATCTACTTTACCCATCCCTTTTATCACCTTATGTACTTCAATTTGATCTCCCACCATTCTTTTAAACTCTCGAGAATATAGGCCTAAACTGATCAATCTCTCTTCATACGACAAACCCCTCATCTCTGGAATTAATCTAGTGAACCTCCTCTGAACTGCCTCTAATGCCACTACATCTTTCCTCAAATAAGGGGACCAAAACTGTGCACAATACTCCAGGTGCGGTCTTACCAATGCCTCGTACAGTTGCAACAACTCTTTCTTACCTTTATACTCCATTCCTTATTTATTTATTTTTTAGTTTTTTAAATCTTTCCAATTAGGCGGCAATTTAGCGTGGCCAACCCACCTACCCTGCACATCTTTGGGTTGTGAGCGTGAGTCCCATGCAGACAAGGAGAGAATGTGCAAACTCCACATGAACAGTGACCCGGAGCTGGGATCGAACCCGGGTCCTCAGCGCTGTGAGGCAGCAGTGCTAACCACTGCACCACCATGCCGCTCACTTTACACTCCATTCCTTTAGCTATAAATGCCAACGTAGTTTTCTGTGACTCATGCACAAGAACACCCAGATCCCTCTGCATCGGAGCACCCCAAAGTCTCTCCCCATTTAGATAATAAGTTGCCTTTCCATTTTTCTGACCGAAAAGGATGACCTCACACTTATCCACATTAAACTCTATCTGCCACATTTTGGCCTAGTCACTGAACCTATCTATATTCATTTGTAAAGTTATGTCCTCATTGTAATTTACTGTCCCACCTATTTTTGTGTCATCTGCAAATTTGGCTATAGAACCTCTATCCCTGTATACAAGTCATTAATCTAGATTGTAAATAGCTGGGGCCATTCAGAAAAAGACTAATTTATCCCGACGCTCTGACTTCTGTCCTTCAGCCAGTCTTCTAACCAGGCTAATAAATTACCCCTATTCCAGATATACTGCATCTACAGGATCCCCATTATCCTCTTGGCTGATAAGGGGCTGGTTTAGCACAGGGCTAAATCGCTGGCTTTGAAAGCAGACCAAGGCAGGCCAGCAGCACGGTACAATTCCCGTACCAGCCTCCCCGAACAGGCGCCGGAATGTGGTGACTAGGGGCTTTTCACAGTAACTTCATTTGAAGCCTACTTGTGACAACAAACAATTTTCATTTCATTTGGCTTGTTACAGCTTCGAAAAACTCTACCAAATTAGTGAAACATGGTTTGCTGACTCTAATGGTTAGCGTTTTGAGATGATGCTGTGTCGAGAATTGTTGTCAGTAAGGACTGGTTATTGGGCCTGAGGTGATCAGGAGAGAATGAATAAGCTCATCTGAGGTCTTGGAAACATCGGTATCAATGATCTGATTCGCGACCAGCCCTACAAAAGAAAGGAAAGAACTCATCTGAATAAGTTGTGCGTGGATGAAGAGGCCATTCGGAACTGCAGGAAATTCTCTTGGCACATTTTCAGAAGCAATCTCTGTGCAGGTCTTCACAGCATGAAAACGGGTGGGGTAGGGACAATGACTATTCTTGAGGGCTGCCATCATTACCCGTCTGTAGTGAGCGAGTTGCCGAGATGTCTGGTAAGGTATGGCACTGAGCCAGGATCACCATCGTCTAGGACCATGGCGGGTAGTCGTTTGGCCCCATCAATGGGCAAAATTGGTGCTACCACAATGGCCGCTATGTTTTTTAAAATAAATTTAGAGTTCCCAATTAGATTTTTCCCATTAAGGGGAAATTTAGGATGGCCAGTCCACCTACCCAGCACATGTTTGTGTTGTGGGGGTGAGACCCCTGCAGAGACGGAGATAATGTGCAAACCACACAGACAATGACCCAGGGCCGGGATCAAATCCGTGAGGTCCTCAGCGCTGTGAGGCAGCAGTGGTAACCACTGTGCCACCGACATGCTATGTTGTTGGATGTGCTAAACAAGGAACAGCTGTAGGCATCTCAGGGTATGGACTTAAAAACTAGTTTAGTCAGACTATTTATATGTAGCAGGTTACAGGCGAGACACATCTTGCCTCAAGGCTGTCTAGAATATCAAGCTCATGATTGCCTGATGTTAGTGCTATATCTTCATGTGCCTCATAGATTAGCATATCCATTCTGTTAACTCTTTATAATACAGCCGCCATTTGAAAAATCCTGCCCTTAGTCTTTGCTGGTTTGCCTGACCTCAGCCAAGGTCACAGTGAAGGGCCTGAACTGGCCTGAAGAAAACTAATGCAAAGTCAAGACTCAAAGCTGATCAGAGTTTATCTCCTGATTAGAATCCACGACGCCTGATGAAAATGAATGTGCGTGGCTGTTGGAGGCAGGCAGGATTAAGTTCAGCTCTAATGTTTCCTGTCTCCTGTCATGTTCTATGGAAATGGTCGGTATTTCCAAACAACTATCTGCTAACTTGTCATGCTATTGAAACACTGTTGCATAACCCACTGGGGCTCAGTATATTAATGTGCATTAACGTGCAATGTTGATTGGGGCAACACTTATTCCCCACTAATAATAGGGTAGATTTTCACCTTCAAGCAGAGAAGCCAAGCATTCCAGACAGCCAGCCAGCCAATAATGCTGGCAGGAGCCAAGCAAAATTGAAGGCTGGACTCCATTAACATACACTCGGGAGGATTTAAACTAGTATGGCGGGGGGTGGGAACCAGGATGTTAGCTTACAAGGTGCAATAACTGAAGGGAAAATAGAGAACAAAAATAAGAGAACAACATCACCCTCAGGCAGATCAAAAAAGGTAATAAGTGTGAGAAGGGAGGTGGTCAATGCAGGACTGAGGGCACAGGCTGGAGGCGGGCCTAAAAAAGGGGATGGCTGATCGGCCGGGGGGGGGGGGGGCAATGAGCCCCTCAACTAGGCTGATCACCTGGAATGCTCGAGGGTTAAATGAGCCGGTCAAAAGGGCACGCGTGTTCGCGCGCCTTAGGGGAATTAAGGCGGACGTGGTAATGTTGCAGGAGATGCACCTTAGAGTAACGGACCAGGTTAGACTGAGGAAAGGCTGGGTCAGTCAGGTCTTTCACTCGGGACTAGATTCAAAGACTAGAGGGGTCGTGATCCTGATCAATAAGCGGGTGGTGTTTGAGGCGGGTAGAATAGTCTTGGATGTGGGAAGTCGGTACATTATGGTCAGTGGGAAGCTAGAGGGGGAGCAGGTGGTATTAGTGAATGTATATGTGCCAAATTGGGATGATGTGGAGTTTATAAAGAGGATGCTGGGGCAGATACCGGACCTGGACTCGCACAGGTTGGTCATGGGAGGGGACTTCAACACAGTTATGGACCCTGGCTTGGACCGGTTAAGCTCGAAAATGGGCAGGGTGCCAGCAATGGCAAAGGAATTGAGAGGGTTCATGGAGCTGATTGAGAGGGGGGGGGGGGGGTCCATGGAGATTTGGGCAGCCGAGGGTGAAGGAGTTTTCCTTCTACTCACATGTGCAAAAAGTGTACTCCCGGATTGATTTCTTTGTTTTGAGTAGGGTCTTTCTGGCTGGGGTGGTGGACACGGGATACACGGCGATTACGATCTGAGACCATGCTCCGCACTGGGTTGACCTGCAGGTTAGTAAAGACAGTAACCAGCGCCCGCACTGGAAGTTTGATGTGGGACTTTTGGCGGATGAAGGGGTGTGCGAGCGGCTGAGGAAATGTATTCAGAACAACCTGCAGGTCAATGACACGGAGGAAATTTCAGTAGCAGTGGTGTGGGAAGCACTGAAGGCGGTGGTCAAAGGGGAGCTGATCTCGATCCGGGTCCATAGGGAGAAGGTTTACAGGGCAGAGACGGACCGACTGGTAAAGGAGATACTACAGATTGATAGGAGGTATGCAGAGACCCCAGAGCCAGGGCATTTAAGGGAACAGCAGAGATTACAGACAGAGTTTAGCTTGCTGACCACAGGGAGGGCGGTGGAACAGTTGAGAAAGGCGAGGGGGGCGATTTATGAACATAGAGAGAAGGCCAGCAGAATGCTTGCACAGCAGCTCAGGAAGAGGGAGGCATCTAGGGAGATAGGGAAAGTAAAGGACGGAGATGGGAACCTAGTTGGTGATTCAGTAGGGGTGAATAAGGCGTTTAGGGACTTTTATAGCAGGCTGTACAGGTCGGAACCCCCTGCGGGGCCGGAGGGGATGAGGCACTTCTTGGAGGGGCTGAATTTCCCAAAGGTGGACGGGGAGCGGGTAGAAGGGCTAGGGGCTCCAATCGGGTTGGAAGAGATAGTGGAGGGTCTGAAGGCCATGCAGTCGGGTAAAGCCCGGGGCCGGACGGGTACCCAGTGGAGTTCTACAAAAGGTTCTCTGGGGTATTGGGACCAGTGTTGATGACGATGTTCAATGAGGCAAGGGAAAGAGGAGTACTGCCCCCGACGATGTCACAGGCAATGATTTCGCTGATTCTTAAGCGGGACAAGAACCGGGAGGTTAGTGGGTCCTACAGGCCGATTTCCCTGTTAAATGTGGATGCCAAGTTGCTGGCCAAAATCTTGTCCTCCAGGATTGAGGATTGTTATTGGGGAGGACCAGACGGGCGTTGTTGAGGGCAGGCAGTTGGTGGCCAATGTAAGAAGGCTCTTAAATGTGATCATGATGCCCCCGGAAGGTAGGGAGGTGGAGGTAGTGATCGCAATGGATGCAGAAAAGGCTTTTGACCAGGTAGAAAGTGACTATCTGTGGGAGGTACTGGGACGGTTCGGATTTGGCGGGGCTTTATCGACTGGATCAGGTTGCTGTATCAGGCTCCTGTGGCTAGTGTACGGACGAATAGGACTACATCGGACTATTTTATGGTGGGGGCGGGGGTGCAGCACAGGGTTTCGCTTTATGCGGATGACCTGCATCTGTATGTTTTGGACCCAATAGAGGGGATGGAAGAAATCATGAGGGCTCGAGAGGAATTTGGCCGGTTTTCGGGGTATAAGCTTAATATGCGAATGAGATGTTTGTGGTCCAGGCGAGGGGGCAGGATAAGTGCCTGGGAGAGCTGCCGTTTAGGTTAGTATAGAGAAGCTTTAGGTACCTAGGTATCCAAGTGGCGCGGGAATGGGACCAGCTTCATAAATTGAATCTGGCCCGGCTGGTGGACCAAATAAAGGACGATTTTCGGAGATGGGGCGCGCTTCCGTTGTCTCTGGCTGGGAGGGTGCAAACGGTGAAGATGACGGTCCTCCCGAGATTCCTATTTGTATTTCAGTGCCTCCCCATTTTTATTCTGCGGTCCTTTTTTAAGCGGGCCAACAGAGTGATCGTGGGCTTCATCTGGGCGGGCAAGACCCCGCGAGTAAGGAGTTTGAGCGGTGTCGGGGAGAGGGCGGGCTGCCGCTTCCAAATTTTAGCAATTATTACTGGGCGGCTAATATAGCCATGATCAGGAAGTGGGTGGTGGGGGAGGGGTCAGCATGGGAGCGTATGGAGGCGGCTTCATGTAAGGGCACCAGTTTGGGGGCGTTGGTAACTGCACCTCTACCGTTCCCGCCGGCATGGTATTCCACCAGTCCAGTGGTGGTGGCGGCCTTGAGAGTTTGGGGCCAGTGGAGGCGGCATGTGGGAGCAGTGGGAGCATCAGTTTGAGCCCCAATCTGTGATAATCACCGGTTTGCCCCAGAGAGTATGGACGGGGGGTTCCGGTTATGGCGGAGAGCGGGGATTGGGGATATGTTTATAGAGGGCAGCTTTCCGAGTTTGAGGGTGCTGGAGGAGAGGTTTGGGTTGGCGAGGGGGAACAAATTCAGGTATCTGCAGGTGCGGGACTTCCTACGTAAACAGGTGTCAACCTTCCCGCTCCTACCGCTAAGGGGGATTCAGGACAGGGTAGTTTCCAGAGGGTGAATAGGAGCAGGGAGCGTCTCGGATATTTACAAGGAACTTATGAGGTCAGAGGAGACGCAGACTGAGGAGCTGAAGCGCAAGTGGGGGGAGGGGCGGGGAGGAGAGATAGAGGATGGTCTATGGGCGGACGCGTTGAGCAAAGTCAACACATCCACAACATGTGCCAGGCTCAGCCTGATACAATTTAAGGTTGTTCACCGGGCTCACATGACAGTGGCCCGGATGAGCAGATTCTTTGGGGTGGAGGACAGGTGCGCAAAATGTGCGGGAGGACCGGCGAACCATGTCCACGTGTTTCAGACATGTCCAAAGCTTAGGGGATTTTGGCAGGGGTTTGTGGACGTCATGTCCACGGTGTTAAAAACAAGGGTGGCGCTGAGTCCAGAGGTGGTGATTTTCGGGGTGACAGAAGACCCGGGAATCCAGGAGGAGAAAGAGGCAGACGTTCTGGCCTTTGCTTCACTGGTAGCCCGGAGACGGATACTATTAGCATGGAGGGACTCAAAGCCCCCGAAGTCGGAGACCTGGCTATCGGACAGAAGGCCTTTGACAAAGGGCCACCTGGGAGACTGTTAAATACGTTAACGGCCCATGGTGTTGAGGGTAAGATCCTGGCATGGATAGAGGATCGGCTGACTGGCAGAAGGCAGAGAGTGGGGATAAAGGGGTCTTTATCAGGATGGCAACTGGTGATTAGTGGTGTGCCTCAGGGGTCTGTGCTGGGACCACAACCTTTCACAATATACATTAATGACCTGGAAGAAGGAACTGAAGGCACTGTTGCTAAGTTTGCAGATGAGACAAAGATCTGTAGAGGGACAGGTAGTATTTAGGAAGCAGGGGGGCTGCAGAAGGGCTTGGACAGGCTAGGAGAGTGGGCAAAGAAGTGGCAGATGGAATACAATGTGGAAAATTGTGAAGTGATGCACTTTGAAAGGAGGAATGGAGGCATAGACTATTTTCTAAATGGGGAAATGTTTAGGAAATCAGATGCACAATAGAACTTGGGAGTCCTTGTTCTCATTTCTCTTAAGGCTAACGTGCAGGTTCAGTCAGCAGTTAGGAAGGCAAATGCAATGTTAGCATTCATGTCGAGAGGACTAGAATACAAGAGCAGGGATGTACTTCTGAGGCTATATAAGACTCTGGTCAGCCCCCATTTGGAGTACTGTGGGCAGTTCTGGGCCTTGTATCTAAGGAAGGATGTGCTGGCCTTGTAAAGGGTCCAGACGAGGTTCACAAGAATGATCCATGAAATGAAGAGCTTGTCGTACGATGAACGGTTGAGGACTCTGGGTCTGTACTCATTGGAGTTTAAAAAGATGAGGGGGCATCTTATTGAAATTTACAGGATACCGCGAAGCCTGGATAGAGTGGACATGGAACTAGAGGGCACATTCTCGGACTAAACGGACGATCCTTTAAAACAGAGATGAGGAGGAATATCTTCAGCTAGTAGGTGGAGAATCTGTGGAACTCCTTGCCGCAGGAGGCCGTGGAGGCCAAATCACTGAGTGTCTGTAAGACAGAGATAGATTAATAAGGGGATCCAGGTGTTATGGGGAGAAGGCAGGAGAATGGAGTTGAGAAAAATATCAGCCATGATTGAATTGCAGAGCAGAACCGATGGGCCGAGTGGCCTAATTCTGCTCCAATGTCTTATGGTCTTATGAGGGAGGCTACAAACACAAAATCAGCATCTGAAATGAAAAATGAAAATCGCCTATTGTCACAAGTAGGCTTCAAATGAAGTTACTGTGAAAAGCCCCTAGTCGCCACATTCCGGCACCTGTTCGGGGAGGCTGTTACGGGAATCAAACCGTGCTGCTGGCCTGCCTTGGTCTGCTTTCAAAACCAGCAATTTAGCCCTGTGCTAAACCAGCCCCTAATACCCCCTGGATACAATTCCCTACTGAGTGAAAGTTAAGTTGGGGTTGAGGGGAGTTACGATTGATGCGTGCGGGTTGGGGTTCAAGTAACAAACATTTGGCAGGATTCTCTGGAGCCCGACACCAAAATCGGGAATGCTGATCAGGTGGAGAATGGCTTCCGATGCTGGAATTGGGGCAGGCGCTCCGCCCCCTCCAAATCGACGTCATCGGGCCGCGCACAGCCGTAATGCCCATTGGCACATCATAAGCCGGCCCTCCCACGATGCTTCGCCTCTGATGGGCCGAGTTCCCGATGGCGTGGGCCACTTGCGGTCCTAGCGGTTATGAACCTGGCTTGCCGGCTGCGGACAGTGTCCAGCGCCGTCACACTCGGCAGAGATCCGTGCCACTGCCTGGGGAGCTTCTGCTAGGGCTGGGGGGAGTGGTGGGGGCTGGCCAGGGGATGGGCTGTGTGGTCGGGGAGGGTGGTTCAGCACAACCAGCGCCATGTTTCCTGGCACGACCGTTGGGGGTGTAAGCGTGCTTGGCTGCAGCTTGTCAGCCCTGCGCATGCGCGGCCCAGGACCCAGCGATTCTCCGGCCATTCTCCGTGGTGCTAGTCGCACACTGGTACCGGAATTGGTGAGAGATTTGCGCCAATTTTCCCATCGTGGAACACCACGGATTCTCCGTTTGCGCCGGCATTTCGCCTCAGAAATGGAGAATCCAGCCCATTATTCTTCTGTAGGCTGGAGAAGCATATTTGCTCCATCTGGTCACACAAAAATAACATTAGTATTTACCTGAAAGGGCCTCTGCAGTTGTGATGCAAGATTTTACTGAACGCTTCCCGGTAAGCCAATTAAACTGCTATCTGATGTGCTCTATTCACCTGATTGACATAGCAAATTGGCTGCCTATTCTTGGGTTTTGGAAAATAATTATAGCAGAGTGGGAGAACTCCCAAAGAAACATACATTTATATACACAGAAGAGATATGAAGTGGAATGACTGCCATTAATTGGGCAAATAGAATAGGCAATGTATTTGCAGGGAAATCCCAGAAATCAGAATTGAATGGATGCCCAATTGATCTTTTTTGATTGAGGGAAGAATGTTGGTGAAGCCACAACAAAAATGTTCTGTTGCTCTTCAAATAGAATTAGGACATTTCTATCATGCGTCTGAACCACAGATACAGGTATCTATGTGTGTGTTAGTGTGTCGGGTGGTGGTGGTGGGGTGGGGGTCTGTTTAACACTGGACTCAATGGAAAGCACCTTACACAATGTGGCACTGTGAGTTGTGCAGTGGAACCTCAGACTCAATTATACACACAAATCCTCAAATGTGACCTGAACCCATCGGCCAGAGTCAGAGTTCAGAGTGCAGGAAGCTGTGCCAAATTAAAGAAGCATAGGTAGCAATTCCAACCAAAAGCCAAAATTCAGGACATGGATTTTCTGAGTAGGAGCAGGTGGCAAAAAACCTCACCTATGCCAATGCGAGCTGCAAAGTCCAGGCATAGTTTCTATGATTATTTATTTTGCACCAGTGACAGGCAAGGTTTCGCAGCATTAATATTCACTCAGTAAATTTACACCCATAAGTCTTGTTATTGTTGTTTGATTTGAACAAAACTACCTAATCTAAGGTCAAGACCCCCCGCAGAATTTATCATAATGAAGTGGAAACTAGCTGCACAGAAATGATGAACTGCAGATCCCATCAAAGGCTTCAGATGTGGGTTATGGTGTCCACATATTTTAGGCTATAATATTATTACCCGTTCATGTGACATTCAAGTCATCAGGCCCCTGATTACTTATAAATTTAAGAATTACATTATCCATCGTCCTGCTGATGAAAAAATGAAACTTTGGCTATGAGTACCCACAATCTGCATTTTAAGCAGAGATTCACTACTGGTGTTCACTTGTCCATATTTGCGGACAAAAGTCTCTGTGAATTTATGCTTCCATGATCCTATTAGCCACTTTTTCCTTTGTATAATCAGTACTGAACCACTTGTCTGCACAGATTCCTGGTCATTGGCTCAGTGGGAAAGACAGAGTTGCAGTTTCAGTGGATGGTTTCTGATTAAATTGGTAGTGGCAAAAAAGTTTAAAAATCAATAATTCACTGGTGTGAATGAAACTGTTAACAATTGTTGTGTGAATAATGCGAAATCAATATTTCACTGGAGTGTGAATTGTGGAGTGAGATTTTAAAATATCAAGTCGGAATATAAATGCAAGCTTACCACACTAGAACTTCTGCTGCACATAGACCAGTCAAAATCTCCAGCCCACTCTCGGGACCAGCAGTCACAGAATCCATAGAAGCCGACAGTGCTGGAAGAGGTCATTCGGCCCATCGAGTCAGCACCGCCCCTCTGAAAGAGAACTCCACCTTGGCCCACTTCCACGCCACATCCCCATATCCCCAGAAGCTGGGCTTGTGCAGAGAAACTGAACCATGTTGTTTTGGAACAGTGTCAAATTCATAGAATTTATAGTGCAGGCGGCCATTCAGCCCATTGAGTATGCACCAGCCCTTGGAATGAGCACCCTACTTAAGCCCATCCATCCATTGACTCCATCTGCACCTCCCGCTGCCTGGGGAAAGCGGGCAGCATAATCAAAGACCCCTCCCACCCGGCTTACTCACTCTTCCAACTTCTTTCATCGGGCAGGAGATACAAAAGTCTGAGAACACACACGAACAGTCTCAAAAGCAGCTTCTTCCCCACTGTCACCAGGCTCCTAAATGACCCTCTTATGGACTGACCTCATTAACACTACGCCCTTGTGTGCTTCACCCAATACCGGTGTTTATGTAGTTATGTAGTAGGCTGGTTTAGCACACTGGACTAAATAGCTGGCTTTTAAAGCAGACCAAGCAGGCCAGCAGCACGGTTCAATTCCCGTACCAGCCTCCCCGAACAGGCGCCGGAATGTGGTGACTAGGGGATTTTCACAGTAACTTCAATTGAAGCCTACTTGTGACAATAAGCAATTTTCATTTCATTTCACATTGTGTACCTTGTGTTGCCCTATTATGTATTTTCTTTTCTTTTGTTTTCATGTATTTAATGATCTGCTGAGCTGGTCGCAGAAAAATACTTTTCACTGTACCTCGGTACACATGACAATAAACAAAATCAAAATCCACCAGAAGTTATAACTTTGAATGTTACTGGAAAATGTGATGAACTGGACATTGGGTCTGAAATACTCTTAAAGAGAAAAGACTGAAAGCTGACCTGAGGCCAGCACCATTATGAAAAGGATTGAGGAGCATGTTTGGAATAGATATAAAATCATGCACTAAAAAGGTCCTACCTGGTTTGCCATAGTCAAGTGACTTCTGCTATGTGGGACAAGCCACAGGCAGCCATGTTACACTCAGTTCTAATAAAGGCACTGTACTAGAGGCAATATAGTCTTTGAGTTCATAACATGGTACCAGAAGTGGAGCTGATATTGAGTTTTGAAAAGCTAGAGAGAAGCCACAGCTACTGAAAGGGGAACACAAAAATACCTAAAGCTGCTGAAAAAGCCACTGAAAAGGTAAAATAAACAAAAAGCAGGTCACAAATAAATTACTGGCAAGTCAAAAGTGGCTGTTAATTTTCCTCCCCCGGTTACTGTCGGAATGAAAGGTGCTATGTGGACAAACTCGCATTTTTGCATTGGCAAAATTATGAGATAACAACAGATTTAATGAACAAGAGGGAGCCAATCCAAGCAGCAACACTGTTAACAATGCTGGGGAGAGACTGAAACAAATTATATTCTACCCCAAATCTGTCCAAAGAACAGAAAAGAAGCAGAAGACAGAAACCTTGAAAGCCTTGAAGGCACACTTTGAACCCCAAGTGAAAGTAACTTATGAAATCTATGCATTCAATACTCAAGGTGAAAAGAGTCTCTTGATCAGTATATGCTACGGTAACACAGCTCATTGAATCCTGTGAATTCAGGCAATTAAAATATATTTTAAAAATGTTTTTATTGAGTATTTTGTGGTATACAAAACAAGGATAGGCGTGGACAAACATTAGGAGATAGAGGAGAAAGAAAATATTTACACATCGTTCTGTTTCAATTATTTACATACATACATCATCGTTCTTCTTCTTGCATTATTTACAGTGGCGGTTACAATTTCCTGTTCGTTTCCCACTAGTTTGTTGATTCTGGCCGTTTTCCCTGCTCCCCCCCCCCCCCCCCCCCCGGCTGTTTCCCCTGCTCCCCACGCCCCCTCCCGCTTTTATCCTTTCCTGCCCTCCCCCTTGGCCATTTATCTTTCCTTCTTCCCTCACCTGTTCTTGAACCCTGCTCCAGTTATGTTGGTGTGATATTGCTTCTCATGTTTCTTTTGTTGGGCATGGTTGGGTTTCATGTCCCCCTGCCCCTCCCCCCCCCCCACTCCCCCTCCCTCCCTTGCTGTGTCATGGCTACCCTCTCCTATTCTTTGACATTTTCGCTGCTGGCTACAAACACATCTTGGAACAACCAAGCGAATGGATCCCTTGTTTTGTGGAAGCCCTCCTCCTCCTCCTCCGACCCTCGGATGGTGAATTTAATTTTCTCCTTTTGGAGAAATTCTGATGTGTCGGACTGCTAGTCTGCAGCTTTGGGCAGTGCTGCTGACCACCAGCCGAGCAGGATTCTCTGGCGGGCAATTAGGGAGGCAAGGGCGTTGGCCCTTCTCCCCATGAAGAGAGCTGGCTGTTCTGATACCCAGAAGACTGCCATTCTTGGGCAAGTCTCCACCCTCATCCCCACTACCCTGGACATTGCCTCAAAGAAGGCTATACAGAACCCAGCAAGTCTGGGGCAAGACCAGACCATGTGAGTGTAGTTGGCGGGGCCACCTTGGCACCATTCGCATTTGTCCCCCACCTCCGGGAAGACCCTGCTCATTCGGGTTCTGTGGAAGTGGGCTCTGTGCACCACTTTTAGCGTCATTGGGCTTAACCTTGCGCATGTGGAGGTGGAGTTGACCCTGTGCAGTGCTTTGCTCCAGAGGCCCCACCCTATTTCAAACCCCAAGTCCTTCTCCCACTTCTCCCTCTCCTCGTCCAATTGTTAGCCCCCCTTAGCAGGCGCCCGTACATGTCACCACAATTCCCTTTCCCTCAGATGTCTGCGTCCAGAGGTCCTCCAGCAGTGATTGTCGTGGTGGTCGTGGATACGTCCTTGTTTCACTTTGTAGGAAGTTTTAGAGTTGTAGGTACCTGAGTTCATTCCCCCCGTCAGCTGCTATCTTTCTGTCAGCTCTTTGAGCATTGTTAACCTTTTGTTAGTGTAAATATCCCCACTGTCAGCGCCCCCCCATCCTGGTTCAACCTTTTGAAGGTGGCGTCCTTAGTCGCAGGCGTGAATCTGTGGTTGTTGGACATGGGCCTTGTTGGACACTTTGGTTTATCCAAAATGCTGTTGCAGTTGATTCCACGACCAGAGTGTTGCTACTACCACTGGGCCCGTTGAATATTTATTCAGGGGGGTTGAGAGTGCCGCCGTGGCGAGGGCCCAGAGGGAGGTCCCTCTGCAGGAATTCACCTCCATAAGCATCCATTCAGCTTCTGGCTCCTTTATCCACCCCTTTACCCTTTCCATGATTGCCACCAGTGATAATATTGCAGGTTTGGGAGGGCTAGGCCCAGTGGGAATCTCGTTCTCTGCAGTACTCTCTTTGGGATCCTTGCATTCTTCCAACCCCACACAAATGCCATAATCAGTTTGTCCAGTGAGTTGAAAAAGGCCTTGGGGATATAGGTCGGGATGGATCTAAACAGGAAGAGGAACCTGGGCAGTACGTTCGTCTTGATCGTCTGCACTCTCCCTATCAGGGAGAGTAGGAGTGCGTTCCATCTCTGCATGTCCTTTTTCACTTCCTCCATCAGACTGGTCAAGTTCCATTTGTGGACCCCTGTCCAGTCATGAGCGATTTGGATCCCCAGGTAGCGGAATCTGTATCGGGCCTGTTTACAAGGCAACCCCTCCAGCTTTGCCTATCCTCCTTGCGGGTTCACCGGGAAGATCTTGCTTTTGCTCAGGTTCGGTTTGTAGCCCGGGAAGGTTCCAAACTCTTTCAAGAGCGCCGTGATTCCATCCATGCTGCTTTGTGGGTCTGAGATGTAGAGGAGAAGGTCATCCGCATATAGCGAGACTCTGTGCCCTCTGTCTCCTCTCTGGATCCCTTTCCAGTTCTTTGCTGCCCTTGGTGGTTCAATCCCCAGGGTGAATAGCAGCAGGGATAACGGACATCCCTGCCTTGTGCCTCTGTGCAGCTGGAAGTACTGAGAGCTGGTGGTATTTGTCTGTACGCTCGCTGTGGGAGCGTTGTACAGGAGCGTCACCCAGGTGGTGAACCCTGTTCCAAGCCGAACCGACTCTGTCAAAGGCCTTTTCTGTTTCCAAGGAGACGATCACTTCTGGTGTTCTCTCCCGACATGGGGTCATGATCACGTTTAGCAGGCACCTGATGTTCGATGTTGTAGCCACCTGGGTTGGCCACTTCCCGACTTAAAATGGTGATCTACAAAGACTACAGGGAAATTCAGCCAACACAGGCAAAAACTAGCAAGTGCAAAAATCCTGTGTATTAGAACTTGCAAAAGCACAGACAGCACTGAAACTCTCAGCCATCTGCATACTAATGAGCGATCCCTGGGTACAATTGAAACATGTAAGGTCAATAAGGCCAAGCCAGACTCCTCGGCGCCAGCAGGAGCCAAGACAAAGGAAGGCCAACGGACACTCAGAGATCGCCCAGCGATCAGGGAACAACTCCAGTATTGGAGAAATCGATCCAAATGATCGGAACATAGTCCAATCATTTGGAATCAGATACGGGGTCCGCCCAAACGGCGCGGAGCCCCTGGGGACTATAAAATAGAGCTCCCAAGTTCAAATCGGTCTTCTTGGCAGGGTAACTCAGCAGCGCGAAACAACCCTTGACAGTGACCTGCCTAGCTGCCGCAACAACCAAGTAAGTCTCCAGTCAACCCACTCTACGAGATAGGCGCTCCTACCTACCAGTCCATACCAGCTTTTGAATCCTACAAACTCAGATCAAACAAAAGGCCATTTGTTCCCCTGACCTGGTGAGCCAGTCCCAAAGCTAAGTATAGGCCTTTTAGTGATAGAGATAGTCTAGTAAGTAGAGTTTTATGCATGAGTAGTGATTGACTGTGTATAATAAATGTGTTTTGATTTGAATCTTACTAATTGGTGTGTCGAGTTATTGATCATTACTTGAACTTGAACCTCGTGGCGGTATCATAAAGATACCTGGCGACTCTAGAGCAAAGGTTATAGAAACAGAGCAAATTCAGTAAAGACCCAACGGGCAACGAATTAAGAGCCAACCAAAGTTAGCAACAATGTCTACCCTTGACAAAGCTCGTCTGGTCTTCTGCAACCACCTCTGGTATGCAGTCCTACAGCCTTTTGGCTAAGTTCTTGGCCAGTATTTTCACATCTGCGTTTAACAGGCAGATGTGTCTGTAGGAATTGCATTCTGTTGCATCTTTGTCTTTCTTAGGTATCAGTGAGATTGAGGCTTGTGCTAGCATAGGTGGCAGGGTGCCCATCGGCAGTGAATCTGTGAACATCTCCCGCAGGTGTGGGTCCACCGGGAAACCATCTGGTCCCGGTGCCTTTTCCGCCTGCATGGAACTGATACTCGACATGATTTCTCCCAGGTCTAGCGGTGCTTCCAGGCCCCGTCTCCTACCCTCCCCCAGTACTGGCATGTCCAGTCCATCGAGGAAGTGTGTTATCCTCAAGCCCCCTACTGGGAGCTCAGAGATGTACAGCTACTGGTAGAAGGTCTTGAATGCCTTGTTGATCTTATCCGGCTCCGCTACTAAGTTGCCTTTGCTGTCCCTAAGCTGGGCTATTTCCCTCGTGGCTGCCTACTTTCTCAGCTGGTGAGCCAGCAGGCGGCTCGCCTTGTCTCCGTGCTCGCACAGGGTCCCCCATGCCTGGCAGAGTTGGTGCACTGCTTTCCTTGTGGAAAGCAGGTGAAAGTCCATCTGTGTTTTCTTCCTCTCCACTAGGAGTATGACCGGTCTACCTCCAGTATGGAGTCGATTAGCCGTTGCCTAGCTACCCTCTCTTCCTATCTCTTCGTACTTTGTAAGCAATAATTTCACTCCTGATCACAGCCTTTAGCGCCTCCCAGAATGTGGAGGGTGAAACGTCCCCATTCTGGTTGTTAGTAACATATTCATCCATGGCCTGCAATATTTTCTCACAGAAGGCCTTGTCGGCCAGGAGGGCCATATCCAACCTCCATGAGGTGCGTTGGGCACTGCCCGTCTCCAGTCTTCCATCCATATAATGTGGAGCATGGTTGGAGATTACAACCGTGGAATATTCCGCTCTTACTAGCCCTGGAACCACTGATTTCCCCGTTACAAAGAAGTCGATCCACGAGTATACATTGTGTACTTGGGAGAAGAAGGAGACCTCCTCCTCTCCTGGGTAGGTGAACTGCCATGGGCCCACTGCCCCTATCTGCTCCATGAATGTGCCGAGCTCTTTTGCCACGTTGGAGTTCTTTCCCATTTTAGGCTTCGACCTGTCCATTCGTGGGTCCTGTGCACAGTTAACGTCTCCCCCATGATTAGTCAGTGTGTGTCTATGTCGGGGATTTGCGCCATGCTGTTTTTAATAAACTCCATGTCGTCCCAGTTGGAAATGTACATGTTCACCAGGACTACCGGTGTCCTGTCTAGGGCACCGATGACCATGACGCATGTGGTGATATGCATGTGAATATTTATTTGTAATAGTTACAAATGTGACCACCTGGTGGCGTCAGAAATTGGTCACATGACACGAGACACTCGCTAGTTGGTAGTAAGGTGTACAACAGGACAGTTGCACATACAGTAGTTCCAGGAGGCTTCATGGAACTCATTTAGTAACTTTGTCTGTATAGTGTTCTGTTTGTTATCTTTCCATGTGTCCATCAATAAATCATTGTTCTAGTTAAGTCACCGGATGTTCTGTGTGCATCATTGCAATGGCAAGGTCACAGAATACAACATGGTACAAGGAGGTTGAACAGTTAAAGAGAACAGAAGAAAAGATAATGTGAAACAGGCCGAAGAACGAAAAGAGAAAATTCTTCCACCGACGTGGTGAACTACAGCTATTGGCAACTCAATGCAGCAAACAACGGTGAACTTCAAGATGGAAGAATTAAAGGCACCCCACCAGCTTCAAGTCTCGGGTAACATAGATGAAAACTGGCATGTTTTCAACAACAGTTTAAACTCTATGTTTCAGCCCTTGGCCTGCAGGCACAGCCTGGTGAGAGATGCAGTGCGTTGCTGCACATGGTAGCAGGTCCACAAGCAATCAAAATCTACAATCCCTTCATTTTTGATAGTGAAGAAGAAAGCAAGAGCAGCAATGAGGTGATAAAGTACTGCGATCGGCATTGCTCTCCGAAAAAAAAGAAACATTTGAAAGATAGATTTATCGTACACATATCTAGAAACCAGGCAAACCTTTTGACAGCTTTGTAACCGATTTGAGGCTGAAGGCCCAGTCCTGCAATTTCAATAATCTAAAGTCATCGATGATTCATGACCAAATAGTGTTTGGGATATTGAATAAGCTCCGTGAGAGACTGTTACGGGAATAAGACTTGAAATTAGAAAATGCTATTAAGGTTTGCCATGCGAGTGAGCTGGCTGCACAGCTGATCAGTACAGTTCGAAACATTTTGGCGCCAACATGGAAGAAGACACCAGCGCCATCAGCACTATGTCGCGGGTCAATAAGAAACGTCTCAGTGCGGGCGGCCATTTTAAGCAGCCGACTGGAGCCGCCATTGTTTGCCAGAGATGTGGCAACCGACATTGGCCACGGTAATGTCCATCATAGAGAAAAGTATGCTTCAGGTGTGGCCGTCCAAATCATTTTGCGAAACAATGTTTCTCGCATCCTACATTGGACCAAATCAGATCAGTCAACGCAGTTGATGAGATGCCCCCGGAAGAACAGTTCTTCATTGATCTAATTTCAACCAGGAACCGGATGAGTCCGACCATAAATAGTAAAGACGTCTTTCTGAACAGTCGTGACGATAGTAATGACAAACCCAATGCCATCGAAAGTAGATGGACAACTCTACTGTTGATGAACGACAAGTTGATAAAATACGACCTCGAAATGGGAATGAGGGCCAACCTCCTCAGTCTGTCTGATTTTCACGGGCTGCACGTTAAACCGAAAGTTGTTGATCAATCGAGACTGCCGATACTCTACGGTGGGAAGGAGATTGAGGCACTGGGTGGATGTGAACTCAGCTTGACACAACTTACATGTTACGATTTTCCATTGTGGACATGAAAAGCGAGCCCATCATAGGAGCGGATGTTTGTGAGGCCCTGAACTTAGTTAGGCAGCTGTATGTTCCAGACAGCGGGTGGCCAGACGATTCCCCGACTCTCAATGAGAGATGCTGGTGCAGTTATTCAATGAGAAACAAGCGATAGTCCAGGCGGAGGACTACAAATCAGATGAAGGGGTGGAAGAGCCAAAGGGAATTCCAGATTTCTGGTTAACAGTCTTCAAGAAGGTGTACATACTAAGTGGCATGATTCAGGAGCATGATGAGCCTATATTAAAGCACGTACAAGATGTGAACGTTAAATGTTCAGAGCTTGAACAGCCAATGAGCTTCACTCTGGAATTTATGTTTGAGTCAAATGAATATTTCACAAATGAGGTAATTATGAAAGTATACCAGCTGGAATTGCGGCCTGACGAGCATGAATTCTCATTCTGTGATGAACTAGAAATCACGGGATGGACAGGGTGCCAGATTGACTGGAAGAAAGAAAGAAATGTCACATTGAAAACCATTAAAGCGAAGCTGAAGCACAAGGATCAGGGTACTCTTAAAACAGTTACGAAAACTGTACCAAATGACTCATTCTTCAATTTCTTCAGTCCTCCTGAAGTTACACAGCATGGAGTGTTAAATAAATGTTCTGCACCAAAATGCGCTGCTGACTTTGAAATTGGTCGCCTCCTGCGTGAACACAATTCCATGGGCAACGGAGAAGCCGTTGCAGATGATACTAACTCCGATGATGAGTACTACGACAATATTTACGAAGACCATGTACAATGAGGAATGTAAAGTCTCAGAGGGTGAGCCAGATGTGGACGACTATGAAACGCTAGTCAGGTTGTTTCGCGGGTGTGATGGTAAGCTGGATGAGGAAGCCTGTGAAGCGCTATTCCAGTGGTTTGGCGGGAATGGCGAGGTGATCACAAGGGACTCCCAGTCGGCGCAGCACACCAAGAAGTGTGAAAGCTCTAAGGTGGCATATGCAGAGGCTGAAAGTGAGATTGCAGGAGTAGACACTTTGGAATGCAAAACTCACCTACGAACAAACTAATAACGGAAGATATAATAATCTTTGTCATAAGTAGGTTTACATTAACACTGCAATGAAGTTACTGTGAAAAGCCCCTAATCGCCACATTCCAGCGCCTGTTCGGGTACAACAGAGGGAGAATTCAGAATGTCCAATTCACCTAACAGCACGTCTTTCGGGACTTGTGGGAAGAAACCGGAGCACCCGGAGAAAACCCACGCAGACACGGGGAGAACGTGCAGACTCCACACAGACAGTGACCCAAGCTGGGAATTGGAGCTGGGACCCTGGCTCTGTGAAGCAACAGTGCTAACCACTGTGTACCGTGCTGCCCATACCCATTCCGGAGAAACTGGCTCAAGAAGCATACGATGAATAATCTCAGGCCCATGAAATGATTCCAGTAGTGGACTCCCCAATACTCGAGGCCACTCCACCGAAAGATGAGTTCGAGGAGCAGATGGCTGTATCTGTATGCAGCTCCACAATGACAGATGATACTTATACCAAGTTACCAGACATGGCTGTATCTGTATGCAGTTCCACAACGACGGACGATACGTGTAAAATATTACAAGAGGATGAGCCATTACTTGATTCTTCAGGAAAAGATGACCTATGCATTATCGTTTCGAGTGATGAGGACCCATCACTTGCGGCTCAAACACAGGATGCAGGGGCAGCACCCAACATTGGGGTTGTGGATCCGACCCAGAAACCAGAGTGCGAGACTCTGCAGCCCGCTACTCGAGGTGCAGACTTATCCATGACTGCACAGTCTCTCGGAGGTGTGCTAACACGAGACAGCTCAGCAGAAGATCCACAAACGACCGCTCGTATGGCGCAGGGCAGCGGCAAGATGTGTGCTACCAAACCCAAGCAGAAAAAGAGCAGTCACAAAATCAATTACAAAATCGCACTTATTAAAAACAAAAGGGAGAAGGAGAGTGGGGGACATAGTGACTCGCACCTATGACACGAATGAAGAAGACATCGGCAATGTGGCCGACAGGCCAGAAAGTACACAACGACGCAGCTTCAAAAAGCATTGCATTAAAAAACGAAAGAAGCTGGTGACGCAGGTATGGCCAGCAAGGATAGATCATCGTTCTAGATAAGTCACCAGATGTTCTGGGTGCATCATTGAAACGGCAAGGTCACAGAACACAATAACATACCTACCCCCTGGGTTTGTAACCGTTCTCGTCACCGTGAACACCGTCCTCTTATTCAACAGTATGGCTACCCCCCTGGCCTTCGTCCCGTAGCAGGAATGAAATGGGAGGTCTGTCCCACCCAGCCCTTCCTTACCCGCAGTCGGTCCTTCTCCCTCAAGTGCGTCTCTTGGAGGAAGACTATGTCAGCTATCGTACCAGCCTCCCCGAACAGGCACCAGAATGTGGCGACTAGGGGTTTTTCACAGTAACTTAATTTGAAACCTACTTGTGACAATAAGCGATTTTCATTTCATTTCATTTTCAGGTGGGTGAAGACTCTGGATCTTTTCACTAGTTAAGTCCCCTGACGATCTAGATGACTACCCTGATGGGGTATTTTGTCCCCCCCCGCTCCTGCGGGGTCAACCATACTTACCTTTTGGACGTGTCCCTGCACTCCTTGGTTTCCCTTTGTTCAGGGACCCTCCATAGTGGTTACTTGCAGCTCCATTTTGTTCCAAGTTGCCTGTTTTAGCAAGCCTAATGTCCTTAATCCTTCTTCACCTGTATTTCCCTTGTGGTGTCCCCCCCCCCCCCCCCTGTGGCTGTTCCCTTCTCCCTTCCCTCTGTTTCTTCCCCTAACTGTCCCCTATTCCTGATATCTGCCCCCCCCCCCCCCAACCCCACCCCAGCCAGACATTTTACCCCTTGCGGGAGATGCGCCGCGGCCTCTCTCCTGCACACTTCCCGGTGCTGGCTACCCCACTACTGTGGTGGCCCCCTGTCCCAGGGCTAGTTGTGCATCCTTCCGCCGCCCGTTACCGGACCTCATTGCCCGCCATTTCCCTCAACTTCTTCTATGCTGTGCTGCATTTATCCCTACCTTCCTCTCTTGTCCCCAGAATGAGGCAGTACAATCCCACGCAAAGTGGTCGATCTGGTGGTGGTTCACAGTGGGTAATTCAGAAAGTGGAAAGTATACATTCAGAGTCTCTTCCTCTGGGCTCTTCATCGTTGTCCCCACTGCCGCTTCTCTAGTCCGTTCTCCGAGACGAACTTGTCCGCATTCGCAGGGACCCTGCCTTGGAACGTGACCCAAGGTTTGGCTGGGTACCGCATCCCAAATTTGTACAGTGCAGCCTTCGCCCTATTAAATTCGGCCCGGCGCTTGGCGAGGTCAGCCCCAATGTCCCGATAAATCCGAATTCCGTGACATTCCCAGTTACAGTTTTTGGTTTGTCTCACCCAGCGCTGGACTCGTTCCCGGTCCTGGTATCGGTCCATTTTGGCAATTATCACCCTCGGCTGTTCCCAGGCTTTGGGCGAAGCGGGCGGTGTGCTCTGTCGATTTCTGGTGTGTTGGGGAAGCTGTCCCTTCCCACCAAGTTGCCCAGCATTTGGGTCACATTGTCTGTGTGTTTCCTACCTTCGATCCCCTACGGTAGGACATGATTCGTAGATTTTGACGCCTCGACCTGTTCTCCTGGTCCTCGATTTTTCCTTTTGAATTCCCTTGCCTTGCCACCTCCATCTTCAGGGCGATGATCTGGTTGCCCTGGTCTGTTGAAGCTTTATCGAGCTCTTTGATCGTTTCCTCCTGGGCTTCCAGTCTCCTTTCTACCTGATCCAGAGCCACCTGCATGTTGGCCAGAGCTTCGGCAACCACACCCTTCACTTCACCGCAGCTTGAATGTACGACTTTGTCTCTTCCCGATGCTCTCTCAGCTCTCTTGAGAGTATGATCTTCCACCCATCCCCTGGTGTGGCGGGCTGGTCCCTCTCCCTCTGGCGAGGCCTGAGTTTCACCACTTCATGTGTCTGCTGGCTTGGTCGTTGATTGTCCAGGCTTTGCCCACTCCTGGTTTCCACATGTCCTCTGGAATGGCTGCTATTTGGCAGTATTCCCTCTTGTCGTGTTGTTGTAGTGGTGTGGGGATGTTTTTTTGGTGTCAGTGGGACAAAAAGAGCCTATTTTTCAGGTTCGTGGGAGGAGAACCACCTGGTGTGCGATTCTCAGCACATCTCCACCGCCGGAGGTGGCAATTGAAAGATGATCTCATTAGCACACTGGTTAGCACTGTTGCTTCACAGCACCAGGGACCCAGGTTCGATTCCCAGGCCAGCCAATGTTTTTAAGTTGAATAAAGAAGCTGTCTCCTACATTAGTAATGTTGTCCTCCCACCAACACCCCTGCCCCACTTTCTTCTGGGAGACTGTTGGCAGCAGTTACAAATTGCATAGTATTTGCAGAAGGAAAGTGAATTTAGTTTCATGTCAATCTAACAGAGCTGCGCCATTTGGATGTGAAGTCACAGGATGCATTTCCGCAAGATGTGCGAAAGGAGGGGGCCCAAGTGGTAATCTCACACTGCTTGAACTTCACACCCACGGCAGTCAAGTTTAAACAGTGCTCTGGTGCTGCATCTTCCATTGTGAGATCCTGCCAGCTGCCCAGTTAAACTTAACTGGAATTCAGCTGTTGGTGAGTGAAGCAGCACAAGTGGCTATGACCGTCCATTGCCTATATGGGAATTGGTAGTTTAGCTCTGCTGTTTCTGTATTGCAATCTCTAATTACATGTCTTTGATCAATCCTTGCAATATAACAGTCTCCTAAGAATGAAGGCTAAAATATATATATAAGCCACTGACCTTTTTCTTCTACCTCGGTGAAACCAGCAAGGGTTTAGAGATTACTCACTTACTGAATAACTGATTTTGATTTACTCAAATTGGAATTCTTGGTGATATAGAATTACAAAGTTGAGAGTTATCAACAAAACTGCAAGCCCTTGGGTAGCACAGTGGCACAGTGGGTTAGCACTGCAGTCTCACGGCGCCGAGGTCCCAGGTTCGATCCTGGCTCTGGGTCACTATCCGGGTGGAGTTTGCACATTCTCCCCGTGTTTGCGTGGTTTCGCCCCCACAACCCAAAGATGTGCAGGGTAGGTGGATTGGCTATGCTAAATTGCCCCTTAATTGGAAAAAATGAATTGGGTACTCTGAATTTATTTTTTTTAAACTGCAAGACCTTACAATAGAAAAGCATTTTGATAATGTAGCATTTCAGCTGTTTATATATTTGTAAATACAAAGAGGAGATTTAGAAAGCAGAAACTCAAATGATTAGCATTATAATGTGCAGATAGAAGTTTCACTGTCACAAGTCGCATTTGTATGACTTAAATATAGAAATTAATTCCTTGGTCAGTGAAATTGGTCTAGCATTATCAATGAGGCCACTTCTGGGAATGGAAAATGTGCCATCTAAATGCAAATATCCATTTGAAATGTGCACAGCCACCATGTTGAATATATTAAAACTGACCTACATCAAGTAGTGTTCATACATTTTGAAGTTACAACCTAATGAACAGTAATTACCAATTATCATTAGTGCATATTGTGACTTAGATTGATCGGATGTTGCACAGGGTTTGAATACTAATGGTTTATTATGTTGAATAATTTCTGAACCTGGGACACTTTTGACTCAGTCATGTGACATATGCACATATTACCTGCTGTCTTAAAAATATTCTCATTGAAACTTCTCTATTTGTAATTAGATCTGTTCCCTCTCTTTCTCTCCCATCCTTTTGCTGAAATATCTTTCATATATCATTGCTTCACAGCTCCTTCTAATTTTGATTTCTGCCTCAGCCAAGACTGTCGTGCTATCCTTACTATCTCAACAGAGTTGATCACCTCATTCCTATTAGCCACCTCTTCTCTGTGGCCTACCTGTATGGGACTGCCCCTCCATAATTCCACATGTCCTGACTAGGCCAATCCATCTACAGCAATGGTTTCTCCTGGCCACATTCTCTCTGAACATCCACCCCCACTCAACTCCATTACATCCTTAGCCCCTTTTTTTCTATTTACTTATTGCTTCTCAATGACATCATCTATAGGCATGAGGTCATTTTCATAAGTACATTCATTTCCTATCACATTCCTTATTGAACAAAGAAAAGTACGCACAGGAACAGAGTCTTCGGCCCTCCAAGCCTGCGCCAATCATGCTGCCCAAAACCTTCTACACTTCCAAGGTCCTTATCACACTATTCCCATCCTCCATGTATCTGTCAATATGCCCTTAAACGTCAAGATCATATCTGCTTCCACAACCTCCTCCGGCAGCGAGTTCCAAGCACCCACTACCCATCGCTCATCTCCTCTAAACTTTGCCCCTCGCACCTTAAACCTATGTCCCCTAATAATTGACTCTTCCACCCTGGAAAAAAACTTATGACTATCCACTCAGTCCATGCCCCTCATAATTTTGTAGACTTCAATCAGGTCAGCTCTCAACCTCCGTGGTTCCAGTGAAAACAAACCAAGTTTATCCAATCTCTTCTTATAGCTGATGCCATCGGACTATCAATCTAATTCTATGGGGTGACTTCTACAGGGGGTGGGAGAAGCATGCTTGCCTTCCCAGTAGAGAAGTGGGCATTTGCAAGAGGCTGCCTCACAGCGATAATATGTTGGGGGGAGGGGGGCTTAGCAAGGTGGGGGTGGAACCTTTGCTCCTCAGCAACAGGAAGCCCTGCCCTTGAGAGCTGCAAGTCAATCTGATTGGCTGGCAGCTGAGCAGTCCCAGTACACAGTCGAGGTTGCTGCTAGAGTGACAAGGGAATCCTGAGATGACCATGAATCCCAATGTCTTTGAATTGGGGAGGGAATGGAGACCCGAGGGAGAGCTTTGCGGGGGGGGGGTGCGGGTGGAGGTCCGGGTTAGAGAGGACATTTGGGAAAATAAATTAGATATTCACCCCTTCAACGGATGCCCATTTTCCTTCTGCTCATCATTTCATGGCAGCAGACACACAAAGAGGCCTTTAGTTGTCAACTTTAAGCATTAAGAGACCCAAAGGTGGGCAGGAGCGCTGGCCCTCCCTTACCCACCTATTGTAATATTGAGGACAGCTGGAGGGTGGGCTGGCCATCCATTTTAGTTTGTGTGTTTCTCCCCACCGCATCCCCCAACATTCAAATATGCTGGTTGGGGTGAGGGACATAAAATTCCCCAGATTATAAATGAACAAATTTGGGAATTCTTGCTTGAGCAAGAGCTAAGTTTCAAGTTCCATATGCTGACCATCACCAAACCATTTTTTCCCACCTCCATAAAATCACTTGACACTCCTGCTAAATGACTACCTCCTCAGTCAACTTGAGACCCAAGTTTTCCAGCTTGCGGACTTCCGGTGATGGCAGGCGGGACATTGGAGGGCTCCAGTTTGGGAACGGCATTTTCGGGGTTTAACGCCCAGTCCCAGGGGCAACGGAGGCGGCAAAAGCAGGGAGAAGGCACAGTGAAGGGAAATGTCAAAAATAAGTTAAAAAACGGCCGTGAAAAAAGCAGCTGAAAGTCCGTCGGGGAGTGGAAAGGTCACCGTGGGGATGGCAAGAAAAATGGAGGCTGGGGCACCGGGGAGGCCGCATCGCCCACGGCTGAAGAAATGACTAAGGTGATGGCCGTGGAACTCAAAAGGCAGTTCACAAAACACATGGAGGCGATGAGGAAGGAGATGGAGGTGGTATTGAAAGTGCTGGTGGAGGAGGCGATTGACCCGGTGAGGGCGGCGGTATTGTGCGCAGTAGCGGAGGTGCAGGAGCAAGGTGAGGCGCTGAAGGAAGTGGAAGAGACATTATTGCAGCACAGTGATCAACTTACCTCGATGGGGGGAGGAGATGCGGAAGGTGATAGATCAACAAGGGTCTGCGAGGCAAAATGGACGACTTGGAAAACAATCCAGGCGACAGAATCTGAGGATTGTGGGTCTGCCCGAAGGAGTGGAAGGCGCGAGGCCGACTGAGTATTTTGCCACAATGTTGGCGAAGCTATTGGGGGAGGGGGATGATCCCTCCCGATATGAACTGGATCGGGCTCAACGGTCGTGGAGGCCTGTACCAAAGGAGAGTGAGCCGCCAAGAGTAGTGACTCTGTGTTTTCGTAGGTAGTGTGAAGGAGAAGGTCCTGTGCTGGGCAAAGCAGAAGCGGGTGGTGCAGTGGGCTGGAGCTGGTATACGCATTTATCAGGACTTTATGGTGGAGCTGGCGAGGAGGCGGGCTGCCTTCAGCCGAGTGAAGAAGGCATTGTACATCAGTAAGGTGCAGTGCGGCATAGTATACCCAGCTAAGTTCAGGGTGACCTACAAATCCAAGGACTTTTATTTTGGGACGGCGGAAGCAGCGGAGGAGTTTTCGAAGGCAGAAGGACTGTGGCTGAATTGAGAAATGGTCATGTACCGATGTAGCCTCATGTGACTGTATTTTTTCACTGCGTGCTGGTGTACGTGCTAAATGAGCCAACATTGCATGTATTTGGACAAGGGAAGAGATGGGACTTTCACTTGCAATGATGCTTCTTTGGGGCTTGGGTGTGTATGCTGGGTTTGTGTGATAAAGGGGATTTCTTGGTTATCCTGGGACCAGGCAAAAGGGAAAGGGACCCAGGCGTGGGCCTCCACGCTGGCCGGTTTAAGCCGGCCAGTGAACGGGAGGTGGGGGGAGGGGCTGCGGCCATCGGAGCCTGGCAGAACAGGTTCCGATGAGTCTAGCCGGGGTGGAAAGTTTGGGGGGGGGGGGGGGGGGGGAAGGAACAGAGGTTGGTGGGAGGAGTTTTATAAGAGGAAGTGGAGGGGAGGAGTCAGGGGGGGGGGCGGTGTTTACAATTCATGGGTGTCATTTACGGTACTCTCTCGGGGATTGCATGGCATTGAATGTTAGGGGGAGGGGGGTGGACTCTATAGGTCAATGGTGACCATAGGCGATTCCTGATTCATTTTTTCCC
This sequence comes from Scyliorhinus torazame, assembly GCF_047496885.1. NCBI lineage: Eukaryota > Metazoa > Chordata > Chondrichthyes > Carcharhiniformes > Scyliorhinidae > Scyliorhinus > Scyliorhinus torazame. The sequence goes on from NC_092710.1 coordinate 256,747,181, forward strand.
TTTGTTTTTCCCACCATGGAAGGTTTCGTTTTATTTGATGTTTATATTGTCAGATGGGGCGTTGTTTGGGGAGGTGGGAGGATGGGATCGTTGTTGTTGATATGGGGATTGACTTTGTATTTGTTACCGTTTACTGCTTGTTGGTGGGGTGTAAATTCTGAAGAAAATGTGAAAATGGAGAATAAAAATATTTTACAAAAAAGAATTTCCAGCTTGCTGGCTTCCCAAATTTTACTCAGACACCAAAAATCCTCCCGCATACATCCCGCACCTCACTAAATCCAGTTTTCCTATTATTCTAGTTCTTTTCCATTTTTACCTTATACCCAAAGCACCACTTTGAAGACTTAAATCCTACCATGTCTCTGCAACTCTCCCATCCTCATGTCCCATACCAAGTTTTCTTTCTTTAAGTGCTTACTTTCTTTAATTTTCCTTTCTGTGCATCCATCCTGCCTCCATTCACTCCTTAGCAGTTGGAGCATTCAGCTGTCTCAGCCTCATTTTGTTGCTCTCGCTCCCTAAATCCCTCCCCACAATTGTATTCTGTAAACACGGCAATCACCAGCTTTTGCATTACAAAATCAACCGGCTTCTAAATGTATCACCCTTCCAACACCAATCCTGCAATCCCCCCCTTTTCAATGGACCAACATGACAGTAATGCACCACTGTGTCACTCACTGTAGTGACTAGAAGATTGTAGGTCTGCACCAGCTGATCTCAGCTGGGATGGTGGCTGGTAGTCTACATTTATTCCTATTTGGTTTCAAGGACATTGAGAAGGCTGCATTTATTGCTCACCTCTGGCTGCCTCAAGATGCTGGTGATTGGTTTCTTCTTGAACCACTGCATAAATGCTAGAGATGTTTGCACAATGAGCAGGAAGAAAATTCCAGATCAACTGAACAACAAGGAGTGATAGGATACATCCAAGTCAGAATGGCGTGGCACTTGTAAGGGTAAAGAAGCTCCTATACTCTTGCTGATCTCATTTTTTGTAGTGGTAGAGATTCAGGTGTTGAATGATAGGGTGAAATTAAATTGATGAATTGCCACAGTACATCCTGCAGCCATAGCTGTGGTGGAAATCTGCTCTTTTATCATTATAAGCAGATGAAACAAAACTTAATTTTGGCCACCTCGATCCTGTGCCCCAAGGACACCTGAAGAATACTCAACCTCAAATTGGACAACAATGAACCGGGCAAGCTCTGGTGCAATCTTTCAGTGTCCGATGCAGCTGCCAATGCAAGGTACAAAATCGTCAGGAACCTTTCTGTTGCTCCTCCCAAATTCCAATGCCCCAAACAATTGCCACACATCCCCACTCCAGGTGCCCGCAGCTATTTATAATCTGTATCATTTACTTTGATAGACAAAGAAAAAGAATGCAGTGTAAGTTTGCTGATCATATAAAGCGAGGTGGAAATGCAAGCTATGAGGCAGACACAAAGGGGCTGCAAAGAGATAGAGACAGGCTAAATGAGTGGACAAGATGGCATATGGAGTAGAATGTGAAGTATGAGGTTGATCACATTCATTGTAAGAGACAAGTGAGCTGACATTATGGAAAATAAATGAGCTGCTTGTGAAAGTGTGACAAAATATTTTAATGAAGTCCAATTCAAAAACAATAGATTAAAAAAAACATTTTGGCCCCTGACAGCTTTGATTGAAAGGCCAGACAAACTGCTCCGAGCTCAGGCCTCTGAAATATATTGCAAATTAAGCCAGGATGGACCCAATCTGGATATTTAAAACAGGACCCCACTCTGCTGTTCTGCTCAAACATGGGGGCATGACAGGAAGGAAGCAAGATCGGTGGGGGTAACTGACTTCCCTTATTTTGACTGTCCACTCGCCCATTCTCTTCTTCCCTTGCACCCTTGAGGGTGCTCTTTCCAAGGGCCGGTGCAGACCCGATGGGGTGAATGGCCTTCTTCTGCACTGTAGGGATTCTTCTATGATTCACCCTCCACCTCCCGCTACAAGATCAGTTACATCGAGAGTCTAAGACTATTTGCCAGCTGCTCATTTGCTCTTCAAAGAAACAGCTAGAATCTAAACAACTTAGGAGCTAGAAGTCACATGCTTAAAATATTGAAAAAGTGCATAGAGAAATCTGGGAATAGTTAACAATAGAGACATGATGAAAAAGGGTCTAAACAATAAACTTTTTCTTTTTGCACTTCCATGATTTTCAGATGTGTATTTATGTGGATCTATTTAACATAAAAGGAAAGGCGACACAAGAATGAAAAGAAAAAACACTTCTTAGCTGCAAAAGTATGTAATTTAATATACAAAACTGGCAAATATAGAACAGTAAAGAACATGTACTCTACGTTTACACATCCCAATGAAAGGAAATTCTAATGTAGAACATTTCATGAAAAAGACATGTACTTGTCATTGGGATATGCTGCCAAGCATTAGTAGACAGCTTATTACTTCATTCAAAATGTTGCGCATTTCTGAAAGAAATTAAAATTGTTGCTAACAAAATGGGGGAAATATGTGGGAAGAATTATTCAGGTGTTCCATGAGTCAAATAAAAGCTCGTATTTGCCTCTGCTCCTCAACCTGCTTGGAACAGTCAACATATAGCAGTCTTATTCCTCCATTAGGTTTGCGAGACTAGCAAGCAGAGACATCATTTGTCTGGGAATTTAATGCCCAACACTTAACTGCTATTTTGACTGTTTCCCTATCACAGGCATTCCTACATTCTGTTACAGAAAGAAAAATATGAAACTTGTTAAAATGAAGAGGGTAGTCCATTCAAATGTCTAGTCATCATACTGGTCTATCAGCAGATCCAGTGATTATAACGTTGTGATATTATAGACTTTGAGATGAAGAATCAGGATTTAGGAATTTTTCATGTGGACGTGACCAAGTATTTTCAGTAAAAAAATTAAAATCAGTTTGTGCAAACCTATAGTTAGAATTAAAATGCGCTTAGCAAGTGACGAAATACAACGTTCCCATGCACCAAAACACACACACTTCACACGCCATTGCAAAGTAGATTAGAACTGCAAAGCAACAACCCAACATCTATTATGTAAGGGTTTTCCAGTGTATTCAGCGTATTAGATTTGATTTTTAATTCTTCAGTCTGAAGACCGGTGTACTTGAAACAGCTGCTCTTTACTGTCTGCAATAACTGTGGCTTGCTGATTCTCACTTCTCAAAAGTGTAAGAAGCATACATAAACAAGAACAAAAAAAAAAATCATAAATATTACAAGTTGACCAATATAACACATGAACTGGGCACCTTGGGAGCTATACAGTTCCTAGCCATTTAAAAAAAAACAGCAAACCAGATTAAAGCAATCCTAAACGTTTACAATGATATATGTAATTAACAGGCATTTTTTTCTTTGTTCATGACATGCAAGTATTGTTGGCAAGTCCAGCATCTGTTGCTAATTCCCAATTGCTCTTGAGAATGTGGTGATGAGCTGCCTTCTTGAGCTGATGCATCCACAGTGCTGTTAAGGAAGGGCATTCCAGGATTTTGACTCCGCAACAGTGAAGGAACAGCTATCTTGTTCCATTCAGGGTGATGCATCACTTGGAGGGGAGCTTGCAGGTGGTGACATTCTTACGCATCTATTATTCTTGTCCTTCTAGGTGATAGAGGGTGAAAGGTACTATTGAAGGAGCCTTGGCAAGTTGCCGCAGTGCATCTTGAAGATGGCGCCCATTGATGCCTCTGTGGATGGTGGTGGAGGGGTGGATGTTTAAGGTTGGGACTTTAGTTAAGCAGGATGCTTTGTGCTAGATGGTGTTGAGCCGCACTCATTCAGGCAAGTGGACGAGGCTTTGGGAGTCAGGATGTACCAAATTCTCAGCCTCTAACCTGCTCTTGTAGCCACAGTATTTATATGTCTGGTCCAGTTACATTTCAGTCAATAATAACTCCTGGGATGCTGCTGGGGGATTTAGCAAATATCATGGGGGAAATGGTTAGGGTTTTTTTTTAAATTGGAGATCATTCACTCGCACAAATGCAACTTTCCACCTATCTGCCCAAGTCTGAAAGTTGGGCAAGTCTTTCTGTACATGTGTCTAGGCAGCTTCAGTTTACGAGTGACAAACTGCACTGAAAGCTGTGCAATCAGCAGTGCCCACTTCTGACTGTACGATGGAAGATCAATAATGAAACAACTGAAGATGGCTGGGCTTAAGACGCTACCCTAAGCAACACCTGCAGTCCGAGTTTGAGACAATTGGTCTCCAAAATCTGCAACCATTTTCCTTTTTCTAAGTAGCCAATGAAGTTTCCCCAGAGTACCACTAAATTAAATTTTGCAGGGCTCCATGGTGCCACATTTGGTCAAATGCTGCCTTAATGTCAAGTGAAAAGCCACTTTCATCTCATGAATTCAACTCACATTTGGACGGAAGCCACAATGAGATCTGGAGCAGTGGTCCTGGTGAAGCTGAAACTAAGCATCGCTGAGCAGGTCATTGCTGAGTAAGTGACACTTGATAGCACTGCCAACAACACCTTCTCTCACTTTGAGTAACTGATGAGCTGGTCATTGGCTTTAATGGATTGGTCTGGCTTTTTGCAGACAGGACATACGAGGCAATTTTCCACAATTTCAGGTGGATGTCAGTGGTGTGCTGGAACAACTTGGTTAGAGATGGGACTAGTACTGGGGTACATTTCTTCAGTACTACAGCAGGGATCCTGTCAGAGCTCAATACCTTTGCTGTCCCCAGTGTGTTCAGCTGTTTCTTGATACCATGAGGAGTGAATTGTATTGGTTGTCTATGATGATAGGACACAGCTTTTGAATTATTATAATCATATAATCCTTTTTAATGTTATAAGCTTGATTCAATTTTCAGAACCTATGCACTTTTTTGGTTACAAAAAACATTTAATTTTCAGATTCCATTTCAGCTGAACATAATACACCAAGATCCATCTTTTCTTGAAACCTTAAACTGAGAAAAATGTAAAGTGGTCGCTCGAGATTTTGTATCCGAGATACTAACGGTGTAGGAAGGTGTTATCCAGGGAAAACTAGGACATCAGCGCCACGTTAAGATTTTATATCTTCAAGAAAATTAAACATCAACTAGGACGAGGCAGCACGGGAAGGAAACCATTTCGGTGATTTGATCCGAACCAATCTCGTAATCAGAGTTTGTGCTTAAAACATGAATTTGCATCCAACTTTAGTGACTAATGCCTAGAATAAAGTGCTGCGGGATATAAACTGTAATTGCAGTGTATATATTTCACTTTTGAGTGCTTCATTCAAAAGTTACCGCTGAGATACAGATCATTTTCCATGGCTTGTTTTCGGCCCTCGTCTACACATCAGTCATTTTCTTGATAATTTTGGACAATAGTTTTAGGATCTTGCAAAAGCCCCAAATTTGCTCAGGTTCACACATTTCTCATTTGCATAATAGTAACTGCACTAAGAATTTGGAAATGCAAATGCATTAATTAGGTGATAATGATGGATGTGTTTAAGTGGTTTAAATGCTTACTTTTACAAAACAGTCAAAATCTTAATCCAGTAATTCATACAGAAAAGCTACAAAACATTTCAGTCATGCCTTTCTATAATTCTTTTTCTCTGATGAGTCAATGCATTCAGTGATCTGCAACTACACAGAAATTGTTCTTTCAAAAAGAGTTTCTTAAAAGAAAATAAATAGTAATAGTACGATATGCACAGCTTGTTAAAGCAACTAAATCAGTTCAAACCAATAATCACACTTCCTCAAAAGCAAAATACTGCAGGTGCTGGAAATCTGAAATAAGAACACAATATGCTGAAAATGTTCAGGTCAGGCAACCTTTGTGGAGAGAAATAAGGACAACAATCTTTCATCAAAACAGAAGGAATATAGAAATGTTTTAAAGACAGTGGAAGGGTAGGGCGCAGGAATAACAAAAGGGAATGTCTGTGATAGGGTGGAGGACAGGAGCATAAGTAACAAAAAGTTTCAAAACAAAAACTTGATCTTTCAAAAGTCACTGGAGTCAGGGAAAGTCCCAGAGGATTGGAAAATCGCTGTTGTAACCCCCCTGTTCAAGAAGGGAACAAGGAAAAAGATGGAAAATTATAGGCCAATTAGCCGAACCTCGGTTGTTGGCAAGATTCTAGAATCCATTGTTAAGGATGAGATTTCTAAATTCTTGGAAGTGCAGGGTCGGATTAGGACAAATCAGCATGGATTTAGTAAGGGGAGGTCGTGCCTGACAAACCTGTTAAGAGTTCTTTGAAGAGATAACAAATAGATTAGACCAAGGAGAGCCAATGGATGTTATCTATCTTGACTTCCAAAAGGCCTTTGATAAGGTGCCTCACGGGAGACTGCTGAGTAAAATAAGGGCCCATGGTATTCGAGGCAAGGTACTAACATGGATTGATGATTGGCTGTTAGGCAGAAGGCAGAGAGTTGGGATAAAAGGTTCTTTTTCGGAATGGCAACCGGTGGTGAGTGGTGTCCCGCAGGGTTCAGTGTTGGGGCCACAGCTGTTCTCTTTATATATTAACGATCTAGATGACGGGACTGGGGGCATTCTGGCTAAGTTTGCCGATGATACAAAGATAGGTGGAGGGGCAGGTAGTATGGGAGGAGGTGGGGAGGCTGCAGAAAGATTTAGACAGTTTAGGAGAGTGGTCCAAGAAATGGCTGATGAAATTCAACGTGGGCAAGTGCGAGGTCTTGCACTTTGGAAAAAAGAATAGAGGCATGGACTATTTTCTAAACGGTGACAAAATTCATAATGCTGAAGTGCAAAGGGACTTGGGAGTCCTAGTCCAGGATTCTCTAAAGGTAAATGTGCAGGTTGAGTCCGTAATTAAGAAAGCAAATGCAATGTTGTCATTTATCTCAAGAGGCTTGGAATATAAAAGCAGGGATGGACTTCTGAAGTTTTATAAAGCATTAGCTAGGCCCCATTTAGAATACTGTGAGCAATTTTGGGCCCCACACCTCAGGAAGGACATACTGGCACTGGAGTGGGTCCAGCAGAGATTCACACGGATGATCCCAGGAATGGTAGGCCTGACATACGATGAACGTCTGAGGATCCTGGGATTATATTCATTGGAGTTTAGGAGGTTGAAGGGAGATCAAATAGAAACTTACAAGATAATGAATGGCTTCGATAGGGTGGACGTAGGGAAGTTGTTTCCATTAGCAGGGGAGACTAGGACCCGGGGGCACAGTCTTAGAATAAAAGGGAGTCACTTTAGAACAGAGATGAGGAGAACTTTCTTCAGCCAGAGAGTGGTGGGTCTGTGGAATTCATTGCCACGGAGGGCGGTGGAGGCCGGGACGTTGAGTGTCTTTAAGACAGAAGTTGATAAGTTCTTGATTTCTCGAGGGATTAAGGGCTATGGAGAGAGAGCGGGTAAATGGAGTTGAAATCAGCCATGATTGAATGGTGGAGTGGACTCGATGGGCCGAATGGCCTTACTTCCGCTCCTATGTCTTATGGTCTAACTTCATGGTGCAAAAGCCAAAGAGTAATGTGTATAAAAAAGGAACAAAGACAGTGTCTAGATCAGGCAGGAATGGCTACAAAGCAGCCATCTGAATGCAACATGAAGGGATAAAGAAACAAGGCAGCTAACAAAAAAAAAAATGGAGGCAAAAGTTATGATCTAATTTTTGTTGAACTCAGTAGAGTCCAGAAGGCTGTAGAGTCCGGAGACAAAAGATAAGGTGCTGTTCCTTTAGCTTGTGTTGAGCACATGCACAGCACGATGGATTAGCATTCCATCACTTTTAACATCTGGCACTGAACAGCAAGGGAGCTTTCCCCTGCTCAATTTCCGACACAGACCAGTTCCCACTCGAGTACACCTGACGATCCCAGATTACCCAAGGAGCCCCATGCGGACAGTGGTCTGAGCAGGGATACCTGATCAACACAGACAACAGTCCAGAATTCCCAACCTCAGCCTCCCAGAAGCAGGATTAAATGTGAATATCACGCCCCTTACCCTTTTGCATCATGAAATCTTTTGTTAAATAATCTCTCCTGCCTTCCAGTTGATCTCAGATCATCTCTTTTGTTCTTACCCCCTACTTCCTCTTCTACTGGTTTAAAAACCCTTACACTTCCATCTTCCTGCTCTTCTGATAAAACATTAACCCTGTTTCTCTCCACAGATGCTAGCTGGCGTGCTCGAGTAGCTCCAGCATTTTCTGTTTCTCAAAACCACATTTTTTCTTTGCATTAGGGCTATACATTTAGTCAAATGCCATGATCTTCCATCATCTTTTGAGAGGTGTCAATTAATCAGCATTCCAGTAACAGTACATCAAGCGTGCATCCAGTAAGAAATTGTGCTGGCTATGACATTCCTCGGCCTTTATTTTACACAATAGACTGCAACTGTGATAGTGCACTAATTGATCGATCCAGGTTACAGACTTCTATAGCAAATGGTTAATTATAAAAAAGGCAAAACTAAATGACCCTTTAAGCTCACAAATAAAACTTTTGTACAAAGTACTCATGTTTTGTGCAATTGTCTAGTTTCCAACACTATCTGGATTATCTATTCTCTCCCCCTTTGAGCAAGGAATCCACTGTAGCTTGACAGTACAATGCCTGTAGTTTTGCTGTTAACTAAATAATCCCATGGAAAATAAGAGATTAGACAAAAGCAAACTTTTTGACAAGCTTATTAAAATTACTAACACATACTGTCAACTTTTGTTTCTGGATCTCTTTTCTTCTGGGCACTTCTGAATTCAGCCCTATGTTGTTCTTAATCATTTTGAAAATTATTGGAAATCATGATCAGAGAAACGTTTTAAAAATGTTTCAGTGGTAAAGAAGTGTCCGGTTGTCAGTTTGACTTCAGGTTATAACAGTAAAATTTCAGAGCTCTTAACGTGAAGCACAAAGTTACAGCAGTAAATCTTGAAACACCTAGAAAAATCTTCGCAGCCCTGCTGGCATGTTAGCAGGCAGAGGGAGGGGGAGAGAGAGAGAGAGAGAGAGAGAGAGAGAGAGGCGTGTGTGTGTATGTTTGGGGGGGGGGGGGGGGAGAAAAGAGAAGAGACCCCATTAAAAAAGCCCAGGATGGCCTTCCTGCCCAACCATGACTTGTCCATGATTTTAACCTGGGGAGTGGGGAGGAGAGAAAGAGAGAGCGAGAGAGAGAACCTTGAGGAGAGGGAGGACCCCATAAAATCATAAAGTTCCCTGAGCGGCCTTCCTTCCGAACCATGGCCAGCCCATAATTTTACCTAGGGCAAGCGTGCCTAGGGTGGCTTGCCTGTTCTTTGCCCCAATTGAGGACCTTAATTGGCCACTTGAGGGTCACTTTCCACCCAGCACAATTTATTGGCTGGGGTTCAGGGACTGGGGACTCTGCTCAAGTTTTGGATGGAAAGGTGGGAGGACGACGCAGTCAATACTAGTCCCCTTTCCAGATCAGCCTCCATGCTCCATTTCTGGATGTTGCTGCCCCTATCTGGCCTTGCCATCACCTACTTGGTCCTGTGGGCTTCATCACTTAGACTGATGGCATGCTGATTGACCCAATAGTGCCCAGTGCCCCAAATGATGTTGCTGGAACGGCAGAGCTGCTAGCCAATGTGAATGACGGGCAGGATTTCCACCCGAGTGAAGGGCAGAAGTCCCACCTCCAGCTAATTAACATTCCTTGAAACATTTAATATCCGCTGGGCAGCCTGGCTTGCAGGGCTGTATTCCCCTGTGATCTCTTAAGGTAGCAAGGAACACTGACTCGGGGGAAAAGAGCAAAATGAATAAAAATTGGATTGAGGAAGAAAAAGCCAAAAATCTCTCAACAGTAATTAAAAGGTGAAGGAATTAGACACCGCACTTTAAAGGTTACCTTTCATTGACAGTTTGTTTGGCTGTAGTTAAAGATTAACACAATATTAAAAAGGGATACTTTGACGGAAATAGAAGAGCCCACTTTCTGTCTAGATAAAGGAACATGGTGCTGCTCAATGCATTTGTATGATCAGCCACATAGTAAGGTGTTACTTTCACACAGTTTACAGAAATGTTGGTGCATCTCGGGCAACAACTTACGGATTTCCCTGCTTCACTCTGTACCTGCCCTCACCTGGACTTGCTGTGCAACGTGTGCAGGAACAGTGAGCTGTTACATTTTCAATAAATTCTGGGCTAACATTACAGCAACAGTTTGCCCAGTAAAACAATAAACTTCAAATTATTGCAACATTTTGTTAGCTATGAAAACTTCAAGCTGCACTCGCAATTCTGAATAAAATTATTTCCATTAGTTACTTCAACATCTCACTTTACTTAAATAAGGTTTGATTTCTAATGGAAGGGTTTTTACATTCAAGAAACTACAGGCTATATATGTTCAAAACATAGTGCATGGTTTAATCACACTACTGAAAAAAGTCCTACAGGAAGCAGTGTTTCTTTATAGAACAGCAGCAATGTGGCTTGAATACTTATCTTTGTGACTAAAATTCATCATTTAGAAGGCAAGGTCCTTTTTGCAGAAGCCAGTGCTCTCCTGGGGAATGAATTCAGAAGCGAAAACCTTGTTTTTTGTGTGACTGTAATAATTTGGCTGAATTTGAATGCAGTTCGCCAGTGCCTCAAGGCAAATGGAGAATAAACTGGTCTTTAGATGCAACCTTGATTTGTCAACATAAAAATAGAGAATGCTAGGAACATTCAGCAGGATGGCAGTATCTTGTTGAGAACAACCAATATAAGCCACACCATTATGATCCAGATCTTTCCTGTGCAAGCTTGATAAGTAATCTACTGATAGAAGTCCAGCAGACAATCTCCTCCCATTTAATCACCCCACCACTTTATCTTCTCCTGCATTAACTGCCAACTCCAAATAATTGCAGTTTAAAATTTACACTTTAATATGCACTTCCAAAATTTAAATCAAAGCAAATGACCCTTGGCACCCCTGAGCCGAGTTTCATGTTGGTAAGGAACTGAACAAATCCCGCCTGCACAAATTTGATTGCCAAGCCTATATTACAGTTCCCAAGTCAAAGCATAAACAAAGTGCCATTCCTAAGCTTTTTTTGTGCATATCAGATTTCAGTGAGGTTGCACTGATCTGTAACAAATGCAACACATTGAAGGGCACCGCTCTTATCCAAAAACCAGATTAAGTATCAGCGCTTGCTGAATTGGAACTTATTTAGGGTTAGTAATCAACAATTCGAAATTGAAATGAATGAACATGTGATTTGTTTCTGGTTTTGCAGACATCTGCCTTGCTGCAGGGTAACTGGAATTCCCCAGAGTGCTTCACACAACGCATTGGATGTTGCAGTGTTATTGCACAAGAAAGAGGGAATATGCACACTACACCCTAAATAAATGTTTTTTTGTCTTACTGGCCAGAAATAGACATTTCATTTCCAGGGCATCTAGAACAAAACCAGAACGGTTCCAATTGTAATAAAGCCAAGTTTGGACCTACTGTTAGGTTAGGGCATTCATTCCAAACTGGCAGAGATAGTTAAATTTACAACCGAATTGAGGATTATAACGATATCCCAATGACCTGTCTGCTGCGGAAAAAGCAGCATTTGACGGACAAGCATATACTTAGAATCATGGAATGCTATAGCACAGAAGTAGGCCACTGACCCTTCATGTTTATACTGACTCTGCAAAAACAACTCACTTAGTCCTATTCCCCTGCCTTTTGCCCACAGCACTGCAATTTTTATTCCTTTTAGATAATTATCCAATTCCTTTTTGTAAGCCACAATTGAACCCGCCTCCACCACACACTCTGGCAGTGCATTCCAGATCCTGACTACTCTCGTTTTTGAGAACTTCGATCAAATCTCCTCTCAGCCTTCTCTTCTTAATCACAACTGCTGCTGAAGTGGTTTATTTTGGCATGTCAAGACAACAGCCAGATTAAAAGATGCATTTTAGAAGCACAATATTAAATGAAGCTCTCAAATCAAAACTAAATATAGAAATTAATGAAAAAAATCACAACCCATGCTTTATTTTTTTTTAATGTGATTAAACACTCTCTTCAGATTTAATCTAAATCAACAACCCCAGTGTAAATCAACTGTAGTATGACTGGGAAAACTGAAGCGATTCAGTTTCCCCCCCAAAAAAGAACATATACAGCTTTGTATATTCAGCCAGTCACTGATCAATGCAAGGCTATAATGGAACTGCAGTATCTCTCATCTGCTAAAGTACATTCATTAGGCTATTTAGCTATCAATGCCTATTTACATCATTTTAAACAAAGAAAACATAACTGAAGAAAAACCATGGATGAGGGAAAAATATTCAGTCCACCTCTCCAGTACCCTAACTGTCCCATTATATCATGAATGCCCCGTAGTTTTATTCACCAATATATCACCAAACATTTACCATATTGTTTTGAGTAAAGTTCTTTCTAAGAATCTAATTTAAATGGACTTTTCACTGACAAATTTATGACCTCTGGCTTTACCTTACTGAAACCTACCGGTTGCAATAAAAATGAGCTGCTTAAGATAGGTGGACATTCCACCAAATTAACCAGACTACCAGGCTTCACTCTACTGTGTTATACAAACAAAGCTTGCTAATGTGCACACTGATGCATTTTTAAGATTTACAATGATTTCAAGTAAAGATGTATAAGTGGCACACTGCCTACTGTTCATCAGAAACAGGTTTCTACATTTTGGCCCTGCTAAGTCTCTTCAGTCTCATGACGCTGCTTTCACTGGAGGGTTCCCTCGCCCACACGTGTTCACCATTACAACTTTTTAAGTTACTTCACTGCAATATGTAGTGGAAACATCTGCGTGCTTCTGCACCACTCCTTATTTCTGAGTCTACCAAGGTTGAGTGCCGCCCATCACAACAGCCATCTCTGTCCTTCCCATTGGATGCTTTCCCTTTATTGCACAATTAGACTTTAACTTATGTGAACCCTGGCATGCCGCTTGAGGTTGGTCATAGAAGCACACGAGTAGTTACATTGGTCACATTGGAAAGTTTCTTTCTTTATATGGTTCCCCATATGCCGTTTGAGGTTGCCCAGTTGGGCAGAGACATAGTTACACTGTGAACATTTATATGGCCTTCTGTAGTTGTGTATGTTCATGTGTCTTATGAGGTTGCTCTGGTACTGGGAGGCAAAATTGCACAATTTGCAAGAGAAGACTTTTTGTTCTTTGCTAAGGCTATTCTCATTCTCCTCTTCTTGCTTTATCTCCATCCTTTCCATGTGATTCTGTTTGTGGCGTTTGAAGGCTGCCTTGCTGTCGGATACAAACTTGCATTGGGTACACTGGTAGGATTCCTTTCCTGCATGCGTTCGAAGGTGCCTTTTGACATTGACTAATTGGGTGGAAGCATAATTGCACTGGCTGCATTTAAAGGGCTTTTCTCCTTTGTGGCTCCTGATGTGTCGGTTAAGATTCCCCAACTCTATAGTTTCATAATAGCAATGCGAACATTTATACTGTCTCTTCCGTTTCAAATTTCTTGAAACACGGCTGGGGAAAGAACTGCTCGCCTCACAGGAGGGAGGCTCATCATTTTCAAGGTTATCTTCCTGCGCAGATAGACCATTCTCTGTCTCCTTTTTTATGCTAATGCTGTCCGGTTGTACCAGATCAGCTATTTCAGAAGGGGAGGAATCCACATGGCTAGATACTTGTTTCATGTGTGTTTGCAAGTGCCTCTTCAAATTTGCAAAATTAATGGATGCATAATTACACTTGTTGCATTTAAATGGCCTTACACCCAAATGAACTTGGATGTGGCGCTTGAAGTTCCCAGATTGCTTGGTGGTATAGTTGCAGTGGGAACACTGATACTCACTTTTGCTGTTGCTGTGTGTTTTCATATGTGCTTTCATGTGCATTATAAAGTGGTTGGGGTACTGGGTGACAAAACTGCACAATTTGCAAGAGAAGGTGTTTTCACTACTTTGATGGACAATTGTCTCTTTGGAAGGCAGCTGGGGGTCACTAGACACAGAGCCTGAACTGTGCGTTTTCATGTGCCCCATTAAATCATTTAAATGTTCTGTGATGAAGTCACACAAATTGCAAGAAAAACGTTTCTGAGCATTTTCACCCTCGCTTTCTTCCTCCAACTGTAGCTCTTCATTGTCCATGTGATTCTGCAAGTGCCTTTTCCAGCTGGTTATGCTGCAAGTAGAATAGGAGCGTTGGTCACATTGGAAAGACTTTTTACCTGTGCGAAGCTGTTGGACACCCATGTTTTTCCTGGTCACATCTGCATGCGTCTTCATGTGCCTTGCAAGAATACTTGGGTACTGGGCTTTAAAATTACACAACACACAACAATAGGGTTTCTCAGATTTCACTGAATTGCTGCCCTCCCCCAAGAATGTCTTTTCTGTGTGAATTTGCTTGTGTCGCTTCAAATTCTCCATGCGGCTACAAGTGTAATTACACTCACTACACCTGAAAGGTTTTTCCCCAGTGTGGATCAATATGTGCCGTTTAAGGTTACCTTGCTGCACTGTTGCATATTCACAGTAGTGACACTTGTAGGGTTTCTCTGAATTGTGTGTTTTCATATGCCTCATGAGGTGGCCTGGGTACTCCGAGACAAAGTTACACAGCTTGCAGGAATAAAGCTCCTGGTCTTTTTCATTCCCATTTTCATCGTCTTCCAACAGCAATTCTTTCTTGACATGGCTCTCCTTATGTTCCTTTAATTCCACTGCACTGCTGCAGGTGTAATAACAGATGCCGCATTTGAACGACTTGGGCCGAGTATGAGTTAATATGTGACGTTTGAGATTTCCTGACTGGTGAGATGCATATTCGCACTGATCACATTTGAAGGGCTTTTCTCCCAGATGAATCCGGATGTGCCGTTGTAGATTCCCTGATAAAGAAGATACATAATTACAATATGTACATTTGTAAGGCTTCTTTTCTCCACTTCCAGTTTTCTCAGTGTGGTCTTGTTGGTGCTGTTTTAGATTGGCCATGTTGTCACAGACATAGTCACACAAGCGACATTTGAGCGATTTTTTGTATGCGTGTGTCTGCCTGTGCCTCTTAAGGTGCCCTGACTGATAAGTTGCATAGTCACATTGGCCACATTTGAAGGGTTTCTCTCCCAGGTGAATTCGAGTGTGCCTTTGGAGGTTCCCCAAAAGTAACGATGTATAATCACAATATAAACATTTGTAAGGCTTCTCCTCTCCAACTTTTGTTGCAACTTGCTCGGGAGTATTGGTTGAGGCTTTGTTGGTGACAGTTTGTTTATCCTGCAGATGCTTTTCCTTATCTTGTTGAAGCTTTTCTTTTATGTGAGTCTCTTTGTGCTGTTTTAAGTCTAATAAGTTACCACAGCTGTAGCCACAGCTCCGGCATTTGAACATTTTTTCACGTGTGTGAGTGAGCGAATGACGTTTAAGATTCCCCATTTGACAGGAGGAATAATCGCATTTGTCGCACTTGAAAGGTTTTTCTCCCAGGTGAATGCGGGTGTGTCTCTGAAGATTTCCGAGCAATGGTGATGCATAGCTACAATACAAACATTTATAAGGCTTCTCCTCACTCTTTGCTTTCATCGTGGTTGCATCCGAATCATTATTTTGGAGTAAACTTTTGTCATCTTTGTGGTTTTGTTTGTGTCGCATTAAATCTGCCATACTGGCCCCTGTATAGTCACACTGACTACATTTGAAGGATTTTTTCCTAGTGTGTATCAGCATATGACGTTTGAGATTACCCATCTGACCAGATGCATAATCACACTGGTTGCATGTAAAAGACTTTTTCTGGGTATGTGTGAGCTTATGGCGCTTCAAGTTCCCCGACTGGCCAGTTGCATAGTAGCACTGGTCACACTTAAAGGGTTTTTCTCCAAGGTGGATTCGGATGTGACGCTGTAGATTCCCCATCAATGATGATGTATAGCTGCAGTATGAGCAGTGGTAAAACTTCTTATCTTCACTTCCTCCAGTGGATATGTCACAGTCTGCCTGCGAGGGGGAGAGCTTCTTTGAAACAGGGCTCTCTTTTCGTTCCGACGGAGGTTTCTTTTTCATGTGCTTTCTCTTGTGCCGTGTTAGGGTGATCATATGATCACAGGCAAAATCGCAGCAGCTGCATCTGATTGCCTTTTTCTGAGTTTGGGTTTGCACAAGGGCTTCGAATTGGTCAGATGCATTGTCACATCTCAAAGGCTTCTGGCCTTCACAATTCAGGAAATGACACTTAACCATGTCCACGTGATTAGTTTTAGAATTGCTGTCAGAGCATTTATAGAGCTTTTCGTCAAGTGCTTGGGTTTTGTTCTGACTGTCACAATGCATGGAAGTTTCCTCAAAGCTACAGTCTTCTTCCAACATAATGCCCACACCAGCTTCCATGTTGTTCTGATTGACAAAACCATTTGTCTGCTGAGGGGAACCGTCACAACAGCCTGTCAGCATTTTAAGCGGCTTTGGGGTAGATTTTACTTGGTTACCCACCATCTCTACATCATTTTGCTGTTCCTTTCCAGTTTTGAGTCGTTTGCAGCTTGGCGAAAACTCCCCACCATTGTCATTTGCATCACTAAAGTCCAAGCTATCAGAACCTGCAAATAAAAATCAACACAAGCAATCAGTTTATTGGGCATTGCCAGCTGGTAAAAAACAACATAAATAAAGTCTCATTTTATCAACAGAGCTACAATACCAGCAGTTGTGATGGGCAACAATCACGGTGCAGAGTATATTAGTTCAGTATTATACTAATATGGTATACTTATTTTTCTGCATTTTCATTTCCAGCACCTTTTATAAAAAGACATTGGGTTTAACAAAAAAACAAACATAAATGCAGCAATTAGATGTGGTGGTGTTCTGAATATAAGCTGCTATGTGGTAAAAGTCAAAACAAAGCCACAAAAAAAAAAAAAACAATAAATGTGCACCAAGTTGTATTAGATCGATGGGTCTCTGACAGAGAGCTAGAAGACTTAATTCTCATTCAGGTTGGAGCTTAACCCAGACATGTAGGATGGAAATCTCTGGATTATATTATAGTTACTATACTTCAAAAAATGATCCACTGGTTATGAGATATCTTAATGACTATAAGGCAGAATTACAAGCTTTTCATCTTTGCTGACTAATAAAAAAAGAACTTGGATAGTTTGCAGTCTTCTTATAATGAATGCAAATCTTGCCTGTAAAACAACACCCAGAAACTCAAAGGATGTGGAATTAAAAAGTGCCGGGGGGAGAAAAAAGATAAAATTTCTGCAAAAGCAAAGAGGGAGGGATGCCTTTTAGGGAGCATGGTGGGGTGGATGTGGTGGTCGCGGGAGGTACAAATCATTATTTTGGGAAGGTGTTAAAAGGAACTTTAATCTAGATCCAAGCCAGAGGATAGTTGACCCAAGGGTTTTCATCACAGACATTTGGGGAAAATTCCTCACCATCTGCATGGGCCTAATATTCATATACTCAAAACATCTGAAATATATATAGTAATTAAAAAGGAAAAAAAAAACACAGCAGTTTATATAATGAGTTAAAGCTCCACCTTATTTCGGTCTTCAGTGTTCGCATTCTGAAATGCTTGTCATATGACGAGTGAAATCTCTTTACTGCGAAGTACACATA
This sequence comes from Scyliorhinus torazame, assembly GCF_047496885.1. NCBI lineage: Eukaryota > Metazoa > Chordata > Chondrichthyes > Carcharhiniformes > Scyliorhinidae > Scyliorhinus > Scyliorhinus torazame. The sequence continues at coordinate 256,764,810 of NC_092710.1, forward strand.
TAAAGTACATAATCAGAAAATACCCAGCCAAGGTTAAATTTTAAACTGACAGCACAAAGGAAGGTTAGTTCAACTGGCAGTTCAGGGCAGAATGTGGCAGACCATGGTCAAAACCAGACAGAGAATGCAGATGGGCAGCCACAACTGACTGTTTGCCTATTTCAGGAATTTCTACGTTTTTGATGAGGGACTAGGCGACTTCCCTCGAGTCTCATTTAGGCAAAGGGTTCAACTGCTATTTTTTCCTGGATGATCTTCCTACAGGTATGTTACATCTAGATCATACACAGATATAGAAAAAAAGAGTTCTAACTCTTTTCCTGGTTTGCACATCTTTTCAGTGTGCCATGCTGGGGTACAATTCCATGGGCAAAATCCATTATCTCAGGTAGTGAATGCCAAAAGGTTGCTTGCTTGGATGGAGAGGCAAGGACAGATGGGTAGATTTTTTTTTTTTTTTTTCCATTGAATTTAAATTCCACCACCTGCTGTGGTGAGATTTGAACCCGTGTCCCTGGAGCAATAGCCTGGACTGCTCATTTACCTATCCAGTGGCATCACCATGATGCTATCATCTCCCTCCCGATATATCTAGTCAGCAGGAATCATTGGATAATGATCAAGAGTGAGTATCTTTGCTATTTTCTTTCTCCCTGACCGTGGTAGTGAAGATATAGCTCAGTGGGCCCCTATATGGGGCGGCACGGTAGCGCAGTGGTTAGCACTCTTGCTTCACAGCTCCAGCGTCCCAGGATCGATTCCCGGCTTGGGTCACTGTCTGTGTGGAGTTTGCACGCTCTCCTGTGTCTGCGTGGGTTTCCTTCTGGTGCTCCGGTTTCCTTCCACAGTCCAAAGATGTGCAGGTTAGATGCAGTGACCATGCTAAATTGCCCTTAGTGTCCAAAAAAAAAAAGATTGGGTGGGGTTACTGGGATAGGGTGGAGATGTGGGCTTGGTAGGATTCTCTTGCCAGGGGTGGTGCAGACTTGATGGGCCGAATGGCACTGTAAATTCTAGGATTCTAGGATTCTCTATGCCTGCTGTGCTGAAGATCTTCTTTTTCTCTATAGATCCAAATTGAAATGTGGACTTTACAGCTCTGTATGACCCAGTAAGAATGCAATTGGTACATTTAGATAGTGAACCATTGAGAGCGCCAAGCATTTTGTAAATGTGTAAACCACTCAACTAGGAGTGATGCTGGAATGCCAGCACGTTAGAATAGGAGACTCAAACAAAAATTCAAACTTAATCTTCATTAGAATATGGATTGCAACATCTTATGAGGAAACCTTTTTGAAAAACTGTATTTTTAAGATGGCAGTTCTTTGTTGCCTCTGGTGTGTCATTGGGCAAATAGTTAAAGCTATGGTATCAGAATCCACAAGTAAACATTGTCATTCCCAAAATCCTCAGGTTAACTGAACAGGGGGAAAAAAATGAACCAGAACAGAAAAGGAGAACAGCAATGTCTACATGGGCTTTAGAAGTGATTATAACCAGAAACATTGCATTCATTGGGCAACAGTCGACACACAACACTTGGAAAACAATTATTCCCTTCATTGTTGTGAAAATCACAACAAAGCATCAACATTTCTGTCTTAGAGGCTAAACTGATGAAATCATGATCATAGAATCTACAGTGCAGAAGCAGGCCATTTGGTCCATCGAGTCTGCACCAGCCCTCAGAAAGAACACTCCACTTATCCCCACACTTCCACCCTATCCCCGTAACCCAGTAATCCCACCTAACCTTTTCAGACACCAAGGGTAATTTAGCATGGCCAATCTACCTAATCTGTACATTTTTGGACTGTGGGAGGAAAATCTTTGGACAGAGAGGAAACCAGAGCACCCGGAGGAAACCCACTCAGACACGGGGAGAACGTGCAGACTCCACACAGGCAGTGACCGAAGCCGGGAATCTAACCTGGGACCCTGGAGCTGTGAATCAACAGTGCTAACCACTGTGCTCAGCAGCAGTAAGAAAAGCAAATGAGGTACACAGTTGCATTAGCAGGATCCGAACATTTGGATATATTTGGTTGTTTGGGGCACTGACCACACCCAATCCTGCAGGTTAAGTCTGCCCTTGAGCAACAATGGCGATTCTACTCATTAGGAATAGAAATTCTGAGGAATGTTTAAAAACTGTAGCTTTTCTACTTCAGAGATGCTGGAGCAGTAACAGTTGAAATATTGAAAGCTGTGGATATAATTGGAAAAAAAGGAGCCAATTGTTCACTATGGCGTAGGTTTTACAACCTACAAATTTGGAGGGTCAGGAGTAGAAAGAAGCCAGGTAACTTCAGACGTTATTTTTCCACCCAAAGGCTGGTCATGCTGCAGAAAGTTTCAAAAAAAGTTACTTAAAACACAATATTAATGAGTTGAAGAGATAATTAAATGCCTTTCTGGAGGAAGAGGCAATGAAAAGTGGATTTATAAAACATGGCCCAGGTTATAGGACAAAATATCTTTACCCTGTTCCTAAAAATTCTAGTATTATGACGTTAGCTTCCTTAGTGATAGGACTGCAAGTCTAGAAACAATATCAAGTAAAAAGATAACACGTTGTACCTCATTAGAAAAGTAGCAGCAGTTCGGTAGGTAGTTAAACAGAAGACAAGAAAAATAATTTACATATAATAAGATTTACATGTTGGTAAGATCACAGCTGTAACCTGCCAGCCACTTTTAAACAATACCACTTCAGGCTGCCAACAAGGCTTGGTGGCTCAATGGTAAATTAAGCAAATATTTAGTCTTGCAAAGCTAAACTACTTCTAGAAAGCAGGTGTAGTCATACCTTAAGAAAACCTTGTGTCATAATTAAGAAAACAAGTCATGTTGCCCATCACTGACCAGAAGTAACGCTACTCTGCTGAAATTTACTTAAAACAAAACAATTATTTTCACAAACAGTCAATATGTAAATGCAAATAAAATTTCTATTTCTGTGCAGTAGCGCTACTTACCATAGCAGATTGGTTTTAAGGCCCAAGTATGATCCAGGGTCACTGAAGAACAAAGACCAAGTGGATAAATGGTTTGTTTTCCTTGCGCAACCAAATTCGTAGTTTTGAAAAAAATATACTCTATAAGGTTATAGAACTGCTGCAACAGTCTGCTTACAAATATAGAAAAATTCCTATTTTAAAACAGAGGCCATGCAAGCCACTTCCTTTGGTCAGGTACATGGAACCCGAGACGCATCTCAAATTGACTTGTTCCCTTTTTTAAAAAAAACTAATTCACAGAACGTGGATGTCGTTTGCCAGGTAAACTATTGCCCATCCTTAACTGCCCTTCAAGTGGTGGTGGTGAACCGCCTTCTTGACAATGAAGGAGCTTGCTAGGTCATTTCAGAGGGCAGTTAAGAGTTAATCTCATTGCTGTGATTCTGAAGTCACATAGTCAGATTGGATAAGGGCAGCAGATTTCCTTTCCTGAAGGACATCAGTGACCCAGATGGGCTATTACAATAATCCAACAGTTAAATGGTCACCCTTGGTGTCATTGTGGGATTTAACTCAAAGTTGCTGAATCACTAATCCAGAAACAATCTCAACGCCACTATTTCTGGTACAGACGCAATGGGACAAATGGCCTCCTTCGGCCTTGTGACAACTCAGCGATTCTGTTATGTAAATACATCTTCTTTTACTTTGTGATGCTATTGGGAAGGGAAGGGGACTATGGAGACTTGCATATCCTCCCAAATTAAATTAACTAAAAATGTATTACAAAACATGAGTGGATTTACTTAACTCAATCTGGAGTAAAAGTTTTAAATTGAGGAACTGCAAATTTTACAAAACTGAGAAGTGATTTGGCTGAGGTGGGATGGACAAGTAGCTAAAGGATAAATCAGCGGTAAATCAATGGGAAGCATTAATAAGTGAGACCCCTTCCAAAAATGGTACTGTCAAATCTAGACCCCCATGGTTGTCTAGAAAAATTCGGGGAAGATTAAACCGAAAAAAGATAGCTTATGATAGTCACAAAAACTCAACCCTGCAGATAGCCTAGAGTTGTCGAGAAAGTACAGGGCTCAAGGAATAAGGAAATCAAAGAGGGGGCATGAAAAGATATCAGCAAGCAAGATTAAGGGAAACCCAAAGGAGCTTTACCAGTATATAAAGAGCAAAAGGATAGTTAGTTAAGGAAGAGGTTGGACCTATCAGAGACAAAGAGGAGAAAAAAAAAGAAACCAGCTGCTCATTTTAATCCCATTTTCCAGCACCATGTCTGTGGCCTTGCAGGTTACAGCAGTTCAGTTGCAGATCCTGGTACCTTTTAGCTGGGTTGAACATTTCAGCCTCAACCACCAATTTGGGCAGTGAATTCCAGACACCCACCACCCTCTTGATGAAGAGGCTTTTCCTCACGTCTCCTCTAATTCTTCAACCAATCATCTATTACCCCTGGTAATTAGCCCCTCAGCGGAGTAATTGGAAGCGACGTAATTAATATTCAGTCATTCAGCATGAAATGCTATAACCACTGTTACTGTAGTGCAGAGCACCAGGATAATGTTCAACTCGGTGACTGATTTAAGGACAACTAGGGAATTCTGCTCAACCCAAGATTATGACAGGTAAATAGCACAAGAGATCATGGAATGAGTTGCTTCACATGGTTTAAGAGGTCTTTTGTTCCACAGGCCATGGGGTCACTTCCCCAAAAAGATGCAATGTGTCATCATTTTACCCAAACACCTATAGATATACTGTCAATTCCATGTAAATAAATTGGTGCTATCATTCCTGTTGTCAGAACAACTACACCATTCCAATTGCAAAATGAGTGCCAGAGCAACTGCTCATATTTGCTTAGACTCAAAAGCAATGTTACTCCTTTCTGTGCAAGCATGGTTGCTTCTGATACAGACACAGAAAGTTATATCAAGTTCCTTGGCCTTTCACAGTAACTTCATACTTGTGACAATAAAAGATTATTATTAACCATTATGTACATTTCCTAGCCATGACTTGAGAAAACTTGGACTTGAGACAAAATGCAATTCCAATTATTCATACGTTAATGCTCGGTATACAGAAAAGACCACAAACTTAATTTGACCCAAAGACAGAAGCACATGACAGTACTCTGTAAGAGATGGCGAATACAAAGATGGCCTTTTTTGACATTTAAATTTGTGATAACGTCTGGATTGAAACTGATACGTTGAAAAAGCTGTTCGTACTCAAGCTAAACGTTGAAAAAGCTGTTCGTACTCAAGCTAGTACGTACCATCATCAAAACACAATCCAAATTCAAGCACAACCTCTCCCAACAAATCAGACATGAATTTCTCAGTAAAAGACTAAAGAAAAATAAAATTGCCTCTCAAATTGTGTCACTGGTGTTATAAAAGTTCACAACTTGATAATGAAGGAAAGCAAGTAAGAATGTCACAGATTTGACAGGGTGTGCAGTGTTTCTGTACAAAGTCATCCATAGCTCACTTGATACATGGAACAATGCAAGAGGTTAGAGACATGAAGGGATGATGGTGTAACGGTAATATTGCTGGGTTAGTAAATGTTCTGTAAATTTAGTAAATTTAGAATTGAAGGATAACATCAGTATCATTGCTGTAAAAACCCATCTAGTTCATTAACGTCCTTTAGGGGCCCTGGGAGTCCTCAACATTGATCTCAGACCTCATATGAAGTCTCATGGCATCAAACAAGGGCAAGAAAACCTCCTGCTGATTATCACCCATCACCTTCCCTCAGCTGATCAAGTTAAATTCCAATTGGAAAAAAACACCGAGGGTGACAAGGGCACATAGTGTGTGTGTATTCTGGGTGGTGAATTTCAATGGTCATTACTAAGGTTGGCCCAGTAACATGATCGAGCTGGCCGAGGCCTGAAGGACATCACTGCGAGACTGCGTCTGTGGTAGATGATAAGGAAACCAAGAGGGAAAAACTTCCTTGACCTCATCCTCATTAATCAACCCGTCACAGGTGCATCTGCCATGAGAGCATTAGTAGGAGTGACCACCACACAGTCCTTGTCGAGATGAAGTTGTGGCACTACTACTGTGCTAAATGGGATAGATTCAGGACAGATACAGCAACTCAAATTTGGACATGAAGCACTGTTAGCTATCAGCAGAACTGTATTCAACCACAATTGGTGACTTCAAGGCCTAGCCTGAAGTCACTTTACCATGAGCATCAAGCCAGAGGATCAGCCCTGGTTCAATGATGAGTGCAGGAGCAGCACCAGGTATACATAAAAATGAGGTGCAAACTTGGTGAAACTACAACACAGGATGGTATGCATGCTGAACAGCAAGCAGCATGCAATAGACAGAGTTAAGCAATCCCTGAACCAACAGATACATTCTACAGTCCTACCATATCCAGTCCTGAATGGAGGTAGACAATTAAACAACGAGCCAGAGCAGGTGGCTCCGCAAACATCCACATTCTCAATATCGAATGAACTCAGCATATCAGTGCACAAGAGGCTGAAACATCTGCAACCATCTGTACCAGAAGTACCAAGTCGATGGTCCATCTCAACCTCCTCTCAAATGCCCCAAAATCACAGATGTCAGACATAAGCCAACTCAATTCACTCCATGATGTCAAGAAGTGGCTGACGCTGCTGGATGCTGCAAAGGCCCTGGGCACTGACAACATTCCAGAAGTAGTGTTGAAGACATGCTCTCGAGCACTAGATTTCAACACTCCTAGCCAAGTTCTTCCAGTACAGCTACAACACAGGCATCTACCCAATATAGGAGAAAATTGCCCAGGTGTACTCTATCCACAAAAAGCAGGACAAATCCAATCTGATTAGTTATCGCCCCTTCAGGTTACTCTCCATCAAAGGTACCGTTGGCAATGCTGTTAAGTGGCATTTACTTAGCAATAGTCTATTCACTGATATGCAGTTTGGCTTCCACTAGGACAACTTGGTTTAAGCCTTGATCCAAACTTGGACAAAAAAAGCTGATTTCCAGGCAAAGTGATTGCCAGCACTTGACCAAGGGTGGCATTGCAGAATCCAAGCTACATTACAGTCAATGGGAATCAGAGGGGAAAATGTCCGTTGGTTGGAGTTACACCAGGCTTGAAAGAAGATGGTTGTGGTTGCTGGAGACCAATCATCTCAGCTCCAGTGCACTTCTGCAGGGGTATCTCAGGGCAGTTCCCTGGAGAGAGTTGCTTCATCAATGATCTTCCTGGGTAGTGGGGGCGGCATGGTGACACAGTGGTTAGCACTTCTGCCTCATGGTGCAGAAGTTCGATCCTGGTCCTGGGTCACCGACCGTGTGGAGTTTGCACATTCTCCTCGTGTCTGCGTGGGTCTCACCACCACAACTCAAAAGATGTGCAAGGAAGGTGGATTGGTCACATTAAATTGCCCCTTAATGAGACAAAGAAAATCAATGATCTTCCTTTCATCAGGGCAGAAATGGGAATTCTTGTTGATGATTACACGATGTTTAGTGCCATTTGCAACTCCTCAGATACAGAATCAGTGTGTCGATAGACAGCAAGTCCTGGCTAACATTCAGATTGGAAAGTAACATTCATGCCACACAAATGAACAGCTCCAACAAGAGAGAATCTAACTATCTCTGTTTAATATTTAAGAGCACTGACATCACTGAATTCCCCCACCATCAAAATCCTGGGGTTACCATTGACCAGAAACTTAACTGGACCAGCGATATAAATACTGTGTCGACAAGAGCAGGTCAGAGGCTGGAAATTCTGTCAGGATGTGAGGTGATACATTTTGGTAGATTGAATCGGGGAAGGACCTACTCAGTTGATGGCAGGGTGTTGGGAAGAGTAATAGAACAAAGAGATCTAGAGTACAGGTTCATAGCTCCTTGAAAGTGGAGTCACAGGTGGACAGGGTGGTGCAGGTGGACAGGGTGGTGAAGAAGGCATTCGGCATGCTTGGTTTCAGTGGTCAGAACACGGAATACAGGAGCTGGGATGTCTTGTGGAAGTTGTACAAGATGGCCACACTTGGAATACTGTGTTCAGTTCTGGTCCACTATTAAAGAAAGATTATCAAACCGGAAAGAGTGCAGTAAATATTTACTAGGATGCTACCCGGACTTGATGGTATGAGTTACAAGGAGAGGCTGGATAGGCTGGGACTTTTTTCTCCCTGGGCGTAGGAGGCTTAGGGGTGATCTTATAGAGGTCTATAAAATAATGATGGGCATACATAGACAAGATAGATAGTCAACATCTTTTCCGAAAGCTAGGAGAGTCTAAAACTAGAGGGCAAAGGTTTAAGGCGAGAGGGCAGAGATACAAAAGGGTCCAGAGGGGCAATGTTTTCACACAAAGGGTGGTGAGTGTTTGGAATGAGCTGCCAGAGGGAATAGAGGCAGGTACAATTTTGTTGTTTAAAAAAGCATTTAGACAATTATATAGGTAAGATGGGTACAGAGGGATATGGGCCAAATGCGGGCAATTGGGATTAGCTTAGTGTTAAAAACTGAGCGGCATGGAGAAGTTGGCCGAAGGGCCTATTTCTACACTGTAAATCTCTATGACTCTAAACTCTTATGAGTACCTCACCTCCTGACTCCCCAAAGCCTGTTCACCATCTACAAGGCGCAAGTCAGGAATGTGATGGAATACTCTCCACTTGCTTGAATGACTGCAGTTCCGACATTACCCTGGACAAAATTGTCCACTTAAAAGGGATCAGCAGCCCATCCACCACCTTAAACATTCACTCCCCTCACCATAATATGAAGTCTTACAACACCAGGTTACAGTCCAACAGGTTTGTTTCGAATCACCAGCTTTCAGAGCACAGCTCCTCCCTCAGGTGAATATATATATATATATATATATATATATGTATGACAAAGTCAAAGATGCAAGACCACCATGGTGGCAGCAGTCTGTACCATCTACAAGATGCACTGTAGCATCTCACCAAATCAACTTTGACAGCACCTTGGAAACGTGACCATTACCATCTAGAAGGACAAGAGCAGCAGACGCATAGGAACACCACCAGCTGCAAGCTCCCCTCCAAGTCACACACAACCCCGACTTGAAACTATATTGCCGTTCCTTCACTGTCACTGGATCAAAAACCTGGAACTTCCTAAAAGCACTGTGGGTGTACCTGTGCCAGGTGGACTACAGCTGCAAATGGTAGACTTCCACCTTCTTGAGAGAAATTTGGAGGAATAATAAATGTTGGCTTTGTCAGCGGCACTCGTCATGTGTCACGTGTCAGGCCTGGAAGAACCAAAAATCCTGACGAGTAAAGTTCCCCAACTTTCTAAAATCTGGATTCAATCCAACACAGCTAATAGGATGCAAGACTCCAAGCATATGAAATCAGTTCACACATCCTCTACCCATTTTGTACCATAGATGGCAAAACGCCACTAATTCAACTAACAGATAATTTCATTCAGAGAGGTCAGCGAAAGCAGAAAAAGAGGTAAAAATCACATCAGTTTCCATTAGTGAGAGCACAGTAAAATGAGCTTTCCCCCGGAGCTACTTGCCCAGGGAACCGATTGGTGTGGAACAATGACACACACGCGCACACAAAAAAAATTCCTTTTGGTTCCAATAAAATTGAAGCTAAAAAGGCTGGGAGGAAACCATTTCTACTACAGAGCATGCAAGTGAAAATGTAAACCGGCAGATCATAAGTGCACCTCATGTACAAAATATTTCATGTTATCAATACCATATATCAGGCAGATTTGAGGTGTGCTGCAGCCATACTGCAATTCGCCCCGAGCTGAACATTTTCAGACAAGTTTAATAGTGCAAGGACAAAACATACATGGCCACCTTGATGACAAATGGCACACTGTTGAAAAAGGTTCATACGAAAGCAATTTGTCTCGAAAAAAATATAAAGTGCCACAATAACTGTGGAATTCAATAATGGATCATACTAGCTCTTGGGAGTAAGTGGATTGTTTCCCCAAGTTTCAAACTGTATCTTATTACAGTCTTTGAAAGTTACACATTGTCTGATGTACATGCATAATTTCACAAAATTTAAAAAAAAAAAAGCTCTTTACAATTCAAAAGCAACTGCACAACTATATAAATGACTTCAATCTTGTAATGTTTCATTCCTCAATATCCTGACACAAGAACAGAAGAATTAGGAGCAGGAATCATGGAATTTACAGGAGGCCATTCAATCCCTCGAGCCTGCTCCACCATTCAATAAGGTAATTTCTGATCTGATTGTGACAATTATCTTAACACAAACCATATATTAAAACCAATGCAGCAACTTTGGATAACCTTTCTGAAAAGTTTCCTTCCTTTGGAATAAGTGGTGAATGTGAGACAGTGGTTTATCAGGCCCGATTGAACAATCTACAGGATGTCGGTATTAACTACAGTTTCTCCAGAACTGTCTATCTAGCCCGAATATCCCAAACTGATTGCAATAGATCATTTTTCAAAAATGTACAATAACAGATTCCACAATATAATTCAGAGCATTCCTGTATTTGATGCATTCCATCAGGTATGGCAGTGGACACACAGATTCAGGTACTTTCTTCAGACCGGATTTAAGTTAAGGATGGTAGTTTTCTTTCCATTATCACAAAGAATACTTCCACATCCTGAAGTTTCTGTTTTCTAAATATTTACTGGAAAAGGTAATGACTTAATCTTTTTAAATCAGATGACACATTCCTCAAAAAAATTGAACTAAATGTTTGGAATAAGTTTAAAAAATGAAAAAAGTGCTTGGATACTTTGCATTAATGGGTCCTGAAGGTTGTTTGATTCGTTTCTGAGGATATGGCATTTGAGATTCACACTCTGGTTGCAACTCTAGTTTCAAGTGTCACATTTGAACAGCTTGCTGGCTAAGTTGCTGCTCTGGTGATGTTTCACATTGGCTATGTTGCTGAAGGCATAGTCACAGTCTTTATTTTTGAAGTGCTTCTCGTCTATGTGAATTCACATGTGCCACTTGAGGTTTTCCAGCTGGCTGATTAACAAAATTTGTGGTTCGGTCAGAGGTGGTGTCCTCTTCCTATAAACCCTGGAGGCTACATTTTGGGCTGTTTTGATATGTCATTCTGTCCAGCTGCTGTGGACGTCCGGCCATCATCAGGCTGCAATTAAGATAAAGGGATAAACAATTCAGAATTTGCTTCTGTCTCTAGACTCTTAGTATGTATCTACTGGTCTGTCTCGTATTCTGTATTTAGTCTTTTTTATGTGGAAGGATACTCATCATTACTAGTTATGTGAAGACCAATCGCAAACCACTGAATCTGCAAATAAAATTCAATGCACCATCTTAAAAGTGCAAGTTAGTAAACGGTAATTTTGTTCTGATAGAAGTGGGAAAATCTGCCTTAAACTATTTAAACTAATGGGTATAGCTTTGTTATATTGTTCCATTTAATTTAGCAGCAAAACCTCCTAATTGCTGAGTGACAGTGATCCATTTCCTCTCTTGATCTGGATGGTCAGCAGTTTGTAAGCTCCCTGTTCTATAATGTGCTTCTTCACAAATAAACAATCAAGTTTTTCCAGTGGGTTGACAAGAGGGAGATAAACGGACAAAGAGAGAACAAACATAATCACGCCAACCGATAATTCTCAGCAGTTTCTCCAGAAACAAGACAGCTACGTTGAGATGTATCACTCCATTTCTTGTAATATTACATTTGATAAGAAACTTCAACTATTTTAAAATATTTCTGCCCTTGTCTGAACGTTTTGACTTTTGCTTAGGGAAGACTCTGTGATCCCATGCAAGAAAAGAGGGAGACAGAAAGCAGGAAACTTTAGGCCAGTTAGCCTAACATCAGTTATTTGGAAAATGCTAGAATCCATTATTAAGGAGGCAGTTGCAGATATTCAGAAAATCATAATACAAACAGGCTTTGTGAAAGGTAAATTGTGTTTGACAAATTTATTAAGAGTTCTTTCAGGATGTAACAAGCAGGGGGCGGGGGGGGGGGTGGGGAATAAAGGAGAACCAATAGATGGCGCATATCTGGATTTCCAAAAGGCATTCGATAAGGTGCCATGTAAAATTTCATTACACAAGAACAGAACTAGTGTCAGGGGTGATATATTAGCATGGATAAAGGATTAGTTAACTAACAGGAAACCGAATAGGGAATAGACAATCTTCAGATTGGCAAACTAATTAGTGGGGTGCTACAGGGTTTGGTGCTGGGGCCTCAGCTATATTGATCTGTATTAATGACGGAACCAACTGCATTGAAGACACATTTACGAAAGATTAAAAAAACGATAGGAAAGCAAGTTATGAGGAGGATACCAAGAGTCTGCAAACGAATATGGACAAATTAAGTGAATGCGTAAAAAGTTGGCAGATGCAGAGTATAATATGGGAAAATTTGAGGGTGTTCACCTTGGTAGGAAGAATTAGAAATGCAGATTATTTAAATGAAGAGAGACTGCTGAATGCTGCAGTACAGAGGGATCTGGGTGTCCCTTTACATGAATCACAAAATGGTAGGATGCAGATACAAGTAATTAGGAAGGCAAATGCCATCTTGGCACTTATTGCAAGGCAGATTACGTATAAAAGACGGGAATCATTGCTGCAACTGACATTGATGAGGCCACACTTGAGAGTACTGTGTACAATTTTGGTCTCCTTAAGTAGGAGAGATATACTTCCACTGAAAGCAGTTCAGACATGGTTCACAGGGCTGATTCCTAGGATGAAGAGGTTAATTAATGAGGCAAGTTTGAGCCTATACACGGTAGCCTTTAGAGAGAGAAAGGCGATCTTACTGAAAGATTTAAGATTCTGAGGGGGCTTAACAGGGTAGGCACTAGGAAGGTGTTTAATTTTGTTGGGAAATGGAGCACAAGGGGGCACAGTTTAAAATGGAGTCTCCCATTTAAGACTGAGATGAGGAGGAATTTCTCCTCCGAGAGGTTCGTTCGCCTTTGGAATTCTCTTCCTCAGAGAGCAGTGGAGGCTGGGTCATTGAATATACATATTCAAGGCGGAGTTAGCCAGATATTTGATTGACAAGTGACTTGAGGGTTATGGGACAGGGAAGAAATCGGAGGAAAGGCCACAATCAGATTTGACAATCGTATTGAATGGCGGAGCAGGTTCAAGAGCACTTCCAACTCCTATTTCTAATGTGCTTATGGCACACTGCAGAATCAGACCTAAACCATTCTCTATGTACAACCAAAGTGGAGGAATCAGTGCCAATCAATGCAGCCTTTTAGCGGAGATGGAACGGGTTTATCATCAAACATTCCAATTGTAGTCCCCAAATAGAAATGACAAGAACCTGGCGCAATTGCCTCCTATCCTGACCCAAGGCACAAATCTCAAATGCCGTATCAAAAATGCTGCATTACCAGAGACTAAGGATCAAAACAAAGTAAGTGTGGAATAAAAATAGTACAGATTAGAGCAGAAAGTTATAAAAGGGATGGACAAATTAAGCAGATTGGCAAAACTATGAGAGATGGAGTTCAATGTGGGCAAGTGTTATTTTTCATCCAAGGTAGATAGATTGGAGAAAGGAACTAGGATCAGCAGCTGGACAGAATGATGATCAAAACTGCCAAAACGTAGCCTGCAAAGTTTATCAGGAGAGGGAGAGAGAAAAAGGAGGAGAATTACAGACCGGTTAGCCTGACATCAGTAGCAGGGAAACGCTAGAATCTATTAGGATCCACAAATATTCACTCCCTCTATCACCGATGCACAACAGCAGCAATGTGTGTCATCTACACGATGCACTGCAGTAACTCACCAAGGCTCCTTAAGCAGCACCTTCCAAACTCACGACCACTACCATCTAGAAGGACACGAACAGCAGATACATGGGAACCCCACCACCTGAAAGTTCTGCTCCAGGTGACTCATCATCCTGACTTGGAAATATGTTGCCATTCCTTCACTGTCGCTAGGTCAAAATCCTGCAACTCCCCCCTAACTGCACAGTGGGTGTACCTACACCATCTGGACTGCAGAAGTTCAAGGAGGCAGCTCACCACCACCATCTCAAAGACAATTAGGAATGGGCAATAAATGCCTATCTAGCAACTCCAACATCCCATAAAGATGAATTTAAAAAATAAAGTAAAGTATGTGATAACTGGATACTTACAAATTAATGGTAGGATTGCTCAGAGTCAATGGTATCCATGACAATCCTATTCTTTTTGAGGATCTAACCAGTTGAATAGATAAGAGAGAACCAGTGGATGTGGTGCATTTGAATTTCAGAAGGCTTGAACAAAATCCACACGAGGGGAGTAAGCAAAATTAAAGCTCATGGGATTGAGAACTAACTAACAGGCAGAAAACAGCATTGGAATAAATGGATCATGTTGGCAGGCTTTAACTAGTGGGGTACTGCAAGTTTCAGTGCTTGGGCCCCAGCTATTCACAAACTATATCAATGATATATATGTGGGGACCAAATGTAATATTTCCAAACAGAATATTGCTGATGGCATGCTAGTTGTGATGAAGATGCAAAGAGGCTTCATGGCATTTTAGACAAGCTAAACGAATGGGCAAGACCATAGAATATAATGTGAAAAAACAGAAATAAGTATTTCTTCAATTGTAAGAGACTGCGAAGTGTTGATGTCCAAAGAGACCTAGGTGCCCTTGTTCACGAGTCACCGACTGCTAACAGGCATGTGCAAGCAATTAGGAAGGCAAATGGTATGTTAGCCTTCATCACAAGAGAATTAAAGTACAGGAGTAAAGACATTTTGCTGTAATTGTACAAAGTCTCGCGGAGAATATAGTGTACAGTTTTGGTCCCATCACCCAAGAAAATTTGCCATAGAGGGAGTGCAATAAAGGTATAGAATTAACAGTACGGGAGGCGGCCATTCGGCCCATCGAGTCCGCACCAGCACTTGGAAAGAGCACCCTCCGTCCACACCTCCACCCTATCCCCGTAACCAAGTAACACCACCTAACCTTTTGGACACTAAGGGGCAATTTAACATGGCCAATCCACCTAACCTGCACATCTTTGGACTGTGGGAGGAAACTGGAGCACCCGGAGGAAACCCACGGAAACACGGGGAGAACGTGCAGACTCCACACAGTCACCCGAGGCCGGAATTGAACCTGGGTCCCGGGAGCTGTGAGGCAGCAGTGCTAACCACTATGTCGCCCAAACTATTTCCTGGGATGGCGGGAACCTACAAGGAAAGAGATTGGTCCAAATTCTCGACAGTTGAGTAGAATGAGAGATAGTCTCATTGAAGCATACAAAACTCTTACAGGGCTCAACAGGATGGCAGCAGAATGGGTGTTTCCCTTGGCTGGGGTGTGTGTGGGGGAAAGAGGACGGGTCTAGAATCATGGGACATAGTCTGAGAATACGATTTAAGTCTGAGATGGCAAGGAATGTCTTTACTCGGTGTGGTGACTCTTTGGAATTCTCTACCCCAAATAGCTGTGGAGGCTCAGTCGTTGAGTATGTTCGAGACAGAGATCAATAGATTTCTAGATACTAAAGGTATCAACGGATTTGGGGATAGTGCTGGACAATGACATTGAGGTAGAAGATAAGCCATGATCTAATTGAATGGTGGAGCAAGCTCGAGGGAACGAATAACCACCTCTCGCTCCTATTTCCCAAGTTCCATAACTTCACCTGCTCTGTTTGCATCGATGGTCCATCTCCACCGGAGCTTTTCTGTTGCTGAAACCTTCCATCAATGCATCTGTCGCCTTCTGATTCAACAACTGAAATACTCTCCTGCCCCGCACTTCATCCTCTGCCATTCGTGGAATTCAGAACCTAGTGGAGTGGTGTAGCGACAACAATCTCTCCCTCAATGCCAGCAAAACTAAAGAGCTGGTAATTGACTTCAGGAAGCAAAGTACTGTACACACCCCTGTCAGCATCAACGGGGCAGAGGTGGAGATGGTTAGCAGTTTCAAATTCCTGGGAGTACACATCTCCAAAAAACTGTCCTGGTCCACTCACGTCGACGCTACCACCAAGAAAGCACAACAGCGCCTATACTTCCTCAGGAAACTAAGGAAATTCGGCATGTCCACATTGACTCTTACCAACTTTTACAGATGCACCATAGAAAGCATCCTATCAGGCTGCATCACATCCTGGTATGGCAACTGCTCGGCCCAGGACCGCAAGAAACTTCAGAGAGTCGTGAACACCGCCCAGTCCATCACACGAACCTGCCTCCCATCCATTGACTCCATCTACACCTCCTGCTGCTTGGGGAAAGCGGGCAGTATAATCAAAGATCCCTCCCACCCGGCTTACTCACTCTTCCAACTTCTTCCATCGGGCAGGAGATACAGAAGTCTGAGAACACGCACGAACAGACTCAAAAACAGCTTCTTCCCCACTGTCACCAGACTCCTAAGTGACCCTCTTATGGACTGATTTCATTAACACTACACCCTGTATGTTTCATCTGATGCCAGTGCTTATATAGTTACATTGTATGTGTTGTGTTGCCCTATTATGTATTTTCTTTTTTCCCTTTTCTTCTCATGTACTTAATGATCTGTTGAGCTGCTCGCAGAAAAATACTTTTCACTGTACCTCGGTACACGTGACAATAAACAAATCCAATCCAATCCAACTCTGTCACCTGTATCCCATTCCACACCAAGTCACATTCACCAACATCCTTGCCCTTGACTCATAGCCCCCAACACCTCCCACTTTAAGTTCTCATTTTTGTTCTTATTCTTCTGCTGTTAATCTGTTGTGATTTAAGTAACATGCATTTTGAGATGGGGGGGGGGGGGGGGGGGGGGGGGGGGGGGGGGGGGAAAGAGTCCATCGAGGCTGCACACAAGAACCATATGCACCAACGGTAATTGCATTGTTCAAATGATATCCAAATTATAAGATACCCAAATGTAGCCCAATATTTAGTTAGGACGCACCACTGGTGAATATTTGATTCTCAATTAGTTTGAAGCCAAATGCAGAAGGAATAACTTGCGTGAGATTAAAGCTCAATATTTATTACATAATTGTCTGTTAACGTTCCCTGGATTTTCTTACTTGACATAACCGACTCCTGTTCACATCTAAAATAAAGACAGGAAAGGCTGGAAATACTCCGCAGGTGAGGCCATATCGATGGAGAGAGAAGCAAAGTTAATGTTTCAGGTTGATAACTTTTCATCATAACTGGAAAAAATTAAGAGATCCTTAAAATCAGTTTTCAGGACAGAGGAAGGGAAAGGGGAGGGAAAAAATCTAAAGGAAAGGTCTGTGAAAGGCTGGCAGACGGGAGCGATTACATGACAAAACAGATGATGGTGCAAGGCAAAATGAGTGGGCAATGGGATAAAAAAAAAAAAAAAATTCTACCTTTTATTTCAGACTTGCAGCATCTGCAGTCTTTAGCATTCCTGCTCACTTATGCCCACTATACACCTTCAGCTTGTTGCTGGTTTCTCTTATTCAAAGGAAGTGCTTTCTTCCATCTTGTCTGATGTTTAATAACCACTTGTTTACAACCAGTCCCAATCGCTTACTTTTTATACCTGGACCACAACGTCAGACACGTGACGTCTGTTATTCTTCGTTAACTTGTTTTTCACCACCTTCAAGTCCCTTAGCTTATTAGCAGTCTACTGTTTTCACAAGTTAATTAGTCGTTTTACGAGTACAGATGCCTATCTGCCTGCATGCTTCTCCACTGTCCAATATTCTTCAACATTTTGCCATATCACATACATAGAACAGCATTTCGCTCCCATCCTCTGCAACCTCCAAACCTCAACCCACCATTGGTAGCCTAACCTGGGGTTGTTTCGGCTCTCTGTCCTGCAATTCTCCCCCAAATCATTTCCATGTAACGACCTTCATCTCCTCCTTTAAATCACATCTATTTGACCAAGCTCAGGTTCACCCTTCCTACTGTCTCAAAGAACAAGGAACAAAACAGCACAAGCCCTTCTGCCCTCCAAGCCTGGTCATGATACCACACTTAGCCAACAGCCTCAGCACTTCCTATTTCCGTATCCCTCTATACCCGTCCTACCCATGTCTCCTTTGACTTGGTCTGTTTTTGTCTGATTTTCTCTCCATTAAGACCCAAGGGATGTTTTTCTACAGCGAATGCAGGGTGTTGCTAAATATTTCCTTCCAAGCTTCAAATACATCATGAACCAAACACTTCAGTTCATCTATTTCACTAATACCTCTGACATGACTATTTTCTACAAACATCTTCGAGTCTCATGAAAGTAGATGGAAGTTGAGAGCATTCATTGACAGTATGAGTGAGAGCAGTTACAAGCCCAAAATAACTCAGTACAACTTTACAAAGTGCACAGGGAATCCACAGTACTCAGCATCTCAATTGCATTTTTCTAATTTCAGCTCTCGGTCTATCATTACAATTTGAAAACTTGTAGTTGTTCATTAAAAGAATGATACGATAAGTGTATGATTGTACTTTTAAAGAAGATAAAAGGTCAAAATCCTGGAACTGCCTACCTAATAGTATTGTAAGAGTATCTTCACCATGGGTCATTAAAACAATACTCAAGAAGCTCGACACAATCCAGGACCAAGCAGTCCGCTGGATTGCTCCCCCTTCCACAAACATTCAAACCCCCCACCACTGACAAACAGTAGTAGCTACACGTGTGTACCACCTACACGATGCACTGCAGTAACTCACCAAGGTTCCTTGGACAACACCTTCCAAACCCATGACCACTACCATCTAGAAGCACAAGTGCAGCAGGTACCTGGGAACCCTTCCACCTGGAGGTTCCCCTCCACCCTGACTTGGAAATATATTGCCGTCCCTTCACTGTCGCTGGGGCAAACGCCTGGAACTCCTTCCCTAACAGCACAGTGGATGTACCTACACCTCAGGGACTGCAGCGGCTCAAGAAGCCAGCGGACCACCATCTTCTGAAGGGCAACTATGGGTAGGCAATAAATACTTGCCTAACCAGCGACGCCCACATCCTGCAAATAATTTTTTTAAAAAAAAATGCCAGTCGTGCTAGCTATACCCAGATAACAATATATATTTTTTAAAGATGGCATGGTGGCACAGCTGCCTCACAGCGCCAGGGACCCGGGTTCAATTCAAGCCTTGGGTGACTGTCTGTGTGGAGTTTGCACTTTCTCCCGTGTCTGCGTGGGTTTCCCCTGGGTGCTCTGTTTTCATCCCACAGCCCAAAGATGTCCAGGTTAAGTGAACTAGCCATGCTAAATTGCCTCTTAAGTGTCCAAAGGCTGACAGCTTAGGTCAAGGGGTTAATAATCTCTATTGTCACAAGTAGGCTTACATTAACACTGCAATGAGGTTACCGTGAAAAGCTCCTAGTCACTTCCGGTTGCGGCTATGCGGAGCTAAGCCGCACGATTCGGCAGCTCCCGCTATCACGGACTTTTGGGCTCGTTAGAGGAGCCCCAACGGAATTTTTTTCGAAGACAACCCGTGGGGAAGGGAAGAGAGAGGTCCCCCTTCAACTTTTATGGGCCGGACCAGAAGTGAGAGCCCCTCCAATCCGGCTGATAACGTGGAACGTGAGGGGCCTGAACGGGCCGGTGAAGAGGGCCCGAATGTTCGCGCACTTAAAGGGACTGAAGGCAGACGTGGTCATGCTCCAAGAGACACATCTGAAGGTGGCGAACCAGGTCAGGTTAAGAAAGGGATGGGTAGGACAGATATTCCATTCGGGACTGGATGCGAAAAATAGAGGGTTGGCAATATTGGTGGGGAAGCGGGTGTCATTTGAGGCCAAGACTATCGTAGTGGATAATGGAGGGCGATACGTGATGGTGAGCGGTAGGTTGCAGGGGACGTGGGTGGTGTTGGTAAACGTATACGCCCCGAACTGGTATAATGCTGGATTCATGAAGCGCATGTAGGTAGGAGGCCGGATAATGGGTGGGGACTTCAATACAGTGTTGGACCCAGCACTGGACCGCTCCAGATCAAGGACGGGAAAGAGGCCGGCGGCGGCCAAGGTGCTCAGGGGGTTTATGGATCAGATGGGGGGAGTGGACCCATGGAGGTTTGCAAGACCGCAGGCCAGGGAATTTTCTTTCTTCTCCCATGTACACAAAGCCTACTCCCGGGTAGATTTCTTTGTCCTGGGCAGGGCGCTCATCCCGAGGGAGAAGGGGACGGAGTATTCGGCCATAGCCGTTTCGGATCACGCCCCGCACTGGGTGGAACTGGAGCTGGGAGAGGAGAGGGACCAACGCCCGCTGTGGCGGCTGGATGTGGGATTGCTGGCAGATGAGGTGGTGTGTGGGAAGGTGAGGGGGTGCATCGAAAAGGTACTTGGAGGCCAACGACAATGGGGAGGTGCAGGTGGGGGTGGTATGGGAGGCGTTGAAGGCGGTGATCAGGGGACAGCTAATCTCCATCAGGGCGCATAGGGGGAAGACAGAGGGCATGGAAAGGGAGAGGTTAGTGGGGGAGATTTTAAGAGTGGACAGGAGATACGCAGAGGCCCCTGAGGAGAGATTACTTGGGGAAAGACGACAGCTCCAGGCGGAGTTTGATCTGTTGACCGCAGGGAAGGCAGAGGCACAGTGGAGGAAGGCGCAAGGGGCGACCTAAGAGTATGGGGAAAAGGCTAGTCGGATGCTGGCACACCAGCTCCGCAAGAGGATGGCAGCGAGGGAAATAGAGGGAGTCAAGGATGGAAGGGGAGCCACGGTGTGGAGTGCGACGAAAATAAACGAGGTATTCAAGGCCTTTTATGAAGAGCTGTACAGATCCCAGCCCCCAGCGGAGGAAGAGGGGATAAGACGATTCCTAGACCAACTGAGATTCCCGAGGGTGGAGGAGCAAGAGGTGGCTGGTTTGGGGGCACCAATTGGGTTGGAGGAGCTGAGCAAGGGTTTGGGGAGCATGCAGGCGGGGAAGGCCCCGGGACCGGACGGGTTCCCGGTGGAGTTCTACAGGAAGTACGTAGACCTGTTGGCCCCGCTACTAGTGAGGACCTTTAATGAGGCAAGAGAGGAGGGGACCCTGCCCCCGACAATGTCGGAAGCGACGATTTCTTTGATCCTAAAGCGGGACAAGGACCCACTGCAATGTGGATTGTACAGGACGATCTCGCTCCTCAAGGTGGATGCTAAGTTGCTGGCAAAAGTGCTGGCCACGAGGATCGAGGACTGCGTCCCGGGATTGATCCACGAGGACCAGACGGGATTTGTAAAGGGCAGGCAATTAAACACCAATGTGCGGCGGCTTTTAAACATGATAATGATGCCATCGGAGGAGGGAGAGGCGGAGATAGTGGCAGCTATGGACGCAGAGAAGGCCTTTGACCGAGTAGAGTGGGAGTACCTCTGGGAGGTGCTGCGTAGGTTTGGGTTCGGGGGAGGGTTTATCAGTTGGGTTAAGCTCCTGAACAGAGCCCCGGTGGCGAGTGTAGTAACGAACCGGCGGAGGCCGGAGTACTTTCGGCTGTACCGAGGGACGAGGCAGGGGTGCCCCCTGTCCCCCTTGTTGTTTGCATTGGCGATCAAACCCATGGCCATGTCATTGAGGGAGTCTAGGAAATGGAGAAGGGTGGTCCGAGGGGGAGAAGAGCATCGGGTGTCGCTTTATGCGGATGACCTGTTGCTGTTAGTGGCGGATACAATGGAGGGGATGGTGGAGGTCATGCAGACTCAAAGGGAGTTTGGGGAATTTTCGGGCTATAAGCTCAATGTAGCGAAGAGTGAGCTTTTTGTACTACAGGCAGGGGACCAAGAAAGGAGGATAGGGGATCTACCGCTGAGGAGGGCGGAGGGGAGCTTTCGGTACCTGGGGATCCAGATAGCCAGTAGTTGGGGGGCCCTACTTAAACTGAATCTGATGAGGTTGGTGGAGCAAATGGAGGAGGACTTTAAAAGATGGGACATGTTACCGCTCTCGCTAGCGGGTAGAGTGCAGTCGGTCAAAATGGTGGTCCTTCCGAGGTTTCGGTTTGTGTTTCAATGCCTTCCCATCGTGATCACCAAGGCCTTTTTTAAGAGAGTAGGTAGGAGTATTATGGGGTATGTGTGGGCGAATAGGACCCTGAGGATAAGGAGAGGGTTCCTGGAACGCAGTAGGGACCGAGGAGGGTTGGCGCTGCCAAACCTAGGGAGCTACTACTGGGCAGCAAATGTGGCGATGATCCGCAAGTGGGTTATGGAGGGAGAGGGGGCGGCATGGAAGAGGATGGAGATGGTGTCCTGTAAAGGAACGAGCCTCGGGGCGTTGGTGACGGCACCGCTGCTGCTCTCGCCGACAAGGTACACCACGGGCCCAGTGGTGGCGGCAACGCTAAGGATCTGGGGCCAGTGGAGACGGCACAGGGGTGCAATAGGAGCCTCGGTGTGGTCCCCGATCAGGGGTAACCACCGGTTTGTCCCAGGGAGGATGGACGGGGGGTTTCAGAGCAGGCATCGGGCGGGGATTAGAAGAATGGGGGACCTGTTCATTGACGGGACGTTTGCGAGCCTAGGGGCACTGGAGGAGAAGTTTGAGATACCCCCGGGAAATGCTTTTAGATATATGCAGGTGAGGGCGTTTGTGAGGCGACAGGTATGGGGATTTCCCGTTGCTCCCGGCACAAGAAATTCAAGACAGGGTGATCTCGGGTGTATGGGTCGGGGAGGGCAAGGTGTCGGCAATATACCAGGTGATGAAAGAAGAGGGGGAAGCGCTGGTAGAGGAGCTGAAGGGTAAATGGGAGGAGGAGCTGGGGGATGAGATTGAGGAAGGTCTGTGGGCTGATGCCCTAGGTAGGGTTAATTCCTCCTCCTCGTGTGCCAGGCTCAGCCTGATACAATTTAAGGTGGTTCACAGAACGTACTTGACGGGGGCGAGGTTGAGTAGGTTCTTTGGGGTAGAGGACAGATGTGGAAGGTGCTCAGGGAGCCCGGCAAACCATGTCCATATGTTTTGGTCATGCCTGGCACTGTTGGGGTTCTGGAGAGGAGTGGCGGGAGCAATATCTCAGGTGGTGAAAGTCCGGGTCAAGCCAAGCTGGGGGCTAGCAATATTTGGAGTAGTGGACGAGCTGGGAGTGCAGGAGGCGAAAGAGGCCGGCATTCTTGCCTTTGCGTCCCCAGTAGCCCGGCGACGGATCTTGCTAATGTGGAAAGAGGTGAAGCCCCCCAGCGTGGAGGCCTGGATAAACGACATGGCTGGGTTCATAAAGCCGGAGAGGATTAAGTTTGCCTTGAGAGGGTCTGCGCAGGGGTTCTACAGGCGGTGGCAACCGTTCCTAGACTATCTCGCGGAGCGTTAGAGGAAGGTCGGTCAGCAGCAGCAGCAACCTAGGGGGGGGGGAGAACGGGACGTCCTGGGAGAGGGGGGGGGGGGGGCGGGGGGAATGGGGGCTTGCCTGGGAGGGTGGATGAGCAAGAGATAACATGAAGGATTGGGGAAACTGGCACGTGCGGGAGAGAACCAGTGTACAAAGCTATGTAACATATCATTTTATCATGTATATATCTTGTTCTGTGCGATATCTTATTATTTTGTTACGAGGGGGGAGTTTATTGTTTGTAAGGGTGAAAAATTGTGTTAAAAAACTTTAATAAATATATTTTTTTTTAAAAAAGAAAAGCTCCTAGTCGCCACATTCCGGTGCCTGTTCGGGTACATTGAGGAAGAATTCAGAATATCCAATTCACCTAACAAGCACGTCTTTTGGGACTTGTGGGAGGAAATTTGAGGAAACCCACGCAGACCACAAGGAGAACATGCAGACTCGGCACAGCCAGTGACCCAAGCCGGGAATCGAACCTGGAACCCTTAGCTGTGAAGCAACAGCGCTAACCACTGTGCTAGGGATAGGGTGGGGGAAAGTGTGCTTCTTTAAGAGGGTTGGTACAGATTCGATGGGCAAATGGCTTCCTTCTGCACTGTAGGGATTCTATGGAAAGAAGTTAGACAATGCAATTCCAGTGATGGGAATGCCCTAGGATTCTCTGGGTAATGGTGCAGTAATTTTGAATGTGTGACTGTTCCAGTCGGTGCTCGCATTGAAATAAATGAACAAAATGGAGGTCCTGGAAGAGGGATAGAAAGACCTGCTCAGATTTATAATAAAATGCTGAACCATGGCTCAGTAATGTCAATATTTATAAAGCTATTTTTTATACTGTTAGTAACCTCCAACTTTATGTGGGGGATGGAAAAATAAGCACGATTTTACTCTGAATCAATGTTGCCTCTAATTTCCTCTTTGGAGTGCGCGGGCAATTTGTTTCAGTGCACAGCTCCACGAAGGCTTTTTTGCTCAGCCGTCCACACATGACAATAAAGGCGCCAGATTTTGTTGCATGACCAGTGGGGAGATTTTCGGGTTCTTCTGCAGCCACGCAGCTGAGAGGGAACATGACTTCCAAGTACGCATTGTTAGCCGTTTTAGTTGCTGTGATATGAAGAGTCTAAAGTTCTTGTTCCTTTTCACCAAACACCCTTTATTTCACTTCCACAGCCTCTGCACAAAATTCTTAACAACACACCACCTGACAGAGGCCACCTGAAGCCCCTTTACATATCAGTGTCAATTAATGGATACTTAACATAAAGGAGACAACTAATTGCAATGTCTCTTAACCCATTACTTAACACGTATTTGTAATATTCTGTCTTTAGTGCAAGAATATCTCTCCCTTTTTCTTATTTTTTTCATCTTAATCACATTAATTTTATGCTGATCAATATTATTTCCATCATTCTGTTTAAGAATATCTATTAAGGAACAAAGATGAAAAACTTTCAGAGTTGCTCTCCTGCATTTTTAGGATTGACTGGGATTCACTTCAACTAAACAGTATCAAATGTTTATGCTCCCACCTAGTTATGTGCAACCTCTCCTTCCCTTAGGAATAATCATTTATTCTTCTGTATTTCCACTTTCAGCTATCCATTAGCAATCATTTAAATCAGTTTCCGGTTTATTTTCTGCACCCCAGATATAGCTGAAAACATTGATCAGGTTTACACCTTTTTTTTTTTAAACACAGATCCACAAATATTTGTAATCTCTGGATCTCCATTTATATCTTCAATACCAACATGTAACATTACTACCGTTTCAGGTCCCTCTCTGTTAATTAGCTCATCAATCTACGTTTTTATATACTTTACTTCTGACCTCAGAAAATAACACCTTCAACATTATCCCTTAGATAGTGGTTTTTGTTTGTCCCTTCCCTTCACCCATCACCCTTACTGATTTCTTTCACCCCCTATTGTTGGACATCATTACTATTTTGCAGTAGATCTACTTAGTCATTTATTTTGCTTGTAGTCCAAAGTATCACTATGATTGACTTCCCCGTTTTTTTCTCTGCCTCCACAGATGCTGCCTGGCCTTCTGAAATTTCCAACATTTTTTGTTTATATTTCAGATTTCCAGCATGCACTGAATTTTGCTTTTGTTTCAATTAATAACAAGGTTTACCACTAAACTGCAGTACTCCACTTCGGCCAGTGCTTAGACTGGCTGTTTGCTCTGGCTTGATGCTTTGCTCAAGGCATTGCCATTCACAATATTTGTTCTCTTTGTGTTTCCTTCATTTTCAGGGAGCAGTGTTATAAAGCCCCTACTCAGGGTGGAATGATGAGAATTAACAGCAAAAAGCTAAGATTCTGAGTCGCCTCTTTGCTGCAAAGTATTTTCCTTGCTGCAATGCAACTCTTTTCATCTGGGGATTCTATCACAAAATGAATATCAGTGCACTTGACCTGTACTGATCGGGGAAATTGAAGAAAGAGGTTACAGTAGTATCAAACTTTTGCGACTGGACTAACAACCCAAAGATTGCATGCTCAAATCTAACCACAGAAAATGCGGAAATCTGAGAGTTTATGGGATGGAATCAGAACGAAAATATGAAAAGCAGCTGGACTGTCACCAAAATCAAACTGGCTTGCACATGTCCTTTCTTTAGGCAAAAAACCAGTCAACACAACTTGAGGAGGCATACAAGTGACTCCATCACCCATTCTACATGGTTGAATTGTAAAACCTAACAAGTCACTAAGTTATACAAAACCCACAGCACAGTGTCAGGGCAACTAGGGATGAGTACCAAGAAAAAAAGACTGATTTGACCACCATCTATTCATGGGCATAAAAGTCCATTGCCAATGACGATAGTATAATTAACTCTAATGATTACAAATCTGATATTTTTTCTTTCCTCATTAACACTAACTAATAAATCTCTAATTTTTGACCATAAGTAATTATTTAAGGCAATTCTTTCTTCCCACATCTACCTTTCATAGAATCCCTACAGTGCATACAGTGCAGAGAGAGGCAATCCGGGAGCCCATCTAGTCTGCACCGAACCTCTAAAAGAGCACACTATCCTAGGCCCACTCCCCCACCCTATCCCTGTAACATCGTAACTTCACCTAACCTTTGGACACTAAGGGACAATTTAGCATGACCAATCCACTTAACCTGCACATCTTTGGACTGTGGGAGGAAACCCTCACAGACACGGGGAGAAAGGGCAAACTCAACACCAGAGGTCGAAATTGAACCTGGGACCCTGGTGCTGAGGCAGCAGTGCTAACCACTGCGCCGCCATGCCACATTTAACTGAACTATATCTAGCCTGAATAATTCCATCTGTTTGTATTTGATAGAAATTCCTGTATCTCCCTAAACGGCAACCTGCATCGTCAAACAGTGTAGGTCACAATTCAAACATAATCATTCTTTGCTTTTCAACTTGCTCAAGTTAACCTATCAATTTGCCCTTGTGGACCAAATACCAATTCCTCTTTTATCTATTGGAATCAATCCATTTCGAACACTTCATTCAATTCTTTGTCAGCTTGGATTGGTTTGTGGTGCTGTCACCCGAGTTAGAAATGGGATTCAAGCACCACTCCAGGGCTGGAGTACAGTACTGAGAACGCTGCATTGTTGGAGGTTCAATGTGCGGGATGAATCAATAAAAACCAAAACACTGTTTTGGTGGTTAGTTGGATGTTAAATTTCCAGGTACATTCAAAGGCCAGAGTTCTGAGCAACATTCTTCCCTCAGCCAACATTATCAAAAGATCAACTCATTGATCCCAGAGCTGTTTTGGAGTATTGCTATGTACAAGATGGCTGCCACATTCACCTGCATTACAGTGACATTACTCCAAAATCTGTTGCATGTGAAGTACTTTGAGAAATTTCTAACACATACGAATACATGTGCTTTCTTTTGTTGATGCGTCTCTTCTTGCATTGTAAAGTTCAAGAATATGGCCTTCTATTATCTTGGTGTTACTATTTCTCTATACATCGTTCCTCGGTTCCATTTCATGTCACTTATGTTTCCCACAAACTTTTCCTTCGTTCCTTTTGAAATTACTCTTTGCAACATCGATACCCCTGTTTGACATGGAGCAGAGGCCAGAAACCCCCAAATCCTCCCCATTACAAAGACCACCTATTTCCACAGCGATGGCATTAGCTATCTCGAACCTTCCCTAAATTCTCATCCATTCTTTTGTGACTTTCTAACGTGACTATTCCAATGCTCTTCTGGAGTCCTATTTGGGCTGTTTAGCATAGACTAAGGCAGGCCAGCAGCACGGTTCATTTCCCGTACCAGCCTCCCCGATCAGGCGCCGGAATGTGGCGACTAGGGGCTTTTCACAGTAACTTCATTTGAAGCCTACTTGTGACAATAAGCCATTTTCATTTCATTTCATTTCTACCCTCTAGATGTATGAGCGAAACTCTGCAGTTCACATTCCAACATACACCAAGTCGCAGTGTTACACTTACAGTCACGACCAGCTTAGCAAAGTATCAAACTTAAAATTCTCAGCTGTGTGTTCAAAACACCTCATCCTTCCCCATCTTCAGTGTTACAACTACTCCGAAAATGCTGTGCTCCTCCAGCCCCATCTCTTTTACATCCCCCATTCTCTATGCCCCATCACTGGCAGCTATCTAGGCCCCGAGCTTTAGAATTCCCCCCTAAAACCCTGCTCTCCCCCTTTACGCCCCTCTTTAAACTTCGCTCTTCGGCCAAGTCTTTAGTCTTCTTTCCAATATTTCTTCCTTTGTTTCAGCGTTAATTTTTGTCTGATTCACTTCTGTGAAGTGATGTGGGACGGGTTTCGGTCTTAAAGACAGTATGGCAAAGCGAATAATAATTGTTTCACAGAGCTGGTGGATGATGTGGAATGGAAAAGAGTCAACAGAGATTTTAGGCTTCAGTTTCTAATCGGGATTGTGAGGAAACTTGTTGCAGTTCCCTTCCTATATCCTGTTGTGCATTTCTCATCCCTTCATTGCAGCCTTTATCTATTCATTTTAATAAACTGTTACAAAAATAAGATGAAATTGGAATCAGTTAGTCAACTTCGCACAAAACAAGGGGAAATTACTTTTGCCATAAAGATAAATTGGACACTTTTGCATTTTACTTGCAGGAAATATTAATATTTATCTTTTTGAACTAACTGAATTAGAGTACACTGTACAACATTTAAAAAAATTAATACAATCCCAATTTCTTTCCCTAATAAAAATGGTGTACAGGGTTGGGAAATGATGAATTCTAATCCTTCATAGGAACACAGGGATGTTACACACAGAAACAGGTCATTCAGCTAAAATTGCCCATTTTAGCATTTACTTTCCACCAAGTTAATATTTCCACTCACATGATTAAGGCGACAGCACACCTCCTCAAAGGGCAATTAAGAATGAGCAAAAAATGCTGACCAGGCCAGTGACGCCCACATCACAAAAACAAATAAAAGTCACACTTTTCTCACATTCCATCTTCCCTTTTCTCTCAACAATCTATCAAATCTAACCTTCAATCATGACAAACAAGAGCTTGTTGGCTGACCTCAGTATGCTCCATATTGGAATAATTATCCTAATTTGCACATCTCACCCATCTCCCTGTTCTAGTGGAGCTGGCCTGGTAAAGCTTCAATGATAAAATCATCCTTATGTTCAACCTTTAAGATATCTCTGCACACATCTAATTCTTGCTTCTTGTGCAATCAACTTTATTCACCTCACAAATGGCAGTCAAGCCTTCTGCTGTCTGGGGCCTAATGTCTTTGACCCTCCCTCTCTCTCTCCCCCTCCCTTAAAAACTCCCGTTTAGCCAAGGTATTTATCACCTGTCCAATTGTCTCCTCCTTCAGCTTGGCAACAATTGTTTTGTTTCAATACACCATATTCCTATAAAGACACCTTGTTGAAGCTTTTTGTTTTGCACTCATCAGGGCAGATTTGCAAGAATACCAGTTGTAATGGGAACGGCAATTTATAATGCCCGAGGAGAGTATGCTGATTGGTTGGCAAGTGGACTCTGATAGTTGGAGGCATTACCATGGAGAATGCACCTGGGAAGAGTTAACTGCCAGCTTTCGGTCAAATTCAATGCAGGCAGGTCAACTGAATCCTCATGGGCAATTCCTTGACCAATGAACCAGGGAATGGCTGCCCCAAGCTTTTGTTTAATTGAAAAAGATGCAATTCCTGGATACACTCCTTCTGTCTGCAAAGGACATGCCCTGTGTGAGAATATATGTAATATATGGCACGGGCAAATGAGCCACACTGCAAGCCCAACTGATAATCTTAATTTGGTTGTCAGTGTAATTCTTAGCACAATCAGGATTGTTTAGCAAGTGCTGGGTGGGGTTACAGGGATACGGTGGAGGTTTGGGCTTGGGTAGGGTGCTCTTTCCAAGGGCCAGTGCAGACTCGATGGGCCGAATGGCCTCCTGCCCTGTAAATTCTATGATTCTGTCCAATCATGGGATCACACCTACCACGTTTTGAGTTTTGCAAGCACAGGCAGGTTGGGTACGGTCAGTACTTTGCCCTTTGGGACCAGCCAAAGAAATGTGCCACTTGATACAATCTGCCAGTCATTGGGATGCATGGCCTACAATACTTGGCATCACATCAGTACTAAAACTCATTTACCACATTACTCATTTGCGAGATAAGCAAAGTGCCTTTTTGGCTTGGCAGCAAATTCCTGTTCACGGAGAATACTACTGGTATTGCTACTGCAATACAATCTGAGGTAGACTGGGCACTTTTCAGGACCAGAAGTGGTGGGCCCAAGGCCCATTCATAAGTTTGTGTGATATACAGCAAGCAATGATTTGATCAGGACAGCCATTATCCTTGAAGATAGCTTTGATGTGCCTTATTTCAGCATCAAGCTTGCAGAGTGAGCAAATACCATTTATAAGGTTGCCGATAAGGCCAATCTTAGAGCAATCGGAACTGTAGGAATCCCAATGCACGTGGGTTGTGAAGGTAAGCTTGTGGCAGACATGAATGAAGAAACCATTGGCAGATTTCTCAAATAGCACATCGAGGAAAGGGAGCTTATTTGATTGCTCCATTTCAAAGCTGAATTGAGTGCAGGATGGAACCCAATAAAATGATGAGTGCAAGACAAAACGTTTTGATGTCTTTCTTTTCAGCAGTATCTTCTCTTTTTCTGGATAGATCTTAATTAAAGTCTCTAGTTTCCCAACCATACAAGTGGGTCTGTAAGTAGCCAAATTTGCTGTCTCTCTTTTTGAATACAGGCACCGCATTGTTCACTCTGCAGTCCTCCAGTACCCGTCCACACACAACTGAGCTTCAGAGCATGATCACCTGGGAACTCTATGCAGATTTAAAATCAAACTACTTAAGCCCTATACTATATGCCCATATCAACTGTATTTAAATGAAAAGTGACTGATTTGATGTCTTTCAGCTATTATACCTAATCTGACCTTAAATTGCAATAGCGCTTGGTAAATCAAGATCTATCAGGTGATGAAGAAGCAACCAATTTTTCCATCAACACTCATATTTTATGTGAAAATCATCTGAAAATGAGTTTCCATTGTCTTCAATCATTCACCTATATAGAAAACAGAGCGTCCTTCATTCAGAACAGTGCAGCTTATATAACTGATCAACAGGAGCAATGCTGACAAAGTAAGTGTAACTGCTAGTTATTGGGGATATGGGCCCCACCCTATTTGTATTGGCCTTGCATGAATATAATACAATATAAAATTATGAAAATAAAATGAGAGGAGATTGATTTTTGTGCATAGCATTGTTAATTTGGTTGAGTGTTTTGTAGCTTTTATATAATGAGGGAAGGGGAGAGAAGGCGGCTTTAGTTTTTGACAATGCATGTTATTTTCATATTAGCTCCAGGATTATCATCATTACTCCTCTCTGATCGCCACCATTTTTCATTTTGTTCCTGGCAGTGATCAAGTACAATACAGGTGTGACAAATCCACAGAGAAAATTAAAAAGTGAGTAACAGCAATGTGCAAGGGACAAAGTGCCCTGGACATTATTAATCTAAACATCTGGTCCATTACTGTTACTAATGGACATCAAGTCCCAGAGAAGCACGAGTCTCAAAAAACACATTTTGGGATCACGAAAAAAAAAGGGAAATTTTTCAAACCTTTTGAATCTTTATCAAAGCCCATGATCTTTTCAGAGTCTTCAAACTCCAGTTCTTGCCCCAGCATCAGGTCACTCTCCAGGACCAGTTCTTCAGGCCCATTCTCTTCACAGCCATCCTCTGACTCAACTGCAGAATTAAAAGAGATCATTGTTCAGTCAACATCATCATGGGAATATTCTATCACTTGCCTGATTACCTTTCCCAAATGGTGATTTAAAAAAAAAAGTAGAACCTCTAATTAAGTTGAAGGGATTCTCTGGGGAACAGCGATGATGATAGAAATTAAAATGGGTTCAAGGATCATGCACTTTAGTCCGAGAATATTAAACTTTAATACAAGTCAGACATGAGAAGCAAGGTAGGAGAAATTCAGCAAGTTATTTTTTATTCTTTCACGGGATGCAGTGCTGCTGGCAGGGCCAGCATTTATTGCCCATTCCCAATTGCCCTTATGATGGTGTTGGCGAGTCACCTTCAGGAACCACTGCAGGCGGTGTGGACCAGTACACCCACAGTGCTGTTTGAAGAAGTTCCGGGATTTGATCTGGCAATAAAGTTTTAAGTCAGGATGGATGGTGTGTAGCTTTGAGGTGAACTTGGCGGATGGTGGTGTTTCCATTCTAGGTGGTAGAGGACATGGGTTTTCAAGGTGCTGTTGAAGAAAACTTTGCGAGTAGCTACAGTTGTTTTGTGTATGTTTGCTATCCTTAATCCACCACCTGGGAGTCACCATTGACCAGGAACTTAACTAGATTAGCCACATGAAATTAAATGAAATGAAAATGAAATGAAAATGGCTTATTGTCACAAGTAGGCTTCAAATGAAGTTACTGTGAAAAGCCTCTAGTCGCCACATTCCGGTGCCTGTTCGGGGAGGCTGTTACGGGAATTGAACTGCTGCTGGCCTGCCTTGGTCTGCTTTCAAAGCCAGCGATTTAGCCCTGTGCTAAACAGCTCCTGTCTAAACATCAACACTGTGGCTACAGAAGCAGGTCAGAAGCTGGGAATTTTTCAGTGAGTGACTCCCAATCTGACTCTCTAAAGCTCGTCCACAATCTATAAAGGCACAAGTCAGGAGTGTGATGGAACACTTTGCACTTACCTGGATGAATGCACCAAGGCAGGTTGGAAGATGGGGCACACTGCTACCTTGGTGCAGTGGTGAGGGAGTGAATATTTAAGGTGGTGGACAGACTACTGGTTAAGAGGGTTGCTGTGTCCTGGATGACATAATGCTCCCACGTGTTGTTGGAGCTGCACTTATCCAGACAAGTGTATCACAACCCTGACTGGTGCCTTATAGATGGTGGATATGCTTTAAAATGGTAGGAGGGGAGTCACTCACTGAAGAATTTCCAGCTTCTGACCTACATTTGACCAGTGTTTATATGGCTAATCCAGTTAAATTCCTGGTCAATGGTGACTCCCAGGATGGTGATGGTGGAGGATTCAATAATAGCAAATATACGCAAAACAAAATTAATATACAGTATAACTTGTATTTATGTAGTGCCTTCAATATTATGGAATGTTTCAAGGCGTTTTACAGAAAAATTAAGTAAATTTTGATACGGAGCAGGTGACCAAAGGTTTGGTCAGAGGTAGATTTTAAGTACTGTCTTAAAGGAGGAAAGAGAAGTAGAGAAAAACGGAAGGAATTTCAGAGTTTAGCATCTTGGTTGCTAAAAACACTCCCACTAATGGTGAATCATTTATAATTGGAGTAGTGGTGAGACCAACACTGGATTAACACAGAAATCAGAGGAGATTACAGGGAAAGGGAGGGATGAAGCCATGGAGGGATATGAAATAAAGGATGAGAATTTTTAAATTGGGAGCCAATCTAGGCCAGTGAGTACAACAGTGATAGGTGAATAAGGCTTTGTGTGTGTTGTGTTCTGTGATGTAACCGTTGTAATGGTGTACACAGAACATATAGTTGATAAACTATAAGAGGATTTATTAATAATCACATGGAAAAGAGAACTAAGGAACTACTATACAGACTATGGCTACTAAATGAATTCAGTGAATTTGCCAGGAGCTTCTCTTTTTATTTATTTTTTAAAAATTTAGAGTACTCCCAATTTGATTTCCAATTAAGGAGCAATTAGGCATGGCCAATCTCCCTAGCCTGTACATCTTTGGGATGTGGGGGTGAGACCCACACAGACACAGGAGAATGTGCAAACGCCCCACAGACAGTGACCCGGGGCTGGGATCGAATCCAGGTCCTCGGCGCCATGAGGCAGTGGGATCTACCCCAGAATACTGAAGGAGGCTGGAGAGGAAATTGCTGAGGCCTTGACAGAAATCTTTGGATCCTCACTGTCTTCAAGTGATGTCCCGGAGGACTGGAGAATAGCCAATGTTGTTCCTTTGTTTAAGAAGGGTAGCAAGGATAATCCAGGGAACTACAGGCCGGTGAGCCTTGCTTCAGTGGTAGGGAAATTACTGGAGAGAATTCTTCGAGACAGGATCTACTCCCATTTGGAAGCAAATGAACGTATTAGTGAGAGGCAGCATGGTTTTGTGAAGGGGAGGTCGTGTCTCACTAACTTGATAGAGAGTTTTTCGAGGAGGTCACAAAGATGATTGATGCAGGTAGGGCAGTGGATGTTGTCTATATGGTCTTCAGTAAGGCCTTTGACAAGGTCCCTCATGGTAGACTAGTACAAAAGGTGAAGTCACATGGAATCAGGGGTGAGCTGGCAAGGTGGATACAGAACTGGCTAGGTCATAGAAGGCAGAGAGTAGCAATGGAAGGATGCTTTTCTAATTGGAGGGCTGTGACCAGTGGTGTTCCGCAGGGATCAGTGCTGGGACCGTTGCTGTTTGTAGTATATATAAATGATTTGGAGGAAAATGTAACTGGTCTGATGAGTAAGTTTGCAGACGACACAAAGGTTAGTGGAATTGCGGATAGCGATGAGGACTGTCAGAGGATACAGCAGGATTTTGATTGTTTGGAGACTTGGGCGGAGAGATGGCAGATGGAGTTTAATCCGGACAAATGTGAGGTAATGCATTTTGGAAGGTCTAATACAGGTAGGGAATATACAGTGAATGGTAGAACCCTCAAGAGTATTGAAAGTCAGAGAGATCTAGGTGTACAGGTCACTGAAAGGGGCAACACAGGTGGAGAAGGTAGTCAAGAAGGCATACGGCATGCTTGCCTTCATTGGCCGGGGCATTGAGTATAAGAATTGGCAAGTCATGTTGCAGCTGTATAGAACCTTAGTTAGGCCACACTTGGAGTATAGTGTTCAATTCTGGTCGCCACACTACCAGAAGGATGTGGAGGCTTTAGAGAGGGTGCAGAAGAGATTTACCAGAATGTTGCCTGGTATGGAGGGCATTAGCTATGAGGAGCGGTTGAATAAACTCAGTTTGTTCTCACTGGAACGAAGGAGGTTGAGGGGAGACCTGATAGAGGTATACAAAATTATGAGGGGCATAGACAGAGTGGATAGTCAGAGGCTTTTCCCCAGGGTAGAGGGGTCAATTACTAGGGGGCATAGGTTTAAGGTGAGAGGGGCAAGGTTTAGAGTAGATGTACGAGGCAAGTTCTTTTTTTAAACAGAGGATAGTGGGTGCCTGGAACGCGCTACCGGAGGAGGAGGTGATGGAAGCAGGGACGATAGTGACATTTAAGGGGCATCTTCACAAATACATGAATAGGATGGGAATAGAGGGATACAGACCCAGGAAGTGTAGAAGATTGTAGTTTAGTCGGGCAGCATGGTCGGCACGGGCTTGGAGGGCCGAAGGACCTATTCCTGTGCTGTACATTTCTTTGTTCTTTGCTAACCACTGTGCCACTGAATCCTGGAGCTACTCTAAGTACTCTAAGTCTTCTTGTACATCTTACTACCAAGTGCCAGGTGTGCAGAGTCATGAGATGGATCTCTATCGCCACCAGTTGGTTGGAGGTTGCATTACTAACTATATGCACCGTGCACAGGTATATCACCACATCCTCCTTCCTCTGGAACGATTAACTTTTGTATTCAAATATAACTGTTTTACAAAACATGACCTGCATTGTCATTTTACAAGATGCACCTATGCTTCATACAACATGATATTCCTGATGAACGTGTCCCTGGTGCACAGCTTATTAGATATTCACGATGACATTGCCCCATTGGTCTTCTGAACGTTTGGTTGATGTCACGTCTGGAACACCGGTTTTCTTGCTGGTGAGAGCAGCTTTTAAAATTTTCTACCATGATGCTTCTTGCTGTGCCATCGAATGCTTTCTGGCCCGTTGGCCACGTTGCTTATGCTTCTTCTTCAGTACTGCGGGTGCAACCCAGTGTCCTCCACTTCCCTTCTCTTCTTCCTTTTCATTAGGAGGGATCTTTTGACCACACTCTTTTTCATTTTGGTGCCATCGGTCTTGCCGCTGGATTGTGCCATGGACCTGTGCAGGCTGACCCTGGCTCTTCTGCCACCATTGCTGCTGTCTGAGCCTTAGCTGGACCGATGGGTTTTGATTGATCCACGTGGAGTTACATGCCGCTCACCTGGTTAAACGTCGGCATACTTTTGGATGATTATGCGGCCGCAGTCAAGTCTGCAACTTCAGGAGCAATCTGCAAAGCCTCGCACTCTGGTGACCAGCTTGGATCAACGTTCCCAATGTTGGATGCTGGTCCTTTGTTCTGTGTTTGAGCTCCAAATGGTGGCTCATCCTCACTTAGTACGATAACATGTGGGTCGTCTTTTGCTTAAGATCCGATTAGGGGCTCATCCTCATCTGTTAGGATGATATATGTTTCGTCTGTCATTGTAGAACTGCACGCAGATGTATCCATCTGCTCTTCTAGCATGTCTCTCGGTGGAGTGGCTGCGAGTGTTGGGAAGTCCTTTGCAGGAACCATTTTGTGTGCACGAGATGATTCACCATACGCCTCAGGAGCCAGTTTCTCCAGAATGGGGATTATTTCTTCACTTATCAGTCTGTTCGCAGTGGAGTTGCTGTCATTTGTATGTCTGCTACTGCAATCTCACTTTCAGCCTCTGCAAACGTCATCTTAGAGCTTTCACACTAATCGTTGTGCTGCGCAGACTGTGCATCCCTTGTGATTACCCCATCACCCCCGCCAAGCCACCTGAATAGTGTTTCGCAGGCGTACTTATCTGGTTTACCCTCTGAGCCTCTACTTTCCTCACCGTATTCATGGTCTTCGTAAATATCATCGTAGTACTCCTCATCAGAGTCGCTATCATCTGTAATGGCTTCTCCTGTAAAGTACGACATTGCACATGGAATTGTGTGTTCACACTGCAGGTAACCAATTTCAAAGTCAGCAGCGAGTCTTGCTGCAGGATATTTATTTAACACTCCATGCTGTGTAACTTCAGGAGGACCGAAGAAATTGAAGAATGAGTCATTTGGTACAGTTTTCATAACTGTTGTAAGAGTACCCTGATCCTTATGCTTCTGCTTTGTTTTAATGGTTTTCAGTGTGACATCGTAGCAGCATGGTAGCATTGTGGATAGCACAATTGCTTCACAGCTCCAGGGTCCCAGGTTCGATTCCGGCTTGGGTCACTGTCTGTGCGGAGTCCGCACATCCTCCCAGTGTGTGCGTGGGTTTCCTCCGTTTCCTCCCATAGTCCAAAGATGTGCAGGTTAGGTGGATTGGCCATGCTAAATTGCCCTTAGTGTCCAAAATTGCCCATAGTGTTGGGTGGGGTTGCTGGGTTATGGGGATAGGGTGGAGGTGTTGACTTTGGGTAGGGTGCTCTTTCCAAGAGCCAGTGCAGACTTGATGGGCCAAATGGCCTCCTTCTGCACTGTAAATTCTATGATAAATTCTATGATCGTTTTCTTTCTTCCAGTTGATCGGGCACCCTGTGCATCCGATGATGTCTGGTTCGTCAAAGAATAAAAAGTCTAACACATCTGGCCGCGACTCCATCTGGTATAGTTTTGCGATATCGCATTTGTGAAATACTCATTTGGCTCAAACTTAAACACCAGAGTGAAGCTCATTAGTTGTTCAGGCTCTGAACATTTAACCTTCACATCTTGTAGATGCTTTAATATAAGCTCATCATGCTCCTGTATCAGGCCACTGAGCAAATTCACATTCTTGAAGACTATTGATCAGAATTCTGGTTTGTCTTCCTCTACTTTAACTTTCGGTTGTATCTCATCGTAGAACAGCGCCATTATATCTCGTTGCCAGTCATAATGTTCCTCCGTCTGGAATGTACAGCCTAGGTAGGTTCAGGGCCTCACATGCATCCACTCCTTTGATGGACTTGTGTTTCGTGACCACAATGGAAAATGGTATGATGTGACTTCTGTTGTGTACCCATGTTTCGAGTTCACATACACCCAGCATCTCAATCTCAATCCCACTGTAGTCTTTCAGCAGTCTCATTTGATTGCCTACTTTCAGTTTAACCCGCAGTCCGTGCAAATCGGACAGACTGAGGTT
This sequence comes from Scyliorhinus torazame, assembly GCF_047496885.1. Taxonomy (NCBI): domain Eukaryota; kingdom Metazoa; phylum Chordata; class Chondrichthyes; order Carcharhiniformes; family Scyliorhinidae; genus Scyliorhinus; species Scyliorhinus torazame. Next base: position 256,802,712 of record NC_092710.1, read on the forward strand.
GGCCCTCGCTCCCACGTGGAGCTTGCATTTTATCAATGTGTCGTTCAACATCACTGGAATTGTCCATCTGTCTTCGATGGTATCAGCTTCATCATCACTATTGTCACAACTGGTTAGGAAGACTTCTTTACTTCTCATATTTGGACTCATCGTGTCCTTGGTTGAAATCAGATCAATGATAAACTGTTCTTCAAGGGACATCTCATCAACTGTGTGGACAGACCCTGCTTGGTCCACTGTAGACGCGAAAAACATTGCTTTGCAAAATGATTTGTATGGCCACACTTGAAACATACTTTCCCAAATGCTTGACGTTGCCGTGGCCCATGACATTTGCTGCATCGCTGGCACAGAATGACGGACCTGATGGCCACTTAAAATGGCTGCCCGCATGGAGACCATGTTTTTTCTTGAACTGCATCAGTGTTGATGGCGCTGGCGTCTTCTTCTAGGTTGGCGCCAAACACTTTTAGGTTGAGCGTACTGATCTGCTGTGCAGCCAGCTCACTTGCATGGCAAATCTTGATAAGAGTTTCTAATTGAAACTCTTCTTTTGGGTGCGCGTGTGAAATCTAGAACATTCACAGATTTCATTTTTCTTGAGAGAGCAATGCCGATCAAACTACTTTATGACTGCATCATAGCTCTTGCTTTCCTCTTCGCTGTTGAACGCGAAGGTACTGCAAATTCCTATTGCTGGAGGACATGCTACTGTGAGAAGCAAAGCAATAGGCCTCTCATCAGGCTGTGTCTGCAGGCCAAAGGTTGCAATATAAAATCCGAATTGCTGCTTAAAAGCACGCCAATTTTCATCTATGTTACCCGAGACTTGAAGCTGGTGGAGTGACCTGAAGCTGGTGGAGTGCCTTCAAACCGTCCATCTCTAACTTCAGTCGTTTACTGCATTGAGTCGTAGATGGCTGTAGTTCACCAGAACGTCGGAAGAATCTTCTCTTTTTGTTCTTCAGCCTATTTCGCCCTGTCTTCTCCGTTGTTATCTTTTGGTGTTCTGCACTCCTGTGATGTAACCAATGTCATGATGTACAAAGAACATATAGTTGATTAACTATAAAGGTGATTTATTAATAATAGTAATAATAGCTTATTGTCACAAGTAGGCTTCAATGAAGTTACTGTGAAAAGCCCCTAGTCGCCATATTCCGGCACCTGTTCGGGGAGGCCGGTACGGGAATTGAACCCGCACTGCTGGCCTTGTTCTACATTACAAGCCAGATGTTTAGCCCACTGTGCTAAACCAGTCCCTGTAAACACGTGGAAAAGGTAACTAAGGAACTACGAGACAGACGATGACTTATACAGTGAATTCTCCTGGAGCTACTCTAAGTGCTACTGTCTTCTTGTGCGTCTTACTATCAACTGCCAGGTGTGTAGAGTCACGTGATGGATCTCTATCGCCACCAACTGGTTTGGAGGTCGTATTACTAACTAAATACAAAACTCTGCACAGGCATATCACAGGCACATCATCATAGTGTGTAACAGGGTACGGGTAGCCGAGTTTTAGGTGACCTCAAATTTACGGAGGATAGAATATGGGAGGCTAGTTGAAAGTGTATTTGAATCGTCGAGCCTAGAGGTAACAAAAACACGAATGAGGGTTTCAGTAGCAGATGAGCCGAGGCAGCGCAGAGTCTGGCGATGTTACAGAAGTGGAAATAGGCATAATGTGGATATGTGGTTGAGAACTCATCTCAGGGTCAAATGTAATGTCATGGTTAGGAACAGTCTGGTTTGGCCTTGCAGTTGCCAGAAGCTAGGACATGGCATTTGTTGCAGGGACTGAGGACAATGGGTTTCAAACATTTAAATTGGAGAAAAACTCTGCTAATCTAGGCTGGATGTTGGACAAGCAGCCTGACAATTTAGAGAACGTGGAAATGTCGAGAGAGCGATGTGATGAAGTAGAGCTGGATGTTGTCAGTGGACATTCAGAAACTGGTGCTGTGTATCCAAATTATGAAGGACATGGATAGAGTAGATAGAAAGAAACCTTTCCTCTTAGCCGAGGAATATCCAGGAGGCACAGATTTAAGGTAATGGGAAGGAGATTTAGAAAAGAAAATTTCACCCAGAGGGTGGTGGGAATCTGGAACTCTGTCTGATTGGGTGGTAGAGGCACAAACCCTCACAGCATTTGAAACACCATAGCTTACAAGACTACGGACCAAGTGCTGGAAAAGGGGATTAGAATAGATAGGTGCTTAATGGCCGACACAGACAGGATGGTCTGAAGGGCATCTTTCTGTGCTGTATGCCTATGACTTTACTGAAACTGTACAACCAACAAACACCCTTCAATTTTGACCTTATTATAGAGTAAATGTCACTAATAAAGCAGCTGAAGATGGTTGGGCCTGGGACACTGGCAGAGGAACTCCAGCAGGGATGACTCAGGATTGTGATGATTGGCCTCTAACAACTATAACCACCTTCCTTTATGCAAGATCTGATTTCAACTGTTAAGGACAGTTCCCCCCAACATCCCATTGACTTCAATTTGGCTAGGATTCTTTGATGCCACAATCAGGTCAAATGCTGCCTTGGTGTCAGCTCACCTCTTGAATTCAGTTCTTTTGTCCATGTTTGGACCATGGTTGTAACAAGCTCTGGTGCAAAGTCAACCTAATGGAACTCAGCACTGGTGAGTAGGGTATTGATGATTAGAACAAAGAACAAAGAAAAATTACAGCACAGGAACAGGCCCTTCGGCCCTCCAAGCCTGCGCCGATCCAGATCTTCTATCTAAAACTGAGCCTATTTTCTAAGGACCTGTATTCCTCTGCTCCCTACCCATTCATGTATCTGTCTAGATACATCTTAAATGACGCTATCGTGCCCGCCTCTACCACCTCCGCCAGCAATGCGCTCCAGGCACCCACCACCCTCTGCGGAAAGAACTTTCCACGCATATCTCCCTTAAACTTTTCCCCTCTCACCTTGAACTCGTGACCCCGAGTAATTGAGTCTGGGAAAAGGTTCTTGCTATCCACCCTGTCTATACCTCTCATGATTTTGTAGACCTCAATGAGGTTCCCCCCTCTACCTCCGTCTTTCTAATGAAAATAATCCTAATCTACTCAATCTTTCTTCATAGCTAGCACCCTCCATACCAGGCAACATCCCGGTGAACCTCCTCTGCACCTTCTCCAAAGCATCCACATCCTTTTGCTAATGTGGCGACCAGAACTGTACGCAGTATTCTAAATGTGGCCAAACCAAAGTCTTATACAACTGTAACATGAACTGCCAACTCTTGTACTCAATATCCCTTCCAATGAAGGAAAGCATGCCGTATGCCTTCTTGACCACTCTTATTGACCTGCGCAGCCACCTTCAAGGTACAATGGACCTGAACACCCAGATCTCGCTGTACATCAATTTTCCCCATGGCTTTTTCATTTACCGTAAGGTTCGCTCTTGAATTGGATCTTCCAAAATGCATCACCTCGCATTTGCCCGGATTGAACTCCATCTGCCAATTCTCCGCCCAACTCTCCAATCTATCTATATTCTGCTGTATTCTCTGACAGTCCCCTTCACTATCTGCTACTCCATAAATCTTAGTGCCATCTGCAAACTTGCTAATCAGACCACCTATACCTTCCTCCAGATCAGCACGGTAGCATTGTGGATAGCACAATTGCTTCACAGCTCCAGGGTCCCAGGCTCAATTCCGGCTTGGGTCACTGTCTGTGCAGAGTCTGCACATCCTCCCAGTGTGTGCATGGGTTTCCTCCGGGTGCTCCGGTTTCCTCCCACAGTCCAAAGATGTGCAGGTTAGGTGCATTGGCCATGCTAAATTGCCCTTAGTGTCCAAAATTGCCCATAGTGTTGGGTGGGGTTGCTGGGTTATGGGGATAGGGTGGTGGTGTGGACCTTGGGTAGGTTGCTCTTTCCAAGAGCCGGTGCAGACTCGATGGGCCGAATGACCTCCTTCTGCACTGTAAATTCTATGAAATATTATTTCTGTATATCACAAACAATGGTGGTCCCAGCACGGATCCCTGTGGAACACCACTGGTCAGTTCTCCATTTTGAGAAACTCCCTTCCACCACTACTCTCGGTCTCCTGTTGCCCAGCCAGTTCTTTACCCATCTAGCTAGTACACCCTGGACCCCATGAGACTTCACTTTCTCCATCAACCTACCATGGGGAACCTTATCAAATGCTTTACTGAAGTCCATGTATATGACATCTACAGCCCTTCCCTCATCAATCAACTTTGTCACTTCCTCAAAGAATTCTATTAAGTTGGTAAGATATGACCTTCCCTGCACAAAACCATGTTGCCTATCACGGATAAGCCCATTTTCTTCCAAATGGGAATAGATCCTATCCCTCAGTATCTTCTCCAGCAGCTGCTCTACCACTGATGTCAGGCTCACCGGTCTATAATTACCTGGATTATTCCTGCTACCCTTTTTTTTTTTTAAAATAAATATTTTTATTCTCCTCCTTTTTCACATTTTCTCCCACATTTACACCCATCAACAATAAAAAATAATCAGCAAGATATGTCAATCCCCATAATATCAACGATCCCATCCGCCCACCAACCCCCAGCCCACATGTTTACATAAACAAATGACAAAAAGGAATCAGGGATTACCCATAGTCACCCTTAATCTACACAGCCACCGCCCCCCCCCCCCCCCAACTAATGTTCGATGTTATCCAGTTCTTGAAAGTGCATAATTAATAGTGCCCATGACTTGTAGAACCCCTCCGAGCTTCCCCTCAGTTCGAACTTAACCTTCTCAAGGGTCTAGTATTCCAACAGGTCCCTCCGTCACGCTAGGGCACTTGGTGGAGAGGCTGCTCTCCATCCCAGCAGGATCCACCTTCGGGCGATCAACGAGGTGAAGGCTATGATATCTGCCTCCGCTCCCGTTTCCAACCCTGGCTTGTCCGACACCCCGAATATGGCCTCCTGGGGACCCGGGTCCAGTTTCACACGCACCACCATGGAAATTACCCGAAACACCTCCTTCCAGCACTCCCCTAGCTTTGGACAGGACCAAAACATATGAACGGGATTCGCAGCCCCCGCCCCCGCAAAGCTCACACACATCCTCTACTCTTTCAAAAAAATCGGCTCATCCTCGCCCTCGTGAGGTGCGCTCTATATACCACCTTCAGCTGTATCAGCCCCAACCTCGCACATGAGGTGGAGGCATTCACTCTCCGGAGCACCTCACACCAGACCCCCTCCTCTATAACCTCTCCCAGCTCTTCCTTTCACTTTGTTTTGATCCCTTCCAGTGGTGCCTTATCCTCTTCCAGAATAGCTCCGTATACCGCTGACACTCCCCCCTTCTCCAGTCCCCTTGTCGTCAACACCTCCTCCAGCAATGTGGAAGCCGGTTCCTCTGGGAAGCTCGGTATCTCCTTCCTGGCAAAATCCCGAACCTGCATGTACCTAAACATTTCTCCCTGCTCTAGCCCATACTTCGCTTCCAGCTCCCTCAATCCTGCAAACCGACCCCGAAGAAACAAATCTTTTAGCGTCTTAATCCCCCTCTCTTCCCATTTCCGAAAACTTCCATCCCACCTCCCTGGCTCAAATCTGTAGTTCCCCCGAAACGGCATTTCCCTTGACCCTAAACCCAACCCGAAGTCTTGGCGAAACTGCCTCCAGATTTTCAATGAAGCTATTATTACCGGACTCCCTGAATATTTCCCCGGAGCGGCGCTGTTGCAAGTGCCTTCAGCCCCGACCCCCTGCACAAACTCTCCTCCATTCTGACCCACTGAGAATCAACCCCTCTGACCCAGCTCCGCACTTTCTCCACGTTCGTCGCCCAGTAGTAGGACAACAGGTTCGGGAGACCCAAACCCCCCGCCTGCCTTCCCCTCTGTAGCAGCACCTTTCTCACTCTGGCCACCTTCCCTCCCCATATGAATGAGGTAATCCTTCCCTCAATCTCCCTGAAAAAAAGACTTTGGCTGGAAAATCAGTAGGCATTGAAAAATAAACAGGAATCACGGCAACACATTCATTTTAACCGCCTGTACCCGACCCGCCAGTGACAGAGGAAGGCCATCACACCTTGCCAGATCAGCTTTCACTCTCCCCACCAAACTAGTGATGTTGTACCTGCGAAACCTCCCCCACTCCCGGGCAACCTGCACCCCCAGATATCTAAAATGAGTCCCTGCTCTACGGAATGGCAGCCCCCCCCCCCCCCCCCCCCCCCTGCCCCCACTCCCGGCCGAGACACCACAAAGCACTCACTCTTGTCCAGGTTCAACTTGTACCCCGAGAAAGATCCAAATACCCGCAGTAGCTCCAATATTCCTCCTATCGATGCACTCGGCTCTGACACCTACAGCAGCAAATCGTCGGCATACAAGGACACCCTACGCTCTATCCCCCCCCCCCCCCCCCCCGCACTATTCCTTTCCATGCTCCCGAACTTCTCAATGCGATGGCCAACGGCTCAATCGCAAGTGCAAACAGCAGGGGGGACATAGGACATCCCTGTCTCGTCCCACGGTGGAGAGAAAAGTATCTCGAACTGATATTATTTGTGCGGACACTCGCCTTCGGTTCCTTATATAATAGCTTTACCCAGTTCACAAACCTTGGTCCAATCCCAAACTGCTCCAGCACTGCCATCTGGTACCCCCATTCTACCCGATTAAATGCCTTCTCGGCGTTCAATGCCACAACGACCTGTTTCCTTTCTTTCCGCCGGTGCCATAACAACGTTCAAAACCCTCCTAATCTTCGAAAACAGCTGCCTCCCTTTCACGAACCCCGTCTGATCCTCCCCTATCACCTTCGGAAGGCACTCCTCCAGCCTACCCGCCAGTGCCTTTGCCAACACTTTTACGTCCACATTCAGAAGTGATATGGGCCGATACGACCCACACTCCGTCGGATCCTTATCGTTTTTTAGTAACAGGGAAATCGATGCCTGCCCCAAGGTTTGCGGCAACACCCCCTTCCCTCTTGCCTCCTCCAACATCCCCACCATCAGGGGTGCCAACCTATCCTTAAATTTTTTATAATATTCCACCAGCCCTGCCACCTTCCCCGACTGCATCCTCCCAATCGCATCCTTTATCTCCTGCTCCACTATTGCTCCTTCTAATGTAGCCCTGTCCCCCTCCCCTAGCCTCGGGTACTCCAACCCATCTAGAAATTCCTGCATCTCACGGTCTCCCCCGGGTGGCTCTGACTTGTGCAACCTCTCATAAAACTCCTCAAAAACCTTGTTAATCAGCACTGGGGCCTCCACCAACTTCCCTGCCCTATACTTCACCTGAAGAATTTCCCTTGCCGCTGCCTCCCTCTGGAGCTGCCCTGCTAACATACACCTTATCTCCATGTTCATAAACTGCACCCCTTGCTTGTCTCAGTTGGCGCACCACCTTCCTGGTGGACAGTCGGTCGAAGCTCGCCTGTAGTTCCTTCAGCTTTTCCAGCTTCGCCGGGTCCCCATCCTCTGCATACCTCCTATCTACCTCCAACATCTCATCTATTACCCTCTGCCACTCCAACCTCTCCTCTTTATCCACCCTGGCCTTGAACAAAATTGCCTCACCTCTCACCACCACCTTTAGAGCCTCCCAGACGACTGCCTTCGACACCTCACCCGTACAATTGAAACCTACATATTCCTTAATTACCTTTTCAATTTTCTCACAGAACACTTGATTCTTCAAAAGCCCCACATCCAGTTTCCACCCCGGTCTCTGCGCTGCCCCCTTCTCCAGCACCATATCCACCCAATGTGGAGCGTGATCTGACACTGCAATGGCAGAGTATTCTGACCCCTTGACTCCAGCCAGCAAAGCCTTCCCACCACAAAAAAGTCGATCCGCGAGTATACCTTATGGACCGCTGAGAAAAACGAATACTCCCGTTCCCTTGGGTGCAGGAACCTCCAAGGGTCCACCCCTCCCATTTCCACCGTTAGCCCAGCCAGCGCCTTCGCCCCCGCCCCCCCCCCCCCGATGGGACCAGCGAGCGCGGCCGTGATCTGTCCAACCTTGGCTCCTGCACCAAGTTCCAGTCCCCCCCCCCCCCACAATCAGCTCATGCGTGTCCAAGTCGGGAATAGCCCCAAACACCTTCCTCGAGAATCCCACATCATCCCAATTGGGACCGTATACACTTAACAGTGCCACTAATCTCCCCTCCAGTGCCCCTGTCACAATCACATATCTACCCCCCTGATCTGCCACCACCTTCTCCATCTGGAAGCGTACCCTTTTGCTGACCAGCACCGCTACCCCTAGAGCCCTTCCATCAAATCCGGAGTGAAACACTTGGCTAACCCAGCCCTTTAGCGTCAAGTGAGTCTCCTGCAGCATTGCTACATCGGCTTTCAAACTTTTAAGATGTGCAAGCACCCTTGACCAGACCTCCTAGCCCTCTCACGTTCCACGTGATTATCCTTACTGGGGGTCTCTCTCCTCTCTCCTCTCTCTCCCCCCCCCCCCCCCCCCCCCCCCCCCCCCCCCCTCCCCCCCCCTATCTTATCCACCATCACCATACCACCGGGCCCTGCCCCATAAGCCTGACCCGCCCCTGTCCATTGCTAACATCGAACCCCCCCCTACAAAAACATCCCCCAACATCCATCCCTCCACCCCCTCTTGCTCGCCTCATAGGCCCATTGAAGCCTGCTATCCAGGCTCCAACGTCCGCAGCCCTCCTCTCACCACACCCCTGTTCACTAACTGACTTTAGTTAGCTAGCGCGGGTGGCTCCCCCCCGCCAAGACCTCTCGCCCCCTTCCACCCAGTCCCAGAGAAAGAAACACCAAAACAATCCCAACAATCCAACCCCTACAATTCACTAACATAACATTTAACCGTCGCAACACAGAACGCCATTAACTTGAACTCTGTAACAATGCAAAGAGAAGTAAATTTCAATACAAATCAGTAAAAAGAAAGTTGTAACATTTGTACATTTTCCAGCCGCTCAAACACAGTCCACAGTCTCTCTTCCAGTTCCGCTCTGCACGTCTGTCCCAAGCCTTTTGCCCTCACGAATGCCTCAGCCGCCTCCGCTATCTCAAAATAAAAGTCTTTGGCGTTATATGTTACTCTCAACTTCGCCGGGTACACCACACCAAATCGCACCCCCTTCTTGTACAAAGCCGCCTTCACTCGCCCAAACGCCGCTCGTCTTTTTGCCAACTCCACCGTCAAGTCCTCGTAGATCCGAACCGCAGTACCATCCCACAACACCTCACGCTCCTGCTTTGCCCAGCTTAATACTTTCTCCTTCATGCAAAACTTATGGAAGCAGATAATTACTGCCCTTGGCGGCTCGTTCACTTTGGGCTTCGGCCTTAATGACCGATGAGCTCGGTCTAGCTCGTACAGGGTGGGGCTCCGCCAACTTCTTCGCGAAGTATTGCGTTGGCCTTGGGCCCTCTGTCCCTTCGGGCAAGCCCACAATTCTCAAATTGTGCCGCCTTGAGCGGTTTTCCAAGTCTTCCAGCTTTGCTCGGAGTCCTCTGTTAACCTCCACCACCCTCCGCAGCTCGTCCCCCATCGAGGTGACCTGGTCGCTGTGTCGTGTCACGGCCTCCTCCACCTCCTCGCCCTGCTCTCTCACCTCGGCCGATGCCTTTGCCACCTCCACCCTCATCAGGCCGATTGCCTCCTCCACCCATGACCTCAATCTCTTTCCTCAAGGCCTCCATGTGCCTCGCAAACTGTTTTTCCAGCTCCACCGCCATCACCTCGGTCATCTTCTCCACCGTAAGTAGTGCGGCCCCGCCTTGCAGTTCAGCTTCCGCCATCCTGTCAACACTTCTGCTCGTCTTCTCCTTCGGTGGCGAACCCGCGTTTCCTCCTTTCTTCGACGCTGCTCTTCGCATCCTTTAGTGACTGATTGTTTTTTATCTTCTTTCTTTTCTCCTCTCTCCCCCTTCACCCTCCTGCCCTTCATCAATCTGACATTCTTCTTTTTTGAAAACAAAAAGGGGGAGAAAAAAAAAAAACTTCACCAAACTTCCTTAAATTGTCTTTCTTTCTCCTCTGCATTCACCTGGGACCAGGTTTCAACCTTCTTTCTTCTTCAGAGGTGGGAGCCATCCGACGTGGAGCACTCTCCCTACATGGTGCACTGGCCTCGGGCTCCTCGTAGCTCCGCCCCCGCTACTCAGACCTGCCGCGCAGGCCCGGCGCCTCAGCCCCCCGCCGCCCGCGCGGGGTTCTTCGCCGGTTTTTAAACTGGTCCCGTTGGCTGCTCGTGGCGGCCCCAAAGGCCGACGATAGTCGGGGGATGCGTGAGGACTCGGGGATTTTCCCGAAATCGCCGCGAATGGTGGCCACCGGTGGGAGCTCTCGTTGCTGCGGCCGCCCTGCTGGCCCACGCCACCGGAAGTCCCTGCTACCCTTCTTAAACAAGGGGACAACATTAGCTGTTCTCCAGTCCTCCAGTACCTCACCCGTGTTCAAGGATGCTGCAAAGATATCTGTTAAGGCCCCAGCTATTTCCTCTCTCACTTCCCTCAGTAACCTGGGATAGACCCCTTCCGGACTTGGGGACTTGTCCACCTTAATGCCTTATAGAATACCCAACACATCCGCCCTCCTTATGCCAACTTGACCGAGAGTAATCAAACATCTATCCCTAACCTCAACATCCGTCATGTCGCTCTCCTCGGTGAATACCGATGCAAAGTACTCGTTAAGAATCTCACCCATTTTCTCTGGCTCCACGTATAACTTTCCTCCTTTGTCCTCGAGTGGGCCAACCCTTTCTCTAGTTACCCTCTTGCTCCTTATATATGAATAAAAGGCTTTGGGATTTTCCTTAACCCGGTTTGCTAAAGATATTTCATGACCCCTTTTAGCCCTCTTGATTCCTTGTTTCAGATTGGTCCTACATTCCCAATATTCTTCCAAACCTTTGTCTGTCTTCAGTCGCCTAGACCTTATGTATGCTTCCTTTTTCCTCTTAACTAGTCTCACAATTTCACCTGTCATCCATGGTTCCCTAATCTTGCCATTTCTATCCCTCATTTTCACAGGGACATGTCTGTCCTCCACTCTAATCAATTCTCTTCAAAAGCCTCCCACATATAAAGTGTGAATTTACCTTCAAACAGCTGCTCCCAATCCACATTCCCCAGCTCCTGCCGAATTTTGGTATAGTTGGCCTTCCTCCAATTTAGCACTCTTCCTTTAGGACCACTCTCGTCTTGGTCCATGAGTATTCTAAAACTTACGGAATTGTGATCACTATTCCCAAGTAATCCCCGACTGAAACTGCAACCACCTGGCCGGGATCATTCCCCAACACCAGGTCCAGTATGGCCCCTTCCTGAGTTGGACTATTTACATACTGCTCTAGAAAACCCTCCTGGATGCTCCTTACAAATTCTGCTCCATCTAGACCTCTGACACTAAGTGTCAATGTTGGGAAAATTAAAATCTCCTATCACCACCACACTGTTGCTCCTACATCTTTCCATAATCTGTTTGCATATCTGCACCTCTATCTCACGCTTGCTGTTGGGAGGTCTGTAGTACAGCCCCAACATTGTTACCGCACCCTTCCTATTTCTGAGCTCTGCCCATATCGCCTCACTGCTCGAGTCCTCCATAGTGTCCTCCTTCAGCACAGCTGTGATATCCTCTCTGACCAGTAATGCAACTCCTCCACCCCTTTTACCTCCCTCTCTATCCCGCCTGAAGCATCGATATCCTGGGATATTTAGTTGCCAATCATGCCCTTCCCTCAACCAAGTCTCAGTAATAGCAATAACATCATACTCCCAGATACTAATCCAAGCCCTAAGTTCATCTGCCCTTACCTACTACACTTCTTGCAATAAAACAAATGCACCTCAGACCACCAGTCCCTTTGCGTTCATTATTTGCTCCCTGCCTACTCTTCCCCTTAGTCACGCTGACTTCATGATCTAGTTCCTTACAGGCTTTAGTTACTACCTCCTTACTGTCCACTAACCTCCTCATTGGTTCCCATCCCCCTGCCACATTAGTTTAAACCCTCCCCAACAGCATTAGCAAAAGCACCCCCAAGGATATTGGTTCCAGTCCGGCCCAGGTGTAGACCTTCCAATTTGAAGTCCCACCTCCCCCAGAACCGGTCCCAATGTCCCAAAAATCTGACCCCTCCCTCCTGCACCATCTCTCAAGCCACTCATTCATCCTGCCTATTCTTTCATTTCTACTCTGACTACCACGTGGCACTGGTAGCAATCCTGAGATTACTACCTCGGAGGGCCGACTTTTTTAAACTTGGCTCCTAACTCCCTAAATTCTGCATGTAGGACCTCATCCCTTTTTTACCTATATCATTGGTGCCTACCCCTGTTCACCCTCCCCCTTCAGAATGTTCTGCAACCGATCCGAGACATCACTGACCCGTGCACCTGGGAGGCAACATACCATTCGGGAGTCTTGTTTTCTACCACAGAACCGCCTATCAACTCCCCTTACAATTGAATCCCCTCTGACTATAGCCCTTCCACTCTTTTTCCCGCCCTTCTGCACAGCAGAGCCAGTCACGGTGCCATGAACCTGGCTACTACTGCCTTCCCCTGATGAGCCATCTCCCCCAACAGTATCCAAAACGGTATACCTGTTTTGGAGGGAGATGACCGCAGGGGACACCTGCATTGCCTTCCTGCTTTTTCTCTGCCTTTTGGTCACCCATTCCCTTTCTCCCTCAGCAATCCTAATCTGTGGTATGACCAATTCGCTAAACGTACTATCCACGACCTCTTCAGCATCGCGGATGCTCCAAAGTGAGTCCATCCGCAGCTCCAGAGCCGTCATGCGGTCTAACAAGAGCTGCAGCTGGACACACTTCCCACACGTGAAGGAGCCAGGGACATCAGCCTCCTCCCTGAGCTCCCACATTGAGCAAGAGGAGCATAACACATTAGGCAACACTTTCCATCTGTTTAGAACCATAGAAATGTTATGGCACAGAACGAGGCCATTCAGCCCATTGTGCCTGCGCTGGCCAAAACAAAATCAGAAACTAACTGTCCATTCTAACCCCACCGTCCAGTATCCGGTCCATAGACTTGCAGCTAATTGCACTTTCGGTGCAGACCCAGGTACCTTTTAAATGCGATGAGGGTTTATGCCTCCATTGCCAAACCAGGCAGTGAATTCAAAACACCCACCACACTCTCCGAGTGAGGAAATTTTTATATCTCCTCTAATCTTTCTACTGATCATGTAAACCTGTGCCCTCTGGTAATTAATATCTCTGCTAGGGGAAATTGGGATTTCCTGCTTACCCATCTCGGCCCCTCATAATCTTGTACACCTCAATCCAGTTTCCCCTCAATCTCTTCAGTTCCGAGAAAAACAATCCCATCCTCTGTAATCTTTCCTCATAGCTGCAAACCCTGGCAATGTTCTTTTAAATCTGCTCGGATCGCTCTCCAGGGCAATTACCTCCTTCCTGGAATTTTGTGTCTCATTGATAGACTGATGGGTGGTAATTGGCCAGATTGGATTTGTTCTGATTTCTGTGGACAGAACATACCTGGGCAATTTTCTACATTGCCAGACAGAGACCAGTGTTGTAACTGTAAGGGAATAATTTGGTTAAGAGTGCAGCTAATTCTGCAGCATAATTTTCAGTATTATAATCGGGATGTTGCCGGGCCCATGGCTTTTGCTGTACTCTATGCCTTCAACCATTTTTTCATTTTACATTAGATGAATCAAATTGCTTGAAGTCAAGACATGCGAGGAACCACAGGGGGGGGACAAGACAGATCACCCATTTGGCACTTCTGGCGAAAGACAGTTTCAAATGCTTTAGCTTTGTCTTTTGCATTGTTGGGCTGAGCTCCGCCCAAAGAAAACCATTATTAGTTCATGTGGAAAATAGGAAAGAAAGTGGGTGGTCAAGGGAGCAGGAGGTGGTACAGTCAGCAAATAGAAAGGCAAATGGCATGTTGGCCTTCATTGCAAGGGGCCTGGAGTACAATAATCAAGAAGCATTGCTGCAATTATACACGGTTTTGATGAAATCACACCTGGAGGATGATGTAGACTTTTGGTCTCTGTGCACAAGGAAGGGCCACCAGTCTGTTTTCTGGGATGGAGGGGTGTCCTATGATGAGAGTTTAAGTAGACTGGGACCATAATCTATGGAATTTACAAGAACAATAGGTGATCACACCAAAACATAGTGAGTAAATGCGAAGAGCCTGTTTCTCCAAGCTGGAGTCTAGACCGAGGCAGCATAGTCTCAGCATAAGGGACTCAGTAGCTGTGTACTGCATTTCTGTGAGTAAGAACTTGCGCACTGCAAACTGGTGGATACCCAGCTAAATGAGATCATGAGGACCATCTCAAGAGTAATCTGGTCAACTAACACAAATTGGCTACCTGTTCTGCAATATTGCACCACCACAAACCCATCTTGTAGCTAGCACAGCACGATTGCTAGAAAGAGTGCACAAGAATCCAGTTCTGTCACTGGTAGAAGACATTACCCAGCCACCTAGCAAACCCGTCATCAAGGCGGCCATCTGGATCAACGTGCACAGGTTAGGCAGTTCTGCTGCAGACCTGTGGCACAACAGCAACACAGTCCAGAATCAGCACTTGGTTGATGAACCCACAAAATCACAGCTTTGACCTCCCACGCAGCGAATGGGTCAAACCAACAGGTTTTACACTGGAGCCGGTTCCTGCCGCAACAACCTCTTCTATCAGGGACACTGTGACTCACCCTTGTGCAACTGTGGCGAAGTACAAGCCATGATGCATAGAAGTGGCAAGTGCATCAACCTGTGCTTCAGTGATGGTCTCGCTACCCTACACCAGGCCGATGAAGAGTCTGCCAACGGGCTGAAGTTCAAATTTGACACCTCGCTGTTCATCAGTGCACACAATAGGAGTAGTAGGATAAGGGACTGGTCATTTTAGGGTTGAAACAAGAGAATTTTCTTCACACAAAGGGTTGGGAATTTTTGGAATTCCCTACCACCATCTTTCAATGTTCAGTCCGAAAGAACATTCAACATTTTGGTCTTTAAAAAAAAAAACCAAGGGGTATAGGCATAAGGAAAGGAGGTGGAGTAGAGATTGTAGATCATCCATGATTTTATTGAATGGCACTGAAGGCTCAAGAGGCCATTTTGTCTTATTAATTTATGGGATGCAGACGTCGCTGGCTAGGCCAGCATTTATTGCCCATCCTTAATTGCCCGTCAGAAGGTGATGGTGAGCTGCCTTCTTGAACCATTGCAGTCTCTGTGGTGCAGATACACCAACAGTGCTGTTAAGGCCTACACCTGACCCTTTTTCAAATTTCATTTAACGTTATGTTCTTAATCATTGAGGTATGTAAAAACCAGGTTCCTGCTTTCAGAAATCATCAGGGACATGTAAATTGTGAAGAGGGAGCCAAGGATAGTACCCAAGGTACCAGATGTGACCATGCACACATACAAGGAAAATCTATTTGTGGTGTTGTTAAAGTGGAACCAGGGTAGAACAATGCCACAAAGCTGGATGGCATAAGTCTGATGAGAGATTAGAAGGTCAGAAGCTGGGATGCTGCGGTGGAAAGGAAGCAAATTGAAAGCTGCACAATTGAACAATAGCAAGGGGAGGAATGAAAATAGAGCGGAGACTAGGGGGAAAGAAAAGACGGGTGACTGA
Source organism: Scyliorhinus torazame (assembly GCF_047496885.1). Lineage (NCBI taxonomy): Eukaryota > Metazoa > Chordata > Chondrichthyes > Carcharhiniformes > Scyliorhinidae > Scyliorhinus > Scyliorhinus torazame. The sequence goes on from NC_092710.1 coordinate 256,818,370, forward strand.
AAGATGAATAGACACGTGCGCGTTTAAAGTGACAGAGTCAGCAGGGCAGTAACCGGCTTTAGACAGGAGATAAAAGATCATGAACCTCTTGGATGCCTGAGATCAGACTGGAAGGAGAAGACAAGCTGCTGTGAAGAACGGACATGCTTGTATAATGGACTGAAACTCTGCACTGAGTTATGGAAAGTGAAGATCAAGGGAAGTGGATTCGCAGAGAGTGTCATAGAAGGGAAATTGTGGTATTCCTTATATCCCTTTCAGTGTTGGACTTCCATAAAACCTCAAGCTTTTAAAACTAAATCTTGGTGTCGACATTTTAAAAATTCTGATTCAAAGCAGAACTTCATTCACTTCTGCTCACAGGGCGGCATGATAGCACAGTGGGTAGCACTGTTGCTTCACAGCGCCAGGGTCCCAGGTTAGATTCCCGGCTTGGGTCACTGTCTGTGCGGAGTCTGCACGTTCTCCCAGTGTCTGCGTGGGTTTCCTCCGGATGCTCCAGTTTCCTCCCACCAGTCCGGAAAGACGTGCTGTCAGATCATTTGGACATTCGGAATTCTCCCTCAATGTAACAGGTGCTGGAGTGCAGCGACTAGGGGATTTTCACAGTAACTTCATTGCGTGTTAATGTAAGCCTACTTGTGACAATAATAAAGATTATTATTACTCAATTGTTACAATGTCCTTCGCAAGTGTGCCTTCACTTAAAGCGACTTACTTAAAATAGACAAACCTGTGACCTAAACCAGCAAGTACTTTTGCCCTCAAAGTACAAACACAGCTGATAACATTGTATAATTGATTTTTGTACAAAAACTACACTTTGTTTTGCTCATGATTTACCTTGGGTTCCAAAATAACATCTTTATCAATAATCGATTAAACACCCAGTCGGATTTCCTTTAGAAGCAGTTGCAGTAAATTTACTCCTTTTATACTTGGGCAAACAAATTGTTTATAAGTGGTCACTTTCTGGAACATGACTCATGGTTTAAACACCTGGTTGTTCCTACTCCAAGTCTTAGTTGAAACATGCAATGAACTCCCTTAATAGGAGAGCTCAATTAAACAGGGAATATGTCACTGGGGAACACGAGGAGCTGTGTTTCGAAACACCTGCAAACAGCATCTTCTTTTGAACGGAGAAGAATGGAAAATTCTAAAATCTCAAGTCCTTCCTACATTACATGGCCACAGTCCTGCTACAACCATTGGAATTTCCTTGGTGGATTGCAGCTGGTCACGGTTGAAGTGTAGAATCGATCCTCAAGTTTCATTTCATTCGCTCAAATTAAAAGAAGATCTTTTTTCCTCGCCATTTTCTCAAGAGATGGCCATTTGGGAGAAGCCCATGGAGGTGTACCAGTTTCGAAGCAGCAGATTCAAAGGGCTGAATGGACTTTCGGCTTTCTTCCGTTGCTTGTCCGCCAGATTGTGAGCAGAAGGGGCAATGTTCAAATCAAATCAGATGCAGTTTAAACATAAATATGCAAATACTATAATTTAATAATTCTGAAAACCACACAGTGCATGATCTCTGAATAGATGTACAGACGATTACAGCACAGAAGCAGGCCATTGAACTCATTGGGAGTGCACCAGCTCTCTGCGAGAGAATCCAAATTTAATTTCACTCCAAGACACAATGTTCTACTCTGGACAGGCCACCATTTGGACATGAGATTTACAAGAAACAAATCAGAGAACACTCAAAAACCCAAATTAATCATATTTTTACTTAATTTGATAGGAACACCAGTTATCAGTGCAATATATCCATTAGTCACAAATACGGTACTAGTTATACATGCGTTCGGCCAGCGAGCAGCCAGCACCTGTCAATGGTACTCTGCAGCAATTTAGCAAATCGCCTGGATATAACACTGAATCAATGGCTTTCATGCTTTTCTTTCCAAGGTGGGCAGGATGTTTCATTGACAGTTGCTGCTATCCTAACAAAACCCAACTTATGCTGTAAATGTTCAATCAGATGTCTAATCTTTTGTTCAAACTACGATCTTAATCGTCCACCTTGACGTTGTACAGCTGGATTTTTTGCATCCTTCTCTGCTTCAGTTATTTACGATGTGGAGATGCCGGCGTTGGACTGGGGTGAGCACAGTACGAAGTCTTACAACACCAGGTTAAAGTCCAACAGGTTTGTTTCGATGTCACTAGCTTTCAGAGCGCTGCTCCTTCCTCAGGTGAATGAAGAGAGATGTTCCAGAAACACATATATAGACAGATTTAAAGATGCCAAACAATGCTTGGAATGCGACCATTAGCAGGTGATTAAACCTTTACAGATCCAGAGATGAGGTAACCCCAGGTTAAAGAGGTGTGAATTGTGTCAAGCCAGGACAGTAGGCGAAATCCTACCAACTGTCCTGGCTTGACACAATTCACACCTCTTTAACCTGGGGTTACCCCATCTCTGGATCTGTAAAGATTTAATCACCTGCTAATGGTCGCATTCCAAGCATTGTTTGGCATCTTTGAATTTGTCTATATATATGTTTCTGGAACATCTCTCTTCATTCACCTGAGGAAGGAGCAGCGCTCCGAAAGCTAGTGACATCGAAACAAACCTGTTGGACTTTAACCTGGTGTTGTAAGACTTCGTACTGTGCTCAGTTATTTACCTACTTGCTCGTTAAAAAAAGCACGTAGAGATCTGTTCCTCATTCATTCATAGCGGAAAAGCATTGCAGCTTCCAAAAACCCTCTGCATGAATAAAATTTATCTGACCCTTCCTAAATTGATGATCCCCTTGTCAGTAAGCACTATTAAAATACTTATTTTGGGAGTAAAACTGCTCTTTTGACTCCATTGTGGGAGTGGGAAAATCAGCTGAGATATCAATGTACTGGAAAGGCGGACAATGTTTAGCCTGTGGTCCCTAGGTATTAACATACATAATTGTTCCCCCAATTTTTCTGATAATCACCGCATTAATGCTCAGGTTGGAAGGATTGCTATTAGCAGGATAAGCCCGATTTCCTTTCCTGGGTTTTTGAATTAATAATTGTGTAATGTGGACAATGCTTATTTGTGTGGAGACTGAACAAGCCACACAGAAGGACTGCACAGAAGTTGAAGAACATTAAAGACAAGCAGGAGTACATGAAAGCAGCAAATTATTAGCCAGGATTGGGTGGGTTGTCAAAAGCAACAGTGTATATCCGAGAATCTAAACGCTAAAAGCCAAGCAGAATGGTAACTCGTCATCAGTGGCTAGATTTAAATAACGTCACTTCATAGCAGACAGAGTTCATATTTGTGATGAGAACTAAAGCAATTGTGATAATGCCTCTTCTGTGCCAGTCATATTCAAATGACCAGTTTGATGCAGTGAACACAATCACCCTCTTGGTTTGAAAAGGCAATCACAAAGCAAGAATGGAGGATGAAAGCCATGCTGCCCATATATTCAGGAATATGTACAGCCCTCATTCCTTAACAATGCAAACAACTATCTCTTAAATGGTTTTGTCTTTGCTTCCAATTATCCTCACCATCCCACACGTGCACCAACAATTTCCAGAGTTTGTCTTGCATCATCTTGTCCTGCAATTTAACTTTAAGCAGTGCTCCAGATTTACCATTTCAATATCACTTACCGTCATATCTATCTGTTTGAGATCCTCCCAGAATCATTTCAGTTGAAGACTTAACAGTTGAAGTCCTTGCAATCTTTCCTCATTCCTAATCCTCCTAGTTCCATCTCTACACTGCCTACAGAATTTTGTCTGAATCACCAAAATGTGTGCAGTATTTAAGTTACGGTGTGACCAGGGTACTGTATAGCTTTAGCATCTACTCCACTAACACCATTAAATCCTGAATATAGCTCAGCATCCTACTCTCCTCATTGAGGGTAACTATATACTTCAAGTGCTGAATCTGGATCTCTTTTCATGTATGTGTACTTTTCCTTCTGTTACCTTACATCAGTGATCTTCAAATTTGGGGGCGCGACCTGCGAGTGGGTTGTGGAGCCATCCGTACTCCGTACTCCTGATTGCGCAATTTTGCACGCAACAGCCGGCTTTTAACTGTGCCGGCTGCGAGCAGTCTTTTTCCATATAAAAAAATGCGGCCGCATTGCGCGTACAAGCCCGCTCATCGGAGTGCATGCACAAAACTCTACGCATGAGCACCGATGAGCGGGCAAGCACGCGCAGTGCGGCTGCATTTTTAAAATATGATACAAAGGCCGCTCGCAGCCGGCATAGTTAAAAGCCGGCTGCTGCTCGCTCTGCCCGGTTCGGAAGCGCTTGGTTCTTCTGAACGAAGCTACGGCCAAGATTCCTCCCTGGCGACTAGCACCATTGGACCCACCCGCAGAGATCCAGCACCATGGCCTCCATCTCGGAACTCGCCTGTATCTACAGCGCGTTCATCCTGCACGACGATGAAGTCACTGTCACCGAAGACAAACTCAATGCCCTGATTAAAACAGCTGGTGTGACCATTGAGCCTTTCTGGCTAGTCGGTTTGCCAAGGCATTGGCCAATATTGACATCAATAGTCTGATCTGCAACATTGGTGCTGGTAGCAAAAAATAAACAAAAATTGAATATAAAAGCCGGCTGCTGCGGCTGAAGAGCGTGAATTTGCGTAATCAGAGATGCAGAAGATTTAAAAAAATATTCCATGCAATCTTCCTGCCTGAGGGAGGCAGAGAGCAGGTCATGGCCCCCCAACGTCGCCTTCATGTGCTTTGGGCACGATTGACATTCCTCCATTTTGTCAGCAGCAAACAAGGCAAGAGAAAATGGTGGGCCGCGAAGGTCGGCCGGCGTGGGCCGCGAAGGTCGGCCGGCGTGGGCCGCGAAGGTCGGCCGGCGTGGGCCGCGAAGGTCGGCCGGCGTGGGCCGCGAAGGTCGGCCAGTTGGTAAAAATGGGTCCCCAGAAAAATGTTTGAAAAACACTTCCTTACATTTACAAGATTCTGAGGAGGAAAAAAATAAGCCTTTGCCCAATGGAAACTATAAAGAGACACAAATCTACCAGCAAAGTCACACTTTATCCTGGTTAAGAGAAATAAATGGGTGATCGTATATTTCATTCAAATTGATTCAGATTTTCCTCCTAAATTACCTGATGTCTAAACTATGCACTATTGTTTCACCCACTGACAGGTTTTATAGGTCCTTGGCTGCCTCATCCGATTTGATCACCGTCAGGTTAGCTGATTTCAAACATTTCCATTGGATTTTTGAATCCAAGTCCTCAATGCGAATTCAAAACTGTTTGAGTGTCTTAGCATCAATGTCTAAAGAAAAACAACTTATATTTATATAGCACCTTTAACACAAAAGTAAACATCTCAAGGCATTTCCCAGGAGTGTATAAAACAAAGCAAAGCACCGAGCCAGATAAGGAGATAAGAGGGCAGATGACTAATAGTTTGCATGAGCAGAGAAACAGGTTTCAAGAAGTGTCTTAAAGGTGGAAAGTGCAGTAGAGAGCTGAAGAAGTGTAGGGAGGCAATTCTTGAGCTTAGGGTTTAGGCAATGGAAGGTGCGGCCAACAATATGGAGAATTTAAAAATTGGGGATGCTCAACAGGCCAGGAGTAGAGGAGCACAAATATCTTGGGAACGTGTGGGAACATAAGAAATAGGAATAGGTGAAGACCATACAGCCTGTTGAACATATTACACCATTCAATATCATCATGTGCGATCAAGTTTCAACTCTACTTTCCCACCATAGCCCATATTCCTTGATTCCGCGAGAACAAAAATCTGCCCACCTCGGCCTTAAATATATTCAGTGATGGCCCTTTGGGGTAGAGATTTCCAAAGATTCAAAACCCTTTGAATAAAGAAATTTCTCCGAATCTCACTCCCAAGTGATCAGATGCTTATCCTGAAACGGTGCCCCTTGTTCCATATTGCCCAGCCAGGAACACTTCTCAGTATGTACGCTGTAAAGTCCCTTCAGCATTTGAATGTTTCAATCAGATCACCTCCTATTCTTCTCAACTCCAGAGAATCTAGACCCGATTTAATCAGCCTAACACAGGACACCCTCATCCCAAAGACCAATCTAGTGAACCCTCTCTATACTGCCTCCATTGCTAGTATATCTAGAGACCAGAAACGCACTCAGTATTCCAGATGTGCACATCTGGAATACTGTGCGCGTTGCTGGTCTCTAGATATACTAGCAATGGAGGCAGTATAGTGAAGGTTCGCTGCCCCAGAGGGCCATTAATTGTAGCAAAGATTTACAATTCCTTGAATTCCAATCCCATTGCAAAAAGGCCAACATGGGGCTGGAGGATATGACAGAGAGAGGGAGGGGCAAGGCTCTGGACGGGTTCGAAAAGGTGAGAATTATTAGAAATCAGGACATTGCTTGACCAGGAAACAAACTCGGTTAGAAAGCACAGGGACAACAGGTTAATGGGACATGGAGCAAATTAAGATATGCATAGAGTTTTTGATGACCTCGAATCTATAGAGAGAAGAATGCGGGCGACCTGCCAGGAATGCGATGTATCACTATATTCAGTATTTCTGTCCACCCTTGCATCACTCTCCTAATTAATACCCAACACTAACTTTTATTCGGCTAATTTCATACTTATTTCCTGATCTTACTGTTAGTACCCAGCACTTTACTTCTATGGAGCAATCTAATTAAGGATGTCATGAAACATGACCAGTATATATTAGCACTGTGTATAAATGCATCATGGAATTATTTCTATATAAATATTTATACTCCGATACCCTTATTGTTCACACTCCATGTTCACACTCCAGACTACTGGAAATCCCTCTCTAACAGCACCATGGGTGTACCTACACCACGTGGACTGAAGCAGCAAGAAGGCAGCTCATCACCACCTTCTCAAGGCTAACTAGGGATGGGCAACAAATGCTGGCCCTGTGGGAGCCCACATCCCATGAACAAATTAAAAGAAAAAGGCGAAAGGCAAAATCTATCATGTCAGAGTGCCGTTTGGGTTGCAAAATAAAACATTATTTTAGAACATAAATTCACATCAACATCAAGAATCTGATTACAAGCCTTAGCCTGATACAGTTCAAGGTAGTCCACCGGGCACACATTACGGTGGCCCGGATGAGCAAGTTTTTCGGAGTAGAGGACAGGTGTGCGAGGTGCGCGGGAAGTCCATTGAATCATGCTCACATGTTTTGGGCATGCCCGAAGCTTAAAGGGTTTTGGCAGGGTTTTGCTAAGGCAATGTCCACGGTACTTAAAACACGGGTGGTGCAGAGTCTATTGTTTTATTGGTGGGCGTGTGAAGAATGTGATGGGGATGGAAATGTTTACTGTACCATGTTTATGTTGTTGTTATTGTTATTATGAAAATTACAAATACCCTAATAAAAATATATATTTTTTAAAAATTGGATTACCATTTCATTGATACTGGCACCAAACTCGGAGGTTTGCTTAAATACTTTTGCAGCACCCTCAATTTTCTTTCTGCCTTGCTCACCTGAAGGCACTGATTTCATGGACAGTATGTTACTTTGTTAAGGGGCATTATTCGCAGCACTCCAGCTGATGCAGAATGCGTTGCCAGGCTACTGATCCACGAAGGACATAACACCCGAGGCCGATCCTGGTCTCACTCAAAGTCTGCATGGTTGTACTTCCAGAGAGATCACTGTGTAGGCATCAGAGTTGCAAACCCTATCCCACCCTAAGTTGTCCTAAGATTAGATGACTTGTAATGCCAACTCAGTGAAAACTACAGATTAAAAACTGGAATCTTCCTGATCACAAAACAGTTTACTTTTGAGTCAATTGGGAAGTCAGCCCCAGACCTTTCAAAAGAACAAAGGCAACAAAATGCTAGGTTCCATCTAAAAATTGGACCAGATAGATGGTGTACCAGTGTCTGTCTCAAACAGTATATTTTCTTTAACAGTGAGAGGCTAAGAGCTTGGTGGAGTAGGGACTAAAGTGTCCATCTGCACAAATCACGAAAGATTAGTGCACTGATAGAAGAACAATCAGAAAAAAACATGCAATTTTCATCTTTAGTTCAAGGAAGTGCAACTCAAGTGGGCAAGTGATACTTCAGTTTTACAAAGACTTGGCCAGATGCCATTCTGGAGTACTTGTGTTCAGTTTTGGCCACTACACCTGATGAAACATATTAACTTAGGAAACATTATCGTAAATTCACCAGAATGATACCTGTAAAGGGCTAGATTAGGACAGGCTTGTATTTTACTCCCTTCAGTTTAGAAGGTTCAGGGGACCATGGTAGCAGTAAGCCATTCTGCCTGCCCTTATTCTGAGAATGTGACCCCTGGTTCGAAACCCATCAGCCAGAGGTCTTTGAAATTATACACATGATAATTAGGAGGACTGGGCTATAAAACCCCTTAGAGGCATTTAACAAGATCATAGTTGATCTGATTGTGACTTGAATTTGGATTTGTTTATTGTCACGTGTACCGAGGTACAGTGAAAAGTATTTTTCTACGAGCAGCTCAACAGATCATTAAGTACATGGGAAGAAAAGGGAAGAAAAGAAAATACATAATAGGGCAACACAACATATACAATGTAAGTACATAAGCACTGGCATCGGATGAAGCATACAGGGTGTTGGGTTAATGAGGTCAGTCCATAAGAGGGTCATTTAGGAGTCTGGTAACAGTGGGGAAGAAGCTGTTTTTTGAGTCTGTTCGTGCGTGTGCTCAGACTTCTGTATCTCCTGCCCAATGGAAGAAGTTGGAAGAGTGAGTAAGCCAGGTGGGAGGGGTCTTTGATTATACTGCCCGCTTTCCCCAGGCAGCGGGAGGTGTAGATGGCGTCAATGGATGGGAGGCAGGTTCGTGTGATGGACTGGGCGGTGTTCACGACTCTCTGAAGTTTCTTGCGGTCCTGGGTGGAGCAGTTGCCATACCAGGCTGTGATGCAGCCAGACAGGATGCTTTCTCTGGTGCATCTGTAAAAGTTGGTAAGGGTTAATGTGGACATGCCGAATTTCCTTAGTTTCCTGAGGAAGTATAGGTGCTGGTGTGCTTTCTTGGCGGTAGCGTCGATGTGGGTGGAACAGGACAGATTTTTGGAGATGTGTACTCCTGGGAATTTGAAACTGCTAACCATCTCCACCTGCTGACAGGGGTGTGTACAGTACTTTGCTTCCTGAAGTCAATGACCAGCTCTTTAGTTTTGCTGGCATTGAGGGAGAGATTTTTGTCGCTACATCACTCCACTAGGTTCTCTATCTCCCTCCTGTAGTCTGACTCGTCGTTATTTGCGATCCGGCCCACTATGGTCGTATCGTCAGCAAACTTGTAGATGGAGTTGGAACCAAATTTTGCCATGCAGTCGTGTGTGTACAGGGAGTAGAGTAGGGTGCTAAGTACGCAGCCTTGTGGGGGCCCCATATTGAGGACTGTTGTGGAGGAGGTGTTGTTGTTCATTCTTACTGATTGTGGTCTGTTGGTCAGAAAATCGAGGATCCAGTTGCAGAGTGGGGAGCCAAGTCCTAGGTTTTGGAGCTTGATATGAGCTTGGCTGGGATTATGGTGTTGAAGGCGGAGCTGTAGTCAATAAATAGGAGTCTGAAGTAGGAGCCCTTGTTGTAGAGATGCTCTAGGGATGAGTGTAGGGCCAGGGAAATGGCGTCTGCTGTGGACCGGTTGCGTTGGTATGCGAATTGCAGTGGATCAAGGTGTTCTGGGAGGATGGAGGGGATGCCATACTTAATTTCACTTTCCGCATGCCCTCTACAACACTTGACTCCCTTGAATATATTCTTAGATTTTTGATTTACAAGGCTGAGTTACAATAATCTAGCTATCAATGCTCTCTGCAAAAGAGAATTCTAGGGATTAATGACACTCAGAAGAAAATTCTCCTTTTCTTCGTCTTAAATGGGAGACTCCTCATTTTGATCATGTGCCCCCAAGTTCCAAATTCCTCTTAAGCATCTACCCTGACAAGCTTGCTCAGAATCTTATATTTTCAATCAGATCGCCTCATTCATCTAAACTCAATGAGGACAAGCCCAATCTGCTCAACCTTTCCTCTTAAGACAATCTCTTCACCAAAGGAATTAACCTCGGTGAACTTTCACCCTCCTTAAATAAGGTGACTGAAACTGTACGCATTACTCCAAACATTGTCTCACCAATGTCCTGTACAGTTGCAATAAAAGCCAACATTCCATTTGCCTCTCTAATTACTTGCTGTACCTGCATGTTAACTTTTTATAATTCATGTACAAGGACAGCCAGATGCCTCTGCACTTGCAGCATACTGCAACGTCATCCCATTTAAATATTTTGTTTTATATTCTTCCTGCCAAATTGGATAACCTCACATTTTCCCACATGATACTCCATCGGTCAAATTTCTGCCTACTCATTTATCCCACCAATACCCGTGACAAATTGCATCCTCCTCACAACTTGCTTTTCCACCATCAGCAAGTTTAGCCACACTACATTCTGTCCCTTCCTCCAAGTCATATAGACCCAGCGCTGATCCCTGTGTTACTCCTCTCGTTAGTTTGCCAACTTGAAAATGATCCACTCATCCCAACTCTTAATGTTCAGCAGATCCTTTGCCCATGCTCATGTATCAGTCCTAACACCATGAGCTGTTATCTTGTGTAGCAACCTTTTGTGGTTCCTTACAGAAAGCCTTCTGGTAATTGAAAAACACTGCACCTACTGGCACCCGTTTATCCACTGTGCATGCTACATCCTCAAAAGAATTCGAATAAATCAAAATTAATTTTCCTTTAATTAAAAATCATGTTGACTTTGCTTGACGGAGGATTATGACTTTCTAATTGTTCCATGATTTTCCAAGCCTCATTACATGGCCAATCACAAGGAAGACAGTCATCAGTGTCTCAGGTGGTGGCAGAAGTGGTTAAGTCCCACTCCAGGACATGTGGACTACAATTTAGGTTAATATTCCAGTGCATGACTGAGGGTGCGTGGCATTGCCAGAGGAGCCACCTTTCAATTGAAACATTAAACTGAGGCCCTCTCAAATGAATGTAGAAGATTCCATGGAAACATTCAAAGACGAGCAGGAAAGTTATCCTCAAAATGTCCTGACCAATATTTATCTCTCAATCAACATCACAAATTGCATTTCCTACACGAGTACATAAAGTGACAATACTTTGAAAGTACTTCATTGACTGGAAAGCGCTTGGAGACATCTGATAGTTGCAAAAAGGTGCTACATAAATGCAAGTCTTCCTTTTTCGGGAAGAACGTGTGCTACTGACTCAGCCAAGCTGCTGCTTGCTGCACAGGCCAAATCCATTATTTACAGCTCCGATCATATCCTCAATTCACTTGTCACTAGTTTCACTCTCATCCCTGACCACAGTGCAAGCAAAGCAGACACTATGACCTTGGAATAAAAACAGCAAATGCTGGAAATACTTCAGGTCAGGCAGCATTTCCAGAGAAAGAATCAAGAGTCAATGTTTCGGATCATCCTTGAAACATTAATTCTGTTTCTCTCTCCGCCGATGCTGCTTGACCTGCTGAGTATTTCCAGCATTTTCTGTTTTAGTTTCAGATTTCCAGCATCTGCAGTATTCTACTCTTCCGACTGTGACCTTGGAACCATGTTGGGCCCAAAGCTCAACTTCAACTCTGGACAGGTTCTACTCTGGAACATCACCTACTTCCACCCTACTGTTCTTGAAACCATTATCCAGGATTTGGTGAAACTGACTCAATTTTTCCAATTTCTTCTTCCTGGTCTCAACTCCTTTAGAAACTCTAAATATATTCAAAACTCAAATGCCCACCCTTTGTTCTGGATTAATATCTAATCTATTACTCCCATGATACTGGCCCCTAATCCAATGAATTGAAAAACCCCTGTTGTCTCCTTCAATTCTACGATGGCCTTGTCCCACCCTGTCTCTGCAACTGCACAGAAAATCTGGTATTTTCCACTTTGCATCTTGTCGTCTCCAACACTCCCACACCACCACTACCCCAAAACTGCCACAGTAAAATTGCCTCCCCAAATCATTACTGTTCCTTGGAATCTACCTTTCCGAATGCGATTTCACAGATTCCAACTCCTGCACCCCGACTCCTTATGATTTATTTTTCTTTCTGCCATATAAAGACTATTATAGAAATTAAAGATAATGCTGATTAAGTACACAACTATCAGGTGCCACTGGTATACTAAAGCCAATCAATCAATCCAACTTTAACCCCCCCCCCCCCCTCCAGTTTCCAACTCGGAGCCATGGCAGGCCTCCATCAGTACATTGCTTTCCAGACAGTGACACCAAACAGAAATGCAGCAGATTCAAGTCAGACGTGGTCTAAAAACAACATTCAAAAGTGGTAAGCCTTTCCTCCTAATCTCCACCGTGAACGAGTTAATAAACCTCAGCTGAGACTCTAGTTTCCCTGCTCATCAGAGCAATTCTAACTTCAGATCAAGTCAGGATTCAGTTGACCAGGAACTGGCGAAGTAGCCTCCCCCTACTTCGCCTTTCCTCATTCACACAGACTGCAATGACTACTTACTTTTCACAGGTTGAGGATTGGACTGCTTTCTTCTGGGCATTTTTCACTTCAGCTTAAAGTTGGCCCTGAAACGCAACGAGTTAAAAAGCGACATCCAGACGTATCCAATATTTATGGAGAAAAAAAAAGTTGAGCTTAAATCTCATTTACTTCCTGTTTTAAACTAACAGCCATTAACGAAAGACCAGCCCCTGGGAGAGTGAATCCAGGAAGGAAACCCAGCACTTCCTCTCTCTCGCTCCTCTCCCTTTCCCTCTCCAATGATCTCATCGCGCACACACGCCACCGGCGATGACGGCACCGCGCACGATCGGCGCAGACTCTCTGACGTCCTCCGCAGGCAGCAATACCTTCTGGGTATTGCCGTCTTCCGGTCCCGCTGTCAGCCACAATGGTCGGCGCCATCAGCCGGCGCCGCCGGACCGTTGGGGGGAACATATCGAGTCGTTGGTGCAACGCACGCGCTATAACAAAAACTCTGACATTTTCGCCTCAGCGGCAAAGTCGCGTTCTCGCCGCCGCTCCAACGACTGCAATGACCATAATGCATTGCGATCTGCCGTCCCGCGCGCCGGCGAGTCTAATTATCAATTTTCAAATCATACGACGAATACAAAAAAAACCACATAATTAATGACCAAACTCCCCGTCGATAATAAAAGTTGGGATTGTTTTTGTTAAAACACCTCGACCTCGGGTTGCCCCCTGCCCCCGACCAAGGGAATCTTTGGAGGGGACGCAATGTTTACACAGAGCGTGATGACGCACATGGGTGCGCAGGTTCTGATGACGTCTGGTGGGAGGTGGATCAGCTGTTGCAGAATGTGAGCTGCTGGATCCTGGGGGGAAGACGAGCAGAACAAGCAGCTGGGGGGTGAGTACAGTTACTGAACACAACAGGCCTGCCTGTAACTGCAGCTTGGTCTGCATTATTGCAGCCTCTCTAATAAATCATTAGCCTTCGTGAAGGATAGCCGACGATTAGAACCAGCAGGTTTCCACGCTAAATGGGCAGGTTTCCATGCTACATTTTATGGGTGCACTTTCGACCCTTTGATAATTTGGGGGAAATGTCTCCGAATTGTGTTGAAGTGAAGCCCTAAATCGAGCCTCATCTACGTTTCGTCGTCTATTTTTATTGTGGCATTACGGATATAACCTTTGATTTGGTGCCCTGACGAGGAGTGGTCTGGCAAGGATATATTTTTTAAGCAGTTGGGTACTGCCATTGACTTGATCTGGTTTGTCCCACTACTGGCTGTAGTCAAAGGGGTTCTGTACTTTCATAAAATGCTGCAAAGGAGATTCCCTTTGAGTTAAAATATTCAATTCGGTCTTACTTCTGTTGGATATTGGACTGATTTCTGCGATTGGGATTTAGGTTTGTGAAGTAGTGAATATCAGTGGGTAGTTGTATTGCCTGGATGTTGGAATATATTTTGTATCAGTAAATTGTTCATAATAATGTTTTACCCTCAGCAAGTAAATTATTGGCAATCTTCAATAGTCTTGCTGCATTCTGAGTAGATGCCAAAGGTCCAAACAGGCTTTTGATTTTCTTTTGGTGTCTGTCGTATATCATCTTCCACTTTTGCAAAGTAAACTCTTCTCTGTCCTAGTTTATTTGAAGTAAAACCTTTCAGTAAAGAAACCCCAAAGGATTGATATAACAAAATAGTTATGAAATAAAATCTCATTTTTAGAAAACAGCTATTAAAATATAACAACATGAGTGAATGCTAAAGGGCAGCAGCTGCTTTGTACTTTAAGCACTTCCTAATGTGTTTCCAAGTGCATTCTGATTATTTCAAGATTTTGATCATCCATGCTGTTGAATGCAGTGTGTGAAGAAGAGTCACAAGGAAACAAATATCTGGGGATCGTGAAATTTGATGACTAAGTCACAGAAGACCTCTTCTTGCAGAATTCTATTCTAATTCTTCTCATTCTATTGTTCTTTGTGCAGATAGTTGGAAGTTCACAGTCGTATCATTTCGTTCACTGGGTGGTGTATAATATTGTACAGTAAATATTAGAACCAGGCAAAGCCTTATTCAAGGATTTATTTTTTGACTTGATGTCCATATATCATTAAAATTCAATTGTTTGGGCATTGTAGACATAGACAATGCTTAATAATGGATGTCGGATGGCAAATAGTGATTTGAGAACATAAAACCTTTCTGTTCAGCAATTCTTAATGACTAACTCTGGTTTCTTCTAGAATTATGTACAAGATGGGCATGTCTTTATCTACAGATGAACTTTGGGAAAAAAAGTACTTGGGAAAAATCACCTTATCTGTCATTGACTTTTTTCCCCCACCTCTGCAGCATTGTATGTTTATGCACCACCAACACCATCATCTGCACAGCTCCTTGTTTGGTTTCTCTGAAGCTTTCCAGTCAGCATTTTTGCCTCCCTCTTCCACTGGTTTCCACCCATCCAAAACACTGCATCTTTTCCTGCACAGTCCCACACTCCCATCACCTCCATGTCTCTGTGCCCAGGTGGCTTTGAAACTCATGGCATTTTGTACACCTGTAGCATCCTTGTCCTGCTTTATGCCTCCACACATGCCTTTGCACTTCTAACCCTGCACCCATCATCCTTATTTTAAAGAATTTCATCAACTTCTCATAGTGGTTATATATGGCTTTTATTCTTTCCATGTATCCTTTTTCCTCTCTTTCTCTTTCACCCCACTCTGAAATAACACTATGGGTCATTTTCTACATTAAAAGCCATTTTGAAATGTAGCTTGTTCAAGGAGCTGTCTTTTATGTTGAAGCATTGTTAAATATTAAGCAGTATATTTTCTTCATGAGCTGCATTTTATATGACCACTTGTAGCAAGAAAAAAACTTTCCTGGTATCTTGTATTATTTTTGAAGTGTGAAAGGCAGTACGTAAATACATTTGGATAGTTAACCGAGTCGGTAGGCATTTGGTCATTGAATATATAGTATGTTGTTATGAATACAATTATATTGTGGGAATAGAGATTCATAACTAGGTTGATATTTTAATAGACATGCTTTTCTGAAAGGATATTTTTAATTGCTGTTACTACCAGTAACAGACCTGTAACCGCTAGTACTTCACCTTGATGTTATAGCCTATAAATATTTCCTTTGAACATAACCTAAGGTTGAAAGGTACTGCAGCCGCCTTCACTTTTCAAGTGGATGTATCCCATCATTGTATTTATTTGCATTTCTATTGACAGCATGGGAAACACAGTGGAAATTTTCTGATCATTAGGAGACTAAGCTTGAGGTTTGGTTCAGTCGGGTTTGTATAAGTTTGTTCTCAAAGGATAAGGGGCAGTTACAGCAGTGTGGTTATAGATGGCATCAATGTTTTGATTTTAAAGTAGTAATTGACACAAAAACGGTTTGATACGGTTATAATTCCACATCTGCGGGGTATTGATCACTTTGGACATACTATTTAAGCTACCTTTTTAATAAAAAAGGATAATATCTGCATTCTGAGATTTCATTTTTTAAATAAATTTAGAATATCCAATTCCTTTTTTTCCCAATTAAGGGGGAATTTAGCGTGGCCAATTCACCTACCAGGCTCATCTTTTGGATTGTAGGGGTGAGACCCACGCCGACACGGGGAGAATGTGCAAACTCCACACGGTCAGTGACCCAGTGCCGGGACCGGATTTGGGACCTCGGCGCCGTGAGGCAGCAATGCTAACCACTGCGCCACCATATCTTGAGATTTCATTAAGGAAAGATGTTTTACATTTTGTTTCATTTCAGATCACGTGGGAGCAAACTAAGGGGACCTCCTTTACTGTGGGATTCTATTTTTATACCTTGAGCATAAGGCAGTACAACTGGTTGAAAATGCAAACCTAGCAGGAACAGTTCTCCAGGCAAACTGAACAATTTGGTAGGGCTCTTAGTTTTCCAACCCAGCTTGGCTCCAAATCTTACTTGAGTTACTTCAACTCTTAGCTGCATGTTGCTCCCAAAGCATGCATCAAGAAAAATATGTCCAAATGCACCCCGTCTCCTTATTACCCCTGTGCTCACTGACCTACTTTAGCCCCCAGTCAAGCGGCATCTTGATATTAAAACTCTCGCCCTTGTTTTCAAATCCCTCTATTTTCTTGCCCCTCCCTATCCCTGCAATCACCTCCAGCCCTAAAACCCACCAAGGTATCTGCACTCCTTTCATTATGGCTTTTTGTGTATCCCTGACCTTTAGTTGCTGAGACATGAAGCTCTGGAATAAACTCCCTACAAATCCTTGCTCTACCATGGTTTCCTCTTTTAAGACACTCATTAAAACCTATCTGTTTGACGAAACGTTTGGCCATCTCCTTATGTGGCTTGGTATCATATTTTCTTTAATGATGCTTGTGTGAAGCACCTTGGGATGTTTCATTATGTTAAAAATGCAATAGAAATATACCTTGTTAGAAGCATGATACAATTACAATTATGTGCTGGTATCATACATTTTATCAATAGACCCTTGAAAGTTTCCTTCAAGATGAAAAAGCATAATGGTGCATTGATGCAAAAATGAATGATACCATGGCTTTCGGTTACAAAGTAAAGGGGGAGCACACGGATCACACTGATTTCTCCCAAGTACAGCAAAGGGTTTCTTAGCCTTTGAGCAAGTGATGGCAAGTGAAGTTCATGTCCTTTCTGGCAGGAAGATTTGGAGAACTGGTTGGCAACCCACAACGTTGCCTGTTTTTATTTTCAAGATGAGTGGCTAAATTAATAATTGTTAATTTAGTCTGGATAATTAGCTTGATTAGAGATTTTCAGCCAACAAATTGTATGGTAGATAAAGAAAAGGAAATACGGGGATTTCAATTAAATTGAGTTTTGAATACATAAATGTTTTAATTCGTCCTTCGCAAAGCAAAAGGTCATTTGTGTTCGAGCTTATTATTTTGCAATGGTATTGAGTTCCAAGAGCACTGCAAAAATTGGGTGTGGACCAGCACTGCTGTTGTGCAACACTTCCCAGCCTGCAGGTGGGCCTGTAGGGAAAATAGATGTTGACTTGGCATGCTAGATTTTCAACTTCTGTTATAGATGCCAAACAATTTTTATTTCCATTGAAATCCAATGGCTGGTCCATAATACCAGTTTTATGACAAAATAGCAGATATCTGGAAGCATCCAGCACCCTGACCTTGTCTGCGTGGAAGAGCGACGAACAATAATAGAGACTTTACTGATGCAGAAAGCAGATTGACAATTTATTAGGTTTAGAATATTGACACGTGGTGTAATCAACTTTTAAAAATGTTTTTCTGAACAATATTTTCTTAAAAACCGCTTTGTGATATTAGAGCCATAGCATTCTTACAGTGTAGAAGGAGGCCATTCAGCCCATCAAGTCTGGACCAGCCCTCTTGAAAGAGCACCCTATCTAGGCCCACTGCCCTATCCTATGCCCGTAACCCCACCGAACCTGCGTATTTTTGGACACTTAAGGGGCAATTAAGCATGGCTAATCTACCTAACCTGCACTTTATTGGACTGTGGGAGGAAACCGGAGCTCCCGGAGGAAACCCACACAGACCTGGGAGAAGGTGAAAACTCCGTACAGACAGTTGCGCAATGCCTGAATCGAACCCGCGTCCCTCGTGCTGTGAGGCAACAGTGCTAAACACTATGCCACATCATTGTGTTTCTCATTTGCAATGTTCAGCATTTTGGAATAGTATTGTGCCACACCTTTTTTGAAAAGGAATCTTTTCAGCAGCCTATAATGATAGACTCACATGTCAGTATGTACTCTTCATTGTTCCAATTCTGACCTTTGTTGTATCTCTATCCAACACTCCCTCTTCCCCACCTTCAAACATCCATCCTGTCACACTGCTCACCCAATAACCAATACTGGATGAGATGAAATGTTCCCAATTAAGTATTGGGAAGACTGAAGACATTGTTTTCAGTCCTTGCCACAAACTCTGTGCCCAGACCATCGGTTCCATTCTTCTCCCCATCTCCACCCTGTTCTCTGTCTCCAATCGTCTGCTGCTGAAAACCTACCTTAGCTCCTGATCCAGCAAAACAACTTTGCTTTCCCTCTTCCCTGTTCAAGTGAAGACAAGCATCCAGCAGAGGGCAGTAGAGTGGAGATGCTGATTGGCTGCTGCGCAGGAAATTTGCATACGCTGTTGTGCTAACCCTAACCTGAAGGTGGTTTGTGGGGGAGCTGTTGTCAAGTGACACTTAAACCCGAAACACTTCTTCAGTGTTTCCCACCCTACCCCCTCCTCTAACCAAAAAAAAAAAACAACCGCTGTAAAGATCAAGAGGAAGGCTCGAGGGCAGGTAGAAGTAGAAAGAAGTTGAACCGTGATGTCACGGCCTGCAGGTAAGGGATTGGCTGATGACTGGTAAGTAGTTTTTATTTTTTTTCCCCTCAGGTGTTATTGTGCAGAGGTTGCTGAGTGAGTGCTTGCTGAGAAGGGGAGTGAATAACAGGTAAGCTTCTTTTTTTTTCTTTTTTTATCTAAAGGGGATTGCAGGGAAGGTAGTGCAATGTTCCTCCTGCAGAATGTTTGAGGTGAGAGACGCCGTCAGTGTCCCTGCTGATTTAATCTATGGGAAGTGCACCCATCTCCAGCTCGTCAGAAACCGCGTCAGGGAGCTGGAGCTGGATGAACTTCGGATCATTCGGGAGGCAGAGGTGGTCATAGATAGAAACTTCAGGGATGTAGTTACTCCGAAGAATAAAGATAGATGGGTGACGGTGAGAGGGGCTGGGAGGAAGCATTCAGTACAGGTCGCTGTACTGTGGTCGTTCCGCTTAGTAACCAGTATACCGCTTTGGATACTGTTGGGGGGGACGACTTACCAGGGGTAAGCCATGGGTTACAGGTCTCTGAAACAGAGTCTGTCCCTGTTGCTCAGAAGGGAAGGGGGGAGAGGAGCAGAGCATTAGTAATTGGAGACTCCATAGTTAGGGGGATAGATAGGAGATTCTGTGGGAACGAGAGAGACTCGCGGTTGGTGAGTTGCCTCCCAGGTGCCAGGGTGCGTGATGTCTCGGATCGTGTATTCGGGATCCTTAAGGGGGAGGGGGAGCAGCCCCAAGTCGTGGTCCACATAGGTACCAATGACATAGGTAGGAAAAGGGATGGGGATGTAAGGCAGGAATTCAGGGAGCTAGGGTGGAAACTTAGATCTAGGACAAACAGAGTTATTATTTCTGTGCCACGTGATAGCGCGATGAGGAATAGGGAGAGAGAAGAGTTGAAAACGTGGCTACAGGGATGGTGCTGGAGGGAGGGTTTCAGATTTCTGGATAATTGGGGCTCATTCTGGGGTCGGTGGGACTTCTACAAACGGGATGGTCCACACCTGGACCGGAGGGGTACCAATATCCTGGGGGGGAAATTTGCGAATGCTCTTAAGGAGGGTTTAAACTAGTTCAGCAGGGGCGTGGGAACCTGAATTGTAGCTCCAGTGTACAGGAGGTTGAGAGTAGTGAGG
Organism: Scyliorhinus torazame; assembly: GCF_047496885.1. Taxonomy (NCBI): domain Eukaryota; kingdom Metazoa; phylum Chordata; class Chondrichthyes; order Carcharhiniformes; family Scyliorhinidae; genus Scyliorhinus; species Scyliorhinus torazame. The sequence continues at coordinate 256,838,396 of NC_092710.1, forward strand.
TCATGAGTAAGGTTTCAAAGTTGCAGGAGTGTACCGGCAGGCAGGAAGGTTGTTTAAAGTGTGTCTTCAACGCCAGAAGCATCCGGAATAAGGTGGGTGAACTTGCGGCATGGGTTGGTACCTGGGACTTCGATGTTGTGGCCATTTCGGAGACATGGATAGAGCAGGGTCAGGAATGGTTGTTGCAGGTTCCGGGGTTTAGATGTTTCAGTAAGCTCAGGGAAGGTGGTAAAAGAGGGGGAGGGGTGGCATTGTTAGTCAAGGACAGTATTACGGTGGCAGAAAGGACGTTTGATGAGGACTCGTCTACTGAGGTAGTATGGGCTGAGGTTAGAAACAGGAAAGGAGAGGTCACCCTGTTAGGGGTTTTCTATAGGCCTCCGAAAAGTTCCAGAGATGGAGAGGAAAGGATTGCAAAGATAATTCTGGATAGGAGCGAAAGCAACAGGGTAGTTGTAATGGGGGACTTTAACTTTCCAAATATTGACTGGAAACGCTATAGTTCGAGTACTTTAGATGGGTCCGTTTTTGTCCAATGTGTGCAGGAGGGTTTCCTGACACAGTATGTAGATAGGCCAACGAGAGGCGAGGCCATATTGGATTTGGTACTGGGTAATGAACCAGGACAGGTGTTAGATTTGGAGGTAGGTGAGCACTTTGTGATAGTGACCACAATTCGATTACGTTTACTTTAGTGATGGAAAGGGATAGGTACATACCGCAGGGCAAGAGTTATATCTGGGGTGAAGGCAATTAACATAGAACATAGAACAATACAGCGCAGTACAGGCCCTTCGGCCCACGATGTTGCACCGAAACAAAAGCCATCTAACCTACACTATGCCATTATCATCCATATGTTTATCCAATAAACTTTTAAATGCCCTCAATGTTGGCGAGTTCACTACTGTAGCAGGTAGGGCATTCCACGGCCTCACTACTCTTTGCGTAAAGAACCTACCTCTGTCCTATATCTATTACCCCTCAGTTTAAAGTTATGTCCCCTCGTGCCAGCCATATCCATCCGCGGGAGAAGGCTCTCACTGTCCACCCTATCCAACCCCCTGATCATTTTGTATGCCTCTATTAAGTCTCCTCTTAACCTTCTTCTCTCCAACGAAAACAACCTCAAGTCCATCAGCCTTTCCTCATAAGATTTTCCCTCCATACCAGGCAACATCCTGGTAAATCTCCTCTGCACCCGCTCCAAAGCCTCCACGTCCTTCCTATAATGCGGTGACCAGAACTGTACGCAATACTCCAAATGTGGACGTACCAGAGTTCTGTACAGCTGCAACATGACCTCCCGACTCTGGAACTCAATCCCTCTACCAATAAAGGCCAACACTCCATAGGCCTTCTTCACAACCCTATCAACCTGGGTGGCAACTTTCAGGGATCTATGTACATGGACACCGAGAGCCCTCTGCTCATCCACACTTCCAAGAATTTTACCATTAGCCAAATATTCAGCATTCCTGTTATTCCTTCCAAAGTGAATCACCTCACACTTCTCTACAATAAACTCCATTTGCCACCTCTCAGCCCAGCTCTGCAGCTTATCGAGATTCCTCTGTAACCTGCTACATCCTTCCACACTATCGACAACACCACCGACTTTAGTATCGTCTGCAAATTTACTCACCCACCCTTCTGCGCCTTCCTCTAGGTCATTGATAAAAATGACAAACAGCAACGGCCCCAGAACAGATCCTTGTGGTACTCCACTTGTGACTGTACTCCATTCTGAACATTTCCCATCAACCACCACCCTCTGTCTTCTTTCAGCTAGCCAATTTCTGATCCACATCTCTAAATCACCCTCAATCCCCAGCCTCCGTATTTTTTGCAATAGCCTACCGTGGGGAACCTTATCAAACGCTTTGCTGAAATCCATATACACCACATCAACTGCTCTACCCTCGTCTACCTGTTCAGTCACCTTCTCAAAGAACTCAATAAGGTTTGTGAGGCATGACCTACCCTTCACAAAGCCATGCTGACTATCCCTGATCATATTATTCCTATCTAGATGATTATAAATCTTGTCTCTTATAATCCCCTCCAAGACTTTACCCACTACAGACGTGAGGCTCACGTGAGGTCTATAGTTGCCGGGGTTGTCTCTGCTCCCCTTTTTGAACAAAGGGACCACATTTGCTGTCCTCCAGTCCTCTGGCACTATTCCTGTAGCCAATGATGACATAAAAATCAAAGCCAAAGGTCCAGCAATCTCTTCCCTGGCCTCCCTGAGAATCCTAGGATAAATCCCATCAGGTCCCGGGGACTTATCTATTTTCAGCCTGTCCAGAATTGCCAACACCTCTTCCCTACGCACCTCAATGCCATCTATTCTATTAGCCTGGGGCTCAGCATTCTCCTCCACAACATTATCTTTTTCCTGAGTGAATACTGACGAAAAATATTCATTTAGTATCTCGCCTATCTCTTCAGACTCCACACACAATTTCCCATCCCTGTCCTTGACTGGTCCTACTCTTTCCCTAGTCATTCGCTTATTCCTGACATACCTATAGAAAGCTTTTGGGTTTTCCTTGATCCTTCCTGCCAAATATTTCTCATGTCCCCTCCTTGCTCGTCTTAGCTCTCTCTTTAGATCCTTCCTCGCTACCTTGTAACTATCCATCACCCCAACCGAAACTTCACACCTCATCTTCACATAGGCCTCCTTCTTCCTCTTAACAAGAGATTCCACTTCCTTGGTAAACCACGGTTCCCTCGCTCGACGCCTTCCTCCCTGTCTGACCGGTACATACTTATCAAGAACACGCAGTAGCTGATCCTTGAACAAGCCCCACTTATCCAGTGTGCCCAACACTTGCAGCCTACTTCTCCACCTTATCCCCCCCAAGTCACGTCTAATGGCATCATAATTGCCCTTCTCCCAGCTATAACTCTTGCCCTGCGGTGTATACTTATCCCTTTCCATCATTAACGTAAACGTCACCGAATTGTGGTCACTGTCCCCAAAGTGCTCTCCTACCTCCAAATCCAACACCTGGCCTGGTTCATTACCCAAAACCAAATCCAACGTGGCCTCGCCTCTTGTTGGCCTGTCAACATATTGTTTCAGGAAACCCTCCTGCACACACTGTACAAAAAACGACCCATCTATTGTACTCAAACTATATCTTTTCCAGTCAATATTTGGAAAGTTAAAGTCTCCCATAATAACTCCCCTGTTACTTTCGCTCTTATCCAGAATCATCTTCACCATCCTTTACTCTACATCCCTAGAACTATTAGGAGGCCTATAAAAAAACTCCCAACAGGGTGACCTCTCCTTTCCTGTTTCTAACTTCAGCCCATACTACCTCGGAAGAAGAGGCCCCATCTCGCATCCTCTCCGCCACCGTAATACTGCTCTTGACTAGCAGCGCCACACCTCCCCCTCTTTTGCCTCCTTCTCTGAGCTTACTAAAACACCTAAACCCCGGAACCTGCAACATCCATTCCTGTCCCTGCTCTATCCATGTCTCCGAAATGGCCACAACATCGAAGTCCCAGGTACCAACCCATGCTGCCAGTTCCCCTACCTTGTTTCGTATACTCCTGGCATTGAAGTAGACACACTTCAAACCACCTACCTGAACACTGGCCCCCTCCTGCGACGTCAAATCTGTGCTCCTGACCTCTATACACTCATTCTCCCTTACCCTAAAACTACAATCCAGGTTCCCATGCCCCTGCTGCATTAGTTTAAACCCCCCCAAAGAGCACTAACAAATCTCCCCCCCCCCCCCCCCCCCAGGATATTTGTGCCCCTCAGGTTCAGATGTAGACCATCCTGTCTGTAGAGGTCCCACCTTCCCCAGAAAGAGCCCCAGTTATCCAGAAATCTGAATCCCTCCCGCCTGCACCATCCCTGTAGCCACGTGTTTAAATGCTCTCTCTCCCTATTCCTCATCTCACTATCACGTGGCACGGGCAACAACCCAGAGATAACAACTTTGTTTGTTCTAGTTCTGAGCTTCCATCCTAGCTCCCTGAAAGCCTGCCTGACATCCTTGTCCCCTTTCCTACCTATGTCGTTAGTGCCAATGTGGACCACGACTTGGGGCTGCTCCCCCTCCCCCTTAAGGACCCGGAAAACACGATCCGAGACATCACGTACCCTTGCACTGGGAGGCAACATACCAAACGTGAGTCTCTCACGCTCCCACAAAATCTCCTATCTGTGCCCCTGACTATCGAGTCCCCAATTACTAATGCTCTGCTCCTCTCCCCCCTTCCCTTCTGAGCAACAGGGACAGACTCCGTGCCAGAGGCCCGTACCCCATGGCTTACCGCTGGTAAGTCCCCCCCCCCCCCCCCACAAGTATCCAAAGCGGTATACTTGTTTCTCAGGGGAACGACCGCAGGGGATCCCTGCACTGACTCTCCACCAGAATTTATTGGTGAGGGTCTTCCCAGACGTCCGCGGGTCGACTTCCTGTTCCCGCCTAAAACACTAATTTAAAAAAAAAAATTCTCAGCTCCTGCTGAAATTGACTAACCAGCCAGCTCCACTCCCGCCAAAATCGACTGGCCTGCCCCTGCAAAGACAAGTGCTTTTAAAGGACAGACTTACCTCCCAGCAACCACTTCCGCACTGCTCCCGCTGAAACTGACTCACCAGCTATTCTCCCGCCGAAATCGACTGGCCTGCCCCTGCAAAGACAAGTGCTTTTAAAGGACAGACTTACCTCCCAGCAACCACTTCCGCACTGCTCCCGCTGAAACTGACTCACCAGCTGTTCTATCGCCGAAATCGACTCAATTATGATGCGATGAGGCAAGACTTAGGATGCATCGCATGGAGAGGAAAACTGCAGGGGATGGGCACAATGGAAATGTGGAGCTTGTGCAAGGAACTGCTACTGCGTGTCCTTGATAAGTATGTACCTGTCAGGCAGGGAGGAAGTGATCGAGCAAGGAAACGGTGGTTTACTAAAGCAGTCGAAACACTGGTCAAGAGGAAGGAGGAGGCTTATGTAAAGATGAGCCATGAACGTTCAGTTAGGGCACTCGAGAGTTAAAGGTTAGCTAGGAAGGACCTAAAGAGAGAGCTAAGAAGAGCCAGGAGGGCACATGAGAAGTCTTTGGCAGGTTGGATCAAGGATAACCCTAAAGCTTTCTATAGATATGTCGGGAATAAAGGACTGACTAGGGTAAGAGTAGGGCCAGTCAAGGACAGTAGTGGGAAGTTGTGCTGGAGTCCGAGAAGATAGGAGGTGCTAAATGAATATTTTTCGTCAGTATTCACACAGGAAAAAGACAATGTTGTCGAGGAGATTACTGAGATTAAGGCTACTAGACTAGAAGGGCTTGAGGTTCATAAGGAGGGGGTGTTAGCAATTCTGGAAAGTGTGAAAATAGATAAGTCCCCTGGGCCGGATGGGATTTATCCTAGGATTCTCTGGGAAGCTAGGGAGGAGATTGCTGAGCCTTTGGCTTTGATCTTTCAGTCATCTTTGTCTACAGGAATAGTGCCAGAAGACTGGAGGATAGCAAATGTTGTCCCCTTGTTCAAGAAGGGGAGTAGAGACAACCCTGGTAACTACAGACCAGTGAGCCTTACTTCTGGTGTGGGCAAAATCTTGGAAAGGTTTATAAGAGATAGGATGTATAATCGTCTGGAAAGGAATAATTTGATTAGAGATAGTCAACACGGTTTTGTGAAGGGTAGGTTGTGCCTCACAAACCTTATTGAGTTCTTTGAGAAGGTGACCAAACAGGTGGATGAGGGTAAAGCAGTTGATGTGTATATGGATTTCAGTAAAGCGTTTGATAAGGTTCCCCACGGTAGGCTACTGCAGAAAATACGGAGGCATGGGATTCAGGGTGATTTAGCAGTTTGGATCAGAAATTGGCTAGCTGGAAGAAGACAAAGGTGGTGGTTGATGGGAAATGTTCAGACTGGGGACCAGTTACTAGTGGTGTACCACAAGGGTCAGTTTTGGGGCCAATGCTGTTTGTCATTTTTATAAATGACCTGGAGGAGGGCGTAGAAGGATGGGTGAGTAAATTTGCAGATGACACAAGTCGGTGGAGTTGTGGCCAGTTCGGCCGAATGTTACAAGTTACAGAGGGACATAGATAAGCTGCAGCGCTAGGCTGAGAGGTGGCAAATGGAGTTTAATGCAGAAAAATGTGAGGTGATTCATTTTGGAAGGAATAACAGGACGACAGAGTACTGGGCTAATGGTAAGATTCTTGGCAGTGTGGATGAGCAGAGAGATCTCGGTGTCCATGTACATAGATCCCTGAAAGTTGCCACCCAGGTTGAGAGGGTTGTTAAGAAGGCATGCGGTGTGTTAGCTTTTATTGGTAGAGGGATTGAGTTTCGGAGCCATGAGGTCATGTTGCAGCTGTACAAAACTCTGGTGCGGCCGCATTTGGAGTATTGCGTGCAATTCTGGTCGCCGCATTATAGGAAGGATGTGGAAGCATTGGAAAGGGTGCAGAGGAGATTTACCGGAATGTTACCGAAAATTGAGGGCATTTAAAAGTTTATTGGATAAACATATGGATGATAATGGCATAGTGTAGGTTAGATGGCTTTTGTTTCGGTGCAACATCGTGGGCCGAAGGGCCTGTACTGTGCTGTATCGTTCTATGTTGCCTGGTATGGAGGGAAGATCTTATGAGGAAAGGCTGAGGGACTTGAGGCTGTTTTCGTTAGAGAGAAGAAGGTTAAGAGGTGACTTAATTGAGGCATACAAGATGATCAGAGGATTGGATAGGGTGGACAGTGAGAGCCTTCTTCCTCGGATGGTGATGTCTCGCACAAGGGGACATAGCTTTAAATTGAGGGGAGATAGATATACGACAGATGTCAGAGGTAGGTTCTTTACTCCGAGAGTATTAAAGGGCGTGGAATGCCCTGCCTGCAACAGTAGTGGACTCGCCAACACAAAGGGTATTCAAATGGTCATTGGATAGACATATGGACGGTAAGGGAATAGTGTAGATAGGCTTGAGAGTGGTTTCACAGGTTGGTGCAACATTGAGGACTGAAGGGCCTGTACTGCGCTGTAATGTTCTATGTTCTCATCCTTATGTTCAAATCACTCTATGGCCTTACGCTGGCATCTCTCTTTTCACCCCCACCTCTGTAACCCTCTACACCCCTCCAGCCCTATACCATTCTGAGGTCTGTTCACCCCAACTCTTGCCCGCACTCTCCCAGTTGCTGCAATTGTATAGAGCCATATGTGACTACACCTGGAGTATTGTGGTAAGTTTTGGTCATCTTACCCAAGAAAATATATACTTCTCATAGACTGGTGTAATTCCTGGGATGGTGGAGTTGTCCTGTGAGGAATGATTGAGGATACTCGACCTGTATTCTCTATAATTTAGAAAAATGAGAGGCAACCTCATTGAATCATACAAAATTCTTACAGGGTTCAATAGGGAAAGATGTTTTCCCTGGCTGGGGGTCTAGAAACGGGACACATCCTTAAAAAACGTGGCAGCCCTTTTAGGACTGAGATGAGGAGGAATTTATTCAGTCAGAGAGTGGTGAATCTTTGCAATTTTCTATCCCAGAGAGCTGTGGAGCTCTCTGTGGTCATTGAGTATGTTCAAGACAAGGATCAATAGATCTATACATAGTGAAATTATGAAGGGATGTGCCGATAGTACGGGTAAATGGCATTGAGATAGAAGATCAACCATTGTCTAATTGAATGGTGGAACAGATTTGAGGGGCTGAATAGCCGACTCCTGCTCTTTCTTATATTCCTGTAACTCTCTGTGAAATGCCCTGAGACATTTTTCTACAACGCTAAAGAAAGGCAAATTGTTTTTGTTGAGTCACAAAACCTTCAGTTTTGTGTCAAATTTAAGAATGCTGTACCTAAAATCCCTCAGCCTTCTACTGCTCCCCTTCAAGTATCTCCTCAAAACATATTCTGATCGTTCCCTTGGCCACCTTGGTTAACTCTCTTCCGCTCATTGCCCATGATTCAGCTCCACTCTTTGAAGCACTTCAGAATGTCATATTCCATGAAACCTTTGACAATAAAGGCAAATTGTTGTTTTGAGAATGTTTCATGCAATGTCAACTGTCTCTGTCACTAATATTCTGGTTCCATAGTAATGGGATAAATTAATAATACAGGCATTAAGACAGAAAATTTACCTTCTTGGCCACATTATTCAGAAGAGCAACAGTAGAGCAGTAATGGCTGGAGGTTCAAGGTGGCCAATGTCAAAATCTGAAAGGAAAAATTAATGAGAGTAACCTGGATATTTTTATTTTTGGTTCTTTCATTGAAAAGTACCATTAATTTTGGCTTCAAACTTGATTTGCTCTGTCAATAAACCACACTACCTTGTCCCCATATCCCTGTGCACTTTGAAGTACATATTTTTAAGAACCGTATAGTTGCACAAACTTGCCAGTTTCCACTTGTAATGGGGACATAACTGTCTGTAATAGTGTCTTTTTACCCTGCTGCAGAGGCTGCAGGGGGGGTTGGCGTTGCCAAACTTTATTCATTATTATTGGGCGGCGAATGTGGACAAGGTGCGGCGGTGGTGGGAAGGAGAAGGGGTAGAGTGGGTTAGGATGGCGGAGGAATCTTGTAAGGGGTCTTGTTTGAGGGCTATGGTGACGGTTGCGTTGCCAACGGCTCTGAGTAGGTATTCAGGGAGCCCAGTGATGCAGTCCACGCTGAAGATATGGAATCATGCGCACATGTTTTGGGGTTGTGAAAAATTGGGAAGATTCTGGGCGGGAGTGTTCACGGTCTTAGCCAAGATAGTGGAGGAGGGAGTGGACCCGGACCCTTTGGTGGCGGTATTTGGGGTTTCAGAGAAGCTCCCGGAGCTCATGGAGAGGAGGAAGGCTGATGTCATGGCTTTCGCCTCTCTGATTGCACAGCGCCAAATTTTGCTGGAGCGGTGGGCGGCATCGCCACCGGGGGTAGCAGCATGGTTGGGTGACCTGTACGACTTCCTGCGGTTAGAGAAGAAAAAGTATGAGTTCAGGGGCTCAGCAGGGGAGTCTGAGAAAAGGTGGGGGATGTTTGTGACTGTGTTTGAGGAGCTGTTCGTCGCAGGAGGGGGAGGGGCGGGGGGGTGGTGGGGAGGGGGGGGGGGGTGAAAAAGGAGGAAAATCTGTACAAACTGTATCGTTGATTGTTGGGAAGAATGTTTCCCGGGGTGTTTATTTGCTGTAACCTACTCTGATACAAGTTTGAATAAAATGCGCTTAAAAAAAAAAATATATAGTGTCTTTTATCAGATCAACGTTGAAAGTAAAAGTTTGCAACATCCAATACATCTTTGGCATAATAGTATAAAATGGTAACAAATGTATCAGTTCATGCCCCTGTATTCCAAGTGTTATTGCTTCCATGAAAGGTTTTCCCCTCTATAGCGAGGAAGGTGAGCTTGGAGAGTTTTGTCAGGGTGACTTTATAATATAGTGAATTTGACAGCATTTTATATTGTATTTGCAAATATGGGGTGGGTGGGGATCAAGGGAAGGGCAGGGCAGGGCATGTGTTCCCAAGCATCTTTGTTTCCATGAGAATGTTGGGATAGAGTTTCCGCTCTGGGGCAATCGGGAATTGTGCTTGAAATTGCAACGCTGAGATTATAGGCGCTTTTCACAGTAACTTCATTTGAAGCCTACTTGTGACAAGAAGCGATTTTCATTTCATTTCAATTCTAGTTTTGGCTGAAAATAGTAGGATCACATTTAAAATGGTATTTAAACCAGAGCAGTCAGGTGGCATTATTGAAATTAACCATTTTTGTTTTTCTTTCAATTAAAGTGCATTCTTTGTATTTAAAAGTGGTAACATGATAAAGTTTTATTAATACTGCTTTAAAAAGTGGGTTTATAATGAAAATTAAGCATTTTAGTAAGTGCCTTTCTAATCTTTCACCTGAGAGCAACGTGATTAAACTATAGTGAACTATTGAAGTTACATTGGTGTATGTATACCCATCAGTTTCTCATTGAAGAAGTGTTTTTTGGTGTGAAAAAACTTTGCCTGTACACACCCCACCTCCACTCCCCCTCAGATTGCAATTTCTATAAGCTTCCTGCTCAGTAGAATTTCATGATGCTGACCGGTGTTTTTTGGGGGTGGGGGACAGGGGGATGACTAGGGGGGGGAGGGACTAGTTTTGGGGGTGGGCCCTAATTCAGGCAAATTTAATCTTAAACCACCACAACAAATTGCAGATGACATGAGTATAAGCGGTTTTAACCCTTTAAATTCCCCCAATTTATTTGTGCTGATCGGACTGCTTTTAGCCCATATTGAGCTAATATAACATTATGTTTTATATAGAGTCCTAGAGATCTACAGCACAGAAAAAGCCCTTCGGCCCATCGCATCGGCACCAGCCAAAAACAACCACCTAACTATTCTAATCTCATTTTCCAGCACTTGGCCCAATGCCTCGGCATTGCAAGTGCGCATCTAAATACTTCTTAAATGTTATCCCAATATGTTATAATTTGTATTTTCAACGTGAATGTTACTGGAAAGGGAAGCATGTTGCCTGGATTTGTTTCACCTTACACTCATCAGGACAAATGCAAGAATGCCATATTTCAAACCATGAGCTTTCAGAGCTTGGCTCCTTCATCAGGAGGCTGCGCCCCGAAAGCTTGTGATTCCAAATCAACCTGTTGGACATTAACCGGGTGTTGTAAGACTGCTTACTGTGCCCACCCCAGTCCAACGCTGGCAATATTTCAAACCACCGCAACAATTTATACAACAGGATAAAAGGGGTGTTGTTGATTGGCAAGGCAACTCTGATTGGCCAAGGCATTGCCAATGATGAACTTCAGGCTCCCCATGTTTCATGGTACTTCAAAAAAGGTGCAAGGCTTTAACGTATTTCTGAAGTGCAAGGCGAAAAACCTACGCAATCTCTCTTTTTCAGCAATATTTAATTTCTGTGCTACCAAATTAGTGTTTATTTTCAACATAAAAATGTGCAGCCAAAGTGTATAATTTGTTGCTTGGTCATGTTTAGACACTGCCTCCATGGAAGTGGAGGATTTCCTATATCCTGCTTTTTTTGGTCCAGCAGCTGAAACTGACTAATATTAACTGGAGCCTTGAATAAATGAATTACAGGATGTGGCCCATATTATTTGGTATATTCTGAGGCAGAGTTCCAAAGTTGCACTATCTTCTGAGGAAAAAAAAATTCTCCTCATCTCTCTCCTATAAGAACTACCCTTAATTTTAAAACAGTACCTCCTGGTTCTGGACTCGCCCACAAAAGGAAATATCCTTTCCATGTCCCCTTGTCAATACCATTCAGGATCTTATATGCTTCGATAAAGTCACTCCCCACTAATCCTAGTGGAAAGGAATCCAGCCTTTCCAACTTGTCCTCCAAAGACAACCAGCTCATTCCTGGTATCAATCTAGTAAATCTCTTAGGGCAGCATGGTGGCGCAGTGGTTAGCTCAGCTGCCTCATGGCGCCGAGGTCCCAGGTTCAATCCTGGCTCTGGGTCACTGTCTATGTGAAGTTTGCACATTCACCCCGTGTTTACGTGGGTTTTGCCCTCACAACCCAAAAGTTGTGCGGGGTAGGTGCATTGGCCATGCTAAATTGCCCCTTAATTGGAAAAAAATTAATTGAGTCCTCTAAATTTATTTTAAAAATCTAGTAAATCTCTTGTGGACCACTTCCAACATGGGTGGTATGGTGGCACAGTGGTTAGCACTGCTGCCTCACAGCGCCAGGGACCTGGTTTCAATTCCGGCCTTGGGTGACTATCTGTGTGGAGTTTGCACTTTCTCCCTGTGTGGGTTTCCTCCCACAGTCCAAAAATGTGCAGGTGAGATGGATTGCACATGGTAAAATTGCCCCTTAGTGCCCAGGGATGTACAGGTTAGGTGGGGTTAGGATAGGGCGGGGAGTGGGTGTAGATATGGTGCTCTTTTGGAGGGTCAGTGCAAACCTTCTGCACCGTAGGGATTCTATGATTCTAACACTTGCATCCTTCCTTAAATAAGGAGACCAAATCTCAGATGCGATTTCACCAGCACCCTGTATAACTGAAGCACAACATCCTTGCTTATGTTTAATTCCTCTCACATTAAAGGACAGCATCACTTTAGCCTTCTTTGATTACATGCTGCACCTGCATACTAACGTTTTGTGACTCATCGAGAAAACCCAAGGATATCAAATGATGTTCAACATTCTGCTTCCTGCATTTCTTCAAACAAGTGCATTAGTCACTTGAGCAGACTAAAATTTATTTCATTCAAAACAGTCTTTTGTGAGATTTAATTTGCAGATATACTTTGAGTTCACTTTTGTCTTCATTCTATTGTCACGTGAATATTGTTCTGTAGTTCTGTGTCAATTACTTGATTTCCTCTTTACTAGAGTAGCTCATAGAACCAGCTGATGGACAAAACAAGGGCTTATCAACATGTGGCACATCTAGCAGATGGTGGCTGGTCGATCAGAGATGGTCATTGAATGACAGCGTCTGTATTCATGGCCTTGAGCAATGGGATGGTGTAGAATGGAGCCTTCTACTTTCCCACATGGAGAGAAGAAAGCAAGCTGGAGTCTAGTTTCCTGAAGATTTTCAAAAGCTGCTTTCCTGGGATTAATAGAACCTAGCAGTCATTCATCCACCTCCCCTCAATGCAGTATTGAGAATGCTGTGCACTCAAAGGTAACATCTCTTGGATGAGAATTGAACGAAGATCCCATGGCACTCTTCAAAGAAGAAATTAAAAATTCTCCTCTGTGACCTGTTCCATATTTAATAGCTCAATCAACACAAAAACAGAATTGATTATCTAATCATTATCACATTGCTGTTTGTGCAGCCTTGCTGTTCACAAATTGGCTCCTGTATTTCCTACAGATCAATGATGCTTGATTTTGTGCAAGACTCTTCAGAACACACTGGCGTCATGAGACACACTATCTAAGTGAAAAGCTTTTTCCCTTACTTAAAGGTAAACGTTCTTTCCTCTTTTCCTCATCTCCTCCAAACATTTTCCCCACCTGTCCTGTCCGCACTGACTGCTCCTTTCTTAGAGAATGCACCCCAGGTAGCTCCATCACTTTGTAAATTGTCTTGAATGTCCCAGCCAAGTGATCATACTTCATGTAAACTGGCAAGCAAGGGTAATTAACGGGGGCAGTTGTGCTTTCCATTTGGAGGGGGGGGGAGAGCAAAATTCAGCCATCTTCACAAAGGTACAGAAGTTAAAGAGACAACTCGCCATGGGCTCTTCTCACCCCTCGTATTGTTGATTGATACTTATTGAGTAGTACAGAGACCCAGGCCAGATACCAGGCGGCTTGGTTGTCCTTGGGGACCCTTGCTTGTACTTTCTTACATTTTAATGTGCAATAGAACAATAACCAAATAGTTCATTGCTTATCCTTCAGTGTAGCTATTGATGAATGCAACCATTGAGTCATACAAATTTAACAGTTCCTGTGATCTTCTCAGCTGATTGTTTCAGGCTAATTTCAAGCAGTAGATCAGTAGCCATTGCAACAGATTATAACATTGTAATATTGCATTTGCAGGATCACATTGCCATCACTGGCAGCTCTGCAACTGAATGATAGTGTGCTGGATCCTTTTGTGTTTCATTTTAAGATTTTAGTATTATCTATTCATCAAGAATTACTTAAATACCATCCTTGAAGTTTACACTTGTGTCATTATCTGCATTGCCTAATTGAAAGCATCATTATTGGGAGCAATGCTATGTGGTGAAATATCACCTTGGTATCAGGGAAGAACTTATAATGCATTTCATCCTCTGATCTGGCCAGTTTCCAGTTTGAATTGCATAACGAGAAAGATTGGGAAGCTCTAGGGTGAGGGAAACTTGAACTACTTGCTATGGAATATTATGTAAGAGTATTCTGTGGCCCTTTGATTCCAATGGCAGAGGAGCATTGGGTTACCTATCACCTTTCTGGTGATGCAACTGAGCCTGGAACAACTTGTGAAGGAGTGAAAACCGGGCGGGGTGAGGCAAGATATCAAAGTGTTGATTGTCTCTTGTAAAATCTCCTCTTGATAAATCTCCTTTTTCTTTGCAACTTTCTTTTTGCTCTTTGTGATCTGTAACCGTGTTTAGCCGTTGTGAGAAACCCTAATTTAGTTGCTTGACTGGAACAGATTCACCCATGAGGAGGCAAAGTGTATCGATGGGTGACTTGAAGGAGAATGTAGATTTAAATGCCCTACTTATAACAGTCTCATGTCCATGCCCTAGTAGCTTGTTAAAGCAAAGTGCATTTATTTTTTTGTTCTACCCAGGAGCATTGCTGTGAACTAACAATGGAACATTCCTAACGCTCCTAGTAAAAAAAAAAAGGAAGTCCCAAGTCCTATTTCTCACCGTGCTCTTTCTTGATGTCTTAAAAAAGTAGTCTCTGCAGTTATACAATTGAAGCTACCTTGTTTCATCCAGGGTTTGCATCCCCATTTCCTGTCCATGTTAGAAAATGCAAGTACATTTGGGATAAAAACTGAGAACAGAATCAGAGTTTGTTGCCATTTGTGTTGCTCGCACTCACTATTTCACCTTGTACAGTATCTGTGGGATCAGATCTGAGTTGGGATGGATGCTTCCAGGAAGGGCGAGGGGGAAAAAAAAAACTTTAATGTTACTGCTCATTAACTCCAATGACCAAGGCCTGAGGAGCTGTTTCTAATTTAAGCAAAATATGTTGCCTCAAGTCAACAGAAACTGAAATACAAGCAAATGATTTAAGTTGCTGATTCTTACGAAAGTGGCCCTTGGGACACTTTTGCTAAATATTAGATCCAAAAACAAGGATTTGGGACAGTGGAAAGAGATTTTAATTGCAGATGTTTTCACAACTTTGTTAAGGATGGGCTGTTTTGCTAATTGATGGGATGTCTCATATTTGGATTGGAACTGACTCTATCTCGAGCAACACGGCGGCGCAGTGGTTAGCACTGCTGCTTCACTGCGCCCAAGACCCAGGTTTGATCCCGGCCCCAGGTCACTGTCCGGCTGGAGTTTGCACATTCTCCCCATGTCTTCATGGGTCTCATCCCCACAGCCCAAAAAGATGTACAGGGTGGGTGAATTGGCCACGCTAAATTGCCCCTTAATTGGAAAAAATGGAATTGACTGATGCGACCATCAATTCACTCAAGGACTCGTGTCGGAGTAAAACAGTGGTTTTAATTAACTATCAACTTTGCCTGCCTGTGACTGGTACATACTGAGGACAGTCCCACAGGCCTGCTACTCTTCTACTCCTCCAAAGGGGCGGAGCCATGCGCGGAGCCCGTCATGCTCCAACATCACCCCCTGTGGGTGAAGCCATACAATGGCCCACAGATAAAATCCACAGAGTTAATACGCTGTGCGCTGTGACCGCCGAAGCACTGATGTTGCAGCCGCTTCAGGTGGCTGGGGAAGTGGGTCCGGTTCAGCCCCAGGGGTGGACTCCGGGAGCGGCTCTTCCTGAGCTTCATTCCTGCAGACTGGTGTGCCGGGTGGAAGGGAGCGCGGGAGCCAAATGGGCGCGGGGGCGCTGGGCATGGGAGAAAGAGCGGGGTACAGCGCGGGGGGTACTGTGGACGTAGTGGTGGCGGAGCCTGCGGGCGCAAGGTCTCGGAGGGAGATGGTATCCTGTCGACCATCGGGGTGCTCAACATATGCGTAGTGCATGTTTGAGTGCAGGAGCTGGATCCTCTCTTCCAGGGGATCGGTCTTAGGGGTCCGAACGTGTTTCCGGAGGAGAACCGGACCCGGTGTCATAGAATCATAGAATTTACAGTGCAGAAGGAGGCCATTCGGCCCATCGAGTCTGCACCGGCTCTTGGAAAGAGCACCCTACCCAAGGTCAACACCTCCACACCCAATCCCCATAACCCAGTAACTCCACCCAACACTAAGGGCAATTTTGGACACAAAGGGCAATTTATCATGGCCAATCCACCTAACCTGCACATCTTTGGACTGTGGGAGGAAACCCACGCACACACGGGGAGGATGTGCAGACTCCGCACAGACAGTGACCCAAGCCGGAATCGATCCTGGGATCCTGGAGCTGTGAAGCAATTGTGCTATCCACAATGCTACCGTGCTGCCCATAGCCTGTCATCAGCCAGAGTGGGAGCGAGGCCCCTGAGGGAGTCCCCCAGGGGAAAATAAACAAGCGGTCATGAGGAGTCTGGTTTGTGGCCGTGCAAAGGAAGGACCTAATAGCATGGAGCGCATCGGGGATGACTTCCTGCCAGTGGTAAACCGGGAGATTCCTGGACCGTAGGGTCAGTAGGACGGTCTTCCAGACCGTCACGTTCTCCCTCTCCACCTGTCCGTTTCCCCGGGGGTTGTAACTGGTAGTCCTGTTCGAGGCGATGCCTTTACTGAGCAGGTACTGACACAGTTCGTCACTCATGAATGACGAGCCCCTGTCGCTGTGGACGTAGTTGGGGAAACCAAACAGGGTGAAGTCACTGTGCAGGGCTCTGATAACAGTGGGGGTGGTCATATCGGGGCACTGGATGGGAAACGGGAGAACTCATCAATAATATTGAGAAAGTAGGTATTGCAACTATTCGAGGGGAGGGGCCCTTTGAAATCGATACTGAGGCGTTCAAAGGGCCGGGACGCCTTCACCAGGTGGGCCTTATCTGGTCGATAAAAGTGCGGTTTACACTCCGCACAGATTTGGCAGTCCCTGGTTACAGCTTTGACCTCCTCGGTGGAGTAGGGCAGGTTGCGGGCCTTGATATAATGGGCGAGCCGGGTGACCCCCGGGTGGCAGAGGTCGTCGTGTATAGCCCGTAGTTGGTCCTCTTGCGCACTGGCGCATGTGCCGCAGGACAGGGCATCTGGGAACTCGTTGAGCTTCCCAGGAGGATATACTATATCGTAATTATAGGTGGAGAGTTCGATTCTCCACTTCAAGATCTTATCGTTCTTGATTTTGCCCCGCTGCGTATTGTCGAACATGAAGGCTACCGATCGTTGGTCGGTGACGAGGGTAAACCTCCGACCAGTGAGTTAGTGCCTCCAGTGCCGCATGGCTTCCATGATAGCTTGAGGCTCTTTTTCGACCGAGGAGTGTCGAAGTTCAGAGGCGGTGAGGGTGCGTGAAAAAAACGCAACCGGTCTGCCTGCTTGATTGAGAGTGGCAGCTGGAGCGACCTCTGATGCGTCGCTCTCCACCCGAAAGGGGACGGACTCGTCCACTGCGCGCATCGTGGCTTTGGCGATGTCCGCCTTGATGCAATTGAATGCCTGGCGGGCCTTAGCTGCCAGAGGGAAAAGGGTGGCCTTAAATAGTGGGCGGGCTTTGTCCGCGTACTGGGGGACCCACTGGGCGTAGTAGGAAATAAATCCAAGGCACCTCTTGAGGGTCTTGGGACAATGAGGGAGAGGGAGTTGCAGGGGAGGGTGCAGGTGGTCAGGGTCGGGCCCTAGGACTCCGTATGGTGAATTTTTTTAAAAACTTCATTTTTACATGATGTGGGCTTCACTGGCTAGGCCAGCATTTGTTACGTAATTGCCCTTGAGACAGTGATGGTGAGCTGCCTTCTTAAACCGCTGTAGGTACACCCACTGATTTGTTAGGGAGGTGGTTCCAGGGTTTTGACCCAGTGAAGAAATGGCGACATATTTCCAAGTCAGGATGGTGAGTGACTTGGAGAGGTTCGGTGCAGACTCTATAGGCCGAATGGCCTCCCTCTGCATTGCAGGGATTCGAAGATCTGCTGCCCTTGTCCTTCTAGATAGTAGTGGTCTTGGGTTTGCAAGGTGCTGCCTAAGGAGCCTTGGTGAATTCCTACAGTGCATCCTGCTGACACTGTGGGTCTGTGATGGAGGGAGTGAATGTTTGTGGATAGGATGCCAATCAAGTGGGTTGCTGGTCCTGGGTGGTGTTGAGCTTCTTGAGTATGGTTGGAGCTGCACTCATCCAGCCAAATGGGAAATATTCCACTCCTGACTTATGCCTTGGGCAGGTTTGGGGCGTCAGGAGGCGGGTTACTTGCCGCAGGACTCCTAGCCTCTTATTGTCACAGTATTTGTATGGCTAGTCCAGTTCAGTTCTGCTCAATGGTAACATCCCCCAGGATATTTCATAGAATTTACAGTGCAGAAGGAGGCCATTCGGCCCATCGAGTCTGCACCGGCCCTTGGAAAGAGCACCCTACCCATGGTCCACATCTCCACCCTATCCCCATAACCCAGTAACCCCACCCAACACTAAGGGCAATTTTGGACACTATGGGCAATTTAGCATTGCCAATCCACCTAACCCGCACATCTTTGGACTGTGGGAGGAAACCGGAGCACCCGGAGGAAACCCACGCACACACTGGGAGAACGTGCAGACTCCACACAGACAGTGACCCAGCGGGGAATCGAACCTGGGACACTGGCGCTGTGAAGCCACAGTGCTATCCACTTGTGCTACTGTGCTGCCCTAGGATGTTCATCAGCGAACATCCCCACAACTGCACAGCTGACCTTGCGTTGGAAGGTCTTTGATGAAGCATCTGAAGATGGTTGGGCCTAGAACACTACCCTGAGGAACTCCTGCAATGATGTGCCGGTACTGAGATGACTGACCTCCAACAACCACAACCATCTTCTTTGTGCTAGGTATGACTTCCAACCAGTGGAGAGTTTCCAATTGACTACAGTTTAGTTAGGGCTCCTTAATGCTATACTCAAACAAATGCTGCCTTGATTTTCAGGGCAGTCACTCTCATCTCTGGAGATCAGTCTTTTGTCCACGTTTGGACCAAGGCTGTAATGAGGTAAGGAACGGAGTGACCCTGGCAGAATCCAAACTGAGCGTCCGTGAACAGGTTATTGCTAAGTGCCTCTTGATAGCACAGTGGTGATGACTCCTTCCATCACTTGACTGATGATTGAGAGTGGTCTGATCGAGCAGTAATTGCCCTGGTTGGATTTGTCCTGCTTTTTACATGGGCACTCTTCCACATTGCCGGGTAGATGCTGGTGTTGTAACTGTACTGGGACAGCTTGGCTAGGAGCATGGCTCTGGAGCACAAGTCTTCAGTATTATTGCCAGAATATTGTCAGGACCCACAGCCTTTGCTGAATCCAGTTCCTTCAGCAGTTTCTTGATTTCACTGGGCTGAATCGAATTGGCTGAACACTGGCATCTATGATGCTGGGGACCTCTGGAGGAAACCTCGATGAATCATGCACTCGGCACTCCTGGCTGAAGATCATTGCGAATGCTTCAACCATATCTTTTGCACTGATGTGCTGAGCTCCTCCATCATGGAGGATGGGAATATTTGTGGAGTCTGCTCCTCCAGTGAGTTGTTTAATTTTCCACCGCCATTCACAACTGGATGTGGTAGGGCTGCAGAGCTTAGACGAGATTCCATTTTTGGGCACCAAACCTCAGGCGAGAAAGAATTGCCTTCAGAAGGAGTAAAGCAAAGCTCCACCAGAATGATACCAAGACTTAAGAAGGTTAGTGTGAGGTTAATCTATACAACAGTTGCTTACATGACTTGAATTTAGAAGGGGTTGAGCAGTCATCTAGTAGAGATGTTTAAAATGATTGTGTAGATGTTGAAACTATTTCTCCTGTTGGCTAAGTTCAGAACAATGGGGCACAATCTTAAAATCTGAAATTTGCTTCCCAAAAGATTGCTGGTGCCGTGTGAAGTGAGACTGATTACCTCACTACAGTTCTGTTTTCAGATGAACTCCCAGATACCTAAAAGTATAAAGCATTGTTCAGAACGTTTATACAGTTAGGGAGGAGTCAACAACTGGGGTTCAGGCAGAATTTGGTATATTAATTTACGATTACATCACAAATGGAAAGGTCTGCTTTGCACTGTTCACATTAAATTAATTATTTGTGTGTGTATGTGTGTGTGTGGGGTTGACTCTTCCCAACACATACGAGATTTGGTGCTTTTAAAACATGAGCAGACTTTAAAATCTCGGTCTACAAGTCAAGGTGAATAAAGATAACTAAGTTTTCTGTCAGATTCTAGAGTGTGGGAGTTGTCATGATATCCACATTAACATATCATGGTGCAATCACACACACTGATGGACAGGCAGTAGGACCAAGCAGCACACACACAACATCGCAGCCAATCACCAGTGAGAGCACACGCACTATAAAACAGGGAACACCACAGTTCCCGCCCATTCTACCAGGAGATAGCTCAGAGCACAGAGCTCACAGTGTGCCACTCAGACATAGACCATGTGCTGAGTGCCTCACTAAGATAGTGATAGGGCTGGGTCCACAGGTTAGCTGGTGAAGCACGTACCCAAGCAGTTAGTTGTTACCGTTGTTTAGACAATAAAACAGAGTTGTACCATCTACAGCCGTGTTGGATCATTTGTGCAGCAGAACACCTAACACGACAGGAGTTAATTGCTTTTACTTTTTGTTACTAGATGTGAAGACATGAACTTTTTTTTTTACATAGCATTTAGTTTACCCATCAAGATAAATGCACTTTTATAAATAAAATGTCAAAAGTGGCAATACAGCGATCCAACAGCAACTCCTGCTAAACTATGTGCAACTGTGCCTGGTTCATTTACATCCTCCCACCATAATTCTAGCCAAGGGACAGTGCGAGTTAAGTATGACAAGTTTACATAGACATTTTCCATTTTATATATATATGGAGATAGAAATTTAATTGTCAACAAAACTTTCAGATGCCAGGTTTTTTTTAGACCACATGTGCTCCCCCAGGCACATAGAGTGCCGTCTTAAAAGGGTGACCAGAAGGGGCACGAGTGGAAAATTCATGCTCAAATTTCTTGTCCTCGGTAAATAAAAGTGCCCAAACACCACGCAGCACTTCCAACAATGAGATGTGCAACTCAGCTGTGTGGTTTCTGAAGGCCGAGGGGGACAAGGCTACAATCCACCACGTTTTGATGCAGCATTACATTTGGTTCTTAGAAATTAGTGTCCAGTAAATAGTATCTCTGCTCTATAAAAACCAACAGCTTCTGAATGCTTTAATCATCTGTTTTCTTACTACTTAATCAGTTCCTGTTTTAGTTTCCCTTCTTTTTTTAATTTTCTAGTTTGGGCTTTCAGTTTAGGTATTCTGACCTTTGCCCCATCTCCCCCAGTTTATTTTGTTCATAGAACATAGAACATAGAAAATACAGCACAGAACAGGCCCTTCGGCCCACGATGTTGTGCCGAACCTTTGTCCTAGATTAATCATAGATTATCATTGAATTTACAGTGCAGAAGGAGGCCATTCGGCCCTTTGAGTCTGCACCGGCTCTTGGAAAGAGCACCATACCCAAACTCAACACCTCCACCCAACACCAAGGGCAATTTGGACATTAAGGGCAATTTATCATTGGCCAATTCACCTAACCCGCACATCTTTGGACTGTGGGAGGAAACCGGAGCACCCGGAGGAAACCCACGCAGACACGGGGAGGACGTGCAGACTCCGCACAGACAATGACCCAAGCCGGAATCGAACCTGGGACCATGGTGCTGTGAAGCAATTGCGCTATCCACAATGCTACCGTGCTGCCCTTAAGAACAAATAAATCTACACTATATCATTTATTGTCATCCATGTACCTATCCAATAGCCGCTTGAAGGTCCCTAATGTTTCCGACTCAACTACTTCCACAGGCAGTGCATTCCATGCCCCCACTACTCTCTGGGTAAAGAACCTACCTCTGATATCCCTCCTATATCTTCCACCTTTCACCTTAAATTTATGTCCCCTTGCTGTTTTATACAAGAATTGGTTGCTAAGCATATTGCACAAGCTCTAGAGGTTCTCTTGGATCCTTTTTCTTCTAAATTCTTTGTTCTTAAAATGGGATGGGGGAAACAAAATTTGATCTTGTGTGCCAATGTCAAGGGCCAGTCAGCTGCAATTCCCAAATCCCCCACTTTCTCCCTCTGTGTACCCAAACAGGCGACGGAATGTGGCGACTAGGGGCTTTTCACAGTAACTTCATTGCGGTGTTAATGTAAGCCTACTTGTGACAATAAACATTATTTTATTTATTTATTTATTTTTAGTCAGGTGTGCAATTTCAACATAATAATATAGGTATGATGGCTATCTGTGATCGCTAGTACTTGCCCAAGTTCTCACTCACTGTTTCCAACTTGCAAACAATTAATGTTAAACTGATGGAAAGGTTTCGCCTTCCTTCCCTTTAGACAATAGCAATTTTCCAGCCCCAAGCTACAAGTATTTATACTAGCGAGCTTTAGAAAATTACAACTGCTGCATCTGCGATTATTCTCCTTTTGTAATAATTCCTTTTATAATTTGGAAACCATCTGATTCCAGAGATTTTTCCACTTTAAAGTGTCATTTTTATTTTCACTGTTTTATTTAGCTTGTGCTAAATCCACAAAGCATTTCTTTTGAACTATTTTTAGATTCAATTGTACCTCTGGTGTTTATGATCTTTGCGGTGGAAAACACCAGTGGGATGCCTGAGCTCCAGGAGGATCAGGGGGTAGAGGTGAGTGCAGTGACCATTACTGAGGAGAAGGTTGTGGGGAAACTCAAAGGTCTGAACGTGGATAAGTCACCTGGACTGGATGGACTACACCCCAGGGTCCTAAAAAAGATAGCTGAGGAGATTGTGGAGGCATTGGGGGTGATCTTTCAGGAATCACTGGAGGCAGGAAGGGTCCCAGAGGACTGGAAAGTAAGTAATGTAACACTGCTATTTAAGAAGGGAGTGAGGTAGAAGATGGGAAATTATAGGCCGATTGGCCTGACTTTGGCCATTGGCAAGATGTTAGAGTCCGTTATTAAAGATGAGATCGCGGATTACTTGGAAGTGCACGATAAACTAGGACTGAGTCAGCACAGCTTCGTCAAAGGGAGGTCATGTCTGACAAATCTGTTGGAGTTCTTTGAGGAGGTAACAAGGAAGTTAGACAAAAGAGAACCAGGACGTGATTTATTTGGATTTCCAGAAGGCCTTTGACAAGGTGCCGCAGAGGAGATTGTTAAATAAGTTAAGAGCCCATGGTGTTAAGGGTAAGATCCTGGCATGGATAGAGGATTGGTTGACTGGCAGAAGGCAGAGAGTGGGGTCTTTTTCAGGATGGCAGCCAGTGACTAGTGGTGTGCCTCGGGTCTGTGCTGGGACCACAACTTTTCACAATATATATTAAAGATTGGAAGATGGAACTGAAGGCACTGTTGTTAAGTTTGCAGATGATACAAAGATATGTAGAGGGACAGGTAGTGTTGAGGAAGCAGGCGGGCTGCAGAAGGATTTGGACAGGCTAGGAGAGTGGGCAATGAAGTGGCAGATGGAATACAATGTGGAAAAGTGTGAGGTTCTGCTCTTTGGAAGGAGGAATCTAGGCATGGACGATTTCCTAACTGGGGAAATGCTTATGAAATCAGAAGCACAAAGGGAGTTGGGAGCCCTTGTTCAAGATTCTCTTCAGGTTAATGTGCAGGTTCAGTCAGCAGTTAAGAAGGCAAATGCAATGTTAGCATTCATGTCGAGAGGGCTAGAATACAAGACCAGGGATGTACTTCTGAGGCAGTATAAGGTTCTGGGTAGACCCCATTTGGTGTTTTGTGAACAGTTTTGGTCCCTGTATCTAAGGAAGGATGTGCTCGCAAACGTCCCATCGATGAACAGGTCCCCCATTCGTCTAATCCCTGCCCGATGCCAGCTCCGAAACCCCCCATCCATCCTTCCCGGGACGAACCGATGATTCTCCCGAATCGGGGATCAAACCGAGGCTCCCACCTCGCCCCTGTGTCGCCTCCATTGCCCGCAGATCTTCAACATTGCCGCCACCACCGGACTCGTGGTGTACCTTGTCGGCGAGAGCGGCAGCGGTGCCGTCGCCAGCGCCTTCAGGCTCGTGCCCGCACAGGACGCCATCTCTAACCTCTTCCACGCCGCCCCCTCTCCGTCCATTATCTACTTACGGATCATCGCCACATTGGCTGCCCAATTATAGCTGCACAAATTCGGCAGCGGCAGCGCCAGCACCCCCTTCCTGTCCCTGCTACGCTCCAGAAACACACTCTTCACCCTCGGGGTCTTATTCGCCCACACAAAACCCATGATGCTCCAACTTACCCGTTTGTAAAAGGCCTTGGGGATCATAATGGGAAGGCACTGGAACACAAAGAGAAACCTCGGGAGGACCGTCATTTTGACCGACTGCACCCTACCCGCTAGTGAGAGTGGCAACATATCCCATCTTTTAAAATCCTCCTCCATCTGCTCCACTAACCGCGTCAAATTGAGCTTGTGCAGGGCCCCCCAACTCCTAGCTACTTGGATCCCTAGGTACCGGAAGCTCCTTTCCGCCCTCTTCAGCGGTAGTTCGTCTATCCCCCTTCCCTGGTCCCCTGAATGCACCACAAAGAGCTCGCTCTTCCCCACGTTGAGTCCCCAAAATCCCTTAGGATCCGCATGACCGCCGCCATCCCCTCCACTGGATCTGCCACATACAGCAACAGGTCGTCAGCATACAACGACACCCGGTGTCTCCTCTTCCCCCCCCCCCCCCCCGGACCAGTCCTGGACTCCCTTAGTGCCTTGGCCAGAGGCTCAATTGCCAGTGCAAACAACAAGGGGGACAGGGGGCACCCCTGCCTCTTCCCCCGGTACAGTCGAAAGTACTCCGACCTCCGCCGATTCGTAGCCACACACGCCACCGGGGCTCTATATAGCAGCCTGACCCAGCTGCTGAACCTCTCCCCGAACCCAAACCTCCGCAACACTTCCCAAAGATACTCCCACTCCACCCAGTCAAAGGCCTTCTCCGCGTCCATAGCTGCCACTACCTCCGCTTCCCCCTCCACCGGGGGCATCATAATCACATTGAGGCGCCTCCACACATTTGTATTTAATTGCCTACCCTTCACAAATCCCGTCTGGTCCTCATGGATCACCCCCGGGACATAGTCCTCAATTCTCGTAGCCAGCATCTTTGTCAGCAACTTAGCATCAACATTGAGGAGCGAGATCGATCTATACGACCCACATTGCAGTGGATCCTTGTCCTGCTTCAGGTTCAAAGAACTCAGCGCCCTATACATTGTCGGGGGCAAGGTCACCCTCCCCTCCCTCGCCTTATTGAAAGTCCTCACTAGCAACGGGCCCAGCAGGTCCACGTATTTCCTGTAGAATTCAACCGGGAACCCATCCGGCCCCGGGGCCTTCCCCGCCTGCATGCTCCCCAATCCTTTAACCAGCTCCTCCAGCCCAATCGGCGCCCCCAAACCAGCCACCTCCTCCTCCTCCACCCTCGGGAACCTCAGCTGATCTAAGAATCGTCGCATCCCCTCCTCCCCCGCTGGGGGCTCAGACCTGTACAGATCCCCATAGAAGTCCCTAAATATCTCGCTTATTCTCACCGCACTCCGCACCGTATTCCCCCCTCTATCCTTAACTCCACCAATCTCCCTCGCTGCCTCCCTCTTACGAAGCTGGTGTGCCAGCATCCGACTCGTCTTCTCCCCATACTCATATGTCGCCCCCTGCGCTTTCCTCCACTGTGCCTCTGCTTTCCCTATGGTCAACAGGTTGAACTCCGTCAGGAGGTTCCGTCGCTCCCTGAGTAGCCCCTCCTCGGGGACCTCTGCATACCTCCTGTCCACCCTTAAAATCTCCCCCACCAACCTCTCCCTCTCCCTCCCCTCTCCTCCCTGTGGGCCCTAATGGAGATTAGCTGTCCCCTGACCACCGCCTTCAGCGCCTCCCGGACTACCCCCACCTGCACCTCCCCGTTGTCGTTGGCCTCCAAATATCTTTCAATGCACCCCCGCACCCGCCCGCACACCACCTCATCCGCCAACAGTCCCACATCAAGGCGCCACAGCGGGCACTGGTCTCTCTCCTCCCCCAACTCCAGCTCCACCCAATGAGGAGTGTGGTCCGAGATGGCTATGGCCGAATATTCCGTTCCCTCCACTTTCGGGATTAGCGCCCTACTCAAAATGAAAAAAATCTAACCGGGAGTAGGCTCTATGGACGTGGGAAAAGAAGGAAAATTCCCTGGCCAGCGGCCTGACAAACCTCCATGGGTCCACGCCCCCCATCTGGTCCATAAATCCCCTGAGCACCTTGGCCGCAGCCGGCCTCTCATCCGTCCTGGACCTAGAGCGGTCCAGTGCTGGGTCCAGCACCGTGTTGAAGTCCCCCCCCCCCCACCCCCATTATCAATCTTCCTACCTCCAGATCCGGAATCCGACCCAGCATGCATTTCATAAATCCGGCATCATCCCAATTCGGGGCATATACGTTCACCAGTACCACCCGCACCCCCAGCAACCTACCATCACATATCAGCTCACCAGCACATATCGACCTCCATTATCCACTACAATATTAATTGCCCCAAACGACACCCGCTTCCCCACCAGTATTGCAACCCCTCTGTTCTTCGCATCCAGCCCTGAATGAAAGACCTGCCCTACCCATCCCTTTCTCAGCCTAACCTGATCTGCCACCTTCAAATGTGTCTCCTGGAGCATAACCACGTCTGCCTTCAGTCCCTTTAAGTGCGCGAACACCCGGGCCCTCTTGACTGGCCCGTTCAGGCCCCAGCCTGAACCTTGGCCGCAGCCGGCCTCTCATCCGTCCTGGACCTAGAGCGGTCCAGTGCTGGGTCCAGCACCGTGTTGAAGTCCCTCCCCCACCCCCATTATCAATCTTCCTACCTCCAGATCCGGAATCCGACCCAGCATGCATTTCATAAATCCGGCATCATCCCAATTCGGGGCATATACGTTCACCAGTACCACCCGCACCCCCAGCAACCTACCATCACATATCAGCTCACCATCACATATCGACCTCCATTATCCACTACAATATTAATTGCCCCAAACGACACCCGCTTCCCCACCAGTATTGCAACCCCTCTGTTCTTCTCATCCAGCCCTGAATGAAAGACCTGCCCTACCCATCCCTTTCTCAGCCTAACCTGATCTGCCACCTTCAAATGTGTCTCCTGGAGCATAACCACGTCTGCCTTCAGTCCCTTTAAGTGCGCGAACACCCGGGCCCTCTTGACTGGCCCGTTCAGGCCCCTCACATTCCAAGTTATCAGCCGGATTGGGGGGCTATCCCCCCCGCTGACTAGCCATCTCCTTTTCTAGGCCAGCCACGTGCCCGCGCCTCCCACACCCTCCAGTCCCCCAGGCGCCGGACCCCCGCCCCGACCACCTCTCCTACTTCCAGCTCCCCTTTGGCCAATGCAGCAGCAACCCTGTTCCCCCCCCCCCCCCCCCCCCCCCTCCCTCCGCTAGATTCACATCTAGCCATTTTGCTCCCCCCATAACACTCTCGTAAGTCAGCTGACTCCTGCTGACCCCGGCCTCTCCCGCCATTCCATCGACCTCCCAGTGTGAGAATCCCCCCTCCCCTTGGCAGTCAGTGTGCACTCCTCTCCAGCACGGGCCCACCCCCGTCCTTCCCTAACGCGGGAAAAAGCCCGCGCTTTCCTGAACTGGCCCTGTCCCCTCTGGCGCAGCTCCTTTTTGCGGCCTTACCCCAACTCCCATCCCCGGGCCTCCGCTCCCCCTCTTCCTCCGTGGGGGCCTGCCCCTCCAACACCGACGCCCACACTCTCCCACATCAAATCCATTCACCCATCCCCACCAGCACTCCAACCAAAAGAACATTCCCCAAATGTAATAAACACAGTGAACACAGTAAACGTCCCCCCACGACAAACCCTCAATTTGAGTCCAACTTTTCAGTCTGTAAACAGTTCCATGCCTCATCGGGCGTTTCAAAATAGTGGTGCCGATCTTGGAACGTGACCCACAATCGCGCTGGCTGCAGCATACCGAACTTCACCCCATTCCGATGGAGCACCGCCTTAGCCCGATTGAAACCAGCTCTCCTCTTAGCCACCTCCGCACTCCAATCTTGGTAAATTCAGATCTCCGTGTTCTCCCACCTGCTGCTCCGCTCTTTTTTGGCCCAGCTCAGGACACACTCTCTGTCCATAAAGCGGTGGAACCGCACCACTACAGCCCTTGGCGGCTCGTTGGCTTTGGGTCTCCTTGCCACGACCCGATGAGCCCCATCTATCTCCAGGGGCCTCGGGAAAGCTCCCGCGCCCATCAGCGAATTGAGCATCATGCTCATATATGCCCCATCATCGGGCCCCTCCACTCCTTCAGGGAGACCCAGAATCCGAAGAGTCTTCCTCCTCGACCTATTCTCCAGGTCCTCGAATTTTTCCGCCCACCTCTTGTGCAGCACCTCGTGCGCCTCCGCTTTCACCGCCAGGCCCAAGATCTCATCCTCGTTCTCCGAGGCATTTTGCCGCACCTCCCGGATCGCCGCCCCTTGGGCCTTCTGGGTCTCCACAAGCTTCTCAATCGCCGCCTTCGTTGGCGCCAGCATTTCTGTCTACAGCTCCTCAAAGCAGCGTTTAAGAAACTCCTGCTGCTCCTGCGACCACTGCGCCCATGCTCCACCCGTCACCATCTTGCTTTTCCTCCCTCGCACTTTTCGCTGCCCCAAGATCACTTTGTTCACCGCTCCACTCCTGGTCCAATCCATATAATGTCGGAGGGACCCTGCTGTCACCTTCCCACACTGGAAGCTGTCGAACAATTGCCGTTGGGGCCACTCTGGAGACCCCAAAAGTCTGTTCCCGGCGGGAGCTGCCGAACGTGCAACCTACCTAGGCATAGCCGCAACCGGAAGTCGAAATATCACTTAAGGCAAGCAGCCTGTAGCTTTAATTCAAGCACAAGAATTTGGAAGGTTGTGCTGGTCTAAACTGGTGATTGCCGACTGGCCGGTGTCAGTGAGGACTTGGTTTGATTGATTTGGCTGGTGGCCAATGAATGGGTCCAGAGGGATGTGCTCTTGCCTGGAAAAAAGGTGGTGAATGGATCTGATCCCACTGGTATGGTTTTCAAAGTCCTCAAGTCTTGAGTTTGCTTTCTTTTTTGATCTCTGCCAGCCGGTGAAAAGACCCAACTAATTCTCTCCAGAAGGCCACTGTGAGGGCCGACTCACTCTCCAAAAAGCCTCTGGGTTCTCTCCTGGAACTGCAGAGGCCTGAAGTCAAACCATGAGCTGAAAGCAGGGTTTGACATAAGGTAAGAGGCCTGAATGTGAGCCTTGAGCTGAAGGCCCAGATGAGAAATAAGGTGCCTCTCCAGAAAGCGTGCTGCCTATGAATACTGTATTTTCTAAACTACAGGGACCGTGAATTAATGAATCATCAAAGAAGACCATTACCAATTGAAAACCAAAGGGCGAGATTCACCGATATTGAGACCAAGTGTTCGCGGCGTCGTGAACGACAGCGGGAACAGAGCCCGGGCACGACCTATTCTGGCCCCCACAGGGGGCCAACACGGCGCTGGAGTGGTTCGCGCCATTTCAGCCTCCTTCCGCGGCGCCAAATGGGCGCCACGCCAACCCACGCATGCGCAGTTGGGCCGCGCGATCCTGCGCATGTGCGGGGAACTTCTTACGCGCTCCGGCCCCGAACCAACATGGGGTCGTGTTCAGGTGGGCCCCGATCGCGGGCCAGGCCCCCCCCCCCCCGGTGAAGGACCCCCCCCCCCCCCCCCACACAGGCTGCCCCCCCCCCCCAGGCGTTCCCGCAGAGTTCCTGCCGGCAGCGACCAGGGGTGAATGGCGCCGGCGGGACTGTTATTTTGTTCGCCGGCCGCTCGGCCCATCCGGGCCGGAGAATCACCGCACGCCGTTTGCGGCGATTCTCCAAGCGGCCCGGCGCGATTCTCGCGGCACTGGTTTCGAGGAGGGTGGGAGAATTGCATACGGGTGTCGGGGGGGCGTGGTGCGACTTGTGCGCCGCCCCGGCCATTATCCCACCTGGAGTGGGGGGGGGGGGGGGGGGAAATACCGCCCAAAGACTCTAATCTGCAAACTTGGTGTGAAGAAAGTGTGCTAAGGCTCTTACTTTGGTCTTTCATCTTTATTATTTTTCACCCTTTTCCTCCTTCTGTGTTTCTCTGTCTTGTGTATGTAGGTAGAGAGTGTGACATTTCAAGTGGATAGTAGGTATTAGCTTGCCGTTATCAGTTGTATTTACTGCATATTTCATGATAGTTCTTGGTATAAACAGTAATCGTGTTTAACGACACAGTAGCATAGCGGTTAGCATTGTTGCTTCACAGTGCCAGGGACCCGCGTTCGATTCCCGCCTTGGTGTCACTGTGTGGAGCCTGCACGTTCTCCGCGTGTCTGTGTGGGTTTTCTCTGGGTGCTCTGGCTTCCTCCTCCAAGTATCGAAAGACGTGCTTGTTAGGTGAATTGAACATTCCGAATTCTCCCTCCGTGTACCCGAACATGCGCCAGAGTGTGGCGACTAGGGGCTTTTCATTGTAGTGTTAATGTAAGCCTACATGTGACAATAATAAAGATTATTATTGTTGTTAACTTACCAACCTGGCGCCTGTAGTTAGTGGACAGCCAAGGTCCAAAGACTTTGGGTATTTTTATAATAATTATTGGTTAATTCACTTGTGTTGTGACTCCGGGGCGTGTAGGGCTGAAATTGACCATGCACTAGCCCAGGGTGTAGTAACAAAATTATTCCTGTTAGCTTTGATTTTCTTAGCATGTTGTCTTTTACACACTGCATTTTTTGGATCTCATGCCATCTTGATTGTATCCCCTCAGTGCTTTTATCGCGCTTGTTTATTCACATGGTTTGTATTTTTCCTTCAATTTGTGGAAGGGATTACCTTTTGGTAGTCTCTTGGCTCATTTGCATTGTACAAATTACTTGTTTGAATATTTCCTGTTCTTTGATTCTGGTTTTACTTGTTAATAGTCCAGCCCAGTTTACTCGTCATACTATTTCTCATCCATCAAAGTTGGCTGTACTTCAATTTAAATCTTAGTTTTGACTCTCCCTTCTCCCCTCAAGCATAGTGATACATTCCCGTACCAGCCTCCCCGAACAGGCGCCGGAATGTGGCGACTAGGGGCTTTTCACAGTAACTTCATTGAAGCCTACTTGTGACAATAAGCGATTTTCATTTTCATTTCATTTCATTCACTTGTATTATTTTCAAGGTGACCATTTAAGGTCAGTTTGTCAACCCATATAATTCTTCTCCTAGCCCTCTCTTTTCCAGAGAAAAGAACACTGGCCTGCTCCATCTGTCCTGATAGTTGCATCCTCTTAATTCTGGTAACATCCTTGTACGTCTTTTCTGCACCTTCTCCAGTGCTTTAATTTCCTTAGTAGTATAGAGGCAAGTACTGTACCCGTGTGGTCTAACCAGGAGTTTGTAGAAATTCCTCTAATAATAAACCCCAGCACTTTGTTTGCATTCTTCACAGCTTATTAACCTTTTGTGTATCTGTATTCCCAGATCTTTGTTCCACTATTCCTATTAGTTTCTTAACTTGCAAGGAATAAGTGCCCTCCTTATTCCTCTTCCCAAAATGAACTACCGGTATTTGGAGCGCAATTTGCCATTTCTCTGACACTTTCCGTGTTTTTTTTGACTTGCTGTGCTCTGATGCATTCATATGCAAACTGCGACACTATGCCTTAATTTCTGAAGGTAAATAAATTTTATAAAAGGTGAACAGCAGCAGTACCAGATGGATCCCTGTCAAACACCACTTCCCCTCTCTGCCAGTCCAAAAATCTTCCATTAACTTCTGTCCTCTTTTTAAAATTTTGTAGCCACTGTTCAATCCATGCTACCACCTGATTCCACACCCTGATGTTTGTCGTGAGCCTGTTATATGGCAACTTTTCGAATGTCTTCTGGAAGTACACCACGTCCATTCGATAAGGTTGGTTAAAACATGATCTATCTTTTTGAAATTATTGTCGTAGAAGTCGTTGAATCCTTACAGTGCAGAAGGAGTCCATTCGGCCCATTGAGTCTGCACCAACCCAATTTAAACAACACTCCACCCATGTTCCCCCCCCCCCCCCTCCCCCCCCCTTTCCACACTGCCCTATCCCCATAGCTCCATCACCTAACATTCCTGTCTGCTAAGGGGCTCCTGTACACTAAGCGGCAATTTAGCATGGCCAATCCAGCTAACCGGACACCTTTTGAACTGTGGGAGGAAGCCAGAGAGCGTGCAAAATCCACGCAGACACCGACGCAAGGCCAGAATTGAACAGGCGCTGTGAGGCAGCACAGATCACCACTGCCACATGTAACATTTTATATGTTAACAACAATCAAACAATAACACGTGTACCAACGACCGCAACAAATATATTAAAACAACAATTATAACCACCCTCCCATCAAAAGCTAACCAGATCCTTGAAATGCAATATAACAGTTACCATCTACGATAGAACTGTCTATTGCTTCTCACACTGACCCTCTCAAGGCGCAAGAACTCTGTCAAATCATCCAGCCACTCTGCGGCACTGGGATGTGTCGCCTGCCTCCAGCTAGCAGAATCCACCGCCGAGCCAAAAATGATGCAACGGCCAGAGCATCTGCTATCACTTTTGTCCTCAATTCGGGCCGCTTTGACACCCCAAATAACGCTACCAATGGGCAGAACTCCAAGTCCACATTTAAAATTGCCGATATGGTGTTGAATCAAAACCCCCAGAAATCCATGTAGCATTCACCTTGTGGAGAGGGTCCTCCACACCTCCTCCTCCAAAACTGGACCCAGCTCCTCCTCCTCCCTGACTTTCACCTCCCCCACTAAAACCTGCTTATCTCCCATGATCTGACCACATAACCTGGACGTACCAATCTCCTCCGACCCTGCACAGGGGAGAATCCATTCCAGCAAGGTGGATGGCGGCACTGTGGAAATAACCACCGGATTTGACAAATACTCCGCTGGAACAAACAGTAGAGAGGCCTCTAGACACACTTGCATGACTCCCAACTCCATCTGTATACAGGTAATCTCTGGTCCCTGAACCAATCTAACACATTCTCCGCATTGGCTGCCCAATAGTAAAACAACAGGTTCTGCAGTGCCAAACCCCCCCGCCCCCCCCCCCCCCCCCCCCCCCGCCCTCCTCCCACTTGCCTCTCCCTCTGTAAGACCCTCTCCGAATCAGAGTCGTTTACCCCGCCTATATAAACCCCATTATGAGCTGCTCCAGCCCTGGAAAAATGCTTTGGGCAGGAAAACCAGAAGGCAGTAAAAGAAAGAAACGAATCGTGGAAATAGATTTTCTTAATCGCTTGCACCGGCCCACCAGAGACAATGGATGCTGTCCCATTTCTGCAAATCCCCCCATACCCTATTCGCCACAATGAACACCCTTGGTGATCAGAAACTGAACTGGACTAGCCATATTAATACTATGGCCACCAGGGCAGGTCAAAGGCTAGGACTCCTACGGCAAGTAACTCACGTCCTGACCCCACAAAGCCTGTCCACCATCTGCAAGGCACAAGTCAGGAGTGTGATGGAATACTCTCCACTTGCCTGGATGAGTGCAGCTCCAACAACACTCAAGAAGCTCAACACCATCCAGGACAAAGCAGTCAGCTTGATTGCTTTCCCTTCCCCAAGGTTCTTTCGACAGTACCTTCCAAACCCACGACCGCTACCAGCTAGAGCAGCAGATACATGGGAACACCATCATCTGGAGGTTTCCCTCCCAGTCATTCACCGCCCTGACTCAGAAATATATATCACCGTTCATTCACTGTCTCTGGGCAAAATCCTGGTATTCCCTCCTGAACAGCCCTCTGGGTGTACCGACACTTTGGGGACTTCAGTGGTTCAAGATGGCAGCTTGCCACCACCTTCTGAAGTTCAACTAGGGATGGGCACTAAATCCTGGTCTAACCAGCGATGCTCAAGTCATATAAATTAATTTTTTAAAAGTGCAGTTCAGCTTAAAGTAAAGACCCCCCACCCCCACAATTTCTTTGCACTTGTCCGAGGCCCTCAAGGCAATTGCCAATCGCTCAATCGCCAATGCGAACAACACCAGAGACATAGGACAACCCTGCCTTGTTCCCCTGTGCAAACTGGAGGACCCCAAACTTATGGTGTTAGTTTGCACACCAGTCGACGGTGCTTCATACAACAGCCACACACATAACACAAACCCAGGACCAAACCCAAACTTATCCAGAACCAGAAACCAGTATTTCCAGTCAACCCTGTTGAAGGCCTTTCATGCATCCAAAGACACAATTATCTCCAGGCTCTGGCCCCACCACTGGTGCAACAACCACATTGCGTAACCGCCTCACGTTTTACGACAACTTCCTATGGTTCACAAAGCCCGTCTGATCCTCCCCCACAACCTCCGGGAGATACGGCTCCAACCTTAGCGCTAAAACCTTGGCGAGAAGTTTTGCATCCACATTAAGCAGAGAGATTAGCGTGTACGACCCACACTCTTGTTTCCTTTTCCTTCTTTAGAAGGAGGGAAATGAAAGCCTGCCTCAACATCTTGCGAAGGGAACCCCGTGCCAATGAGTCATTAAACACCCTCAACACCATGATGCACTATCACTTACGACGAGACGAGAGTAGAGAGTAATCGAGGCTTTATTACACAGAGATGTGTGGCCTCCTACAGCTGCTGCCGAAATGGCTGCAGTTCGGAGAGCACACACATTTATATTCCGCCTACTGGGCGGAGCCAGCAGGCAGGGATCTACCCCCGTACCTGTAGTACAGGGGCCTTACCGTAATACCCTCGTATGCAGTGCAGTATATACAATATAATATAACAGTGGTGATTACCACATTCACCCCCTGTTAAAAATGAGTCCAGCGGGGGTGGTGGAAAACTATTTACGTACAGGTTGTCATTAAAATTTCAGAGAAGGTTACAAATTTAAACGGTCGGGCGCCTTGATCCGTGTTTGAGAGCGCTGCAGTACTGGTGGCGAGTCAGGCGTCGGCTCGGTCGTCGGTGACTCTGGGAGCGTGTCGACATCCTCTTCATCCCCGGGTGGGACCAAGGGGAGGATGGATTGTCCTGGAGCGGGGGCTGTGGTGGGGTGCGCTGGGGGAAGGGATCGTGATACCGGGCCAGAGGGGGGCAGGGAGGGAGGGAGGGAGGGGGGACCCAGCTGGTGCCAGGTCCCTGAGGGAGACTGTGTCTTGGCGGCCGTCGGGGTATGCTACGTACTGCGGGTTTGTGTGGAGTAGCTGTACCCTCTCAACCAACGGGTCCGCCTTGTGCAACCGCATGTGCTTGCTGAGGAGAACGGGTCCTGGAGCTGCCAGCCACGTTGGGAATGAAACCCCAGAGGTGGACTTTCTGGGGAAGGCAAAGAGATGTTCAAAGGGGGTTTCGTTGGTCCCGTGCACAGGAGTGACCGAATGGAGTGAAGGGCGTTGGGGAGGACCTCCTGCCAGCGGGAGGAAGGTAGATTTCTGGACCGTAGGGCCAGCTGGACGGCCTTCCAGACCGTCCCATTCTCCCGCTCCATCTGCCCGTTTCCCCGGGGGTTGTAGCTGGTCGCCCTGCTTGAGGCAATGCTCCTGTTGAGCAGGTACTGGCGCAGCTCATCTCTCATAAATGAGGATCCCTGATCGCTGTGGACGTAGGCGGGGAAACCAAACAGAGCGAAGATGGTGTTGAGGGTTTTGATGACGGTGGCAGACGTCATATCGGGGCATGGGATGGCGAAGGGGAATCTGGAATATTCGTCGACCACATTGAAAAAATACGTGTTGCGATCGGTGGAGGGGAGGGAACCTTTGAAGTCTACGCTGAGGCGTACAAAAGGACGGGAGGCCTTCACCAGGCATGCAGGGTCTGGCCAGTAGAAGTGCAGTTTACACTCCGCGCAGACCTGGCAGTCTCTGGTGACAGCCCTGACTTCCTCGATGGAGTAGGGCAGATTGCGGGCCTTTATGAAGTGATAAAAGCGGGTGACCCCTGGGTGACTAGAGATCGTCGTGCAGGGTCCGGAGTCGGTCCACTTGTGCGCTGGCACTTGTACCTCGGGACAGGGCATCGGGGGGGCTCGTTGAGCTTACCGGGGCGATACAAAATCTCGTAATTAAAGGTGGAGAGCGCGATTATCCTCCGCAAGATCTTATCATTTTTGATCTTACCCCGCTGTGTGTTGTTAAACATGAAGGCAACCGATCGTTGGTCTGTGAGGAGAGTGAATCACCTGCCGGCCAGGTAATGCCTCCAGTGCCGCACAGCTTCAACGATAGCTTGGGCATCCTTTTCGACGGAGGAGTGCTGAATTTCGGAGGCATGGAGGGTGCGGGAAAAGAATGCCACGGGCCTGCCTGCCTGGTTGAGGGTGGCGGCCAGAACGACGTCTGATGCATCGCTCTCGACTTGGAAGGGGAGCGTCTCGTCGACCGCGTGCATCGCAGCCTTGGCGATGTCGGCCTTGATACGGTTGAAGGCCTGGTGAGCCTCGGCCGTCAGTGGGAAACCGGTGGAGTGGATGAGTGGGTGGGCCTTTTCCGCATAGTTAGGGACCCACTGGGCGTAGTACGAAAAGAGCCCTAGGCATCGTATAAGGGCCTTGGGGCAGTGGGGAAGGGGGAGATCCATGAGGGGGCGCATGCGATAGGGGTCGGGCCCTCGAACTCCGTTCTGAACCACATAGCCGAGGATGGCCAATCGGTTCGTGCTGAACACACACTTCTCCTTGTTGTAGGTTAGGTTGAGGAGTTTGGCGGTGTGGAGAAATTTGGAAAGGTTAACGTCGTGGTCCTGCTGGTTGTGGCTGCAGATGGTGGCGTTATCCAGGTACGGGAAAGTGGCCCGCAGTCCGTACCGGTCAACCATTCGGTCCATCTCCCATTGGAAGACCGAGATCTCGTTAGTGACGCCGAAGGGAACCCTAAGGAAATGGTAAAGGCGGCCGTCCGCTTCAAACGCAGTGTACGGGCGGTCCGCCTTGCGAATGGGGAGCTGGTGGTAGGCAGATTTCAGGTCCACTGTCGAGAAGACCCGGTACTGTGCAATCTGATTGACCATATCAGATGTGCGTGGTCTGACTGTAGTCAACGACCATCCTGTTTCTCCCCCGTTTTCACCACTACCACTTGGGCTCTCCAGGGGCTGTTGTGGCCTCGATGATACCTACCCGCAGCAGCCGCTGGACCGCGGTCCTGTCCTGGGCGCTGTACCATCTGCTCCTGGTGGCGACGGGTTTGCAATCCGGGGTGAGGTTCGCAAACAGAGAAGGCGGGTCGACCTTAAGGGCCGTGAGGCCGCATACAGTAAGGGGTGGTAGGGGCCAGCCATATTTCAGGGTTAGGCTCTAGAGGCTGCACTGGAAGTCCAGGCCAAGTAGCAAGGCAGCGCAGAGGTTGGGGAGGACGTAGAGCCGGAAGCCGCTGAACTCTACGCCCTGGATGGTGAGGGTGGCGATGCAGTACCCCTAGGTCACCACTGAGTGGGATCTGGAGGCCAGGGAGCTTCTTTCGTTAATGAGGTGTACCGCGAGGGAGCAGCGCCTTACCGTATCGGGGTGGATGAAGCTCTCCGTGCTCCCGAAGTCCAGAAGGCAGGATATCTCATGCCTGTCGACCTTCACCTTTGTCGACGCGGTCGCGAGGTTGTGTGGTCGAAACTGGTCAATCATGAAGGAGGCGAGTCGCGTCTGGTCATCGGCGGTTGTAGGCGATGAGCGGCCCGATGAGGTGCCCGACGGGCAGGGGTCCTGAGGCGGGGAAGATGGCTGCGCCCACGGGCCGCACGTGTCCTGGGGCAGACGAGATGGCTCCGCCCATTGGTTGTGAGGGAAGCAAGATGGTGGCGCCCATGGGCCGCACGTGTCGTGAGGGGAACAAGATGGCGGCGCCCACGGGCCACACGTGGTCTGAGGCGAGGAAGATGGCGGCGCCCACTGTCCGCACGCAGGGGGTGCAGGGACAATAGCGGCGATTGAGCGGGCCTGGCACACTGCAGCAAAATGTCCTTTCTTGCCGCAGGCCTTGCAGAGCACGCTCCGGGCTGGGCAGCGCTGCCGGGGGTGCTTTGTCTGTCCGCAGAGGTAGCACTTGGGTCCCCCGGGGTTGGTTAGCTGCCACGCGACGCAGGCGTGGGGTTGGCTGCGGGCGGTCGCTGATGGGGTCCATGACTGGGTGGCCGCTGGCGGGGTCCACGATGCCCAGGAGGGGTGGGCCGTGCGGTCGGGGGCATACGCCTGTACTTTGCGTGAGGCGACTGTGAGCGAGAGCGCTAGTTTCTTGGTCGCCGCGAGGTCAAGCGTAGCCCCTTATTAGAGGCGCTGGCGGATGTAGGCTGACCCTATGCCCGTAATGAACGAGTCTCTCATTAGCAGGTTAGAATGTTCAACGACCGAAACGGCCTGGCAATCACAGTCTCTCACCAGGGCGAGCAGGGCACGCCAGAAATCTTCCACAGACTCACCGGGAAGTTGATGCCGCGTGGACAGGAGGTGCCTGGCGTAGGTCTTATTGATCTGCTGAGCGTAGTTCCCCTTCAGTAGCGCCAATGCCTCTGCGTAGGTAGGTGCGTCCTGGATGAGGGGAAAGACATCGGAGCTCCGCCACGTGTACATAATCTGGAGCTTCTGTGCTTCTGGGATTGGGTCTGTCGCAGACCGATGTATGCTTCAAAGCAAGCTAGCCAATGTGCGAAGTCCTTTTTGGCGTTGTCTGCTTGAGGATGCAGCTGCAAGCGATCCGGCTTGATGTGGAGATCCATCTTTGTAAAATCTCTGAGTAACAAATTGATGCACTATCACTTACGACGAGACGAGAGTAGAGAGTAATCGAGGCTTTATTACACAGATGTGTGGCCTCTTACAGCTGCTGCCGAAATGGCTGCAGTTCGGAGAGCACACACATTTATACTCCGCCTACTGGGCGTAGCCAGCAGGCAGGGATCTACCCCCACACCTGTAGTACAGGGGCCTTACTGTAATACCCTCGTATGCAGTGCAGTATATACAATATAATACAACAGTGGTGACTACCACACACCAATGGGGCCAAGTGATTCACAAACGTCTTATAGAATTCTACCGGGAACCCATCTGGTCCTGGCGCCTTCCCAGCCTGCATCTTCCCCAAAGCTGTGCGCACCTTCTCCAACCCTAATGGCGCTTCCAAGTCCTCCCACAACTCCTCCTCTACCTGGGGAAATGGTAACCCCTCTAAAAACTATTAACACCCCCAGCTCCCCCCCCCCCCCCCCCCCCCGGTGGCACCAATTTATAAAGCCCCTCATTGGGGACTTGACCTTTCTGGAGCAGACACTGATTTCCCCCCCCCCCCCCCCCCCCC
This sequence comes from Scyliorhinus torazame, assembly GCF_047496885.1. Taxonomy (NCBI): domain Eukaryota; kingdom Metazoa; phylum Chordata; class Chondrichthyes; order Carcharhiniformes; family Scyliorhinidae; genus Scyliorhinus; species Scyliorhinus torazame. The sequence continues at coordinate 256,877,593 of NC_092710.1, forward strand.
CCACGCCACCCCTGGCTCCTGCAAAATCTCTCTTGCAACTTCTTGCTGCCTTGACTGATCGGCAAAAAGATGACTAGCCACCCCATCCTTGTATGCAGCCCCCTTTACCACTCGCAGCTGATGCACCACCTAGCCCTTGGACAACAGGTTAAACTACATTTGCAGCTTCTTCCTGCATACCTAAAGTTCTGGCATGGGATCACTCACATTCTCCCTATCCACAACTTGAATTTCTTTCAACAGCTCCTGACATTCCTGCCTATCCTCCCTATCCAAATGAGCCTTGTACAAAATGACCTCTACCCTGATCACTGCTGTTAACATCTCCCATAACATAGAAGTGGAGACCACCCCATTCTCATTCCATGCCACAATAATCCCTGATGGCTTTGGAAATGTTAACATAAAACCCGAGGTCAGCCAAAAGATCCACATCCAACCTCCAACCCCTGCGCTGTGCCCGACCTGCCAGCTTCAAAATCATCCAATGTGGCGCATGGTGACCTTGGCCTGGAACGATCTAACTTTGGGCCCAAAACACAGTTAAAAATCCCCCTCCCACTTAAATCAGCCGGTTGAGTAACCAATTCGAACCACCATACCATGAACTTAACATCATCCCAATTCGGCGAGTACATGTTCACTAACACCATTGTCTTCCAGTCCATCACATAACAAACACCCTGCTCAGCCACCACCGTCCCCGCCTGAAAGCACTTTCGAGTCCATGGTGGCCTGCAACCTCGCCGGGTACACCGCCCCAAATTGCACGCCCTTGCTATAGAAAACACCTTTCACCCTGTTGAAGGCCGCGTGCCTCTTTGCTTGGTCAGTCCCAATGTCTTGATATACCTGTACCGTGTGTCCATCCCAATCGATATTCTGAATCCTCTTAGCCCACTCCCAGGTCTCCTTCCATTGGAAGTCCTGAAAGCGGATAATCACCACCTGCGGTGGTTCATTTGGCCTTGGCATTTGCCTGATCGCCAGGTGAGCTCTGACAATTCAGGAGGGGAGAACAACTCACCCCCTCCCACCAACCAAGAAACATGTCTGAAAAGTACTGGGTCAGCTTCGCGCCCTTCAAACTCTCCGGCAGCCCCATCAACCCGAGGCTTAACCGTCTTGACCTGTTCTCCAGACCGTCCATCTTCAGCCTCAGGCTTTTGTTGATATCCACCACTATCAGCAACTCAGCCTCCAACATGACAGACCGATCCTCATGCTGCAACAGGGCCTCCTCCACCCCCATTTCAATGTCTCACCCTGCGCTTTAACAACTGCTCTTGAATCGGGCCAAAAGCTTCCTCGACAGTGGCTTTAAAGGATTCCTTTAAAGGAGCCCTGCTGCTCAAACTGCCAATCCGTTTGCTTGCCCAACGTCTCCAGCTCCTGAACCATCACTACCGCAAACGTGTCATCTTCCCTCCTTCACCTTCCTTCAGGCTACGCTCCTGAGCTTTCTTCGAGGCCAACGTCTTTGCCAGCGTTTATGGCATGACTCTGTTGAGGAACAGTTCCTAAACCCACAACAGCACTTGGTCATCAAAACCCCCCAAAAAGTCAGGTAAAAGGGATCAGAAACAAAGACCCAACCGGGAGCCACTTTTCATGTGTCTTGCTTCTACATGATCTCACCTGACGTCTTCCTTCATTGTATTTTAATTATTACTCGTGTCATGTTTTATGTAATATGCATTAAGCTATGAAACCACTGCACTATATTTTCTCGGGGTCTTTTGTGAAATATTTGTATTGACTGCAATTTAGTTGATTAAGGCATTTCTTAAAACAGTGTGGTGTTCTATTTTTAGATCTCTACAAAACCCTTCTGTATAAAGTGTGGTTTGCCTTCATGCGTCTCTTGTGCACTTTGGTGCTGCACTCGATCTTGTGCAGTTTTCTTCAATGTTGTATTCCTAAAAAGAGTCTGGGTGTAGAAATCATCAATAGCAAGGAACAGAGGAGATATAGATTTGGTTAACATCATTTTGGTTGCCACTTTTCCTTTTGCTAGGCTGAGGACATTCACAACACAGCTAACAGCTGCAAAATTCGCAAAAACGGATATAAATTTGCATACGCAATAGCAAATTCATAGAATCCCTACAGTGCAGAAGGAGGCCATTCAGCCCTTCGAGTCTGTTCCAACCCTTCAAAGAGCCCTCTACCGCTGTCCACTCATCCATCCATAACCTAACCCACATGTAACCTGGATACTTGAGGGCAATTTAGCATGGCCAATCCACTTAACCTGCACATTTTGGACTGTGGGAGGAAACAGGAGCACCCGGAAGAACCCACGCAGACATGGGGAGAACGTGCAAACTCAACACAAACCGGGTCCCTGGCACTGTGAGGCAGTGGTGCCAACCACTGCGCCACCGTGCTGCCCTAGCAATTTCGTTGTTCAAAAGGTTTCCAGCGATGGTTTCTGCAGGGCCTATGCTTGTTTGACCAAATTAATAATTGGAGAAGGAAATAGGCAAGAAGGACTCAGTTCGTCTGGATATTTTGTCATATATCTTGAATGATTACGGAGCTGCATTTATTTTCTTTGTTTTGAACTCCGAAATGAAAAGTGGGCTGCTTTAGAAGCACCATTCAACTTCAGGTGGGAGTAATGAGTCCTGAATTAAAGTTCACTCCTTCAGGCAGGACTTTTATATTAAGATAGCTGGTAAAGAAATAAACATTCAAATTAATTTTCCAATTAATGCCTTGAACCTTGGCATAAAACCCTATTTTAAGCATGTGAACAATAAAGTGAAATAAATTATTTATTGGAGGGGTTCAGACCTATTTCCCTGCCTTGTAGTGAGGATCAGAAAGCAGTTACTTCCATTTCAAGGGAGTTCTCTTGCAAACTTATTTCCAATGCCTTTCAATGGGGACCCCACTTTTTGCAATAGCAGAACTACTGACTCCATACAGATGCAAAGCCATCTTTTTAAATGAAAAAAAAAAGCAGAAAGACAGTACTCAACCAGAAACCTGAAATTCAGAAGTGGTTACAATTGACCTCAGCAGTTTATAAGCGGCACCAAGTATGTAAATTAGTACTACTGCTTAATTAGTGACGAAATGTCACTGCCATGCTGGAGGGACAGAACACCTTCGAGTAAATTCGCGCAGGTTTATGCTCTTTGGTTACGGACCGTTAGGTTTCCTCCAGCACCTCCCCACCCCCCACTTTTTCTCCATGTCTTTTCAAAACTGTATTTTGTTTTGATAGTGAGAGAGGTAGTCAACTGTGCAAGGCAGATGATCTAACATAAGTAATTGAAACTGCAGAATTGCAGAAGTGATGACTGGCTAATGACTTTCTGCTGGGGCTTGGCACCCTTGATTTGCCTGGCTCAGCAGTTCATCCACATCAGTTTCCCACCAAAGCTATTAACACTCTCAGTTCAAAAAAAACAAGCTGAACAGCTGTTAGAATTTGGAGTGCGGTAAACAGGATCACTACTTGATAACGTTTGCCAATGATTTACAAAGCGCTTGCGCATGCGTAATCCATTTTGATTTCATCATTTTAGTGGGTTGTGTTATTGTCCTTTTTTATTTAAGTGTTTAACTTTTTCTATGTATTTTTACACATTTTAATGCATTACAAAATTACATAGACTCATTTTAATCTTGCTTTATACTTCTGTTCCGCATTGCACAAGAGACTGTGTGACAAAATCTCCTGAATGCACCCTTTGTAGCTCTTTCAGTTTGGAAGCAAAGATGTCTAACAACTGGTAAAGTTCATCATTCATTGTGAGTGTTGCTAATCGAACTCTCTTGCATTGCAGTAAACTTTTTATTGAGCAGGGTGACGGGAGGATGTTAAATGTATTTTGTTAACCATGCCTCCAAGCCAGCTAGTTATGCCTTTTCCCAGATCAGCTGGGATGACTGATATGAAATAGTAAGGTTATGTTGTGGGTAGGCAACATAAAGCTGCAGTCTGCTCAGTCATTCTACATTTGGAAGCAGGAGTAGACTATTCAGCCCTTCAAGCCTGTTCCATAATTCAAAAAGATCATGCTATAATGTCTTCACTGGAAATACGGAAGCTGAGGGGAGACCTGATAGAGGTCTACAAAATTATGAGAGGCATAGACAGGGTGGATAGTCAGAGGCTTTTTCCAAGGGTATAAGTGTCAGTTACAAGGGGGCACAGGTTCAAGGTGAGAGGGGGAAAGTTTCAGGGAGTGATGTGACCATCAATTCACTCAAGGACTCGTGCCGGAGTAAAACAGTGGTTTTAATTAACTATCAACTTTGCCTGCCTGTGACTGGTACATACTGAGGACAGTCCCACAGGCCAGCTACTCTTATACTCCTTCAAAGGGGCGGAGCCCATACATCCTCCAACATCTCCCCCTGTGGGTGAAGCCATACAATGGCCCACAGATAAAACCCACAGGGTTAATAACATAGAACATAACTTAGTAATTAACTGTATTTACAAACATAGAATGTTGCTCTTTTTAACCTTAGTCTATTTGCTCTGTTTACGTCACCTTTGCTCATGAGTCGCCAGGTATCTTTATGATACCGCCACGTGGTTCAAGTTCAGGTTATGATTAATAACACAGCACACCGCTTAGTAAGGATTAAAACAACGGTAATTTATGATATACAACAAGCAATATTAATACCCTAATACTACTTTCTATATAATAAACCTATCACTACTGGCCAATACTTAACTTAGGAAGAGCCCACCAGGTCAGGGAAACGAATGGCTTGTCCAATCAAATCTGGCCCGCGGGATTCAAAAGGGTGCTACAGGTTGGTGGCTAGGTGTCTCTACCGGATAGCGATCGTTGGATTCAAACTTACAGTTGCCGGTGGCTGGTCTTGCGAAGGTCTCGAGCAGGCGAAGATGAGAGAGAGAGAGATCTGAACTTGGACCTTCACTTTTATAGGGCCCAGGGCTTCCCGCCTCCCGGGGCGGCCCTTGACCCTGAGTCCCAAGTGATTGGATTCTGTCCCCAATCTCTGGGGTCGATGTGTCCAATGGTGAGGCGATTCCTCGATCGGGGGATGGTCGCTCACCTGTCTTTGTTTCGGCCACTGCAGGCGCCGACAGGTCTGGCCCGGTATTCAATTGCTAAGATGTTGCAATTGTTCCCGGGGATAACCGATTTAACTGTGGATGTCTGAATAGATTGGCAGCAAACAGTCCTGAATGCAACTGCGAATACCTGGGTTGATGGGCTGTTGATAGCCCTGTGTATCGATCTGGGCTACCTTCCCAGAACCGAATATGCAAAACTGTCTGCAGCTGCCTGCTTGTGTCTTCTTGGCTGCTTTTCCCAGCAGTCTTTCGGGTTAGCCGTTTTAAACTGGGTTTTGGCCAGATTAATCGGAACGCAGCCATTTTACATGGCTACATTCCCACCTTGTGATCCTAACGCGAAGCATGAAGGATCACATAAATTTTGTCCTCTTCGTTTCCCGACTGGGGGGGGGGCACCTCCCACATGGCCACTACTATGACCCTAGCTATGCACTAAAATTTACCTAAACAATTCTTGAGGGCGCTATGTCAGGCAGGGGCATGTGTCTGGAAAAAAATAATCTGGGAACCTCTAATTTTACCTAAACAATTCTTCAAGTATTTTACAATCTTATCTCTCTAAACATACACTAACAATTACAACATTTAATATATTCTTTCCTGGCTTGGCAGTCAAGCTCAGGATCATACGTTTCCACACATTCTCTTTTTATTTACAGGAAAAACCGCCAGTGCATGTTTTATTATTCATATGTCGCGGGGGTGGTCTGGGGTCTGGTTGTAGCCGAATATCGGGGATTGGATCCGATAGACCGGGGTTCGAGCGCGGTACGCTCTCCTTTTCCACTTGCGGAGGCGCATGGTCTGTACTGCGCAACTGAGTATAGCCAATGCTAACAGTGTCTCCATGACGTACGATAGGGAGTACCAAGTTATGAACTTGGCACACCAGGATAATGTAGCGTGGTTGGTGACTGGGCCCTCGGTACTACTGGGCAGTGAAGCGTTAACGGCAGGGGGATTTGGAGTAATGGGGTCTGCGTTCCCACGCAACCAAATGTCCACAAAGATGTTGAGCACGATGAAAGGAGTCCTCATGGCTGTCCTCTTTCTTTCCTTTTCCTGTTTTGTTTCTCCGGACTTGGAGCTTCTGGAGTTCTGTAAGACAAGCGTAGTGTGTGTAAATACTTCGGTTTAATATCTGGTGTGTTAGTGTGTCTGTCCTTCTTGGGGCCAATTAAACCCTTATAATTGGTCACAGTATGTGACTCTCCCCCCCATTATTTTTTTCAAAACAAATGTTTGGACACGGCACACTTCCCAATGGTGGACCAGTGCTAACTTTATCATCCAAATGCTCTAGGATGTAAATAGCATGTGGCAGCAACCCAAAGGTTGCCTAAATAAAATAAAACTGTTTTTGAAAGAAAAGTTCAAATGAGGTGCGTGTGGGCCGCGACGGGTAAGATTTGGGTGGAGTCCCCGGGTAGGACGGCTACCAATACCGTATCTTCCCTACCCGAGTGTTTTTGACCACCGGGGGGTCCCCAGGCAGGGCGGGTCTCACGCCGTTTCTCCACTGCCTGAGCGACCAAAGAACGGAGAAAAATGTAGTCATCATGGTGGGGTTACTGTTCTGATTCTACCATCAAATCAGAAGAGTAGCTACGATCGGGCGTCTGGTCTGGTGACCACATATCAGCTGAAAAGCTAGTTCCTCTGAATGGGCGTCTGGTCTCGGTGGGCCTCTGAGGCAAGTCCTCAGAGGTTTCGGCAGAATGGGCGTGTGGCCGCGGTGGGTGTCAGTGGGAAAGTTTCAAAAGTTCAGGTGAATGGGTGTGGGGCGGTGAGAACATTCTCCTGTAGGACAAACAACATTTAACAGACAGACAACAAACAACATTTAACAAACAGACAGACAACGTAAAACATTCTGCAGGTTCCATCAGAATACGGGACATCGTAAATCACATTTGGGCTGGGGTGTAATTAGCATATGGAGGGAGTGCAGCGTGACCAAAGAAGAAAGGAAGGAGGAGTGAAACAAAAATGAAGTGGCCTTGCTGAGGTAACGCTGCCATGAGAAGTGGTCGGTAAGCGCTCCCAGTTTGCATGGGGCAGCTGGGACCTTGTAGCTGCTGTGGGTGGTGTTCTCTTTCATATCTGGGGGCTAGTCTAGCTGGTGGGGGTCTCCTGCAATCTCGGGCGACGTGTCCTGGCTGCTCACAGTTGTAACATGACCCCTGAGGCACATAAGGTGGAGCAGGCTCTCTGGTGCATTGTTCCCTTGGGTGTGGTTCCCTGGGTGGGGGGTCGGGGCTGTTGGTTTCTTTACTGGTTCGGGGGGCATTTGTGGGCTTATCCCGTTGCTGTTTCGGGGGGCTTGACATTCTCGTGCGTAATGTCCTAATTGTCCGCAATTGTAACATTCCGGTGGTTTCTGTGGGGGGCTGTTCCTTCCTTCGATTACCCATGCGGGGTGCTGGTGCATTTTAACTGGATGCATGTCTGCCTGCTCTTCCTCGGGTTCCCTAACTGCGGGTTTGTCTGCTTCTGCCTGCTGTTCTTCAGGATTTTTAACTGTGGGTTTGCTTTGTACAGACTGCTCCCAGGTGCGGGACAATCTTTTTAAAACCTATTTCTCATTGTGGGCTTCCTCTGAGGGGTCATAATTTGTACAGACTTTTTGTCCTGCCTCTGTGGCATGGGAGATAAGGGTGCGGGTCCATTTGGCCATATTGTCTGGGGACAAATGGGCACGATCGACGTTGCCGAAAACGGCTTCAAAATGAATCCACAAGCGTCCTGCGAACGCTGTGTGGTGTTCAGACTTTTTCTGTCTGCATTTAATCAGACTGTCTACGGGGTCGCCCCTGTTGTACCCGATCGCATCCAGGATGGCGGCCTGCATTTCTGCAAGGGTGCCTCCTCCTACATTCTGTGGGTCGGGAAGGGCTGCTGCGACCGATGGGTCTAAGCTGAGGACCGTGAGCTTTACCTGCTCTTTCTCATCCAGGCCATACATGGTCGCCTGGTGTTTGACGGTGGCAAAGAAATGGTGTGGGTCTGAAGCGGGGAGGAACGGTGTGATTTTGGCGCACACGTCCCGTAATTGGGTCACTGTGAGGGGGGTGGAATATAAGACCTCCGCCTCGTCTGCTGTGGCGGTGCGGTGGGTTGTTACAGGGTTCATGGGAGCCTGCATTATCTGTTGTGTGGGGGGGTGGGGGTGCTTTCCTCCTTTGGGGTTTTCCCTGCGCACATGCTCCCTGAACATATCTCTGCGCTGTCTCTTGCAATTCTTCCCAATCAGGGCCGTCTTCCTGGTCTAAACTTTCCCCAAAAGTTTCTTGAAATCCCTTTTGGACAGAAAGCAGTGCTTTCAAGTCTGCAACCTGCTTTCGGCACTTTGCATGGTCTAAAGTACTCTGCCTTTGTTCCGTTGTTGTGGCGTGGAGCGCTCTCAAGGCTGCCTTGAGATCACTGCATTGTTTCTGGAGCTTCTCGAACTGGTTTTCTGTTTCTTTCTTTACCAGGACTGCACCTATAATAAACCTATCACTACTGGCCAATACTTAACTTAGGAAGAGCCCACCAAGTCAGGGAAACGAATGGCTTGTCCAATCAAATCTGGCCCGCGGGATTCAAAAGGCTGCTACAGGTCGGTGGCTAGGTGTCTCTACCGGCTAGCGATTGTTGGATTCAAACTTACAGTTGCCGGTGGCTGGTCTTGCGAAGGTCTCGAGCAGGCAAAGATGAGAGAGAGAGAGATCTGAACTTGGACCTTCACTTTTATAGGGCCCAGGGGCTTCCCGCCTCCCGGGGCGGCCCTTGACCCTGAGTCCCAAGTGATTGGATTCTGTCCCCAATCTCTGGGGTCGATGTGTCCAATGGTGAGGCAATTCCTCGATCGGGGGGTGGTCGCTCACCTGTCTTTGTTTCGGCCACTGCAGGCGCCGACAGGTCTGGCCCGGTATTCAATTGCTAAGATGTTGCAATTGTTCCCGGGGATAACCGATTTAACTGTGGATGTCTGAATAGATTGGCTGCAAACAGTCCTGAATGCAACTGCGGATACCTGGGTTGATGGGCTGTTGATAGCCCTGTGTATCGATCTGGGCTACCTTCCCAGAGCGGAATATGCAAAACTGTCTTCAGCTGCCTGCTTGTGTCTTCTTGGCTGCTTTTCCCAGCAGTCTTTCGGGTTAGCCGTTTTAAACTGGGTTTTGGCCAGATTTATCGGAACGCAGCCATTTTACATGGCTACAAGAACATAACGGGTGAATTAACTGTATTTACATTCATCACAGGGAGATGTGTAGGGTAAGTTTTTTATGCAGAGTGGTGGGTGCCTGGAACGCGCTGCCAGAAGATGTGGTGGAAGCAGGCACATTAGCAACAGTTAAGATGCATCTGGATGGGTACATGAATAGGAACCGAGTAAGGGCAGAAAGTTTAGTTTTTACTTGGGGCATCATGATCGGCACAAGTTTGGAGGGCCGAAGAGCCTGTTCCTGTGCTGTACTTTTTAAAAATAAATTTAGAGTTCCCAATTCATTTTTCCAATTAAGTGGCAATTTAGCGTGGCCAATCCACGTACTAGACACATCTCTGGGTTGTGGGGGCAAAACCCCGCAAACAAGGGGAGAATGTGCAAACTCCACACGGACAGTGACCCAGAGCCAGGATCTGGGACCTCGGCCCGTGAGGCAGCAGTGCTAATCACCGTGCTGCCCCTGAGCTGTACTTTTCTTTGTTCCCCGCCTAACTGATTTAAATGCATGTGCAAGACATGTGCAATCTTGTGCGGTCTTCTCTGTCTTTACTGACATCAGCTGAATGTATTTGCCTTGTTGGGTTTGAGTACTACAAAAATCAAATGTTTGCTTTAGCTACGTCTGTTTTTGAGTGCAGACAGTTGATCAAGTAAAATGCTTTATGTTTGGTAGAAAAGTTTGAATCCTAGGCTCAATAACTTTGTTTCAATTTACCAACCGTTTTGCCGTAAGGATCCAAAGCTCTCCGGGCATAAGATTAGTCTTGCTTGAATCACTCAAAACTCTTCAACTATTGTTATAACCCTGCACAGAATAGCTGTGAAATTTGATGTGGTGGGCAGAGAGCTGGATCTGTTTCCATCCTTTTCTCCCATGAAGCAGCTTCCCTAATCGAAAAATCTGGTTTGTGTGTATAAATATACTAATGTCACCCTGTAACATCCCCATGACTAAATTGGCTTGAGGAGTTTTTTTAAACTAATTTCTGTCCAGTCCTAGGAGACTGCATGAAAGAGGGAGGAGACATGGGGTTGATAGTATGTATTCCTTTTTATACTGTGACAGGCCAGCATTTTCTGTTTGTGAAGAATGGTTATTGTAACATTGTACTCTTGTCATTGTGTAAGGTGATGTCCCCTTTGAGACCGGGCTTGGAACCCTGGGGAGCTCCGCCTCCGCCCATCTGGGAGCAGTACATAATGGGCCGCCTTGTGGGCGGCGTAGCTGTTAGCACACGTCTCGGCACCAGTCTAGTTCTTAGTTTATTAAAGCCTTCTTTACCGTTTACGCTCTAAGCGTCGTTATTGAGGGTGCCACACTGTTTTAATTTCATTTTCAGCACCCGCAGTATTTAGCTTTTGTGTTAATAGACCAGCTGGTCTTTTCCTGTCCTCTTGCAGTATTTTCATATTTTTAGTCCCCATTATTTGTGGTCCAATCTACATACTACAGTATTGTTAATCAGGTCACATATTTTTATGGGTGCTGGACACCCACGCTAACTGCCAAAATGGCCCTGATCGTACCAAGTTTAAAATTTAAGTAAATGTTAATCTTGAGGCAGCACGGTAGCCTTGTGGATAGCACAATTGCTTCACAGCTCCAGGGTCCCAGGTTCGATTCCGGCTTGGGTCACTGTCTGTGCGGAGTCTGCACATCCTCCCCGTGTGTGCGTGGGTTTCCTCCGGGTGCTCCGGTTTCCTCCCACAGTCCAAAGATGTGCGGGTTAGGTGGATTGGCCATGATAAATTGCCCTTAGTGTTCAAAATTGCCCTTAGTGTTGGGTGGGGTTACTGGGTTATGGGGATAGGGCGGAGGTGTTGACCTTGGGTATGGTGCTCTTTCCAGGAGCCGATGCAGACTCGATGGGCCGAATGGCCTCCTTCTGCACTGTAAATTCTATGAGGAGAATAGCTCAAGTTGTTAACTGTTTATCATAGGCAGTATTGATTGAATTCAAGATTCACTTTCAGGTTGGTCATTCCAGCTTGCAACAACATGCATTTATACAATGCCTCTAATGCGAGAAAACGCCAAGGGTACAGAATGTAATGCGAGAACACTAAATGGGAGCATGAGTAGACCATTTGGATTGTTATGGCTGATCTTGGGCTTCAACTCTATTTTCCCTCCGAGACCAAAATCTGTCTATCCCGGCCTTAACTGCATTCAATGATGGAGCATCCACAACCTGCTGGGGTAGAGAAATCCAAAGGTTCACAGCCCTTTGAATGAAGATATTTCTCCTCGTATCAGAGCGGACAAATATTTGGCAGATGCAATATAACGAGAATAAGTGTCAAGTTATCCACTTAAGATGGAGAAAGAGAATGGCAGTGTATTATTTAAATGGTTGTAGATTGGGAAATGTTGACGTACAAAGGGACCTGGATGTCCTGGTACACCGGTCACTGAAAGCAAGCATTGAGGTAGAGCAAGCTGTTAGGAAGGCAAATGGCATGTTGGCCTTCATCGCAAGGGGACTTGAGTACAGGAGCAAGTGTTTCTTACCGCGGCTGTACAAGGCCTTCGTGAGACCACGCCTGGAGTATTGTGTGCAGTTTTGGTCTCTTTATCTAAGAAAGGATATATTTGCCAGAAGGAGTGCAGCAAATATTTACCGGACTGACTCCTGGGATGGCAGGTTTGCCGTATGATGACCGATTGGGCCGACTGGGTCTGTATTCACTGGAATTTGGAAGAATGAGAGGAGATCAAATTGAATCCTATAAAATTCTTGTCAGACTGGGTACAGGGATGTTGTTTCCTCTGGCTGGAGCATCTAGAATCAGGGGCCACGGTCTCGGGATACAGGATAGGCCATTTAGGACTGAGATGAGGAGAATCTTCTTCACTCAGAGAGTGGTGAACCAAGGGAATTCTCGACCATAGGAAGCTGTGGAAGCCAAATCATTGAACGTATTTAAGGAGTACAGTAAGAAGCTTTACAACACCAGGTTAAAGTCCAACAGTGTTGTTTCGAATCACTAGCTTTCGGAGCACAGCTCCTTCCTCGGGTGAATGGAGCGGTGGGTTCCAGAAACATATATATAGCCGAAGTCAATGATGCAAGACGATACTTTGTATGCGAGTCTTTGCAGGTAATTACGTCTTTACAGGTCCAGATGTAGCAACTGGAGAGAGGGATAATCACTGGTTAAAGAGGTGTGAATTGTCTCAAGCCAGGACAGTTGGTAGGATTTCGCAAGCCCAGGCCAGATGGTGGGAGGTGAATGTAATGCAACATGAATCCAACGTCCCGGTTGAGGCCGCACTCATGTGTGCCGAACTTGGCTATAAGTTTCTGCTCGGCGATTCTGCATTGTTGCACGTCCTGAAGGCCGCCTTGGAGAACGCTTACTGAAGATCAGAGGCTGAATGCCCTTGACTGCTGAAGTGTTCCCCGACTGGAAGGGAACATTCCTGCCTGGCGATTGTTACGCGATGTCCGATCATCCGTTGTCGCAGCGTCTGCATGGTCTCGCCAATGTACCACGCTTCGGGATGTCCTTTCCTGCAGCGTATGAGGTAGACAATGTTGGCCGAGTCGCACGAGTATGTACCAAGTACCTGGTGGGTGGTGTTCTCACGTGTAATGGTAGTACCCATGTCGATGACCTGGCAAGTCTTGCAGAGATTGCCATGGCAGGGTTGTGTGGTGTTGTGGTCGCTGTTCTGAAGGCTGGGTAGTTTGCTGCAAACAATGGTCTGTTTGAGGTTGTTTGAAGGCAAGAGTCGGGGTGTGGGGATGACCTTGGCAAGATGATGGTCTTCATCGATGATGTGTTGAAGGCTGCTAATAAAAAGATGTTGTAGTTTATCGGCTCCGGGGAGCAATCTCTGCAAGACATGCCAGATCATTGATATGGATACCAACATTACACGTCCCCTGCAGGTTATCACACTCTTTCCCCCCCACCCCCCCGAAGTCCGAAGACACCCAAGGGGGTCGCTGAAGATGAGAAGCAGGAGAAGTCAAAAACACCGATGACGGGGAAGGAACAAAGGAAACCTGGGTAGTCCCAGCGGGCGGCGGATGATGCAGATGCTTTGGTTTCGGCACATCGCTGCCAGACAGTGAGACCGGGACAGTCGCCGTATACCTAGCCGGAGAGCGATGCTTGCAGCTGGAAAGTCTGGGGGGAGAACCACCCAAAGGCAGTTAAACTACACGTCTGAGTCAGAGACCTCAGAGGTCTGAGTCTTCATTTTGGACGACCAGATGTCAGACATCTCCATATCACAAGAAAAAGATGATGAGGTAACGGATTCACAGGCCTCTGAACTGGAGCAACCGGTGGGACCAAGGTGGAGTTCGCGCGAGGAGCCTCCAGACTGGCGAACCTCCAAGCACGGCTCATCAGCTGACCTCGAACATTGACCTGCTATGATAGGGGACTGGATTGACAAACGAGAACCCCGGGAGCCAGCGAGGACCTTCACCAAAGTTATGGGTAGACTGCTTCCTCAGGTGCAAAATGTTTTAGAAGACAATGCCCAGTCAGGCAACGCCCTTGTAAATCTTGTGTACGGCCAATGTCGGGGAGCAATAAGCCCAATCGAGTTTAGAGTCGGCGACCCATCAACATTTCGGCCGGGGCCATCCCAGTCACAGCATGAGAGGTAGTTCTATATGAGAACAGAAAAGATGCCAGTCTGGTATCCATCGAACCTGTGGTTTGTTTCTTCGCCCCACTTCACCGTCTGTCTGGCATTCTCCGTTAGTCCGTATGAGGCCGGGTAATGAGGAGCAGTGCGAACATGGTGAATGTAATTTCCTTTCGCGAATGCAGCAAACTCCTCACTGGTAACAAGGCCCCATTGTTGGTAACGAGAACCTTCAGTATGCTGTGGGCTGAAAAAGAGGGGCACAACTGTGCGACGGTTGCGCGGGAGGTGATGGACGTAATTTTGTGAACCACCAGGCACTTTGTGCATCCAGTAAGATGAGAAACATGGATCCTAAAAACGTCCTCGGGGATGTCTTGGCCACTCCCACAGATGCAGGGGCGCTCCTGCTGGAGACTTTTGATGTTCTTGACAAACGCTGGTCTACCACCTCAAGGTCTGTGTTGATTCCCGGCAACCAGACTTTCCTCCTGGCTAGGATCTTCATCTTGGAGACACCCGGGTTTGCCACGTGAAGATCTTTCAGAACCGAAGGTTGCCCTTTCGCAGGGACGACGACCTTCGTGCCCACAGTTGGTCACATGCTACCTTATCCGGCAGCACCGGAAACGTCCTTAATTCCGCTTTAATGTGGGCTCCACAGGCCATCAGTAGGATCACAGTCTAGTGCTCGTTGTCGGTAATGTTGTAACTCGGGCGTTCCGCATACTGATTCCAGGATTCAACAGGGTCCAAAGCATCCAATCGACCAAACAAAGGCACGGTGAAACACTGAACACCGTACCTTTGTCCAAGGGAGAAGCAAAGTCATAGAGAAGTGGCTCCGTCAGCAGGGTTGCAAGTCGACAGTTCCAATTTATCTTCTCGCCAGTTTAATAAAGGCGAGGGGAGTTCGATGAGTAAACAAAATATGTTAATTTATAAGCGCAACTATTTAAATGGGGGCCCGGTTATACTTCACCGGGTCCTCTCCCTCTGGTTGGTTCCTGTCTGGCCTACTTTTTATACAACATGGTTATTAGCCCTGCAGTTAGCGGGGGAGCTCCTACTCCTCGAGCCACATGGGGAAAACAATCTACCCTGCCCCGTGTTTCCCATGCAGGTTATTGCACCATTGAATTGTGGCACTGTGGTTAGCATTGTTGCCTCACAACGCCAGGGCCTTGGGTTCAATTCCTTGGGTGACTGTGTGGAGTTAGCATTTTCTCCCATGGGTTTCCTCTGGGTGCTCCGATTTCCTCCTACAGTCCAAAGATATGCAGGTTAGATGGGGATATGGCAGTGGAGTGGGCCTAGGTAGGGTGCTCTTCCGGAGGGTTGGTGCAGACTCAATGGGCCCAATGGTCCAATGGTAGTGGTTCTATGGAATGGCAGAGCAGGTTCAAAGGGCTAAATGGTGCACTTCTGCACCTAGTTTCCATCGGCCCCTTATCCTGTTACAGTGCCCTTGTGTTCTACACTCCCCGTGTTTTAGATTGCCCTGCATTATTCTCAACCCCAGAGAATATAAGCCCAATTTACTCTGGATTTCACCACAGGACAATCCCCTCATCCCAGGGGCCACTTTAATAAACCTTGGCTGTATACCCTCAAATGTGAGTATATCCTTTCTTAAATGTGCAAAACAAAACTATACGCAGTATTCGAGATATGGTCTCACCAAAATCTGGTAGAATGGTTGTAAGACTTATTTATTCTTGTACCCCAGTTCCCTTACAAGAAGGCAAACATGCCATTTGACTACCTAATTGCTTGCTGCATCTACATGCTAACTTTGCATTCCTTATGCAAACCCACCCAGGTCTCTGAACAATTTAAAAAAAAAAAAAAAAAAAAAAATTTTTTTTTAATTTAGTGTACCCAATTATTATTTTTTCCAGTTAAGGGGCAATTTAGCATGGCCAATGCACCTAACCTTCACATCTTTGGGTTGTGAGAGTGAAATCCAAGCAGACACTGGGAGAATGTGCAATCTCCACATGGACAGTGACCGGGGGCTGGGATCGAACCCGGGTCCTCTGTACTGTAGGTAGAAGTGCTAACCACTGCGCCACCGTGCTGCCCTGAACAGCAACATTTACAAGTTCCTCATCTTTTTAAAAAAAAAAAAATCATTTTTTCTATTCTTATGACTGAAGTGAATAACTTCACCATTCCCTACATTATATTCCATTTGCCATCTTTGTTGCCCACTCACTTTAACCTATCGACGTCTCTTTGTGGCCTTTGTGTCCTCCCCACAGCTTACTTTCTTACTTAGTTTGGTGTCATCAGCAAACTTTGACACATGATTTATTAATGTGAATTGTAAATAGCTGAGGCCCAAGCATTGAATATCAGCACTCCACTATTCATTGCCTGGCAACTTAAAAAAGATACAAAAAAAGTGAAATAATGGACATTAAAAAAAGTACAAAAATCAAACAAAACAAACGACAGCATCATGAGGAAATTGTACCTAGTGAGCTATGGTGAGGGATGTAAAGCAATGCCCTTACATTTCTTGGTGTACTGATGTACCACTCTCAAAAGTGGTCATGAATAGTCCAGCTACACTGCGTAATAGATGCTGCATGGAGTGACGAAACAGCAGGAAGTACCTAAATTCATATAATTTTTTCTGTTCCTTCTTCCTTGATGTCAACAAATGGCCATTTCGGAGAATGATACATAATATTGCCATGCAATTAAACACTGATCCTTTTTCAGGTACAAATGGAGTGTTTGTACATCCTACATACTTATCAAAGAAATGTAGGACGTATTAGCAGCATTTTTGGACGACCGCTTTGTGTAACCTGTGGTTTACTTTTTGTATTCTGAAGTCAGTGTCTTTTAAACAAAACACCTTATATAAAAATAAAATTGGTTCGTATCTTGTGTTCGATATGGCATTACATTGCCGTTATGAGGAATTGAGCAGAAATAATGGCCTTTTGAATTGCTTTTCTGGAAACCTTGTTTATCACGTGGGAAATTGGCAAACTGTCAGATCAGTGTGCAAGGTACCTGTTTTTGAACATTACTGTTTACTACAACTTTGCGATATAAATAGTAAATGATAAAAGATTTGCGATTTAAAAAAAAAAAAACCCTTTAAATTCTGAATTGTTGGCCTGAATGGATGTGTAAAATCCCATAGAGCACTGATTTGTTCCATATCATGCTTGCACTCTTGGCTATGCTTAATAATTATCCATTTTTTGAAAAGATGAGATTCAATAGAATTCAACGCACTAGTTGCAATTTATAATAAATGGAGCCATACCTTTTAGAGTACACAAATTAAGTTGAGCTTCAGATCCAGTGTATAGATTTGGTTGCTATGGAATCTATCACTGGAAAAATAGGTTTAAAAGGTATTAAGAAAAACCTGAATCAACATAGTTCAACAACAAACTGAGACTTTGAATCTTTTTTTAAACTTGGTTAAGGAGGAGTATTTGTATTTACTCTGAGGAGTTTGTACTGTCTGTAAACCACATTCCATCAGCGATGGGAAAGGATGGCGTGAAGTGATGGTATCAGTTACTGTTTCTAGGGAGTAAACACAAATCCCTATCCAATGTGAAATACTTGTAATGACAGTAGAGCTTTTATTTCTCAGCAAGTTTTCCTCCAGAACAAACAAAATATTTGTGCTGTGAAGTGATTGCCATGTTAGTCATTCATACAGTACAGCGGTGTGTTTCAATGGAATTTTCCCAATTAACTTCCTTGTACAGTTGCCTAGAATTATTCCCCTCCGTCAAAATTTGTGCAATGAGAACTGATCGAAGTACAAAATGTGAAATGCAGAATATCACAAATGTACCATAAATCTTTACCTGTCGCTGTTGCATAATTTCACCTGACTGGAATTTGGAGTTATCATTTTGTTGGTCTTTGCAAATATCGCTAAATTGATTATACTATGCTATCGCAGCGCTCCCTTGTACTTGTAGCTTTACGCGACCAGCTTCCTAAATATCTGAAGAAGAGACATAAATGCATTTTGAAACTTTGCAGTAGCAAGAATACGGCTTGCTTCAACCCTTGTCCAACAAGAGGGGTTGGGAAAGTAAATACAAAAGTTCAATTTGGCTGAATATAGTTCAAATATTTACAATCCAAATAAGATTCAATAAAATCAACTAACCACTTGAAAAACCGGTCTGTTGGGGAATATGTTAGAATCTCCCTCCTTCCAACTCCACCCTGAACTTAAATCGTTTAAGTGATTGACAGTTGAAGGCCAAACCCTCAAAATGTCACCGCTAATAAAGTAATAGATAATATTAATAATAGTCTTCGTACTCCTGTACATTTTTGTTATATTTTATTTATGCTTATCCTCAGTGACCATTTATCTTGCTTTATATTGCATTGAGCAATTGCTTCAAATTCGTGCTTCTCATAAGTTATTTAATTATTAACTGTTGCTGGAAAGATGGGCAATTCTGTGGCAGTCATCTGTTCAATAAAAATAAGCCTTGCCTTTCTGTCGTACTGTCACGTTTATTTTTGAATTTGAGACAGGGCAAGAGACAGACAGTGGTGTGGGGGGGGGGGGGGGGGGGGGAAGAGACTTGGGGAGAGTGGGAAGATATAGACGAGAGTGGGTAGGAGAGAGAGAGCCATGGAGTGGAAGGGGGAAAGAGAGAGAGCCATGGGGGAGGGGTGCTGCTGGAAGAGGGAACCATGTGGGAGGGAAAAAAGAGAGAGAGCCACAGATGATTGGAGAGAGGGGGGAAATGGGGAGAGTGACAGCCACATTGAGGGGGGGGGGTGGTTAGAAGAGACAGAGCCAGAGGGATTGAGGAGAGAGGAAAATAGTCACAGGGTTGGGGGGGAATGAAGAGAGAGAGAGAGCCATGGATGGGGGGAGATGGGGAGAGAGAGCTCAGTTGGGAGGGGGTGGGGAGAGAGGCGCATGGGGTGGAGGAGGGAAAAGAGAGCCACAGGTGGTGGGGGTTGGTGGAGAGAGTGAGAGCCACAAAGAGGGGGAGTGGAGCCCCAGGGATTGTGGGGGAGAGTGAAAGAGTGAGAGAGAGCCACAGATGGGAGGGAAGGAGGGGGGTGGAGAGAGAGCGAGAGCCACGGGGAGGGGGAGTGAGAGAAAGAGAGAGTGCGAGTGCCACAGAGGGGAATCACATGGGAGGGGGGGGGGAAGAGCGAGCCATGTGGGATGGGGGTGTGTGTGTGGAAGAGAGAGCCACACGTGGAGGGGGGAAGAGAGAGCCACAGAGGTGGGGGGAACCACAAGGAGGAGGTAAGAGAAGAACCAGATGGGGTGGGAGAGAACCAGGGTGGGGGTTGGCGGGGGGTGGGAGGGGGTGCGTTGGGAAGAGAAATGCCTTCTGGGAAACAAAACTGCCATTCTGCAGCTGAAATTTATCCTACTTAAAGTAAAACCAAAATCTCAATAAATTGGTTATTTTACATAATGTCTTCATTCAAAGTATTCATTTGAAAGCCTAGTCTGGATACTTCCAGTCAGGGTTCTGATGCTGGACTGAATTTAAATTTTGCAAACTGAACGTCTATCTAGATTATGCACCAGTCATTCAGCCTGTTGTACTACTGGAATTCTGTAGTATCTAGCATTTAGTAGTCGCATTTCTTAAAATAATTTTGAAAAACAAGATGGCAGATTTCAAAATCTAAACCGATAAAGTTCAACTGTGTTTCTTCATGTTGTGTGTCAGCACACTTGGTTCGAAAAGGAGGGGGCGATGGATTAGCCGTAAGAGTGGATGGGTGAAACGGTAAAGGGGGTAGGAGATGCAAAGAGGGCTGGAGCATATTGAATGCATGAGTGATTTGGGAGAAAGGGTAGTGTTTTCAGTCGCATTTTCTGCACAACACAAGTTAAATGTAGCTTTGAGATGTCGGTCATATTTTTACAAAAAGAGAAGCAGTGATCTAGAACCCTCTGATTTGATGTGTTCTTGTACACAAGAGGTACAAACCCACCATGATCTAATTAAATGGAGGAACAGGATCGAAAGGTTAAATATCCTTCTCTTGATCTTATCTCCCCTATTATGTCACCACCTGCCACACAACAGAAATTACATTTATATTGTACTGTTCATAATCTCAGGATATAACCAGGATATAACCAAAGTGATTCCATAGAATCATAGATTTATACAGCACAATAGCATGTAATTTAGCCCATCATAGGAACATAGCAATTAGGAGCAGAAGTAGGCATTTCAGACCCTTGAGCCTGCTCCACCATTCAATCAGATCATGACTGATCTCTTCCTGGTCTCAAATCCATCTCCATACCTGTTCCCCATATCCCTTTAACCCATCTTTAAAATCAAAAATATATCTATCTCCTTCTTGAAATCATTTAATGACACAGACTCACCGCACATTGGGGCATCGAGTTCCACAAATTCACTACCCTCTGCGCCAAGTAGTTCCTCCTTATCTCAGTTCTAAATCCAACTCCTCTCATTCTAGATTGCCAAACAAGGGGGAACATTTGGTCTATGTTTACTTTATCAATCCCTTTTCGTATTTTATATACCTCGAACAGATCCCACTTCATTCTTCTAAACTCCAGTGAGTATAAGCCCAAACTGTTTAATCTCTCCTCATACGTCAACCCTTTCATCCCCTGAATCAATCTGGTGAACCTCCTCTGAACTGCCTCCAATACCACCACATCCTTCCTCAAATAAGGAGACCAAAACTGGACACACTACTCCAGATGTGGTCTCACCAACACCCTATACAATTGCAACAACACTTATCTATTTTTATACTCCAGTCCTTTTGGAATGAACGCAAACATCCCATTTGCCGTTTTAATTACATGCTCTACCTGCATACTGATTGTCTGTGGTTCATGAACAAAGATTCTGCCCAGACGCATTTTGAATCTACTTTCCATTGAGATAATTTGCCTTCTTTTTTTTAGCCTAAAGGGATGACATCACACCTATCCACATTAAACTCCATCTGCCAATCTCCTAGCCTATCTGTTTTATTCTAGCCTATCTATATCCGTTTGTAAAATCTTTATCTCCTCTTCACTGCCTGCTTTCCCACCTATTTTAGTATCATCTGCAGATTTTGCTGTGTTACACTCTGTCCGTGCTTGCATACCCGTGTCCTCCTCCCCTGCTTTTTCCCCTTCAAGGGTGCATTCTCGTAATATTACAAGTGGATCTGTTGCTTCCACCACCATATCAGGGTCTGCTTTCCAGAATACACCAACTATGTTAAGAAGAAAGAACATTGACCATTTCAGAATAGGAATAGACCCTTCGGCCCACCAAGCCTGTGCCGATCCAGATTCCTTCTTTAGACCTACTACTTATTGCCTAAATGATCTGTACCCCTCCATTCCCTGCCTGTTAATGTGTCTATCAAGATACATCTTAAAATGTTGCAATCGTGCCTGCCTCTACCATCTCCACTGGCAGCACTTTGGGCACCCACCACCCTATGTATGAAAAGCTTTCCCCGCACATCTCGCCTATGGATTCAATGATAATCTATGATTAATCTAGGACAAAGGTTCGGCACAACATCGTGGGCCGAAGGGCCTGTTCTGTGCTGTATTTTCTATGTAACTATGTAAACTTTCCCCCTCTCGCCTTGAACCTGTGCCCCCTTGTAATTGCCTCTTCCACCCTGGGAAAAAGCTTCTGACTATTCACCCTGTGTCCATCTCTCGTAATTTTGTAGACCTCAATCAGGTCTCCCCTCAGCCTCTGTCTTTCCACCAAAAACAATCCGAGTTTATTCAACCTCTCCTCATAGCTAACACCCTCCAGACCAGGCAACATCCTGGTAAACCTTCTTTGCATGCTCTCCAAAGCGCCCACGTTCTTCTGGTAGTGTGGCGACCGGAGCTGCACACAATATTCCAAATGTGGCCTAACTGAAGTCTTATACTACTATAACATGACCGGATAACTCTTATACTCAAGGCATGCTGTTGACCATCTTATCCACCTGCAATGCCACTTTCATGGAACTATGGACTGGAACACAGAAAATTAATGTTTCCTCAGGTTGTCTCCCCTTCTTTTGCCAATCACCTTAAATAC
Organism: Scyliorhinus torazame; assembly: GCF_047496885.1. NCBI lineage: Eukaryota > Metazoa > Chordata > Chondrichthyes > Carcharhiniformes > Scyliorhinidae > Scyliorhinus > Scyliorhinus torazame. The sequence goes on from NC_092710.1 coordinate 256,899,570, forward strand.
ATGTCCCCTGATTACTGACACTTTATGCCATTGTAAACAGTTGCTCTATTAAAGCTCTCCTTGACCTTCTCTGCCGTGAGTAATGAGAACTAGCCCTGCTTCTCCAGTTTTCCACATGACCAAAGTCCCTCATCCCTGATATCATTCTAATAAATCTTTCCTTCACCCTCTGTAAGGTTTGGCCATCTTTCCAAAAGTGTGATGCCCAGTAATGAACACAATATTCCAGCTGAAAATGAATCCATGGTGTCTTATAAAGATTTAGTATAACTTGCGAAAAGGTAATAAATGGAGTATATTCTCCGTGTTCAACAATGCTGCAGATTAAGGAATAAACCTTTAAAAATCATGTTGCACATGCTGTGAACTTCCATCATCGCACACCACCTTCAGCTGCTCTGGTCACAATGTGGAGAAAGAGAAGTTTACAGCATGTGCAATATGATTTTTAAAGGATTATTACTTAATCTGCAATTAAGGTCTAAAATAGACCTACTGTTCAGCTCTCAAACTTTCTGTATCTATCACTTGGATTAAAACGGAAGTAAAATGATTAGTAGTATTAATTCCCTATCGCTTTTGTATTTGGGGTATGGTATAGCTCGTTAAACTGAGGGCAGAGTATAATTATCTTCATCCTTTTAGGCCTTTGTGGTGTTGAATGATGATGAGCATATCAAGAAACGTGATGTTTGGAGAGGTATTCTACAAATTGCAGATAAAAATAGTTAGTATCTTGACTTTTACACAATGGTCTACTTAAAATGCATTCAGTAGTTCTATTTAATCAAAAATAAATGATAAAAAAAACATTTTTCCCCCATTAAATTGTAAAACGTTCCTGTGATATTGGTCTTCAACTTTTGAGGCACATGAGCCCTTTCACTATCGTTCTGTCACAGTTAAGGAGAAAACATTGGGCTGACATTTTTTTAAAAGTTGGCATATTTAAAGTCAGCTCACTGAAGAAGAGATCTGCCATCAGTGGAATGAGTGGCTAGTGATTTCTAAAATTCTTTGGCATCAGATATTTGTTCATATGGAGCTCACAGTATTTTTGACTGACGTGGGTCACATTGCAGAACTGTTTCTGATATGTGCTTCTATTCACACTGTTCTGGATTTGCTGTTCACCTTCGGCAAAATCCAAATTATTAGTTGCATTGGAAAACCACTAGCGGCAAAAGTTTGCATGTTTGGTGCTTAAAGGTCATGGAGCGCTAATTTTGCTTCAAGAGCTTGTATTCTCCCGACAATGCTAACCCACACCACATTGCTGAGTATAGTCTGCCTCTGCTACACCTAGCAGTGGTGGTATCATTCATTAACCTCTGCCAATATATGTGGGGCAAAACTGCCAGCTGAGTTATGTCCCCACATGATCATTAACATTGGCCGCCACTTTCCGTACAGCACTTGTCATGTTGGACTGCCTACTGTGGAAGTGCTGTTGTCAGATGAGTCCAAGAATCATTTGAATAATGGATAAGGTTTATCTAGTCGAAAATAAGCTGCGAGCCATCTCTCGTAACCTAATTTTTTGCAAAGTTGCAATGTGCTGAGCTTCAGAAGAAAAAGAGTGGTGGAAATTCAAGTGCAGTTAGGTTGACATTTTATTCTACTTTTTTTTAACTTCACAAAATGCTTTGTCACTGGAATAAATTACATAAGATTGTTTGAAATTATTTGTTACTTTGTCCAGTGGCACTAGAAGGACAGTATGTTCTGTGCCCATTATGTTGCTTTTTTCCTGTATCTATTGCTAGATAACTAACTTCACAATTAACATACTTGTGGTTGATTCAATGCAGCTGCATGAGTGGAAGTCTGAGCAACAACTTGAGCAGGTTATTTTTTTCACACAGGTGTAGAAAATTGGATTCAATTACCACCTGTTGCCATCAGGATATCTCCATAATTGGTCCTGTAAAAATTGCCTGCTGCAAGAGAAATTTAAATAAAAGCCTGCAGTTGATGGCAAAAACACAAACGCATGATGCAATTTTTTGTATCAGTAGTATTGCAACAGTGGGGGGGGGCGGGGGGTGGAAGTGGTGGTGGTTACACCACTGTGGAGAGCTCTTAATTGTCTGCATCAGTGGGTGGTAAATTAGGTGAGCAGATCATCGTAATTAATACATACGTTATACCAATTCAATCATGCTAATTTGATGAATTGCAGTATGGTGCTGACCCATTAAGTTAAGTTTATTTTGCATCGTATGAGTAGGTCAGTACTTTTTGGTCTCCTGTCCAAATATGTCAGACGTTCAGTTCTTGTGCTTGCCACTGCGATTTGGTAATGACAGCTCTTAGAAATTTAATCTCTTCCTGTTTAATGGGAACAGTGTGCATTTTGTTTAACTCTCCTAATTTGTGATCAGTTCCATTGTAAGCACTCTTGCTATCTATACAGTTGTAGAAATTGTTTTAAGATATTTTTGAAGTTATTTTTGGAAAATTTTAAATGCGAGATCTTTTTAACTGAAGCCTATGATGATGCATTGTTCTTGGTTGTGTGGTTTCATCAATAAAACATTTTCTTTACTTTAGCATCCTTGAGTTTTTGGGAGGGGTGTTAAATTGAAAGCAAATATATTAACTGCCGCAATTGATGATTGAACTGTGAATGCCAATGAGTTCTGCAAAGTCCTGTCTTGGCATTTACTCTCTCATTTTTTGTGCCTTGCAACAATCCATGTTCAAATGTCTGAGGTGGAAGATGGTCTTGTAATGTGGTTAATAGGTTTTTTTTATTACAGATCAAAGTATTTCACAGTATATTCTAGTTCTTCACTAGCACCCATTCCCAACAAGTTACACAGGAACCTGGGAACAGGAGCAGGCCATTCAGCCTCTTGAGCCTGTCCTGCCATTCAATGAATCATGGCTGATCTGTGTCCTAACTCCATATACCTGCCTTTGGCCCATATCTCTTAATACCTTTGCTTAATAAAAATCTATCTATCTCAGATTTAAAATTAGCAACTGATCTAGCTTCACTGCTGTTTGTGGGAGAGAGTTCCAAACCCACACCACCCATTGAGTGAAGAAATTCTTCTTAACATCTCTCATGAATGGTCTAGCCCTAATTTTGCCCCCTAGTTTTAGAATTTCCAACAAGTGGAAACAGTTATCTTTATCTACCCTGCCTTTCCCTGTTAATATCTCAAATACTTTGATCAGATCACCCCTTAACCTTCTAAAATTCCAGCCGAAACAGGCCTAATTTGTGTAATTTCTCCTTTAAACTTAAACCCTGTAGTCCAGGTGTCATTTTTTAAACCTGCATTGCACTCCCTCCAAGGCCAAAATATCCTTCCTAAGGTGTGGTTCCCAGAACTGCTCCCAGTACCTCAAGTGGGGTCTAACCACGGTTTTGTGTAGCTGCAGATGTGAACATTATCTTCTCGGATTTATGTAATCATTTCATCATCACAAAAACATTTTTACCTATGTGGGCATTGCTTGTGGGCAAAATGCCTAACTATAAGTTGTGGACAATTGAGATATTTTTTGCTTTAGGTCAATAAACATTTTGATGTATAAAAGACTATGTCGGAATCCATGTTATTGTGAAGAAGAACATTTTTTATACTCCATTGTTAATAGTTGCTGACAACTGTATAAGTGTAGAAGTTGTAGCGATTATTGTTCTGTAGTTGAAGGCAAGCTTGGGCTCTATCTTCTGAATATGCTGTTTCCTCACCAACCAGGCATCAAGAAGTGACTGACCAGAAAGTGGAAAAGCACCTGCATTGCTAGAAAATCCCTTGGAAAATCGAAGACTATGAACGAAACTGGGTTTTAGGTTTGTTAGCAGAACAGGAAGGCATCACCAACCCACATCTGTAGGTATGTATATTGCATTATAATTTACCGAAGGTAAGTGGGGTACAGATTTGAGGTTAATATCAGATCAGCCATGATATTAAAGGATGGAGTGGGTGGGGAAGGACCGAGCTGTGCTCGTCCATGTTGGTACCAATGACACCGGTAAGACCAGGAAAGGGGTTCTGTTTGGTGATTTTGAGCAGCTAAGGCCCAAATTAAAAAGCAGAGCCACAAAGATTAAAATCTCTGGATTATTACCTGAGTCACGAACAAGTTGGTATAGGGCAAATAAGTACAAAGAGATAAATGCGTAGCTCAAACACCAGTCTGGAAGAAATAAATTTCAATTCGTGGAGCACTGGCCCAAGGGATGTGGGAGCTCTTCCATTGGGACAGGCTTCAACTGAACCGTGCTGAGGGGAGAGCCGTATAACTAAGGTGGTTGGTGTTTTGTTATGTTTCCTTTGTAACATAAGCGGCTTCCTTGTGTTGCATTTGTCAAGGAAGGTCGAGACGTGTAAATAATTTCAACTCATTTATTTACACTATGTACACTTTTATAACTTGAGTTCGACACTACTGCTAATCCTATTGTAGCTACCTAAACTGACTGACCAGCTGCTGTCTTCCACGTGGTGGGTGCGATAATGAATCAACCCTGTGCCTCTCCTCACTGACTGTCTCCACTGGCCGAAGGGGGCTGATCATGTGTGTGGTGTCCTTTATGTATGGGTTGGTGTAATGCCCCCGTGTGGTCGTGTCACCTCCTTGTGTATCGTGAATGTCCATTGGTCGAGTGTGTATGTGTGATGTTTCTGGTGCTCCCTCTAGTGTCTGTCTATCTTACATGTATTTACAGTGATGCACATCACCACATCCTCCCCTTTTTATATGTTCATATTTTCTGTACACTTTAAGAAAAACTGAACAAAGAACAGGTAGAGAAGGTAAGGTATATACAAGTCATGGGAACGGTGATTAAACAATAAGTCCAAATCATTCATGTGAGTCCATAAACCATCTATCATCATGGTCAAATGTCTCACTTGGTTATGAACGGCATCAACAGGAACCAAGAAGTGGTGGAATCACTGCGCTGTCCACTTTGGAGTCTTTTTCTTTTTTTCTTTTTATGTTTGTGGTGGTGCTGTCGGGTGGCATCTGGTAGCTGATAAGGTGTTGACGTTGAAGAGCTACTATCAACAGTATCATTCGAGGTCATGGATGTGCCAGTTGTTGAAGTCGGATGAGACTGTGCATACTGGTTCTGGCCACATGCTGTGCTGGAAGGGTGATTTTGCTGAGAAGCGTTGAAGCATGTCGATTTGGAGCAGAATTGCTGCTCGCATCAATGTCTGGTGATGGTGTGAAACTAGAACCTTGCATCTGATAGGAATATGCTGTCTGGCCAGGCTGTGGTGCAGCAAATCCTGGGCAGTAACTAAGGCATCCAGTCTGTAGTGCACATTGCGCTGGCGTTAGTCCTCCTTCGGTCTTGATTCCATTAGTGGGCAATCCGTAGTGCTGGCCTGTTTGAGAATATGCTGCATAGACTGCTGGCTGTTGCAGGCTTGAATACTGGGTTTGTCCAGCATGAGCTGTCATTGGCCGCACTGTCGGTGTGGAACAAATGTGTGGACATAGCTGTGGTGAAAATTGGTGTATTCCTCTTGGACTGTAGCTGCTGCTTGTTATTGGTGACCCAGTGTGATTGTCACGTGATCCATCTCCTGTCGTTGTGGCATCTGCTGTCACCCTGAGCGTGCCATCACTGAGGTTGCGACACTGCCTGTCTGGAGTAAAGTCTGGCTTACGTGAATCAGAGTCGCTGTTTGGTTGCTCCCCATCTGGAGTCTGGTCTGTTTTTTGTTGATGCTCCCTGTCCGGAGTCTTAGCAGGTTCACTGGAGTCAGTTGAGATTTCTTGAAGCTGCACGTCTGGAGTCGGAACATGCAGGAGTGCATTGACTAGTGGAGAGGTTCGAGCAATTGAAGGTGGAAATAGTGTGGTGTCACCGGAGTCACCAGTGGTCTCACAGTGATCGTCGAGTGCCTCTGTATGCACTAGCTGAGGTCTGTCACTTTGCACCTTTTGCATGGGAAGTGGGATGCTGTCGTCACTCGTTTCACATACCGTGGGTAGATCCTCAGTAGCTGCTTGCTGTTCACAAGGGTTGGGTAAATTGTCAGAGTTTTCATCTGGTGGTGCAAACAATGTGGGTGGACTGTCATTGTCTTGCCGTTGTCCTTCATTTGGGCTTTTCTTCTTTGGAATTTTAAATCTTCCCCCAGACATTACAGAACCTTGTTCATTTCCCTCAATTTCTCCCATATGTAGGGCATCAAATGTTAGATCCAATGTTTCTTTCGTCATTGTACTAGTTTCCAAAGAACAGTCCGTTTCAATTTTCTTCTCAGTTACTTCATATGCATCCTTTTCTGATGTACATGCCTTCATAGTCTCTGGCTCTGATTTTGCTGGGACTGGCACAGTCACAGTCTCTCTTTTACTGTTCTCAATTGCCCACATTCTACTCCCCAGACATAAATGCTTAATCTCTGGAGTTAATGTGGTACAATGGATAATCGGGTCGACCTTATCTGCATTTTCACCATCACTGGAAAGCACAATTGGTTCACTTGAAACTGCTGTGGGTTTTAAGTGCTTTATCTGGCTACTCGATGTAGGTGTCCTCAGGATTCTTGCTCCAATGTTCTGCTCATTTATCAGTAGAGTGTGCAGAGGTTCAATGCGATTAATATTCCCATCAGGGGTTGAAGAGTCATTACTGACTAACTGCTGGTCTCCGAAGTTGGGACTTTGCGGCGTTGTGTTGAAGGGAGACAGTTGTCCCTGCTGTAGATATGATTCAGGTGGTGTTATTTCCATTAAATGAGGATCAATGTCTTGTCCATTTTTTCGATCCGTACTAAAGCAATGGCAATTTTCAGTCTGCTCCTTGCAAGTTAGACATACAATTAGACATACAAGTGATTTCTTTAGCAAATCCTCAGCATCCTTCTGTGACTGTGCAGCATTATTAATATCTCTTCGGCTAGAATGATCCTGAAGGTCAGCGCATAATCCTTTTTTCTTCAGGCTTAGAAGAGGCGATTCCTTTGGCTTGTCTTCATTTGGGCTTGAACAGTCATCAGCGCTGTGCCATTCATTGTAGCATGATAGACCGTCATGGTCGTCCTGCTGTGCAGTGGAGTGTGGTAGACTGTTATAGCCTTCTTGCTGTTTATGTGAGCATGGCAGACTTGCATCGTCTGCTGCTAGTTGGTCAGAGGAGGTTGCTAGACCCTCATGATCTTGTTCCTGCAAGGACTGCGCATTGGAGTCTTGCGTTGCTTCTATTGTGGAGGCTGTCCACGAGCTCTCTGTGGAGGCTTGTGACAAGGAGTCATTTCTTGTTCGTGCAAGGACTGCGCTCTGGAGTCTTGCGTTCCTTCTGTCGTGGAGTCTGTCCACAAGCTCGCTGTGGAGGCTTGTGACTCTGGAGTCACTTCTTGTTCATGCAAGGATTGCGCTCTGGAGTCTTGCGTTTCTGCAATTATGGAGTCTGTCCACGAGCTTGCTGTGGAGTCTTGTGACGCTGGAGTCACGTCTTGTTCCTGCAAGGACTGCGGTGTGGAGTCTTGCATGTCTTTCGTAGAGTCGAGAACCCTGAGCGGGGCGTGGACCACGCTCTGTGTGGCAGCAGGCCGCTCTCTGTGGGCTTGTAACGCTTTCTGTCTCTTGATTTCAGGCTGCAGCATCATCCTGCACTGATGAGTTGGGACGTCATATCTGCTGGGTTGAAGATCCTCAAATCCGAAAAATGAATCCGCATCTGCGTCGGATTCAATGCGGGGGTCACCAATGTGCAACACAAAAGGTTCGTCCGAGTCATAGTCGTATAGGACCATGGAGCTGTCATTGGCCTCGCGAGGTCCAGAAAAAATGTAAAGGTCGGTATCATCAGTTTGTGCGTAGGTAACTGCTTGTTGCAGGGTTCTTCGGAGGTTAAATTCATTTCCTGGTTCAATTTGAGGCATTGTGCTGTCATTCCAGGTGAAGGAAGGTTGTTTTACAGCTTTAAAAGATTTTTTCTTTGATTTGGGACGTTTCCCCTTTAAATTGGTGCGGTCTGGGGCCTCTGACGTCATGCCACGCGTGACGTTGCACGTAGGAAGCGATTGTTCATGCGCAGATCGCTGTTCCTTTACCGATGGCCGTTTTCTTGATTGCGCATGCATGGCGTCTCGCGCATGCGCGAATGAACCTTCCGGTTCTGCGCACTTCTCGTGCAACTGCGCTAGTGTAGTCCCTTTAGCAAGATGGCTGCCGACCTTGACCCAAATCGCTCTCTGGTCCGGGCCCTTGGCCTCAAGGTGAGTACTGCCGCTTCTCTTACCTTTCCTTGCCGATTGGAGTGTGTTTTCCTCACAGTATTTACCGAATTTGTCCAGGACTGCCTGGAAGTCGTGCCTGTTTTGCCCCTTGGAGAACTTGAATTTTTAAAAGATTTCTTCTGCTCTTGCACCGGCGAGGATGAGGAGAAACTCCTACTTTTTCATTATCGGCCAGGTCTTTAAGTTCGGCTGCCACCAGGTAGAATTCAAACACCTGCCGGAATCGCTGCCAGTTCTCGCAGAGATCGCCGTGGCACTGGAGCGGCTGCGGAATCGGGAGCCCGTACATCTTGCCTGGGTATTGCTGGTTGTCACTGTACGCTGAGGTATGGCTATCTGGATTTAAGCAGTTCACTCCTGGTACCATGTTTTGTTATGTTTCCTTTGTAACATAAGCGGCTTCCTTGTGTTGCATTTGTCAAGGAAGGTCGAGACGTGTAAATAACTTCAACTCATTTATTTACACTATGTACACTTTTATAACTTGAGTTCGACACTACTGCTAATCCTATTGTAGCTACCTAAACTGACTGACCAGCTGCTGTCTTCCACGTGGTGGGTGCGATAATGAATCAACCCTGTGCCTCTCCTCACTGACTGTCTCCACTGGCCGAAGGGGGCTGATCATGTGTGTGGTGTCCTTTATGTATGGGTTGGTGTAATGCCCCCCTGTGGTAGTGTCACCTCCTTGTGTATCGTGAATGTCCATTGGTCGAGTGTGTGTGTGTGTGTGTGATGTTTCTGGTGCTCCCTCTAGTGTCTGTCTAACTTACATGTATTTACAGTGATGCACATCACCACAGTCGGGAAGGCTTTTAACTTAGTAGTGAGAGGAAAGAATAATGCAAGAGGAGATGCAGTAAATGAAAAGAAACCAAAGAGTAATACAGTGGAAATTTGGGTAACGACAGCCAGTGTCTGGCAGAAAGAGTCATAGAGTACAAGCTTGAGAGTACACCAGATAAGGCAGGAGAGTGCAAACATTGTAAAAAGACAGAATTAGAGCTCTGTGTCTGACTATGCAACATTCGTAACAAAATGGATGAATTGTTAGCACGGGTAGGAAGAAATAAATATGTATGACCTGATAGTCATTAACGAAACATGGTTGCAGGGTGACCAAGGCTGGGATCTAAATATTGAAGGATATTTTACATTTCAAAATAATGGGAAGCTAAGAAATGGTGGTGAAATAGTTCTGTTAACGAAAGACATAATTAACAGAGTGAGAGATGACCATGACTCAAAAGAGTAAGGTGTGGAATCGGTTTGGATGGAGATGAGAAATAGTAAAATTAAGAGGTCACTTGTGGGAGTAGTTTATAGAACGCTCTTAAAAGTAGTTACACAGTGGGAAGAGTATGCAGGAAGAAATAAATGGGGTGTGTAGGAAAGGTCCTACAATAATCATGAGTGACTTTATTCTACACACCGATTGGGAAAATCATATTGGCAAAGGTAGCCTGGGGAGTTCATAGTGTGTTTTCAGGACAGTTTCTTAGAGTAGTACGTTCTAGAACCAATCAGGGAGCAGGCTATTTGGAATTTGGTGATGAGCAATGAGACAGGACTAATCAATAACCTTCCAGCAAAGGAGTCTCTGGGAAACATCAATCATAACATGATGGAATTTCATATTCAGTTTGAAAAGGAAAAGTATGAGTCTAAAATCGGTGTTTTAAACCTAGATAAAGGTAATGATAAGGGCATGAAAGCAGATCAAGCTAAACCGAATTGGGAGACTAGGTTAAAATGTGGGACCTGTACTCAATGCCCCTGCTGATGAATGCAAGCATGCCATATGCCTTCTTAATCACCTTGGCCACCTGTGTTGCCACTTTTGGGGAACTGTGGACCTGCACACCCAGATCCCTCTGTATGTTAATGTTCCTAAGGGTTCTACCATTACAGTATAATTCATACCTTGGATTTGATCCTCCAAAATGCATCATCTCACATTTGTCTGGATTAATCTCCACCTGCCATTTCTGTGCCCAAGTCTCCAATCCATCTATATCCTGTTGTATCCTTTGACAATCCTCGGCACTATCAGCAACTCCGCCAATCTTCATGACATCCACAAACTTACTAATCAGACGATCCACATTTTCCTCCAGATCATTTATATATACGCTACAAACAACAGAGGTCCCAGCATTGACACCTGCGGAACACTACTAGCTACAGATCTCCATTCTGAAAAATACCCTTCCACCGCTTTTTTCCCAGTCTCTCCACTTACTGGCCTGCTTTTCTGTTTCCACCCCCTAGCACACTAGTTTTACCCTCCCGAACAGCACTAGCAAACCTGCCGCCCAGGATATTGGTGCCCCTCCAGTTGTGGTGCCGCTCCAGTTCAAGCAAGTCAGACAGGAGCGCAGACAACAAAGCAGAGTTGAGACCACAACCAGATCAGTCATGATCTTATTGAATGACAGAGCTGGCTTGAAGGGCAGAATGGTCTACTCCTGCTCCGATCTTCCTATGATGCACTACACAAACCCTTTAAATAGTACAGCAATCTGAAGTCAATTTCTTGTACTTTCGTCAAAAGTGATCAGATGATATTGGGGAAATGTGCCATTAGTGCACTATACTGGCTGACTCCATATTCAACTGCAGAGTTCAGATCTGATTGTGTAGACCGGCAGGCTTGTGTGGAGCCATAGTGAAAAGAGGTGTATGAAGGAACTAGACTTTGAGCAATCTCATTTTCTAACCGATTAACAGCTTAAGATCAATGTGAGCACAACAATAATCACATTTAACATGAATGAATAGATGAAGAATCAAGTAACTTTGCTATTGTCGGTTAGTATCTGGTATTTCCAATTTTACAGGTGAGATTGATTTTCAAGTGGAGATTTATGACTAGTTCCATTTTATACAGACTTTATACCTCAAGTGCTGCAAAATTACAACTCCTTGCCCTCGAGCCTATTTTGATCTTCAATTGAAGATTGTGCTCGTGTTCAGTTCGAAAACTTGCACCAAAACTTGCTTAGGGCAGCACGGTAGCATTGTGGATAGCACAATTGCTTCACAGCTCCAGGTTCGATTCTGGCTTGGGTCACTGTCTGTGCGGAGTCTGCACATCCTCCACGTGTGTGCGTGGGTTTCCTCCGGGTGCTCCGGTTTCCTCCCACAGTCCAAAGATGTGCAGGTTAGGTGGATTGGCCATGCTAAATTGCCCTTAGTGTCCAAAATTGCCCTTAGTGTTGGGTGGGGTTGCTGGGTTGTGGGGATAGGGTGGAGGTGTGGAGCTTGGGTAGGGTGCTCTTTCCAAGAGCCGGTGCAGAATCGATGGGCCGAATGGCCTCCTTCTGCACTGTAAATTCTATAAAATTCTAGTAGAAGTAACTATTCTGAGTGATGTTTTCTACTTTGACATGTGATGTTGCTTTATGTCAACTATCATAACATTTACTGGATGGACAGGTTTAATATTATTTGAGGATATTTGAGTATTTTTGTAATGCAACAATTTTTGTCATTGATTTCCCTTCTCCTTTTACTTTCGATATTTTCTAGGCTTGACGACAAAAATGGACAAAGCAATGAACATTGTAAGGTGACATGACCTAACATCCAACATGCACTGCTGTTCAATTCTGGGACTACTTACTATCTCGACTTGCTACGTGTATCCATTCTGTGCCATGCCATTTAAAAATCAGTGTTGTGATTCATGCTTCATGTAAGCTCTACAAAACACTGGTTCTTTCAGTATTGCTAATTATTTTTACGAACAACTTGGATTTTCTAAGTGGAAAAAGAAACTTGCCATGTTTTTTTTTTGCAGTGTATCCTTGTAAGGATCATTTTGTCTTTCAATGATCAGTTGCTGTTTGATTCCAAAATTGGTAGATGTGGTCAACCACTTTGGAAAACCATTAAGTGGAGTAACCTTGACCATTTTTGTAACTTTATAATATATTCAAGATCATGAAGAGACCAAATAAACACCGACAGCTCCAATTCTTCAGCCTCTTCAGCAGGAAACCTAAATCAAAATCAAAACTGGAGATGTCCACAGTTACAATTGAGGGAGTACATACAAAAACGGAAAATGACGATGAGAAAAAGGTGTCCTCCACCAACAGGACAACACAATCGTCCAGTAACGAACAGTTATTGGGCACTCTGGAGTGTCCACTCTGCCTTCTGAGCCAGCCTCGATCCCAGTTCCCAGAGATCATTTCTTGTCATCATCGTTCTTGCCTGGATTGCTTGCAACAATATTTGAAAATTGAAATTACAGAGAGTAGGGTCAATGTTGCCTGTCCAGAATGTTCTGAGTTGTTTCATCCTTCAGACATCCGTATGATTCTCAACAATAGTACTTTGATGGGAAAGTATGAGGAGTTCATGCTGCGAAGGTATCTTGCATCTGATCCAGATGCCCGATGGTGTCCTGCACCTGATTGTAGGTATGTCCTGCATGATAATCGGTTTGATTCATTTTGAATATATGGGTTACGTTTCCTCCACCGAATTACCACATAAGTGGTGGTGCCTGAGTGGCACAGTGGGTTAGCACTGCGGCCTCACCGCGCCGAGGTCCCAGGTTCGATCCCGGCTCTGGGTCACTGTCTGTGTGGAGTTTGCACATTCTCCCCGTGTTTGCGTGGGTTTCGCCCCCACAACCCAAAGATGTGCAGGCTAGGTGAATTGGCCACGCTAAATTGCCCCTTAATTGGAACAAATGAATTGAGTACTCTAAATTTAAAAAAAATAATTATTTATTATTTGGGGGTGGGGGGTGCAGGAAGAGCGAGATTGATTATGCAAGTCCAATCCACGTTTATGCATGATTTTCACCTACAAGTAGCAGACAACTATGAGCGAGCGGGTTAATACAGTAAAATTATTGGAGCTGTTAATAATAGACTGAATACAAATGTGAAGTAAGAAAATAAGAGAAAAATGAACAGGAGTGGGGCCCTCAAGTCTATTCTGCATTGTTAAAAATCATGGCTGATTTTCGACCTGATCCCAGTGTCCCTTGATTCCCTTTGATCGAACAAATAATCATTCTCAGGCTTGAATATATTCATCAACTGGACATTTCCATCTTGTAGGCCAAGTATTTCACAAATTCACCACCTTTTTGAGTGAGGAAATTTCTCCTAATCCCCTTCCTAAAAGCCCAACCCCTTAACCTGAGATTATGCCCCCCAGCACGGTAGCACAAGTGGTGGGCAGCACGGTAGCGCAAGTGGCTCGCACTGTGGCTTCACAGCACCCGGGTCCCAGGTTCGATTCCCCGCTGGGTTACTGTCTGTGTGGAGTCTGCACGTTCTCCCCTTGTCTGCGTGGGTTTCCTCCGGGTGCTCCGGTTTCCTCCCACAGTCCAAAGATGTGCAGGTTAGTTGGATTGGCCATGATAAATTGCCCTTCGTGACCAAAAAGGTTAGGAGGGGTTATTGGGTTACGGGGATAGGGTGGAAGTGTGGGCTTAAGTTGGTCGGTGCAGACTCGATGGGCTGAATGGCCTCCTTCTGCACTGTATTTTCTATGGACTATGCAGTACTAGGCACTTGCGGTGGCCTTTACGTGTGGAAAAGAGGACTGCTGCTTTCATACATAGGCATAAAATGCAGTGTAATGACATTGGGCCATGAACCTGATGAGAACACACTGGTTTTCCATATTACAGAAGCCAGGCGGGCGTCAAAATCGTCAGCCTGACCACCATTTAGAAAAAAGTCAAGAAAAGGTAACTGAGCTTCTTAACAAGCTAATTGACCGTTAATATGCTGCCCATGCCATAAAGAGAAAGGCAGACGAGAGTGGGCAGGCACCTCAACAACTCTGGTGAAAAAGCGGGATCGAAGGAGGGTTAGCAGCTCTGAAGAACTGGATTTTGTTCTGTTAAAGGGGAGAAAGTCTTAATCTGCTTTCTAAGGCCACCCGCAGTTAATATCGATGTGGGGAAGGGGGGGCGGTGGTGGTGGTATTTTGACCCCAGTTAATATAACTGGGTGGGAAGATCCCAGAATGGAACCCTGGCTCAAAAGACAGTGTGACCTTTTTTTGTATAAAACGTGGAGGAATTGAGTCGCAGGGCTGCTAATTTGTTTTAACAAGAAAAAACACATTTATTAAACATGAAAAAATTGGATTATGGTACAATACCCCTTTATTCTCTCTCTTTCCCCCTCCCCCATTTTAACAATTACACAGGCTTCAGGATTAACATGGATTACAGAGTACATCTTAATCTACAATGGTCTCATCAGCACAAAACCCCTTTTAAGCACACAAGATAACGAGGCAAATAACACTCTCCATTCTGAACCCCAAGTGAATGGGTATCTCGTCAGAATCTACCCAGATTATTGTCACAGGAGAGTTTCCAAACTCTACTCCCAAAAACAAGCTTTCAAATCTTCTCACCTGATTATGCTTTCCACTAGTGGTTTGAAATCCAGATCAGGGGCGGGATTCTCCGCAATCGGCGCGATGTCCGCCGACCGGCGCCAAAAACGGCACGAATCAGTCCGGCATCGCGCCGCCCCAAAGGTGCGGAATTCTCCGCATCTTGAGGGGCCGAGCCCTCACCTTGAGGGGCTAGGCCCGCGCCGGAGTGATTTCCGCCCCGCCGGCCGGCGGGAAAGGCCTTTGGCGCCCTGCCAGATGGCGCGGAAATGACTTTGCCGCGCGACGCATGCGCGAGAGCGTCAGCGGCCGCTCACTGCATCCCCACACATGCGCAGTGGAGGGGGTCTCTTCCGCCTCCGCCATAGTGAAGACCATGGCGAAGGCGGAAGGAAAAGAGTGCCCCCACAGCACAGGCCCGCCTGCGGATCGGTGGGCCCCGATCGTGGGCCAGGCCACCGTGGGGGCACCCCCCGGGGCCAGATCGCCCCGCGTTCCCCCCCCCCTTCCCAGGACCCCGAAGCCTGCCCACGCCACCTTGTCCCGCCGTTCGAAAGATGGCTCAATCCACGCCGGCTGGTGTGGGTTGACAGCGGCGGGACTTCGGCCCATCACGGACCGGAGAATCGCCGGGGGTGGGCCGGCCGACCGGCATGATTTCCGCCGACTGGCGCGGCGCGATTCCCACCCCCTCCGGATGTCCGGTGGTGGAGAATTCGGGACACGTCGGGGGCGGGATTCCCGCTGGCCCCCGCCGATTCTCCGACCCGGTGAGGGGTTGGTGAATTGCGCCCATGGTTTTCCAAATTGCACTTTTTAAAAACCAAGCTTGCACTCCACTTTTAATAGTGAATCCAGTCCAGGATTTTACACCAACCCCTTGGGATTTCTTTGTCTTGGCTTGACTACTATGCAAACTGCTCACAATTGCATTAACCCTCGTTCCTAGACTGTCTTAAAATGGTATCAGACATTTGTTTTACCTTTGAAGGCTGCTGTGCCACTTTAAATTTGATTACTGCAATTGTCTCTTTAACTCCGAACACTTTGTTTGCTCTTGCTTGAATTCTTCTGAATAATACCTTGGCCTCTGTTCACTTCACTCCAGTCTCTTAAATATTCTTTCTGTCCCAATTCCCTCGTTATCTGGACTGTAACTTTAAGAAGCCTACTCTTTGCAGCTCCCGTCCTGTCGAATCTTTCTTCTGGCAGACATGTTCATGTCCCAAGATCCTGTCTCCAACTGCCAACAAATACAGCTAAAAGGAAAACTTAAAAGCTTTTTTTATATCCTTACAAGGGCCTGCTAGTTCTATTTATTCTTCACACTGTTGACTCTTTAAGCACAATAGAATCAAACACCATTGCCCAGCATGAATCAAACTTTAGGTTTTACCCTTCTAGGCATAGAAATTAAACCTACTTAAAACCATATCTTATTTCTAATGTTTACCAGTAAAAATATAACTCTCTTAAAACTACCTTTATAGAGGCAACCTTTTTAAAGTCGGTCAGTTTATGACATTTACATGTGTTCACTTCGCATTTTAGTATTAACAGCATTGAATAGAGCCTTGCATCGCAGAGGCAGAATTACAGTATGGACAGGCATAGGATCATGCTGCAATTTGTCATGGCAATATCATGAATAGCTAGGCCTTTGGAACATTTTTCATGTACAGTTTCTTCTTAGGAGATGCAACCCTATATATTGAAACTGCAAATGTTTTGTAGTGTAGAATGTGGCAACTTGGCCCTCCTTGCTTCTGCTGTATTTACGACCCCTTGGATGCTGATTTTTATGCAGTCTAGTTTTCCTACTTTCATATTTCTGAATCACCCAGTGTCATTTTAAGTGTCATTTCCGACCAGGCGAGGGGTCTGAGAATCTCGCCCCTTATCTTTTAATTATGAACTCTTGTCCTTGATTCATCTATCAATGGAAATAGTTAGTTTGTGTTTAATCAACCCATTCCTTTTTCATTTCGAACACTTCCATCAAATTCTCCTTCATTCTCTTGGTTTTGGGGAATACAGCTGTAGTTTTTCTAACATTTCTCCAATTTGGAACCCTCATTTCTGGCACCAAAATCTGTAGTGCACTCTCTGGAGGGCTATTGCGCCTTCCTAGAGTGAACAATTCCAAAAATGTTTGCAGTATGTCAGATGTGATTAGTCATATTGTACTTTTTAACTGCTGCATTTAATCCTCTTGATGTAAATTCCAGTTGTTTCTCTCCTGTCCACCCACTTGTAAAGATTAATGCATGTGCACATTCAGTTTCCTTTGCTGCCCCATTATTCTTCATTGTTCTTCCCAAAATGTATCGCATCACTGTTTTCTGGATTAAATGACATTATCCGCTCCCATGTTCACGTCCTCCTGTAGGCTCCTAGATAGTTCTTGGAAGTTTTCTGCTTTTCCTAGTTTGTTATTGTCATGAGATTTTCATACTACTTTCTTTTATATTGCAGATCCTAGCATAGTGCTAGTCCCTGGTGCACCTCACTAGCGCTGTCTGAGGGGCTTCTGGTTACACAAAACCTTTTCTATTTGCACAGTAAGAAGTTTTACAACACCAGGTTAAAGTCCAACAGGTTTGTTTCGATGTCACTAGCTTTCGGAGCGCTACTCCTGAAGAAAGCTAGTGACATCGAAAGAAACCTGTTGGACTTTAACCTGGTGTTGTAAAACCTCTTACTGTGCTCACCCCAGTCCAACGCCGGCATCTCCACATAATTTTCTATTTGTATTTAGGCAATGTCTATTCACTTCACCACATTTTCTTTTATGCCGTGAAAGCCTTAATTCCATCATCCAATTTCTCAGATTTATCAAACAGTTGCTGAAAGTCCATATGAATTACAATTACCCCTTCCCCCTCCATCAGCCTAGTTTTTTTACATTGACTGTATGGTTCAGTAAAACTTGACTTGTTCTTGGCAAATCCGAGTCAGCTATCTAACCAATTGTTGCCCTTCTGGGTCTTTACTTATTTCCAGTTGTGATCTCTCGTAATTCTCCTATGCTGATATGAGCCAACTGATTGCCTGGCTTATCATTGCTCCTTTCTGGAATAGAGGTGTAACAATGCCAGTCCATCCTTTGCAGCTGCAATAACAACCAAATTTGATAAATTGTGGCAATTTGAAAAATCCTTCTGCTGCCCCCTCATTACCTTGTGTGTTCTGGGATTCGGACATTTTACTTGGGAATTTTCAGTATCCTAAGAAGCAATATCCTTATTGAAAGATAAAATACTGCAGATGCTGAAATAAAAACAGAAAATGCAGGAAGTATTCAGCAGGTCAGGTAGCATCTGTGGAGAAAAACAGTTGCCGATTCAGGTGGGTAACCATTCATCAGAACTATGGAAAAATTCTCCATATTTGTTTTGACATTGGTTGTTCATTACTTTCCTCATCCAAAAGTCTTTGAACACTTACTTCATTATCTTCTGTAAATACCGAGGCACACTAGTCATTAAATAGCTCTGCTAGTTTCCAATATGGTTTAGGGTTTTGAGGTATCAAACCCTTCTAATTTAAAAAAAAAAAAAAAAAATCTCTTGGGGCAGAATTTTACATTTCTAACACTAAGGTCCTCATTTGTGCTTGACCTATAAGGTACAAATAACTTGTGTTCATGAATCAAGTAGAATTTATTAAGCAAGATTTTACACATACTTAACAGAAGGCAGTGAAGACAACAGTGATGTTTCTCATCTTTCAAGGTCCCAGGAATTCTTGGAGTTGTCAGTACAGACTAGGGACGAAATTCTCCGACCCCCTGCCGGGTCGGAGAATCGCCGGGGGCTGGCGTGAATCCCGCCCCTGCCGGTTGCCGAAGTCTCCGGCACCAGATATTCGGCGGGGGTGGGATGGGCCGAAGTCCCACCGCTAAAATGCCTGTCCCGCCGGCGTAAATTAAACCACCTACCTTACCGGCGGGACAAGGCGGCGCGGATGGGCTCCGGGGTCCTGGGGGGGCGCGGGGTGATCTGGCCCCGGGGGGTGCCCCCACGGTGGCCTGGCCCGCGATCGGGGCCCACCGATCCGCGGGCGGGCCTGTGCCGTGAGGGCACTCTTTCCCTTCCGCCTCCGCCACTGTCTCCACCATGGCGGAGGCAGAAGAGACTCCCTTCACTGCGCATGCGTGGGAAGCCGTCAGCGGCTGCTGACGCTCCCGTGCATGCGCCGCCCGGAGATGTCATTTCCGTGCCAGCTGGCGGGGCACCAAAGGTCTTTTCCGCCAGCTGGCGGGGCGGAAATTCGTCCGGCGCCGACCTAGCCCCTCATTGTTGGGGCTCGGCCCCCAAAGATGCGGAGCATTCCGCACCTTTGGGGCGGCACGATGCCCGTCTGATTTGCGCCGTTTTGGGCGCCAGTCGGCGGACATCGCGCCGTTTCCGGAGAATTTCGCCCAAGGTTTCTCTTCTTTGTCTTTGAAGTGATGTTAAAACCGTGTCCAGAAGAATGATACCCCAGAAGCCATGGTATCATTGAGCCAACAAGAACTATGATTTCTCAACTTTTATCCCCTCCCTTTTTTGAACATGGTCCAGATTTACTCCTTTTGGCTAGAGAATGCAAATCACCTTGTGTCACCCAACCTTTGCAACCCCTGCTCAGTTCTGGAAACTCCAGAAGTTTACGTTTCATCACAACAAATGGACAGATACAGAAAAGCCATAAAATCACACTCTTTTATCAACATATCTTGAGCCAAGCCCCACTCTAAAGCCATTAAAATCAACAGTTAAGATCATTTTTAAAAAATTCACTTAAGGAATGTGGGTGTTGCTGGATATGCTAGAATTTATTGTTTATCACTAGTTGCCCTTGGGAAGATGGTGGTGAGCTTCCTACCTGAACCTGCTGCAGTCCCTGAGGTGTAGGTACACCCACAGTGCTGTTAGGGAGGGAATTCCAGGATTTAGCAGCAGTGAAAGAACAACAATATATTTTTAAAATAAATTTAGTGCGCCCAATTAATTTTTTCCAATTAAGGGGAAATTTAGCGTGTCCAATCCACCTAGCCTGCACACCTTTGGGTTGTGGGAGCGAAACCCATGCAAACACGAGGAGAATATGCAAACTCCACACGGACAGTGACCCAAAGCCAGGATTTAACCTGGGACCTCAGCGCCGTGAGGCTGCAGAGCTAACCCACTGCGCCACCGTGCTGCTCCAAACAGCAATATATTTCCCAGTCAGGATGGTGAGTGACTTGGAGGGGAAGGAACAGGAATAGGCCATTCAGCTCTGCGAGCCTATCCCGACATTCAAATCGATCATGACTGATCTGTGACCTGACTGCATGTACCTGCCTTTAGCCCATATCTTTGCTTAATAAAAACCTATACCTCAGATGTAAAATTAACAAATGATCTAGCTTTAACTGATGTTTGTGGGAGAGAGTTCCAAACTTCTGCCATCCTTTGAGTGAAGATGTTCTTCCTAACATCTCTCCTTAACGGCCTACCCCTATTTTTAGACCATGCCCCCTAGTTTTAGAATCTCCAACCAGTGGAAATAATTTATCTTAACCCTGTCTTTCCCTGTTAATATCTTTAATACCCCCATGTGGTAGGGTTCCTAGGTATCTGCTCTTGTCCTTCTAGATGATAGTGGTCGTGAGTTTGGAAGGTGCTGCCAAAGGAACCTTGGTGAGTTCCTGCAATGCATCTTGTAGATGGTACACTTGGCTGCCACTGTTCATTGGAGTGGGGTGGTTGAATGTTTGTGGAAAAGGGTTGCAATCGAGCAGACTGCTTTGTCCTGGATGGTGTCAAAGTGTTGTTGGAGCTGCACCCAAGTGAAGAATATTCCATTACTCTCCTCACTTTTGCCTTGTAGATGGGGTGGACAGGCTTTGGGGAGTCAGGAGGTGAGTTGCCTTTGACCTGCTCTGGTAGCCACAATATTTATATGGCTAGTCCAGTTCAGTTTCTGGTCAATTGTAACCCCCAGGGTGTTGATACTAGGGTTTCAGTGATGGTAATGCCATTAAGTGTCAGGGGGAGATGGTTAGATCCTGTCTTGTTTGAGATGGTCATTGCCTGACACTTGTGTGGCATGATTGTTACTTGCCAGTTTTGAGCCTAAGCCTGGATATTGTCCAGGTCTTGCTGCATTTGGACTTGGACTGCTTCACTGTCCGAGGAGTCACGAATGGTGAACATTGTATAGTCATCAGCGAACATCCCCACTTCTGATGTTATGATGGAAGAAAGGCCATTGATGAAGCAGCTGAAGATAGTTGGGCCTAGGACACTACACTGAGGAACTCCTTTTATAATATCAGAGAATAAAGGTTTCTTCTCTGGTGCAGATCAATCAAAGCAATGCAGGGTTTGTTTAAATATACTGTCATCTTAAGTTCATGCTTTTAGATATTCCTTCAAACTGATTTGAAAATAAACACAATTTTACTGTAGCCATCAAGACAGCTTCAGCTCAAGATTCAAAGTAACTCCATCATAAAACAATAAAACAATTTTATTTCTCCCCAAACAACTGCTTTCCTGTTTCCTAACCACCTTAATTCCATTTGACCATTTTAATTTTAAACTGTTTTAAAGAACAGAATCCATAGATATCACTGATTCTAAAAGAATTATTAGAATTATCAAAATCTTATATTCCTACCTGCTGTGACAATTTTGCCGTGCTTGTTTTTGACCAGTCCCACCTCTCCCTAATTGCTTTTACTGGTCCACAAAATATTGGTCTTTCCTTTATGTTGCTTATGACGCTTGTTATGTCTTGCTTCTTGGAGCTTTCGGCTTTTTGTTTCCATTTCTAGACTAGTGTTTCTTTTGACTCTGTTGTGTTGCAAGTTCTAATTTTGCATTCTGCTTTATTTCTAAATATGTTCACTCGCAGAGCCTGACCACCAATTTTTCCCCTCCTATTGAAATGCTCCCAGATCTCCTTTGATGCTTAAATATTTCTCACTGTTACTCTATTTTATGAATGAACTCTTTTGTCCAATTTATCCAGGCAAATTCCTTTTACATGCCTCTGCACTTTATGTCTAACATTAAATCTATAATTAATCCTAGTTTTGACTGTTTGCTTTCTCTATTTTAACATTAAAGCTTATTCCTCATTTTCTTTTCTATTTTATACTGCTGACCTGCTCTAATTCATTACCTAGAAGCAAGTACAGTGTATTATGGTATTGTATTTTTCCATGCAGAGCTGGTTAAGTATAGACATCTAAAAGTGTCTTTGTTATATTCTATAAATTTCTTGATATTTAAAACCCCTCAAAAGTGATCTCCAGGTTGTTGAAGCCCCTCCCTCAATATTGCACGAGTATCCCTGCTCACCGTCCTGAACAGTACAGGCTTCCTGTCCAATTTTTTCTCTGATTCATGGGATGCAACCTCTGACCGAATGACCTCTCTTTTTTTCCAAAGGTTTTTCCACCCACACCATTGGGACTCTGGTTGCAGCTGCAAAAAAGGCAAGCTGGCCCCAAACTGCGGTGTGCTCCACAGCTATCACTTGATTTGTTTTTCTCTTAGCTGTTACTCCTTCACTCAAAATACTCTCGAAACACAGAATGGTTAGCGCACAGAAGGAGCAATTCACCTGGTGCCACTCCCCTGTATTTTTTTGAGGCCTACAAAATTATGAGAGGCATAGACAGGGTGGATAGTTGGGGGCTTTTTCCAAGGGTGGAAGTGTTAATTACAAGGGGGTACAGGTTCAAGGTAAGAGGGGGAAAGTTTAACGAAGCTGTGCGGGTTAAGATTTTCACACAGAGTAGTGGGTGCCTGAAACATGCTGCCAGGAGGATGTGGTGGAAGCAGGCACATTATCATAGATTAGCATAGAATTTACAGTGCAGAAGGAGGCCATTAGCAACATTTAAGAAGCATCTGGATGGGTGCATGAATAGGAAGGAAATAGAGGGATACGGACTGAGAAAGGGTAGTAGGTTTCTTATCAGTACATCAGGCATCATGATCAGTACAGGCTTGAAGGGCCAAAGGGCCTGTTCCTGTGCTGTATTTTTCTTTGTTCTTATTCAGATAATAATCTGATTCCCTTTTGAAAACCTCCATTGACCTGCCTCCACCACACTCTCAGACAGTTCATTCCAGATGCTAACCACTGTCTCCATGGAAACATTTTCTCTCGTGTCGCCATTGCTTCTCTTGCAATTACCCTTAAAATGTGCCTTCGGATTCTTGATCCTTCCATCAGTGGAAACGTTTTTTTCTCTATCTGCTCTGACCCCTCATGATTTTGAGTACTCTATTTAAATCTTTTCTCCAAGGAGAGCAGTTCTAACTTCTCCAATCTTTCTACGTAACTAAATATCCCCATCCATGGAATCAATAGTTGGAATCCTTTCTGCGTCCTCCCTAATCCTTCACATCTTTTCTAAAGTTTGATGCCCAGAACTGGACACAATCCTGCAGTTGAATCAAATCAGTGTTTTATGAAGGTTTAATATCCCTGCTTTTGTACTCTGCACCCTATTTATAAAGCCCAGAAGTCTATATGTTTAATTAAACGCTCTCGCCCACCTTCTCATATTGCTGTGCCCTCTTAAGTACTGGCTTGAGTTTCTGGAGTGGGGCTGGAAGAATGCACAAATTTCTGACTCGAACGATGGAGCGGGTGCAATTTCTTATTACTGAGCTGTGCCCCACAAATTCCAATTATTGTGTATTTCTCTTAACAGCATTCAAAGTTTGTCCCTTGCTGGCCAGCTGAGAATCAGTGATTCACCTTCAATGATGTCTGCACATATGCATCCAGGTCTCTCTGCTCCTTCAACCCCTTTAGAATTGTACTGTATTTTATATTGCATCCCTGCATTCTTCTTACTAAAATGAACAGTAGTCAATAGTGTTGCTTCTGATGCCGAGCGGCGCAGTGATTAGCACTGCTGCTTCACGGCACTGTGGACCCGGGTTCAATCCCGGCCCCGGGTCACTGTCCGTGTGGAGTTTGCACATTCTCCCAGTGTCTGTTTGGGACTCACACCCACAACCCAAAGATGTGCAGAGTAGGTGGATTGGCCTCACTAAATTGCCCCTTAATTGGGAAAAAAAGGTACTTTAAATATAAAAAATAAAATGACTGCTCTTCTGTGCGCTTGCTCTCTTATTGACCTCCTGGATATCATGTGCAGTATGCCCATTGGAAAATTCTAAATTCTGGTCCCTTGGGCTGGCTTTCTTATTTAACATTCATTTTCTTCACGGATAGGCTATCATATTTCTGCTCCCCACTGAGGTGATAAACATACATTCTTGGGATATTTCATCCTTGGTATACTACAGAATATATTCAGCTAATGCTTCATCTCATCATTCTTCTGACACATTTATATGTATATTCCTCCTGGATACTCTGTAGGCCACATCACTTCACCAAAACCTTCCACACCAACTACGCAATAGGAAAATACTAAAGAATATGTCACTTATCTACTGGTCCTGACCCTCAAGCTTCAGGCTAAAATTGTCCTTCATAGCCAGATTGTGAATTAAGCTCGAGCACTGTTTGTTAATGGTCTCCCACATTTGTCTATTACCAAAAATAAAGTAGGTATTGCAGTACAACAATAGTGTTTGGGCTTTGTGGTAGAATAATAATGGGTCACTCGCTGCAGTCATCTCTTCCTTGTAACACTTAATGCAATTAGAGTACACGTGTGCAGTTGAGTTTGGAATAATTATAGTTATTCTTGTCGGTAGGAAGATTATTGCCATGAAAGAATTTTTAAAATATATTTAACTTATATTTCACTTTTTTGTTTCTGCATATTACATTGGACCTCCATGGAATCAAGCTATATTAACTAATTAATTTATTACAGTCCATTCAAGCTCCGTAATAGATCTTTCTGCAGTATAACAGCCCTTGTTAGGACATCTTTGTATCTATCTACTGAACATAATTCATTTTATAAATGCCTAAACTCACTGATGGAGCCTCCTTAAATACTTAATTTCCCAATGGGAACTTTCGGGCAATCATACCTTTAGGTGCAATACACAAAACAAAAATCCAATGTGCAAATAAGTACTTTATAAAAAGTAATTTTGACACAATTGACCATTAGATTTTGAGCTTGGGAAATGTAAAGCACAGCTTCTTTTCAAACTCTTGTCTGTCTTCTGTTGGAGCTCATGTGGCTTTAGCTATGTACCAATTTGTTCATTCTTCAATGTTCAATCTGACCTTGTTAGCCATAGTATCACAACATCAAAACAGGCGCCTGTTTTCAAACCATTTCATGCTAGAGTACTAACTATCCATATGTCATGTGCACAATCATATAATGGAGCGTCTGGACTCTCGTGTTTACTTTGGATGGGTCATTAATCTAATATTTCAGGAAATTACAGTGAATAAGTACAAGTCCTGATGTAGAGTGTTTTTGTGCGTAATCCAGTGAACCGCTAAAACATCTTATTGGTTAAGCAAAGTAAACCGATCTTTGTTGAGCAGACTTATTTTCAATGGCATCTCTCACCACCAACTAATCTATGCCATCTAAGAATAAACAGGCAAGGATCCTTTTGAATTCATAGAATGATTCCCAGCACAGTAGGAGGCGGGTTGGTCTGTCCCGCAGCTAGTCCCACATAATTCCCCCTCTTTGACTTTCCCTGTAGCCCTGCACATTTCTCTTCAGGGGCTCATCAAATTCCCTTTTGAAAACCATGATTGAATCTTCTCCCAACACACTCTCTGGTATTGCATGCCAGATCCCAACAGCTTTCTTGAGTAAACTTTTTCCTTCAAGTGTCCTTCCAATTTCCTTTTGAAATCATTGATTGTCTTTGCTTTCACCACCCTCATGAGCAGCAAATTCTAGAATATACAATATTGCAATTTTGTTGGTGATTACCAGCAACATTCACTTACTTATTGAAAGCAAAGATCCAGCGAGCCATTTTTTAATGTGGTTAGGTTTAAAATGCAACAATGGGGATTTCCTGCATTCTGTTCAGGCCAGTTCAGTGTTGAAGCAATTCAATAATCTCATTGTATCTGACAGTGATGTTTGTAGCAAAGCTAATTGCTTATGTTAAAGAAAACATCTCCAGTTGCAAATTAATATCTAACAGTATCTTACAAAAGCCTTCCTGTTCAGGCATCTTTCAACCACTGATGTTTTAGCAGTGCTAGCGCCTGGCAAATTAATTAATGTAACAAACAAAACAAAACTTAAATGCTTCTGAGCTTTATTTTGTGGGCCAGACTGGTTCTTTGCTGCGTAACAACAGATTGGTCAACAAACTGCTGGAGTTTACCCATTTGTGTATTGCTTGTGTTTTGGGGATATTCAGATAGTGAATGATAATATGTACCACATCTCATCTCCACACTGAGCTTGTGGTCTCTTGACAATTTGGAACTGATGTTTTGTGAACTCGGACTCTCTACAGTTATGGAGTAATTGCCAGTGGTTGTGCAACTTGCCCAAAGCTGACATGTGAGCGGTCAGGCTGTGCGACTGAATTCTGTTACCACTGTAAACAACTTTGGCACCCAGACCAAACCTGCAGTGAGGCTCGTAAGCAGAGAGATGTGTTTGTGGCTGGAATAGAAAAACACTCTACCTCTCTTATTCACAGTGAAGAATCAGACAATGGTAAATATTGTTTTTTTTGGGGGGGAAGGCAAATAATTCATGCAAGTTATTTTCTTTGAAGCTCAGTATGTAAATGTGTTTCAAATAAATTGTTCCTAAGGGATCTAAACAAATAAAATACAAGTGACGGAATTCACTGTAGTGGTTCACCAGCAAGGTTAAATATTAGCTAGCCTGTGACTGTATAATTGTGCCAAGTTTTTTTGTGTCCATCGAATCGCGCTCACTTGGCTAGACAGCTGGTTCAAGCTGGTTCATGATGCAGAGCGAGGCGAACAACGCGGGTTCAATTCCCGTACTGGCTGTGGTTATTCATGAAGGCCCCGCCATCTCAATCTTGCCCCTCGCCTGAGGTGTGGTCATCCTCAGGTTAAACCACTACCAGTCAGCTTCTCCCCCCTCAAAAGGGGAAAACAGCCTATGGTCATCTGGGACTATGGCGATTTAACCTTTACCTATAACTGGTTAGGCTCTAATCAAATGATGTAGAGAGGTGACTGAATTGGAGAAGCCAACAACAAATGAGACATGTACAATTTTGTTGTTCGTATTTATTTAGAGGCATCCACGTTGCTATCAATCACAGGCTTTTGGAAAGCAGTCAGACAAATTGGCAAAGAATCTGGGACTAAAGTTATTAATATTTTCATGGATAGGGGGCATATAAATGTGTGATTGGAGAGGTCATCAGACGGTATTACAGTCAGCCCAGTAAATCTTCCATATTTCTTTTCTGAGATTGATATGTTGCATAGAGACATTCCTCCCTATTCATTGTGAAAGATACAATCTGAAACATTCAGTCAGGCAATCTTTCCCAATGCCACATGCAACAAGGGAGAAAGATTTTGTGCTAGTGACTTTTTTTTCGCTGCCTTTTTCAGTATCTTGTTTCTGCCTCCCTTTGTGTATTAGCCAAAATTATTAATAATGCCAAAGACAAATGGCTAAATTCCAGTGATAAATCAATGTCAATCTAAACAGGAGAGTTCTGATTTGCTTTTGCTGCTCATATATGAATTTGAAGCTGGAAAAGAATTTGGCCCCAGCTTTACCAGTTATCTCGAATTCACCTTTGTACCACATCTCTTCATCTTCTCTTTCTCCTGTTGATTCCATTGGTAATAACTTGGCATCCAGATGGTTTGTTGTTTACAGATTAGTTTAGTTTCCAAATATTCAAGGGCTGGTTTAGCACAGTGGGTTAAACAGCTGCTTTTAACGCAGAACAAGGCCAGCAGCGCGGGTTCAATTCCTGTACCGGCCTCCCCGAACAGGCGCCGGAATGTGGTGACCAGGGGCTTTTCACAGTAACTTCATTGAAGCCTACTTGTGACAATAAGCGATTATTATTATTATTATTATTATTATTATTATTATTATTATTATTATTATTATTATTATTATTAATGGAGGCAGATTCAGTCGCCCCAGTGAGCAGGCCTGATTAAGGCACCTATGATTCAAATGGTCACAGAGGTTCCCATCTCATGTTGCTCACTGTCTAAGATAAATCCGATCTTCAGCAAAGCTTAATCTTGCTGATGTAAATAATTCTAACTGCTATTGGTTGGACTTTTGCCCTCACTGGAAAAACACTGTCTCCTTGTTCCCAGACCCAGAAAGGTTGAATCTGCCAGCACTTGCACATATAGTTTGTCTGATTGGAGGCCACCAAATTCTAATTGTATCCAGTGGCAGTGCAGGTATTCCATTCTGATTAAATCTGTTACGTCTCTCTACCATGCAACCACCACCCCCCCAAAAAAAACTAGAATCACACTTTAGGGCAGGGTGACGGTAGTTCAAAAAGCAGTCATCCAAATCTTTGTTTGATCTCCCCAGTGTAGAGATTGGCATCAGCACAGTTTGCTTAGATTGGCAAAAGTCCATAAATTGATGTCCTACATGAGCTGAGTTGCTGCCCTGCGTGAGTAGTTTTGGGATGCTGAGTATTGTAATCTGTCTAACCTGCATCACTTGTTCAGGAAGATGCACCACAAAAGAGTGTGAGTGTCAAATAGAAGAATAACAGAGATGCGGGAAGGTTGCTGAAATGTTCTTTTATTTATTTATTTGAGAAAACACCGCTTTATACTTTCCTGCTAAACTGATCAAAAACAGGGCCAAAATAAGACTGGAAAGAAAAGCGGGAAATGAACAGGCTCAGAGGGAGACTGTGGCCAGGATTTAGTGCTAGCTGTGCCCCACATCACTTCTGCGGAGGAGGCCCAATGCAATTTAAGTGCAAACTGACTAGCGTGGGCCCTTCCAAGCAATCAAACTCCCATTGGGAATCCCAACCCTGAGAGCTACTGGCCAATCAGGTGGTTTCTGTCGGTAATGCTTCAAGACCCAACCCAAGGGTTGATGCTAGATCCTTGAATATAGGTCAGTGGGGCTGGATGGGGTTGCCGTAGAGGGGATGGGCAAAGGTCAGAGGCAAAGCCACCCTCCCTGCCCTTCCTGCTGCTATGTTGCTCTTTCTGGACTGAATGCCTATCAACGAGTGAAACCCCATACCCCACCCTCAAGGAGGCCACAGGAAAACCCAACAAGGTTAACTGGGTGGCTTTCAGGAGGTGATTTTAGTTTTAATTATTCATTCTTGAATATGGACATTGCTGGCTAGGCCAGCATTTATTGCCCATCCCTAATTGCCCTCGAGAAGGTGGTGGTTTCTTAAATCGCTCAGTCCATGTGGTGCAGGTTCACCCACAATGCTGCTCGGGAGGGAGTTCCAGGCTTTTGACATCGCCATGATGTATTTCAAAGCCAGCATGGTGGGTCACTTGGAGGGGAACTTCCAGATGGTGGTGTTCCCATGTGACTGCTGCCCTTGCCTTTCCATATGTGGGTTTAAAAGGTGCTGACTAAAGAACCTTGGTGAGATCCTGCAGTGCATCTTGTAAATGGTACACATTGCTGATACTGTGCATCGGTGGTGGAGGGAGTGAATGTTTGTGGAAGAGATGCCAATCAAACGGACTGTGTCCTGGATGGTGTGAGCTACTTGAGTGGAGCTGCACTCATCCAGGCAAATGGAGAGTATTCCATCACACTCTTGATTTGTGCCTTGTAGGTGATATACAGGCTTTGGGGAGTCGGGAGATAAATTACTCGTCGCATGATTCCTAGTCTCTGAACTGCTCTTGTAGCCATGGGGGAGCCATGCAAGTTCCATTAAATCTCTGAGCCTTCACTAAGTTCTGGTGGGCTCCAAGATAATTTCTGTCAAATGGGTTATTAACAAGCCTAATTGATATTCTGCCACTGGCAGGTGGGACTCCCACGTTGGGCTCTTCCTGTCCCTAACTTAGCGGTTCAGTTTTCCAACATGGGTACACTTACCATCATGCCTGCTCCAGCAGGCTCCATTAAAGTCTGTCCTGTAAGAACTTCTGTGGACCCCATAAAACCATCATCATCGAATAAGTTTAAATGTGATTGTATAATGTTTTGTGCACTAACCAAAACAACCAAACTAGAGATAAAAATAGAATGCAAGAATTTACTCTTCCATTGGGTAATATTGCCTCCAACTCCCATCCTCCCTTTTGCCCCAAATAAGAGCCAACTGCTTCTATGGGGAGCAACCTCAAACCTCTCAAGCTACTCCATAATCTGATGTTTTTTCACAAACTCTTGTTCCATCAGGATTTTGTTGTCAATTATACAACATGACTCTTGATTCCTGTCTTACAACCCCCAAAATAGTGTCGAGCAGAAGATCTGTGGCAGAGAGCTGTTGTACAAAACAGAAAAATCATCTGTTTTCCAATTATTGATATTCTTCCTCCTTTATCTTTCTCCATTGTTTGATATTTGTTGTGAGCTTCCCCACTGCCTGTAGCCATCTATAATTCATTGATAGAACAACAGACTATATGGGTGGCATGGTAGCACAGTGGTTAGCACTGTTGCTTCACAGCTCCAGGGACCCGGGTTCGGTTCCCGGCTTGGATCACATTCTGTGCGGAGTCTGCACGTTCTACCCGTGTGTGCGGGGGTTTCCTCTCGGGTGCTCCGGTTTCCTCCCATAAGTCCCGAAAGACATGATTGTTGGGTGAATTGGACATTCTGAATTCTCCCTCGGTGTACCCGAACAGGCGCTTGAGTGTGGCGACTAGGGGATTTGCACTAACTCCATTGCAGTGTTAATATAAATGTACTTGTGACACATCAGATAAAAATTATTATTACTATGCTTATCTCACTGTATTCTACAATGGGGCTTTTCACAGTAACTTCATTTGAAGCCTACTTGTGACAATAAGCGATTTTCATTTCATTTTCTCAATGCAACACTGTTTTTTTTAAAATATATAGTCAGGTTGATTAATTGTTGAATGCTGCACTGCCCAATTACCGTCAATATTTTCATTTTGCTCTGAGGAAACTATCTATTCCTGCTCAGCAAGTTGATCAAGTGTACTTTTGTTTGGTGAAATTTACATTCATTTTAAAATGTTATCAAGGTATTTGATTTCAGGAAAAATGTAAATAGAGAATTCCTACGCATGCAAAATGGGTTTCTTGCACCATTCTTTTTTTTCCTCCCCCAACAAAATATTGTTGGTACTAGGTGCATAAGAAATCTCCTGATCTGGTTTGGTTGAATTTAGTTCAACCCAACAAGCAATAAGGCCTTTTTTGTTTCTGATAAATGTGGTTTTTGGAATGGAACAACTGAATATTTTTGTTCCGATAAAAGAAAATCTGTGGATGGGAAGGGTAAAGAATTCCTGATAGGGTTGAAGTGTGAACAGAGAATGAAATGAAACCTCTAGCCTCATACAGTGTTCTTGGATAGACCTGGTCAGGGCCAGGAGATTTATCCACCTTAATACATTTTAATATGTCCATCACCCCTTCTACTGTAATGCGAACTTTATATCACCACTGTATATCACCACTAACCTTCCCAGATTCCCAAGTCTTCATGGCTTTCTCCACGGTATCTACTGCGATTCCACACGTGTGTCCACCTTGGTCCTTGAGTGGTCGTATTCTCTCTCTAGTTCTTTTTCTTTTCCCCTCCCAATTTCCTTCTCGAGTATATTCCTGTTTCCCCTAAGGGAATCCCTTGAATACAGCTGCTCGTACCTGAGCCACGTCGTCTTCTTTTTCCTGGCCAAAACCTCAATATGTTTTGTCATTCAGGGTTCTCTACTCCTGCCAGCCTTGGCCTTCACCCTAACAAGAACATATAGACCCTGAGCTCTAGCTATTTCACTTTTAAAGGCCTCCCACATGCCAGAGGCCCATTGGCCCTCCCACAAACTACTCCAATCAACCCTTGCAAGCTCCTATCTAATTCCATCAAAATTCGCCTTGCCCCAATTTAGAACTTATACCTGTGGACCAGTTTTGTCCCTTTCCAAAACTATTTTTAAATTAATAGAACTATGGTCACTGGTCCCAAAGTGGTCCCCCACCGTCACCTCAGCCACTTGCACTGTCCTATTTCCCAAGAGTAGGTCATGTTTTGCCCTTTCCCAAGTGGGACCCTCCACATACTGCCTGAGAACTTTCCTGAACACAACAAATTCTACCCCATCTAAGCCCTTAACGCTATGGCAGTCCCGGTCCATGTTAAGAAAATTAAAGTCCCCTTTCATGCCAACCCTGTTACTGCTGCAAGTCTCGCCAGTCTCCAGCATATTTGTTCTTCTAATTCCCGTTGACTATTTGGGGGCCAAGAGTACAAACCTAATAAGATCACCATCCCCTTCTTATTTCTTAGTTCCACCCACAAAGCTTTGTTGGAAGATCCCTTGGTTATTTCATCTCTGACTACTGCCATGATGCTCCCCTAAATCACAAATTCAACTCCCCCCTCCTCTCTTTCCTCCACCTTTGTCCCGCCGAAAGCACCTGTACCCTGCAACATTAAGCTACCAAAAGACCATAATACATAGAAGCAGAATTAGGCCACTCGGCCCATCGAGTCTGCTCTGCCATTCAATCATGGTCTCATCCCATTCTCCTGCCTTCTCCCCATAACCCCTGATCCCCTTATTATTCAAGAACCTATCTATCTCTGTCTTAAAGACACTCAGTGATTTGGCCTCTCCACCCTCTGCGGCAAGGAGTTCCATAGATTCACCGCCCTCTGGCTGAAGAAATTCATCCTCATCTCTGTTTTAAAGGATTGTCCCTTTAGTCTGAGATTGTGTCCTCTGGTTCTAGTTTCTCCTACAAGTTGAAACATCCTCCACGTCCTCTCTATCCAGGCCTCGCAGTATCCTGTAAATTTCAACAAGACCCCCCCCCCCCTCATCCTTCTAAACTCCAACGAGTACAGACCCAGAGTCCTCAACCGTTCCCCATACGACAAGCTCTTCATTCCAGGAATCATTCTTGTGAACCTCCTCTGGACCCTTTCCAAGGCCAGCACATCTTTCCTCAGATAGGGAGCCCAAAACTGCTCACAATACTCCAAATAGAGTCTGACCCAGAGCCTTATACAGCCTCAGGAGTACATCCCTGGTCTTGTATTCTAGCCCTCTTGACATGAATGCTAATGTTGCATTTGCCTTCCACTGAACCTGCACGTTAACCGTAAGAAAATCATGAACAAGGATTCCCAAGTCCCTTTGTGCTTCTGATTTCCTAAGCATTTCCCCATTTAGAAAATAGTCTATGCCTAAATTCCTCCTTTCAAAGTGCATAACCTCACACTTTTCCACATTGTATTTCATAAGAACATAATAAGAACTAGGAGCAGGAGTAGGCCATCTGGCCCTTCACCTGCTCAGCCATTCAGTAGATCATGGCTGATCTTTTGTAGACTCCACTCCACTTTCCAGCCCAAACACCATAACCCTTTATTCCTTCAGTCTTTAAACAAACTATATATCTTTATCTTGAAAACATTTAATGAAGGAGCCTCAACTGCTTCACTGGGCAGGGAATTCCATAGATTTGCAACCCTTTGGGTGAAGAAGTTCCTCCTAAACTCGTGCCTCAATCTACTTCCCCTTATTTTGAGGCTATGGCCCCTAGTTCTGCTTTCACCCACCAGTGGAAACAACCTGCCCGCATCTATCCTGTCTATTCCCTTCATAATCTTATATGTTTCTATAAGATCCCCCCTCATCCTTCTAAATTCCAACGAGTACAGTCCCAGTCTACTCAACCTCTCCTCGTAATCCAACCCCCTCAACTCTGGGATTAACCTGGTGACTCTCCTCTGCACACCCTCCAGCGCCAGTACGTCCTTTCTCAGGTAAGGAGACCAAAACTGAACACACTACTCCAGCTGTGGCCTCACTAACACCTTATACAATTGCAGCATAACCTCCCTAGTCTTAAATTCCATCCCTCTAGCAATGAAGGACAAAACTCCATTCACCTTCTTAATCAACTGTTGCACCTGTAAACCAACTTTTTGCGACTCATGCACCAGACACCCAGATCCCCCTGTACAGCAGCATGTTTTAATATTTTATCATTTAAATAATAATCCCTTTTGCTGTTATTCCTACCAAAATGGATAACCTCACATTTGTCAACATTGTATTCCATCTGCCAGACCCTAGCCCATTGAGTTAAACTATCCAAATCTCTCTGCAGACTTCCAGTATCCTCTGCACTTTTTGCTTTACCACTCGTGGGTTTCCTGGGTGCTCCGGTTCCCTCCTACAGTCCAAAGACGTGCAGGTTAGGTGGATTGGCCATGATAAATTGCCCTTAGTGACCAAAAAAGGTTAGGAAGGGTTATTGGGTTACGGGTATAGGGTGGAAGTGAGGGCTTAAGTGCGTTTGTGCAGCCTGGATGGGCCGACTGGCCTCCTGCACTGTTATGTTCTATGTTCATCTTGGTGCCGTCTGCAAACCTGGACACATTGCACTTGGTCCCCAACTCCAAATCATCTATGTAAATGGTGGGCTCAACACTGATCCCTGAGGGACACCACTAGCTACTAATTGCCAACCAGAGAAACACCCATTAATCCCCACTCTTTGCTTTCTATTAATTAATCAATCCTCTATCCATGCTATTACTTTACCCTTAACGCCATGCATCTTTATTTTACGCAGCAACCTTTTGTGTGGCACCTTCTCAAAAGCTTTCTGGAAATCCAGATATACCACATCCATTGACTTCCCGTTGTCTACCGCACTGGTAATGTCCTCAAAAAATTCCACTAAATTAGTTAGGCACGACTTGCCCTTTATGAACCCATGCTGCATCTGACCAATGGGACAATTTCCATCCAGGTGCCTCGCTATTTCTTACTTGATGATAGATTCCAGCATCTTCCCTACTGCAAAAGTTAAGCCAACTGACCTATAATTACCCGCCCTCTCTGCCTACCTCCTTTTTTAAACAGTGTGTCACGTTTGCTAATTTCCAATCTGCTGGGACCACCCCAGGGTCTAGTGAATTTTGGTAAATTATCACAAGTGCATTTGCAATTTCCCAAGCCATCTCTTTTAGCACTCTGGGATGCATTCCATCAGGGTCAGGAGACTTGTCTACCTTTCGCCCCATTAGCTTGCCCATCACTACCTCCTTAGTGATAACAATCGTCTCAAGGTCCTCACCTGTCATAGCCTCATTTCCATCAGTTACTGGTGTGTTATTTGTGTCTTCCACTGTGAAGACCGACCCAAAAAATCTGTTCAGTTCCTCAGCCATTTCCTCATCTCCCTTCTTATCCTCTAAAGGACCAATATTTATCTTAGCCAGTCTTTTATGTTTTATATATTTGTAGAAAGTTTTACTATCTGTTTTTATATTCTGAGCAAGTTTACTCTCATAATCTATCTTACTCTTCTTTATAGATTTTTTAATAGCTTTCTGTTGCCCCCTAAAGATTTCCCAATCCTCTAGTCTCCCACTAATCTTTGTCAGTTTGTCTGCTTTTTCCTTCAATTTGATACTCTCCCTTATTTTCTTGAATATCCATGGTCGATTTTCCCTTTCTACCATCCTTCTTTTGCTGAGCACTGTGAAAGGTCGCTTGGAAGGTTCTCCACTGTTCCTTAACTGCTTCACCATAAAGTCTTTGCTCCCAGTCTACCTTAGCCAGTTCTTCTCTCATCCCATTGTAATCTCCTTCTGCTACTTTATTTCATCTGCCACTTCGTTGCCCACTCTCCTAGCCTGTCCAATTCCTTCTGCAGCCCCCTTGCTTCCTCAATACTACGTCGCTTACCTTTTATATATTGAAAAAAACTCTTCCTATCTTTTTTTATATTACTAGCTAACTTGCACTCCAATTTCATCCTCTCTCCCCTTGTTGCTTTTTTAGTTGTCCTTTGCTCATTTTTAAAGGCTTCCCAATCCTCTGGCTTCTCACTAATTCTCGCCACTTTGTATGCTTTTTCTTTTTCTTTTATGCTGTCATTGACTTCCCTCGTCAACCATGGATGCCTTGTCCTACCCTTAGCATGTTTCCTTCTCTTTGGGATGAATTTCTGCTGTGCCTCCCGAATAACCCCTAAAAACTCCTGCCATTGCTGTTCGACTGTCTTCCCTGCTAGGTTCCTTTTCCAATCAACTCTGGCCAGCTCCTCCCTCATGTCTTTGTAGTTACCCTTATTTAATTGTAATACCGTTACATCTGATTGCAGCTTTTCCCTCTCAATCTGCAGGGTAAATTCTATCATATTGTGGTCACTGCTCCCTAAGGGTTCCTTCATCTTAAGATCCCTAATTAAGTCTGCCTCATTACACATCACCAAATCTAGAATTGCCTGTTCCCTCATGGGCTCTACCACAAGCTGCTCAAAAAACCCATCTGTTAGACATTCCACAAATTCCTTTTCTTGGGATCCACTAACAACCTGTGGCAAAATTCTCCCCCAACGGCGTGATGTCCGCCGACTGGCGCCAAAAACGGCGCCAATCAGACGGGCATCGCGCCGGCCCAAAGGTGCGGAATGCTCCGCATCTTTGGGGGCCGAGCCCCAACATTGAGGGGCTAGGCCGACGCCGGAGAGATTTCCGCCCCGCCAGCTGGCGGAAATGGCGTTTGTTGCCCCGCCAGCTGGCGCGGAAATGCGGCGCATGCGCGGGAGCGTCAACGGCCGCTGACAGTTTCCCGGCACATGCGCGGGAGCATCAGCGGCCGCTTACAGTTTCCCGCTCATGCGCAGTGGGGAGAGTCACTTCCGCCTCCGCCATGGTGGAGGCCGTGGCGGAGGCGGAAGAGAAAGAGTGCCCCCACAGCACAGGCCCGCCCACGGATCGGTGGGCCCCGATCGCGGGCCAGGCCACCGTGGGGGCACCCCCCGGGGTCAGATCGCCCCGCGCCCCCCCCCCAGGACCCCGGAGCCCGCCCACGCCGCCTGGTCCCGCCGGTAAATACCAGGTTTAATTTACGCCGGCAGGACAGGCAATTTCTGGGCGGGACTTCGACCCATCCGGGCCAGAGAATTGAGCGGGGGGGCCCGCCAACCGGCGCGGCCCGATTCCCTCCCCCGCCCAATCTCCGGTACCGGAGACCCGACGGGGGGTCGGAGAATGACGCCCCTGATTTTCCAAGTCCACCTGCCAGTCTTGTCCCTCCCTTAGCCATGTTTCAGTTATGGCTATAATATCCCAGTCCCACATACCTATCCATGCCCTGAGTTCATCAGCCCTCTTGCATTGAAATAGATGCAATTTAATCCAACACGTTTTCCCCGCTCCCTGCCATGCTCCTGCCTATCATGTCTATTCAGCTTGCCATTGCTGAGTGCTGCATCTCCTTTCAGCCCCTCATTTGCTTCCCTACTGCTGAGGATCCCACCCCCCTGCCAACGAGTTTAAAGCCTCCCTTGTAGCACTAGCAAATCTTCCCCCCAGGATATTGATCCCCTCCAGTTCAGATGCAACCCATCACTCTTAAAGAGATCACCTCTGCCCTAGAAAATATCCCAATGATCTAAGATTCTGAATCCCTGCCTCCTGCACCAATTCTTCCACCACGCATTCATCTGCCATATTCTCCTGTTCTTGCCCTCAGTAGCACGTGACACTGGAAGTAATCTAGAGATTACCACCCTCGGTCTTTTTTTATAATAATCTTTATTGTCGCAAGTAGGCTTACTTAACACTGCAATGAAGTTACTGTGAAAAGCCCCTGTTCGCCACATTCCCGGTGCCTGTTCGGGTACACCGAGGGAGAATTCAGAATGTCCAAATTACCTAACAACACTTCTTTAGTTACTTTGTGGGGAGAAACCGGAGCACCCGGAGAAAACCCACGCAGAAAAGGGGAGAACGTGCAGACTCCGCACAGACAGTGACCCAGCCTGGAACCTGGGACCCTGGCGCTGTGAAGCCACAGTGCTAACCACTATGCTACCTTGCTGCTCCACGGTCTTGCTTCCTAACCTTTTTACTAGCTCTCTATAATCACTCCTCAGGACCTCATCCCTATTTCTATTCATGTAATTTGTGCCAACATGCACAACAACTTCTGGCTGCTCCCCCTGCCCCTTGCGAATGTTTTGCAGTCACTCATAATTTGTTCACATAAATTGAGTAGCTTAGGAAAGGGACAAGTTGACATTCATCAAATGGTTCTCCTGATATTCCAACCTCCCAATGGGCTGCCGAATCCTATTTATAGGTTGGACAAGACTAGTTTCCTTGAGCAGAACAAATTCCTAATGAACGGAAACCTGCATATTTAGTCTCTGCCAAGCAATGTGGTTGACTCTTAAATGCCCTCAGGGATGGTCAATAAATGCTGACCCAGCCAGCGATACCCACATCCCATGGACAAATAAAAAAAAAAAAGTTTCCTCTAGCTCAGGCCATGTCTAATGATTAAATTCTACATCATGCCAATGAATTTACTGAAAAATATGTGAGATTCTCAATATGTTTTCCTGTCATCTTGGAAGATGGAAAATTATACCTCTTTACCCCACTAAGTACAAGCAAATTTCATTTTATGTAAACAAGGGTGCCAGTTTTAAACGAGGATCACGTCACAAGTAATTCTTGCAGGTCCTCTCAACGTATTATTAAAACACAGTCTATACTGGTAAATATCTATAACTCGTTTTTTCTTAATTCCTGTTATCCCATGTATGTATAGAGACTTGAGAAGACTGAAGTAATCAAGAGGATCCCTGGATCATAAGAGTAACTTTTCCTTTTAAAGTTCAAACAGAATTTTTGATGATAACACCGATCTGCTTTGATTTCATTCAGTGGCAAATGAACATTGACATCTCACTCTGGCAATGATACTAATCCTAAATCACACTTTACAATAATTATCACTTTCACTTTTTACCCACCCTTCAGTAGTCTATTTGCAATCGCTGAGCACCATAGAAATTGCACCTCTATTGGCAAGCTGTACATAGTGACACCTTTTAAAATTTTTTATCCTGACTATCAAAGCATATTCATCATAATTATTCTTGATCAAAAAGTATTTGCCATTTTTTTGAGATTCCTTCCTTGCATTTTGAATCTGAGACAGCAGCCTCTATTTTGACATTAGCTATTTTAAAATCATATAGAACAATGACCCAAAAAAGCTTGCGTTTGTTAAAGAATTTCTTCCCGTTCAGCTTGATAGGTATGGTCCCAGAGACAGGTGTTCCATAACCTTACCTATGTGTCCATTCTTTGGGAATGAGCTCAGAAGTGAGTGTCAGTAAGTCAGTCAACTTGAGTGTTGCAAATATCAATGGTGCTCTTCTCATTTGATGCCCACATATGAACACATCCATGCGTGTTGATGTCAATCAGGAGGTGAATCTTTGACTGAATTCCCTCTACGCATGGGGTGTTACTGCCTTGTAAGATCCATTGGGCTAAGCTAAGACTAAGGATTTCCAAGTCTACACAGATGTGCAGGGATGAGAATAGTTAGGTGGTTGTTTTTTTTACTGGCACAGACACGATGGACCCAAGTGCCTATTCTGTGCTTTAGATTCTTGGATTCATTATCTGTTACATCACACAGTGAATTTATTAGTTGAGCTCAACTGTGTACCGGTTTTCAACCCATAATATTTTGCATATTAGGAAAATGTGAAGGCCATTCTATTGTTTAATTTTGTCCTTAATGAACTGTCCTATAATAAGTTTCCCCAAAGTTTAAGGAAGTTAACTCTATTCTGAAAGAGAATGAAGATGCTCCAGTTTCGCGGGGAGGGGGAGGGAGGGGGAGCAGGATGGGAGGGAGAGGGTAACCAAGTATAGTTTTTTCATAAGTTTTGATTTCAGATTTGTAATTTACAAAGTAAGACTGTTTTCATTCCTCCAATCCCTCAATTTTGTAGTGGAAGAGATCAAGCCTTGTCCACGTTGTGGTGCTTTTATCCTGAAGATGAATGATGGAAGCTGCAATAGGATGACATGTGCTGTATGTGGTTGTCAGTTCTGCTGGCTGTGCATGAAGGAGATTACAGATCTGCACTACCTCAGGTATGGCAACTTAGATTTACAACAATATTTATGATGGCTACTAAACATGTTTTCATCTCTATGATCTGAAATTGGGATCTGCTTCCTTCATTTACTCTAAATGTTGTCTGTTATCGTGTTTCCTTGCATTTGATTTTCTCTTTTTACCCCCTCTTGGTTGCAAGGAGGAACCCATTTCTCGCCCACTTCATTGTCTCCCCCCTTGACCCTACATTTAAACTTATTCTGACTACAGGAATATACATAGAAAATAGACGCAGGAGAAGGGCATTCGGCCTTTCAAGCCTGCTCCGCCATTCACTATGATCATGGCTGATCATTGAGCTCGATACCCTGATCCCGCCTTACCCCCCCATATCCCTTGATCCCTTTAGCCTTAAGAGCTATATCTAATTCTTTCTTGAAATTACACAATGTTTTGACCTCAACTACTTTTTGTCGTAGTGGTTCTACAGATTCACCACTCTCTGGGTGAAGAAATTTCTCCTCGCCTCCTTTACCCTTTTGTCCTCAAACCATGACCCTAATTCTGGACTCCCCAACCATCGGGAACATTCTTTCTGAATCTACCCTGTCTAATCCTGTTATAGTTTTATAAGTTTCTATGAGATCTACCCACACTCTTCTAAACTCCAATGAATATAATCCGAATTGATTTAGTCTCTCCTTATATGACAGTCCCGCCATCCCAGGAATCAGCCTGGTAAACCTTTGCTGCACTCACTCCATAGCAAGAACATCCTTCCTCAGATAAGGAGACCAAATCTGCACACAATACTCCAGGTGTGGCCTCACTAATGCCCTGTACAATTGTAGTAAAACATCTCTATTCCAATACTCATCCTCTCCCTATGAAGGTCACATACCATTTTTCTTCTTTACTTCTGCTGTACCTACATGTTTACTTTCAGTAACTGATGCACGAGAACACCAAGCTCTCGCTGAGTATCCACCTCTCTCAATTTTTTTAAATATAGAATCCCTGCAGTGCAGAAGGAGTCCATTCGGCCTCATTCGGCCTGCACCGACCCTCTGAAAGAGCACCCTAACCCAGACCCAATTTCCCCATTCCTATCCCTGTAACCCTACCGAGGAACAATTTAGCATATTCAATCCAACTAACCTGTACATCTTGTCTGCTAACCAGTTTTCTATCCATCTCCAGACACTACCAGCAGTCCCATGCGCTTCAATTTTACGTATAAATCTGCTATCCGAAATCTTGTGGAAAGCCTTCTGAAAGTCTAAATAAACCACATCCACCGGTTCTTCCTGGTCAACTCAACTTGTTACATTTTTAAAGAATTCCAATTGATTTGGCGAGCATGATTTCCTTTTCATAAATCTATGCTGACTTTGTCTGATTATACCACTGCTTTGCAAATGCTGTTATGAAATCCTTAATAATGGACTCTAGCAACTTCCCTCCTACCAATGTTAGGCTCACTGGTCTATAGTTTCCTGTTTTCTCTCTATCTCCTATTTTGAATAGCAGGGTTATATTAGCTACCATCCAAACTGCAGGAACCATTCCAGAGTCCAAACAATTTTGGAAAATGACCGCTGCTCAGCCTGTCCATGGAACATGGATAAAAATATATTGGTCAATAATAGTTTCTAAAGAGCACTGGATAAAAGTGATGGTAAATTGTAGTTCCTTAACGATAGCTGGAAATTATGCAGACTGTACCTGAACAAATCAAACACAATGAAGAGGTTGCTCTCTGACAGTGCCAGCATTGTACCAATCAGAACTCTGCTGCTGGTCAATTATTTTATTTATTTTCCTCATTCTATAACAAAATACTCCCTTTCAAGTCAAAAAATCCTTCAAATATCCTCTGCGTAATCTGGTACCCATTCTATTTGCTTGTAATTTCTGGGAGGGAAGAATGATGTAACTGGAGCACTGCAGCCACAGCTAAGCTATGTCAGAATAATATTGTTTATCTTCCATGTACCACCTCCTGTGACACAATCTATTTATACAGTACATCTATATTTCTAGCTAAGGATAGATACTCAAGTGAGGTCAGCTGAAAGAACAGGCCCTTCGGCCCTCCAAGCCTGCGCCAATCCTGATGCCTGACTAAACTGAAGCCTTCTGCACTTCCCGAGTGTTTGTGTCACGCTTCCCATTCTATTCATATATTTGGCAAGATGCTTCTTAAACGTCGCTATCGTACCTGCTTCCACCACCTCCCCCAGCAGCGAGTTCCAGACACTCATCACCCTCATGATCTCTAAACTTTCCCCCTTGCACCTTAAACCTATGTCCACTAGTAATTGACTTTTCCACCCTGAGAAAAAAAAGTCTGACTATCCACTCTGTCCATGCCACTCATAATTTTATAAATTTCTATCAGGCCGCCCCTCAACCTCCGTCATCAAGTGAAAATAAGCCTAGTTTATCCAACTTCTCCTCTTGCGGGTAACTAATACCCTCAAGACCAGGCAACATCCTGCTGAACCTCTTCTGGAACCTCTCCAAAGCCTCCACAACCTTCTGGTAGTGTGGTGACTGGAATTGTAGGCAACATTCCAAGTGTGGCCTAACTAAGGTTCTGTACAGCTACAGCATGACTTGCCAATTTTTATACTCAGTGCCCTGACCGATGAAGGCAAGCATGCCGTATGCCTTCTTAATCTTTATTAATGTTGCAAGGCTTACATTAACACTGCAATAAAGTTACTGTGAAAATCCCCAAGTCGCCACACTCCGGTGCCTGTTTGGGTATACGGAGGGAGAATTCAGAATATCCAAATCACGTGACAGCACATATTTCAGGACTTGTGGGAGATATGGAGGAGAACGTGCTGATTCTGCACAGACAGTGACCCAAGCAGGGAATCAAACTGGGGTCCTGGTGCTGTGAAGCAACAGTGCTAACCACTGTGCTACCGTCCACCTTCATTGCTACTTTCAATGATCTGTAGACTTGTACGCCCAGATCTCTCTGCCTGTCAATACTCCTCAGAGTTCTGCCATTTCCTGTATAATTCTCAAGAATTCCAAAATGCATTCCCTCACATTTGTCAGGATTAAACTACATCTACCATTTCTCCGCCCAAGTCTCCAACCGATCTATATCCTGCTGTATCCTGTGACAATCCTCATCCGCAACTCCAACAACCTTTGTGTCCACCGTAAACTTGCTAATCAGACCAGTTACATTTTCCTTCAAATCATTTATTTATACTAAAAACAGCAACAGTCTCAGCACTGATCTCTGCAGAATATCACCAGTCACAGCTCTCCATTCTGGAAAGCGCACTTCTACTGCTGCCCTCTTGTCTTCTATGACCGAGACTGTTCTGAATCCATCTTGCCAGCTCACCTCTGATTCCATGTGACTTCACCTTTTGCACCAGTCTGCCATGAGGGACTTTGTAAGTGATTCATACTTCTCCAGCTCCCATACTTTGGATGGGGTGCTTTATACATGAAATAAAGTTGGTATGTTTGGAGAGGGTGTGAATAAGATTTTACAATAGCATTGGCTTGAAATTTGGGGACCAATTTGACATGTTCTACTGCTGGGACTTATGCAAATTGGTGAAGCAAACTGGGTGATCACGGGTGTATTATCATAATATTCTAATCTGAGTTTAGCTGAGACTTCCTATCAGTAGATTGTATTTGTAACATAGTCTTCACAAGTTAAACGTTCAATGATATTTTCACTGTAACTAATGTAATTCTGTTACCTTGATCTCTTTTTGTCTCATTTGTATCTTTCCCTAGCTCTCGTTTCTTCTCTTGCCCCCCCCATGCACGGTCTCCCACTCTCTCTCTTCTGCCTCTCTCTCTCTCTCTCTGTTCCACTTCTCTCTCACAGGTGTGTGAGTTTTAACCCTCACTAGGTAATTAGCAGGCACCAAAAGCACCCTGCTGACAGCTCTATAAACAGCACAATTAAACAAACATGTTGGTACCTAGATACTGTTTTTCTGACCAGAGTGTGAATGCATCACACCCACCTTGTATTCCATTGTTCAGCGATTCTGCTAGTCCGCAATATAAAATCTTGATAACAGCAGCTTGTACCTCTGCAACCCAATTGTAACAATGTTGGGCTAATTGCCATTTGCTAGAACAGAACATAAGTATTAGTGAAAAAAGACATTCTGTCAAAGCTTTTTGTCTTGTACTCATCAGGGCAATTGCAAGAATACTGAGGAAGCAACAATTTTGTGTTGTATGAGAAGAGACTACTGATTGGTTGACAAATGGACTCTGTTTGGGTATAGGCTACGATTGGAGAATGCACCAGTTCATGGTGACTGACAGTTAACTGTCAAACATTGTTTAAAAATTCAAACCAGGCAGCTTGACTTTGATTGGCCAAGGCATTGCCCTGAGGAAAGAACCAGCAAATAATTATCACTTATTTTGTTTAGCAGAAACAGGCACAATGTGTATAAATGTTATTTTTGTCTGTAAAAAACAGGGCCTTGTGTATTAATATATGGAGCTCCTAGTACACGCCACACTACGAGCCCAACTGAACACCTTAAATTGACTGTCAGCGTAATTCTTAACAAATGTTGTCCAACCGCAGAATCAAATTTAATGTTGGACACTGTGTTCTGAGCTTTACAAGCATGGGCTTTTTAAAAACTTCATTTTGACCTGATGTGGGCTTCGCTGGCTAGGCCAGCATTTGTTGCCCATTCCTAATTGCCCTTGAGAAAGATGTAATGAACTGGTTTCTTGAACTGCTGCAGTCCATGTGGTGTAGGTACACCCACTGTGCTATTAGGAAGGGAGTTCCAGTGACAGTGAAGGAACGGCGATATA
This sequence comes from Scyliorhinus torazame, assembly GCF_047496885.1. Taxonomy (NCBI): domain Eukaryota; kingdom Metazoa; phylum Chordata; class Chondrichthyes; order Carcharhiniformes; family Scyliorhinidae; genus Scyliorhinus; species Scyliorhinus torazame. The sequence continues at coordinate 256,944,005 of NC_092710.1, forward strand.
TTTCCGAGTCAGGGTGGTGAGTGACTTCCATTTGGTGGTATTCCCAGGTGTCTGCCGCCCTTGTGCTACTAAATGATAGTGGTCGAGGGTTTGGAAGGTGCTGCCTCAGGAGCCTTGGTGAGCCCCTGCAGTGCATTTTGTAGATGGTACACGCTACTGTTATTCTGCATTGGTGGTGGAGAAAATGAATGCTTGTGGAAGGGGTGCCAATCAGCAGAGCTGCTTTGTCCTGGATGGTGTTGAGCTTCTTGAGTGTTGTTGGAGTTGCACTCGTCCAGGCAAGTGGAGAGTATTCCATCATGCTTCTGCCTTGTAGGTGGTTCATAGGCTTTGGGGAGTCTAGAGTTATTCGTAGCCAGATTACTTGTCTTTGGCTTGCTCTGGTAGCCACAGTATTAAAATGGCTAATCCAGTTCAATTTCTGGTCAATGATAACCCCCAGGGGAATTCAGTGATGGTAAAGCCTTTGAATACCATGGGGCGAAGGTTTGATTTTCTCTTACTGGAGATTATCATTGCCTGGCACTTGTGTGGCACACACATTATTTGCCTCTTGCCAGCCCAAGCCTGGATGTTGTCCAGGTCTTGCTGCATTTCCACGTGAACTCTTCAGTGTCTGAGGAGGTGCGAATGATGCTGAACATTGTGCAGTCAACAGCGAACATCGCCACACCTGACCTTTTGTTGGGTGGTAAAGTCTTAAAGATATTAACAGGAAGTGACAGGGTAGATAAAAATAAACTGTGTCCACTGGTTCGAGGTTCTAGAACCTCAAGCGCATGCGCAGCCAAGGATCCGGCCATTCTGCATCCGTATCGGCAGGTAAAGCTGGGGACTTTACATGGCGCAGCTGCTCGCCCCCCACCAGACAGCATCGGTGCAGGGGCGACGCCAACCTTTTGGACATAAGACCAGACGCATCCTCCGGACATAGCCGCAGAATCGTTGAATCCAGCCCCCTAGCTGTGCCCACCCCCATTCTATCTCTGTAATCCCGCCAACCTGCAGAACTTTGCACACTATGGGGCAATTTAGCACATCTTTGGACTGTGGAGGAAACCGGGGCACTGGAGGAAACGTACGAATACAGAGAGAGAATGTGCATACAGGCAGTCACCCAAGGCTGGAATCAAACCAGAGTCCCTGGGCACTGAGAAGCAGCAGTGCTAACCACTGTACCATCCTTAACATAGTCTGTATATTATTTGCCTTTCTCCGTCCAGCTAGTAGTTTGCAGAGAAAAATATTCGGAACTCTAAAATAGACCCCATGCTCAATCATATCAGTAAAAATTAGTGTCTGCAGGTTGCCCCAAGGTGCAATCTCAAGTGATAAACGTCAATACCAATGTAGTTTGTGTACCACTTCATTTTCTTTTTAAAACGGGTTAGCTAATACACATGCTTCCTGCATTCATATCTCATGGAAGTCTCAAGATTTTGTTTCCAGGGGGACGTGATCCCACATTAATTTTATTTGTTTTCTTACGTTTACAGTCCCTCTGGCTGCACCTTCTGGGGCAAGAAACCCTGGAGCCGGAAGAAGAAGATTCTCTGGCAAGTGGGCATGTTGGTTGGTGCTCCAATTGGAATTACGTTGATTGCTGGCATTGCTGTTCCAGTTATGATGGTTGGACTCCCTATTTATGTAGGTCGAAAGGTAAGAGAACATACAATCAAAAAAACATGGACATCACTAGGATCCTTTCGACTAGGCCAACTATCTATAAGATTATTCTGGGAATGCCTTCCTTCTGTTTTGGTGACACTGTGGGATAGTAGGATTGCATTTTTATATAGGCTTGAATCGCCTGCAGTTGGGTGGAAGTACTAATGGTTAGAATTTAATGAGTGACTGGAGTCTAGGTCACTGTTTGAGAACAGGTAGGAACCCCACGCTGCTTCTCTCTCGGAGGCCTGATTGAATAATCAGGTAATTGTGCACTTATCGGGATAGCATCTAGCCTCCCACTTGAGTAAGACCCTCATAGTGATGAAATCACAAACTTGAGACCTGCCAGTCAAAGACCAGCAACTATCCTGTACTGAAAGCACCATCAAGAGTACAGGCCTGCAGGAGGGATCAGCCGCGGATCCCCAGGCAGGCTAGTCTGGGCAGGATGAGGCAGGGGATGGAGGGAACGTCTGCGGGGGTGTCCCAACCCAATGCCAGCTCCCTGTATTGGGATACAGAATGCCCCATGAATAAGGGAACTCCCTCCACAATTGACTAGTTAAGGGCCTCTGGAAGGGAAGTCCACCCTCCATCCATCTCACCCAGACTTAATCAAGTCAAACAGGAGTAGGGAAGGCGATAGGGTCCCCACCGCTCATCTTCCCCTGCCGAATAAATGGCACCCCCCACCTCCGACTACCAAACTTAACTCAGGGTGTGGGAATATGGCGTGGACATATTAAATTCTGCCCATTGACTTTCTTCCCTACAAAGGGAAACTTGGGAAAGCTATCACAACCATTTACAGTTTGTACTTTATTACGAGAAGGTATGTGTACTGAAGGTGGGTAGTAGAATTTCCAGTGCCACTTTTAGAGATGGTTAGAATTTAATGAGTGACTGTAGTCTAGGTCACACTCTCTCAAAGTTCCAATATTAACACAGGTACCCACTGTTTCTATACAGAAGGTTTTTCCAGGGCTTCTCTCTCCCTCTCACTCGATATTGGAAATCCAAGGCTTGTAGCAAAACCTTGCTTTCTGGAACATCCAAACTCTCTTGGGTGGCGAGAGGCTGCTTACTTCACAGGTTCATCCCTGCACAGCTCACCTTTCAGGATATCACATGGCCATTCCCGTACAACTTTCAATATTCCCTTAAATAAACTTTTCTCTTTCATCTTCAAACCCATTGTTCTTCACTTTCTTTGGAAGTTACCTTGCCCAGAATATAAAAATTGTTCATGTTATCTTTATGGCCACTATTTTCAGGAGAAATACACTTAACTTTGCTTTGTTTGTTTATGATCCTTACAAGTTGTAAATATTCCCCTTTATTTATCTTTGAAATTCAACAAGTGAACACAAACAAACCTTCTTTATCTCCTCATGCAAATTTCCATTCAGGTTGTTTACCTGTCTTGCATTTTAGCTTTGCTCATCTCCACTTCAAATGCCTGCTTTTACACCTAACCCATTTGATGATTTAAACCTTGCAGTCTGATTGTCTTTGGTTTAATTAAATTAGAGACACACACACACACACACACACACACACAACTGCTTACAGTATCCCACAGTAATGTTGGAAAAAATTCTGCGTTCTTTACAATATATATTTTAGTTTTGCCGGCAAAAGAGAAGGAACCAAGAGAAACCTGCAGACTGATGGCAAAATACTCTTCCCTACCCTGTCCCATCTATCCCCATTCCAACTAGAAATGAGAAAATTCCAGCTTTGTGGGAGCTACCACTTCTCCTCACTGAGAATCATTGGGGCTATTTGTTTTTTTTCTCACTTTTCTTTCCTCCTGCCCATTCAGAATTTGACACTTTCTGCAACCAAATTGCATTTCAGAGTGAAATTTAAAAAGAAAGTGCTGTCAACTCTCGGGTAATGCAGCATCCGTAGAGAGTGTGATGCAGCATCCATAGAGAGTGTATGTTCATACACTCATTTCCTCTCAGATCTAAATTTGTGCTTCACCTACTGTTACTCTTTTAGTAGTTTTCTGATGTTGCTTTCCTGTGGCAACTATGGCTTAGTTGAGAGCACTGTGACCTTGAGTCAGGCGGCTGTGGGTTCAAGCCCCATGGCAGGATGTGAGCACAGAAATCGAGGCTAATGCTCCAGTGGGAGTGTTGTCCTTCAAATCAAATGTCATTGGGAAGCCCTGACTACTGTCTCAGGTGGGTGTAAAATATCCAGTGACACTAATTTGAAAACCAGCAGGGATACCACCCCAGCTGTCCTGGCCAGCAGTTATCCCTCAACCAATGTCACAAAAACAGATTGTCTGGTCATCAGCACAATGCTATTTGCCTGAGGTTGCTGTGTTCAAATTAGCTATCATGTTTCCTAAATTATATCCGTGAGCACACTTCAAAAGTACTTGGCTGGAAAACAGGGTGCAAAATAGGCAGTGGGAATTGGCTAATTCGCCCTTGCAGATCCCCAAAAAGCATACACTGTTCCAGCTCCTCCAATCACAGGTTCGGTTACTTACATCCGCACAGCTCCAGCTCCTCCAATCACAGATTCTGTCTCTCCCACGCTCACTGCTCCAGCTCCTCCAATCACAGATTCTGTCTCTACCATGCTCACTGCTCCTCCTCCAATCACAGATTCTGTTGCTCCCATCCTCACTGCTCCAGTTCCTCCAATCACAGATTCTGTCTCTACCATGCTCACTGCTCCTCATCCAATCACAGATTCTGTTGCTCCCATCCTCACTGCTCCAGCTCCTCCAATCACAGATTCTGTCTCTACCATGCTCACTGCTCCTCCTCCAATCACAGATTCTGTCTCTCCCATCCTCACTGCTCCAGTTCCTCCAATCACAGATTCTGTCTCTACCATGCTCAGTGCTCCAGTTCCTCCAATCACAGATTCTGTCTCTGCCATGCTCACTGCTCCTTCTCCAATTACAGATTATGTCTCCCATGCTCACTGCTCCAGTTTCTCCAATCACAGATTCTGTCTCTACCATGCTCACTGCTCCAGCTCCTCCAATCACAGATTCTGTCTCCCATGCTCACTGCTCCAGTTCCTCCAATCACAGATTCTGTCTCTCCCACGTTCACTGCTCCAGTTCCCCCAATCACAGATTCTGTCTCTCCCATCCTCACTGCTCTAGTTCCTCCAATCACAGATTCTGTCTCTCCCATCCTCACTGCTCCAGCTCCTCCAATCACAGATTCAGTCTCCCATGCTCACTGCTCCAGCTCCTCCAATCACACATTCTGTCTATACCATGCTCACTGCTCCAGCTCCTCCAATCACAGATTCTGTCTCTCTCACGCCCACTGCACCAGCTCCTCCAATCACAATTTCTGTTTCTACCATGCTCACTGCTCCAGCTCCTCCAATCACAGATTCTGTCTCCCATGCTCACTGCTCCAGTTCCTCCAATCACAGATTCTGTTTCTACCGCACTGCTCCAGCTCCTCCAATCACAGATTCTGTCTCTCCCACGCTCACTGCACCAGCCCCTCCAACCACAGATTCTGTCTCTCCCACGCTCACTGCTCCAGTTCCTCCAATCACAGATTCTGTCTCTCCCATCCTCACTGCTCCAGTTCCTCCAATCACAGATTCTGTCTCTCCCATGCTCACTGCTCCAGCTACTCCAATTATGCATTCGTCCCCTTGAGCCTGCTGCACCATTCAATTATATCATAACTGATCTAATTGTGCATTCAGCTCCACTTTCCTGTCTGCCCCACAATAACCCTTGACACTGTTGCCGATTAACCATTAATTCAACCTTGAATAAATTCAATGACTCTGCCTCCATTGCTGTATGGGGAAGAGAATCTTACAGTTGAATATCCCTCCCTCAGAGAGAAAAATTCTCCTCTCAGTCTTCAATGGGAGACCCCTAATTTTTAAACTGTGTTCTAAACTCCCCCAAGGAAAATATCCTCTCAGTATCCACCCTGTCAAGCACCCACAGCATCTTCTAAGTTTCAATAAGATTATTTCTCAATCTTCTAAAGTCGCATGAGTATAGAGCCAATCTGGTCAACCGTTCCTCAGAAGTTAACCCTTTCATCCTGAGAATCAGTCAAGTGAAGCTTCTCTGAACCAGTTCTAATGCAATTGTCTCCTTCTGAAAATATGTCAAAACTGTAGATTGTGCTCCAGAAGCAGTCTCACGCTTGTAGCAGCTGGTCAGTTGTAGCCACACTACTCTGATATTCCATTGCCCTTTGAGATACCCTCAATTACATCTCAGGAGAGGAGTTTGATAATACAAAGGCTTTAATAACCAGAAAACCAGACAGCTGCCGAGAAGTGTGCTCACTGCACGCTGCCTACTGAACGTAACCTTATATACAGCTTCCTGGGGGCGGAGCCGGAGGCGGAGTCCCCCAGAGTTCCAAACCCGGTCATAAAGGGGCCTACGCATTAAAGGTACATATGTATGCAGATATCATTCATCACACCCTTGCAATAAACACCAACATTTCACTTGACTTCCTAATCACTACTCTACCTGTGTACTTACTAACTTATGATTTGTGCACAAGGAATCCCGCTGTATCATGGAGTTCTGCAATATATCTCAATTTAAATAGTGTATTATTTCTAATCATCTTGCCAAAGTGGATAAATTCACACACATTATACTCCACCTGCCAAGGTCTTTGCCCGCTCTCTTGACCTATCTGATAACTCCCTTTGTAGGCTCTTTATTTCCTCTTGACAACTTATTTTTCCATATCTCTTTGTCATTAGCAAATTTAGCTACCATACATTCTGTCCCTTCATCCAAGTCATTGATGCTGATGATAATAGTTGCGGCTCTTGCACTGATCCCTGTGACACTCCACTAGTTACAGTTTGCCAATGCAAAATAGAGCCATTTATCACTACTCTCTGCTTCCTGTTAGCACAAAGTTAGTTAATGGTAATATCATAGCCCTTACACCCTGAGCTCTTATTTTTGTGAAGTAACCTTTGATGTGGCACCTCACCAAATGCCTTTTTTGAAGGGCTGTAAGAAATAGCTTCTGCTGTTAGGCTTACATAATGAAGGCCCCACCGTCTCAACCTTGCCCCTTGCCTGAGGTGAGGTGATCCTCCAGTCAAATCATCACCAATCACCTCACTCCCTCTCAAAGGGGAAAGCAGCCTATGGTTATCTAGGACTACGGTGACTTTACCTAGATAAATTAAGATTTGGGGTTTCCAGTTGGGGTTAGATAAGCTAGGTTAATTAGGTGTTTTAGAGGGTAGCACAGTGGCGCAGTGGTTAGCCCTGCTGCCTCACGGCGCCGAGGTCCCAGGTTCGATCCCGGCTCTGGGTCACTGTCCGTGTGGAGTTTGCACATTCTCCCCGCGTTTGCGTGGGTTTTGCCCCCACAACCGAAAGATGTGCAGGGTAGGTGCATTGGCCACACTAAATTGCCCCTTAATTGGAAAAGAAAATGAATTTGGTAATCTAAATTTTAAAAAAATATTTTTTTTTAAAAATTAGGTGTTTTAGGCTTGATTTATTTTTATCCATTAAATCCATACAGTGTTGCTCCTTGCTGGTACAGGCATACACCACATCTAGGGCAGTGATTGTCCTGTGTTTGGTGTGTTCCATGTAGTGACTGAATCCCAGATAATTTTCCCCTGATAGGCCATCTTGTAAGTTAGGCTGGGAATGTGTTTGATGCCGCTTTGGCGATCGTCAGTTGACAGATTTGGTAATGACAGTGTTATCTGAGAGCACTTTGCATTGGCATTTGACTCCCCGTGTTCTCCAGCCCTTTACTCCCTTTTCTACCAGCCATCACGGAAACTAGACACTAAAAGTTAGCAACTGACTTAATTGTTAAGTGTCCAAAGTTAATCGGCTCGCATATGTATATCCATCAGGATTAAAAATCCTGTCTGGCAGGGTATTTTAAATTTTAAGTCTGGTTGAAAACTGCCCTGCCTTAACTTGATTCAAACCTTTTGGTAACTGTGTTACTAATTTTGCCAGCCACTACATCTTTTCTTTGGTGTCCGGCTCATATCAGGTTCAAACCCCACAATTTCCAAGGAGGGAAGCCTATGTTGCATGAAATGCCTGGTGTTAGTTGTGTCCTCAGTCCCTGTTCTAATTGTAGTACGATGTCCTGTAAGTCTAGTCATTGAAGTATTTCCTGTTTCCCCTGTATATAAAATCTGGAACTGTTTACATGGATTGATTAGACTGCATTGTGTTATTTGCATGTAATCTTTTGATTTATAAACATGTTTTTCCCTGTGTTCGTGTTTCGTATCATTTTAGGTCTTTTAAGTGTTTGTATGTTCCACATTGTGTCCTGAGTCTGCTCCTGTTTTTTTTTAACCTAAGTGTATTAACAGGATTATAGCTTTATCTTCTCTGTTAGGCTGGGGAAATTTATTAAAGCTACTTCACACAGCCAGTTGTCTGTTTCTTTGTTTGTTTACAGATTTTCAATGTCTATTGTAAATAGTATGGTATTAGAGGGTTATAGTAACCGAGTTAACCACCTTTCTGAAGTGTTGTGTGTCTTCCATGTAACAAGGGTGCTTCTGTGCGAAGGGATTTCAATCCATGTTGTGTTAAGGCAACATATGAGGTGTATTAGCTGGGGGTGGGGTGGGGGAAATCACTGAATTGTGAATTAGATTATTTGTTATCCGATGGCTATCTTGAATTAAATTGTGTGTATACCCCTTGCTGCAGTGTTGGTCCTTTGTTTGTCAGCGCTTACTTTAAACAGAACTGTTGAGGGAAAAGAATCTTGAAATTAGCCCAGCGAAACCAAAGAATGCTGGAGAGTGCTAATTGCTTGCAGTTAATTTTTAAAAGGCCTGCAGATGTGAGGGTCATTCCCAATAAGTTACCTTGTGCCAAGTGGTCAGAATTTTGATTTTGGACACAGAGTATGGGAGATTTAATAGTCTTTGGTATTGGTGCTACTTCATTTATCTAAAGAAGGAAGCCCTAAAATAAATATTCAACACAAATACAGAAGCTAATGCTGCAACATGACTGCATCACCCAAGAGAGGAGTTAGCCAGGGTGAAAAAGGAGCCTTTGAGAGAGTGTTAAGAAGAGCCCTCAAAAAAACATTTTGACCTTTGCTGTAAAGGTGGTCATGAAAGACACTATGTAAACGCAAGACGTTTTTCTGATTTTCTCCATGAAGATTGTTTCTTGTACTTCCTGTGCAGCCCTTCCAGCTAGTTTCTGATGTGCTCAATGCCCTTGATTATAGTAATCTATATTTCACCAAAAATAATCCAATATCCCTGTTAAGGCCCTCTTAAATGGGTATTATCAATTTGATCTAAGAAGGGACTATGTAATTATTAATATGTGCTACTTTGCTCCAATTTGAAACAATGTGGATTTTTAAGATGATAAAACTAATATAACTGAAGTTCATTCTTGTACCTTTTTAGATTTACAGCCGTTGTGAAAGTAATAAGGTATCAAAACATAAACGGAGACTTGCTGTAGCTGGAGGAGTGGTTCTATCCATTATTGTGTCCCCTGTGTTAGCTGCAGTGACAGTCGGTAAGGTTAAACTTCAGGACAAGAATATTGAATTGGTTCTTTCACTAGATAAAATGGCAGATGATGGGAGATTGTTTTTTTCCTTTCTTTTAAATGGGGAAAAATTTTATGTGGGGTGGGTCCTTATCTTGTATACTTAGTGATATGAGCACATAAAATTTGCTCTGGTTACCATGCTTCAAATTCCATCACAAGTAATTGCAGTGTAAAGGTTTTCCCTACTTTATTTAAATAATGCATCTGTCCTTGTATATCACTGTTGGCACAGTTACTTGTTGAAGTTGCTCTCTCCAGCAACACATTTCATTTTTGTTTGTATTTAAGGTATTGGTGTGCCTATAATGCTTGCATATGTTTATGGTGTTGTCCCAGTGTCGCTGTGTCGCAGCGATTGGTGTGGAGTTACGACTGGAAATGGGAAAGGAGTGAAGATTGAAATAGATGAAGATGCTGCCTCTGGTAGGTGTGGCTAACATTTAAGAAAAGTTGTGCAGTTAGCCTTATTCCAAATATGTTGCAAACATTTCACCTCCCATTGGCCACACCCATCGTCATAAGTAACTTCAATGTGACGTCTAGATTGCTACTGACAGAATATTGCAAGCTGCACAGGAAAGTAGTGCAGTCTAAAAGCCTTCCAGAAGAATACTCCCATTCCACATTTCAGATTTGACATAAAAGAAATGTTTTCCTTGTCAGACCTTTTTTCACGTATCAACCTACGTACCACCTCAACATTGTGTTCATTCCCCTCTGTCCACAGACACATCCGATAGTCCTTTCAATACAATATGGGCAGCACGGTAGCGCAGTGGTTAGCACTGTTGCTTCACAGTTCCAGGGTCCCAGGTTCAATTCCCGGCTTGGGTCACTGTCTGTGTGGAGTTTGCTCATTCTCCCCGTGTGTGCGTGAGTTTCTTCTGGGTGCTCCGGTTTCCTCCCACAGTCCAAAGATGTGCAGGTTAGGTGGATTGGCCATGTAAATTGCCCCTTAATGTCCAAAGGTTATGTGGGGTTACTGGGTTATGGGGATAGGGTGGAGATGTGGGCTTGAGTAGGGTGCCACTTCCAAGGGTCGGTGCAGACTTGATGGGCTGAATGGCCTCCTTCTGCACTGTAAATTCTAGATTCTATGATGTTTGTTTTCAGTTCCTTTGCCTTCGCTAGTGCTTTATTCCACAAGCTTCTGTTTCTCTTTTCTTCCCATTTGAAGTGCTAACAAGTACTAAATAACTGTTAAATAAATAAATAAATAAACTGGATGCAGCTGCAAGAAACCATGAAATGACTGTACCTGTCAAGTAAAGCATCAAAATCTGTCAAATATTTCAAATCTTCTGCCTTCCTAAATCTCACTTACAAGGAAAGCACATTTTAAACATTTTATCAGCCAAAGTGGATAACAATTCTTTTAAATGCATCTCCTTTTCAAAGGAACTTTCAGGAGATTACTATCTTCCATTAAAATCTTATTTATGAGTGTAAAATAAACAAAAGCAAACCAACGGTTGACTTCCCGATGTACTGTGGACAAACCCGCTTGTCCCAAAATCAGGGGCGGGATTCTCTAATCCCGCGGCAGAGTGTCCACGCTGACATCGTGAATGTCCCATTGTAAATGATAGGCCAGGAAGCAAGTATTTGCCTAACGTAAGTGGATGGGATTTGGGGGGCGGTGGGGGTTGGAATCGGAAGGTGTACGCAGAGGGGGCGGGGTGGGAGATTGGATATCGGAGGGTGGGTCGGACATCGTGAATAATTCAGAACTGTGCGCTGCGGGATCTGCGCATGCGCAGTGGCCTCCTTCAACACGCCGGGCCCGATGCAACATGGCGCAGGGCTACAGGTGCCGGAGCATAGGAAAGGAGGCCCCCAGCCCGAGAGGCCGGCCTGCTGATCGGTGGGCCCCGATTGCAGGCCAGGTCACATCGGAGGCCCCCCGGGGTGGGACCCCTCTATCCCCCCACAGGCCGCCACCCGACCTTTCAACGCCGAGGTCCCGCCGGCTCAGAGCAGGTTAGAATGGCGCTGGCGGGACTAGTTTTTTTTCTTACGGCCGCTCGGCCCATCCGGGCCGGAGAATCGCGGGGGGGGGGGGGGGGGAATGTAGAGCGGCCCGCGACCGATGCCGTGCCAACCACGCCGGCGCTGATTCTCCGCTCTGTGGCCCGGTTACGGGGATTCTCCGGCCCGGCCCAGGGCTGGGAGAATCCCGCCCCAACTTTTACATATATATTGTATATTGCTCACTGAACTAAGAATGCTGCTTTGGGCAGTAACTTCCTCGGAGTGGCAAATGGCGTCGGATTGCTGCTCCATGCCCACTTGCCTCCATCAAATTTCTTCCGTGCCTGCCTTGCTTCACTTTCTGACTCAGGCCATGCAACTGTCACTGAGTCCCAGCATCGAGGTCTAAGAGACTTCAGGGTGAAGAAGGCCATGCCCCCCTATTATTCAAGCACTCGGTGCCTTAAAACAGCTAAGGATAAAGGTCCCATTGTAAATGATAGGCCAGGAAGCAAGTATTTGCCTAACGTAAGTGGATGGGATTTGGGGGGCGGTGGGGGTTGGAATCGGAAGGTGTACGCAGAGGGGGCGGGGTGGGAGATTGGATATCGGAGGATGGGTCGGACATCGATGGGTGGGTCGGGTTGGGGTGTCAATCACATCCTGGGTGAGAGTTGGGTTCGGGGGGGGTGGGGAATCCCATGCTGGGGGGGGGGGGGGGGGGAATGAATGGGTTGTGCAGGTGGAGTGTCCCATCTGATGGGGGTTTGGGGTGGGGAATCCCTTGGAATTGGGTTGGGGGAGGGGGGGAATGTCAGTCCAGGTCTTCTCAATAATTACCCAGAAGTCAGAAGAGGTTTCGATTCTTCTAACATTTCTGAAGTAATTAGTGGTGAAAATCTGTTGGAACCATCCAGGCATAGCGCAATTGCCGAAGGGAAGTTAAAACTTCTGGGCAAATGCTTACCTGGGAAGTTCCGAGAGGGACTCCCCAGCATATCTTTGGGGTACCCCCCAAATCCGATGCTAGGGTCCCCCAAACTTACAGCCAGATATACTATCATCCCACCTTAATTCTTACCCAGCTACAAAGGAAATTATATTCAATTTCATGTGCTTCAAGAAGACCGCCAACAATATCTCCTTCTGCAGGACCTGTCACTTCTGTCATTTGCTTCTGAATAATTGTATTTTGTCTTTGCCCTGAAACTAACACTTAATATAATTCACATAAGTACAGCATCACTAACTAGGAAATTAATGGAACTGAAGAGTGACAAACCCCCAGGACCCGACAGTTTCCATCTAAGGGTGTTAAAGGAAGTAAGGGAGAACATGGTAGATGCCCGAACTATAATCTTCCAGAGTTCGCTAGATTCAGGAGTAGTCCCTCTGGATTGGAAATTGCACATGTCCCTCCACTTTTTAAGAAGGGTGAAAGGGGGAAACCAGGGAATTACAGACCAGTTTGCCTAACATCTGTGGTGGGGAAATTGCTGCAGTATTTTATCAGGGATGGGGTAACTGAGCACCTTGAAAAATTTCAGAGGATCAGGGCGAGCCTGCATGGATTTGTGAAGAGAAGGTCATGCCTGACTAATTTTATTGAATTTTTTGAGGAGGTGACTTTTAATCTTTTATTATTGTCACAAGTAGGTTTACATTAACACTGCAATGAAGTTACTGTGAAAATCCCCTAGTCGCCATATTCCGGCACCTGTTCAGGTACACACAGGGAGAAGTCAGAATGTCCAATTCAGCTAACAACGTCTTTCGGGACTTGTGGGAGGAAACTGGAGCACCCGGAGGAAACTGATGTAGACACAGGGAGACCATGCAGACTCCATACAGACAGTGACCCAAACGGGAATCGAATCTGGGACCCTGGCGCTGTGAGCAACAGTGCTAACCACTGTGCTTCTTTGCCGCCCCAGGGGAATGTCTATGGATGTCATTTATATCGACTTCCAGAAGGCATTTGATAAAGTCCCACATAAGAGACTGTTAACTAAGGTGGAAGACCACGGAGTTGAGGGCAAATTATTGACATGGTTAGGAAATTGGTTACATGGCAGGCGACAGAGAATGGTGATATTGGTAATTAATCTAATAGGCAGGAGGTGATTAGTGGTGTACCACAGGGATCTGTGTTGGGGCCTCAATTATTTACATTGTTCATTAATGACTTGGATGATTGCATAGAAAGTCATATATCCAAATTTGGGGATGATCGAAAGTTAGGTGTCATTGTGGACAGCCGAGATAGGATACAATTGCAAGGAGATATTGACAGACTAGGTGACTGGGCAAAATTGTAGCAGATGGAATTTATTGTAAGCAAGAATGAGGTTATCCATTTTGGACCAAAAAAGGATAGAGCAGAGTACTTTCTAAATGGAACGAGGTTAGGTAGAGTGGATGTCCTAAGAGACTTGGGGGTTCAAGTGCATAGGTCCTTAAAATGCCAGAAACAAGTGCAGAAAATAATCAAAAAGGCAAATGGAGTGCTAGCCTTTATAGCTAGAGGATTGGAGTATAAAGACACCGGAGTTATGCTGCAGCTATACAAAACCCTGGTTAGACCCCATTTGGAGCACTGTGAGCAGTTCTGTGCACCACACATTAGGAAGGATATTTTGGCCTTGGAGGGAATGCAATGCAGGTTTAAAAAAATGATACCGAGATTACAGAGGTTGAATTACGAGGAGAAATTACTCAAATTGGAGTGTTTTTGCTAGAATTTTGAAGGTTAAGGGGTGATCTGATCAAAGTATTTGAGATATTAACAGGGAAAGACAGGGTAGATAAAGATAAACTATTTCCACTGGTTGAGGATTCTAAAACTCGGGGGCATAAAAATTATGGTCGACCATTCAAGAGAGATGTTAGGAAGAACTTCTTCACTCAAAGGGTGGTAGAGGTCTGGAACGCACTCGCACAAACAGCAGTTGAAGCTAGATCTCTTGTTAATTTTAATTCAGAGATAGATTTTTGATAAGAAAAGATATTAAGGGATATGGGCCAAAAGGCATGTATATGGAGTTAGGTCACAGATCAACCATGATCTCATTGAATGATGGGACAGGCTCGAAGGGCCGATTGGCTTAATTGTTCCTATGTTCCTAAATAGCAAAATATGCTATCCTGAGTAATTCCTGCTAACTCCAGAAGAAGCAACTTGCTTCAGTTTGTTATTACACATAAACTAACATAATTTGCCTAGTGCTCCATTTGGTGAACTAATATAGAACCACAGAATTCCTAAAGAAGGAGGCCATTCAACCCATTAAGTCTCTGAAGGAGCACACTACCTACGCCCATTCCCTGCCCTATCTCCATAACCTCATAACCCCACCTAACCTTTGGACACCAAGGGACAATTTAACATGACCAATCAATCTAACCCGCACATCTTTGGACTGAGAGGAAATCGGAGCATCCGGAGGAAACCCATGCAGACACTGGGGGAAAGTACAAATTCCATACAATCACCCAAGACCAGAATTGAACTCGGGTTCCAAGCGCTGTCAGGCAGCAGTGCTAACCCGCGTCCCTGTCCCTCAAGCTGGTTCTGTGATCCTCGCCAGCACTTTGAAATTGCACAGGGCGCTGTTTAATCAGGCGATAAAAGGCCTCTGTGAAGCCAGTGAGTTTCACACAGTTTTTCTCACCAGATCCAGTTCTGTGTGCGATTTTCTGAAAATTCCACCCAAAGGGCGGAAATCTGTCATTTTGAGACAAACTGCCTTGGTGCGGTGGGAACAGGGGTGTTGTCCACTGCAGAGACTGGTGGGAAAACACACCAAATCCTCCGGTCCTGACCTCATGCAGCTAGGTGGTCCAAGCCATATTCCGTGATGGGGCTGGCCTGGATGGTGCGTAGTCAGTCTGCCACCATGTCTGGGTGCCATATAGAAAAGGCTCCCAACATCACTGACCCACTAATGTAGGAAGAACGTGGACTACCTGAAAATGATGATAGATCTCTGGGAGCACATGGAGACCGAAAGATGAACCTCTTTAGAACAAAGATGGATCTCCACGAACATCCTGAGGCTGGAAGATTGGCCCCCTCCAGGACACCTGATTTGGAAAGTCCACCTGCAGATGCTCTCCTGGCCCACTGCTGTGGTATTCCAGGGTTGTGGACAATCTCCATCCTGAATTCCGGAGGCAGCCCCAGCCATTGTTCAGATGAGTCCCAACATCTGCATGCCTTGTTGTTCCAAATATGTTTCATGCTGGTGTGTTTTCCTGCTGGCATCCTAGAGAATCTGGCATAGTTCGTCAGGCCTTCATCTGCATCCCATTAACAGAATGCAAATGAGGTCCTCACCATCCCCCGCCATGGCGATCACCAGTAGAAGATCCCCCTGTAAATTTGCGTCAGTGTTAAACTGATTTCTGCGCCTCCCACCATATTGTTCCACTAGGCCCGCCGTTGAGCACGCTATTGGGGTCTTTCGAGAATTCTTCCCATTGTCTTCGTCCCTGCCATAAACTTTGTTCCACAGCCGCCAACTCCAAAACTTTGCCGACCAACTGTCTTCTGGAACATGGCATTGGTGTAAATGTCTTGCATCTCATTGTTTCCATCCAGTTTATATTTGACTTCTCATTAACCTCGAATTTAAAAATTGCCCACATGACCATTACACCTTTTGTACTTCTGCCTCCAACACAATTCTCATGCGTGTTGAAAATAGTAGAGCCCTGATGTGTCCATTTTTGGTTGGAGAGTAATTTTCTTTTTAGGATTTATTTTGTCTGGCCCTGAGCTTTTTAATGTTGATATTATATAGAATGGTTAAGAGAGCTCATGTTGAAAGCTGCACACTTAGTGGATGGCACCATTACAAAGTCCAATGTTAAAACATGCTGTTTCTTATCTTAATAAGTGTTCCAACTGTATTAAGTATCAATGCCTTAAATGTTCTATAGTTAATGAACCACGGCCTAGACTACATAACCACAGCATCAGCGGGAGCAGTGTGCAAGAAGTGACCAGTGGCCTGAGTGCAAGTGGAAGCAACCTAGACAGAGCAGGTGTCAAATTAGAAAACGATCAATCAGCAAGTACCGTAGCATTAGCAGGAAGCATGCTGAGTGCAGAACAGGATTCTGCAAACAGGTAAATATATACTAAAGTGACTTGAAATGCTTTTATAAATTGACATGTTAAATTGCCTTAATCTTAAACTTCTGTTGAGTCTGGAATGTTCTGAGCATAGATTGCATGAATTGATTTGTCAAGCGTGAGACTGATTTTCAAATAATATTTTGAATAAACTGGACTTGGGCTCTGCCGGATGTTGGGAAGCAGTGGTACTTTTAAGCAATCTAAGTTTGTATTGTTGGATATTAGAAATAATGGAGACTTCCGGTGACGGCGGGCGGGAGGCAGCCGCACATTAGAGGGCTCCCGTTCGGGAACGGCATTTTCGCGGAGTAACGCCCGGTCCTAGGGCCAGCGACGGCAGTAAAAGTCGGGAGATAGCGCAAGGAAAAGAAGGATGTCGAAAATCATCAAAAAAACGGCTGGGAAAAAAGCGGCTGAAAGTCTGTTGGAGAGGGGAAAGGTCACCGCGGGGTCAACAAAGAAAATGGAGGCTGGAGCACCAGGGAAGGCCGCACTGCTTACGGCTGAAGAACTAACTAAGGTGATGGCTGCGGAATTCCAAAAGCAGTTGGCACAGATTGAGAAATGTATGGAGATGGTGAGGAAGGAGATGAGGGAGGTTTTGAATGTGCTGGTGGAGGAGGCGGTTTCCCCAGTGAAGACGGCGGTGGCGAGCGCAGTGGCGGAGGTGCGAGAGCAAGGGGAGGTGCTGAAGGAAGTGGAGGAGACGGTATTGCAGCACGGTGATCAACTTGCCTCGATGGGGAAGGAGTTGCGGAAGGTGATGGACACGAACAAGAATCTGAGAGGAAAAATGGAAGATCTGGAAAACAGATCCAGGCGACAGAATTTGAGGGTCATGGGGCTGCCCGAAGGAGTTGAAGGACCGAAGCCGACTGAGTATTTTGTTGCGATGCTGGCAAAACTACTGGGGGAGGGGGAGGACCCCTCCCGATATGAACTGGATCGGGCTCATCGGTCGTGGAGGCCTGTACCAAAGGCGAGTGAGCCGCCAAGGGCAGTGACTCTGTGCTTCCGTAGGTACAGTGTGAAGGAGAAGGTCCTGAGCTGGGCCAAACAGAAGCGGGTGGTGCAGTGGGCTGGAGCTGGTATACGTGTATACCAGGACTTGACTGTGGAGCTGGCGAAGAGGCGGGCTGCCTTCAACCGAGTGAAGAGGGCACTGTACATTGGCAAGTTGCAGTGCGGCATTGTATATCCAGCGAAGCTGAGGGTGACTTACAAGCTCAGGGACTTTTATTTTGGAACGGCGGAAGCAGCGGAGGAGTTTGCGAAGGCAGAAGGACTGTAGCAGAACTGACAAATTGAGGAATGGTCATGTGCCGATGTAACCTCATGACTGTATTTTCTTTTTTTTTTGTATCACTGCGCGCGGATGTAGAGGCTAAAGGAGCCAATGTTGCATATATATGGACAAGGGAAGGGACGGGACTTTCACTCGAAAGGAGGGCTCTTTGGGGTGTAGGTGGATATGCGCGGTTTGTGTGCTAAAAGGGGATCTTTGGGCTTTCCTAGGGCCGGGCAAGGGGGAAAGGGACCCGGGCGGGGGCCTCCACTCTGGCCGGTTCAAGCCGGCCAGTGAATGGGAGTGAGGTGGGGGGAGGGGCTGCAGCCATCGGAGCCTGACAGAACGGGTCCGAGTGGTCTAGCCGGGGTGGAAAGTTGGGGGAGGGAACCGAGGTTGGGAGGAGGGGTTTTACAAGAGGCATTGGACGGGAGGAGCTGGGAGCTGGAGACTTGGGGGGGGGGGGGGGGGGGGTACAACTTTGGGGTATCATGTACGGTACTCTCTTAGAGGCTGGATGGCGTTGGTTGGGGGGGTGGGTGGGTGGAGAGCCGTGTAGATTAAGGGTGATTACGGGTAATCCAGGATTCCTTTTTGTCATTTGTTTATGTAACGGATGGGATCGTTGTTATTATGGGGATTGACATAACTTGTTGATTATTGTTTATCGTTGATGGGTGTAAATGTGGGAGAAAACGTGAAAAAGGAGGAGAATAAAAAAAAATGTTTTAAAAAAAGAAATAATGTATGAGCTCAGAAATAGGAAGGGTGTGGTAACAATGTTGGGGCTGTATTGCAGACCTCCCAACAGCGAGCGTGAGATAGAGGTGCAAATATGTAAACAGATTATGGAAGGAAGTAGGAGCAACAGTGTGGTGGTGATAGGAGATTTTAATTTTCCCAACATTGACACTTAGTGTCAGAGGTCGAGATGGAGCAGAATTTGTAAGGAGCATCCAGGAGGGTTTTCTAGAGCAGTTTGTAAATAGTCCAACTCGGGAAGGGGCCATACTGGACCTGGTGTTGGGGAATGAGCCCGGCCAGGTGGTTGAAGTTTCAGTCGGGGATTACTTTGGGAATAGTGATCACAATTCTGTAAGTTTTAGAATACTCATGGACAAAGACGAGTGTGGTCCTAAAGGAAGAGTGCTAAATTGGGGAAAGGCCAAGTATAACAAAATTCGGCAGGAGCTGGGGAATGTGGATTGGGAGCAGCTGTTTGAAGGTAAATTCACATTTTATATGTGGGAGGCTTTTGAAGAGAGTTGATTAGAGTGAAGGACAGACATGTCTCTGTGAAAATGAGGGATAGAAATGGCAAGATTAGGGAACCATGGATGACAGGTGAAATTGTGAGACTAGTTAAGAGGAAAAAGGAAGCTCACATAAGGTCTAGGCGACTGAAGACCGTCAAAGCTTTGGAAGAATATCGGGAATGTGCGACCAATCTGAAACAAGGAATCAAGAGGGCTAAAAGGGGTCATGAAATATCTTTAGCAAAAAGGGTTAAGGAAAATCCCAAAGTCTTTTATTCATATATAAGTAGCAAGAGGGTAACTAGAGAAAGGGTTGGCCCACTCGAGGACAAAGGAGGAAAGTTATACGTGGAGCTAGAGAAAATGGGTGAGATTCTGAACGAGTACTTTGCATCGGTATTCACCGAGGAGAGGGACATGACGGATGTTGAGGTTAGGGATAGATGTTTGATTACTCTAGGTCAAGTCGGCATAAGGAGGGAGAGGATGTGTTGGGTATTCTAAAAGGCATTAAGGTGGACAAGTCCCCAGGTCCGGATGGGATCTATCCCAGGTTACTGAGGGAAGTGAGAGAGGAAATGGCTGGGGCCTTAACAGATATCTTTGCAGCATCCTTGAACACGGGTGAGGTTTCGGAGGACTGGAGAATTGCTAATGTTGTCCCCTTGTTTAAGAAAGGTAGCAGGGATCATCCAGGTAATTATAGATCGGTGAGCCTGACGTCAGTGGTAGGGAAGCTGCTGGAGAAGATACTGAGAGATAGGATCTATTCCCATTTGGAAGAAAATGGGCTTATCAGTGATAGGCAACATGGTTTTGTGCAGGGAAGGTCATGTATTACCAACTTAATAAAATTCTTTGAGGAAGTGACAAAGTTGATTGATGAGGGAAGGGCTGTAGATGTCATATACATGGACTTCAGTAAGGCATTTGATAAGGTTCCCCATGGTAGGCTGATGGAGAAAGTGAAGTCTCATGGGGTCCAGGGTGTACTAGCTAGATGGGTAAAGAACTGGCTGGGCAACAGGAGACAGAGAGTAGTAGTGGAAGGGAGTTTCTCAAAATGGAGAACTGTGACCAGTGGTGTTCCACAGGGATCCGTGCTGGGACCACTGTTGTTTGTGATATACATAAATGATCTGGAGGACGGTATAGGTGGTCTGATTAGCAAGTTTGCAGATGATACTAAGATTGGTGGAGTTGCAGATAGCGAGGGGGACTGTCAGAGAATACAGCAAAATATAGATAGATTGGAGAGTTGGGCGGAGAAATGGCAGACGGAGTTCAATAAGGGCAAATGCGAGGTGATGCATTTTGGAAGATCCAATTCAAGAGCGAACTATACGGTAACTGAAAAAGCCATGGGGAAAATTGATGTACAGAGAGATCTGGGAGTTCAGGTCCATTGTACCCTGAAGGTGGCTGCGCAGGTCGATAGAATGGTCAAGAAGGCATACGGCATGCTTTCCTTCATTGGAAGGGGGTATTGAGTACAAGAGATGACAAGTCATGTTACAGTTGTATAAGACTTTGGTTCGGCCACATTTGGAATACTGCGTACAGTTCTGGTCGCCACATTAAAAAGGATGTGGATGCTTTGGAGAAGGTGCAGAGGAGGTTCACCAGGATGTTTCCTGGTATGGAGGGCGCTAGCTATGAAGAAAGGTTGAGTAGATTAGGATTATTTTCATTAGAAAGATGGAGGTTGAGGGGGGACCTCATTGAGGTCTACAAAATCATGAGAGGTATAGACAAGGTGGATAGCAAGACGCTTTTTCCCAGAGTGGAGACTCAATTACTCGGGGTCACGAGTTCAAGGTGAGAGGGGAAAAGTTTAAGGAAGATATGCGTGGAAAGTTCTTTACGCAGAGGGTGGTGGGTGCCTGGAACGCATTGCCGGTGGAGGTGGTAGAGGCGGGCACGATAGCATCATTTAAGACGTATCTAGACAGATACATAAATGGGCAGGGAGCAGAGGGATACAGATCCTTAGAAAATAGGCGACAGTTTTAGATAGAGGATCTGGATCGGCGCAGGCTTGGAGGGCTGAAGGGCCTGTTCCTGTGCTGTAATTTTTCTTTGTTCTCTTTCTTTGTATGGAGTTAAGTTAGTTTACTTTAAGTGTTTCTGTGTAAGAAAGGCTTTGTTAGATTCATGCTGAAGGAATGTTTGGTTTAATTTCAAACTGTACTGTGTTCAGAGAGTTTACGACATAAAAAGCAAACCAGTGTAAAGAAGGAATAGGTTGTTTCATGACAAACAGGGACTGCTTTTTAAGTTAGAAAGTTTAGTTTTAACTGGACCCGAGCTAGTTTTTAAAATAAATTTAGAGTACCCAATTATTTTTTTTCCCAATTAAGGGGCAATTTGGCACGGCCAATCCACCTGACCTGCACCTCTTTGGGTTGTGGGAGTCTGACCCACGCAGACACGGGGAGAATGTGCCAGCTCCGGACAGACAGTGACCCGGGGCCAGTATCAAACCAGATTCCTCAGCGCTGCAGGCAGCAGTGCTGACCACTGCATCACCGTACCGCCCCCTAGTTGGAGCTAGTTAGTGAGAGAGAAGGCAGCTGTCACATTTCTACCAAAAGCAGAAGCTATATAATGGAGTAATGGTGAAGTAAACAAGTCCCAGAAACTGGGAACAGCTAGTTCTAGAAACCAAGGAATGAGAAGAGAAGTTCCAGGAAGATGGAAGCCAATGGGGAAAGAAGGAACCGGAATTTGAACAAGGTACTGTTCCCTGAAGTTAAAGATAGTGCTGAAAGGTGCAGACCTGATGAAGTTGGCTAGAGAGAAATCAGGTGCTGTATTCTCTGTTCCTCCGGCTAAGTGCTGACGCTACCAGTGAGGGGCTAGCACCGGGGCCGCATGAAACACCCGGGGAACACGCGAAAAATGCGGAAGAATCGCCGGGTCCGTGACAGTCGCGCATACACTTGCGCACCCCAGACGCGCACCGAAAAGATGACACTGGTTGTGCTGGACCGTGCATCCATCCACTCCGATCCCACAGCCCACCTCCCGGCCATCCTCTACTACTTCCCCCAGCCCGGGCAGAGGCTCCCCGGCCAGCGGCACAACTGTCGGCGAAGTATGGTGGTGCCAGACACTGTCCGTACGCCCTCTCGCTCTCCGCAGCCGCAACGCCAGGTTCACGATTGTTGAGACCACATGTAGCCCGTGCCACTGGGAACTTGGCCCATCGGAGGCGGAGCATCGCGGTCGGGCCCGATAATGAGATGCAACCCTGGTTGCAATTATGCGCAGCGCACGTCGCAATGTCGCCGATATGGAGGGGGCTGAACATCGCAATTTCGGCGTTGAGAGCTATTCTCCAGCCGATCGCTGGTCCTGATTTTGGTGTCGGGCAACGGAGAATCCCGCCCCAGATATCTGAAGCAATCCTAAGGTTGGTGCAACCTGTGAAGCAGTTGTGTTACGTTGCTGGCTGGGTATCTGAGAGATTGTATGGGAGCTTGACTACACGTGGCAATTTAATGTAGAGGAATACTAAAAGGAGAGTTGGAAATCTATAATTCTATAATCTGGGAAGTATATCCTTGCTGCAAACAGCTGAGAGAAAGCGTTATTCGGAAGAAGACTCTAAGGCAGGTCTTTCTGGGATGAGAGTTTGGGAACATTTGTGTGATCATTATCTGTGAGGATTTCAGGAGAGATCCACAGAAGTTCGATTAGATGGCATCAGCTACTTGTTATCAGAGTGAGGTGTCTCTGATCACAGTTAGCCCATTGGATTACTGGGACTATTTACTGAAAACATTATAGCATAAGATACATTTTGCAACCTTTGTTACCGGGGGGTAGGGTGGGGGGCACAGTAGCACAGTGGTTAGTACAGTTGCTTCACAGCTCCAGGGTCCCAAGTTCGATTCCCGGCTTGTGTGAGTGACTGTGTGGAGTTTGCACGTTCTCCCCGTGTCTGCGTGGGTTTCCTCCGGGTGCTCCGGTTTTCTCCCACAGTCCAAAGATGTACAGGTTAGGTGGATTGGCCATGCTAAATTGCCCTTAGTGCCCAAAAAAAGGTTGGGTGGGGTTACTGGGTTACAGGGATAGGGTGGAGGTGTGGGCTTTGGTAGGGTGCTCTTCCGAAGGGCTGGTGCAGACTCGATGGGCCGAATGGCCTCCTTCTGTACTGTAAATTCTATTATCCTCGGTATCTGCATACGTATGTGAAGAGAAGGAGGAGCGAAGGAGTATTGTATTATGTCAAACTTTTCATGTTTAATTTAAAAAAATTCTGTTAGACGCTAAATGGCAATCATGAGACTTCATTCACATTTTCTAAAAAATTGAAAGATGTGATCTCTTGAGCTGGGTTCCATTCTGGAGCCTTCCCGTCCAGTAGCAACATCAACTGGGATTGTAACACAAACCTATCCCCCCAAAAAAAATCACAGATAGAATGTTAGAACCAAAGCCCCTGCCAGGCAAATGACGACAATGCAAAGAGGCCATTTCACCACTTTCTTTTTTATTTGTTTTACCCAGACAACATAAAACAAATGTTTTTTTTTAATGTAACCACATCATATTTAAGTGTTTTGTTTGTGTGTGTGCTACTAAGATGCAAAATAGCCTGGTACTGCCAAGCCTATATGTTTTAATGTACAGAAATAGAGAATGCAGGCATATGTACAACAATATGCAACTAGTCCCAGCAGTACAAAAAGAGAACGGGAAGGTTTTGTCAGGAATCATTTCACCAGGTCTAATTCGCTACCTTTAATTTCCTCTTCAATACTAATTGACCTGATGTCTCCTGTCAACAGTTTTCTGTTTTGAGTTTCAGATTTCCAGCATCAGTATTTTTTTTTCCGTCCCTTGCTGTTGGCTTTTCTGTTGTGTTTATTTAATGATAGTGCGACGCGTTGTGGTTTTGGCAACTTACTAAATGCTGCTTTTGTTTTAGGGAAGGAAAGAACATAGAGGTCCACGTGGATATTGAAACAGAGCCTGGCGGGGCAAAAGACCAGAGCAGCAGTAGCTACCTGTCTGTTCACAGTTTGTCTATGGAGTCACCAAATTGCTCAAGAGAACTGTTGTGTGGCACAAGCCCAAACATTGAACGGATTTCCATTCAGACCTGTGTGTGAAAGAGTTTATGCCTTGTCCCGTTTTAGGTGCAGTAATTACTACCCCCATAAATCAAAGATTAAAATTGATCGAATATGTAGAATTGCTGAGTTTTTACAGCTGTAAACACTGATTAATATATCTTGACACACTTAGTTACAATGCTACTCCAGCTGCCCATATATGTGCAGCATTCACCTTGAGCTTCCTTATTTTCAATTTAAACTTCTTGCATTTTTATATTTATCTGATTTTTTGCCTGAATGTTAACAAGACTTCCCAACCCCGGGGATGTTTTTGTCCTGCCTGTTGTACTTTGATGCGGTACCCCACTTTCAGCTGCATTGGAGGCAACAATGGGTGTAATTTCTACTGTTTACCACCATCTCCACTCTAGAAAAATCATGACTCTGTCTAACCCAGGTTCAAATAATAATTTAAACTATAAAAAGGTTAAAAAAACAATTATACAAATTTTAACATAAATTCGATTTCCCACTCCATTAAAACAGCAAAGTAATGTTCTGAACCAGTACTGGGATGCAAAAAATTACAATTGTCAAAATCCTCAATCAATTTTTCTTCTCTCCCTGCATCATTGTTGTTCCAATAGCATTCATTTTCCCTGATGTTATTTTTCTGAATTTATCGGGTTTTTTAAAAAAATCCTGAACTAAATCCTGAAATATCTAGGAACTATATAAAAATAAAATTAAAATTAAAATCCTCTTATATGAAAAGAGGACTTTAGTTTGCATCGGCTTCCCCCAACAGAATCTTGGTTCTACTGTTTGCTTTGATTTGGGTTTGAAGGATATAATCTGAGGCGGCCAGTGGAATGGGAGAATTTCTTATTGTCGTGCTCAATTGACAATAATGTGATGAGAACTTCAATATTTGAACAACAATAATTGTTTCAATATAATTAAAGGAAAAAAATTCAATCTGTAAGCCTATTTTTGATGGAAAACCATATAGTGAGACATCTGCCAATTTTGTACATGATTTGAATAAAGCTGTGCTGTCATGGAATGAAAATCCTGACTATGCTTCAAACAGCAATTTATTCAGTTGTGTGAAATAAGTCACAGTGTTTATCTGCAACGGATCTGAGCCTATACATCTCATGCAGATTCCCCCAACGTCCTAATGAAACCCTAAAGAAGCAACTGTTTTGAGTCCAATACACAGTTTCTTGGGGTGTCCAGCCTATCTTCCACCAGAGTCACAGTAGAGAATTGACATTGCTCCCACAGAATTTAGGGTAATAACATTTGCCCACTTTGTGTTCTCACTCACACGTGCCGGCGCATGCACACTTCTATCATCAGTGGCTTACCACATGCAGTTGCTGATTAATTATTCTCAGTTTGCACACTTGTTACGATTCTTGCATAAGGAGATCCATGTTAGATATGCATTGCATGAGTTCAGTGATATAAACTTGTGTCCATTGGGGCCCAAATGGATCACTATTGAGAATTTAATAATAAAATAAGATGATCTATCCCTTTTGAGTTTAAAACTCGGGTCCTTGACTGTTCCTACACATTCCTTATCCTAAACTAAACTTTGTCCTTCTTGCCAACAACAAAAGAGCTTCCCTTCGCAAAGAATGGAGCAGCTTTTTCGATAGTTTTAAGGAATACTGCTAATCTTGATAAAGACAGTTTCATGATGTAAAAACTCAGACTTAAAATTCGGTATATTCTTTCCAAAGTCTCTGATTTCTTTTTCTGATGGTGACCACTGGAGGGGGTCGTTGTTCATTGAAAGTGCTGCATTATTTCAGCTGCAGACATAATAGTGACTTTCTGATTTTCTTCAGGATTGAATGTGCCATCTTCTGGCTGTGATTCAGTGAAAATCCACCGGAATCCATTTCAACCTTTGTGCTCAATTTCAAACCATGACAACAGCAAGCTGACTTTTTGACTCCGACACCGTGCCGTGAAGTTTGTCTTCGGTGTGCGCAATGAGAAAGACTAAATGCAAACATGCAATTTCACTACTGGCTGAGTCTGGAATTGTATGGCCAGTGTAATTTTTTTTTTGCCAATTTTAAAGGCCAACTTGCTGGAAAAGTATTGCTATTGTAACCAGAAGTACCCGTGAAGTATGGAATCTTGAATTGGCACAGCCTTTCCATGAACAGTCAGATTGCAGTTCAACTGTAAATCCAGAGACCACAAAGTGCCAGAAATGTTTGTTTTGGTATGTGGAATTCTTGAGAAATTGAATAGACTTACCTTTTAAAAATACCTAAATCATTACAGGAATGTACACCGATTAAATTGAAAGCTTCAAAATGCTCAGCAGACAACACTAACCTACAAAAGTTTGGAACAGCATGTTTAATATCTCAGATGTGCATAATAACAGCAAATAAGTTACTGGGTGTTATTGTTGAATAAAATGTGTCCGCTTTAGCCTTATATCAGCTTGGAGAAAGTGCTATTTATGTGGTTAACCCTGATTATGGGAGCCAGATGGTCACCTGATAACCTTTGTATTGGCACATTACAATCTCTATATTCAAAATTATAAAACATTTTGGCTGCAGAACATTTTGAGCATGTCTCATCAGACTCAAGGACCCTTATTCTGCTGCCATATTGGATTGTGCACCACATTGACGAGTTCCACCCACATGAAACTGGTTCCATACCTTAAAGGAGCATTCCTTCATAAACAGGACCCCGAAGTGCTCACTTTGCTAGTATCATATAATGAAAACAATTCTTTAGAATTTCAGTAGTATTACTTGTTTTAGGAACTGCTACATTTCTTTTATCGAAGAAAAACAAATGATGAATAGCAGTGCTCCATGCTCAGTATTTTCAGGAATACCTTGCATCTTGTACTAACACCTGATGTACTGCTACCTTAGTCTCTGAGGATTGTTTGGGCCACTGTGCATCACCTCCAGGTTGTGAAGGTAGATGGTAAACCCTGAAAAATTGTGGATCCCTTAATTTAAGGATGGCTTGCATTAGATAAAAATTGGAACAAATCTTTTCTTTGTGAGCATTCATAAGCCATCAAAGTGAACATTTTACAGTATGTTTGTGTGTCTTGCAAAGTCTGTTGTCAAGGAATGCTCCTCATAAAATGCATGATTTGCTTAATTTTCATTCTCACAGATTATTAAAGCGTAACCCAGTTTTTAAAAACACATAGTCACTGTTCATTATAACCTCTGCTTTGCTACGGTCTGAGCATAACCAATGTGCACATGTCAATATGGCAGCTGAGATGTTATTTGCCATTAAATCTGGCGTAATAATTGTAAGCTGCTCCTTAACGTATATTACAATAATATAAGAACTATATGTACCTATAATTCTCTAGTTTGAACACTTTTGAGAATGGATGCCAAGGAGTGGCGCAGTGTGAATTTCTACCATAAGACACAGATTGTGGAATATAAAAAGTCTGAAATGGAAATGCCTTTAATATAAACAAACTTGTGTGAGAAAAGTTGAGAATGCATGCCCCCATAGCATCCCAAATATAATGTTGACTTTGTTCTGCCGAGGGCTTTAAAACTATTGTGTTATAATACCCTGGAGTCTTTAATTGATGAAATTGCAATGAATTCTGTACATTCATGCTAAACATCTAGAAATATGGAATTGCAAGAAAGTATGTTCAATATTCTAAGTGATGCCTTCAATATTTTAAGCGATGCCCTCATTTAAAAACTTTTTTAACGATGTATAAGTGATCAATGGATTTTCATTTTCAGAAGCAATAGTTTTAAAATCCAGCTCTGAAGGATCATCTGTTGCCAACTGCACGAGATTGGAAATGTGCTCCTTTCCGATATCGAGCAGTTTCGGCCCAGGTTCAAATTGTTCCAACATAGAATCATAGAATTTACAGTGCAGAAGGAGGCCATTCGGCCCATCGAGTCTGCACCGGCTCTTTGAAAGAGCACCCTACCCAAGCCTCCACCCTATCCCCATAACCCAGTAACCCCACCTAACACTAAGGGCAATTTAGCATGGCCAATCCACCTAACCTGCACATCTTTGGACTGTGGGAGGAAACCGGAGCACCCGGAGGAACCCACGCACACACGGGGAGAACGTGCAGACTCCGCACAGACAGTGCGGAGACAGTGACAGTCACTCCGCACAGACAGTGACCCAAGCCGGGAATCCTGGGACCCTGGAGCTGTGAAGCAATTGTGCTAACCACCATGCTACTGTGCTGCCCTTATTTTTTTCAGGAAGGTGAAGTTGAGCCATCTAGGGCAATTTGAATGGAGAAACTAGGATTGAAATTCAAACAAGGCTATTTATGATCTGGTGGCCATTAATTTTACTGGCTTTAGCTTAACGTAAAAATGCATCTCCTGGTGTCCCCCTTCCTGATGAAATCTGTGCACAACAAAACTGGTATCACTTTTATTCACAGTAAGTTGATTTTTCACACTCAAGTTTGTTAAATTTCTCCTTCCTCGTCTGGAAGATAACTTAAATCCATCTAAAGATGTCTGTCCATGAATATTGACTTCACCTTGAATTTCTATATGCTTTTCCTGAATTTTAGCAGCTTTTGTTGTCCCCTCATCATCAACTCAGTTTCTTTTAGACTGTGAAACTTGATTTTCATCCATCTCAACTGGTCTTTGATCTCAAGCATGCATTTTTAATTCTAAAATTCCACTTCAGATTTTAACTGAGGGTTGTTTTTCACTCACTCTAATCCCTTTGAGAATTTGTTTAACATCCATAGATAAGGCTCTTTTCTGTTCTTTTTTTTTAAAAATCATGAATAAATACTTGATTTAAACATTATTACCTGTTTTTTTTCTACTGAAGCTAAAAATTAGACAGGCCTGTCAACTCCTAGCTTCTCCAAGCATTTCTATTTTTGAGACTTTCAAGAGATTTAATTATGTTTGTCTAGCATGGGTATAGGAATGGCAATAGGCCATTCAACCCCTCTAGCTTATTCCGCACCATTCAATCAGATCACAGCTGATCTGTATCTCAACTCCATAAGCTTAGCCATATCCTTGGATACCCTTGCCTAACAAAAATTTATCAATTCCTGTCTTAAATTTCAATGAACTCAGCATCCAGTATCGTCTGAGCAGAGTTTCAGATTTCCACTATCCTTTATACGCAAAGGTGTTTTCTCGTTTCATTCTGGTTACCTCTATTTGAACAATTCTGCCTCCCTATTCTGAATGCTGTCTTACCCTATCAAATTCCTTTATCATTTTAAACATGTCAAGTAGGTTATCCCTCGTCCTTCTAAAATCAAGAGAATCTCGGCCTTGGTCTGTAGAATTTTCTCACCTTATAGTGATTTGTATAACAGCTGAAGGAAAAGCAGAAGTTTCTTTTTTAAGAAAACTGAAAATGGAAGGAAGCAGGGTGGAGGATAAAAATCTTGACACATTTTCTTGGTTGAATGAATTAAGATGGGCTGAATGTTGTACCTTTAATAATATTCTGGAATGATTTACAGCAAAAGCATTAATGCATTAATTCTATTTCATAACCTTCATTTTGGTATGAATTGTATCTTCATCCACAGTTGTTCAAGTCCAAGCAAAGCTGTGTATTTTGTTCAGTCAACATTGAATTCTTCTCTTTTCCCAATTTTCATCTGGAAATGTAATTATTTATGTTTCTTTTAATGAAAATTTTTGTTGGCATTCTGAATGCATACTGCTTTAAAAGTGCTGTATCAAACTTTCTCCAGGTTCAGCAATGGTATCTCCACCTCTTTTGGAATTTTGTTCCTTCTTTCAGGTTAGGCAGACTAGAAACCATATATACTTTTAAAGAACCATAAATGGTTTATGCCTTCCATAACTTAATGTTCTTTTGCATTTTCGAACAACATTTTGCAAATATTTTTTAATTACCATGGTGGGAATTTTCTATTTACGTTCTCCCCTTGTCTGCATGGGTTTCCTCCAGGCGCTCCGGTTTCCTCCCGCAAGTACCAAATACCAAAAAGATGTGCTGTTAGGTGAATTGGACATTCTGAATTCTCCCTCAGTGTACCTGAAAGGCGCCGGAGTGTGGCAACTAGGGGATTTTTGCAGTAACTTCATTGCAGTGTTAATGTAAACCTACTTGTGACACAAATTTAAAAAAAAGATTATTTGCTCATCCAGCCCTTGAGGTACTGTGCTAAATAAGTACAATACCAGAAGTGTTTCCGAATGTGCTAGTAGAAGTAATGGAGTAGTACAATAGTACATGCGGGAATTGAATCATAATATCTTTAAATTTGCCATTATATTTCCTGTGCCTTTTCTTCACATTGGGGCAGCACAGTGGGACAGTAATTAACACAGCTGCCTCACAATGCCAGGGACTCTGGTTTTATTCTGGCCTTGGGTGACTCTGGTGAAGTTTACACGTTCTCCCGTGTCTGCGTGGGTTTCCCCCAGGTGCTCCGGTTTCTACCCATAGTCCAAAGATGTGCAGGCTAGGTGAATTGCCATGGTCAGCGAGCAGGGTTATGGGAATAGGGCGGGTGAGTGGGCCTAGGTGAAGTGCTCTTTCGGAGGGTTGGTACAGACTTGATGAGCTGAATAGTCTCCTGCACTGTAGGAATTCTATGGATTACAATTTAATTATTTTTTGATTGCTATGCCAACTCATTTTACCAGGTTTTTAAAGCATTTTATTTAAAAGCTTTTGTATACTAAGAATGTTTTTTTAATATTAATTCATGTAGTGTGGGTGTTACTGGCAAGGCCAGAATTTATTTTCCATCTCTAATTGTTCTGGGGAAGATGCCGGTGAGACACCACCTTGAACTGCTACAGGCTTTGTAGCGGAGGCAAACCCACAGTGCTATTAGCAAGTCAGTTCTCAAAAATTTTGGCCCAGCAATCATGAAGGAATGGTGATAATTTTCCAAATCAGGATGCAATATGACTTGTCGGGTATCTTGGAGATGATGGTGTTCCCATGAGCCTGCTGCTCTTGTTCTTCTAGGTGATAGAAATCATGAGTTTGGACAGTGGTATTGAGCCTTGGCGAATGGTTGCAGTACATCTTGTCAGTGATGCAGCACGCAGCCAAGCTGTGCTGACGGAGGGAGTGAACATTTAAGGTGGTGGATGGGTGCCAGTCAAGGGGGCTCCATTGTCCCAGATATTGTTAAACATATGAGTATTGTTGGAGTTGTATCCATCCAGGCTAGTGGTAAGTGTTCCACCATACTCCTGGCTTGCATCTTGGAGACAGTGAAAATATTTTGTGGAGTCACTGCAGAATACCCAGCCTTTGTCCTTCTCTTGTAGCCACATTATTTATGTGGCTCGCCCAGTTAAGTTTCTATTCAAAGGTTTATCTCGATCTTTTCTCCATCTTTTAGAGCTGAGAGGAAAGAAAGGATATTCTACAAGTATAAATCTGTGTAAAATAAAATAACCATTGAAGATAAACATTTACTTGCAGTGTATATTTTTCCAATTTTATTAATTAAAGGAAAGAAGAGCCTAAATAACACCGTAGTAAGTGCTTGAATTTGTATGACTGGACTATTGGCAAAGATGAGTTAAGAATTCAGTTGTCCGTCATGTTTAAATAGCTACAGCACTGATGGGGCACTAGCATTTTGTTTTCTGTGCATATGTATATTTCTCAACCCAAGTATGTATGTGAGAAGGTGTGCTCTGCTTACTAGTAGCAGTA
The DNA here is from genome assembly GCF_047496885.1 of Scyliorhinus torazame. NCBI lineage: Eukaryota > Metazoa > Chordata > Chondrichthyes > Carcharhiniformes > Scyliorhinidae > Scyliorhinus > Scyliorhinus torazame. The sequence continues at coordinate 256,975,674 of NC_092710.1, forward strand.
ATATTGGTGAAAAGTGGACTCGAGCTGGGGGTTGTTCATGAGGCATGGTGGAAGGATTTGTGACTGTCCATGATACTGGCAAATCAGGATATGGAATCCCTTGAATGGTGATTTGATGGGGCTCCCTGCCTTCCAGTAAGGCATTATGATGCCACAGCTGCATGTCACAGGGGTAAGCTGCTGACGAGTTACAATGTGCACCCTCTTTTCTTTAAATTCTTTCATGGGACTGCCCATCCTTCATTGTCCCAGAGGAGGTGAGGAGCTATCTTCTTGAACTGCTACAGTCCACGTGGTGCGATATTTTTCTGTTATTGCTGATGGATCTCGGCTTGGGGTTGAGTGGACAAAATAATGTGTATCTGTGAGATTAAACAAACCCTCCGTTATGGTTAACAATGTTCCTTTTTTCAATGATCATTGAGGTCTATCTAAGCTGCATTTAAAAATGAAGCTATCTCTAATAGCAGCATTCAGGATACAGTGGACAATGACTTAATGTTGTTTAGTCCAATATTGTCCAATATGTTGGCCAATAGGCAGAAGTCCAGATGTCTCTAATGGCATTTTGATTAGTAAATAAGTGGGCGTGATTTAACCATTGCATTGTGCCTGGCACTGATGGGTTTCTTCAAGGCTATGACGGACAGCATGTGCCGCAGGAGACTCTCTCAACAAAGAGTATGGCACATGCGCCATGTCTTTGCAGACTTGGCATCCTGTGGAGGAGGAGGACACCCGTTCCCGGTGACCGTGAAGGTCACCGCAGCCCTGAACGCCTATCCAGCTAGTTAATTTCAGGGCTTGAGCGGGGACTTCGAACAAAGAACAATACAGCACAGGAACACGCTCTTCAGCCCTCCAAGCCTGTACCGGTCATGATACCACCCTTGACATGAAATGAAAATCGCTTATTGTCACAAGTAGGCTTCAATGAAGTTACTGTTCGGGGAGGCTGTTACAGGAATTGAACCGTGCTGCTGGCCTGCCTTGGCCTGCTTTCAGAGCCAGCGATTTAGCCCAGTGTGCTAAACAGCCCCTGATCGAGGCACTCCTCACCCTCTATGTAAAAAATAAACCTGCCTCGCACATCTCTTCTAATCCTATGCTCCCTGGTGACTGACCCCTCCACCCTGGGAAAGAGTGCCTGCCCATCCACTCTATCCATTCCTCTCATAATCTTGTAGACCTCTATCGGGTCGCCCCTCAACCTCAGTCGTTCTATTGAAAACCGTCTGGTTCTATTCAGCCTCTCCACGTAGCTAACACCCTCCAGACAAGGCAACATCCTGGTAAACCTTCCCTGCACCCTCTCCAATGCCTTCACATCCTTCTGGTAGTGTGGCGACCAGAATCGTGTGCAATATTCCATGTGCGGCCTTACCAAGGTTATATTCAACTGTAGCATGACTTGCCAGTTTTTAGACTTTGCCCCGTCCAATGAAGGCAAGCATTCTATAAACTTTCTTGACTACCTTGTCCACTTGTGTTGACACTTTCAAAGATCTGTGGACCTGTACGCCCAGATATCTCTGACTTTATATTCCTAAGAGTTTTGCCATTTATTGTACATGTCCCCTCTGTTAGACCTGCCAAAATGCATTGCTTCACATTTGTCCGGATTAAACTTCATTTGCCATTTCTCTGCCCAAGTCTCCAACCTACCTATGTCCTGTTGTATTCTCTGACAACCCTCAACACTATCTGCCACTCCACCAATCTTGGTGTCATCCGCGAACTTACTAATCAGACTAGCTACATTTTCCTCCAAATCATTTATGAATACTACAAAAACCAGAGGCCCTAGCACAGATCCCTGTGAAATACCACTAGTCACAGCCTTCCATTCAAAAAACACCTTTCTACTGCTACCCCCTGCTTTCGGTGACCGAGCCAGTTCTGTAGCCATCTTACCACCTCACCTCTGATCCCATGTGACTTCACCTTTTGTACCAGTCTTTACTTGTGTGGCATTTCCCAATCTACAGCTCACAAGTGCATCCATGAGGCCACGGATGCCCTGTATGTCTGGGCATCAGACTTTATCAACTTTGAGCTGAACCAGTCCAACCCAGATGCCCAGGCTGCAGGATTCTCTGCTGTCACTGTGATGCCCAGGTCCAGGGGGTAATTGATGGCACACATGTTGCCTTGTCTGCACCCTTCATTTACAGCAAGGGGTTCCACTTCAACTTCTGTGACCACCACCATTCGGATCATTGCCAGCATGTGTGTGCACGCTTCCCAGGGAGTATGCATGACTGCCAGATCCTGGGACACTCGGAGATCACCAACATCTTCGAGGAGGACCACCCCACAATACGGGTTGGCTCTTGGGGGACAAGGGGCAGCCGCTGAGGTCCTGGCTGAAGGCGCCATGCCGGAGATCGAGGCGGAGACCCGATGAAACGAGGTCCATGTTACCACCCATTCCGTCATTTAGCAGTGAATTGGACTGCTCAAAATGCAGTTGTGATGCTTGGACCACTCTGGTAGTGCACTGCATTACACCCCTAAGAGGATCTCCACTTTGTGGTGGTCTACTGTGCCTGTACAACCTGACACAGCAGCAGGGTGACATGCTGTGGAGGAGGAGGAGCCGGACCAGGAGGGGCTGGAGGACAAGTCGCAGGAGGATGGAGGACAGGTGACGGCAAGGTTCCGGCATGTCCGGACATCAGTGAGGCCCTCATCCTCACCAGATTCTCATATGATAACGTGTTGGCTGTCAGCTCACCCTACCCACAATCCCTCTTGCCCCATGTTGCGGAGAAATTAGACTTTAGACTACTTCATTCTTCCACTTACGAGAAGCCGGATGAAGACACTTGGAGTTAAACAACTAGGCCTTGATTACAAGCTACAGCAGGGGCTATTGGAATTCCAAGTGACACCGAAGAGCACAGATTTAATAATGGTGCAGACAGGTATACTTTGAGATTCGGTTACAAGAAATTAGCATTTATCAATAATTTATTACTAGTTATCTATGTCCAATTATTTTTTTAAAATAAATTTAGAGTGCCCACTTATTTTTTCCAGTTAAGGGGCAATTTAACGTGGCCAATCCACCTATCCCGCACAGCTTTGGATTGTGGGGATAAAACCCATGTAGACACGGGGAGAATGTGCAAACTCCTCACGGTCAGTGACCCAGGGCCGGGATTCGAACCCGGGTCCTCAGCGCCGTAGGCAGCAATGCTAACCACTGTGCCACCATGCTGCCGTCTCTATGTCCAATTATGACTGTCGATTAAGGTTATATCATGCATAGTATGTGAGAATAATTAACCAATCATCCAAGGTCCACATGCTTAATTAAACTATCAAAGGTCCACATTGCTTAATTAAACTATCAAATCACTACAAAGCACGCATTTTGTCCTGCAATTAGTGACATCGGTGGTCTGATATATGGGGTGTAGCTATCAATCATCTTCATCCCAGCTCTTTAATGGCTCCTCTCGAAGTATGGGTGCTATTCATCACCCCTCCCTGCCGTTATCGGCAGACAACCTGGAGCCAGAGCAAATGGTAGGCTGTCCCACATTGTTGTAGAGACTTTGAGTTTTGACACCTGCAGAAGCTGGCCCCAACTAACAAAATGTGTCCTTGTGTTCAAATTGGCAGCTTGTTTCCCACAGTCAGAACTGAAGATTTTAACTTCTCCAGCAAATTATGGAACTATAGAGTTTTTAAACAGGTTGCAGTGTGACATCTAAATATGCCCAAATTGCCCTCTTCACCCCCAATCCCTCCCTCCCCCATTTCCCAACCCTCCTACACTCCTCTCTCTGACTCCATCTCCCCCCCCCCCCCCCCCCCCGCCCCGACTACCCTGTTCACTTTCCAAGGTTCCAAGGGTGTTGTAACATCGCCCCAGGGTGATGGGCCTGTGTTGACATTGTCAGTGGGACAATATACAAGGCAGGAGAGTGATTATCTCTCGCCGTGAGGTGAGCTCTGGGTGTTCCTCAGTTTATACCAAAGTCTGACTCCTGTCTTTTTGCTGCCAGCACGCTCACACCCATCACCTGAACGGTGTCTGCATCGGAGACATTTAATCTTGGACCACTATACCGAGGTGGGAACGGAAGGCGGCAGGGGGTGGGGGCACAGGTGTTGATTCCCAAATTTCTTTCTCCGTCAGTCTGGCCTCAATAAAAGTCGAGATGGATTCGCACGTAAAAATAAGTTATTTTATTTAGCTTGCAAGCTTGATTCATTTCATAGAAACATAAGAGACATCCAGTCTCCTATATCCCAGAAAGCGAATGAACAAAGAGACAAAGGGATCTCTGCAAATCAATTCAAATGGTATCAAGTTTCACATACTCGACGCCCATAGGTCAGCCTATATCCCTCCTGACCTGTTTGATCTATTCTGATTGGCTCACTTCCAATCCCTTTCTCTGGCCCCTATCAATGCAGCATCACTCTCGTAGACACACCTCTTCCTGCTTTTTCCATGCGGTCTCAAATCCCTTTGTCTCTATCTGCCAGAATCAAAGTGGCTTATTTCTACATTACATTAACTAATATCCCTAAAGTAACTATTTTATATCACATTCGTCATTCCCTCCTTTTATCATTCCATGATAACCGAACTATCCAATCCATAGCTACGGTTCCTCATCTAAAAAGATCCGTCGCTGCATTTCCAATTCCTGTCTTAGCCTCACCCTCATGGATTTTAACAGTTAAATTTTTTTTTTCCGGTGATTGGGGCGGTGATCTGATCCAGTGCACCCCGCATTCTACCCATCACACATTTAAGGATGGCCAGGCCCACAAAGATGCAGCCGATAGCTACCACTAGATACATGGCCATATTTATCAACCAGTCCTTCCATCCTCCAAATCCCCAGTTACCCCAAGAGCCAGGATCCTGCATCCCGTCCAAGTGATCCCGTATGCGATCCATAAATTTAGTGATGTTAGCGGTCAAGTCCTGAACTCCCATGATACACTTGCCCTGTACTATGGCGCATACCCCACCCTCACGGGCCAGAAGATAGTCAAGAGCATACCGGTTCTGCATTGCAAACAACCGTAGCTGAGACAACTCCTTGGTTATTGCCCCGAGGGCTCCCAAGGTTTCATTTCCCAAGATGGTAAGGCCGCAAATAAAATAATTCAGATCACTGACAGCCAAGGAACCCCCCACACCTCCCAGTTTATCCAACTTTGAAATGCCCATTCGGGCCGCCCAGTAATGCGGAAAGCCCTAGTCCCAACAGTGATATGAGAGACATTCGCCCAGCCACAGAGGAGCTGGAGGCCGGCGTTCAATGGAACGCAAGTGGTGTTGTAACAAACGCATTGGCCAGCCGCCTGGGTGATATGGCACCTCCTGTCCGTACAGGTGGGAAACAGACATGTTATATTTGTGTCCACCTCTACCAGCAAACAGCCATATCCTTCACTGCTGAAGCAATTCTCGTACAACCGGGAATCCCTATTGGGAGTGAAGTGGCTAGGTATGTACGCCCTCCACCGTCGCAGCCTATCGTACTGTGAATGGGAATTATCCCGAGGAAGGGGAAGGCAAATAGCCGGTGGTGCTGAACCCGGGTCGTAAGGAAGAGTGACCTGATCGGGCAGTGGTTCGGAATGCTGACAATGAACCACCGTTTGGGGAGTGCCCCAAAGCGGTGAAACAGAAAATAACCTAGACACCGCTGCGGGGTTTGGGTAGCAGACAACCCATCCCTGGCCATACAGACGGTGGTAAATCTGGTAGAAGAGATTCATACTACCCGGGTTTTCCTCAGTTTGGCCTTTAATTAACTTAAGTGTATCTCCCGGTAACCTACGTTCTAGCTGTACTTCCCTTCTCATACGCCCCGTCCTCTCTCTAGTCCCTTTCTCTTTCTCATAGCCTCTTCCTACACTCGTCTGACAGCCTGATTTTACCTTTATTGTACCACTCTTAACACATCCAAAATCGAATTTACATGTATTCCGAAAACAAGGCAATGTCCATATAATGTTCCCTTCCCATCGCCGGGACCGGTGCAACTGCTTCATGACTCCTGCATTCTCCTTAACTTTGATGACCTTCCATGAGTCGATACCATGTCCTCATATATGGGGGCAGTGAAGAACATCACCTGTGCATAGGTGATGTATCCTTGTAGATTGGTTGGGGCTACACAGATACATAATATTCCCCTTTTCCATGTCCATCGCCAATAACACGCCAAGCGAAGTGAGGCCAAATATCAGACAGACGATGCGTAGCCACTCCATCATGCTCCACACCTGTAAAATAGCACTGGAGAAGGGAGGCAGGTTAGTATCCGACCTTTTACAGTAGTGGAGATGGACTCAATTTACAGTGATGTAGGTGGACCCAAGCACTTCGCCCCTCCACTTTAACTGCTGTGGGGGTGGTAAGGAGAACTTGGAAGGGCCCGTCCCATCGCGGCTCCGACCCCTTCCTAGTCCAATTTTTGACCATGACATAACTACCGGGCTGGACTGAAAGTGAGCTAGGTACTGGGGGCAATGGCTGGTGAGCCGCGCGGACCTGGCCATGGAGTTCCTTGAGCACTTGCGTGAGGGCTAGAACATAGGTGGTCATTTCTTCAGTCATCTGATGAAACTGAACCAGTCTGGGAACCTGCAGGCTCCAGGGAGTTCTAAGAGGCCTGCCATAAAGAATCTCGGCGGGAGAGAGCCGGGCCGGTCCCGCAGGTGTAACCCGCAGCTGGAAGAGGGCAACGGGGAGCAACTTAAGCCATGTCAGTCCCGTGTCTGCTCTTAATTTAGCCAATTTAGTTTTGAGGATCTGATTGTGTCTCTCAACCAACCCGGCCGCCTGCGGTCTGTAAGCACAGTGTAACTGCTGGCGTATGCCCAACTGGGAGCAAAACTCCTTGTTAATTTGTCCAATAAAATGAGGCCCATTATCAGAACTTAACTGAGCTGGTATACCGTACCGGGGAATGATTTCCCTCATCAAGACTTTAACCACAGTAGCAGCTTTATTATCGATAGTCGGATACGCCTCGACCCATCTGCTGAACACATCCACAATGACCAAAACATATTTGTAACATTGACACCTTTCCAACTCAATGTAATCCATTTGGAGCGTCTCAAAGGGACCACTGGGCAACGGGGTTTGCCCCTTCCCACAAGGGATACCTTTTCCGGTGTTATATTGCTGACAAATCAAACACCGATTACTGATACTTTGGGCCAACCCCTGCATTTTAGGGTGCCACCAAGTGTCCAGCAACAAATCACTAGTCCCTCGAGCCCCATAATGAATTGCAAAGTGTACACATTCAATGACCCATAAAGCCAGCACATCAGACATACAAGTCTGATGTGCAGGCGTGGTCCATAAAGAGGAAACAGAATCATATGTACAACCTAACCGTTTCCACATTTGTTTATCACTCTCAGGAGCGTCCTCCTGTAACCTTATGACGTCTTGGATGGTTGGCATTGACTTGTCAGAAGCAGACATATTTATAGTAGATCGTTTAGTCTGACTTAACATCTTCGGCACCATCACTTGCTGAATTTGCGCGGCTGTTCGCGCTGCACGATCTGCTCGTTCATTACCAACGTCAACTGGGGTTGTACCATTCGTGTGGGCAGCGCATTTAATAACGGAAATCTGCGCTGGCATAAGGAGGGCCTGCAGTAGGTCATTAACTAAACCCCGGTGGGATATTTGACCACACATAATCATGTCAGGTTGTTCTGACGAAATGTCACTCAAATCGCCCCTTATTGTGGTAGTTTCCTGAATCAAGGCTAAACATTCGTGACCAGGCGCGTCCTCATGGACAGGGGGACCGCTAAGAAAACAGACTGGATTGATAGTGGTACAGTATTTAAATGTCAGACGTGGATTGTTCAAAAGGTATATCTCATACCTATTCTGACGAGCTGCGGTAAGATGCTGAGTCTGCAGTTGCCTCAGTAGTGCGATGACCGAGTGGGAGCTATACACCGTAATATCCTGTTGGAGGGTGAGAGCATGTAATGGCTATGCGATGGCATTGATTGAACGTAAATCCTGTACTAATCGGTACTGGTCTGGTTTGGCTGGTTTAGGCACAGCAAGTATGGGGGTGTTACATTCTGATTGGCAAGGGACCAAAATACCCTGTTTCAACAGTTCTTGAATTAATTTATCTATTGATGGAGCAGCTTGAGATTTCAGGGGGTATTGTCAAATGGAAGGTAGCTTTACGTGATCCTTAATCATTACCTTGATAGGTGTAACATTTGTCTTTCCCACTTGTGATGGGTATTCCGCCCAGACCTGTGGATTGACATATTCCAACACATCATGTCACCTGTGATGCTGCAGTCGAGTGTTAATCGTTTCAGGGACCTCAAAATATTTTATGGTAGTGCCGTCCGGCATGACTTGAAGTGCGTAGTCTGTTGGATCTGAATGATCCACTGCCCTCTTGACCATTCGCCCCATATCCCTGGCATGGTACTGGTCATGGGCCTGACGTGTAATATGAGGGCTTACCGAAGCTGACTGTGGCCATAAATGTGGTGATATTGTCACAAAATCGGCTGTACCTTCTTTTCCCGTGACTGTGGCTGTAACCTTGACTGGCCATTCGGTCTCAAGTAATGGCCGGTATTTGTCCTCCAACTCCCTGTTTCGTCCAGTTCTGTCATAGGCCAGGGTAACGCGATGCAGTGACTGTTCAACGTCTAACGTCCACCACTGGGGGGTGATAGAAATATAGCACTGTTGTCTCATCCTCCTCTTCGCTGATCCACCCACCCAAAGTCACTATATTGGGGCTCCTGCTGGTAAACTACCATTTCTGCCGCTTGTTGGGGTCGCAGATCATCCTTTTTCATTACATACTCAGTCTTAACCTTTGTAACTGAGCCTCCTTCTTGGCCTACACCCTCCTTCCAGTAAAATCTGACTGCCCTTGCCATCTGGGAAGGGTCGTTCTCTGTCCAATTCATGTTATTACATTTCACAGCAGTAACCACAGAAGGTGGTAGGCAATGCATTAACATAGCACAGTATTGAGGGGAATTCTGACCATTTTGATACAGCAAATCGCCTGACTGCCCCCGGTAGATTTCATTAAAACGCTCCAGAAATTCCTCTGGCTCTTCAGTCTTCCTAGGTTTTAGGTCTAAGATAACAGAAAGATTTATGGGCCTTTGAAATGTGCTATTCAACGCATTCAAGATCTGTGTCCTTCTTTTCTCTATTTGCTCTTTTTTTTTAAACTTAAAAATGTTTGAAAATTCAAATTGAATTACTGCAACTTGCAAGCTTAGCTCTGATCTCAACTCAGAACTAAATTTACAATTTGCTTAACACAAACTTGTATAACATTTACAACTTAATTATTTCTTTATCTTAACAATTTTTCTTTTAACAAGTTTTTTTTCTTTTACATACACATAAGTATTAGCAAAATCAACTATCATCTCCAGATTGACACTTTTTAAAATGGTGTCCATGATCTTCTTTAAGTTTCTATTAATCTCCAGATAAAATGTGATAAACCTTATTTCAAGTAAGTAAAACTTAAGATTCTGGCAATTTCAATCAATTGCTTTCGAAAATAATAACTTTTATCAAAGAGGTGGACAAACCCACTGGTTTCCTTTCATTAATTCAAAACGTAACTTTGCTGGTATTCACTGACTCAAAGGAAAGGTATCCGATTACACTACAGGCTGCTGCTGTTATCTCAAAGCCTGAGTGAGAAGCACTGTCTGTTTTCAACTTTGCCTGCTGCTGTTAACCCTTTGCGAGACTTCTGCTTCAACCAATATGCAGCATTCCCCACAATCTCAACTAGACCTCGGAACTGCGTTTTTCGCCAATACAGTCCAAGGAGACAATTTTAGCTTAATCAACTATATATTTAAAACACTCACACATAGAGTTGAACCATCTTCAGATTTAAAAACAGTTATACTGGACTGAACTTTCATCTACTGAAGTCACATCAGCCATAAAAACACTTATACTTGACTGAACCTCCATCTACTGAAGTCACATCAGCCGCTGAACCCTTATACTTGGAATTGAATCATCATTTGAGATGTCCCATCAACCCAAAACCCTAACCCAAGCCGAAACAACAATATGAAATCCCATCAATTAAATTGCTAATCCCCAGACTGACCTGTGATTTCGTCGAGGCGGCCTTTCTGTGCCAACCGCGAGTGGCCAGACTAATCAGACGATAAGAAGAGGGGAACAATCAATGCGCGGTCGTTTTCCAGTTCTACATTGAGGGCCCTTTGTTCCCCATCCTCCTGTTCATAATCAGTCTAATTCTGATTTCGCAGTTGGATCAGGACCGCCCTGAGAAATCCCGGGTTTCGGCACCAAATGTTGATTCCCAAATTTCTTTCTCCGTCAGTCTGGCCTCAATAAAAGTCGAGATGGATTCGCACGTAAAAATAAGTTATTTTATTTAGCTTGCAAGCTTGATTCATTTCATAGAAACATAAGAGACATCCAGTCTCCTATATCCCAGAAAGCGAATGAACAAAGAGACAAAGGGATCTCTGCAAATCAATTCAAATGGTATCAAGTTTCACATACTCGACGCCCATAGGTCAGCCTATATCCCTCCTGACCTGTTTGATCTATTCTGATTGGCTCACTTCCAATCCCTTTCTCTGGCCCCTATCAATGCAGCATCACTCTCGTAGACACACCTCTTCCTGCTTTTTCCATGCGGTCTCAAATCCCTTTGTCTCTATCTGCCAGAATCAAAGTGGCTTATTTCTACATTACATTAACTAATATCCCTAAAGTAACTATTTTATATCACATTCGTCACAGGCAGGCCTGCTGTGAAGATTAACGTGACAAAGGCTTCACATGTATTAGGTGTGGCATGTTTTAATTGTGAACATTTGACATTCCCCTGGCTGCAGATAACCCCCACCCCGTCCCTCCAGTGCCCACTCCATGCTCCTCAATCTTCCTGATCCTCGGGGTCTAACGTTACGTCTAGGTATGTCCCCTGGATGTACATCAGAGGTGAAAGCAGCCTGCTGCTTTCCGTGCCATATGGCCTTTGCTGCTCTTGGCAGATGTCATCTGGAGGGTTTGGAGCCGGAGGGCCCCCAGCCGACTTACTGGGCTGGCGCTATGCTGCCCACTGTTCTTGAGATGCTGCGGCATCGTGGGGGGAGAATTCAGAAGAACTGGAGACCACCATAGTCTCCTTGGCGGCAGGCCCCGGGTTTGCCTCCAGCGCTTCCTCACTAAGGGTGCCGAGGGGGACTCCATGGGACAGAGGAGTAGCTGGACTGAGCTCCAGAGGCCTCTGCATCATCTGGCTCTGCCAGTCCTGGTGGTACCCCATTGTCTGCACCATGGTGTCAGCTCCCTCAGCGATGCTCCGCTGTGACTGGGCAACGCTCTGCAATGGGCTGTGCCTCTGCAATGTCCATCTGCATCCGGGGTACGTCCTTCAGCGACTGGGACATGATGCCGAGACCGTCAGCCATGGTGATCACAGACTAAGCCATGCCTTGGGTGTCACCACTCAAGATGCTGATGGCGTGCTGCAGGCTTTCTACTATGATCGCCAACCTAGCAGTGTTGGCCTCAGTGCCACGCATTGTTGGCATCATCTCGTGACGTGAGCCGGTAGCCTTTGTGACCCCTCCAATTGGCTATGCACTCGCTGGAATGTCGCTGACATCCTCTCCTGAATATCACGACTGTGTGCTATTATCTGCATCAGCTCTGGATAAGCTTGTCCAGAGGCTCAGCATCTGACTGGGATTCAGCTGAGTCCAGGGATCCAGCATACCTCTGACTGCTGACCCTTGGGTGCTCCTGCCTCCACCTGATGTACATCAGCAACTGTGTGGTGCTCACCAGATTGTGCCCCAGAAGCCTCCCCATTAATGTCCCCATCGAGGTGTGTCTCTCAGCACTGGTGGAAGACTGGCATGATAGCTATGGTGCCTTGTCAGTGGTCTCCTCGGAGCTCTCCTCTGAGGTGGTCTCTTGGGTAGGGTGAGGTGGGGGGTGAGGGTGGGGGGAGGGAGAGGAATGACTCCAGGTGGCCAAGCCCCATCAGATGGAGATCCTGCGAGAGAACGGACATGTGGTCAGTTGGAGGGAAAGATCACTTTGTCTGACATGACCAACTCACTTGAGACAGGTCACCTGGGCGGGTGGGGGCGGGGGGGTGGGGGGGGGGGGGGGGGGGGCAGTGGTTCATCACCTTTGCAGCGCAGGCCAACTTTGCTGTCGGTGGCTGCTCTCTCTTTGATTAACCGCTTTATTTCTAGAGCCCGTTCCTCATAGGGGATGAGGACTCAAATCTTTGGTACTCCGATGCTCGAATCACTGGTACGTGCCCCATTTCCCACTTATTATGGGCTATGTGGGGCAAAGAGAGGGCATTGTGAGCCGCACACTTGATGGTCAGGCGGGGGGGGCGGGGGGGGGGGGGGGTCTATAACAAGTGGCATGTGTGGCCACTGCACTTGGTTGTGCTGGTGGGTGCCAGTGAGTTCTGAGAAGCAAGCTCGAAGATCGGGTGTAGGGAGGTTGTGAGGTTGCAAGAGATAAGGATCAAGCATGCTTTGAAAAAAAATCAGCCAGTGATTTGCGACAGTTGGGAGTTTGAGGGGTGGCAGGTCGAAATGATGCCAGGAGATAGGTGATAACTTACCCTTGCAGCTCAGTGGAGGTCGGTCTTCTTCCTACATTGGACAGCATCCTCCTTGTCATGCTGCCCTCATTGGCAGCCGCTGCCACTCCCTCCCTGGCGGCACTGGTGACCCTGCTGCTGGTCCTCCAACCCACTCGGGGCAACAGGATGTCCCGCCTTGCTTCAACGACATCAAGAAGCCAGTCCAGGTCGGCATCCCAAAGCGAGGAGCAGATCTGCGTGCTGCCATGCTTGGCTGTGAGTGGTGAGGGAGCATTCCCCCTTGTTAGTGGCGAGATGCTCGTGGGGGCTTATTTCCAGCACTAAATGCCATTAAATACGGGCTGTGATCTCGCAAACATGGCCTTCGAGAAACACCCCACCAATCGTGCCCAAAATCTGTCCGTTAAATCACGTCCACTGTCATTTGACATGTGGTCTTAATATGGCATGTGTAGTTTGACCTTTTTGTGCATTTGTTGGAAAAATAAAAAGCGGAGCCTGCAGGTGGTTTTAGATCATTCTGTATGCTTTTCTTCCTTGGTTAACACATTGGTTGTCTGCTAAAATGGTGTATGGCAGACTGTTCAAGCGAGAGAAGATGAGAGCAAAGAGTACCAAGACAGTCAGCAAACGATGATCGTGTTAGAAACAAATCGTTAGTGGTTAAGTATGGTGTAAGCTGGTGCCAAACAACGACAGTGAAACACCCTTTCAAAGACGAGGATAAGAAAGCATGTCATTATTGTTGCTCATATAAGGGATATTTTGCTCAGTACAGCAATCCAAGTATATAGCGCGCGATCTATCTGAATGGAAGAGTCCCGTAGAGCAGTGTTTTTCAAACTTTTTTTTTCCTGGGACCCACTTTTACCAACCGGCGGACCTTCGGGACCCATGCCGGCCGACATTCGCGAGACATGCCAGTTGCGTTAGCAAGCCGACTTTCGCGACATACCATTATTGCTTACCTTAAATGTGGCAGGTGAGCCTGCTTGGTCCTCACACTATCTCCTGCTTCATCATTCAATATTACATTTCGGCCAAGGACTTCAGCTGTCGATTTAAGTTCTTGTTGCATGCTTTTAAAAAAAAAAATCAAGAGGTTTGTCCTCGTACTCGCCATGCTTAGTCTTCGAATGCCTTTGAAGATTTGAGGGTTTTGATCTTTCATTTGACAGTACTTCCCTGCATATAACACACATGGGCTTTGCATCCTGATTTGCATTGGCACAATTAGTGACATATCTCAAGGAATCAGCTTTATACTGCCTTGTTCCCGATTTCAGTTTCTTCTTTTTTTTTAAACTTGTTTTTATTCAACTCGTTACAGAATTTTTACAAAACCACTACTATAAGAAGGCAACAAAAAACAAAAAAAAAATGAACAACTTAACAAAACAAGGTGGGATAACTACCATTTACAAGAAAAATCTATCCACAGAGAACCCCAGCAAGCACCCTCAAGGCAAACTTTATCCTCTCCAAACCTAGAAACCCAGCCATGTCACTGACCCAAGTCTCCACACTTGGGGGGTTTCGCATCCCTCCACATTAACAAGAGCCGTCTCTGGGCTACCAAGGAGGCAAAGGCCAGGACCCCGGCCTCTTTCGGCACTCCCGGATCTTCTGACACCCCAAATATCGCTATCCCCAGACTCGGCTTTACCCAAGTGTCCAAGACCTTGGACATCGCCTTTGCAAAGCCTCGCCAGAATTCTTTAAGTGCTGGGCATGCCCAAAACATATGGACATGATTTGCTGGGCTCCCTGAGCACCTCACACACCTGTCCTCCAACCCAAAGAACTTGCTCATTCTTCCTGCTGTCATGTGCACCCGGTGCACCACCTTAAACTGAATCAAGCTAAGTCTGGCACAAGAGAGGAGGAATTAACCCTGCCTAGGGCGTCCGCCCACAGGCCCTCATCCAGCTCCTCACCCAGCTTCTCCTCCCACTTGCCTTTCAGCTCCTCTGCTGAGGCCTCCTCCGCCTCCTGCAGCTCCTGGTATATGTCTGATACCATTCTGTCTCCTACCCACGTGCCCGAGACCACCCTGTCCTGTATCCTGCGGGCAGGTAGCAGCGGAAATTCCACCACCTGCTCCTTCAAGAAAGCGCGGACTTGCTGGTACCTAAAGGTATTCCCTGGGGGCAAGCTGAATTTCTCATCCAGGGCCCTCAGGCTAGCAAAGTCCCATCTATAAACAAGTCCCCCATCCTTTTGATACCCGCTCTGTGCCAGCTTAGAAACCCTCCGTCTATTCTACCTGGGACGAACCTGTGGTTGTTTCGTATCGGGGTCCAGACTGAGGCCCCTACCTCCCCCTGTGCCTTCTCCACTGACCCCAGATCCTCAGCGCCGCCATCACCACCGGGCTCGTGGTGTCCTGTGTCGGCGGGAGCGGCAGCGGTGCCGTTATCAGTGCCCCCAAGCTAGTGTCCCTGCAAGACGCCGCCTCCAGCCTTTTCCACGCCGCCCCTCCCTCTATTACCCATTTCCAAGTCATGGATATATTCGCTGCCCAATAATAACTGCAGAAAGTCGGCAGCGCCAAACCCCCCCCCCCCCCCCCCCCCCCCACCCCCCCTCGACTGCGCTCTAAGAACAGTCATGGTGTCTTGTTTGCCCACAAATCCCGTGATAATCCTGTTCACCCGCTTGAAGAAGGATTTGGGGATGAGGATGGGAAGGCACTGGAAGACAAACAAGAACCTGGGGAGGACCGTCATCTTCACAGACTGCACCCTGCCCGCTAGGGAAAGCGATACCATGTCCCACCTCTTAAAGTCCCCCTCCATCTGATCCACAATCCGCGTTAGGTTGAGCAAACAGCAGGGTGGACAGGGGGCACCCCTGCCTCGTACCTCGATGCAGCCTAAAGTACTTTGACCGCAGCCGGTTCATGGACACACTCGCTACGGGGGCCTGATACAGTCATTTGATCCACTCTATGAATTCCTCGCCAAATCCAAATCTGCCTAACACTTCCCACAGGTACTCCCACCCCACCCGATCAAAGGCTTTTTCCGCATCCATTGCAGCCACCACTTCTGCATCCCCTCCTTCCGAGGGCATCATTATCACGTTCAAGAGCCTCCGCACATTCGTGTTCAGCTGCCTGCCCTTGACAAACCCTGTCTGGTCCTCATTAATCACCCCCGGGACACAGTCCTCAATTCTAGTGGCCAGGATCTTTGCCAACAGTTTGGCGTCTACATTAAGGAGTGATATCGGCCTGTAGGAGCCACATGGCAACGGGTCCTTATCTCGCTTAAGGATGAGCGAGATCAAGGCCCGCGACATCATCGGGGGAAGGGTTTCCCTTTCCTTAGCCTCGTTGAAGGTTCTCAGCAATAGCAGGCTCAACAGCTCTGAGAATTTCCAATAGAATTCTACAGGATATCCGTCCAGTCCCGGGGCCTTGCCCGACTGCATACCCTCCAAACCTTTAACCAATTCCTCCAATTCAATCGGGGCCCCTAATCCCACTACTAGCTCCTCCTCCACCTTCGGAAACCTCAGTTGGTCCAAGAATTGCTCCATCCCTTCCCTCCCCTCCGGGGGTTCTGACTCATACAATTTATCATCAAACTCCTTGAAGACCTCATTGATCCTTTCCGAGCTCAGGACCGTTTTACCCCCCTGTCCCTAATTCCCCCAATTTCCCTAGCCGCCTCTCTCTTCCGTAGTTGGTGCGCTAGCATCCTACTTGCCTTCTCCCCATACTCGCACACCGCTCTTTGTAACTTCCTCAACTGAGCCTCTGCTTTCCCTGTGGTAAGCAAGTCAAACTCCGCCTGCAGGCTCCGGCACTCTTTTAGCAGCCCCTCCTCGGGGGACTCCGCATACCTCCTGTCCACCCTGAGTATCTCTCCCACCAACCTCTCCCTCTCCATCCTATCCCTCTTCTCTCTGTGTTCCTTGATAGAAATTAGCTCCCCCCTGATAACTGCCTTCAGCGCCTCCCAGACCACACTCACTGAAACCTCCCCTGAATCATTAGTCGCCACATAGTTTTGGATACTCCTCCTAATCCGCCCACAGACCTCCTCATCCACCAATAGTCCTAAATCCAGTCTCCATAGAGGGCGTTGGCCTCTCTCCGCCCCCAGCCTCAACTCCACCCAGTGCGGAGCATGGTCTCAGACCGCAATGGCTGAATACTCTACCCCCTCCACTCTCGGGATTAGCGCCCTGCTCGCCACAAAAAAATCGATCCGCGAATACACTTTGTGGACATGGGAGAAGAAAGAAAACTCCTTCGCCCTTGGCTTAGCGAATCTCCACGGATCCACTCCCCCCATCTGATCCATGAACCCCCCTCAGTACCTTGGCCGCTGCCAGCCTCTTACGCGATCTAGACCTAGACCAGCCCAGGGCCGGGTCCAGGGCCGTGTTAAAATCTCCCCCCATTACCAGACTGCATGACTCCAGATCCAGAATTTTACTCAACATTCGCTTCATAAAACCCCCATCGTCCCAATTCGGGACATACACGTTCACTAGCACCACCCGGGCCCCCTGTATCTTGCCACTCACCATAATATATCGACCCCCTTTATCCACTACAATACCCCCCGCCTCAAATGCCACCCGTTTGCTCACCAAGATTGCGACCCCCTGGTCTTCGCATCCAGCCCCGAGTGAAAGACCTGCCCCACCCATCCCTTCCTCAGCCTAGTTTGATCAGCGAGCTTCAGATGTATTTCTTGTGGCATGGTTACGTCTGCCTTTAGCCCCTTCACGTGCGTGAACACACGGGCCCTCTTGACCGGGGCAGCATGGTAGCATTGTGGATAACACAATTGCTTCACAACTCCAGGGTCCCAGGTTCGATTCCGGCTTGGGTCACTGTCTGTGCGGAGTCTGCACATCCTCCCCGTGTGTGCGTGGGTTTCCTCCAGGTGCTCCGGTTTCCTCCCACAGTCCAAAGATGTGCAGGTTAGGTGCATTGGCCATGCTAAATTGCCCTTGGTGTCCAAAATTGCCCATAGTGTTGGGTAGGGTTGCTGGGTTATGGGGATAGGGTGGAGGTGTGGACCTTGGGTAGGTTGCTCTTTCCAAGAGCCGGTGCAGACTCGATGGGCCGAATGGCCTCCTTCTGCACTGTAAATTCTATGACATCTATGACCGGCCCATTCAGGCCCCTCACGTTCCACGTGATCAGCCTGGTCAGAGGGTTAATTACCACCCCCCCCCGCGCCAACTAACCATCCCCTCTTTTAGGCCAGCCACGTGTCCGTGCCTCCCGCACACTCCAGCCCCCAGCCGAAGCTCCCCGTCCCGACACCCCCTTATACTCCGAAAGTTGTTTCCCCTACAGCCAGCAAAGCAGCATCCCAGCCCTCCCCCTCGATTCTCCTCTCCCAAGTCAAGCATCCGCTTAACCCCACTCCCGCCCCATTGCTCTCCCGTAAGTCAGCTGACTCATGCTGACCCCGGCCGCTCCCGCCTCAACCTCCAATCCCACTGTTGGCTCCCTCTATGGGTCTCCAAACCCCCCCCCAAGTGAGGGAGCGAGAGCCCCCCGCCTTATTCCCGTGTGTCAAGAAAGAAAAGCTCAAACAAACAAACAAACATCGGGTGCTATCTGATGCACGATCAATAACTGCTAAAACTAGATTGTAGTACAACTGAAGGCTTTAATAAGCTAGAACTGTTCCCCAGCAGCTCAGGTACAGAATGAGGGCTGCTGGGACGGCATGGGTTCTTATACCCCGCCTATCAGGGCGGAGCTACTATACTATACAGCCAATGGTAAACCCCTAGGTTTAACCAATGGTACTTCAGCCTCTCAGGTACCGTGATACCTGATAATACCACATTATCCCCAATGATGCGTGATCCCCCCCCCCCCCCCCACCCCGCAAACTTCTCTCGCTGTCCGGCCCAGACCGCAGCTCTATATCAACAGCAAACAGACCCAGAACCTCGAGGACCCAGAGCAAAGGGGAAAAAATAGAAAACACGGGTGAAAACCAACATAACACCGCCCTCCCCCCCCCCGCACCCCCAGCCCCCACTGCCCCACCGTGGTGCCCCAACAACATACAGCAGTCCATTACTTCAAGTCCAGCTTCTCGTTCTTAATAAAAGTCCATGCCTCGTCTGGCATATCGAAATAATGGTGCCGGTCCTGGTACTTGACCCACAGCCTCGCCGGTTGTAGCAGCCCAAACTTCACCCCTTTGCTGTGGAGGACCGCCTTGGCCCGGTTGAATCCCGCACGTCTCTTAGCCAGCTCTGCACCCCAGTCCTGGTAAATACGGATCTCGCAGTTCTCCCATTTACTGCTTCGCTCCTTCTTTGCCCATCGCAGGACACACTCCTTGTCGGTGAAGCGGTGGAACATTACCACCATAGCTCTCGGCGGCTCGTTCGCATTATGCTTCCTTGCCAGGACTCTTGTGCGCCCCGTCCAGCTCCAGGGGCCGCGGGAAGTCCCCCCGCGCCCATCAGCGTTCCCAGCATCGTGGTCACATACGCACCAGCATCCAACTCCTCCACACCTTCAGAAAGACCCAGAATCCGCAGGTTTTGCCTCCTCGACCTATTTTCAAGGTCTTCCAGCTTCTCCTGCCATCTCTTGTGCAGGGCCTCGTGCACTTCCACTCTAATCGCCAAAATCTCGTCCTCGGTGTCAGAGGCCTTTTGCTGCACCTCCTTGATCGCCGTCCCCTGCATCTTCTGGGTCTCCACCAACCTTTCAATAGAAGCCTTCATAGGGGCCAACATCTCCGCTTTTAGCTCAGCGAAGCAGCTCCTAAGAAACTCCTGCTGCTCCCGTGATCACTGGGCCCACGCTGCCTGATCTGCGTCGGCCGCCATCTTGCATTTTCGCGACGGTTCTCCTCTCTTCTCCAAAGCCGCTTTTTTGATCGCCCCACTCCTGGTCCACTCCATACAGCGCTGGGGGACCCTCACTGTTTCCTTCCCACACCGGGAATCATCGTCCAAGTGCCGCTGGAGCTCTGTACAAGGGCCCAAAAGTCCATTGTCGGCGGGAGCTGCCGACCGTGTGACCTACCTAGGCATAGCCGCAACCGGAAGTCAGTTTCTTCTTAATTGTTTGTTCACCAGAGGCCCTGGAGCTCAGGATACAGCTCACACCAGCACTGCCTTGTCCTACTGTGGACTCTCCTGAGAAACTCTCTCCAGATTTAGTTGTGAGATGCTGTTCTTTTTGTATCTACATTATTACAAAATGACCCACCTTCAGTTCTTCGCAACATCCTGTTGCTGGCAGCTACACAATGGAGGAATCTCACCTCCACGATTTTGCACCCAAAGCATTGACGGGCCGGGCGTGTGACCTTCTCTCTGCCGCTGCCTCTGGCGGTAAGACTCATCGTTCATATTTAAAGGCCGGTCGCAGCCGGCATTCTTTTTTTTAAACTTTGAAATTTTATTTCTAATACCTAATTTTTCCAAATTTATGACTTTTTACTGCTAAAAGTTAAATTAACTTCAGTTGAACATGTGCAGCCTTACATTTACACACAAACGTTGTTTTAAATATGTTCCCATTTCTTTGAAATGTAACTAATTACTTGTTTTTACTTTACAAACTAAGACTTTAGAGGAGATGAAGTAACTTGTCAAACCCACACAATGTCACACTATTTCTTACTGGTTCCACTGCATTGCACTATCCAAACATCCAAGTCACCTCCTGCTTCATTCTTACCAAAAGCTCTGAGTTCCTGGTTTCCAGAGAGTGTCGAAAGAAAGTGATGACTGTAGGTTTCATCCAGTGTTCACATATGTCAGCCCTATTGACTGGCCTCGGTTAATCAGTATACCGAGAAACCTGGCCTGGCTTTCTCTCACTGTATCCACCCCACTGTACGCACTCCAGTCACAGACCACTTCCCGACCAGTACTTACCGTCGTGGGAGTGCAAACAGATGTTGTGCTGGCTGTTGAACGGATTGACCAAGTAGCCGCAGGCTGCATACTGGCGATCGGTGGCAGGGGACGAGCAGAGCAGCGTGCAAAGGACGAGCACCAGAGCGGAACTCCAAGCTGGGGCCACCACTGTTAGCATTGCATCCACGTGGGTGCCTGTCAACCCATCCTCCCCCGCCCCCCCCCCCCCCCAACACTCTGCACGCGGTGACCAGCACACAGCCTAGCCTCGCACCGCCTGTTCCCTCAAACACCGCAACCAATTGGGGACTGCAGTTGGGAACTTCTTCCCGTGATCAGGAATGCCACAACCGATTGCTCCACGACCCACTCGACACCTACCCGCAACCCACCTGTGGGATGCAACCCTGAGTTTGAAAACCCCTGCCGTAAAGTGCTCAATTATCTGGGTGTTTCACAGCGCTCGGAGCACAGAGAAACACCACGTTATCGAACGGCCATTTGGGTAGGTAGGGGGTGTGGTGGTATGTATTAGGGGTCATGTGGGACTGTGAAGCCGTGATGCTATTGGCTGACAGATCCCGGGTCCTGGTTGGCTGCTGACTCCTGGCTCCGCCCTGAAGGCGGAGTATAAGAACCCGAGCTTCTCCCCGCCGCTTCATTCTCGCTTAATAAAGCCTGAATCGACTTCATCACTTCTCGTCTCTCTCGTAAGTCATTGTGCGCTACAATTTATTAAGCGAGACCTGTCCCCAGCAGTTCAGCAACAGAATGAAGCGGCGGGGAGAAGCTCGGGTTCTTATACTCCGCCTTCAGAGTGGAGCCAGGAGTCAGCAGCCAACCAGGACCCGGGATCTGTCAGCCAATAGCATCACGGCTTCACAGTCCCACATGACCCCTAATACATACCACCACAGGGGGCCTCAGCGGGGAATGTGGCCAAGGCTGCACTTCGTCCCATTTCCTGTACTTAGGAGCTCCACTCGCCGGAACTCTTCAGTGCAGAAGGAGATCAGGACACCATTTTTAAATGACATCCCAATCTCCCGATCCCCCGTCCCCCAAGCCCCACCTCAAGGGGCAATTTAGCATGACCAATCCACCTAACCTGCACATCTTTGGACTGTGGGAGAAAACGGAACATCCGGAGGAAACCCACGCAGACACGGGGAGGAAGTGCAAACTCCACACAGAGACTCACCCGAGGCCAGAATTGAACCCGGGACCCTGAAGCTGTGGGGCAGCAGTGCTAATCACTGTCCCACCGTGCCACCCACTTATTTTTCTTATTTTTCTCTTTCCCACCCCCTCCCCGCTGCCTGAGTCTCTCCCCCTGCCCAAGTCAGTCTCTCTCTTACTCCCCGGTGTCACCGCCGCTCACATGATCTCCTGCCTTTCTTGATCTCTTATCACCTCATCCTGTGTGGGTGTGTTTCACAGCGACTTCATGCACATTAATTTGACTCTTGAATCTGTAAGACAATGATGATGCTGCCGCTGCAACAGGGAATTCCAACACAGTGGGGCAGTGGAATTCTCCCATCTGGAGATTAAGTGTTATGGTGGGAACATGGAGTGTTTCCACTGCAGCAGTTGGCAGGAAAACATGTCAAATATTCTGGCCCCAACCAAATAATTATGCACCTGGTGCTTTACGCCATGTTCAGTGGTGGGGCCGGTCTGGATGGTAATTTGTCTGCCATCATGTCCAGGTGCCACATCCAAAAGGCATCCACCATCACTGAGCCACCATTGAAGAAAGAATGAAGGTGGATGTCCAGGAACATTCTGACGCTTTCCTGGACACCTAATCTGAACGATTCACCTGCAGATACTCCCCTGACCTACCGCTATGGTGGTCCAGAGTTGAGGGCAGCCTTCACCCTGAACTCCATCGGCAGCCCCATTGTTCAGATGACTCCCGATATCTGCATTCCACGCTGTTCCAAGCATATTTCACACCGGTATGATTGCCTGCTGGCATCATGAAGAATCTCGTGTGGGGGTGGTCGGGCCCAGGGGCGGATCTACTATGAAACTAATGAAGCTTAAGCTTCAGAGCCCCTAATCCCGGAGGGGCCCCAGAAGCGACTTTTGTCCACATTGCTTAAAAATTTTGGGTCTACTGTATGAGAAGGGGTTTTAAAAAAATAATAATATTAATAATATAGTGTAATTCAATACAAAATAATAGTTAAAATAAAAATTAAAAGGTTATTAAAGTATCATTAAGACTAGCCGTAAACGAAAAAACGTTCAAATTAAGCATGTTTCATTCTAAATATATTCAATACAAAATAATTATCAATAATTTAAAACACTATTAACATTTATGACAGAAATACAAACAGTAGATGATGTGTCGTAACAAAAAAGGGGAGCCGTTGAAAAGGCAATCACAATGCTAACATGAATTTTCAACGTGATAGCACTCGTGATAGCGATCTGGACAAGAATTTTTTTCAAAAAGTGTTCATAAGGATACAATATTTTAATTACCCCTACTCAAAAATAAATGTTATATTTAGAAAAGTAAGGTAAGTAATAAAAGTGAAATAGTGTTAGATTAGCTTATTGTTTTTATGAAGAGGTGAACGGAAGGTAGGCCACGACCGCATAGCCTAGGCTAATACTATTTTACAAGTATTTATGAAAAAGTAATAAAAGGGTGATTTGTGTTAAATTACAGGTGTTTATTATGAAAAGTGTTCAACTAATGGTAAAATTGTGTTACATTACCTTAGTCTATGAGTTTTGGTGGCCTAGTCTTGCCTAACTTAGTCTATCCTAGCGTAGGCTAGCTTGAACATAACCTAGTTTAGCCTATTTAGCTTATTTATTATAAATCTTAAAAAATGGCGCTTTACTTTCTGAGAAGGGGTTTTTAAAAAACCCTTTCTCAGAAAGTAGACCTAAAATTCTTTCCTTTCAAAGCATGTGACAATAGTAGCACAACTCAAATTGATTAACTTTTTGTTGTATATATTTCAACAATCCCAAAGTTTGAGAGCTCTTTCTAGCAATATTCAACCCACTGTTGACGCTTTTGATACAGATCACAGTGGTCATCATGAAAGTACCGCGGAACAAGTAGAGACGGAACAGAAACATGAAACAGGAAGCAAATTCAGTGATTTCAAAGAATACAGTGACCTCGAAAACTGGCCCATAACAGTTGATAATGATTTCATACAGAATTGTTTAATGCAAGACATAGGTTTTTTCAAAATAAAAAAACAGATGATGTATATACCGAATCAAGCAGGGTTTACAAGAAGCAAAACAGACGTTTCTCAAACAAATATTTTGAAAAAAGATTGAAAAATGGCCAGACTGTGATGAGATCCTGGTTAGTTTACTCAAAGAGCAAAGGCTGTATATACTGTTTTGTTTGCAAACTCTTTTCTAAATGCCAAACATCACTTACAACAGGTGGGTTTTGTGACTGGATGAATGTACTCAGAACTCTGGAAAATCATGAAGACAGCATGGAACATAAGAGGGTGATGTTGTGTTGGATAACAAGAAAGTCAAATAAAAATACTGTGGATCAGCAACTTGAAGAACTGATGAGAAAAACCATACAGTATTATTTTGAAGTACTGAAAAGAGTTGTAGCTGTTATAAAGTTTTTAAGTGAAAGAGGTTTGGCACTTAGAGGTCATGAGAAGTGGGGCTCACCAAATAATGGAAACTTCATGGGGGCCATTGAATTTATTGCAGAGTTCGACCCATTTTTACATGAACACCTCGAGAAATGTAAAAATGAAAAAGTAAATGCCACTTACCTATCCAAACTCGTGTAGGAAGAATTGATAGAAATCAGGGGAAAACATGTGCAAGATGAAATTATGAATCAAATCAACAACCTAGACACCAAATACTACTCTATTATTGTTGACTCTACGCCTGACGTGACACATGTTGACCAGCTGGTAATTGTGGTTCGATACTGCTATAATGGTAAACCCTGCGAGAGATTTTTACCAATAGAAAACCATTCAACCACGACCTTGTTCAACAAAATTCAACAAGTCCTGGGTGAACATAAGCTTTCACTTGAAAATATCCGTGGTCAGTCCTACGATAATGCATCTAACATGAACGGCTCGGAGAAAGGGCTGCAAGCACTCTTTAAAAACATTAACAGGTACGCAGACTATGTACCATGAGCAGCCCATTCACTTAACCTTGTTGGAGAAAAGGCAATGTCTACTGTACCTGGGTGTTGACTATTTTGGCATTTTGCAGGAGCTGTATGTTTTCTTTTCTGGATCTCCACGAAGATGGGGGATTTTAAACACACAGGGCAATCTACATTTTTCTCTAAAGAGCTTAAATGTAACTAGATGGTCTGCACACTATAAAGCAGTCCAGGGAATTAAAAATGGATATATGGGTATTTTACAAACTCTCAAACATATTTTTGAAGATTCAGAAGAGAAGCCTGAATGTAAACGAGATGCAAAGAATTTATACCACAAGTTGGTAAAGCTGGAATATGCTATTTTAACAGTTGTTTGGGAAGAAATGCTGTAGCGTTTCAACAAAACAAGTAAGAAATTCCAAACCGCTGGTTTTGATGTATTTGAAGGTTATCCTCTGCTATCATCTTTACTTTCGTTTGTTAAAGAACTCAGAGAAAATTCAGCCGATAGGATTGCACACTATGAAAGGATTGCACACTATGAATCAGGAGCAAAAGGTTTGTGTGAAGATATCACCTCAAGTTATTCTGATGCTTCCAAACGCATTGTTACAAGAACATTTTCAGATAGAACAAGTGGTATTGCTTCTTTGAGAGGAGCTGACAAATTTAGGATAGACGTTCTGTATCAACTCTATGACTGCTTGATAATCCAGTTAAGCAAGAGGATTGACCCATATGAGCAGATTGCGAAACAGTTCAAGTTCCTCTCAGAATTGGTGAACAATTCTGAAATTGATGAGGACAGTATTAAACTTATAATATCGTATTACAAAGATGATATTGACCACAAATTAGTGAACGAGTATTATCAGTTCAAAGAATATTTGCACCGTAGGAAATCGCAGAACACAGAAGAAAACACGTCATCTAAAATGCGATGCGCAGAAGTTCTTCAGCTTATTTGTGAGCAACACCTAATTGACGTGTTCCCCAATATTACTACTGCGCTTAAGCTGTACTTGACAATGCCTATCACGAGCTGTGATGCAGAAAGGAATTTTTCAAAGCTATCCTTTATAAAGAACAAATTTCGGTCTACCATGACTGAAGAGCGCTTAAATTCTTTATGCATATTGTCTCTAGAAAATGACATTGCAAGGAAGCTCTCATACGACAAAACTATACGTGAATATGTTGCTAGAAAAAACAGAAAAATGAGTATTTTATAAAATGTGCTTCATGTAGTATGTATTCTCATAGGTGTCTAAAATAAAAGATTATATTGACTGTGGTCTTTTCTAAGTTTTATTTCAGCATTCTATGATTCATCATGCATGTATATAACATTTCACTCATTTTCATCCCCCATAACTCAAAAACTACAAGGCATAGGAAATTTTTATTCACACCAGTGACTTTAACATGTGAGATAACCCAGTACAGCAATTTTAATCAAAATTGGAGATATAGTGGTTACATTTTTTAAAAATTTGTGGTGATCTGTCGTGAAACAACCCCATTGAAGAAGGTAACAGACCTCGTTGCTGGTTGCGAAGGTGCCCCCATAACAGTTCAAGCTTCAGGGCCCCAAAAATGTAGGTCCTCCAATGGTCGGGCCTGTTTCTTCATCCCATTAACAGGCTGTAAATGAGGTTCACGTTGGCCTCTGGTGGGTTTTCCAACCTGGTGGGTAGGCACCAGCGTGAGATCGCACTGTAAATTCACTATGGTTTGAAACCAATTTCAGGGTCTCCTGCCATATTCTTCCACCATGCCTGTCATTGAATGTGCCAGTGGGGGAGCTTAGGATCACCAATATCTTTACAGCATGTTGACAGGATATTTGTTGTAAATTTGAGATGCAGTTACTTCTGTTGCCGATTCTTTTTCTACTTGGTCTTTTCTGTGGCTCTGTTCCAATTAGGGCAATCAGTGAATTTGCCTTTCTTTCTATGCTATCTATTTTCGAATGCTTAGAGTCGCTAGGTATCGAATGATACCACCACAAGTTTCAATCGGCTATCGATCAAAGAGCCAAACACCAGTTAGTTAGTTCAAGGTCAAGGGTACTTTATTTACACACAATTAGTCATGCAACATAAACACTACTAGTTAACTACACCTATCGACTAAGACAACCTGTACTTAACTTTGGGCACCCGGCTTAGGTCAGAAAACAGTGGCCGCTGTTCAATTCTGGATCTCTTGGGTTTGAAGGAGTAACTGCTGCTCAGCTGGGCTCATCCATCTGGTAGTGGGCGTTGAACTTGGACTCACTTCTGGTGTTGCTGCAATTGGTGATGGCCGTGGCTGGGGTACCAAGGCCAAGAGAGCCCGAACATATGGCAAACTCTTCTTCTTATACTCAGGGTGTTTTCGCGCCCTCTTGGGCGGTCCTTCAATTTGGGCCTTACTAATTGGGTAATCCCTGATCACTCCGTTCGATTCCTTAACCAATAAGTGGGCGGGGATCTGGATGGCTGGGCGTGCGCCAAGCGGTTACTGACCCCGTTGTTTGCATTTCCCTTGAACAGGGAGTGGCGCCGAAATGTCTGGGACTGTCCCGGTTGCTCGGATACCAGTCCTTTGTTTTGGTGGAGATGGGCCACCAAAATGCTAATCGGCCTGATTAACATGCTAATGGGACGGAGTTTCACTACCGTCTGGACTTTTGCTGACAAATATGCATTTCAGGCTCTGAGCCTGCCTGATTCTTGGCTTGTCCATTTTACCCACCAGTCTTTGCGAGTTCCTCTGCACCTAATTGGAAGTGGTCATCCCAGATGGCTACACTTCCTACTAACAACTCTGCATTTTATATTAAATATGGCAGAAACATCACAATGCTTTATTTCGAAGTGTATGATGTTTGTAATTGTTGTAAGTTCCCCATGACTCCCTAGCAATGACGCTCAACCCTCTCCTCTACAATTGGATGGGCAATATTTGGGTGGTGAAATTTGTGGGGGCTGGTTTAGCTCAGTGGGCTAGACAGCTGGTTTGTGATGCACAAGGCCAGCAGTGCGGGTTCAATTCCCATAATGGCTGAGGTTATTCATGAAGGCCCCTGCCTTCTCAACCTTGCCCCTCCCTTGAGCTGTGCTGATCCTCAGGTTAAACCACCACCAGACAATCTCTCTCCACACCCCCCCCCCCCCCCCCACCCCCCGCACCTCAAAGGGGAAAGCAGCCTATGGTCACCTGACTCTGGTGACTTTGCCTTTATCTTGCCAGGTCTGGTCAGGCCAGGAGGCAGAGTCAGTTGGGGATAGTCAGAGGAGATAGTGGTGTTTTGGTGGTGTCACTGAACTAATAACACTGAGCCACTGGTTCATGGCAGCCGGAGGAATTTCATTTCAGTTAATGAATTGGGATGTTAAGCTCATCTGTAGACCAGGAAAACCTGGGCCAATGTTTTAAATAATCAATATAACTAATATAAATTGTATAGATGTTCTTGATAAGATAAATCAATATAAATAAAATGCAAAATATAAGTTAACTTTGGATGAATATTTACCTACATGCTTACATTTGACAATTTAAGTATGAAAAATAAGGTTTAATTTCTTTTGGAATTTGGTTTCACCCCTCATTTAATTTTTAATTTAAAGACCATAGCTATCCCATAGTTTCTGATGGCTTTTCCCACTACTGTAGAAATAAATTAAATATATTTGCATCCCACACCAGTCTGCTGCATAACTAATTTGAAAAGTATTTTTTACATTGTTAATGCATTTTAGGAAGTTCATGTCACATTTGTTCCTTCAACTTAATTAATAAATTCTCTAAGAATTTACCAGCACATCGACACTGAGCTGGCGAAGCGACAGGCTGCCTTTAACAAGGTGAAGGCGGTCCAACCAAGGAGAGCAGTTTGGAACAAAGCTGAGAGTCACATTTGACTCGAAGGACTTTTACTTCAAAACTCCCGTGCTGCCAGAGACCTTTATCAAAGATCATGGACTGGGTGTGGTGAACACCAGTAGTGGTATATTATATGTATTATGACACTGCACGTATATTAGAGGTACGATGGTAAATCCCTGCCTGCTGGATCCGCCCAGCAGGTGGCGTATAAAAGTGTGTGCTCTCCTGAGCTGCAGCCATTCTGGTTCCAGCTACAGGAGGCACAACACCTTGTTCAATAAAGCCTCGATTGTTCCACCATCCTCGTCTAGTGGTAATTGACGGTACATCACTGGGCGTGGTTTGAGAGGTGCAGGTGGGATGTTTGGTGGTTGAGATTTTACTGTGCATATTCATGTTGTTTCGCGTTGGGTTGGAGTAATGGTAGAAATGGTTAGATGGGGGGTATACCCTCTGTTCTGTATTCAGTCTCTTTTTCGGACTCCGTAGTTGTTGGGCTGTGCCGGGAGGGGGCATACTTCTTTTGTTCCCCTGGCATAGGTTTTTATTCAATATGGTTTGGGTTGAGGGCCATAGTGGAGGTGCGAGCCTGGGGCAGGACCATAGGCTAAGGAATAGGTGGTACCTCGGAGGGGAGGAAGACACACCTTACTAGCACTAGGAAGTAGGCTAGTTAACAGAGGTTAAGTGGAGCTGGGTGGAGCTGTGACTTGTTGGGCTTGATGGGTGTAGACGGTCGGGGGGAAGGGAGTTAGTGGAGGCGTTGTTGGGGCGTGGGGGAGGGAGAAACTAACAGTGACTGGGATTTTTTCTTTCTTCCATCAGTCGGCATCTTATGTGGGCCTGTGGCCTGGGAATCACTGGTGAAGCTATGACCTATCATGGTGGTAATGGCTGACTCGAGGCTGGGGGGGTGAGTGAGGTGAGAGACCCCAGCAAGGGTGGTCACCTGAAATGTGCGGGGCCTGAGAGACCCAGTCAAAAGAGCAATGTTTTTGCTCATTTAAAGAGTCTGGGGGACTTTGTGATGTTTCTCCAGGAGACCCACGTGCGTGAGTAGGATTTTGCCCCACATGCAGGTTTGGTTTCGGAGATCATTGTTTCACTTGATGCAGAGAAGCTGTTTTACCAAGTAGAGTGGGGCTACTTGTTGCGATACTAGAGAAATTTGGGTTTGTGCTTCATAGCATGGGTGCGTATATTGTATGCGGCCCCATTTGCCGGTGTTTGCAGTAGCAAAGTGGCTTCTGAGCCCTTTCGACTATACTGGGCAGGATTGTTCGATTTTCCCTTTGTTATTTGCATTGGCAATTGAGCCACTCGCCATGGCGCTGAGGACTTCAAAAGTGTGGGAAGCGTGGAGGCAGATCTGTCAACATTTCAATTTGAAGGCTGCCTCAAGACTAGCTCCCATTTGTGCAAACCAATTATTTGTGCCTGCTAGGCTGGATGCGAGCTTTAGGGAGTAGAAGGAGAAGGGATTGGCGAAGATGAGAGATTTATTATTTAAAGGTCGGTTTGCAAGCCTGGGGAGCTGAAGGAGAAATATGAGCTTGCGGACGCTGACTGGTTCAGGTATCTTTTTTGTTGGGTCAAAATGTACTTTCCTTCCTTTCCGATGAAGCAGCCTTCTACCTTGCTCGAGCAGATTCTCGGGGTCAGAGGTGGCCAGTACGTTGGGAATATCAGCGGATAGTGGGGGAAGAGACTGGCTAGGTTGAGGGTGTGAAGGCAAAGTTGGTTGAAGAGCTCGGGCCAATTGTTGAGGCGAAGGTTTGGAGTGGGGTACTGAGGAGGGGAAACGCAACCTTGTCTTGTGCGCGGCTGTGTCTCATTCAGCTAAGAGTAGTGTTTCAGGCACACCTCACAAAGTTTACAATAAGTCAGTTTTTCAATGGGGTGGAGAATAGATTTGATCGTTGTTCAAGGGGGCCGGCACACCATGTGCACATTTTCTGGTCTTGCTCAAAGCTGGTGGACTTCTGGAGGTCCTTTTTTGACATCATGTTGGCGATCCTGAACGTGGAGTTGGAGCTATGCCCACTGGTTGCGATTTTTACGGTCTCAGATGTACTGGAGCTCTGGTGAGAGGCAGGGGCAGACACTCTGGCCTTTGCCTCACTTTTGGCGAGGAGGTGGATTGTGGTAAACCACTGTTGCACCTATATTAGGTGATGTATGGTAGAACCTGTACTACAGGTACAATGGTAGTCCCTGCCTGCTGGAACCGCCATGTAGGCAGAGTATAAATATGTGTGCCCTCCGTGCAGCAGACATTTTGCCAGCTGCTGTGGGAGGCCTCTGAGCAATAAAGCCTCAGTTATATTCAACTCTCGTCTTTGTGCAATTGATCGGGCATCAATTTATTGCTCTAAGATTTTCAGAAGATGGACCTCCGTATCAAGCCGGATCGCCTGCAGCTGGATCCGCAATCAAGCGACGCCAAAAAGGACTTTCAGCACTGGCTAGCTTGTTTCGAGGCGTACATCACCTCAGCGCCAAGCCCTGTTCCGGAGGCTCAGAAAATACAGATACTGTATTCGAGGTTGAACTCCAACGTCTTTCCGCTGATCCAGGACGCACCAAACTACGCTGAAGCCATGACGCTACTCAAAGAAAATTACGCCCAGAAGACGAACACGCTCTTCGCCAGGCACGTACGCGCCACTCACTCTCAACTCCCTGGAGAGTCCATAGAAGACTTCTGGCGGGCACTAGTCCCACTAATCCGGGACTTTGACTGTCAGGCCATTAAGGCCATGGAACATTCAAACCTCCTTATGCAGGACGCTTTTGTTACGGGGATTGGGTCGGACCTTATACGCCAGCGACTTCTAGAGGGGGCCACGCTCGATCTCACAGGGACAAAGAAGCTAGCGCTCTCTATGACGGTCGCCTCGCGCAATATCCAAGCCTCCACCCCCAGCCGCACGGCCCACCCCTCCTACGCATCGTGGACCCCACAGACGGCCACCCCAGCGGGGGCCTTACCCAGCCAATACGCCTGCGCCACGTGCCAGCCAGCAAACCCTGGGGGTCCCCGATGTTACTTTTGCAGCCAGCAGAAACATTCCCACCAATGCTGCCCGTCCCGCGCTGCCCTTTGTAAGGCTTGCGGTAAGAAGGGACACTTCGGATGGTGTGCCAGGCCCGCGCAGTCGCCGCTATCGCCCCTACCCCCCTCGTTTACAGACAATGGGCGCCGCCATCTTCACCTCCCCGGACCATGTGCGGCCAGTGGGCGCTGCCATCTTCTCCCCCTCAGATCACGCGCAGCCAGTGGGCGCTGCCATCTTCCCCTCCGCGCAACACGTGCGGCCCATGGGTGCCGCCATCTTTTTCAACTCTCGGTCTTCGGTCTTCCAAAGGGAGATGGACCGAATGGGCGACCGGTACGGTTTGCGGGCCACCTTTCCGTACCTAGACAACGTCACCATCTGCGGCCATGATCAGCAGGACCACGATGCCAACCTTGCCAAATTTCTCCACACCGCCACTCTCCTAAACCTCACTTTTCACAAGGAGAAGTGCGCATTCAGCACGAACCACTGAGCCATCCTTGGCTATGTGGTCCAGAACGGAGTTCTGGGGCCCGATCCCGACCGCATGCGCCCCCTCATGGAGCTCCCCCTCCCCCAAGGCCCTCAAATGCTGCCTGTGGTTCTTTTCATACTACGCCCAGTGGGCCCCAAACTATGCGGACAAGGCCCGCCCACTCATACAGTCCACCCATTTTCCCCTGATAGCCGAGGCTCAACAGGCCTTCGTCCGTATCAGAGCCGATATCGCCAAGGCCGGGATGCATGCAGTAGACAAGACGCTGCCATTTCAAGTGGAGAGCGATGCATCAGACGTCGCCCTAGCCGCCACCCTCAATCAGGCAGGCAGACCCGTGGCATTCTTTTCCCGCACCCTTCATGGCTCAGAAATTCGGCACTCATCCGTCGAAAAAGAGGCCCAAGCTATCGTTGAAGCTGTGCGGCATTGGAGGCATCACCTGGCCGGCAGGAGGTTCACTCTCCTCACTGACCAACGGTCGGTAGCCTTCATGTTCAATAACACACAGCGGGGCAAGATCAAGAATGATAAGATCTTGAGGTGGAGGATCGAGCTCTCCACCTACAATTACGAGATTTTGTATTGCCCCGGCAAACTCAACGGTCCTGGGTCACTGTCCATGTGGAGTTTGCATATTCTCCCCCTCTCTGCGTGGATCTCACCCCCACAACCCAAAGATATGCAGGGCAGGTGGATTGGCTACTGTAAATTGCCCCTTAATTGGAAAAAAGACTAGGGCACTTTAAATTTAATTTTAAAAAGAAGAAAAAAGAGTGATACTAGCTTATCACTCCAAATGTTATGGTGGAATTTGAACCCCTTGACCCTGGAACATTAACCTGGTCCTTTGCATTATTGACAGTGACATTACTGCACCACTGTCTCCCCATAGCGACCCATAACTGGATTACGCGGGAAAAGGTGTTGGACTTCGGGGAGCTGGATGGAAAACGGAGTTCAGTAGGTGAGGGGGATAGGGTCTGGGGAAATGGAGGATGAAAAGGTTTGTTTGCAGGAGGCCAAACATTTGGTCTTAATTTCTGAAAGTGCAAAATTTCATTAAGTACTCACCATTCAAATCATAGGTGAAAATTAAGGGTGAGGGGCAGGGGGGTGAGGTGGTGGTGGGGATAGAAAATGAATACTAGTTCACTCTCCATGTTCAAAACTTTTTGTAATCCATCTTATTAGCTAACCTTGTCCAACTCCTTCCTACTATCTGCTGTCTGTTTTCTTTCATGTTAACTGCTGTGGAAAACATGTTGGTAATCAGCAAAGTGTTAACCGCAAACTGAACCTCACACTAGATGTCAGCATCACACTATACTGAAAGTCATCTACCTCCTTGCAGCAGGCTTTAATTCATGAATTTCGAAGGATCTTATGTTCCCATCAACAAATGGGAAGCAATTCAAGAGAGTGACTTCACGGAAAGCATGCAGCCCGGATCAGATCAGTGAAACATTTCTAAAGGAATGTTTTCATCAGTTGGCAGTTATTTTCTAGCTGGTCTTTCATTTGACCTGCACACTGTTCCATGTTGTTGGAAATCAGCCAACATCATTCTGGTTGTGAAGAAGTCACGGCCTGCTGAGCTGAAACATTACCGACCGGTTGCTCTTGCGTCAATGGTCATGATGCAGTCAAGTGCATTGTGTTAAAGTGTCTTTTAAATCCTCTTGTTCCACATGTTGATGAGTTACAGTTTGCCTTAACCTCATACGTGAGTGGATGGTGCTGTTCTGACCCTGATCTCCATTTGATTCATAAGCAGTTGGGCAACTATTTTTGTGGATTTCCCTTCAGCTTTTAATACCAGATTTGTAGAAAAAAAAGGAAATATCTTGACGTCAATACTACTTTGGATCAGTGATTTCCTTCACAGTAGGACCCAACAGGTATTATTTTCTGGGATTTCCTCAGAACCCATATTAACGAATACTGGATTTCCTCAGGATTGGGTACTTTCACCTTTGTTTTTCATTGAATGATTGTTGATTAGAGTACAACAACATAACGATCATGAATCATTGAATCTGGGTGACTTCCAGTGGTGTTATATATGGGAGAAATATCAGCCATGATTGAATGGTGCAGCAGACTCGGTGGGCCGAGTGGCCTAATTCTGCTCCTCTGTCTTATGGTCTTAAGACGTGCACGAGGTGGTCCATTGCTTGGGTTCTGCACTTTTAGTCCTTTCCGATTTGTTTCAGGGGGATATTCATTTAAAACACACACATATTTAATGGGTTAAACAACCTGCTGAAAGTAGAGATTGGTTGACAGAATCGGAAGCAGGGGATAGCCTCTGAGACTTCAGCTACTCCACTAACGACCAAGATGCTTTCGAGCACCTCAGTGACAGAATTTGACAAATCGATGGAAGAGGCCTTGGCTCCCATCCATTTGGCTTTGAAGAGGACCAACAAAATGGAACCAAGATACAAGGCATAGAGGTGGCCCTTTCGAGGGATAGCGACCAGATTAACTCTCTGGAAGCGGAGATGTCTCTGATGGCTGATGCGAATAAATTGTTGAAGGCCAAAGTGAATGATTTGGAGAATCATTCCAGGAGGCAAAATATCTGATTTGTGGGGCGGCAAGGCCCAACTCCCAGAGTATATTTTGTGGAGATGTTTGGGAAGATGGTGGGGGAGGGTTGATTCATGTCCCTTCTCACGGAGGACCAAACCCACCTGACATGCAAGGGGCAAGGTTGAGAAGGCAGGGCCTTCGTGAAAAACCTCAGCCGATACGGGAATTGAACGTGCGCTGTTGGTCTTGCTCTGCATCACAAATCAGCTGCCCAGCCATCTGAGCTAAACCAACAAGTTTTTCATTCGGGTTTTGATGGCAGGGCCCGGGGTGCTGCCTATTAATCAATAAAAGGGTTCAGCTTTCTGCTGCTAAGACCTTGGCTGACTCCAATGGAAGAAATGTTAATGTCTGTGAACCTTTGGCGTTTTTGGTTAATATCTATGTTCCAAACTGGGGTGATACGGATTTATTTAATAAGCTGCTAGCCTCCATCCTCGATTCGGATTTGCATCAGCTCATTTTGGGTGGTGACCTAAACTGTGTTCAGGACCCAAGGCTGGATTGCTCAAGGCGCAAATCTCTGACTCCTTCACGGGTGGCCAGGGCATTGTTGTTTTTCATGGAACAGGTGGGGGAGGGGGAGGGGGGCAGATCTGTGGTACGTTTTGCACCCAGAATCAGAGAATCACAGAATAATACAGCACCGAGGTCCTTCGACCCATTGAGTTTGTACCGATGCATGAAAAACACCTGACCTGCCTACCTAATCCCCTTTGCCAGCACTTGGCCCATAGCCTTGAATGTTATGCTCATCCAGGTACTTTTTAAAGGATGTGAGGTGACCCGTCTCTAACACCCTCCCAGGCAGTGAATTCCCGACAGTCACCACCCTCTGGGTAAAAATGCCTTTCCTCAAATCCCCCCTGCCCCTCACCTTGAACTTGTGTCCCCTCATAACTGACCCTTCAACTAAGGGGAACAGCTGCTCCCTATCCACCCTGTCCATGCCCCTCATAATCTTGTGCAACTCGATCAGGTTGCCCCTCAGTATTCTCTGCTCCAGAGACAACAACCCAAGCTTATCTAACCTCTCTTCATAACTTAAATGTGCCATCCAGGTGATAAAGATTTTTCTTTTACTCCCATGTGCACCAGGTATACTCACTATTGACTTCTTTGTGGTGGATAGGTCTCTCCTCCCTTTGGTGGAGACAGCGGGTTATTCAATGTGGTAGTCACCACTGTTTGTATAATAAGTATATGAGAGGTAATACGGTAAGGCTCCTGTACTACAGGTGTGGGGGTAGATCCCTGCCTGCTGGCTCCGCCCAGTAGGCAGAGTATAAATGTGTGTGCTCACCGAGCTGCAGCCATTTCGGCAGCAGCTGCAGGATGCAACACACCTCTGTGTAAGAAAGCCTCGATTACACTCTACTCTCGTCTCGTCGTAATTGATGGTGCATCAATTTATTAAGCAGAGATTTTACAGCGATGGACCTATGCATCAAGCCAGATTGCCTACAGCTGCACCCTCAAGCAGAAAATGCCCCGTCGGCCTTTGACCAGTGGCTAGCTTGCTTTGAAGCCTACATCGGAGCAGCTACAGAACAACCCTCAGAAGCACAGAAACTTCAAATCCTGTACACACGGTTGAGCTCTGACATTTTTCCCCTTATCCAGGATGCACCCAACTACATCCGCCAGCATCTCTTAGAAGGGGGTACGCTCGACCTCGCGGCAACCAAGAAACCCGCGACCTCACTAACGGTAGCCTCCCGTAATGTACAAGCGCATGCCCCCGACCGCACGGCGCCCCCTCATGGACATCGTGGGTCCCACCAGCGGCCGCCACAGCCAATCCCAAGCCTGTGCCGCATGGCAGCCAGCAAACCCTGGGGGCCCCAAGTGCTATTTCTGCGGGCAGACAAAGAACCCCCGGCAGCGCTGCCCGGCGCGGAGTGCAATCTGCAAGACCTGCGGGAAGAAGGGACATTTCGCTGCGGTGTGCCAGGCCCGGTCGATCGGTGTTGCATCTAGAGCCATTGTCCCTGCACCCCCCACGTGCGACCCGTGGGTGCTGCCATTTTTGTCCCCACAGCCCACGTACGGCCCGTGGGCGCCGCCATCTTCCCCCATCAGACCTCGTGCGGCCCATGGGCGCTGCCATCTTTAACGCCACCCGCCACGTGCGCCCTGTGGGCGCCCCCATTTTCGGCGCCATTTTGGACGGCGCCTCAGGACCGCTGCTCGTCAGGCACCTCATCGAGCCACTCATCGCCTGCAACCGCCGCCGACCAGCCCGGGGCCCACCAACACCAGCCGCAGCTCGCCTCCATCACGCTCGACCAGTCCCGGCCACACAACCTCGCAACCGTGACAACGACGGTGAATGTCGATGGCCACAAGACATCTTGAATTTCAACTCCGGGAGCACGGAGAGCTTCATCCACCCCGATACAGCAAGATGCTGCTCCCTCGCGGTACACCCCGTTACCCAAAGAATCTCCCTGGCCTTTGGATCCCACACCGTGGAGATTCGGGGGTACTGCATCGCCACCCTTACCGTCCAGGGCATAGAGTTCAGCAACTTCCAGCTCTACGTCCTCCCTAACCTCTGCGCTGCCTTGCTACTCGGCCTGGACTTCCAGTTCAACCTCCATAGTCTAAGTCTAAAATTCGGCGGACCCCTACCACCCCTCACCGTATGCAGCCTCATGACACTTAAGGTCGACCCACCCTCCCTGTTTGCAAACCTCACCCCGGATTGCAAGCCCGTCACCACTAGGAGCAGAGGTACAGTGCCCAGGACAGGACCTTCATCAGGTCGGAGGTCCAGCGGCTACTGCGGGAAGGCATCATCAAGGCCAGCAACAGCCCCTGGAGAGCCCAAGTGGTAGTTGTAAAGACTGGGGAGAAACACAGGATGGTCATTGACTACAGCCAGACCATCAATCGGTACACACAGCTCGACACGTACCCGCTCCCACGCATATCTGATATGGTCAATCAGATTGCACAGTACCGGGTCTTCTCTAAAGTGGACCTGAAATCTGCCGACCACCAGCTCCCCATCCGAAATTCGGACCGCCAATATACGGCGTTCAAAGCAGACGGCAGCCTTTACCATTTCCTTAGGCTTCCCTTCGGCGTCACTAATGGGGTCTCGGTCTTCCAACGGGAGATTGCCGAATGGTTGACCGGTACGTACCTCGATAATGTCACCACCTGCGGCCACGACCAGCAGGACCATGACGCTAACTTTTTCAAATTTCTCCACATGCCAAACTCCTGAACCTCACATATAACAAGGAGAAGTGCGTGTTCAGCACCAATCGCTGAGCCATCCTTGGCTGAGTGGTGCAAAATGGTGTTCTAGGGCCCGACCCCGATCGCATGCGCCCCCTCATGGAACTCCCGCTCCCCACTGCCCCAAGGCCCTCAAATGATGCCTGGGGTTCTTATACTACGCCCAGTGGGTCCCTAACTATGCGGACGAGGCCCGCCCACTCATCCACTCCACAGTTTTTCCCCTGACGGCCGAGGCCCACCAGGCCTTCAACCGTATCAAGGCCGACATCGCCAAGGCCACGATGCACGTGGTGGACGAGATCCTCCCCTTTCAGGTCGAGAGCGATGCATCAGACGTCGCTCTGGCCGCCACCCTCAACCAGGTAGGCAGACCCGTGGCATTCTTTTCCCGCACCCTCCATGCCTCCGAAATTCGGCACTCCTCTGTCGAAAAGGAGGCCCAAGCCATTGTGGAAGCTGTGCGGCATTGGATGCATTACCTGGCCGGCAGGAGATTAACTCTCCTCACTGACCAACGGTCGGTTGCCTTCATGTTCAATAACACACAGTGGGACAAGATCAAAAATGATAAAATCTTGAGGTGGAGGATCGAGCTCTCCACCTACAATTACGAGATTTTGTATCGCCCGGTAAGGTCAACGAGCCCCCCGATACCCTATCCCGAGGTACATGTGCCAGAGCACAAGTGGACCGACTCCGGGTCCTACACGATAGTCTCTGTCACCCAGGGGTCACCCGGTTCTTTCACTTCATAAAGGCCCGCAACCTGCCCTACTCCATTGGAAGTCAGGACTGTTGTGTTGGGCGCTCTGGATCCATGGAACACATACAGGTCACCAACACTTGAAATAGTGCAACACTATTTTATTGAGTCATTAACTGTTGAACAGACTCTCACTGTGGGTTAACACAATATTAGCTTTAACTAAAGATCTTTGTCTTGTCCTAACCAGTCGATGCATTCAGCACATGGTGAATGTCTGTGCTGCAGGCTGTGAGCTCTGTCCTACTAGGAGGCTGCATCCCGAATGAGCGGGAACTCTGATGCCCCCTGTCTTTATAGTGCGTGTGCTCTAACTGGTGATTGGCTGCATTGTTGTGTGTGTTGATTGGTCCCACTGTGTGACCATCAGTGTGTGTGTCTGCACCATGATATACTGGTGTATATTATGACAAGGACGGTCACCAAAGACTGCCAGGTCTGTGCAGAGTGCAAACCGCACTTCTACCGGCCAGACCGAGCGCACCTGGTGAAGGCCTCCCGCCCCTTTGAATGCCTCAGCATGGATTTCAAAGGGCCCCTCCCCTCCTCCGACCGAAACATGTACTTCCTGAACGTGGTCGATGAATACTCCAGATTCCCCTTTGCCATCACATGCCCCGATATGTCATCAAAGCCCTCAAAGCATCTTCACCCTGTTCGGTTTCCCCGCTTACGTCCACAGCGACCGGGGATCCTCCTTTATGAGTGATGAGCTGCATCAGTTCCTGCTCAACAAGGGCATTGCCTCGAGCAGGACGACCAGCTATAACCCCCGGGGAAACGGGCAGGTGGAGAGGGAGAACGGGACGGTCTGTAAGGCCGTCCTGCTGGCCCTACGGTCTAAAGATCTCCCGGTCTCCCGCTGGCAGGAAGTCCTCCCCGCGCCCCCCACTCCATCCGATCGCTACTTTGCACTGCGACTAATGAAACCCCCCATGAACGTCTCCTTGCCTTCCCTAGGAAGTCCACCTCTGGGGTTTCGCTTCCAACGTGGCTGGGAGCCCCAGGACCCGTTCTCCTCCGCAAGCACGTGTGGCTCCACAAGGCGGACCCATTGGTCGAAAGGGTACAGCTTCTACATGCGAACCCGCAGTACGCCTACGTGGCGTACCCCGATGTCCGCCAAGACACAGTCTCTCTCAGGGACCTGGCACCAGCTGGTTCCCCACCCCTCCCTCCAATTGCCCCGGCGCCACCCACCCTCCCCCCAGCGCACCTCACCACAGCCCCCGTTCCAGGACAATCCGTCCTCCTATTGGTTCCACCTGGGGATGAAGATGAGGACTACACGCTCCGGGAGTCACCGGCGACCACGCCGGCGCCTGCATCGCCAACGGGACTGCAGCGCTCACAGCGGAGGATCAAGGCACCCGACCGGCTACATTTGTGAACTTTCGACACACTGTACTCCTTAAAAATGCTCACATACCATGTAAATAGTTTTCCACCAGCCCCGCTGGACTCCGTTTTAGCAGGGGGTTAATTTGGTAGTCACCACTGTTTGTATAATACGTATATGAGAGGTAATACGGTAAGGCTCCTGTACTATAGGTACGCTGGTAGATCCCTGTCTGTTGGCTCCACCCAGTAGGCGGAGTATAAATGTGTGTGCTCACCGAGCTTCAGCCATTTCGGCAGCAGCTGCAGGAAGCAACACATCTCTGCTTAATAAAGCCTTGATTACTCTCTACTCTTGTCTCGTCGTAATTGATAGTGCATCACTCAGCAATTGCAATTTCAGACCATGCCCCACATTTTGTTGATTTGAGACTCAAATCAGGTCCCTATCAGCGTCCGCCATGGAGATTGGATAGGGCACAATTAGTGGACGGAATTTTGTGAACGCATGACCATCGCCATTGAGGAATATATTACATTTAATAAAAGTGAGTCTACCTCACCTTCTGTGTTGTGGGAAGCCCTTAAGTTGGTTATGGTGGGGAGATCATTTCTGACAAAGTGCACATGGTAAAGACAGCGAGGATGGAGCAGCAGAGACTGGCAGACTTCATTCTAGGGGTGGAGCACTAGTACTCACTTGCCTCAACCCCGAGTTGAAATGAAAGTGAAATGAAAATTGCTTATTGTCCCAAGTGAAGTTACTGTGAAAAGCCCCTAATCGCCACATTTCGGCACCTGTTCGGGGAGGCTGAGACGGAAATTGAACTGTGCTGCTGGCCTGCCTTGGTCTGCTTTAAAAGCCAGCTCCTTAGCCCTGTGCTAAACCAGCCCATTCACCTCTGATCACCGACTGCACCTTCTCACAGAACCCCTTGTCCCCAAAAGCCCCAAATCCAACCTCCATCCCGGCCTCTGTTCCTGCCTCGAGCTAAGTCTAACCTCCAACCAGTGCGGCGCATGGTCTGAGATCACAATTCCCGCATACTCTGCCCACACCACACACACCGGTATCGCTAACTCACTACAAAAAAAATATTCTGGAGTATATCTTGAACACATGCGAGAAGAAGGACTCCCTCTCCCATTGGGTTCCTAAACCTCCATGGGTCCAACATTCCACCCCGAGGTCCTGGCAGAGTGTGGGTCGTAACAACCTACTTCACTTTTAAATGCAGATGTTAAGTTACTTGTTGGCACTGCGGTTGGAGCCCTGCCTCCCAGAGGTGATCTTGGAAGACTAGATTGGCTCCGTCAAGGGTCGGCAATTGTCGGCAAATATACGTCGTCCGTTAAATGTTGTCCTCATCTCCTCGTTGCCTGAACCGGAGTTGATTGTTCCCTTAGACCCTGAAAAGGCATTTGATACGGTGGAGGGGAAATGTCTCTTTGAGATTCTTGGGAGGTTTGGATTTGGACAAAAGTTTATATCCTGGGATTGCTTATTGTATAGAGCCCCCACTGCTAGTGCTCACACAATGCTTTGAATTCTGGCGACTTGCTGCTAAATATGGGCACGAGGCAGGGATATCCATTGTCTCTACTCCTGTTTTCTTAGAACCACTTGCCATAGCGTTGAGATCTTCCTGTAAGTGGAGCATAAAGTGTCCTTGTACGCGGATGATCTGGGCAGCACAGTATCATAGTGGTTAGCATAGTTGCTTCACTGCTCCAGGGTACCAGGTTTGATTCCCGGCTTGGGTCATTGTCTGTGCGGAGTCTGCACGTTCTCCCCGTGTCTGCGTGGGTTTTCTCCGGGTGCTCCGGTTTCCTCCCACAGTCCAAAGATGTGCAGGTTAGGTGGATTGGCCATGATAAATTGCCCTTAGTGTCCAAAAAAGGTTAGGTGGGGTTACTGGGTTACAGGGATAGGGTGGAGGCATGGGCTTAAGTAAGGTGCTCTTTCCAAGAGCTGGTGCAGACTCGATGGGCCGAATGGCCACCTCTGCATTGTAAATTCTATGATTCTTTATATTACGGACCCAGTATCCACTATGGATGAGATAATGAAGTTACTTGGTATTTTGGCTCCTTTTCTAGGTATAAGTTGAATTTGGCTAAGAATGAATACCTCCCAGTTAACCCTCCAGGGAGGGGAGCTTATCTGGGGATGTTACCTTGTCAGATCTAGCTTTCATTATCTGGGTATCCAGGTGGTCCACGATTGGGCCTCGTTTTATAAATTAAATTATACTAGTCTGGTGAATAGTATCAACTCTGACTTACAGAATTAGGAGAACCTCCCCTTGTTCTTAGTAGGCAGGGTTCAGTCTATTAAAATGAATGTGCCCCTGAGATTTTTATTTTTCAATGTCTCCCTGCTTTTCTTCCTCATTTAGTTGGGTGGGTAAGACTCCAAGAATCTGTAGGGTGTCCTTCCAGAGAGATAGGCAATCAGGAGACTTGGCTTTACCCAATTTATTATTTTTACTATTTTACTATTGGGCAGCCAATATTCAGAAGGTACTGTTGTGGTTCAGTGATCTGGGTTCCATATGTGGGCAAATGGAGGCGAGTTCCTGTAAGGGTTCTAGCCTTGGTGCAATTGTAACCACATCGCTGCCAGTCTCACCGGTAAGATTTTCCCTGACTCCGCTAGTGGTGTCCACCCTGAGAATCTGGAAGTAGTTCAGACAGCATTTTAAACTCAGTTCCATGTCTTACAGGTGAGCTCTGTAAGACATGGATTGCCTATCTACAACAATCACCTTTTTTTGCCAGTGGGTTTGGATTCAACGTTTCGGTCATGGGAGGGGGAAGGGTTTGGAGAGATTTGAGGACCTGTTTGTGGAGGGAAGGTTTCCAATTCAAGGAGCTGTCGGTGAAATTTTAGCTACCTGGTTCAGATACTGTCAGACGCGTGATTTTTCACACAATTCTTTTCCCTCTTTCCCCTTGGCACCACCCTCCTTCCTGTTAAAGAGGATTTTATCTTTGACCGGGCCTGGTGAGGGGACTATTTCACCCATACAAGGCTAGATCCTATCAGCGGAGTTGGCTCTGTTGAATGACGTAAAAGTCAAAGGGGAGGGTGAATTGGGTTGCAGTCTGGATGATTAAAATTAAAAAAAAAAAATACCCAATTCATTTAATTTTCCAGTTAAGGGGAAATTTAGAATGGCCAATCCTGCGATGCACATCTTTGGGTTGTGGGGTGAGACCCACACAGATACGGGGAGAATGTGAAAACTCCACATAAACAGTGATTCAAGGCCGAGATCGAACCCAAGTCCTCAGTGCCATGAGGCAGCAGTGCTAACCACTGCGCACCTTGCCGCCCTCCCATTCTGGATGATGAGGTATGGAACAAAGCCCTTCATATGGTCAACTCAATGTCCTCATGTGGTCAGCTTAGTCTGATCCAATTCAAGGTGGCACACGGGCCTCATCTGGGGTGCAGGGCAGGTGTGAGCGTTGTTCTCGGGTGCCGGCTAACCACAGTCATATGTTCTGGTCTTGTCCCAAGTTAGTAAGCTTTTGGGTCTCTTTCTTCAACATCATGTTAGAGATACTTGATGTTGATCTGGAGCCATGTCTGGGGGGGGGGGGGGGGGGGGGGGGGGGGGGAAGCATCGGGGAGGGCCCGCCAACTACGTTCTGGCGAGCAGCTCGATGATGCCATTTCAGAGGGGGCGGAGGATAGAAAACCGGTGTCAAACTGGCGCCGCCCCTGATTTAGGTGTCGGAAGGGATTCTCCACCCGATTACGATGTAGTTGACTCTTAACTGCCCTCTGAATTGACCTAGTAAGGTCAGTTCAAGGGCAATTAAGGACAGGCTGCAAATGCTGGCCGTGTCAGTGACACTTACAGCCCATGAAAGAATAAAGAAAAACAAGCATCATTGCTTCACCCACAGCAATTTAGTCATTGAAATCAAAAACACAGTTTCAGATTTCTGGATGGCACCAGAATGAGAAGAATAGCCAACTCTGAGGAGGACTGTGATGTGACATATGACAAACAAAAAAATCAACCTTGTGTGAGAATACCTTCAGAGTCTCACTTAGGTTCAGAGACGCATTCTGTAAATGTTGGGAATTAGTGACTATGCCAAGTAACATATTAAAACAGCAATTTTATTGATAATGATAAATATAATAATAATGATACGATGATTTCCCCCCCCGCCCCCGGTTCCTCCCCCGACTGTCCGCAGCTGCCAGGCGGGTTTACGAAAATCGAGACCACACGCGGCCTGCTGGTCGTGAACTCAGCCCTTCGAGGGCGGGAGCATCGGGGCAGGGCCTCAAAGCGACGAGCTGATGCCGTAACAACGCCTTGCGCATCAATGCGGACGATTTGGAGGGGGCGGAAAAACGTCACCGGCCCCGATTCAGTTGCAAAAGGGATTCTCCGCCCGATCACCGAATATGATTTCGGCATCGAGCAACAGAAAATCCTAAGTGTTGACACCGGAGCAGGATTTGTGAACTTTCACACAACAGCAAAACTGCCGCTGAACCTGGACTGATTCAGCGACAGTGGAGGGGCTAGCACAGGCGTCACGTGGAAC
The DNA here is from genome assembly GCF_047496885.1 of Scyliorhinus torazame. Classification (NCBI taxonomy): domain Eukaryota; kingdom Metazoa; phylum Chordata; class Chondrichthyes; order Carcharhiniformes; family Scyliorhinidae; genus Scyliorhinus; species Scyliorhinus torazame. The sequence goes on from NC_092710.1 coordinate 257,020,300, forward strand.
AATTCCAATGAAAAATGGAGGATTTGCCGGGTCTGTGATTGACACTCTGGAAGCTGACAAGCTGTAGCCGCATATACATATTTCAATCCCCACACACACTCATCCCAGCCAACAAAATGGCACTCAATGTGCTGGAGCATGCCCATACAGCTGATGGGTTGGCTGGGGCTAGAGGGCACCTAGGGAGGTGGCCTGGGGGGGACACACCTGTACAACCTGTGCACCTAAGTTCACAGTGGGCAGCTAGCGGTGTGCACAGCTGCATGGCTGCCTTTCTGGTTGCAGCAATGGTGTTCCATGCCCATCCGCCCCGACCCCACAGCCCACTTCCTGCTACTTCCCCCAGCCCTGGCAGAAGCCCTCTGGCCAGCAGCACAACTGTCAGCAAACTATGGTGCTGGTGGGCACTATCCACACCCACTCTCTCTCAGCAGCCATGAAGCCGGTTTCACAATTTTTAAAAGCAAAATTGAACCGCGCCTTGGGGAACTTGGCCCCTCGGAAGCAGAGAATCATGGAGGCCCCGGAGAATACTAGGTCAGGACCGCTAATGATCTGCAAACGGTGTTTATTGCAGATGCGTTCCAGACCGCATTACGCTGCTGTCGATGTGACAGAGAATTGAGATTTGGCGTTAAATCGGCACCCACTGCAATATCGCATTTCCCAATTTAGGCGTCAGCCAACCGAGAATCCCGCCCTATGTTCTCCCTCCCTGAGCTGAATTGCACCTGTTTTATCATCCCCTTGTAGTGGTAAAGTGGGATAAATTTCAGTGTTCCACTGCATGCAAATTTTTAAAAAATATATAAATTTAGGGTACCCAATTCATTTTTTCCAATTAAGGGGCAATTTAGAGTGGCCAACCCACCTAGCTTAAACATCTTTGGGTTCTGGGGGGCGAAACCCACACAAACACGGGGAGAATGTGCAAACTCCACACGGACAGTGACCCAGAGCCGGGATCGAACCTGGGACCTCGGCGCTGTGTGGCAACAGGACTAACCCACTGCACCACTGTGCTGCCTACGCATGCAAATTTATGCATGGAGTGGATACGATAGATTCCCAGAGAATCCCACTATCAGGCCGCCATCGTGAGCAGGCAGCCCGAAAGCAAGGTCCTTTGGCCCGGCCCCACCACCATAAATCGGCCTCCAACCCCAGCTTTCTTTATATACAGCTTAGGAGAAAAGAAGAATGAGATTTAAAAAAAAAAAAATTTAATAAACGTTTTATTGACGTATTTTCTTCGGCATTTCAACAACAACAAAATCAATAATATACATAATAAGAAAAATATAAACATAGTGCAAATTCCACCTCCCTCTCCCACAGGTCTTGCCATTACTTACCCCGCTAACCTATGCTAACCTAGCCCCCTACCCCCCACCCCCACCCCCCTTTCTGCTGACGATTAGTTCTCTGCGAGGAAGTCGATGAATGGTTGCCACCTCCGGGTGAACCCCAGCAGAGACCCTCTCATGGCGAACTTAATCTTCTCCAGGCAGAGGAAGCCAGCCATGTTTGAAAACCAGGTCTCCGATTTTGGGGGCTTTGAGTCGCTCCATGCCAGCAACATACGCCTCCGGGCTACCAGGGAAGCAAAGGCCAGAACATCCGCCCCCCCCCCCCGTGCATTTCGCACACCTATCCTTCACCCCAAAGAATCTGCTCATCCGGGCCACTGTCATGTGAGCCCGGTGAACAACCTTAAATTGGATAAGGCTGAGCCTGACACATGTTACGGTAGCATTGACCCTTCCTAACGCGTCCGCCCAGAGGCCCTCCTCAATCTCTCCCCCCAGCTCCTCCTCCCATTTTTGCTTCAGCTCCTCGGTTTGAGTCTCCTCTGAACCCATTAGCTCTCCTCTCCTATCCATCCTCTAGAGACCACCCTATCCTGAATCCCCCTTAGCAGGAGTGGGAAGTTGGTACCTGCTTCCACATAAAGTCCCGTACCTGTAAATATTGGAATTCATTTCCCCCCGCCAATGCAAACTTCTCCTCCAGTGTCCTCATACTCGGGAAGCTACCTTCCAAGAACAAGTCCCCCATCCTCTCTATCCCCGCTCTCCGCCAAATTCGGAACCCCCCGTCCATCCTCCCCGGGGCAAACTGGTGATTATCGCAGATTGGGGACCACACCGACGCCCCCTCTGCTCCCACATGTCTCCTCCACTGCCCCCAGACACTCAGGTCCGCCACCACCTCTGGACTGGTGGAGTACCACACCGGGGGGATTGGCAGGAGCGCCGTCACCAATGCCCCTAAACTTGTGCCCTTACAAGAAGCCGCCTCCATGCGCACCCACGCCGGCTCACCCCCCACCAGCCATCTCCTAACCATGGCTATGTTAGCCGCCCAGTAGTAATGACTGAAATTCAGCAGTGCCAGCCCACCATCCCCCCGCCTCTGCTCGAGCATCGCCCTCTTCACCCGTGGGGTCTTGCCCCCCCCCCCCCCCCCCCCCCACACAAAGCCCACGATAATCTTATTGATCCACTTAAATGGGGATGAAGATGGGGAGGCACTGGAAAACCAAAAAGGAACCTCGGGGGGACTGTCATTTTTACCGACTGCACCCTACCCACCAGAGACAACGGGGGCGCATCCCATCTCCGGAAATCCTCCTTCATCTGGTCCACCAACCGGGCTAGATTCAATTTGTGTAGCCTGTCCCAATCCCTCGCCACCTGAAAACCCAAGTATCTAAAACTGTCCTCTACCACTCTGAACGGCAGTTCCCCCAGTCGCCTCTCCGGTCCTCTCGCCTGAACCACAAACAACTCGCTCTTCCCCATATTAAGCTTGTACCCTGAAAACCGGCCGAATTCCCCTAAGATTTCCATAATTTCTCCCATCCCCTCCATTGGGTCTGAGACATACAACAGTATGTCATCCGCATACAGCGAGACTCTGTGCTCCACCCCCCTGCCCCGGACCAACCCCTTCCAGCCCCTTGAGGCCCTCAGAGCAATTGCCAGCAGCTCTATCGCCAGCGCAAACAGCAGTGGGAATAGGGGACATCCCTGTCTCGTCCCCCGGTGTAGCCTAAAATATTCAGATGTTGTCCTGTTTGTCTGTACACTAGCTGCCGGAGCCCGGTACAGCAACCTAACCCAGTCAACAAAGCCCCTTCCAAACCCGAACCGTTCCAGCACCTACCATAAGTAATCCCACTCGACCCGGTCAAAGGCTTTTTCCGTGACCACCGCAACCGCCACTTCAACATCCCTACCTTCCGGGGGCATCATGATCACGTTTAGCAACCTTCTTACATTGGCCCCATTTGCCTTCCCTTAACGAACCTTGTCTGGTCCGGCCCTATGACATCTGGTACACCGTCCTCTATCCTAGAGGCCAGAATTTTGGCCAGAATTTTGGCATCCACGTTCAGCAAGGATACCGGCCTATAAGAACCATACAGCTCTGGGTCCTTCTCCCTTTTCAGAATGAGCGAGATCATGGCCTGTGACATCGTCTGGGGTGATGCACGATCAATGACCACTAAAGCGAGGTTGTAGTCCAACTGAAGGCTTTAATAAACTAGATGTTTCCTCCAGCAGCTCAGATACAGAAAGAAGACTGCTGGGGCGGCACGGGCTCTTATACCCCGCCTTGCAGGGCGGAGCTACCATACAGCTTGACCAATAGGAAACATACAATATCTACCAATGGTGTTCCAGCATTACCAGGTACCGTAATACCTCTACACAGACTACCACATGGGGTAAAACCCCTCTTTCCTTAGCCTCGTTAAAGACCTTGAACAGTACCGGCCCCAATATTCCGGAGAACGTTTTATAGAGGTCGACTGGGTACCCGTCCGATCCCAGGGCCTTATCCGACTGCATTGCCTTCAAACCCTCCACTATCTCCTCCAGCCCGATCGGGGCCCCCAGCCCTTCTACCAACTCCCCATCCACCTTCGGGTAAGTCAACCCATCCAAAAAGTGCCTCATCCCCTCCGGCCCCGCAGGGGGTTCCGACCTGTACAGCCTACTATAAAAGTCCCGAAAGGTCTTGCTCACCCCCGCCGAGTCCCCAACTAAGTTCCCATCCCCGCCAACAACTTTCCCTATTTCCCTAGCTGCCTCCCTCTTTCTGACCTGCTGTGCCAGCATCCTGCTGGCCTTCTCCCCGTGCTCGTAAATTGCCCCCTTAGCCTTTCTGAGCTTCTCCACTGCCCTTCCCGGTGTTAACAAACCAAATTCCGCCTGCAGCCTCCGGCGTTCCCTTAAAAGCCCTGCCTCTGAACCTCCGCATGCCTCCTATCCACTCGTAGAATCTCTTTTACCAGTCGGTCCGTTTCTGCCCTGTCCGTCCTGTCCCTGTGAGCCCAGATCGAGATCAACTCGCCTCTCACCACTGCCTTCAGCGCTTCCCAGACCACCGCTGCTGAGACCTCCCCCGTGTCGTTTACCTACAGGCAGTTCAGCATGCACCTCAACCTCTCGCAAAGCGCTTCGTCCGCCAACAACCCCACATCCAACTTCCATTGCGGGCGCTGCTTGTTATCCATACTGACCTGCAGGTCCACCCAGTGCGGAGCATGGTCCGAGATCGTAATCGCCGAATAACCCGTGTCCACCACCCACGCCAACAGGGCCCTGCCCACAACAAAGAAATCTATCCGGGAATACAACTTGTGTACGTGGGAGAAAAAAGAAAATTCCTTGGCCCTCGGCTGCCTAAATCTCCATGGATCCACCCCCCCCCCCCATCTGCTCCATGAACCCTTTCAGCTCCTTTGCTATTGCTGGCACCTTGCCCGTTCTCGAGCATGACCGGTCCAGGCCTGGATCAATAACCGTGTTGAAATCCCCACCCATAGTCAGCCTGTGTGAATCCAGGTTCGGAATCTTCCCCAGCACCCTCTTTATAAAATCCCCATCGTCCCAATTTGGCGCGTATGCATTGACCAGCACTACCTTCATTCCCTGCAGCTTGCCACTAACCATGATATATCGACCTCCCACATCCAAGACTATCCTCCTCACCTCAAATGCCACCCGCTTGTTAATCAGAATCGCAGCCCCTCTTGTCTTTGAATCCAGCCCAGAGTGGAAAACCTGACTAACCCAGCCTTTCCTCAACCTGACTTGATCCACTACTTTAAGATTTGTCTCCTGCAGCATCACCACGCCCACCTTCAGTCTCCTCAGGTGCGCAAACATACGTGCCCTCTTTACTGGCCCATTTAGCCCCTGGACATTCCAGGTGACCAGCCTAGTTGGGGGGGCAAAGTGCCCCTCCCCCCCTGCCGGTCAGCCATCCCCTTTCTTGGGCCCGCCTCAGGCCCATGCGCCACACCTCCTCCGGCCCACCCCCGGGGCAGCCCCCAGCCCCAAGCCCCTCAGTGACCTTCCATCGAAGTCCCTCCCACATCAGCAGAACCCACCCCCCCTCCCCTCCCAGCAACACTACTCTAAATCCCAACCCAACGAATAAACTAAGCATATACACACCCCCCACTGTGCTTCCGGTGACCCCCGCCTCCGGCACCAAGAAGTCACCCACCCATTGTTCCCTCGCTCCCTTCCGCCCGCTCCTGTAAACAAGTTTCCCCATCCAACAATCCCCAAACAAACACTCCGCAGCAAGAAAACAAAAAGAACAGGAGCACCACCCACCAAAATCCAGACAGGCGCATCTCCACCCCACCAAAGTGCACAACAGTATAAACACACAAGAAAAAACACAAAAGGAACATTGCCAACACCTACCCCGAAAAAGAACCAAAAACCGAAACGGAAAATCGATTTTCGCCCCCCCTTTCCTTTTCCCCTAAACATAGCTCCAAAAAAGACTGATACAAAATAATACGAGAAGGCATAGCCAATTTAACAACAGAAAGAAAAAAACAACCCAAACCCATCAACAAACCAAGGGGTAGAAAAGAAAAACAAACAAAAACGCCCAGAGAAAAACAGAAAAGAAAAAAGGTCCCAATATCGGCCAACATATTGTCACTGAGTCCAAAAGTTCTCAATCTCCCACCAGTCCTTTTCTTTTTGCAAAGTCCAATGCATCATCGGGCGACTCAAAATAATGATGTTGGTCTTCAACCGTGACCCACAGACGCGCCGGGTACAGCAGACCAAACTTCACCTGCTTCTTAAATAAAATCACCTTGACATGATTAAAGCCTGCCTTCTTCCTCGCCACCTCCATGCTCAGGTTCTGGTACACCCGCAGGATGCTGTTGTCCCATTTACAACGCCCCGTGCGCTTGGCCCACCGCAGAATTCATTCCTTGTCCAGGAACCTGTGGAATCTCAGCACCATCTCCCTTGGAGGGTCCCCCGCCTGCGGCTTCCTGGCAAGCGCCTGGTACGCCCTGTCCACTTCCAGTGGTCGGGGGAATGCCCCCTCCCCCAGCAGCTTTTCGAACATACCCGCCACGTATGCTCCAGCATCTACTCCCTCTGCTCTCTCCGGGAGCCTGACAATTCTTAGGTTCTGCCGGCGGGACAGGTTCTCAAGGTCCTCCACTTCTCGAAGAGCCTTTTCTGCTGTTCCCTAAGCATCCCCACCTCCAGCTCCACTGCTGTTTGATGCTCCTCTTGTTCCAGCTGCGCCTTATCCACCTTCTGAATCGCCCGGTCCTGGGCATTCAGTCTGCTCTCTAGGCAGATTCCTTGGTCGGGTCCAGGCATTCCCGCTTCTGCCTGGCGAAGTCATCCTGAATGGCCTGCATCACTGGGTCCGTTGGTCGCTGCGCTGCCACCTAGGGGTCCGTCCCTCGGCCATACTGTCTCCCGTTGCAGCTTCAACACAGCTCGCTACTGGCTTCTTGTTTCTGTCCTTTCGCACACTTCTGATCCTTTTTTCCATAAACCAATACGAGGAAACCGTGTCCAGCTGCCTCAGTCTTCGAATTTGCCATTTAAAACAGGAAAAAAGTCCGGGGGAATGGTCCAAAAGTCCGACCAGAGCGGGAGCCACCAAATGTGCGACCTACTCCTCCATAGCCGCCACCGGAAGTCGAGATTTTTTTTTTTTAACTCTAACCGTAACCCCAACTTAGTCTATTTCATGACGGGACATTAGACTGATATGAACCCCACTTATGTTACCAAGTTTCTGAGTAACCCCCAATCATCTTTCAACCCCTGTTTAATCAAGAAATTATTTGGCTCTGCCTTAAAAATATTCAAAGTCATTGGCCTGGGTTCTCAATTTGGAATACTATGGGCAGGGTTCTAATGTAATGCGCAGCCCCAACCCCCGGATTGCCTGGGTGACATGACCCCCCCCCCCCCCCGCTCCATGGAGTCCTATAATAGGGGACCCCCTCCCACCAGGGATCTTATCGACTGTCTTCTGGAAATCGAAGTGAAGTACATCCATTGGTTCCCCTTTATACACAGTACATGTGACTGTTAGGGTACTGGACCAGACCCCAAAGTATGTTCGGGAACTGGATGTGAAACCCCAGCAATTTTGCAATTAGTAAATTGTGAGGAAGGGATACTTCATGCCCAGGGGTAATTCCACTGACAGACAGCGATTTTTATTTTATGTTTAAAAAAAAGTTTATTCGTAACACAGGACCAACTGCATTGACAACACCGAAAATAGCTTACAATGAACAGTTAAACAATTCTTAACAATAAAAGGAAACACTTTAACTTTGAATTTATAATCTTTCTATCTCCAATTAAGCAAAGCCCATTACAGGTCATAAGCTACTTGTACATAAAGTTAGCAAACACAGATGACGGGATTCTCCAGCCGTGTCCACCCAGCGATCGTAGAATCCCGCCCGAGGTCAAAGGATTTCTCCATTGTTCGCGTTTTGCCTGTGCCGTTCTTGCGGTGGGCGGGGTGGAAGAATCCAGCCCAGGGATACTTGCTGTCTTCTGTATAGAGAGTTCCTTTCTGCAAAGGACAGTACCCCTTTCAGACACAAGCTGCAAGTACTCTGTCTTTTGCAGAGTGAAAAATAAACTGTTGGCTTCAGACCTGGTTCCTCCCATTAATTACATCATTGCTATTCCATTAACTGTCTTACTAAGGCTAAACATAACCCCTCAATTATCTCAACCCCAGGGAATCTTCTTTCCAGAAACAAAAGTCCATTAGTCTTATGTAGAGAAACAATTAAATGGTTATAATCAATGATCATCCCACTTTTACAACATCTTAATTGCATATTTTGCAGACACACCACCTTCCTGTATGTTAAATCAGGATTTGTAAAAATATTACTGCAACAGTTTATAATACAATATATATAACAATTTCCTACATTCATCACAGTGACTCCTTCAAAGAACTCCAATAAATTGGTTCAACATGATTCCCCTTTCAGTAAACCATGTTGACAGCATGATTGCATTGAATTTTTCCAAGTGCCCTGCTATAACACCTTTAATAGCTTCTAACATTTTCTTGTGACAGATGTAGGCTAACTGGCCTATAGTTTCCAGCTGTTTGTCTCCCTCCATTTTTGAATAACAATTACATTTGCTATCTTCCAATAAAATTCCACCTTCCCTGAATCGAGGGAAGTTTGGAAAATTAAAACCAATGCTTCAACTTTCTCATTCGTCACTTCTTTCAAGACATTAGGGCGAAGTCCAAGGAAAGCAAATCAAACACCAAGATTCATTTCTGGAGGGACAGAATTGTAAAGCTATGTTAAACATGTAGCGAACAAAGGATATGTAGGCATCGGAGAGGGTGCAAAAGAAAGATTTACAAGAATAATACCAGAACTAAGATTTTGAACAGGGAAGGATGAATAGCTGTTTTTTTTTACTTCTTGAAAATAAATGTTTGAGGGGTGACTGAATAAAAGTCTTTATAATTATGAAAGGTTTTGATAGACAATTCACTTTTAACTCTGTGCAGTTAGATAGATTTTAAATGAGTGAGGCCACAAAGAACAATACAGCATAGGAACAGGCCCTTGGGCCTTCCAGGCCTACGCCGACCATGGAGTATTATGTGCAATTCTGGTCACCACTTTACAGAATGACGTAATGCTGTGGAGAGAGTGCAGAAGAAGTTTACAAGAATGTTGCCAGCACTAGAAAAGTGTACCTATGAAGATAGATTAGATAGGTTGGAGTTATTTTCTTTGGAACAAAGAAGGCTGAGGGGTGACTTGATTGAGGTACACAAAATTATGAGGGGAAGAGATAAACTGGACAGGATTAAATTGTTTCCCTTGGTGGAGAATTCTAAAATCAGGGGATTCAAGATAAGTGGCAGAAGGTGTAGAGGGGCTGTGAGGAAAAACAGAGGGTAGTGGGAGTCTGCAATTCAGTGCCCGAGTTGTTGGTGGAGGCAGAGACCCTAAACTCTTTTAAAAAGTACCTGATCTGCACCTTAAGTGCTGTAAGCTACAGGGCTATGGAGCGGAAGGTGGGATTAGAAAGGGCACATGGGTGTCCTCGGGCTGGCATGGACGTGATGGGCCGAATGGCCTCCTGTGCTGTAACTTTTCTATGGTTCTATGGAGTTTTGCCTGGAGAGTGTGTTTCCACTTGTGGGAAAGAACAAAACAAGAGGCCATCAATATAAGAAAGTCACCATGTCATTTTCTCAGTGGAAATTTTTTAACGCAGTGGTGAGAGCTACCACATTAGTTGAAAAAAATATCATTAATGCATTGAAGGGAAAGCTACATAGCATATACGGGACAAGGGAATAGAGGGCATGTTGATAGAGTTAGGTGAGGAAGGAAAGGTGGCTTGACTGCAGCATAAATAAATAGTTGGGCCAAATGGCCACTTTCAGTGTATTTCTAAATAAAAGAGATCATTTGGAACACATTAAAACAGATATCAATGGGCGTTATTCTGGGGAGGGTGGGACCTGTACAAGCAGGACGGGTTGCATCTGAACCAGAGGGGCACCAATATCCTGGGAGGGAGGTTTGCTAGTACTCTTCGGGAGGGTTTAAACTAATTTGGCAGGGGAATGGGAACCGGATTTGTAGTCCAGCAACTAAGGTAGCCGATATTCAGGACGCCAAAGCGTGTAATGAGGCAGTGGGGAAGGGAACACTGACAAAGGAGAGTATTTGCAGGCACGGAGATGGGTTGAAGTGTGTATACTTCAACGCAAGAAGCATCAGGAATAAGGTGGGTGAACTTAAGGCATGGATCGGTACTTGGGACTACGATGTGGTGGCCATCACGGAAACTTGGATAGAAGAGGGGCAGAAATGGTTGTTGGAGGTCCCTGGTTACAGATGTTTCAATAAGATTAGGGAGGGTGGTAAAAGAGGTGGGGGGGTGGCATTATTAATTAGAGATAGTATAACAGCTGCAGAAAGGAAGTTCGAGGAGTATCACCCTATTGAGGTAGTATGGGTTGAAGTCAGAAATAGGAAAGGCGCAGTCACCTTGTTAGGAGTTTTCTATAGGCCCCCCAATAGTAGCAGAGATGTGGAGGAACAGATTGGGAAACAGATTTTGGAAAGGTGCAGAAGTCACAGGGTAGTAGTCATGGGTGACTTTAACTTCCCAAATATTGAGTGGAAACTCTTTAGATCAAATAGTTTGGATGGGGTGGTGTTTGTGCAGTGTGTCCAGGAAGCTTTTCTAACACAGTATGTAGATTGCCCGACCAGAGGAGGGGCAATATTGGATTTAGTACTTGGTAATGAACCAGGGCAAGTGATAGATTTGTTAGTGGGGGAGCATTTTGGAGATAGTGACCACAATTCTGTGACTTTCACTTTAGTAATGGAGAGGGATAGGTACGTGCAACAGGGCAAGGTTTACAATTGGGGGAAGGGTAAATACGATGTTGTCAGACAAGAATTGAAGTGCATAAGTTGGGAACATAGGCTGGCAGGGAAGGACACAAGTGAAATGTGGAACTTGTTCAAGGAACAGGTGCTACGTGTCCTTGATATGTATGTCCCTGTCAGGCAGGGAAGAGATGGTCGAGTGAGGGAACCATGGTTGACAAGAGAGGTTGAATGTCTTGTTAAGAGGAAAAAGGTGACTTATGTAAGGCTGAGGAAACAAGGTTCAGACAGGGCATTGGAGGGATACAAGATAGCCAGGAGGGAACTGAAGAAAGGGATTAGGAGAGCTAAGAGAGGGCATGAACAATCTTTGGCGGGTAGGATCAAGGAAAACCCCAAGGCCTTTTACACATATGTGAGAAATATGAGAATGACTAGAGCGAGGGTAGGTCCAATCAAGGACAGTAGCGGGAGATTGTGTATTGAGTCTGAAGAGATAGGAGAGGTCTTGAATGAGTACTTTTCTTCTGTATTTACAAATGAGAGGGGCGATATTGTTGGAGAGGACAGTGTGAAACAGATTGGTAAGCTCGAGGAAATACTTGTTAGGAAGGAAGATGTGTTGGGCATTTTGAAAAACTTGAGGATAGACAAGTCCCCCGGGCCTGACGGGATATATCCAAGGATTCTATGGGAAGCAAGAGATGAAATTGCAGAGCCGTTGGCAATTATCTTTTCATCCTCACTGTCAACAGGGGTGGTACCAGGGGATTGGAGAGTGGCGAATGTCGTGCCCCTGTTCAAAAAAGGAACTAGGGATAACCCTGGGAATTACAGGCCATTTAGTCTTACTTCGGTGGTAGGCAAAGTAATGGAAAGGGTACTGAAGGATAGGATTTCTGAGCATCTGGAAAGACACTGCTTGATTAGGGATAGTCAGCACGGATTTGTGAGGGGTAGGTCTTGCCTAACAAATCTTATTGAATTCTTTGAGGAGGTGACCAAGCATGTGGATGAAGGTAAAGCAGTGGATGTAGTGTACATGGATTTTAGTAAGGCATTTGATAAAGTTCCCCATGGTAGGCTTATGCAGAAAGTAAGGAGGCATGGGATAGTGGGAAATTTGGCCAGTTGGATAACAAACTGGCTAACCGATAGAAGTCAGAGAGTGGTGGTGGATGGCAAATATTCAGCCTGGATCCCAGTTACCAGTGGCGTACCGCAGGGATCAGTTCTGGGTCCTCTGCTGTTTGTGATTTTCATTAATGACTTGGATGAGGGAGTTGAAGGGTGGGTCAGTAAATTTGCAGACGATACAAAGATTGGTGGAGTTGTGGATAGTAAGGAGGGCTGTTGTCGGCTGCAAAGAGACATCGATAGGATGCAGAGCTGGGCTGAGAAGTGGCAGATGGAGTTTAACCCTGAAAAGTGTGAGGTTGTCCATTTTGGAAGGACAAATATGAATGCGGAATACAGGGTTAACGGTAGAGTTCTTGGCAATGTGGAGGAGCAGAGAGATCTTGGGGTCTATGTTCATACATCTTTGAAAGTTGCCACTCAAGTGGATAGAGCTGTGAAGAAGGCCTATGGTGTGCTCGCGTTCATTAACAGAGGGATTGAATTTAAGAGCCGTGAGGTGATGATGCAGCTGGACAAAACTTTGGTAAGGCCACATTTGGAGTACTGTGTACAGTTCTGGTCGCCTCATTTTAGGAAGGATGTGGAAGCTCTGGAAAAGGTGCAAAGAAGATTTACCAGGATGTTGCCTGGAATGGAGAGTAGGTCTTACGAGGAAAGGTTGAGGGTGCTAGGCCTTTTCTCATTAGAGCGGAGAAGGATGAGGGGCGACTTGATAGAGGTTTATAAGATGATCAGGGGAATAGATAGAGTAGACAGTCAGAGACTTTTTCCCCGGGTGGAACACACCATTACAAGGGGACATAAATTTAAGGTGAAAGGTGGAAGATATCGGAGGGATATCAGAGGTAGGTTCTTTACCCAGAGAGTAGTGGGGGCATGGAATGCACTGCCTGTGGAAGTAGTTGAGTCGGAAACATTAGGGACCTTCAAGCAGCTATTGGATAGGTACATGGATTACGGTAAAATGATATAGTGTAGATTTATTTGTTCTTAAGGGCAGCACGGTAGCATTGTGCATAGCACAATTGCTTCACAGCTCCATGGTCCCAGGTTCGATTCCGGATTGGGTCATTGTCTGTGCGGAGTCTGCACGTCCTCCCCGTGTCTGCGTGGGTTTCCTCCGGGTGCTCCGGTTTCCTCCCACAGTCCAAAGATGTGCGGGTTAGGTGAATTGGCCAATGATAAATTGCCCTTAATGTCCAAATTGCCCTTGGTGTTGGGTGGAGGTGTTGAGTTTGGGTAGGGTGCTCTTTCCAAGAGCCGGTGCAGACTCAAAGGGCCGAATGGCCTCCTTCTGCACTGTAAATTCAATGATAATCTATGATTAATCTAGGACAAAGGTTCGGCACAACATCGTGGGCCGAAGGGCCTGTTCTGTGCTGTATTTTCTATGTTCTATGTTAAATAAAATTCCATTCCATTTAAAAATTGAGTGAGTCTGGTATGGTTTTGCTCATAGTAAAGTAGAGGACATTAGTATAAGGGGCAAAATTCTCCCCCAACGGCGCGATGTCCGCCGACTGGCGCCAATCAGACGGGCATCGCGCCGGCCCAAAGGTGCGGAATGCTCCGCATCTTTGGGGGCCGAGCCCCAACATTGAGGGGCTAGGCCGACGCCGGAGGGATTTCCGCCCCGCCAGCTGGCGGAAATGGCGTTTGTTGCCCCGTCAGCTGGTGGAAATGGCGTTTGTTGCCCCGCCAGCTGGCGCGGAAATGCGGCGCATGTGCGGGAGCGTCAGCAGCGGCCGACAGTTTCCCGCGCATGCGCTGTGGAGGGAGTCTCTTCCGCCTCCGCCATGGTGGAGGCCGTGGCGGAGGCAGAAGGGAAAGAGTGCCCCCACGGCACAGGCCCGCCCGCGGATTGGTGGGCCCCGATCGCGGGCCAGGCCACCGTGGGGGCACCCCCCGGGGTCAGATCGGCCCGCGCCCCCCCCAGGACCCCGGAGCCCACCCACGCTGCCTGGTCCCGCCGGTAAATACCAGCTTTAATTTACGCCGGCGGGACAGGCAGTTTCTGGGCGGGACTTCGGCCCATCCGGACCGGAGAATTGAGCGGGGGGTCCCGCCAACCAGCGCGGCCTGATTCCCGCCCCCGCCCAATCTCCGGTACCGGAGACTTCGGCGGGGCGGGGGCGGGATTCTCGGCGGCCAACGGCCATTCTCCGACCCGGCGGGGGGTCGGAGATTGACGCCCATGATAACAGCACAAGTATAACACAGAATACACAATGAATTGATATATAACATACTTCATGTATGTTTGACAATATGCAGTTCTCTGCAGGGATGCTATGACTTTCATTTCCTGCACCTTGTATCAGTGATTAGTGAGCACAAGCTCACAATGAGCACTCTCTGTCACATGTCATGGACACACTGAGTCATGAAGCAGAGAAACATGGGGCGCAATTCTCCCATCTGGAGACTAAGTGCCGACGCCAGAGTGAAAACGGCGTCAGAGGCCGTTCCCAGACCCCGATTCTCCCGCCCCCGGGGGGGGGGGGGGCTAGGAGCGGCGCCGCGTCATTTATGTGCGCCAGGCCTTGACGCTGTGTAAAAACGGCGCCGCGTAAATGACGGCCAGTCATCCGCGCATGCGTGGGTTGACCAGCGCCAACCCGCGCATGCGCGGTTGCCGTCCTCCCCGCAGCCGCCCCGCAGGAAGATGTCGAATGGATCTTGGGGGCAGCGGAGGAAAGGAGGTCCTCCTTCAGAGAGGCAGGCGCGCCGATCGGTGGGCACCGATCGCGAGCCAGACCCCTTTTAAGTCCTACCCCGGTGAAAGAACCACCCTCGCTCCCCCACAGGCTGCCCCCCCCCCCAGCGTTCCCGCGCTGTTCCCGCCGGCAGCGACCAGGTGTGGATGGCGCCAGCGGGAAGCCGTCGTTTTGGGCAGGCCGCACGGCCCATCCGTGCTGGAGAATAGCGGGTGTAGTGGAGAATCGCCATTTTGGGTGTCCAGGGCGATTCTCCGGCCTGCGCCGCGCAGAACTCGATGGGGCTGTTCTCGCCTCTTGGGTGAATCGTGGGAGGGCATCGGACCGGCGTCACGGGGAAAAATGGCGCGCCAGTGAATTCTCCCAACCAGCACAGGAGCGGAGAATCACGCCCAGCGCATTTACCAGCATTGAGTCTACTCCTTGGGTTTTCAAGTTTTATGTCTGGTTTTCTGAAGTCTCATTAAAATAACTTTCCTGTTCTTACATACAAATTTCATTTACATAGAATTGCATTCTTTCCTTTTGGTGTTAACTTTCAGTTGGTAGGACCCTTGCCTAAATCAGAAGGATGTGGTTTGCAGATCCATGGACACTTGTTCGCAGGATTGGACCTTGGACTCGAGATCGCTGGTATTCCTTTCTCAGGCTCCATTTCTGGACCTCGCCTTGCCATAGGGTGTGCTGGAAGAATTGTCTCCCTTCAAACATGAGGGCTAGACGTCTCCTGGGCATTGACATCTATGTTGCATTTCTTGACGTACGCCTTCAGGCTATCATTGAATTGCTTCCTTTGTCCTCCTCTTCTTCGGGAGCCTTCATTGAGCTGGGCAAAGAAGACTTGCTTTGACAGTAATATAGAAGAGTTGGGAAGGTGATTGCCTTGTACACAAGGATCTTGGTATCAGCACAGATGTTGCGATCATCAAAGACTCTCATCCTTAGGCGCCCGAATGAGGCACTCGCGGATTGGACATGATGTTGGATCTCCGCATTGATATCAGTCTTAGATGAGAGGTGGCTCCCCAGGTCTGGGAAATGTTCCACCAACAACTCGGGCAGTGAATTCCAGACTCCCACTACCCTCTGTTCTTCCTCACAACCCCACTACATGTATGGGAGGGTTTCTCCATTGAACCTGATGGGCGAGAGACCGGACCTTGCCCTGGGGCATGCGGTAAAGGATGTGAGTCCCCCTGAGTTTGAGGCTGAGACCGATTCTTTGGGATGCTTCCACGAAGGCGTCAATCATAGCTTGGAGATTCTTTTCTGAGAGAGTGGATATGGCGATGTCATCCTCACACTGACATTCCACAAGTGATGTCGGTGTCATTTTCTGATTAGATTTCAAACGGTGGGGGGTGTAAAGTTTTCCATCCATCCTGTAGATAATGTCCACTCCACTGGAAAGCTTGTTCTTTTTTTTAAAACATCTGTCTGTTAGAATTTTTCAATTTTTATACAAAATCGCACCAAGCAAGTTAAAGCAAAAAGACAGCTCCAGGTGTCAGTGTATAACAGGTACAGCCCAGAACAACAGTCATTACAGTGTTAGGAACAACAAGACCGGATGAATCAGGGACAAAATCCCCAACAGGTTCCCCCCACGAATAAATGACTCATCTGGTCCCAAACAGGATACTGGCAACAATTTAGACCCAAAGCTAAAAACAGAATGACAGAAGAAGGAAATAATACCCGAGAACCCCAGCACTGAGGGGAATTTGACTAACTCTCGCAGTGCAGCTTGTAGTCTATAATTCATTGAGATAAACAATCTTGCGACCCACAGGCCTTATTCGTCCTTGAGAGAGCCTTATTCTCACTATTCCAAAACAAAGTGCTAGCAGTAAAATATCCAGTTGCAAGTCATCGTTCTGTCTGTTCCCATGAAATACATTCTGCAGAATGGCAGGTTTTCACACAGACAAATCTGTTGGCCTCTTTTACCATCATGCCTCACAGCACAATGTTAGCCATCTTTCCTACTCAGCAGAAATCCTTTCCAACCCTGACACTGAAGTCCCTAAGGAGGATGATCTTATCCTCCTTAGGAATGTTGGACAATAGGGTATCCAGGGTGCAGTAGAAGCCTTCTTTGGCATCAACGGTTGAGGTTTAGGCACTCACGACTCACGCCTGCTGGTTCTGTCAAGTTATAGATGAAGAATCATGAAACGCTCATTGATGCCAGCAGCAAGCTCCCAGAGTCGGTTGATTGACCGCAGGTAAATGAGCTTCTTGGTGTGGTTTTCCAGCCAGGTTGGGGTCAGAACAGACTCTTTTTAGGGCACCTAGTCTAGCCCTTTCCCCATATGGGGCGAGCAGAGTAGATTCTGAAGAGGCCTGCTTCGTCGGGAAGAAAGCTGCTGAAATGTTCTCCTGTTCCTATTCCAAAAGCGAGATGACTGAATCAAACTCCACCGCCTACGTCGGTCCAAAGCTAGGGACTTCCGTATCTTATGGTTCTGTCCCTGTCACCTCTTTCCGAAGGGCTTGTTTGTGTGGAGGGTGTATTGGTTTCCTCTAGGTTGACACCTGGTGAGTGGGAAATGCCGTTGCACGTCAACAGATACAAGGTCCTTGACTGAGGGTAGGCCCAGTTCCAGTGGCAAGAGAACTTCGACGACTGGGGATCTCCCTACTGCAGCAGCTTTCTCCCGCCATCACAGCCATTGATACCATCCACGTATCTCCCGCTTGATAAACCGTTGAAGACTTGTTTTGGATTACGCTTTGTCTGGTTCCTCCGCTCCGACTTTACAGTCACGGGTATCCCTGCCAGGAGATTAAGACTCCTAACAGCATTGCTCTCGGTATCAATGGAATTCTCAAGCCTCCCACCACAGTAAGGTGACAATCCAAGGAAAATTATGTTGAGGGAATACTGATTGGAGATGCTGCCTTTCAGACGATTTGTCCATCTGATATCTCAGGTAGATAGAAAAGATCCAACAGCGTTATTTGGAAAACAAATAGATCCCTGATGTTCTGCCAATATTCATCCTATTATAAAAATTACAACAAAACAATCTGGTCATTATGCCATTGATGTTTGTGGAGGTGGCTGTGCGCAAATTGGCTGCTACTTTTCATACATTACAACAGTGACTGCACTTCAAACAGTAATTCATTGACCGTAAAGTGCTTTGTAAAGACCTGAGGTTATGACAGGCATTATATAAATGCCACCTTTTCTGTCTTTTTTCTGACCTGGAGATTGGCTATCTGGTGTTGTTGGACAGCAGGAGAAAGCTTCAGAAATACTATTGCTTCTCCACCCCGCAGCTGTAATTGGATATTTTTTACATTTATGGGGCAATCTGCTCATCTGCTGCAAGGTGTCAGGTCAAAAATGTAGATTATCTAAGGTTCACCCCTTGTGATGGCTTGAGACATACACTGGAGTCTTCCAGTAATAAACAAAGGGGTTTATGATTGGCAAAGGCAGTTAGATAACAGGCACAGAACACGATACAACAGGTCTTAACACTTTGGCTCTCTGGTCCATACTGCCTCGGGTCCTGCCCTCAGAGCCCGTGCAAACTCCCCATTGCACAGGATTTTTGCGCCCCTGCAAGATTGGCCCGAGCTGGTCATGCGGTCAGTGGAGCTCGCTCCCTTAAAGGGGCATAATCCCTATTCTTCATCCTTTCATCCATCTAAATCGGGAGATTAACTGCACCCTGGGTGAATATCACTTCTGGATAATATTCCCTGTTGTTGCTTTGTGATTAGTTCTCTCTTCCACAGTTGGCACAGGTGAATAACATTGGTCTGATGTCGCCTGATTTTTTTTTCCATGGCGGACTCTTTTTTTTCTCCCCCTAGCATCTGATCACTTCTTTTGTCCTCTGCTTTCTCCATGCCCTTCCTGACTGCTTGTTTCCAGGCACTCTAGTCAGCAATGACGAGTTCCCATGCATCAACTCCGATCTCAGTCAAATTGGAGTCTCGCAGATGTCCATGCATCGCAGATGTAGGCGCCTGTTGGTCTCATACCAATCGTAAGCTCACCAGAAAGATGGGTGGGTTTCTCCGTCAGCCGACGCCAAAATCAGGAAATGCGATTTTGCGGAGCATAGCTTCCAATTCCAAAATCTCGGCAGCCGCCTGGTTAAAGCCGAATCATGATTCTACGTCACCCCAAAATGGCGTAAATGCGACGCACATCGCACGGAGTTTAAATGGCGTTTGCATCTCAGTGGGTCCACCCGCGATTCTCTGCCTCTGATGAGCCGAGTTCCCGACGGTGCAGTCCACATGTGCTCTCAAAAACCGTGAACCCGGGTTGGCAGTAACATCGGGTCTGGTCCATGGGATGCTCCGGTTTCCTCCAACATGTCCCAAAAGACGTGCTTGTTAGGTGAATTGGACATTCTGAATTCTCCCTCTGTGTACCCGAACAGGCTCCAGAATGTGGCGACTGGGAGCTTTTCACAGTAACTTCATTGCAATGTTAATGTAAGCCTACTTGTGACAATAAAGATTATTATTATTATTAACTCAATACTAATGGTCACATTCAAAAACGTTGCTTAATTCAGTGTTAAAAATATTCTTCTAAGTAAGTTTCAAAAGGATAGAGTGAGGCCAAATAGAAGTTTACAGTTGTCTCACAAAGCAATAAATTATTTAATTATGCTGTGTACTATAAAACAAAACCAGGCAAAAAATTGTTAAAATTTAATGGAAAATTGGATCATGATAATTACTACTTTTTATAATCTTACTTCAGATATAGGCGATCAATGGAGAAATCCAACTCATTGTAAAATATGCCTCACTCTTTACGAGTAGAACTGATTAATTGGAGTCATTACCTCAGCGATACCTGTCTCACTTCACTGAGCTCTTTTACATATATGATGTGTACTTCGAGTGCATGACACTCATGTGACAGTGTGACTATCAACACACATCCTGTTGTACAGCAGTGGGCTTCCCTGGCCGATTACATGAATTCAACAAGAAGCTAGAAATACATTTGTCACAAGTCCTCAGTCCCATGTTATACCCTGAGCTTGACCGTTCCAGTAACTTCTGATCTAATCACACAAACCTACTGTTAATAGGGGCTGGTTTAGCACAGTGGGCTAAACAGCTGGCTTGTAATGCAGAACAAGGCCAGCAGCGCGGATTCAATTCCCTTACCGGTCTCCCCGAACCAGCGCCGGAGTGTGGCGACAAGGGGCTTTCCACAGTAATTTCACTGAAGCCTACTTGTGACAAAAGGCTATTATTATTAAATAATGAGAAACGGCAAGGCACCAAAATTCATGTTCAGTTCACAACAATAAGGTAAAAATTTGCTTTTTTAATCTATGTCTGAGAGGGATAATGGTATCGAGCCAGGAAGAGCTTGAGGTTGGGGGGCAGAAATGAACGTGAGTGTGGGGCCCCACGAGCTGTAAATCCGCCTCAATCACAAACTGAAAGAGCTTTTAATTTCAGACAGGCCAGAGCCTGACACATGAGAGAGTCTGACACGTGAGGAACCCCATCATCATGTTTCAGAGCCTCTAAAACAAGCTGCTGAGAAATCAATGTCCATGTGTAGGATTTTGTTTACCAATATAATCACACACCCTCTGTATACAACACTTACCAAGTACAAAGCTTTCACGTGCATAATAATTGAATTAAGACATAGTGACCATCAAGCTTGTGCAGGGGCAGCTGGCATTTAACCAACTAAAGCATGCTTAGGACCACTTTTAGCTGTTGAGGCATTACAGGGTCACCTGTAAATGAGTAGGATTGATTATTTAGTGCAGTTACTTCATTACTTAACCCTGACTCCCTTAACATTCCATTAATAAACCAGGTGGCCTGGTCATTTTTAACTCCTGCGCTCCCGAAACATAGCCTCTTCTGCAGCCATATCATCACACGACCACGTGACCACTCAGTCCACAGTAATCTCCTTCCAGTATGGCAGAAGGATCTACACAGGGCAGCTTCAGTCATCCGAGCCAACTTGAAGTTAATCATTGGCATCTACCTGATCCAGTCAAGAGCCAGGCTGGCTCCTTTGCTAGAGTGCTCAGTGATTGGTTGATGTAGGCTTGACCTGACATATCTTGCATCCTTTGACAAAGTCACCTCACTGCTTGGCGCTGAAACTTTCACTTGGGTTGTCGGAAACCCTTCTGTCCTATAACTAAGGCTTTCACTAATGTGTGATCGTCGTGTCAACTCGCTGTTTGGAGAGTCTTGAGGCAGCTTATAAACTGCAAAATTGCTGTTAATTTTTTAAAAATTAATTTAAGGGATGTGGACGCTGGTTAGGCCCTGCATTTATTGTCCATCCCTAATTGCCCTTCAGAAGGTGGTGGTCAGCTGCCATCTTGAACCGCTGCAGTCCTTGAGGTGTAGGTACACCCATGGTGCTGTTAGGGAGGAAGTTCCAGGATTTAGCCCCAGCGACAGAGAAGGAATGGCGATATATTTCCAAGTCAGGGTGGTGAGTGACTTGGAGGGGAACCTCCAGGTGGTGGGGTTCTCAGGTATCTGCTGCTCTTGTCCTTCTAGATGGTAGTGGTCATGGGTTTGGAAGTTGCTGTCTAAGGAACCTTGGAGAGTTACTGCAGTGCATCTTGTAGATGGTACACTTGGCTGCCAATGTTCGTCGGTGGTGGAGGGTTTGAATGTTTGTGGAAGGATGAGCAATCAAGCGGACTGCTTTGTCCTGGATGGTGTTGAGCTTCTTGAGTGTTGTTGGAGCTGCACTCATCCAGGCAAGTGGAGAGTGTTCCATTACACTCCTGACTTGTGCCTTGTAGATGGTGGACAGGCTTTGCAGGGTCAGGTGGTGAGTTACTTGCCATAGGATTCCTAGCCTTTGTCCTGTCCTGGTAGCCACAGTATTAATGTGGCTAGTCCAGTTCAGTTTCTGATCAATGGTAACCCCTGGATGTTGACTGTGAGGAATTCAGCAATGGTAATGTTATTGAATATCAAGGGGCTGTGGTTAGATTCTCTCTTGTAGGAGATGGTCATTGCCTGGTACTTGAGTGGCGTGAATGTAACTTACCACGTGTCAACCCGAGCCTGGATATTGCCCAGGGCTTGCTGCATTTGAACATGGACTGCTTCATTATCGGGGGAGCGCCAATGGTGCTGAACATTGTGCAGTCATCTGCGAATTTGGTATAATTTGGCCATGCTACTCTGATAGGCCTCAGAGTGTTTTGTGTAAGAAACAGAAAAAATAAGTCCAGCACAGTAGGATTGAGACAGAGTCCGTGATGCCTCGATCTGCATTTGGATGTGTGGAACCTGACCTTCCTACGCCTATAAAAGCACAAAAATGAAGAGTGGGATGTGACACAAAAGACTATTCAGCAACAGACCACGCCACTCAGCTTTAGTTTAGTTCTGAATAAACATTTAGACTTGGGCTGAATTACGAGGACCCAGAAATATGGGGTGGATTCTTACCAGAACCTGGCAGTGTCAGGCTCAGGCTGAAAATTGGCGTGTAACTCCCCAGTTGTGGAGACCGGTTTTCTCTCCAAGTATTGAGCCTCTTAGAGATAAAAAGTGAGTGGGCGTGGTTTATTCCGTCACCCTGGTGGGGTGGGTCCTCATTGAGTCAGCACCCGGCTTTGTAGAGATCGAGGTGTCATCTTTAATGGGCACCAGTCCCCATCACGGAGGTATCGGGGGCAACGCCCACCTCTCTGACAATCCTCGCTGGCATTGCACCCCCACCAACACTGCGGAAGTATCGCCGGCACCCACCCCCCCAACTCTGTGTCCACTCCCCTCTCCCACCACACATAAAATCGTCCCCCCCCACCATGGGGATTCCACTAGGGCCCACCCCTGGCACTGCTGCCAATCTGGCAATGCTGACCTGGCAGTGCCAATTAGTGCCACGGGGTGGTGCCTGCCCCTCTCCCCCTTGGCGGCTATACTTACCTCTGCCCCCTCCCCCATCACCCCGGAGGGATCGCTTCCACATCTGGCCATACGTGCTGTGAACCTCGTCCACTAATAACATTGAAATGTATGTAAATCTATTAAAATGAGGTTCACGCCCTTTGTGGGGCGAGAACAAAGGGCGTTTCCTGATTCTCGTGGCATTTCCCCCTGCACAGCCGATCCTGCGCTCAGCTTATGCGGGCTCAAAATCGGCATCATGGTCTCACCCACAATGAACTGTGCAAGATGTTTATTCTGAAAATGGATAATTGAACCATTCATTGTCTACGATCAAAACAAAAATGAGCACGAGGTGACCAGTCGGCACCTCAGGCCTGCTCCATCATTCAATAAGGTCTTCACTGAACGATTGTGGCTTTCTTAATAATAATAATAATAATAATAATAATAATCTTTATTATTGTCACAAGTAGGCTTACATTAACACTGCAATGAAGCTACTGTGAAAAGCCCCTAGTCGCCACACTCCGGTGCCTGTTCGGGTACCATCCATAAGACCATAAGACATTGAAGCAGAATTAGGCCACTTGGCCCATCAAGTCTGCTCCGCCATTCGATCATGGCTGATACTTTCTCGTCCCCATTCTCTTGCCTTCTCCCCATAACCCCTGACCCCCTTATTAATCAAGAACCTACCCAAAGTGAGAATCATACCTCTAGACCAACGAGCCCCCACTGAGGGAAAATTCAGAATGTCCATCCAAATGATAATCGCTTATTGTCACAAGTAGGCTTCTAATGAAGTTACTGTGAAAAGCCCCTAGTCGCCACATTCCAGCGCCTGTTCGGGGAGGCTGGTACGGGAATTGAACCGTGCTGCTGGCCTGCCTGGGTCTGCTTTCAAAACCAGCGATTTAGCCCTGTGCTAAACCTAAATTACCTAACAGCACATCTTTCGGGACTTGTGGGAGGAAACCGGAGCTCATAAAATTTACAGTGCAGAAGTAGGCCATTCGGCCCATCGAGTCAGCACCGGCTCTTTGAAAGAGCACCCTACCCAAGCCCACACCTCCACCCTATCCCCATTACCCAGTAACCCCACCCAACACGAAAGGCAATTTTGGACACTAAGGGCAATTTAGCATGACCAATCCACCTAACCTGCACATCTTTGGACTGTGGGAGGAAACCGGAGCTCCCGGAGGAAACCCACGCAGACACAGGGAGAACGTACAGACTCAGCACAGACAGTGACCCAAACCACCAATTGAACCTGGACCCTGGCGCTGGGAAGCAACAGTGCTAACCACTGAGATCCCGTGCCACCCTGTCCCTATACCCATTGACCTGCTTGTAAATCAAAAATCTGTCTAACTGAGCCTTGAATATATTCAAAGACCCAGTCCCAATATTCCCTGAGGAAGAGAATTCCAAAGTTGCACGACTCTAAGAGACTAAAATCCCCATCTCGGCCTTAAATGGGTGACTTTTTACTTTTATATTGTGCCTCCTAGTTCCAGGTTTCCCCACAAAGGGAAACATCCTTTCAACATCGAACCTGTCAAGCCCCCTCCGGGATCACCTATCATTCTTCTGAACTTCAATGACAGGCCGAACCTCCTCAACGTTTCCATGTAAAACAACGTCTTCCTCTCAGGAATCGGTCTAGTGACTTTTCTCTGAACTGAAGGAGATGTGCAATGTATTTCGATTTGAGGGTGTAAATGGGGAAGTCAAAGAATGTTTAAGATTGAAGATTTTAAACTCAGAAGGAACAAGAGAGAGAAATTAAAAAGTTACATTGATCACAAAGGATGTCACACAGAGAGTGAGCTTAGTGGTTAGAAGTGGGACGGGATTGCAGATCAGATAACAATTATTTAAATACATACGCTGTCAAGAAAGCAAGAATGATACAGAAAACAACTTCAGCTTTAAAAGTTGTTGGGGAGAAAGAAAGAAATTTGGTACAAATGATGAGACCAAACTTGACAGACTAAAGTAGCTTTAACAATGGAAGGCAAAAATGCTGGGACATTACTAATTCTGAGATCACATAGTCACTCTATTTTCATGTCTCTACCAATGCTGAGGGCTAACCAATTGCCTAAAAGATGTGATGAGTTGCTCGTGAAATTTCCCTCTCCATTTTCAAGGAAAACACTTCATGGACTAATTCCTTAACCCGGTATTGAGATAAAAATAGAAACTGGTGGAAATAGCCATCAGGTCAGGTAGCATCTGTGGTGAGAGGAACAGAGGACGCGATTCTCCCCCAACATTTCTCAGTTAATTTGTGGCGGGTTTTTTGGGGAGTTTCCCGCCGGCTCTGCCGGCGAGTTTCCCACCATTATTCAATGACACGTACTCACTTTTCTGGGCCCTGGGGAGTTCCTTATTTTTAGCCCACACAGTGCTGCCTGGAATGAGGTGGTGGCAGCCGTTAGTTCCAACAGTATGACCAGGAGGACGGACCAGCAGTGCAGGAAGGAGGTCAACAACTGGGCAGCACGAGTGAGAAAAACACCAACGCCACCCCCCCTCCCAAGGGAGCATCCATCCCCAACTTTCCAAGTGACACCCCCACCCTCCCTCCCCCTCCCCCCCCCAATCCCACCTTCACACCCCCACTCCCACCACTGAACCACGCGTGCTAACGATGCTCTCTCTGTGTCTCCTCAGGAAAAGCTCTCCCACAATCGGCGGGAGAGGGCCCAGTCTGGCGGAGCGGTGCCAGGCATAAAAATCCTTACCTCCTTTGAGCAGCGGGCCCTGGAGGTGACTGGGATGGCCAACGACAGATTGGTCACCCACGAGGAAGCTGGCGGATGCCGCAGAGTAAGGAACCACCGGGCTCCACCCGGGTGACCTGTTAAATGTGAGTTGTGATTGCCTCACTGACTGACCCAACTCTGCCGCTCACCACATGTCCCTTCTCCTTCAGGTCCTCCAACTGACGGCGCCAGCCCATCCCAGGTGGCCCCCTCACCTGATTCTGAGAACACCTTGGAGGAGAGCTCCGAGGATGCTGACGTGGTAGCGGCACAGCTGTCATCCCCACCCTCTACCAGCGCCGATATGCACAACTCAGTGGGACATGTTAGGCTTTCAGCGCACAATCTGGTGAGCACCGCACCTCTGATGATGTACATCAGGTGGAGGCAGGAACCCCCAGGTGAGACAGCAGGCAGAGATTTGCTGGATCCCAGGACCCATCTGGGTACCAGCCTGATGCTGAGCCTGTGGAGCAGGGTTACTCAGAGCTGTTGGAGATGATAGGGAGCAGCCGGGACATTCACCCCGTGGCACTCACCAGCCTCCAGCCGTGGACATGTCCCCAGAGCTGTATCCGATCCCCTGGGTGTTCGGATGTTGGCTGCTGCGTGTGGTGTTGCCTTGCCTCCGCTCACCCACGGGAATCCACTTGGCATGTGACAAGTGCTCACACCCACAATTGTCAATTCCCTTGGATGGCTAGTCCAGCAGCCCAGGCTCTTTGCCTGTAAGCAAAGATTACTACTCACCTCCTCGGCTCCACACAGAAGCCCTTCCACCAGGTTCACGTTTTTCAAAAGGAGTACTAATCGGTGCCAGTGTGACTACTTGCTGGGGCGGCCGCTGAATGACGGGGGGCCGTTGGTTATGGGGTCGCTCTAGTTGATTGTATGGAGATGGGGCTTCAGTGGAGATCCCGATTTTGCAGAAGGGAGCTGGCCGGTTGTATCGCAAACTATTTGGCACCCAGCACGGCCTCTCCCACTATACACCGGCCTCGTTACACTTGAGTAAGAGCGTAACGAGGCCGGAGAATCGCACACATAGTTTCAGGTCTGTAACTTTTCATCAGAACTAATAACAATATTGGTGACATTCTGAGTAGAGTATTGCAGGTTCAAACCTATGTCCTCCATTTGACTAGTTAGGGGGTAGGATGTTGATGCTCCACTTACACTGCCCTACTTTGCAAAAAACTGTACATTATGTTTGTAAAATTTTGCAAATTGAAGATAAAATCTCAATGAAAGTAGTCGACTCTGCAATGAACACATCATACTTCTGTTTGAATCTTTCCCGGCTTTGATACAAATGTTCATTTAATTATGGGCAGAATTCTGCAGGTCCGTCAGCCATGGGCACAAATCCTGTAATGGCCACAAAATATCGCGAGAGGCCAAAAATGAGATTTGCGAGATTTGTGTTCCCGGGCCCTTCCCGATGACACAATTAGGTTCGTGCCCAGGAGGGATGAGAAACTGATTGGAATTCATTTTAATATAATTAGCGAATTTGAAGTTGAATCTTCAGATCTCATTGAATCATCTCACCATGAAGTCAAGTGGGCGCAGATTATTCCTGTTTTTTGGAAACAGGAACCAGGTGCTATGACCTCCGAGAGGGAGGAAGGAGGTGAGCACCATGGTCTTCACATTGTACCAGGGTGTACAGCAGGATAGCTTCCACTGGTCTGCTCTAGAGGAGGTGGTCAGAGGTGGACTTAAACCTTTGGGTGCTTTGTACTCTCCCTCTTTGTGGGGGCCCCATGTCACACCCCGCCCTCTGGTGACATGGTGGGCCACCCCAATGGCATCAAGCCCCACCTGGCCCTGCCCAACCTCAGCTCATAGAATCCAAGGCACAGAAACCCCCAAATCACTGCTGGCCACATAGAACATAGAACATTACAGCACAGTACAGGCTCTTCGGCCCTCGATGTTGCGCCGACCTGTGAAACCAATCTAAAGCCCATCTACACTATTCCATTATCATCCATATGTTTATCCAATGACCATTTAAATGCCTTTAATGTTGGCGAGTCCACTACTGTTGCAGGCAGGTGCTGTAATGTTTTTTAGCTTACGAAAATAATAAGCCTGTATGAATTGGTAAATTGAAATCCAAGCCTACCTGTTGTCAGCATGACGGTTGAGGTGGTCATATTGTGATCTCTGTGTTTTGAGGCAAGTAAACATGAACTGGCTGATGAGCAACAGGATGGAGAACTCAGCCAATGATGTGACTGCAGTGCAACAGACCAGTGCAGCACAGAATGAGCCAGAAAGAGTCCAGTGCAGGAGCGAAATCTCCAATGAAGTGGACTGCCCAAGTGTAATATCAGTGGCTTTGCTGGCAACTGTCCGGCAGGATTCCGTCCTTTAATTGTCCAGAAGAGTAAGAAGAGACAGTGCAGGCAAAATTATGTAAGAATGCGTTTTCAATTGTTGAACTTGTCAAATGTTCCTGGCTAATCGTACTTCGCAGATTATTTTTCAATATTTTTAATATAGAGAAAGAGGGTGCGATTCTCCAACCCCCCACCAGCACCGGAGATTCGACGGGGTCGGGAATCTCGCTGCGCCAGTCGGCGGGCCCCCCGGCGATTTTCCGGCCCGCGATGGGCCGAAGTCCCGCTGCTGTAATGCCGGTCCCGCCGGCGTGAATTAAACAACCTCCCTTACCGGCGGGAACAGGCGGCATGAGCGGGCTCTGGGGTCCTGGGGGGGGGGGGGTGCAGGGGGTGATCTGGCCCCAGGGGGTGCCCCCACAGTGGCCTGGCCCGCGATCGGGGCCCACCGATTCGTGGGCGGGCCTGTGCCGTGGGAGCACTCTTTCCCCTCCGCGTCGACCATAGCCTCTGCGATGGCCGACGCGGAGGTGACCCCCCACGCGCTTGCGCGGGGTTGACGTCAGCAGCCACTGACACTCCCGCGCATTCGCGGACTTCCGCCGGCCGGCGGAGTCCTTTCGGACTTGGCTGGCATGGCGTCAAAGGCCTTCCACGCCAGCCGGCGGGACGGCAACCACTCCGGCGCGGGCCTAGCCCCTAAACGTGAGGGCTTGGCCCCTAAAGGTGCGGAGAAATCCACACCTTTGGGGCAGCCTGACACCGGAATGGTTCACGCCACTCCATCCCGCCGGGACCCCCCGCCCCGCCGGGTAGGGAAGAATCCCGCCCAGAATGTTTACCGGAAGCATTTGTGCCAAGTATTGTTAAAAAGATCTTCAGAATCATAGAATCTACAGTGCAGAAGGAGGCCATTTGGCCCATAGAGTCTGTGCTGGCCCTTGGAAAGAGCACCCTACCCAAGCCCACGCCTCCATCCTATCCCCATAACCCAGCAACCCCACCCAACCTTTTTTTTTGAGACAAAGGGCAATTTATCATGGCCAATCCACCTAACCCTGCACATCTTTATATTGTGGGACGAAACCGGGGCACCTGGAGGAAACCCACGCAGGCACGGGGGAATGTGCAGACTCCGCACAGACAGTGACCCAAGCTGGGAATCGAACCTGGGAACCTGAAGCTGTGAAGCAACTGTGCTTACCACTGTGCTACCGTGCTGCCCGAATGGTTTCCATATCTGGAAAGGTTGCCTGTAAATCATCATCTGTACAAATCAGCTGATTATCATGATACATAGAGTTTATCATTAGCGATAAAATGAATGAACTTTTTCACTCCATCTATGTCCTCCCAGTTGAATTCAATTAACCTCTTACTTCAGCGGCTCTTTGCATTCTCATCCAAACATTTGTTGAAAACCACACAAAATAATTCAACAGTCTTCTTCAGAGATTCACTTCTATGCTGCAATTGCACACGTTATTGTGTCATAAATAACATTGACAGTCACAACGATGATCTTTTCTTTCCCTTTTAAAGGTATTTCATTGTCTCTAGCTTCATTAAAAAATAACTTCCCGTGTCTTGTCCGCTTCTTATCAAGAGAGGGACCGGTATTAGAACAAAGAACAAAGAAAAGTACAGCACAGGAACAGGCCCTTCAGCCCTCCAAGCCCGCGCCGACCATGCTGCCCGTCGAACCTAAAATCTTCTACACTTCCAGGGCTCTTTGTTAATGTTAGTGCCTCTGTTTCCACTGAGTATAGTCATTTTGAATTTCCGTGACAAAACTTCTAACTGAGGCTGGCAAT
This sequence comes from Scyliorhinus torazame, assembly GCF_047496885.1. NCBI lineage: Eukaryota > Metazoa > Chordata > Chondrichthyes > Carcharhiniformes > Scyliorhinidae > Scyliorhinus > Scyliorhinus torazame. Next base: position 257,049,697 of record NC_092710.1, read on the forward strand.
TGTGAAGCATTCAACAAAGTCATATCAACATTTTCAGTGATTTGCTGACATCATTAATTCTTTGAAGTAAATGGTTCCACAAAAGAGTAAAAACAGCAATTTTGTACTTTTCTGACTTCTCTGCTGAGGATTTTGGTTCAGCTTTCACACATGGGGTGGAGTTTACAGGCTGTTCATGCCAGCGAGATATTCGAGTTCTATCAACGGCACACGGGTTCCCCAGCAACGAGGGGAGCAGTCAACAGGAAATTCCATTGACAATGGCGGAACAGAAAATCCCGCTGCCAGCTGCCTCCACCGCCGAAAAACACGCTGCGGGTTGGTTGGTAAATCCCTCCCTATGGTTTCCCTGAATTTGTTGTGGCTATATCTGGCAAGCATTCCTTTATAGCAACAAAGTCCAGTCTCAAAGCCTGAACAGTATCTGCGTGAGCGGACCATCAGCCTTCACAAATTATTCTGACTGTCAAATGTTTTCCATGTGCCTGCTCCAAGCTCCAAGCGTGATTGCAGAATTTTCCACCAATACGTGGAACCGAAAAACAAGAGAAACAAGTTTTGAACAAAGTAAAAAATATGTACGGCTGCCTCACATGATTCAGCTGCAGCACTGCAGGTTAAATTCAAGGAGTGACTGGAACATGGGGATGAATAATGCACAGGTGCTTGTTCAGTCCTCTTGCAGACCTGAATATTTTCCTGCCATATTTGCTATTATTGAATATCTTTTTATTGGCTTTTCTCATATTTATAAACAGTTGTTGCTTATAAATATTACATTTTTCTTGCCCGCGCTAATTTGCTTTATTTTACATAGAGGTTTGTTTTGTCCTTCATTTGACTAACTGTACGTACATTTAGCTGCCCTCTGGATCGGTCTATGATACCTCCCTCCCCCCCCCCGCCCCCCACATTGGTTTCAGCACCCTTCCTCTTCTCTTGTGGTTTCCATTTTCCTCCCCCCCCCGCTCCCCCGGGTTGCACAGTCCTTTGGTTCTTCATCTTTTTTTTTTCCCTGGCTTACCCCTTGTTGCTGGCCTCGAACAGGTTTTGGAACAGGCCGACGAACTTCCCCCAAGTATCCAGGAAGCCTTCCTCTGACCCTTGGTGGAGAAATTCCGAGAGGTCAGCGAGCCAGTCTGCAGCTGTGGGTGGTGCTGCCGATCGCCGTGCGAGCAGGATTCTCCGGCGTGCGATTAGGGAAGCGAAAGCAAGGGCGTTAGCCCCCTTCCCCATGTGTAGCTCTGGCTGCTCCAATACCCCGAAGATTGTCTCTATTAGGCATGGCTTCACACTCACCCCCACAACCTTGTACATTCACTTGGAGAAGGCTGTCCAGAACCCAGCAAGCTTGGGGCAAGCCCAAAACATGTGGGTTTGGTTGGCCGGGCCCCTTTGACACCGCTCACATTTGTCCTCCACCTCCGGGAAGAACCTGCTCATTCGGGTTCTGTTCAGCTGCGCTCTGTGCACCACTTTGAGCTGCATTAGGCCTTGCGCAGGAGGAGGTGGAGCTCACCCTGCTCAGTACTTCGCTCCAGAGTCCCCATCCTACCTCTGTCCCCAGTTCGTCCTCCCATTTTTGTCTGGTCCCGTCCAGTGGTGTTCGGGCTCTGTCCAGTAGCTGTCCGTATATTTTCCCACATAGCCCCCCTTCTCCCTGCTTGTGCCTATCAGGTCCTCTAGTAGTGTGCTTTCTGGGGCGCCGGGGTACCCTACTGTCTCTTTGCGGAGGAAGTGCTTTATTTGGAGATGTCTCAATTCCCGTCCTCGTGCTAGTTTCCACTTCCTCGTCAGTTCGTCCTTCCTGATATATTTGTGGCATTGTCGAAGCGCTGCCCACGACAATTTTTGATGTCCAAACCTAAGTTTGAAATGATATTCAAAATCGTTGTCTCCAGGCATTCAGAAGTGTGGGATCGTAGCTAAACAAAACAGAGAAATCACTCTACAACTTCACCATCGCTAGTCACATATCTTAAAGTGAATGTTAATTAGTCCACATGAATCACATCTGGTGTTGAATCCACTATTATGAAATAGCATTTGACATATTTTACTTCATTAGTGAATTGGTTTCTGAGCTGCTCAGCAATTATAGTGATGAAGTCATCGTAGGTTCTGTGTATTAGAAAGTTGGTCTTCCCTGAGCCACAATATTGATTGATTTGTTATGTTCTAGGTGTAACATAAGCAGCTTCCTTGTGGTGCACTTGACAAAGGGAGGTTCAGACGTGGAGATAACTTCAACACGTTTATTAAACTATTTACATTTCTATTACTCGGGTTCGACACTACTGCTAATCCTACTATAGCTACCCAGACTGACTAACCAGCTGCTGCAATCCACGTGGTGGGTCTAACATTGAATCAACCCTGTGTCTCTACTCACTGACTGTCTCCACTGGAAAGAGGCAGATCATGTGTGTGGTGTCCTTTATGTATGGGTTGGTGTAATGCCCTCTTGTGGTTGTGTCACCTCTGTGTGTATCGTGAATGTCCATTGGTCGTGTCCTATCTAATTAATCTATTGGTTGAGTGTGTGTGTGTGATGTTTCTGGTGCTCCCTCTAGTGTCTAGCTAGCCTACATGCATTTACATTGATGCACATCACCACATTGATAAATTTTCAAATGCTCTTTGAGAAGCTTGTCAAATTCACTGAGATATTCAAGGCAAACTAAACAAAATTACCTCTTCGACTTGGCACTGATGACTCATCATGTCCTCTCAGAGGTAGTCCCAAGAAAGACAGCAGTTTAATTTTCCTCCAGTAAGAACACTCCTTTTCAAACAGAGCTGATTATGCAGAATCAAATCTTCCAGATAATTTGCATCTTTGAATGAATGCACACAGCATTAATATGACTTTTGGAAGTTTCATGATCAGCAATATCTCTTCCAACATTTCCCCAGTTAGAGTACCCTGCGACAAATGATTGTTTCCCTTTACTTGGGTCAGGGAATCATTTGCAAACATATCAGTAAACTGCCTTGGAGGTTTCCGAAAAAATCAACCACTTTCTCCTTTCCCTCACACCATTTCTCTTCATCCTCACAAAAAAAGACTCCTGAAAACATCGAAACTGCTTGAGGCCTCGAACCTCAGACTCTTTTCTCAAATTCTCCATGTTACCGATGTTCTCTAGTCTATTTATTAAGAAATATTCAATCATACCCAGTGGAACAGATTTTGGCCATAAGGCAATGTCTTCAGGGTAGGTTTCTTCCCTCGCGTCAGCAGCAGGAGAACAATGAGCTTGAGCATGTGGGTCACCACCCCCACTCACCACCATCCCCCCCCCCCACGCTGCTCCACCCACCCCCATCACCCCCACAATCCCTAAACACAGCCCCCACCACCCACCACCTCCCACACTGTCCCCACTAACCCCACACCCCCTCACACTGCTCCCTCCACCCCCATCACCTCCACAATCCCCACACACAGCCCCATCACCCACCACCCCCCACACTATCCTCACCAACCCCACACCCTCTCACACTGCCCCCACAGCCCACCACCCCCCACCCCCCCCACACACCATCAGCCCACCCCACACTGCCCCCTCCACCCCAACACCCCCCTCACACTGCCCCCACAGCCCACCAACCCCCCCCCACACACACACACACACCACCCACCCCACACTGCCCCCTCCACCCCACCAGCCCCCCCACCCACCTCACCCCCCCCACACTGCCCCCTCCACCCCACCAATCCCACACACCCCCACTAACACCACACCCCCTCACACTGCCCCCACAGTCCACCCCACATTGCCCCCTCCACCCCACCAACTCCACACCCCCCACACTGCCCTCAGAACCCCCACAGCCCACCCCACACTTCTCCCTCCATCATTACCTGCCACTCCAATCATGTGTCTTGTCTTGTCTCTGGCAGGATCACATGGCGCTAAGGCAGGCCCTTCTGGAGACCCCGGTACATGACCCCCAACTCCAAGCGGAGAGCAGCGAGGAGGAGGAAGACACGGACACTGACGAGAGCCATCGACCCACAAACCCAGACACTCGGGAGCACCAGTTCGGGGATGGCACTAAATTCATGTCACAGCTGTCTCCAACACCCTCCATCATCCCAAAGACACTCACCTCTGTTCATAGAATCATAGAATTTACAGCGCAGAAGGAGGCCATTCGACCCATTGAGTTTGCACCGGCCCTTACAAAGAGCACCCCCTTAAACCCACACCTCCACCCTATCCCCGTAACCCAGTAACCCCCACTTAACCTTTTTGGACACTCAGGGCAATTTAGCATGGCTAATCCACCTAACCCAGTGTTCTTCAAACTTTTTTCCCGGGGACCCATTTTTACCAACCGGCCAACCTTCGGGACCCAACCCGGCCGACCTTCACGACCCACGCCGGCCGACCTTCGCGACCCACGCCAGCCGACCTTCGCGACCCACGCCGGCCGGCATTCGCGACCCACGCTGGCCGACCTGCGCGATCCACCATTTTCTCTTATCTTGTTTGCTGCTGACAAAAATGGAGGAAATGCTTTGAGGTCCCTTTGGCCCTCGTACACGCTGCTCCAATGGAACCTGTTGGATGAAGGTGAATGGTGTCGGAAAGCATGGAGTCTCCATCTGTCCAAAGTTCTGCATTTTTTTCCTGTAAAAATTTATCAAATAAAACCCCCCCCCCGAACTTGTAAAAAAAAATAAAAAATAAAATGAGTAAAATAAATGAAAAAAATGAATAAAACCCCTCCCTGAACTTGTAAAAAAAAAAAGAATAAAATAAATGAAAAAAATAAAAATTAAATGAATAAAATAAATGAATAACTGAATAAAAACCACTGCAGAACTTGCAAAACAAAAAGCTTCAACCGTTTAAAAAAAATAGCGGCCGCACAGCACATGCGTGCCCGATCATCGTGCGCGCATGCACAATGCGGCCGAATTTCTTTTTTAACATGTTCGCGGCTGCTTGCAGGCGGCGTTATGAAAAACCGGCTGCTGCACAGGGATTTGCACGATCGGGAGCCGCGGACAACGGCTCCGTGACCCTCCCGGCACCCGCCCGCGACCCATCCGCGGGTCGCGCCCCCGACTTTGAAGAACACTGACCTAACCCACACATCTTTGGACCATGGGAGGAAACCGGAGCACCCGGAGTAAACCCATGCAGACACGGGGAGAACCTGCAGACTCCGCACAGACAGTGACCCAAGCCGGCAATTGAACTTGGGACACTGGAGCTGTGAAGCAACTGTGCTAACCACTGTGCTACCGTGCTGCCCCATGGTTGGGCAATTTAGGGAAGAGGCTCCTCGGGCACAATCAGGTGTACACCACACACATGCTGCGGTACATATGGTGGAGGTTGGAACTCCCGAGGGGGCGGATGGTCGGAAGACGGCCCGACCCCAGGGGCTAGCTGCCATCCAGATGGTTTTCGGGCTTCTGAAAAGGACGGTCCCGTCGATCATGGAGATGCAATCGCAGAGCCAGGGCCTACATGACGGATTGTCGGCGAGCATCCAGCACCTGCAGGAGCAGTTGGTGGAGTCGAACTGCCTGCAGGAGCAGGAGGTGGTGCCGACCATGCGTGCCACCCAGGCCAACACTGCACGGGTGGCGGTCCGCGGTGGAAGCCTTGGACGTGAAGGTTTCAGCCTTGGGTCGGGATTACCAAGGCCTGGGGCAATCTGTGCAGGTGGTGATCAAGACCCAGGACAGGGCTTCCCTGTCACAGGTAGCCATGCCTGTTGCGATCATTTGGTCTATTGATGCCTTCACCGGGGCCAGCATGTCCTTTTTAACATCAGCAAAGTCCCTAAGGAACTCCTGTTGCTCCTGTGACCACTGCGCTCATGCACCCTGGTCTATACCGGCCGCTATGCTGTGCCTCGGCGCCCGCTCGCACGCTTCTGTCCATTGGGACTTAAACGATTCACCCGGCCACTCCTGGTCCAGCTATCCATACAACAGAGAGGGAATCCATTTGGCAGTGTTCGCTTCACCAATCTGCCCCAAAAAGTCCGTGAAAACTCCTGAAAAAAGGTCCGAGACTCCGTTCCAGACGGGAGCTGCCGAATGCGTGACCTACTCCTCCATGGCCGCCACCGGAAGTCTCGTCACCGCTTCTTCAATGGCCTTTTCGCAGTTGTTCCCTCTGCTGCTGGAATTCAGCTTTAATAAAGGCCATCAAGTCAGTTTGAAGCCTTTGAGCTTGCCCTTCCCCCGCCTGCATGCTGGAAGAGGCTTTTGTCTTTGCTGCAGCACCAGCCAAATCCCTCACTGTTTCTGCCGGATCGGGTAACCAAGTAACATACCATTCCTGGGGGAATGTACTCCTCCAACATTCACCTACATCTTTTCATCAAAATTCCACCCCGTATTGATTAAAAAGAGATCTTTTCTGTAACCTTGGGCAGGAGCTGCCTTGTATGTGACCACTTACCCCATGGTCCACACCAGAAGTGTTGCCTCAGTGCTCTGTCAGAAGTGCTCTGCGAGGGATGGACTGGTCTGGGCTGGCCCGGCCGCAGAGGGGGCACAGGGGGCAAGAGGGGATTGGCTGATGTTGGGGGTGGGTTTGGCTCAGCAACCCCAGTTCAGCCAGCGCTCACTGCTCCAATGCCCATGCCCCTGGCCAGGCCCCCCAGTCGGTGAACCTGGCAGCAATTAGAGAGTCTCATGCATGTTGGCCCTGGCGGACACATTGTGTGGCCTCCCATGTCTCGCTGAACTCCATGTCCTGCTCATCTTCCTCGTCGGATGGAGCTTGCACACACCCCCCTCCTCCAGCACGCCACCTCTCTGCTGCGTGAAGTTAAGGGGGACGCAGCAAGCTATCAGGATGTGGGAGACCCTCCCAACATGATACTGGGTGGCCCCTCCTGAGTGGTCCAGACTCCTGTGTGGTGAACCACTGTAATAGGAGATGTAAGGTAGGACCTGCAGTACAGGTTCGCCGGTAGCTCCTGCCGGCTGGCTCCGCCCATGGAGAACTGTATGAATATGCATGACCTCCAGTGCCCTGCCATTTCACCAGCTGCAGCAGGAGGTCTCGCATCTGACTGTAATAAAGCCACAGTTGTACCCAACTTTAGTCTTTGTGCAATTGATCGTTCATCATCCTGAACCGGATCTTTAGGATGCTGAAGCATGGCTCGATCACGCCCCTGGACACGGCGTGGGCTTTGTTGTAGTGGGTCTTGGTGTCGGTCTGTGGCCTCCAGATAGGCGTCGTCTGCCACGACTGCAGTGGATAACCCCTGTTGCCTAGTAGCCAACCCCTCAGCTGGGTTGTACCTCAAAGAAGTCAGGAACAGGCAGCACAGTGGCGCAGTGAGATAGCCCTGCAGCCTCACGGCGCCGAGGTCCCAGGTTCGATCCCGGCTCTGGGTCAATGTCCGTGTGGAGTTTGCACATTCTCCCTGTGTTTGCGTGGGTTTCGCCCCCACAACCCAAAGATATGCAGGATAGGTGGATTGGCCACACTAATATTGCCCCTTAATTGGAAAAAAATGAATTGGGTACTCTAAATTTATATTTTTAAAAAAGAAGTCAGGAACTGTTGCGTGTGCCAGGATGAAGTCATTGTGCACACTGCCCAATTATCAACCACAGATGTGCATGATGTGCAGCTCATGGTCACACCGCAGCTGCATGTTGATCGAGTGGGAACCCCTTCGACCGGCCCATCATGAGCCAGTATTCGTGGGAGGACATGCATCCTGTCAATCACCCCCTGGACCTGGGACATCCCGGCGATGGTGGTGAACCCCGTTGCCTGGGCATCCTGATGTATTATGCGACGGGGCAGATAGGGCCTCCGTGATGGTGCGGATGCACCTGTTCACTGAGCTCTGTGAGATTCCGACAGGTCCCCACTCGGCAGCTGGAAGAACCCCGTGGCATAAAAGTTCAGGGCGACCGACACCTTGATTGCCATCGGGAGTGGGTTTCCTTCTCCATTCCCCCACGGTAACAGGTGCGCCATGATCTGGCAGATGTGTCGCACTGTCCCCCTGCTGAGCTGGAGTTTTCCTTGGCATGTCCTGTCTGGCAGGTCTGAGAGGCCCTGCCGGTACACATGAGGCCTGATGCAGCGCCGCTCTTGCACCTCCCCCTCCTTGGTCTGTTGGGAGACCAGCTCTCCATTCTCACCGGCTGCCTCCTGTTCCTCTGGGGCAGGGTCTGCCACCGCAGGATGCTCCTCGAGCAGCTCCAGCTTGTACAGCCTCAGTGCAACACCCAGGGCTGCGGCAACTAGGATGAGTCCACCATTCCTGGTTTGAATACGAAGTCCATTGACTGCAGGGGGTGAAAGTCAGACAATTTAGCCTGATGCCCTAGGTCCACCGGGCTACGTGGTGGCCATCATTTGCACTGAAGCCCATGCCCCCGCATCTACCCTCACCCAACCCCACACCCACCCGCGACCATTCCACCTGGCACCCTGCCCACCACACCCTTGGCCCCATTGGTGCCCGCGACTGTGGGAGACTCTGGTCCTGGTGCTCATCCCTGTGCAAGGTATCCCATGGCTGGCGCTACCCATGCCAGCGTTATTCTCTGCTGCCCCAGTCCAGCACCCTCCTGCAGGGTCTGCTGTGGCCACTGCCCGTGGGTAGGTCGCGTGCTGCCCCGCTGATGGGTGGCGGCTGGTTTGGAGGGGCATTGTGTTGGTTGGGCACCCATACGGTCGCTGGCACTCTCCACAACCAAGGCCATGGTGGGTGGTCAGTGGGATGCGCAGCAAGGTGACTGCCCTGCAGGCCGCGACAATGGCGTTCTGTGCCTGGACGCCCCAGTCCCATGGTGGGTTACCTTGACCCCCGGCCATACCCTAGTCATCCCGTCACCCCCTGCTGCTCCCTGGTGGAGGCCCCCCTCCCTCCACTGGCAGCCCACAGTCTCACCTCTGCATGTCCTACCTCCTCTCTCTCCCTCATCAGCCATAGTGCATTTGTTATGGGCCAGGGTTTAGAGAACCCCAAAGTGTATCATGGAGTTCACCTGACCCACAACTTTTAATAGATTGTGGTATGGGGAGCACACGGCACACTCTACAGGTGTGGTATAGCAGAAATGGAAAAGTATTTTTCAAAGCAAAACAATATTTATTCTATGAACTCAAGTTAACCTTTTTAAAACATACGGTGAACATCTTAGCAACCATCAATTCAAATACAACCCCCAAAGAATACAACACTAAGTAATCCTTACTTTCCTTTTAACATCCATAAGACTTAAAAAAACACCTTTTAACAGAAGCACATCAGGTTAAAGTCACTACTGAAAACAATTATAATTCTGAATTCACCAAATGATCATAGCTCCAGCTCCAACTCAGAAACCAAAAAAAAAACCACAGACACACCCAAGCCTTTCGCAAAGTGAAACTAAAAAGCAGAGCCAGAGCTCAGCTCCACCCACACTCTGACATCATGGCAGTAACATGAGCAGCCAAACATTTCTTAAAGTGACAATCTCATGACACCCCCCCCAAGAAAAAAAAATAAACCATCAACTTCAAGATGGTTTCATTTTTCACCTTTTCACTATCCTTTAAGAAATGCACACAGTAAATATACTTTTTCGTTTCAAAAAACAACACAATCAAACAGGTCTAATAATATAGTCCATTTTTGTTCTTCTTCCAACTGGAATCCCTCTCGATTGACAGTCTCTTTGAACAAGAAGATCTCTGCACGATCCAACCATTTCTCTACGCCTCGGCATTTCTCTTTAAAGTCAAATACTTTAGTTCAATCTGATCACAGAGTCCCTTGTAATTCTCCAACACAGGAGCATTGGTTATCATCGCTTTCAGGCCGTCAAATGCCTGTTCAAAGTCTGCTGTCCACTGAACGTTTTGATGTTTCTTCAGCAAGTCCATCAGTGGAGCAATCACCCTACAAATCCTTTGCACAAATGTTCGATCAAATCCACTCATGCCTAGAAATCGCATTATTTCCCTTTGTAATGAGGGTATTGGAAACTCCTCAATAACTGTTGTTTTCACATCCCGTGTGACCATTCGACCCTGTCCGATTGTATGGCCAAGGAAAGTGACTTGGACTTTTCCAAATTCACTTTTGGCTAGGTTTATCATCAAACCCGCCTCCTGAAGTCGATCGACTAACTCCATCAGATGTTTTAAATGTTCTTTCCATGTCTGGCTGAAAATTACCAGATCGTCGATGTGTACCGCACAATTGGGTAATCCTGAAACGACTTTGTTAGTTAACCGTTGAAATGTGGCTGGGGCCTTTTTCATGCCAAATGGCATAACTTTGAATTGGTACATACCATCTGGTATCTCCTTCGCCCTTTCGTATAAAGGTACCTTGCAGTAACCTTTAAGTAAATAAAGTTTGGAAATAAAAGCTGATTGTCCCACTTTCTCAATGCAATTCACCAAACATGGGATAGAATAAGAGTCCATTCTTGTAACTGTATTAACCTTTCTATAGTCCACACACAACCGTTGGGTAACATCTGGTTTAGGTACCATCACTATGGGTGAGCTCCATTGGCTGCAACCCACTTCAATTATGCCATTTTTAAGCATACTCTCAATCTCTTTGTTAACCTGTGCCAATTTTAAAGGGTTAAGCCTATATGGATGTTGTTTGATCGGAACAGCCTTTCCCACATCTACATCATGTATAGCCATTTTAGTACTTCCCAATTTATCCCCACAAACTTGCGCACGTGATATCAATACCTTTTTCAGGTCAGTTTGTTTTTCCTCTGGAAGATAACTCAACAATTTATCCCAATTTTTAAGAACATCCTCGTTTTCCAATTTAATTTGAGGTATGTCAAATTCACAGTCATCTGGATTTAGTTCGTCACTGAGTTAGAATCATTAAAACCTCCTTTTTCTCTCCTTGACTTTCAAAGTACCTTTTAAGCATATTCACATGGCACACTCGGTGAGTCTTCCTTCTATCTGATGTTTTTACAACATAATTCACCTCACTTAATTTCCTTTCAATCTGATAAGGTCCACAAAACCTTGCTTTACCACTGGAACAACACTAAAACTTTATCTCCACTGGCAAAACTACGAACTTTGGATTTCTTGTCCCCTACCCGTTTCATCACATTTTGTGCAACTTTTAAATGTTGTCTAGCCAATTCACCTGCTCTATTTAACCATTCCCTAAAATTTGACACGTAATCCAATAATGTAATTTCCAATTTCTCACTCACCAATTTTCCCTTAATCAATTTAAGTGGTCTTCTTACCTCATGACCAAAAATTAGTTCATAAGGACTAAATTTGGTTGACTCATTAGGTGCATCCCTCATTGCAAACAGTTCGAATGGAATTCTTTTATCCCAATCCTCTGGATAATCTTGAAATTAAGCCCTCAACATTGTCTTTAATGTCTGATGCCACCTTTCTAATGCTCCCTGCGATTCTGGATGGTACGCAGTTGATTTAAATTGTTTTATTCCTAAGCTATCCATAACTTCTTTGAATAACCTTGAGGTAAAATTTGATCCTTGATCTGATTATATTGCTGTGGGTAGTCCATATCTAGTAAAGAATTTAAGTAACTCCTTCACAATCTTTTTAGCTGTAATATTACGTACTGGAATGGCCTCTGGAAACCTAATAGAACATCCATTATATTCAAAAGATATTGATTCACACTTTTCGTTTTAGGAAGCGGTCCTACGCAATCAATTAGGACCCTTGTGAAAGGTTCCTCAAATGCTGGAATGGGTATTAAGGGTGCTGGTTTTATCACTGCTTGAGGTTTCCCTATCACTTAACATGTGTGACATGATTGACAAATTTTAACTACATCTTTATGTAGTCCAGGTCAATAAAAATGTTTCTGGATTTTAGCTTGAGTTTTCTTTATTCCCAAATGACCTCCCACTGGTACCTCATGTGCAATTCGCAACACCTCCTTTCTATACCCTACCGACAATACTACTTGATGAACTTCTGCCCATTTTTCATCCGCCTGCATATGCAAAGCTCTCCATTTTCTCATCAAGACATCACTTTTACGGTAATAACACTCTGGTATACACTCAAATTCCTCTTCCGTGTATGCTTTCTGATACATCCATTTTATTTCTACATCTTTCTGTTGTAACTCCGCCAATTTTCCTGAACTAAAAATATCCGCCTCATCCTCCACCTGTTCTTGTTCTTTTTCAACCATCTGATCAAAAATAGTTTCTGTTAATTGCACTTCAACTTTATCTTCACTCTTTGATTTCTCCTCTTGTCTTAATCTGTGACTTATGACCTTGTTAACTACACAATCCGGAAAAATCCCAGGATATTCGCCCTTCAACACTTCCACTGGCTTATCAACCACAGTAGGCATCACTCCCACCTGCGATCCAGCTATATCTTTACCCAAGATAAACTGTATTCCTGGACAAGATAGTTTCTCTATTACTCCTACTACCACTTCACCACTCTTCACTGGACTTTGCAACCTTACCTTATATAATTGAACACCACTCCTTTCACCCTGAATTCCACATATTAGCATATTTTCAGGCAACATTCTTCCCAAACTACATAATTCCTAATTTCTTACCATTAAAGATTGACTAGCTCCCGTATCTCTTAAAATTGTGACTTCTTTTACCTGCTCCTCCTGATACACATGAGTAAACTTTACCCACACAAGTAAATTATTTAAAGGCATCTGGCACCTTCTTATCAATCACCTCTTGATCAGGCTGTACAATCTTTTGCACCTCCTTCGCTTCATTTGGGCTTTCCTTTACCACTTCAACACACCCCACTTCTTATCCTGGTTTACCATATCAGCCTTCCCAGTGCTTTTCTTCAACCACCAACACTGTGACTTTACATGGCCTAGTTTATTACAGTGAAAATATTTGAAACTTTTCATTTCTTTTCCACTCTCCTGAATTTCTTTTTTAATCTGAGGTACACTCTCCTTATTATCTCCCATCAGATCACCTTTGCCTCTACCACTTGAGTATTTCTGATGTCCCCAGTTTCTATCCTTCACAGGCTGAAACTGATGTCGGAAACCAAGCTTTGATTTGTGAACTAATTCATAATCATCTGCCATTTCTGCTGCCAATCTCGCAGTTTTAACCCTCTGCTCTTCCACATGAGTTCTCACTACATCAGGAATTGAATTTTTAAACTCCTCCAAAAGTATCATTTCTCTGAGAGCTTCATACGTTTGGTCTATTTTCAAAGCCCTTAATAACCTATCAAAATTACTCTGTTTGATCCTTTCAAACTCCATGTATGTTTGACCAAATTCTTTCCTCAAATTTCTAAACCTTTGTCCATAGGCTTCAGGCACTAGTTCATATGAACTAACATGGATTTTTTTCACCTCATGATATGTCCCAGATACCTCCTCCGGTAGTGATGCAAACCACTTTCTACCTACCTACCTACCGACCACTTTTGTTTGAACCAGTAATACCCACATGTCCTGTGGCCATTTCATTTGTTTAGCCACCTTCTCAAATGAAATGAAAAAGGCTTCCACCTCCTTCTCATCAAACCTTGGCAATGCTTGCACATATTTAAATAGATCCCCACCAAGCCTTCGACTATGACGCTCTTTCTCACTATCCTCATCACTATCATCCAACTGTATGTTTCCCTTTACATCTGCCAATTTTAACTGACTGTCATGTTTCATGGCCATTTTCTGAAGTACAAACTCTCTCTCTTTATCTTTCCCCTGATCTGTATCTCCCTTTCTCTTTCTTTTTGTTCTGCTCGGGCTATTCTTTCTTATTTCCTTTCTTCTCTCTCTCTTTCTTTTTCCTCTCTCTATTTTGTATTCAAGTCACTTTAATTCTTTCTCATGTTCCATTTGTTTAAGTTGTAACTGAATTTTTGCCATTTCCAATGAGTCAAACTGTATCTCAGGCAACTTTAAATGCTTAGCCACCGCCATAATTACCTCATCTTTTCGCATTTTGTCAGGTAATGTTAACTGCAATGTTTTTGCCAACTCTAACAGTCTGTTTTTAGTCTCTGTCTGTAAGGTACTGCATGTGACCGTCTCCACCCCCAGAAACCTCTGAGCCTCTGAAAGAGCCATTGTCCACAACACACTTCCTATTTAAACTAAAATACCACACCTGAAAAGCAACCACACAATATGCTCACCCTTCACTGTCTTTAAGTTCACTAAGCATATCCAATAGATAGACTTTTATCCCCCTTGAGCCCCCAATTTGTTATGGGCCATGGTTTAGAGAACCCCAAAGTGTATCATGGAGTTCACCTGACCCACAACGTTTAATAGATTGTGGTATGGAGAGCACACGGCCCACTCTACAAGTGTGGCACAGCAGAAATGGAAAAGTATTTTTCAAAGCAAAACAATATTTATTCTATGAACTCAAGTTAACCTTTTTAATACATACGGTGAACATCTTAGCAACCGTTAATTCAAATACAACCCCCAAAGAATACAACACTAAGTAATCCTTAATAACTTCCCAAACAACATCCAGAAGACAAAAGAAACACCTTTTAACAGAAGCACATCAGGTTTAAATTCACTCCTGAAAACAGTTATAATTCTGAATTCACCAAATGATCAGGAGATAGTCTTTTCATGGCAGAGAGAATACCTGCTTTGTCTGGCTCCAGCTCCAACTCTGAAACCAAAAAAAACACAGACACACCCAAGCTTTTCTCAAAGTGAAACTAAAAAGCAGAGCCACCCACACTCTGACATGAGCATTCAAACATTTCTTAAAGTGACATTCTCATGACACATGTTTCCCGATTTTTAAAACCACAAGTGAATCACACTGTGAGTAATTCCCCAGCAGAGCTCGAGCATCGCGGAGGCACCAGAGAAAACTAGGCTGGGCCCGCTAATGATATGAAAACAGCGTTTACTGTACGTGTGGAGTAGAACGCATTGACACCACTGTCGAGGCACCAGATCATGGCTATTTGCCGTGCGTCCAGTGCCTGCCACAATTTTGGCTCCACAACTGATTATCTGCCCAATCGCCTTTCTCAATTTTGTTGTAGGCCCACAGAGAAAAATAACTATTGCTGAATATTCCGCCCCCACCACCCCAGGAAGGAGACCTACCAACCACAAAAATGAAAATTATAATAATAATCTTTATTAGTGTCACAAGTAGGCTTACATTAACACTGCAATGAAGTTACTGTGAAAAACCCCTAGTCGCCTATTTGGGTATACTGAGGGAGAATTCAGAATGTCCAATTCACCAAACGAGCGCGTCTTTCGGGACAGGTGGGAGGAAACCGGTACACCCAGAGGAAACCCACACAGACAGGGGAGGATGTACAGATTCCACACAGATAGTAAACCTGGGACCCTGGCACTGTGAAGCAACAGTGCTAACCATTGTGCTACCTGATGCACCCGAGAGAAAAAAGAAACGTCCTTCTCACTCGGAGGTAAAAATCGCCACGGGTCTTCCCCCCAGTCACCCGGCTTAGTCCATGGGATGAAGGGGCAGCTGGAGTGAGCTTCAAAAACCTCAGCATCATCTGGTGGTTCTAGTCCTAGAGGCTCACCATTGTCTGTACCATGATGTTGAACCCCTCAGCCATGGTCCTCAGGGACTAAGCCATGCTTTGGACATCTCCAGTCATGGCTCTGACTTCTTCCCCCAGGCTTTCCACTGTGGATGTCAGCCTTGCAGTGTTGGTCTGGGGGCCACACAATGCTGGCAACATCTCCTGCAACTGAAGGCTTTGGTACTCCTCCATTCAGTCTTGCAGTCTCAGGAATGTTGCTGACAAATCATTCTGGTCTTCATCAGCGATAATCATAATCAGAGGTAATCATGGTTGTTTTTAAATCTACTCATCATAGGATCACTAATGTGCAAAAGGTGGCCATTTGGCCCATCAGTTCTGCCCCAACCTTTTGAAAGAGCACTCCACCCAAGCCCACTCCCTCGCCCTATTCCAATAATCCCTTAACCTAGTCTACTCACGTTTGGACATTAAGGGGCAATTTTATGATGGCCAATCTACCCATCCTGCCCATCTTTGGACTATGAGAAGAAATTGGAGCACCCAGAGGAAACCCAAGCACAGGGAGAATGTGGAATTCCACACAGTCAGTCACCCAAGGTCGGACTCGAACCTGGGTCCCTGAGGCAGAAGTGCTAACCACAGTGCCACCACCCCTTGTTCTGCCTTTGCATCTGCAACGGCTGAGGAATCAATGCATCAAGGGGCACAGCACCTTGCTGGGGTACAACTGAGTTCAGGAATCCTCTGACTGTCCACCTGATGTGTATCAGAAAAAGTGTGGTGACCCAGAAGCCTGTCTGCTAAATTTGCCAACCAAGGTGTTTGTCTTTGCGATGGTGGATGGTGCACGATGACATCAAATATCCAGCAGAGGGCAGTAGAGTGGAGCTGCTGATTGGTTGTTGTGGGGAAAATTTGCATCAGTGCATTGTGGTCACTGCATCCAGAAAGTGTACCTGAGCAAGACACCCTAGGCGTTCAAGTCAAGGCAAGCATCCAGCAGAGGGCAGTAGAGCAGAACTGCTGATTGGCTGTTGCGGGGAAAATTTGCATCAGTGCATTGCGGTCACTGCATCCAGAAAGTGTACCTGAGCAAGACACCCTACGTGTTCAAGTCACCGTATCTTGAAGGTGGTTTGCAGAGGAACTGTTGTCAAGTGACAGTTAAACCCGAAACACTTCTTCAGTGTTTCCCTCCCTACCTCCTCCTCTAACCAAAAAAAAAGACAATCACTGTAAGGATCCCAGCCAAGTAAAGAACAAGAGGGAGACTCGAGGGCAGGTAGAAATAGAAAGAAGTTGAACCGTGACGTCACAGCCTGCAGGTAAGTGATTGGCTGGTGACTGGTAAGTAGTTTTTCTTTTCCCTGAGGTGTTATCGTGTGGGGCGCAGTGGTTGCTGAGAAGGGGAGTAACATTTTTAAAAAACTTACTGTTGGGAGTTTCCAGCTGAATCTGGTCGGAGTGAGGACAGAGTGACTGCTGGTGAAAGAGCGTGAGGAGAGCGGCGGAGACTCAGTGAAAGAGCGCGAGGAGAGCGGCGGGGACACAGGATAAAAGAGCGCGAGGAGAGCAGCGGGAACACAGGATAAAAGAGCGCGAGGAGAGCGGCGGGGACACCGGATAAAAGAGCGCGAGGAGAGCGGCGGGGACACAGGATAAACGAGTGCGAGGAGAGCGGCGGGGACACAGCTGCCGGAGAAGCAACCTTCAGATTTTCGGTGGGAGCAGGGGTCTGTCGGGAAGGTAAGTTTATCCTCTTTAAAAACTTACCTTGAAGAGTGACATCACAGCAAAGCAGTGACCTGATTGGCTGGTAAGGAAAGTGCTCCAATTAGCAGTAGCTGGGAGAAATTTAACTCTTTGTGTGTTGGTAAGTATTATGATTGGTAAGTAAAATCTTTATTCCTTTCACTTATTCATTATTTGATATTATATTTGTAATCAGTTGAGGTAAAGTGTAAAAATGGCAGGAGATCCCAGACCCGTCATTTGCTCCTCGTGCTCAATGTGAGAGTTCAGGGTCGCGGCCGATGCCCCTGACTCCTTCATGTGCGGGAAGTGTGTCCAGCTGCAGCTTCTGTTAGACCGCATGACGGCTCTGGAGCTGCGGATGGACTCACTTTGGAGCATCCGCGATGCTGAGGAGGTCGTGGATAGCACGTTCAGTGAGTTGGTCACACCGCAGATTAGGATAGGTGAGGGAAACAGGGAATGGGTGACCAAAAGGCAGAGAAAGAGCAGGAAGGCAGTGCAGGTGTCCCCTGCAGTTATTTCCCTCCAAAACAGGTATACCGTTTTGGATACTGTTGGACTGTTGGGGGAGATGACTCACCAGGGGAAGGCAGTAGTAGCCAGGCTCATGGTACTGTGGCTGGCAGTGCTATAGTCTTAGGGGATTCAATCGTAAGGGGAGTAGACAGGCGTTTCTGTGGTCGAAAACGAGACTCCCGAATGGTATCTTGCCTCCCGGGTGCACGGGTCAGGGATGTCTCAGATCGGCTGCAGGACATACTGAAGGGGGAGGGTGAACAGCCAGTTGTTGTGGTGCATATAGGCACCAACGATATAGGTAAAAAACGGGATGAGGTCCTACAATCAGAATTTAGGGAGTTAGGAGATAAGTTAAAAAGTAGGACTCAAAGGTAGTAATCTCAGGATTGCTACCAGTGCCACGATACAGTCAGAGTAGAAATTCAAGAATAGTCAGAATGAATACGTGACTTGAGAGATGGTGCAGGAGGGAGGGGTTCAGATTTTTGGGACATTGGAACCGGTTCTGGGGGCGGTGGGACCATTACAAATCGGATGGTCTACACCTGGGCAGGACTGGAACCAATGTCCTAGGGGGTGCTTTTGCTAACACTGTTGGGGAGGTTTTAAACTAATGTGGCAGGGGGATGGGAACCAGATTAGGAAGTTAGAGGTCAGTAAAGAGGCAGCAACTAAAGCCAGTAAGGTACTAGATAATAAACTCAATGTGACTAAGGAGAAGAGTAGACAGGGAAGAGATGATGAACGCAAAGGGACAGGTAGTCTGAGGTGCATTTGTTTCAATGCGAGAAGTGTAGTAGGTAAGGCAGATGAATTTAGGGCTTGGATTAGTACCTGGAAATATGAGCTCATTGGTATTACTGAGACTTGGTTGAGGGAAGGGCAAGACTGGCAACTAAATATCCCAGGGTATAGATGCTTCAGGAGGGATTGAGAGGGAGGTAAACGGGGTGGAGGTGTTGGATTACTGGTCAAAGGTGATATCACAGCTGTGATTAAGGAGGGCACGATTGAGGATTCAAGCACTGAGGCAATATGGGCAGAGCTAAGAAATAGGAAAGGTGCAGTAACATTGTTGGGACTTTACTACAGGCCTCCCAAAAGCGAGCGTGAAATAGAGGTACAAATATGTAGACAGATTGTAGAAAAATGTAGGAGCAATAGGGTGGTTGTGATGGGAGATTTTAACTTCCCCAACATTGAATGGGACTCATGTAGTGTTGGAGGCGTAAATGGAGCAGAATTTGTAAGGAGCATCCAGGAGTGTTTTTTAGAGCAGTATGTAAATAGTCCAACTCGGGAAGGGGCCATACTGGACCTGGTATTGGGGAATGATCCCGGCCAGGAGGTTGAAGTTTCAGTCGGTGATTACTTTGGTAATAGCGATCACAATTCCGTTAGTTTTAGAATACTCATGGACAAAGACGAGAGTGGTCCTAAAGGAAAAGTGCTAAATTGGGGAAAGGCCAAGTATAACAAATTCGGCAGGAGCTAGGGAATGTGGATAGGGAGCAGCTGTTTAAGGATAAATCCACATTTGAAATGTGGGAGTCTTTTAAGGAAAGGTTGATTAGAGTTCAGGACAGACATGTCCCTGTGAAAATGAGGGATAGAAATGGCAAGATTAGGGAACCATGGATAATGGGTGGAATTGTGAAACTAGCTGAGATGAAAAAGGAAGCATACATAAGATCTAGGCGATTTAAAACTGATGAAGCTTTGGAGGAATATCGGGAAAGTAGGACAAATCTCAAACGCGCAATAAAGAGGGTTAAAAGGGGTCATGAAATATCTTTGGCGGTTAAGGAAAATCCCAAAGCCTTTTATTTGTATATAAGGAGCAAGAGGGTAACTAGAGAAAGGATTGGCCCACTCAAAGTTTGATTATTTGATAAAGTTCCCCATGGTAGGCTTATGCAGAAAGTAAGGAGGCATGGGGTAGTGGGAAATTTGGCCAGTTGGATAACGAACTGGCTAACCGATAGAAGTCAGAGAGTGGTGGTGGATGGCAAATATTCAGCCTGGAGCCCAGTTACCAGTGGCGTACCGCAGGGATCAGTTCTGGGTCCTCTGCTGTTTGTGATTTTCATTAATGACTTGGATGAGGGAGTTGAAGGGTGGGTCAGTAAATTTGCAGACGATACGAAGATTGGTGGAGTTGTGGATAGTAAGGAGGGCTGTTATCGGCTGCAAAGAGACATAGATAGGATGCAGAGCTGGGCTGAGAAGTGGCAGATGGAGTTTAACCCTGAAAAGTGTGAGGTTGTCCATTTTGGAAGGACAAATATGAATGCGGAATACAGGGTTAACGGTAGAGTTCTTGGCAATGTGGAGGAGCAGAGAGATCTTGGGGTCTATGTTCATACATCTTTGAAAGTTGCCACTCAAGTGGATAGAGCTGTGAAGAAGGCCTATGGTGTGCTCGCGTTCATTAACAGAGGGATTGAATTTAAGAGCCGTGAGGTGATGATGCAGCTGTACAAAACTTTGGTAAGGCCACATTTGGAGTATTGTGTACAGTTTTGGTCGCCTCATTTTAGGAAGGATGTGGAAGCTTTGGAAAAGGTGCAAAGAAGATTTACCAGGATGTTGCCTGGAATGGAGAGTAGGTCTTACGAGGAAAGGTTGAGGGTGCTAGGCCTTTTCTCATTAGAACGGAGAAGGATGAGGGCGACTTGATAGAGGTTTATAAGATGATCAGGGGAATAGATAGAGTAGACAGTCAGAGACTTTTTCCCCGGGTGGAACAAATCATTACAAGGGGACATAAATTTAAGGTGAAAGGTGGAAGATATAGGAGGGATATCAGAGGTAGGTTCTTAACCCAGAGAGTAGTGGGGGCATGGAATGCACTGCCTGTGGAAGTAGTTGAGTCGGGAACATTAGGGACCTTCAAGCAGCTATTGGATAGGTACATGGATTAAGGTAAAATGATATAGTGTAGATTTATTTGTTCTCAAGGGCAGCACGGTAGCATTGTGGATAGCACAATTGCTTCACAGCTCCAGGGTCGCAGGTTCGATTCCGGCTTGGGTCACTGTCTGCGCAGAGTCTGCACGTCCTCCCCGTGTCTGTGTGGGTTTCCTCCGGGTGCTCCGGTTTCCTCCCACAGTCCAAAGATGTGCGGGTTAGGTGAATTGGCCAATGATAAATTGCCCTTAATGTCCAAAATGCCCTTGGTGTTGGGTGGAGGTGTTGAGTTTGGGTAGGGTGCTCTTTCCAAGAGCCGGTGCAGACTCAAAGGGCCGAATGGCTTCCTTCTGCACTGTAAATTCAATGATAATTTATGATTAATCTAGGACAAAGGTTCGGCACAACATCGTGGGCTGAAGGGCCTGTTCTGTGCTGTATTTTCTATAATCTATAACCTATAATCAAAGGCAAAAGAGGGAATTTATGTGTGGAGTCAGAGGAAATGGGTGAGATTCTTAATGAGTACTTTGCATCGGTATTCACCAAGGCGAGGGACATGACGGATGTTGAGGCTAGGGATGGATGTTTAAATTCTCTAGGTCAAGTCGGCAAAAGGAAGGGAGAAGTTTTGGGTATTCTAAAAGGCATTAAGGCGGACAAGTCCCCAGGTCCGGATGGGATCTATCCCAGGTTACTGAGGGAAGCGAGAGACAAAATAGTTGGGGCCTTAACAGATATCTTTGCAGCATCCTTGAGGACGGGTGAGGTCCCAGAGGACTGGAGAATTGCTAATGTTGGCCCTTTGTTTAAGCAGGGTAGCAGGGATAATCCAGGGAATTACAGACCTGTGAGCTTGACGTCAGTGGTAGGCAAACTGTTGGAGAAGATACTGAGGGATAGGATCTATTCACATTTGGACGAAAATAGACTTATCAGTGATAGGCAGCATGGTTTTGTGCAGGGAGGGTCATGTCTTTCAAACCTAATAGAATTCTTTGAGGAACTGACAAAGTTAATGGATGTCATATACATGGACTTCAGTAAGGCGTTTGATAAAGTTTCCCATGGCAGGTTGATGTGAAAAAGTGAAGTCGTATGGGGCTCAGGGTGTACTAGCTAGATGGATAAAGAACTGCCTGGGCAACAGGAGACAGAGAGTAGTAGTGGAAGGGAGTGTCTCAAAATGGAGAAAGGTTACTAGTGGTGTTCCACAAGGATCCGCGCTCGGACCACTGTTGTTTGTGATCTACATAAATTATCCGGACGAAGGTATAGGTGGTCTGGTTAGCAAGTTTGCAGATAATACTAAGATTGGTGGAGTTGCAGATAGCGAGGAGGACTGTCAGAGAATACAGCAAAATATAGATAGATTGGAGAGTTGGGCAGAGAAATGGCAGATGGAGTTCAATCCAGGCAAATGCGAGGTGATGCATTTTGGAAGATCTAATTCAAGAGCGGACTATATGGTCAATGGAAGAGTCCTGGGAGAAAATTGATGTACAGAGAGATCTGGGAGTTCAGGTCCATTGTACCCTGAAGGTGGCAACGCAGGTCGATACAGTTGTCAAAAAGGCATACAGCATGCTTGCCTTCATCGGACGGGGTATTGAGTACAAGTGTCGGCAGGTCATGTTACAGTTTTATAGGACTTTGGTTAGGCCACATTTGGAATACTGCATGCAGTTCTGGTCGCCACATTACCAGAAGGATGTGGATGCTTTAGAGAGGGTGCAGAGGAGGATCACCAGGATGTTGCCTGGTATGGAGGGTGCTAGCTATGAAGAAAGATTGAGTAGATTAGGATTGTTTTCGTTGGAAAGACGGAGGTTGAGGGGGGGACCTGATTGTGGTCTACAAAATTATGAGAGGTATGGACAGGGTGGATAGCAACAAGCTTTTTCCAAGAGTGGGGGTGTCAATTACAAGGGGTCATGATTTCAAGGTGAGAGGGGGAAAGTTTAAGGGAGATGTGCGTGGAAAGTGTTTTACGCAGAGAGTGGTGAGTGCCTGGAACGCTTTGCCAGCGGAGGTGGTAGAGGCGGGCACGATAGCATCATTTAAGATGCACCTAGACAGACATATGAATGGGCGGGGAACAGAGGAAAGTAGATCCTTGGAAAATAGAAGACAGGTTTAGATAAAGAATCTGGATCGGCGCAGGCTGGGAGGGCCGAAGGGCCTGTTCCTGTGCTGTAATTTTCTTTGTTCTTATAAAGGGTGGGGGGGGGGGGGAGGGGGGGGGACACTGCTGGTTAATGGCCGAGGCTCATTGGTTAATGTTCCTGCAACGCAAATGGTTTTAGTATATGGTTTGATCAAGGGTTGGACATCAATAAACTCACTTGAAACTGATCATCTGGATGAAGGTGCAGCAGCACAACACTTTTTTCCTTCAGGCCAAGCTCAGTATATACGCAAATCCGCTCCTGGTCCTTCCCTCCGAGCTCCATGGCCCTTTCCTCGAATGGAGTCAACATCCCCAGCGTCATGATATGCGGACATGCAGATAATGATATACGGACAGGCAGCTAATGAACACAGAGAACAGGACATGACCAATAAGCAGTCAGGACACTCAGGAGTGGTATCTCACTATAAAAGGCACGAGGCACTCACACTCCGCCTCTTTCCTCTGATGAACATCTACAGAGTGAGTCAGGGTGTATGTCCAGTATTACACCTCCAGGACGTGGCTAAGAGCTAGTCTGGTTCAGTCAGACTGAGTAACCACACTTAGGTTAGCAGAGTCGAGCTCATAGAGAACTGTGCTAACTGTGTTACTGGTTCAATAAATCAGATTGAATTAACTTCAAGGTCTGGAGTATCTTTTGGTTAAAGCTGCATCCAGTTGCAGCCTGTGTTGCCCCAGAGTACATAACACAACATGCTACCAGGAGACTGCTTAATCTAGGTGGTTTACCTCAGTCCATTCCGTGGTGACCAGCGAATGTATCGCAGCACCATGGAGAAGATTCAGGCTCCTCACCAGCTCAGGACCTCCGACAATCTCAGTGCCAACTGGCGGACATTCAAGCAAAAGTTTCTGCTGTACATCGAAGCTTCAGACCTCGTGGGTGCGTCTGATACAAGGAAGATCGCACTTCTCTTCTCAACAGCGTGTGATCAAGCCATCGAACTATTCAACTCTTTTCACTTCACCGAAGGCCAGGACAAGACAAAGTTTCAGACCATCCTGGACAAGTTTGACAGTCGCTGTGAAGTGGACACCAATGAAATCTTCGAGCGCTACATAGTGTATTTAAACCTCACCACTATTCTTAGAATTCTTAGGTTTCCCCTTTATGGAACAAGGGTCAAGAGATTCTAAATGGTGGACAGGGATTCACACTCCTCGACTCCTATGCAGACTTATTAACGGGTGCTATTCAGGTCAAACTATTGTTTCAAGTTATTCCCCGGGATAACCCGTATCTTCATAGAAGAATTTTATCTACTTACCGCCTAGTAGCCTCGATCCTGGGTCCCGCGTTGCTAGATAAGTACAGTAGACTTTTGTAATAAACCACTGTTTCAGGTTTAAACTTTAAGCTATTTTATTTTTTCTTTTAAAAGATAAAATCACTGTCTTTACAGAAAAATAAAAAGATCTTGCTTCTGGATTCTCCTGGTCGGTTGATCAGACCTTCCTGGGCCTCCTCGACAATCTCTCTCCTTTATCTGCTGGTCTCTTCCCGGTTGTTCTACGGTTCTGCTCGGCTTTCGTCTTCTGTCTGTCCCATGTACCGAAATCACCCTGCAGGCTGAGAGTGAGTGCCTGGCTGGGGGCGATCTAGGATATATATCCCCTTTAAAACAGCTTTGCTGATTACATGACATTATTCTAAAGTTTTTTCTTCTGCTCCTGATCGCAATACTTTTCCTGTCCATGTGATTCCACATCAAGTCCTCATAATATCATGAGAGGGCCTTCGTGTAAACCTGACCTTGGTCTGCCAGCTTACTGGAAGGGAGGTTTCCTTGTTAATTATACTGGTGTATTCCAGTCTTTCATTTCCTTATCTTTTGGAAGTATTGTATTTTCTTGTATTCTTAAATGTTTCAAATTATTCAAAATTAAGATTCTGATAATTCCAATCAACTGCTTGCTAAACTAATTAGCTTCTATTAAAGGGTATTTATACTCATTCTTTTTATTTAACTTAAAACTTAATTTTTCACAAGAATTTCTTGAACTAAAGATATTAATTTGCAGCATGAGCTGCTTCCTTATCTCAAGGCCTGTGTGATAATGGCTGTCTGCTTTCTAAAGAACCTTTGTCTGCAGTTAACTCTTCGAGCGTCTTCTGCTATTTCATTTTAGCATTTCATTACATTTACTTTTATGGGATCTTTTCTGTTACTTTGCTTTTTCTCATGTTTCTTGGGGTTTTTTCCATCAGACCTTCATGTTTCAAATGTCACCTTTGCATTTTTCTCAACAATAGTCAAACAGCGTCTACAAGGTAAAGATGAATCTTTAAACTCCTTCTTAACTAACGTCCGCCTGCTAGCGCTGTCCTGCAACTTTGGTGATATTGCTGACTCCATGATCAGAGACCAAATCGTTTTTGGAGCTCACTCTGATCCTCTGAGAGAGCAGCTACTGAAAATCAAGCATATGACCCTGCCAGTCGCGAATGAAACATGCACAGTGCATGAGCACGGCAAAAATCGCTATGCCCAGTTCAAATCGGCTCAAAATGTGAAACTTGTATCCCACAAGGCAGAGTGTGCGCAGGCCATCTCCCGGATGCAGCACCTCAGCATTGATGAAAGTGGCCATTTTGCGCACCTTTCCCGGGGCCCCACGCATGTGCGATGCGAACAGGATAAAGAAGCAGCCGACGCCCACACTGCGCAGGTGCAGATGTCTGCCGACCGCACTGCGCATGTGCGACGACACCGACGTCATGACGTGCTCGAACCGTGGCAACACCCACTTGAAGAAACACTGCCCTACAAGAGGCAGGCGATGTTTAAACTGCGGGAAGCCTGGACACTATGCAGCCTTGTGCAGGTCTGCACCACCAGTCAGGGGCCTGCGCTCCCAATTCCGACGACAGCGCATTCAGAGTGTGCAACAACGACTGCAGGGTTCTGATCCTGGCAGCACAACGGATCCAGAGGAAGAATGCCTGGACTCCGCCGACTGTGTGGGCATCATTACCAAATGTGAATATGTCACATCCAACTCATCGCAAAGTCAATCCATCCTCGCTGTGGATTCTGTGGACGAATGGCGTGCGGTGATGCAGGTCAACCACTGCTCCATCCAGTTTAAGCTGGACACAGGTGCTTCTGCCAACCTCCTCTCACAGGCAGATTTCAAACGCATCAAGAAGCCCCCCACGGTCCATCCAGCAGCCTGCAGGCTCCTGGACTACAACGGAAATGCCATCACGGCACTGGGATCCTGCCATCTACTCATCTCCAACCGGAGCAAACATGCACGGTTACGTTTTGAAATTGTCAAGCCAGGCAGGGCATCCCTACTTGGTGCACATGCCTGCAAGCAGCTGAACCTCGTGCAGCGGGTTTACACAACGACATCCTCCAATGTGGATCTTCAGGCCGGCATTGACGACATCCTCGCTTAGTATCCGGATGTGTTCGACGGGATGGGCATGCTGCCATATCGATACAAGATTCTGCTCCGACCTGATGCCAAGCCAGCGCACCACGCTGGGTCCCGGCTCCACTGAGGGAGCGCCTGAAGGCACAGCTGAAGGATCTTCAGTAACAGGGCATCATTTCCAAGGTAACCGAAACGACTGACTGGGTCAGCTCGATGGTATGTGTTAAAAAGCCATAGGGACATTCTCCCGACCCTTGGAGGTGGACAGGGCGTACAGAGCGCTTGCGATGAGCCGCGAACGGGGGACCCTCCGAGGGCAATGGTGGTGAGATTCCACAGGTTCCTGGACAAGGAATGTATTCTTCAGTGGGCCAAGCGAACGCGGAGCTGTAAGTGGGACAACAGTATCCTGCGGGTGTACCAGGACCTGAGTGTGGAGGTGGCCAGGAAAAGGGCAGGCTTCAATCAAATTAAGTCAATATTTTTCAAGAAACAGGTGGGGTTTGGACTGCTGTATCCGGCTTGTCTCTGGGTCACATATGAGGACCAGCATCACTATTTTGAGTCGCTCAAAGACGCGCTGGACTTCGCAAAAAGAAAAGGACTGGTGGTGGACTGAGAACTTTTGAACTTTGATGCAACATTTTGGCTTATATTTGTTTTTTTTCTGTCTTCTGTTTTTGAGTTCTGTTCAAGAAGGGGGAAAAGTTTTTCGTTTTCGGGTTTTCTTTTTGGTGAATGCTGGCAATGCCTTTTGCTTTGATTTGCACTTTTGTGGGATGGAGACGTGCTTGTTTGGATTTTGGTGTTTTTGTTTCAGTTGGATGATTGTGTCGGGATCGTTAGATGAGGGAATTTGTTTGTATGAGCGGGGGGGGGAGGGGAGTCAGGGAACAATAGGTGGGAGACTATCTGGCGCCGGGGGCAGGGGCCACCAAGCTAGCTGGGTGAGCTAGCTCACGGAGGCGCAGTGGGGTGGGGGTGTGCATATGTTTAGTTTATTGTATTGGTTAGGTTTCAGAGTGGTGTTGCTGGGGGGGGGGGGAGTAGTTGTTCTGCTGACGAGGGAGGACTTCGGTTGAGGGACAGAGGGGAGGTCGGTGGCGATGGCTGCCGGGGGGCGGACCAGCGGAGGCACGGCCCAAGAAAGGTGATGGCTGATCGGCGGGGATGGGGGCCGATGACACTGTGCCCCCCAACTAGGCTGATCACTTGGAATGTTCGAGGGTTAAATGGGCCAGTTAAGAGGGCACGTGTGTTCGCGCACCTGAGGGTTCTGAACGCGGACGTGGTGATGTTGCAGGAGGCGCACCTTAGAGTAGCGGACCAGGTTAGATTGAGGAAAGGCTGGGTCTGTCAGGTGTTTCACTCGTGGCTGGACACAAAGACTAGAGGGGTTGCGATCTTGATTATTAAGCGGGTGATATTTGAGGTGGGTAGAATAGTTTGGGATGTGGGAGGTCAATATATTATGGTTAGTGGTAAGCTGGAGGGGATGAAGGTAGTGTTGGTTAATGTGTATGCGCCAAATTGGGATGATGTGCAATTTATAAAGAGGATGTTGGGGAAGATACTGGACCTGGACTCGCACAAGCTGGTCATGGGAGGGGACTTTAATACAGTTATTGATCCCGGCCTGGATCGGTCATGCTCGAAAACGGGCAGGGTGCCAGTGATGGCAAAGGAACTGAAAGGGTTCATAGAGCAGATGGGGGGGGATCTATGGAGATTTAGGCAGCCGAGGGTGAAGGAGTTCTCCTTCTACTCCCACGTGCATAAGATATACTCTCGGATTGATTTCTATGTTTTGGGCAGGGCCTTGCTGGCAGGGGTGGTGGACACTGGGTACTCGGCGATCACAGTCTCAGACCATGCTCCACACTGGGTTGACCTGCAGGTTAGTAAAGACAGTAATCAGCACCCGCAATGGAGGTTAGATGTAGGGCTGTTGGCGGACGAAGTGGTGTGCGAGAGGCTGAGTAAATACATACAAAATTACCTGCAGGTAAATGATACGGGGGAAGTCTCAGCAGCGGTGGTCTGGGAAGCGCTGAAGGCAGTGGTGAGAGGAGAGCTGATATCGATCCGGGCTCACAGGGACAGGACGGCAGGGCAGAGACGGATCGACTGGTAAAAGAGATTCTACAAGTCAACAGGAGGTACGCGGAGACTCCAGAGATAGGGTTTTTAAGGGAACGGCGGAGGCTACAGGCGGAGATCGGCTTGTTAACCACAGGGAGGGCAGTGGAACAGCTCAGAAAGGTGAGAGGGGCGATCTACGAGAATGGTGAGAATGCCAGCAGGATGCTTGCACAGCAGCTCAGAAAGAGGGAGGCAGCTAGAGAAATAGGGAAAGTTATTGACGGGGGTGGGAACTTGGTTGGTGATTCGGTAGGGGTGAGCAAGGCGTCGAGGGATTTCTACAGCAGGCTGTACAGGTCGGAATCCCCTACGGGGCCGGAGGGGATGAGGCACTTCCTGGAGGGGCTGACTTTCCCGAAGGTGACAGAGAACTGGTAGAAGGACTGGGGGGCCCGATCGGGTTGGAAGAGATAGTGGAGGGCTTGAAGGCCATGCAGTCGGGTAAAGCCCCGGGACCGGACGGGTACCCAGCGGAGTTCTGCAAAATGTTCTCCGGGATATTGGGACTGGTGCTGATGAAATTGTTCAATGAGGCAAGGGAAAGAGGGGTTCTGCCCCAGACGATGTCACAGGCCATGATTTCACTTATCCTGAAACGGGACCAGAACCCGGAGCTATGGGGGTCCTACAGGCCGATATCCCTGTTGAATGTAGACGCCCAAGTGTTGGCCAGAATTTTGTCCTCCTGGATTGAGGATTGTGTACCGGACGTCATCGTGGAGGACCAGACGAGGTTCGTTAAGGGCAGGCAGCTGGTGGCCAATGTAAGGAGGCTGGTAAATGTGATCATGATGTTCCCGGAAAGTAGGGAGGTGGAGGTAATGATCGCAATGGATGCGGAAAAAGCTTTTGACCGGGTTGAGTGGGATTATTTATGGGAGGTTCTGGGGCGGTTCGGATTTGGGAGGGGCTTTATTGACTGGGTCAGGTTGCTGTACCAGGCTCCTGTGGCAAGTGTACGGACGAACAGGACGACTTCAGACTATTTTAAACTACACCGGGGGACGAGACAGGGATGCCCCCTCTCCCCACTGCTGTTTGCGCTGGCTATAGAGCCGCTGGCAATTGATCTGAGAGCCTCAAGGGGCTGGAAAGGGCTGGTCCGGGGTGGGGTGGAGCACAGAATCTCGCTTTATGCGGATGACCTGCTCCTGTTTAGCACAGGGCTAAATCGCTGGCTTTGAATGCAGACCCAGGCAGGCCAGCAGCACGGTTCAATTCCCGTAACAGCCTCCCCGAACAGGTGGCGACTAGGGGCTTTTCACAGTAACTTAATTGAAGCCTACTTGTGACAATAAGCGATTTTCATTTCATGTATGTTTCAGATCCAATTGAGGGGATGGAAGAAATCACAGGAATTTTAGGGGAATTTGGCCGGTTCTCAGGGTGTAAGCTGAATATGGGGAAGAGCGAGATGTTTGCGGTCCAGGCAAGGGGTCAGGGGAGGCGACTAGGGGAGCTGCTGTTAAGATTGGTAGGGGACAGTTTCAGGTACCTAGGTATTCAAGTAGCGCTGGATTGGAACCGGCTACATGAATTTAACTTGGCCCGGTTGGTGGATCAGATGAAAGATGATTTCCGGAGATGGGATGCACTCCCATTGTCTCTAGCTGGGAGAGTCCAAACGGTGAAAATGACGGTCCTCCCGAGATTCCTGTTTGTATTCCAATGTCTCCCCATCTTTATTCCGCGGTCCTTTTTTAAGCGGGTCAACAAAGTTATTGCGGGCTTCGTGTGGGGGGGCAAGTCCCCACGAGTGAGGAGGGTAATGTTTGAGCGGAGCCGGGGAGAGGGAGGGCTGGCACTGCCGAACTTTAGCAATATTACTGGGCGACTAATATAGCCATGATTAGAAAGTGGCTGGTGGTGGGGGGGGGGGGGGGGGGGGGGGGGGGGGGGGGGGGGTTAGGTTATCGTAGATTAGGGGGTTAATTAATGGTGGAACCTGTTAGGGAGGGAGGTGATATTTGCACTATGTTTATAGTCTCATGTACATTGTTTATATTGTTGCTGTTACAATGCCAAAAAATACCTCAATAAAATGTTTATTAAAACAAAAGCCTTCGGGAGACCTGCGCATCTGCATTGATCCCAAGGATCTCAATCAGAATATAATATGTGAGAACTGCCCCATCCTGAAGTGGGAGGAACTCACCAGTGAGATGGCACACGCACGTTTTTTCATCAAGTTAGATGCATCACATGGATTTTGGCAAATCCAGCTGGATGAGTCCAGCAGAAGGCTCTGCACCTTCAACACACCGTTTGGCAGATACTGCTATAATCGCATGCCGTTTGGCATTGTCTCGGCATCGGAGATCTTCCATCGCATCATGGGGCAGATGATGGAGGGCATTGATGGGGTTCGTCTGTACGTGGACGACATCATCATATGGTCCACGACCCCTGTTTAGCATGTTTCCCGTCTCCAGCAGGCATTCCGCTGTGTCCATGCCAATGGCCTGAAGCTGAACAGGTCCAAATGTTGCTTTGGCATGTCGACATTCAAGTTCCTAGATGACCAGATCTCTCAGCAGGACGTGCGCCCGGACACAGACAAGGTCAAGGCCATCAAAGCCATGAAGGTCCCTGAAGACAAGAAGGTGGTGTTGCGCTTCCTGGGCATGGTCAATTTTCTGGGCAAGTTCATCCCAAACTTGGCCTCACACACCACAGCTCTACGAAACCTGGTTAAAAAGTCCACTGCCTTTGAGTGGAAGGCAGCACATCAGGCAGAGTGGTTGGAGCTGAAAGCCAAACTGACCACGGCACCCATCTTGGCACTTTTCGACCCAGACAGGGAGACGAAGATCTCGACAGATGCGAGCCAGGATGGCATCTGTGCATTGCTGCTTCAACGCGATGACACTTCATCCTGGGCACCGGTAGCCTACGCATCGAGGGCCATGACGCCCACCGAAACAAGGCATGTGCAAATAGAGAAGGAATGCCTGGGTCTTCTCACCGGCATTCTCACGTTTCATAACTATGTCTACGGCCTACCGACATTCACTGTCGAGACGGATCATAGGCCTCTGGTCCACATTATTCACAAGGACCTGAATGACATGACACCTCGGTTGCAGCGCATCCTCCTCAAACTCAGAAGGTACGACTTTGACTTCGTGTACACGCCTGGCAAGGAGCTCATCATCGCTGATGCATTGTCCCGCTCCATCACATTGCCTAGTGAACCGCTGGAAATCATCCAGCAGATTGAATCACAGGTGCAGCTGTGTGCTAGCACCCTCCAGGCGTCTGATTAGAAGGTTGTTCGTATCCGTGAGGAGACAGCCAAAGACCCCCTCTTGCAGCGTGTCATGCACCACCTCGCCAATGGCTGGCAGAAAGGGCAGTGCCCTCAATTTTACAATGTAAAGGACGACCTGACGGTGATTGATGGTATCCTCCTCAAGCTGGACTGGATTGTCATTCCACTCAGTCTCCAGAGCTTGGTGCTCCGCCAAATCCATGAGGGACAACTGG
The DNA here is from genome assembly GCF_047496885.1 of Scyliorhinus torazame. Lineage (NCBI taxonomy): Eukaryota > Metazoa > Chordata > Chondrichthyes > Carcharhiniformes > Scyliorhinidae > Scyliorhinus > Scyliorhinus torazame. Next base: position 257,081,590 of record NC_092710.1, read on the forward strand.
GCGTCGAGAAGTGTAGACGCAGAGCCAGGCAGGCTGTCTACTGGCCCGGTATTAGCCAGGATATCTTGAACATGGTCCTCAACTGTGCGATCTGTCAACGCTTCCAGCTAGCACAGAGCAAGGAGACACTCCAGCAGCATGAAATCGAGACCTCCCTGTGGTCCAAGGTTGTCATCGACCTCTTTCGTGCGAATGGTCGTGACTACGTGTTGATTATTGACTATTTCTCCAACTACCCTGAAGTCGTGAAGCTCTCAGACCTCACGGGCGGGATTCTCTGACCCCCCGCCGGGTCGGAGAATCGTCGGGGGGTGGCGTGAATCCCGCCCCCCCCGGCCACCGAATTCTCCGGCACTGGAGATTCGGCGGGGGCGGGAATCGTGCCACACCGGTCGGCGCCCCCCCCCCGGCGATTCTCCAGCCCGCGATGGGCCAAAGTCCCGCTGCTTCTATGCCAGTCCCACCGGCGTAAATTGAACTAGGTCCCTTACTGGTGGGAACTGGGGCGCGGGCGGGCTTTGGGTCAGGCTCTGCCATGGCTGACGAGTAGGTGAACCCCCCTGCGCATGTGCGGGGATGACGTCAGCAGCCGCTGACGCTCTCGTGCATGCGCGGACTTGCAGCGGCCGGCGGAGTCCCTTCGGCCCCGGCTGGCGTGGCGCCAAAGGCCTTCCAAGCCAGCCAGCGGGGCGCCAACCACTCTGGGGCGGGCCTAGCCCCTAAAGGTGCGGGCGTAGCCCTAAATTTGCGGAGGATTCCGCCCCTTTGGGAGTTCACGCCACTCCGTCCCGCCGGGACCCCCCGCCCCGCCAGGTAGGGGAGAATCCCGCCCCACATCTCGGACCATCATCAAGGCCTGTAAGGAGACGTTCTCCAGGCATGGTATCCCACTCACTGTCATGAGTGACAATGGCCCGTGCTTCAACAGCCACGAGCGGTCTATGTTTGCCAAGTCATACTATTTCAAACATGTCACTTCCAGCCCACACTATCCGCAGTCCAATGGGAAGGTTGAAAAAGGGGTGCACATTGTGAAACAACTCATCTGCAAGGCCGCGGATTCTGCTTCTATCATCTACCCGCGCTGCTTGCGTACAGGACGACCCCACTGTCCACTGGCATGTCACCGGCTCAACTCCTGATGAACAGGGACCTGTGGACGACACTTCCAGCCATACACTTGCCCAACCTGGATCACTTCCCGGTGCTGCAGAAGGTGCAGCAGCTCCGAAACCAGCAAAAGCAGGGCTATGATGCTCATGCCACCGATTTGCCCGTGTTATCCCCGGCAGACACTGTCAGGGTCAAGATACTGGATGGTGGCTGGTCTGCTCCAGCTGTCGTTGTTCGACAAGCTGCGCCCTGCTCCTATGTGTACGTATGGCTGATGGTTCTGTTGTGCGACGAAACAGACGGGCACTCCGCAAAGATCCCTGCCCGCGACCGCTTTCTTCTCCGTTTCCGTCCATTGTTTTACCACCTCCTGATACCTCGAACTACAAGGCCACCAGTCAGGCTTCCATCCCACCTGTCAAGGCGCCGTCGTCCCCACCGCCACCTCTCCGGCGGTCGACAAGGATCAGACGCAAGCCCCAGAGACTGGACTTATAAACATTTGTTTTGTTTGCTATGTTCTGTTTTCTCACATTAGACAGCTGTCTTCGCATGTAAATATATTCACATATGCCACCGCTTGTAAATATGTTAATATATGGCACCACATGTAAGTACGTTCCCATATGCCAACAAGACATTTTTAAAAAGGGGAGATGCCATGATATGCAGCACAATTGCTTCACAGCTCCAGGGTCCCAGGTTCAATTCCCAGCTGGGTCACTGTCTGCGCGGAGTCTGCACGTTCTCCCCATGTGTGCGTGGGTTTCCTCCGGGTGCTCCGGTTTCCTCCCACAGTCCAAAGATGTGCAAGTTAGGTGGATTGGCCATGCTAAAATTGCCCTTAGTGTCTAAAACTGCCCTTACTGGTGAGTGGGGTTACTCAGTTATGGGGGATAGGGTGGAGGTATGGGCTTGGGTACTGTGCTCTTTCCAAGAGCTGGTGCAGACTCGATGGGCCGAATGGCCTCCTTCTGCACTGTAAATTCTATGATTCTATATACAGACAGGCACAGACAGGCAGCTAACAGGATATGACCAATGAGCAGGCAGGACACTCAGAGGTGGTATCTCACTCTAAAAGGCACGAGGCGCTCACACTCCACCTCTTTCCACTGATGAACATCTACAGAGTGAGTCAGGGTGTATGTACAGTATCATACCTCCAACACATGGCTAAGAGCTAGTCTGGTTCAGTCAGACAGAGTAACCACACTTAGGTTAGCAGAGAGTCAAACTCATAGAGAACTGTGCTAACTGTGCTACTGGTTCAATAAATCAGATTGAACTAACTTCAAGGTCTGTAGCATCTTTTGGTTAAAGCTGCATCCAGTTGCAGCCTGTGTTATCCCAGAGTACATAACACAACACCCAGTGCGGCCATTCCACTGCCTGTCTTTTCTCTCTCTCTCTGTGGTTGTGGGTTATCTTCTCCTGCAGGGACACAAAAGGGGATAATGTCAGCTGGAAGCCTGGCAGGTCAGAGGTTGATGACACCTGGCGTGTGTGGGCACAGCACTTAAGCAGGGAGGGGTTCTGATGAGGAGTGCCAGGCTTGGCGGGGGGGGGGGGGGAGGGGGGGGAGGTGGAGGATGCTGGTGGGAGGTTGGTTGCTGGGACCTGTGATGTGGCAGAATGTGGGTTCCAGGTGACGGAAAGGTGGAGTGCTAAGTGGAGACAGGGGGCATTTAGCCTTGCAGATCGTAGTGGGTCATACATTTTTATTTTCATCATTGAACCCTGTCCTCTTGGTCATGGCACTATCATTCCCCAGGCAGGGTTGGTGACCTTGCTGGTAGGGCCCCCATGCCAACACACGATAGATTGTGGCCCGTCTCTCCTCCACGGCATCCAGTAATTGAGAGAGGGCCCCCTCCGTGAATCTGGGAGCTGGCCTTCTAGCTGCCATCATCCTGGCTTGAGTGGGATCAAGTCCTGCGGACTGTTTAAATGCAGCATCCCCTTAATTGAAGTGCTCAGATGACCCCTGGGGCAGGTGAATCAGACACACTGTGCCTCAGGCACAGTGTTTTTCATGTCAGGGGACAGCAAATTTTCAAAGTGCCTGAAGGTTGCGATCCGGATCGCGCTGCCTGGGCCGGTGAGAATAGCACAGATATTCTCGTTGAAAATGGCAGTCATTTTTGGGAAAATTCCATCCTCTATCTGGCACAAAGCCCATTTTATTTTTTTTCCTTATTTGGTAGAGCTCTACACCAAAAATACTTATTTTATTGCGTCATTTAGTTCCCCAGAGCAAGTTCAAAGCAAGTTTTAGGAATTCCCCTACCATGCTCAAACAGTTAATTATCTACATGTTGCTTCCTTTACCAGACTCTTTTAGGTTACTTTTGTCTTTTGCGGTTTTTCTCCCTTCAGTACCTAAGCTTAAGATTTCATAATTCTCACATGATATAAACCTGGTCTCTTAAAAAGCATTTGCGAAGAATCATTCCTTCATGTGTCCACAAACTCTTTCTCTAGACCTGGAAACATTGTCCTTGATACCAACTGGAAACTATTTCTAAAGAATTTGCCTCAACCACGGCAAACTTGCAATTTTGTTTTGATTGTGACTTAGGGGAAAACATTCATAATCCATGACACCGACAAGCACTATATATAAAGTTTTGAAATGTGTTTGCACATCGTCCCATTGTCTGAAAAACATCATGCAATTGTTAAACTTTGTCAAGTAGGAACAGCTTGAGACCATTGGGAGGTGAGACTGAGCATTGGATTTTGAGCTTTCCTTTGCTACTGATGAAAATTGATTGCAAACCTTAAAATCCTTTATGGCTCTGCAATATAAAACACAGAAGTGGGCAGATTAAGAACAATAAATTTCCAGTCCTTTCTAAAATGGCTTCCCTGACCCATTATCAGACAGTTAGTGGTCCCTATAGAGTCATAGAGTCATCCAGCACAGAAACAGGCCCTTCTGTCCACCATGTTTATGCCGACCATCAAAAAACCAATCTGTACTAATCCCATTTACCAGCACTTGGGCCAACGCCTACTCTGCCTTGCCGATTAAGTGCTCGTCCAGATGCTTCTTAAATGTTGTGAGAGTACCTTCCCCTGCCACCCTCTCAGGTAGCGCGTTCCACATTTCCACCACCTTCTGAGTGAAAATATTTTTCCTTAGGTCCCCTCTAAACCATTTACTCCTCACCTTAAACTTATGCCCTCTGGTCTTAGACACCTTTGCCATGGGGAAAAGATTCTTTTTTTAAATGAATTTTATTACAAACTTGTATCAAAACAGCTTACAGCAAATAAACACCTCGGGAAGCATACTTCACAACAATCAACTATACAATGGGGAAAAGATTCTTAAGAACTACCCTATTTATGCCTCTCATAATGTTGTACACCTCTATCTGTTCCCCCTCAGCCTCCTCTGCTCGAGGGAAAACAGACCCAGCCTATCCAGTCTCTCCTCATAGCTGAAACTTTCCATCACAGGAAACATCCTGGTGAATCTACTCTGCACCCCTCCAGTGCAATCACTTCCATCCGATGGTGTGATGACCAGAACTGCACACAATATTCCATCTGTGGCCAATGGCCATAAGCACAGTGTTGAGAACCCTCGCAATATTAATCCAAATGATCAACAAAAGTTCTGACTGGGATTTAAAGGCACAACCTTTGGGAAATCAGAACATTTGGAAAGGAATAGACCCTTTCAGACCCTTGAACCTGTTTCACCATTCAATCAGATCATGGCTAATTTGCACCTGAGCTAATCTTACCCTCCATTTCTCCATATCCTTTGGTGCCTTTATATTAAAAAACTACTGATCTCAGTCTGTCAAGCTTCAATTGTTTGAGGGAGAGGTTTCAAGATTTCTATTTCATCCCTAGCTCTAATATGAAGATTGTGGCCTCTCATTCTGAACTGTCTTTGTATCTGTGTTTGATATTACGCCCTGGATTTTGCTGACAGCGGCAAATTAATGGTATTTGTTATCCAAATTGCTGACAGGTGCTTGCAGGCTTTCAGTGAATTTGTCAGTGGAGATTTCCTCTAATCTGACACTGTTTCAAGGGCGGCACCCTCCACAAGCATTCTGTGGCAATTGTAAACAGGACATGCAACAACGAGACTCTTCAAATAATCAAGTTGAAGAATCTTCACTAAGATTTGCAAAATCCAAACCAGTAAGTCTAAAGCTTGAAATGTAAATTAGTTTCAAACAATGTACAGGAGGCAAAATGACATTTGGGAAATACAGATGGGATTAAGGGAGAGATATGAAAGAGGGAGGCAGAATAAATCAATAAAATTTTGATTTTAAAACTAAATTTCTTCTGAGAAAATGTGGCTCCACATTTCTAAATTTACATTTACAAGACCAGAAAAACTGTCCAGCAGTAATCCTAAATCGCAGCAAATCCCTAGATGTGCGATAGAGAGCATCCTATCTGGCTGCATCACAGCTTGCTATGGCAACTGGGGCCAAGTGCTTAAATACCACCATAGTAGCTGGTGGAATTTAAATTCAATTAATAATTTGAAATTGATAAGCTAGTTCTCAGTGAATTCATTGTCGATTGTCATAGAAACCCATTGGGTTCACTAAGATTCTTTATGGAAGGAAATCTGCCATTCTTCCCTGGTCTGGCCTACATGTGACTCCAGATCCAGACCAATGTGATTGCCTCATAATGACCTTCTGGAATGTTGTGGCAAGGCCCTCAGTTCAAGGGCAATTAGCAATGGGCACAAATGCTGACTTTGCCAGTGATACCCACATTCCATGAAGAATAAATAAATAAATAAAGACGTACAAGTTATTGCTGCTGCTGTTGAGGAGTGGGTCTGACAGCAATTTACAGATTTCCACATCCAACGACATATTTGTCTATTCCAGATTTCTTCCAGTATAATGTTGTCTGGGGAGGCATGATGCACAGTGGTTAATAATAATAATAATAATCATTAATTGTCACAAGTAGGCTTCAATGAAAAGCCCCTAATGACCACATTCCGGTAGATGTTCGGGGAGGCCGGTACGGGAATTGAACCCGTGCTGCTGCCTTGTTCTGCATTACAAGCCAGTTGTTTAGCCCACTGCGTTAAACCAGTGCCTAGTTAGCACCTGGTCAGCAGGTTAGTACTGCTGTCTCACAGCGTCAGGGACCCAGGTTCAATTCCGACCTCGGGTGATTGTGGAGTTTTCACATTCTCCCTGTGTCTGTGTGAGTTTTCTTTGGGTGCTCCGGTTTCCTCCCACAATCCAAAGATGTGCAGGTTAGGTGGATTGGCCATGCTAAATTGCCCCTAAGGGTGGGGTTTCAGGAATAGGGCAGGTGTTTGGGCCTTTGTCGGATGGTCTTTTGAAGGGTTGGTGCAGACTTGATGGGCCGAATGGCCTCCTTCTACTATAAGTAATTCTATCATTCTATGATGCTATGACTGCTAATAACCTTCTTAATACAATCTATATTGATAACTTAGATGAAGAGAGCGACTGTATTGTAGACAAATTTGCTGACAGTACAAAGATAGTATGATAATTGCCATGAGGTCCACGGCGACAAGCTGATTAATCTCCCCATGAGCCGCATGGAGTAGGAGTTCCCCTCCGCTGAGGGTTGGAGGCCCGTCAGTGAGCTAGTTAACTCAGTACCATAAAAGCTGGCCCAAGCTGTGTTGCAGAGTCGTCTTGACTGAAACTGGGACTGTTGCTTATAATTACTATCCTTTTGTCAATGTACCTTTTGTTGACCCTCCTTTCCTGACTCCTCCATGACTATTAAAGATAGTTAGGAAAAAAATTTGGGAGGCCAGAAAGATTCTGCAAATAGATATAGATGGATTAAGGGACTGGACCAAAGATTGGCAGATGGAGTATAATAATAATAATAATAATCGCTTATTGTCACAAGTAGGCTTCAATGAAATTACTGTGAAAAGCCCCTAGTCGCCACATTCCGGCGCCTGTTCGGGGAGGCCGGTACGGGAATTGAACCCACACTGGTGCCTTGTTCCGCATTAAAAGCCAGCTGTTTAGCCCACTGCTAAACCAGCCCCACAATGTGGGAAAATGTGAGGTTGTCTATTTGGTGGGAAGAATAGAAAAGCAGAATATTATTTCAATGGAGGGAGATTGCAGAACGCTACACAGAGGGATGTGGGTTTCCTTGAGGGTGAAGGCAAATGGAATATTGACTTTTATTGCAAGGGGAATAAAGGCTTGCTACAATTGTACAGGGCATTGGTGAGATCACAACTCGAATATTGTGTACAGTTTTGGTCTCCTTATTTCAGGTGGAATATATTTACATTGGAAGTAATTCAGAGAAGTTTCACCAGGTTGATGCCTGGGTGAAGGCATTGTCTTGAAGGAAAGGTTGAGCAGATTGGGCCTGGACTCATTTGAGTTCAGGAGGATGAGAGGTGATCTTATTGAAACATGGATAATTCTAAGAGGAATTGACAGGGTAGATGCTGATGGGGAGAAATCTAGAACTAGGGGCCTCCAAATTAAAATGGAGATGAGGAGGAATTTATTTTCTCAAAAGGTGATTATTCTTGGGAATTCAACATGATGCATCTTAATGCATCAGTAAACACATCCTTTGAAACCGCCTGCAATAGTACTATCTCCCTCAAATCAAGGTTAGATAGCTAACAGAGATAACCTTTTAAAAGGCAGTGAAACGCAAACCAAAACTGTGAGATTCTTAACAATGATACTATCCAGTCACAAAAGCAACCTATTGCATTATAACAATATTATCAAACGGAAGTAGTGCGATTGTAAAATTGCAACAATAAAAAATGAAGACATTCTGTCCATAATAAATGACAAAACCAATTTAAAAGATTGTGTCATGATTCCAAAGTATTAATACATCCCTAAACAGTCAACATATAAAAAATTTCCAACAATGGGCAAACATTTGCAAAATAGAGAAAACAATTTAGAGATTACCTTTTAACTGTACTTAACTCGATTCATTTAGCACCGGTGCTCCATTCGCATTCCACCAGGGCCATTCGGCTCCTGAGCTCATTACAGCCTTGGTCCAATCCAGCATGAAAGAGCTGAACTCAAGAGGTGAGGTGAGAGTGACTACTCTTAACATCAAGGAGCATTTGACCAAGCAGGACATCAAGGAGACCAAACAAAACTGGAGTCAGTGGGAATTAGGGGGGAAAATCTCCACTCATTGGCATCATACCTAGCACAAAGTTAATAGTTCTGGTTGTTGAAGGTCAATCGCCTCAAGTCTCAGGACATTGCTGCTGGATTTCCTCAGGTTAGTGTCCTCGGCCCATCCATCTTCAGCTGCTTCATCAATGACCTTCCCACTACCATAAGATCAGACCCAAATCAGATCAGTGGGAAATACCTTAAGGAATGTGCTCATCAGTTAGCAGTTTGTTTCTCTCTGGTCTTTCATTTCAGATTTAGCTCCAATCCAAACACCATCCTGACTTGGAACTATATCTTTGCTCCTTCATTGTGGAATAGCAATGCCCACATCCCTGAAAAGATAAAATAAAAGCCGCACTCTTATCTCTGGGTCAGATGTTGTGGTTCTAAGCCCCACTGCCAGAACTTCAGCACACAATCGAGGTTGACATTCCAGTGAGGAGGGCGGCAAATGAAGCATAAAGGGAAGACGGTGGGAAAAGTGATGGAGATAGTGGGCGGAATTCTTCCCAAAAATGGGCAAGTATCAGGTTTAGTCAGAAAACTGGCGTGTTTCTCCACAAAGGAACTGGAAAGTTCCCAGATGGGATCTTCCCACACTTTGGCATTTTTTTTGAAGGGGGACTTCGAACTCAAAGTGAAATTAAAGTCCCCCCCCCCACAGGGACATTGGGATCCCCCCCTCCCCCCCATCAATGATCACTGCCATCAACCCCCTACCCCCTCTACAAGGATCGCTTGCATCAATCCCCTCCCCTCCCAAGAATTGTAAGTATCGTTGCATCAGGGCCGTCCCAATGGGCCACCTTATAGGCCCCACCCCTGTCCCTTCAGGGCCCACCCTTTGGCACTACCAGGTTGGCGCTAGCAGGGTGCCAGGGGGCAGTGCCAGGACACTCCTGTCATGTACCCCACTAGCCAGATGTTCCATTTGCCTCCGAGCCCCCAGCAGGCCCCAGGTGTGCATTCGAGCAATCTTTCACGGAAGCCACAGATTTCTGTCATAATGGAAAGTTTAAAAAAATCATTGGAAAAAAACTGAGTTGAGCCAGGCCCTGAAATGTGCAATCGAGGAAGCTCTTGAGAGTTAATGGGGATGAAATTCAATGTAAACAAACAATCTCTAAAGGTCCTATGAAGCAGGCAGAAGCTGGCTAAACCGCAGAGGCTGGTTAATCATAGAATATACAGCGCAGAAGGAGGCCATTCGGCCCATCAAGTCTGCACCGGCTCTTGGAAAGAGCACCCTACCCAAGGTCAACACCTCCACCCTATCCCCATTACCCAGTAACCCCACCCAAAACTAAGGGCAATTTTGGACACTAAGGGCAATTGATCATGGCCAATCCACCTGACCTGCACATCTTTGGGCTGTGGGAGAAAACCGGAGCACCCGGAGGAAACCCACAGACACACGGGGAGGATGTGCAGACTCCGCACAGACAGTGACCCAAGCCGGAATCAAACCCAGGACCCTGGAGCTGTGAAGCAATTGTGCTATCCACAATGCTACCGTGCTGCCCTTTGCTGTTAAGAACAATAGGGGATGAAATTGAATGTAAACAAGCAAGAACAAGGGGATAAAATCAGGCAAACTGCAGCATTGAAACCACAGAGCCCACTGAAACTTCAAGGGGAGTGAAATGCTTCTCCAAGAGCTGCAGAATGGCTCTGTCTTCTGAGAGGAGATTAGGACAGACAGGCTACAGCTGTGCACTGTTATGTGGTTTTAAACATGAAAGAAAGCAGGCTTCAAGGCTTCACAGACCCACTGCTAACCCCATCTCGGGGGAGACCCCTGACCTGACCCCCTCCAGCCCAACCTGAGCCTCCAACCCTCAGCTCCATTGAAGCCCACCCCCCACTGGTATCTGACTTGAGGCTGCTGTGCCTTTGTGCTCCCTGGAGGTAAGTGGGGAGGAGGGTCTCACCTCCTTCCTCCCTCTCAGAGTCCATCGCACCTGCTCCAGGTTTGTAAGGACCAGTACTAATTGGCAGGTGGCTGACATCCCGCTGGTGGGCAAGAAAATTGCTTGAAGCCAGAACATCTGACTTCAATCGCATTAATGCATTTGAAATTCATTCAAATCAGCTAATCACCCTTACTGGGCATGATCGTGTTCGCACCAGTGGAAAGGGCCCGAGAAGATTGTAAATTACTTTGCGTCTGGCAAGAATTCTGTTTCTGGCCTTTTGCCGAATTTTTCCAACGTAATGGAATTTGCATTGGGCACAATGCGGCCAGAAAATCGCTCCCAGTGAATGTGTTAAAACAGAGAAAATTGAAAGAACTGTAAGAAGGTCAGGATTAAGACACAGGCAAAGGATGGGCTACAATCCACATTTTATATATTACAACCCTGTTGTTGTTTCATCCAGACAGCCGATGTTTTGAGGTTACTATCTGTGGTGTTGGATTCTCTGGTGCACAGATGAGCCAACACAGTTGTATGTGGTACAACTCTATTTTATTTTAACTCTTATCTACAGTTCGTTCTGGATACTCTGCATGTGCTGTCTCCCTGAGTGTGTCGTGTAGCAGGTCTGTCCTGGTCCTCCTCTCCAGCTAATACTGACCACCAGGTGTCGTGTTTGTGCTTTTATATCTTTCTGTGATTGGTTGTGGTGTTGTGTGTCTATCATGATGTGTGTGTTTGAATATCATGACATCCCCCCTTTTTACAAAGATATGTGCCTACGTGGTTATAAATATAATCGTGTCGTGAGTGCATCTAAGAGTGTGTGTGTGTGTTGTGTACAGCGTGTGTATATGACGTAACTATTTACATGGGGCGATGTCGGGTGCGTCACACTAACAAGGTTGTACCATAACAAAACATGAATGCGAGAAAAAAAACAACTTGAACAGTGGTCCGGTCAGACGATATCTGGAACGATAAACAACAACAGGTTATAATACAGAAGTGTTTGACTTCTTGAACGTATGAACAGCGTTATAAGTCCAGTCTAATGGGTGACCGCCTCAAGAATAGGCTGGTCCTCAAGCCGGTTCAGCTGTGGAGATTTGGGTTCACACTGGTTCACCTTGGACTGTTGGAGGTGATGCTGTTGCCGAAGTCTCTACTTTTCCATTTGTTGTACTTCGTGTAGTGCTTGGTTTTTGATTCGTGCAAATATAACATTCAACATCTTTGTTAGTGTTGCCTTGGCTGTGGTTTGGTTCTGGTGGCGATGGAAGGGGCATGGTCCGTGGCATCTCCACAAAGACATCCTTGGGAACCAGTGGAGGATCCGGCGTGTGCGTACGGTTCAGTTGCGAGCGTGGAAGGCGGCGCAAAGCTCGCTGATTGCGCCTACGCACCAATCCATCCACCCTGCATGCCAGGAACAAGGTGGAGTCTTTTTTCTTTTTATGTTTGTGGTGGACGGCATCTTGTAGCCGATGGGTCGTTGCCATCGAAGAAGCACCATCACTAATATCATGCAAGGCGATGACTGTGCCAGATGTGGAAGTTGGCCGAGACCGTGCACTCTGGTTCCGGCCACCTGCTGTGCCGGAAGGGCGACTCCGCAGAGAAACGTCAAAGCATGTCGCCTTGGAGAGAGAATTGTTGCTCGCATCAACGTCTGGCGATGGCGCGAATTGGTGTGCCCGTCTTGGACCGGCAGTGCTGGTCGCCACTGCCGACCCAGTGGGACTGCCACGCGATCCATTCCCTGTCGCCGTGGCATCCGCCGTCACCCTGAGCGTGCCATCACCGAGGCCGCGACACCGCCCGTCCGGAGCAAGGTCTGGCGTGCGCGAATCAGAGTCGGCACTTGGCTGCTCCCCATCTGGAGTCCGGTCTGCCTTCCGTCGATGCTCCCCATCCGGAGTGCCAGCAGGTTCACTGGAGGCAGTCGAGATTCCCTGAAGCTGCACTTCTGGAGTCGGAACATGCAGGAATGCACCGACCAGTGGAGAGGCTCGAGCCATCGAGGGTGGAAGCGGTGCGCTGCCACCGCAGTCGTCAGTGGTCCCACCGTGATCGTCGAGTGCCTCGGTACGCACTAGGCGAGGTCTGTCACCTTGCACCTTTTGCATGGGAAGTGGGATGCTGTCGTCACTCGTCTCACATCCCGTGGATAGATCCTCATTAGCAGCTTGCTGTTCACTATGGTTGGGTAAATTGTCAGAGTTTTCATCTGGTGGTGCACACCATGTCGGTGGACTGTCATTGTCTTGCCGTTGTCCTTCATTTGGGCTTTTCTTCTTTGGAATTTTAAATCTTCCCCCAGACATTGCAGAACCTTGTTTATTACCCCCAAATTTTCCCATATGTATGGTCTTGAATATAGGATCCAATGTTTCTATCGACATTGTACTATTTTCCAAAGAACATTCCGTTTCACTTTTCTTCTCAGGTACCTCATATGTATCTTTGTCTAATGTACATGCCTTCATGGTCTCTGGGTCTGATTTTGCTGGGACTGGCATGGTCACAGTCTCTCTTTTACTGTTCTCAATTGCTCACATTATACTCCCCATACATAACTGCTTAATCACTGGGGTTAGTGTGGTACAATGGATAATCGGGTCGACCTTATCTGCATCTTCACCATTAGTAGAAAGCACACTTGGTTCACTTGAAACTGCTGCGGGTTTTAAATTCGTTATCTGGCTACTCGATGTCGGTGTCCTCAGGATTCTTGCTCCAATGTTCTGCTCATTTATTAGTGGAGTGTGTATAGGTTCAATGCAATTAATGTTCCCCTCAAGGTTTGACGAGTCATTACTGACTAACTGCTGGTCTCCGAAGTTGGGACTTTGCGGCGTTGTGTTGAAGGGAGACATTTGTCCCTGCTGTAGATATGATTCAGGTTGTGTTATTTCCATTACCTGAGGATCAATGTCTTGTACATTTTTTCGATCCGTACTAAAACACTGGCAATTCTCAGTCTGCTCCTTGCAAGTTAAACATTCAATTAATTTCTTTAGCAAATCCTCAGCATCCTTCTGTGACCGTGCAGCATTATTAATCTCTGTTCGGCTATAATGATCCTGAAGGTCAGCGCATAAACCTTTTTTCTTCGGGCTTGGAAGAGGCGATTCCTTTGGCTTGTCTTCAGTTGGGCTTGAACAGTCTTCAGCGCTGTGCCCTTCATTGTAGCATGAGAGACCGTCATGGTCATGCTGCTGTGTAGTGGAGCATGGTAGGCTGTTATAGCCTTCTTGCTGTTCACGTGAGCATGGCAGACTTGCATCGTCTGCCGCTGGTTGGTCAGGAGAGGTTGCTAGACCCTCATGGTCTTGTTCCTGCAAGGACCGCACATTGGAGTCTTGCGTTGCTTCTATCATGGAGGCTGTCCACGAGCTCTCTGTGGAGACTTGTGACACTGGAGTCACTTCTTGTTCGTGCAAGGACTGCGCTCTGGAGTCTTGCGTTGCTTCTATCATGGAGGCTGTCCACGAGCTCTCTGTGGAGGCTTGTGACACTGGAGTCACTTCTTGTTCGTGCAAGGACTGTGCTCTGGAGCCTTGCGTTTCTGCAATTGTGGAGTCTGTCCACGAGCTCTGTGTGGAGGCTTGTGACTCTGGAGTCACTTTTTGTTTGTGCAAGGACTGCGCTCTGGAGTCTTGCGTTTCTGCAATTGTGGAGTCTGTCCACGAGCTTGCTGTGGAGGCTTGTGACTCTGGAGTCACTTCTGGTTCATGCGAGGACTGCGCTCTGGAGTCTTGCATGTCTTCTTTCATAGAGTCAGGAACGTTGAGCGGGACGTGGACCACGCTCTGTGTGGCAGCAGGGCGCTCTCCGTGTGCTTGCACCACTCCCTGTCTGTTAATGTCAGGCTGCAGCATCATCCGGTACTGATAAGTTGGGAAGTCATAACTGCTGGGTTGAAGATCCTCAAATCCGAAAAATGAGTCCGCATCTGCGTCGGATTCAATGTGGGGGCCGCCAATGTGCAACACGAAAGGTTCGTCTGAGTCATAGTCGTATAGGACCACGGAGCTATCATTGGGCTCGCGAGGTCCGGAAACACTGTAAAGATCGTCATCGAAGTATTCGAGGTCGGAATCATCGGCTTGTGCGTAGGTAACTGCTTGTCGGAGGGTTCTTCGGAGGTCAAATTCATCTCCTGGGTCAATTTGTGGCAATGTGCTGTCATTCCAGGTGAGGGAAGGTTGTTTTACAGCTTTAACAGATTTTTGTTTTTTTGATTTGGGACGTTTCCCTTTTAAATTGGATTTGGGACGTTTCCCCTTTAAATTGGTGCGGTCTGGGGCCTCTGACATCCTGACGCTCGGTATGTAGCACGTAGGAAGCGACTGCGCATGCTCAGATCGCTGTTCCTTTACCGATGGCCGTTTTCTTGACTGCGCATGCGCAGCATCTCGCGAATGCGCAAACGAAACTTCCGGTTCTGCGCACTGCTCGCGCAACTGTGCTAGCGTGATACCTTTAGCAAGATGGCCGCCGACCTCGACCCAGCCCTCTCTCAGGCCCGGGATTTCGGCCTCTGGGAATTCGGGCTCCGGGATCCCGGCCACGAGGTGAGTACTGCCGCTTTTCTTACCTTTACTTGCCGATTGGATTGCGTTTTCCTCACAGTACTTGGAGAATTTGTCCAGGACTGCCTGGTAATCGTACCTTTGCTGCCTCCTGAAGAACCTGAACCTTGTGAATATTTCTCTTGCCCTTGCACCGGCGATGGTGAGGAGAAATTCAATTTTTTCGCGATCATCCAGGTCTTGGAGTTCAGCTGCCACCAGGAACAATTTGAACACTTGCCGGAATCGCCGCCAGTTTTCGCGGAGATCGCCGTGGCACTGGAGCGGCTGCGGAACCGGGAGCTCTATCATTTTGCCTGGGCACTGCTGGTTGTCTGTGTACACTGAGGTATGCCGGCAGGTATCGATCCACTCCTGTACCATGTGGTGTTGGGTTCTCTGGTGCACAGATGAGCCAACACAGTTGCATGTGGTACAACTCTATTTTATTTTAACTCTTATCTACAGTTCGTTCTGGATACTCTGCACGTGCTGTCTCCCTGAGTGTGTCGTGTAGCAGGTCTGTCCTGGTCCTCCTCTCCAGCTAATACTGACCACCAGGTGTCGTGTTTGTGCTTTTATATCTTTCTGTGATTGGTTGTGGTGTTGTGTGTTCTGATTTGTCTGTTGGTGTGTCTATCATGATGTGTGTGTTTGAATATCATGACACTATCTGCTTATCCATATTTGTAGTGAAAATAAGTAATATTCTTGGCTCCTTTCTGATGCTAATGCTGTAGGGATAGAATGCTGCTGTGTACAGGAATTCTCACCAGTAGCCTCTTTTGCATCAGCAGCTTTAGGTAGTAGTTAGGGACTGCAATTGATCTCTCCAGTACAGAGGGGAATGTACTGTAAGCAAAGAACATAATGGATACCAATGTGGAGGGAGGGCATGCAAATTACTAGATTCCATGAAAGGAATGCGAAAGAGTCTAGAAGAGGTGAATAGGGAGGACATAATGTGACTCCGTTCTGTAAAGACATGCCTGGGAAATGTAGAATTAATGAAATGAATGGAGTTTTAAGGTTGAGATGAGAGGAGCAAGAGTGGTAGGATGGGGGTGGTGGTGCAAGGAAGGATAGAGGGGTTGAGTAGGTCGTTCAAAGGGAGAGAGGTACTTATTGGGAAGGTGTTGGCTGCAGAACGGTGTCTCTTAAAGAAGCTTCCACATTCTTCAGTAGGTTAACTGTAAGTCTTTATTAACCTCAAGGACAATTTTACACTGTGCAGTAAAGGGTCAGGCTGCGAACGGTTTCCATCTCTGCTCAACACCTCAATGATCCCTAGGTCTAAGCCATATGCCATTTTACATCACTGTGAGCAGTATTGTACTCAATCCCACATTAACTCTATATGTGCCAGGCCATTATATTACAGTACTGATATGATCGAGGTGGTGGAAGAAAGGGTAAGAGATGGTGAGAAGATGAAGGGATAGGGAACACCATGGGAACAAACTGATGAGCAGAAGCAGGAGTAATTGACAGTATGATGTGAAAGGGTGTATGATGTTTAAAAAAGGAGGTCGGGAGAAAGCGGGTAATTATAGGCCGGTAAGCTTAACTTCGGTTGTAGGGAAAGTGCTGGAATCTATCATTAAGGAGGAAATAGCGGGGCACCTGGAGGGAAATTGTCCCATTGGGCAGATGCAGCATGGGTTCACAAAGGGTAAGTCGTGTCTGACTAATTTGGTAGAATTTTTTGAGGACTTTACCAGTGCAGTAGATAACGGGGAGCCAATGGCTGTGGTATATCTGGATTTCCAGAAAGCTTTTGACAAGGTGCCAAACAAAAGTTTGCTGCATAAGCTAAAGATGCATGGCATTGAGGGTAAAGTGGTAGCATGGGTAGAGGATTGGTTAACTAACAGAAAGCAGAGAGTGGGGATAAATGGGTGTTTCTCTGGTTGGCAACCTGTAACTAGTGGGGTCCCTCAAGGATCAGTGTTGGGCCCGCAGTTGTTCACAATTTACATAGACGATTTGGAGTTGGGGACCAAGTGCAATGTGTCAAAGTTTGCAGACGACACTAAGATGAGTGGTAAAGCAAAAAGTGCAGAGGATACCGGAAGTCTGCAGAAGGATTTGGATAGGTTAGGTGAATGGGCTAGGGTCTGGCAGGTGGAATTCAATGTTGCCAAGTGTGAGGCTATCCATTTTGGGAGGAATAACAGCAGAATGGATTATTATTTAAACGGTAAGATGTTAAAACATGCTGCTGTGCAGAGGGACCTGGGTGTGCTGGTGCATGAGTCGCAAAAAGTTGGTGTGCAGGTGCAACAGGTGATTAAGAAGGCTAATCGAGTTTTGTCTTTCATTGCTAGAGGGATGGAGTTCAAGACTAGTGAGGTTATGCTGCAATTGTATAGGGTGTTGGTGAGGCCGCATCTGGAGTATTGTGTTCAGTTTTGGTCTCCTTACCTGAGAAAGGACATATTGGCACTGGAGGGAGTGCAGAGGGGATTCACTAGGTTGATCCCAGAGTTGAGGGGATTAGATTATGATGAGAGGTTGAGTAGACTGGGACTGTACTCATTGGAGTTTAGAAGGATGCGGGGGGATCTTATTGAGACATATAAAATTATGAAGGGAATAGATAGGATAGATGCGGGCAGGTTGTTTCCACTGGTCGGGGAAAGCAGAACTAGGGGGCAGAGCCTCAAAATAAGGGGAGGTAGATTTAGGACGGAGTGTAGGAGGAACTTCTTCACCCAAAGGGTTGTGAATCTCTGGAATTCCTTGCCCAGTGAAGCAGTTGAGGCTCCTTCTTTAAACGTTTTTAAGAAAAAGATAGATGCCTTTCTAAAGGATAAAGGGATTCGGGGATATGGTTTTACGGGCCGGAGAGTGGAGCTGAGTCCACAAAGATCAGCCATGATCACATTAAATGGCGGAGCAGGTTCGAGGGGCCAGATGGCCTACTCCTGTTCCTAGTTCTTATGTTCTTATGTAAAGGAGTTGCAGGAGGCTGCATTTTCCTCACAACCTATTATCCATGTTGTTTCGCTCCTCTCTACTTCATCCTTCACCATGTCATACAGTAGACGTGGCAGAGAGAGTTTGATAAGATAAATTAAAAGGAAGAAACTGAGATACATATGAAATAAGATAATTTGTCAGGCGAGAATGGAATATTGGGTACCCATTTTACATTCCACCTAACGATATTATAACCAAACAGGTTGTTAAATAGGCATCCAACCCTTATCTGCCCCATTCCTGCTGAGTGAGTTGGGTTAAAATCAGGACTATTATTCCCGGAAATAACACATGCAGCAACAGTAGATAGCAACCTGATGACAAATACTGGACATAATTTTAAGGTCCATACTCAAAGACTCCCACAATGGCAGGACTCAACCGGCTAAAAGGAATGAAGATATATTTGATATCTTTGCTTCAGGAATTTCAGAACTACTCCCCTCCATGCCATTCGAGGGGTCCTTGGGCCTGCCGCATGCCAGAATTCCCATGATTTTCGGCTAATCCCCACCCCTGACATTCCCTGCACTTTGATGAAAGGACGCCCCAGTCTGTTCTCCCCCACCATTATGCCAGAGAAATCCCTCCACCCAGACGGGGGCTGTATTCTCATGTCCCAGTCTGCAGCCTATTGCTGCCAGGTCTCCACTACCAACTGCACAGGTAGTTAATCTGGTTGGAAGGCAAGCAGGCTCTGCAAATAAGTTTTCAAATGAGTCCTTACCATCAAGATCAGCAGGAATTCTCCGTCCCTAACCTTGTCAGGTTCATTGCACATGTGCCAGTTTCTGTGCACCCATCCTACTCTCCTGTAAAGATCAGGACACTTGATGTTAACACTATCAGAAATGGGAAATTGTTTAATTCCCCAACATCCACCTCATTGGAAAATACAGACATATCGATTAAAATCTCTATTATGCACAACAGCAACAACTTAATAGAGTGCTTTTAACTTAGTGATACAACCAAAGGAACTTCACAGGAGCTTTCTAAAACAGAATATGACACTGAGTCACATAAGGAGATATTGGGTTGGAGGACCAAAAGCTTGGTCAAAGAGGTAGATTTTAAGGAGTATTGAGAAGAAGGGAAGTTTGGCAGAGAGTTGTAGGGAGGGTACTTCAGAGCTTTAGGGCTGAGGCAACTGAACGCATGGTCGCCTCTGGTAGAGCAATTAAAACTGGAGATGCACATGAAGCCTGGATCAGATACGGGCAATTATCTTGGATAGTTATGGGCTGGAGGAGATTGCAAGGTATGGTCGAGGCCATGGAAGGATTTGAAAACAAGAATGAGTATTTTTGAATCAGGACTTTGTTTGACCAGGAGCAAACACAGGGGTGATAGGGAAACAAGCCTTATTGCCAGTTAAGACACAAGCAGCAGATCTTTGGGTGACCTCAATTTTACCAAGGGTAGAAAGTATATGGGAGACCAGGAATGCAGTGGAATCTAGAGGTAACAAAAGCATGAAACAATATAAATAAAATGAGGATCTTTTGCAGCTCCCACCATAATTCTGATCTATCTATGACCCAGTGAGGGCGGCATGTGGCGCAGTGGATAGCACTGGGTCTGCGGCACTGAGGACCCGGCTTCGAATCCCGGCCCTGGGTCACTGTCCGTGTGGAGTTTGCACATTCTCCCAGTGTCTGCGTGGGTTTCACCCCCACAACCCAAAAGATGTGCAGGTTAGGTGGATTGGCCACGCTAAATTGCCCCTTAATTGGAAAACAAAATAATTGGGTACTCTAAAATGTAAAAAAAAACTATGAACCAGTGAATTAGCAAGACATAAATGAAAAACAAATAAGTTCGTCTTATTCCGGTTAATTTTAGGACATGGGGAGTAAAGAGGCTGACAGCAAATCAAAATTATTCAGTCCAGTCTTACCACCTAGATGTGATGTGCGCATAGCCCTGAGAGAATGTGATCAAAATATCTTATTTTGGCTTGTGCAATGATCCAACTTGTACCAAGGATTGTCACCGCTGTGCTGTGGTATAGCCCTGCATGAGTCATCGACTTCAAGAGAAAAGGAAAAAGAAAGAACTTGCATTTATTTTGTGCCCTTCCTGACCTCAGGATGTTACAGCATTTTGCAGCCTACTCTGTACTTTTGTTAAGTGTAGTCACTGTTATGGGGCAGGGAAATGCAACAGCGAATTTGCATACGGCAAGTACCCAAAAACAGTATTTAAAGAAATTATCAAATTGTCCCTTCCTTTAAGTGTTAGCCGAAGGACAAACAATGACCAGCTCACCTGGGAGAGCTCCCCTGCTCTTCTTCTCTGCATTGGGATCATTTAAAAAAAAAAATGTAGAGTGCCCAATTCATTTTTTCCAATTAAGGGGGAATTCAGCGTGGCCAATCCACCTACCCTGCACATCTTTTTGGGTCTTGGGGTTGAAACACATGCAAAAACAGGAAGAATGTGCAAACTCCACATGGACAGTGACCCAGAGCTGGGATCGAACCTGGGACCTCGACGCCGTGAGGCAGCAATGCTAACCACTGCATTGGGATAATTTACATTCACCTGAGACGGCGCAGACAGAATCTTGGTTGTAAGATCTCATGCCACCTCTGACAGTACAGCTCCCCCTCAATAAAGCAAGGTAGTTCAGCTTGAACTTTATGCTCAAGTCGCTGGACAATAACAATTTCCTGAGAAAATGGTGGTGGAGGCAGTGGAGAAAGGGAATGAGTCAGGTTGGATAAATGCACAGCGTCCTTAAATGCAAGAACATACTTGTTTCTGCTACAGTTGCGTAGGCGGGTGGGTGGCTGTGCGCAGAAATCTGAACACAGCTTTCAGTAAGTAGGGCTCTGGAAGATTTTGCTCTACGAGACTTTTGTTATGAAGTCCACGTGGGTTATTAGTATCCCCCACCTTCACCCACTGTTCGTGAAATCAAAAAGAGAAATCATCTTCAGACATGGCAAATTCATTCTTGCTTCGTCTTTAGAATTTGAGTGGTAAATGCCACGCTTCCTTCCACAAGCACACAATACCCCACCCCCACCATGCCATGTTAATTGGCCTTTTTGCCTGTGACACTCATTTTCCTTTCAAATGATTCAATGATTCAACACGAAGCAAGTGGAAGTTGAGAGTTGAATGCTGTTACGCAATTTTGGCATTTAACTAATTACCAACCATACTGTGGTCTTTGCATTCGGTCATAATGTGTACATTGCTTTATTTTAGTTAAATCTCAGTGACTCACTCACTAAAAGGGAAATATTACAGCACTGTGGCAATCCCAAACGATGGCTACAAGTCCCACTCCAACAGCTGGGAAATTTCAATTTGGCTTTTTAAATACATCATGAAGTTAATAAAAACCAACACAGCAATTGCAACCATGAAGCCAATGTAGTGTTGGGAAAAAAAACACAGCTGGTTCACTAATACCATTGAGGAAAAGGAATCCGCTGCCCTTATCTGATTTGACCTATATGCGACTCCCGAATCATGGCAATGTGGTTGACTCTTCATGGCTCTCTGAAATAGTATAGCAAGCTACACAGAATATCATTGCACTGTTCCTTATGACAGTGTTCCAGGTCTAACCATCTTTTGCTGCTTCATCAATGACCTTCCCTCCATCATAAAGTGAGGCTGTTCATCGATAATTCCAGTGTTTAATACTATTCACAACTCCTCAGATACTGAAGCAGCACATGCCTGTGTTCAGCAAGACCTGGATAACAGTCAGGCTCGGGCTAATAGGTGGCAAATAACATTCATGACAAATACCAGGCAATGACCATCTCCAACATGAGAGATTCTCTCCTTGACATGTAATGGCATATAATCCTCCAGCATCAATATCCTGAGGGTTACCATCGGCAGAAATGGAACTGGATGAACCACATATACATAGTTGCTAAAAATGTAGGTCAGAGGCTGAGAATTCTGTGGCAAGTAACTTATGCCTTGACTCTCCAAATCTTATCCAAGCCACAAGAGATTGAATATTTTTACTTATTTTTTTTTATCGCTGATTGTCACAAGTAGGCTTCTAATTAAGTTACTGTGAAAAGCCCCTAGTCGCCACATTCCGGCGCCTATTCGGGGAGGCTGGTAAGGGAATTGAACCCGCGCTGCTGGCCTTAGTCTGCTTTACAAGTCAGCTATTTAGCCCACTGTGCTAAACCAGCCCCTATCGAGATGAGTGCAGCTCCAGCGACACAATAAACTCAGAATCATCTAGGACAACGCAGTTTGCTTGACCAACACCCCATCCACCATCTTAAACGGTCATTCTCTGCCCAATGGTGCCCAGTGGTGCCCAGTGGTGCCCAGTGGCAGAACTGCGCACCATTGTACCGGGCAGCACGGTAGCACAAGTGGTTAGCACTGTGGCTTCACAGCTCCAGGGTCCCAGGTTAGATTCCTTGCTGGGTCACTGTCTGTGTGGAGTCTGCACGTTCTCCCCGTGTCTGCGTGGGTTTCCTCCGGGTGCTCCGGTTTCCTCCCACAGTCCAAAGACATGCAGGCTAGGTGGATTGGCCATGATAAATTCCCCTTAGTGACCAAAAGGTTAGGAGGGGGAATTGGGTTATGGGGATAGGGTGGAGGTGAGGGCTTAAGTGGGTCGGTGCAGACTTGATGGGCTGAATGGCCTCCTTCTGCACTGTATGCTCTGTATGTTCTATGCTCTATTTACAAGATACACTGCAGCAATTTGTCAAGACTCCTTCAACAGCACTTTCAAAACCTGTGACTTTTAACAACAAGGAAGTCAAGGGTTGCATTCCAGGGGTAAAGTGAAAGTGACTACCATTGACATAAAGGCATTATTTGACCGATATGGCATCAAGGAGCCCGTGCAAAACTGGAGCCAATGGGAATCAAGTGGAAAACTTTTCGCTGGTTGGTGTCATATCTAGGACAAAGGAAGATGGTCATGGTGGTTGGAAGTCAATCATCTCAGTTCTAGGACATCACTGCAGGAGTTCCTCAGGGTAGTGTCCTCGGCCCAACCACCTTCAGCTGTTTCATCAATGAATTCCTTTTATCACAAGATCATATGTGGGGTTGATCGCTGATGACTGCACAATGTTCAACACCTTTCGCGACTCCTCAGTTAATGAAGCTGTCCATGTCCAAATGCAGCATAACCTGGGCAGTGTCCAGGCTTGAGCTGATAACTGACAAGTGGAAAGTGCAATATAAGTGCCAGGCAATGACCATCTCCAACAAGAGAGAATCAAACTATCACCCCTTGAAATTCAATGGCATTACTATTGCCGAATCCCCCCTATCAACATCCTAGCGGTTACAATTGACCAGAAACTGAAATTGACGGACCATATTAATACTGTGGCTATAAGAGCAGGTCAGCGGCTAAGAATTCTGCGGTAAGTAACTCATCTCCTGACTCCCCAAAACCTGTCCACCATCTACAAGGCACAAGTCAGGAGTGTAATGGAATACTTTCCACTTGCCTGATTGGCACTGCAGCCACAAACATTCACTCCCTCCACCACTAATGCACAGTACCAGCAGTGTGTACCATCTACAAGATACACTTTAGGAACTTACCAAGGCTCCTTGGGCAGCACCTTGCAATCCCATGACCATTACCACTGAAGGACGTGGGCAGCAGACACATGGGAACACCACTACCTGCAAGCTCCCCTCCAAGACGTACATCATCCTGACTTGGGACAATACCTCCGTTGCTTCACTGTCGCTGGTAAAAATACTGGAACACCCTTCATAACATACATAGAAAATAGAAGCAGGAGGAGGCCATTCAGCCCTTCAAGCCTGCTTTTGCCATTCATGGCTGATCATCAAGTTTAGTATCCTGAGCCAGCCTTCCCCCCTTATTCCTCGATCCCTTTGGCCCCAAGAGCTGTATCTAGCTCCTTCATGAAATTACACAATGTTTTGGCTTCAACTACCTTTTGTAGTAGTGAATTCCACAGATTTACCACTCTCTGGGTGAAGACGTTTCTCCTCACCTCAGTCCTAAAAGGTTTACCCTTTATCCTCAAACTATGACCCCTACATCTGGACTCTCACTACTGCGGCAATATGCCTGTAAGCAATATCATAGATGGCTGGTGGTGCAACCTCCAACCAGCAAGTGGCGGTATATCACACCATGCAGTCTCAAGACAGTGGTCATATGACAAGACTCTCCAATATAAGTGGGGCCACATCCGGCCGTCAGGAGATGGTTGTAAGACATACAGATGAACAGTCGTGCTAGGTATAATTTCAGAGGAGTACAAAGAAACTCCATGATAACTTGCTCTGTAACAGATCGTTATCTTCCCCCGTATGATTCAATAAAGAGCCTAGTTTGGACAAGACAAGTCATTTGGTAGATTCCTTGCGAGACATCAAACACCAAACAGAACATCAGTCCGA
This sequence comes from Scyliorhinus torazame, assembly GCF_047496885.1. Lineage (NCBI taxonomy): Eukaryota > Metazoa > Chordata > Chondrichthyes > Carcharhiniformes > Scyliorhinidae > Scyliorhinus > Scyliorhinus torazame. Next base: position 257,105,749 of record NC_092710.1, read on the forward strand.
AATGGTTTACCCTTTATCCTCAAACTATGACCCCTAGTTCTGGACTCTCACTACCTGTCTCCAACTACAGTGCTACTTTGGGCAACAATCAGTTCTCCTGCCACTGGTAGTGGTGCAGAGGCCAGTGTTGTGTTATGCTACTTCATGTAGCATAAGCTGCTTCCTTGATGTATGCTCTGACAAAGGAAGGTTCAGACTTGGAGATAGGTTTAACACGTTTATTAAACTATTAACAATTCTCCTACTTGAGTTCGACTCTCCTGCTAATCTTGCTCTAGTAACTCAGTCTAACTAACCAGTCTGCTCTAAGCTATGCGGTGGGTGTGATGCTTCTGATCTGCCCCTGTACTTCTCTCTGAGTGTCGCCTTTGGAAAGAGAAAGAGCATGTGTGCCCTGTCCTTTTATATGGGTTGCCCCCTTGTGGTAGTGTCACCTCTGGGTGTCTCGACTGCCCATTGGTCGTGTCCTATTCTCTGTGTTCATGAGCTGTATGTCTGCATGTCATAATGTCTCTGGTGCTCCCTCTAGTGTTAACTTAGTCTTAGTGTATTTACATTAACCCCTTGTGTATTTACAGTGATGCATATCACTTGGTCTTTTGGGCCTGGTTGCAAAGACTTCACCTACATTGGCAACAGATCTTTAGAATGGGTACAGATGGATTGTATGAGCTCCTCGGAAATAGCCAGAAGTCTTCCAAGATGGGTTAGACCAAAATTTACGTGGACCCAGAGGCTCAATCCAAGTATTTCAGGGCCTGCTCTGTTCCATGCGCACCAATTTTGAAGGTGTACGATGAGTTGAGCCAGCTGGGGGTTATTCGCCAGTTCAGTTAGTTGAATGGGCAGCATCAGTGGTCCCGGTGCAGAAGCCAGATAAGAGCGCCGCTTCTGTGGTAATAATATTATGATGATCAACATGACTTCCATTGTACTGGTAAACAAAGCCACGTGTGGAGGACCTATATGCGAAGTTGGCTGGGGTCATTCTTTCTTCAAGTTGGCCATGAGCCGTGCAAACCTCCAGCTGGAGTTGGACGTGGCATTCAGGAAATATATAGCCATAGGGGACTGTATGAATACACCAATTACATAACGAAAGAGAGAAGGAGGCTCCACAAATATCCACAGCCTCAATGATGGTAGAGCACAGCAAATGTGTTCAAAAATCAAGACAGAGACATTTGCAGCCACCTTCAGCTGGAAGTTCCAATTGGTTGATCTATCTTAGCTTCCTGCTGAACTCTTCATCACAGAAACTAATCTTAAGCTAACTTGATTCACTCCACATGTTATCAAGAAATGGCTCAGTGCATTATATACAGCAGGCTGGATTCTCCATTTGGGAGACTATGGGTGGGATGTACCGTTTCCTGGCGCAGATTTTGTAATGGGCGATTGGGCGGAGAATGCCTTCTGATGCCGAATCAGAAGCGCCACCTGTTTGACACAAGTTTTGTATTCTCTGCCCCCTCCGAAATGGCATCATCGCGTTGTGCGCTGCGCATCGTTGGGACGGCGTTATCACATCACCTGAAGGCCCTCCCCTGATGCTCCGCCCTGATGGGCCAAGTTCCCTGTGGTCTCAGTGGTCTGGAACCCGGTGTGGCAGCTGTGGAATGTATCCAATGCCGCCACAATCGGGCGGGAGCCGTGCTGTTGGCCGGGGGGGCTTCCGCGAGGGCTGGGGGAGCTGCTGGGGGATGGCCAGGGTGGCACTATCTGGCAGGTCGGGTCCGCACACGGCCAGTGCCATATTTTGCGGTGCGACCGCTGCAGGTTGTCACCTTGCGCAAGTGCGGCCACAGACCCGGCCATTCTCCAGCCGTTTCTATCATGGGAGCTGGGAGATTTAATTGGTGCGGCTGCTAGCCCCTCACCGGTCGCAGGATCAGTGAGATGTCGGCGTGATTTTTTTGACGTAACATACCACAGTTCCTCCGCACTTAGTCTCAAAAACGGTGAATCCAGCCAGCCCTGTGTTCTCCTGTCGGAGCTAATTTGCAACTGGTTTACGATCCCCCTGGGAGCGCAAACCTGTAAACAAATCAGTGTTCTATGTTATGCAAATTTATGCCAGAGGATCCCACTATCGGGCCGCCATCTTGAGTAGAGAAGGTAGGGTGCTCTTTCACAGGGTTGGCGCAGACTCAATGGGCCAAATGGCCTCCTTCTGCACTGTAGGGATTCTATGATTCTATGTTCTTGACAGTGCTATCAGGAGGCCATCACTCACAAATAGCTTGTTCTCCAGTGCTCAGTTTGGGTTCTGCTTGGATAAACTCAGCTGCAGTCATCATTATTCTTGGTCCAAAAATGGACGAAGGAACAGAATTCCTGGGGATAAGTGAGACTGATTGCCCTTGATATCTGGCCAAGTGTGGCAACAAAAAGCCCAAGTAAAACTGAAGGCAATTAGAATCAGGGGAAAAACTCTTCTCTGGTTGGAGTCAAACTCACTGTGGTTCCCAATGTGGTGGAGAATCAAGCGTGGGCAAAAAGCGGGATCAGCGAGAGATCCCTGCCCATGCATAAATTTGCATGGCAAGGGGAGGGAATCTGCTCCTAGCGCCAGTGCAGACCCGGAGCCATTCTACTCTGGCGGGAGAACTTGGGGGCTGGATTCTCTGATACTGCGGCTATGTCCACAGGATCTGTCTGGTCTTACGACCAAAATGTAAGTGTCGCCGATGCTTCGCCTGGTGGGGGGCTAGCAACTGCGCCACTTCAAGCCCCCGGCTTCACCTGCCGAAACGGACGCAGAATGGCCTGTGGTGGCCGCATGTGGACCTGGCCTGCCATAAACTGCCCCCCTGTAAATCCCCTCACCACCCCGCACCACCCCCCACCAGTGCCCCCAGCCCCCGCCTAAGCCCCCCACCCGCCAGCGGAGCGGCTCCCCCCCCCCCCGACTGTGGCGGCGCTGGACACAGTACGCAGCCACCAAGCAAGGTCTCTGAAAGTGAGAGGACACGTGCCCCATGCTGATGGGGATTCAGGGGTGGAGCATCGGGAGAGGGCCTCAGGTGACGTATTCGAGGGCCTCAAGTCTGGCGTTTTTGAGAGGGTAGAGCATCGGGAAAGGAGCACCGCCCCCGATTCCAGCGTAAAAATGGATTCCCCAGCCGAGCGGCGAAAGTGATTTTTCTTTGTCATTTTAGAAATAGTTACATAGATAGTTACAGAGTCAATCGCACAGAAACAGTTCAGTCGGGCCACCTGGTCTGTGCTGCTGTACCAAGCCGCCCTCTAACCCGACCATTCAAACCATCTATTCCTTTCTCCCACATGGGCTTTACCTAGCTTTCCATTAAATGTATCAATGAAATTCGCCTCAACAACTCCTTTAAGGTAGCAGATGTGTGGTTTTAAATGCTGCATATTTTCAGAAGGTTTAGCCAACGTCCAGGGATTTGTTGATTTCAGTATATCTAGTGACTATCCAATAAAATGAAAATATGTCCTTTCACATGAGTGTGTGTGAATGGAGTAATTGAAGAGATTGAGATCCCCACCATTGATGACCAGCTTGGTCACAGCTTTCTGGCTCCCCACCCTCGTTGGGTTTGGGGAAATATCTCAAAAATATGCTGGGGAATCCATCTGGGAAGTTCCCAAGTAAGGGTTTACCCGATAATTGTCTAGAATCACGAACTTCCCCTGGACAATTGTGCTGGCTGGGAACCATCCGACAAATCAATTACATTGCCAACTTCGGATGGTTCTGTCAGTTTTACCCTCATAGTTACTCTAAAAAAGGTTGGAATGAAAATTAGCACGTTTAACTTCAGAGCAACTATTTTAAACACCCAGACCGAACCCTGCACGGTACACCCCCCTGCACTCCTCCCAGGGTAACCCCAAAGTCCCCACAAACTAAGCACCCCACGCCCCACCTGCATGGGATTCCCCACCCCATCCTTCCCCGCAATCTGACCGGGCTCAATCCCACACCGGCCCGACCACCCCTCTGACCTGACTCCATGCCCCCATCCTTACCCCCACTCTGATGATGCCTGAGCCCAATGTCTGCCCCCCCCTCTCCCCTCCCCAGTCCAAAGCTGTGCAGGTTAGGTGCATTGGCCATGCTAAATTGCCCTTAGTGTCCAAAAGGTTAGGTGGGATTAGTTGGTTACGGGCATAGGGTGGAGGTGTGGGCTTAAGTAGGGTGCTTTTTCCAAGGGCCGGTGAAGACTCGATGGGCCGAATGGCCTCCTTCTGCACTGTAAATTTTATGATTCTATGATTCAGTGTCCGAATCCATCCCTGATGTTCAGAACAGGTCTGGATCCCTCCTCCATGTCTGAATCTCCCCCGCCCCCACAACCGATGTCTGAACCCACACCTCCCAATCACTTGGAAACTTATCTTCCCCCTTTCAATAGGCCCTTTAAACTCATCTGCTTTACAGCAATTAGTGCTGTGAAAAGGGGCGTGTCGTCCTTCGCTCTGCTCCTTTTGCACTTCACTGCTGGAGCGGTGGATGTGCTTCGCTTCTTCGGACTAAGTCAGGAGGTTCAGGCGAGAGAGGCACTTTACATGCAGGTAAATCGATTTGGAATGGCTGATTGCCACTCTGAGGAAGGTACGGTTTGCTGCTTCAGTAACAACCACGTGATGGAGATACATTTTACAACCTCTATTGGAATATTTCACTGCATGGATGATCGAAGGTTATTTCTTTTTCTTGCCTGTTTTAAAGGTAGGGTCATTTGGCCCTTTCATTAAAAACTCTGCCGTCCAACAATATAACCCCTGTAATTCATTTATGCCTCAAGCATTTCACTAAATGTGTTTTTTTGTTAAATTATATCGCAGGATGTGATAGCCACTAGTGAGACCAGCATTTGTTGGCCATCCCTATTTGCCCTCAAGAAGTTGGTGGTGAGCTGCCTTTTTGATAGGCTGCAGTCCATGTGGTGGGAGGGGGGAAAGTTATCTTCATAATCTCTAATTTTCTTTGATAAACTTGTATTGCTGTAGTATGCACTCTACGTTAAGGCTGGGACAGGTTCAGAAAGATAGCATGCATATCCCATTTCCTAATCTACTGCTCGTTGGGCAAAGATGTTTCTCCGAAATTCCCTATTGGATTTATTAGTGACCATCTTATATTGATGACCTCTACTTTTGAATTCCCCACGTGTGAAAATATTTTCTCGATCTCTATCCTATCGAAAGCAAGACTGGTTGTGGAATTCTCTGTCATCGTGGACTACGCGAGGTGGTGCGGCCGGGACTGGTCGAGTGTGACGGAGGCGAGTGTCGGAAGGCGGTCAGTAGGCCAGTTGGAGGTAGCGGCGGCGAGTGTACAGTCGGGTGAGCAGGGCTCCCGGGAGGCTGCAAAGTGGTCCCAAGATGGCGGCCCCCATGAGTCGCAATTGGCGGGTGATATGCAAGATGGTGTCCAAGATGGCAGCCCCCATGGGTCGCACGTGGCGGGTGAGGTGCAAGATGGCATCCAGGATAGTGGCCCCTGTGGGTCACATGTGTCGGCCGAAATTAAAGATGGCGGTGCACACAGGCCGCACATGGCGGGCCCCAACAGGCAGCAGGCAGCGCTGCTGGGCCCAGAAGATTTAGGGGGGGGTCAGGCCTGAAAGGCTTTTGCGAAGTGGCCCTTCTTCCCACAGCTGTTACAAGTTGCGTTCCATATCCGGCAGCGTTGTCGGGGGTGATTACTCTGGCCGCAGAAGTAGCACTTTGGGCCTCCGGCGTTGGTGGTCGCTGCGTGCCGCAGGCTTGCGTCGCACCCGGGTCGGTTGATGGCTGCGCCCACGAGGCCCACGAGGGTGCTGCGTGGTCGGAGGTGTAGGCCCCCATGTTCTGGGAGGCCATCACCAGTGAGTTGGAGAGTTGTACTGTCTCTGGGAGGCCGAGTGTCCCCCCTTCTAATAATCGCTGGCGGATATAGTTAGAGTGCATTCCCGCGACAGAGGCGTCCCTGATCAGCAGCTCCGCGTGCTGGGTAGCCGATATCACCCGGCAGTCACAGCTCCGGCAGAGGATGTGCAAGGCACGCAGGAATTCTGCAAGTGATTCCCCAGGGCATTGCCGTCTCGTGGCGAGGAGGTGCCTAGCATATACCTGGTTAACGGATTTCACGTAATGTCCTTTTAGCAGCGTTATTGCCTCCGCATACAAGGGGGCGTCCCTGATGAGGTTAAAGACTCTTGGGCTCACCCGTGCATGGAGGACCTGCTTCTTCTGGAGGTCTGTGAAGTCTTCGTTGAAGGATGCGAGGTACGCTTCGAAGCAGCTTAGCCAGTGTTCAAATGTTTCTGTAGCGTCGGCTGCTTGTGGTCCATTTCCAAGCGATCAGGCTTGAGTGAGGAGTTCATCTTGAGTGAAGAGTCCATCTTTAGAAGTTTAGTGTATTAAATTGATACACCATCAATAATACATGACGAGTGATAAACATAACTGAGGCTTTAATACACTAAACAGCAAGCCTCCTGCCTCTGGACCCGAACTGGGTCCGGAGGCGGAGACTTACCACTTTTATATAGAAGCCCGAGGGGAGGAGCCACAGGCGGAGCCAGCCTCGACAAGCCCAGGCATGCACGATGCAGCACAATGCATATAATACAATAATGTGGTTTACCACAGGCATGCAATGCCGTAAGAAGTGAAACAACTTACTTAGAGCAGCTCGGATGAATATTCACCTCTGTGGCATCCCGCCCCTCCCCCGCTCCTCACATCTGCCCCAAATCCCTGAGAGGCCAACAACATGCCATAAGCCTGCATCTCCCTTACAACTCACCTTCCAGGAGCCTTACACACACATGCCACCAGCTACAAACCTCCTATTAAAATCGCACCCCAGCGTTTCACTATGTCCTTGCTGTGTCCACAAGGATAAAGGGGCCCATAATCGCTGGGAGCGCTAGAAGACGGAGGGGGCATCCCAGATATCTTGGTCCACACCCCCTATGAGGAAAGGTCCCTGAAACACGCAGGGGAGGTTGAGGAGGGGGCAGTGGCTGCGATGGAGTTTAGAATGCACAAAAGAAGTGATACAGATAAGCAACACAGATATCCCCCCCATCCACAGAGCCGTCCTTCCCAAGGTTTCAATCAATGTCTTTTGTCTTGCAGGATCACCATCAGATGAGGCCAGGCTGTCTGGGGTGGCAGCCACCATCCAGGCCATCAGAAACCCCAAGGCACGACTCAGGGAAGACACCGACGTCCCGCCATTGCTTTCACCATCCACCATCGCTGAGACTATCCCCTTGGCAGGTAATGTTAGCGATCAGGCTCCTGGGTCCCTCTCTGGTGAGCATCACTCACATGCTGCAGCACATCGGGTAGAGGCAGGGGGTTGCCCCATCTCAGGGGACAGCTGTCACCCAGACAGGTTTGCACCCTTGGAAAATATGATCCCATCACTGACACAGATGCAAAAGCAGAGCCAGAATCTACAGGAGGAGGTGTCGGCAACATTCCAGCGCCTGTATGTACAGCTGGAGGAGTCCAGCCACTTTCAGCTGCAGGAGATTGTGCCGATAATGCATGGCAACCAGGCAAACACTGAAAGGGTGGCATCAGTTGTGGAAGGCCTGGGGGAAGACATTAGAGCCATGTGTCAGGTCATCCAAGGCTTAGGACAGACTGTACGGTCCATGACTGAGACGCAGGACAGGCGAGCCCAGTCACAGGCGGACATGTCCTGGGCGCACATGGACATTGCTGCAGTGTTCCAGAGCTTGGCCCATTCACAAGGGTCATGGCTGAGGGCATCGAGAACATTGGCCGGGCACTGACTGACCTTAGCCAGTTGCAGAGAGACATGTCACAGGCACCGAGGGACATGACCGTGGCAATGACAAAGTCCCAGTGTGCCATGGCGGAGGGCATCGAGACGATAGCTCAGATGAGGCCGGGCCGCCAGAACTGGCTGTGCCAGGTGATGGTGGTGCCTCTGGAGCTCACTCGGCCTCCCTTCTGACACATGGAGTAGCCTGGGGGCATCGAACATCCCAAGGGAGGAGGAAGTGATGGAGCCCTTGCTGTCGCCTCAACACCTCAGCCCTTCCGAATCCTCCCCACCTGACACTGATGCATCTCATCAGCAGCAGGTAGAACAGGGTGACACGTTGTCACCTGTGTCATCCAAATGTCTGCCAGACCCACTGAGGTCCAGGCCCTCCAGAGGATGGCTACCAAGGGCATCACAGGTCAGAGGTGAGACACGCAGTAGGCTGCCTCCACCTCTGATGTGCTGCCTGGGGAATCACATAAAACAGGAAGTAGACCATGAAAGAGAAGGAAGGTAGATGACACTTATGTTGGCATGAGTGTAGTGTAGAGCAAGGGGGAAGGGCACACATATTGTAAATACTCACCATTAAACAACCTCTGTCTCTCGCGTGTGAAGGATGAGCTGGGGCTGAGTGTTGTGTGGCAGCTACAGGGGAGGGTGGGGGCTGCAGAGTGCCCTTGACACATGTACATCCTGCATGGTGACACCCTCACAGAGAGGTGGCAGGGCATGGGAACAGCAGTGTGATACCACCTTGTATTATAGAACTCCAGGAAGTGAGCCCTAACCATTCACCATCTCCCGCAACCACCCTCCCCATCATATTTGGGTCCGTGAGAAGGATTTGCCAGCACATATGCAGGGATTATCCACCCGGACATTGGTATGTTATCTAAAAGGCAGGATTCAGACTTTGTTGGACATTGAGGAGCAGCAGAGTTCATCTCACAGTGGGCTGTCCTCATCCTCCTCCGTCCCGTGGACAAACCCACTGATACTGCCAAACCAGGTGCAACACCCCATGGTAACGCTGGTAGGACCCTCGGAGGAGGGAGAGACCAAGAATGTTAGCAAGATTAGGATGCCCTTGACTATCTACTGCCACCAGGTTACATGGTCACCCTGAGTTGTACTGCTGCGCCACCCTCAACATGTTCCACACCCCTCCCCAAGCCCCTTGGAGATGATGTAGTCTGCAATGCATCCCTGTCCCCATCAATGACTTGCACCTGGCCTGTGATGTGGGTGGTGAGCCTCTATCCTCACCACCCATCCCTCGCAACAGGGGTACCTGTGGCTGCTGCAACCAGTGTTAGCAATAGACCTGTGGCCCCTGTCCTGTTTCTCCTCACTGGGTGAGCCTTATGTTATCCTGCAACTGGTTGTGTGGTGGAGACGTCCATAATGGGCAGTCATTCATCTCCATGCTAAGAGCCTGGTGTGCTGGCAGGTCTTACAGATGAGGGTAAGTGAGGGATGTGTGCATTTGCTGTGACCTTAGATTCATACAGTACATAAGAGGCTCTTTGGCCCATCAAGCCTGCACCGACAAAAACTACTCTACACTACACTAACCCCACTGCCTAGCAGCATGGTAATATAGTAGTTAGCACAATGGCTTCATAGTGCCAGGGTCTCAGGTTCGATTCCTGGCTTGGGTCACTGTCTGTGTGGAGTCTGCACGTTCCCCGTGTCTGTGTGGGTTTCCTCCGAGTGCTTCGGTTTCCTCCTACAAGTCCTGAAAGACGTGCTATTAGGTAATTTAGACATTCTGAATTCTCCCTCAGTGTACCTGAACAGGTGCCAGAATGTGGCGACTAGGGGCTTTTCATAGTAACTTCATTGCAGCGTTAATGTAAGCCTACTTGTGACAGTAAAGATCAGTATTAGTCATTGGCCCATAGCCAAGTACTTTTTAAAGATTGTGAGGTTTCTTGCCTCAACTACCCTCCCAGGCAGTGCATTCCAGATTCCCACCACCTTCTGGGTGAAAATGAAAATGTTTTTACTCAAATCCCCTCTAAACCTCCAGCCTTTCACCATAAAATTATGCCTTAAGCTGCAGTGTTATGTGGAGCCTGGGTTTTATATACACGTTGTGACAGGGAGCTAGTCAGGTTTCCTAGCCGGGGGCAGGACGGATGGGATCAGGAGTGCGGTGAAGAGGTAGGGCTTTGGGGACACCTCGTGATCCTCAGGGGTGGGATAGCTGATAGTGTCACTGATGAGGCGTTTACTCCGAGAGAGGCTATGTGCCAGGGAGGGTTCCAGCAGCCATGATGCATATATCCTTTGTGGTGAGCTCTGCTAATCCTCCGCTTCCTCTGTTGTTGGCTGCGCTTCTGAGGAGTGCCAACACCTGGTAGGCCGGCAGTAGAACATCGTCACCCCCATCCCCTTGATGATACTACTGGGATATGAGGGTTTCCAGATGGGCGGACCGGGTGGGTTTCCACATCACCAAAAGTCATTAAGAACATTTGCAGGATACTGTCAGTAGTCAGCAGTCTCAACAGCCAGGAGCCTGTAAGTTGCAGCCAGGGGGTGTGTTTAAATGAATTTATGCAGCAATGGGGGTCTCAAGCCAGGCCACCCCGAGTCCACGCAATTGCGACTAAGTCATTCTCCGCTGCTCCCTGAGGTCCAGGAATACACCCTCCAGCAAGCCTCAAAAGTTTGCTTCCGTAATAATAATCTTTATTGTCATAAGTAGGCTTACATTTACACTGCAATGAAGTTACTGTGAAAAGCCCCTAGTCGCCACATTCTGGCACCTGTTCGGGTACACTGAGGGAGAATTCAGAATATCCAATTCACCTCACAGCACGTCTTTCGGGACTTGTTGGGAGGAAACCGGAGCACCCGGAGGAAACCCACGCAGACACAGGGAGAACGTGCAGACTCTACACAGACAGTGACCTAAGCTGGGAATCGAACCTGGGACCCTGGAGCTGTGAAGCAACAGTGCTACCCACTGTGCTAACGTGCAGCCCCCGTGCATCCTTGCTCCCCCTCAATTGACCAGCAGGACTAGCACCGATTCACGCCCAGGTGCTTCCTGGCCGAGGGCTGGGGCCTCACGGCAGGTGGAGCTGGTGAATTGGGCTTCCAGGCCATTATTCGGAGGCAAATGGGTGAAGATGACCGATTTGCATCCTCCTGCCAGCTCGGGGCATGTAGCTCTCTGCCACCACTGCAGGGGACCGGGATTGGTGGCTAGCATCAATCCCCTTTATTGGCCAACGCTCCATTCTCCGCCGGACCAGGAAATCCACTAGTCAGGCAATGGAAAATCTAGCCTCAGATATTGGAGTAAAAATTCACAGATCTTTCCTACTACCAACATTAAAGTAACTGATCTTTAGTTCCTTGGACTATCTCCCTTTTTAAAAACATGAATAAACATTAGCTGGCTGACAGTTCAAAGTGTGAAATGCAGTTTGACGAACGTTGTTGGGCGGTGCTCTATGTATCACTCATGCCAAACAATACCCATCTAAATGTGAATGTTAAGGTAAAGTATGCTGGAAATGGAAAATAATACTTTTCCACTTTTTATGATATACAACTACTAACAAACACAAAATATTACGACATGGAAACAGGTTGTGTGACCCAACCGGTCGGCCTGTCGGTGTTATCATCCGCCAACATCAGTGTCAGGCATTATCAGGGCGTGCACCTCAAGTTAAATGTGAAAAACGTACAATACTCCACCCGACAATGTGCCTTAGCCTCTCTTTGGAACAGCAGCCTAACTGAGCCAAAGTTTATTTGGGCCATTTCCCAGGACAGCCTTCTTTTTCCCTTTCTCGTCAAGGTTGTCACTGAATTGTGGGGGCTCTTTGTGCTGTGCACTACCATCTACTTGGAACTGGGTTGAGATTGTCCAAGTGCATTTTGTGTCGGATCTTTATAGCTAAAGGAGCAAGAAGTTGTGTTCCAAGCTGGGCCAAAGGGCCTGTTTCCATATCTATGACTCTATCAGTCTCACCTGGATTCAAGCCTCGATCCCAAAATGATATGTTTTAAGTCAATTTGAGCAAACATCAGCATGTAGCAGTGATGAAACTGGTGTGTCAACAACTACACTAATGGGACAGCTCCTGCTCCCTGTCAACAACTACACTAATGGGACAGCTCCTGCTCTCTGTACTGGTAAAGTAGGGAACAACAACAAATTGGAATTGGAGAGTCATCACCCTCTGGGGCCAATTATAACAAAGGTCTTTGAGCAAACTGATCCTTGGGCTGGTAAGACCATGAATCAGGGGAGGGCACTTTAAAATGGCATAGGTCAGCCATGCCTGAATTTTTTTAATGATTTGTTGTGATTCAAATTGATTAAAATAAATTTCAGTGCAACTGAAGTGACATTTTCCAAAAGGAGCATTTTCTGCCACCCATTAGATTTAAATATTAAAAGCGTGACCTGAGTGTAACATTGAAGTTTGGCACAAAAATAGTAAAGCAATGGGAATGTAATATAAAGGCTCACTCACCAGAAAAATTCTACTCATACCCGTTGCAGTTTTCCCCCAAAAAAACATATTTATGCCAATTTCTCGAACAGAACATTAAAAAGTAAAATTTCAGAAGTACAGGTATATCGAATAGTTAATTCAAAGCTTTGAATAAGTTAAATTTCCAATATTTCCTTTTCTTGCAGAAACAGGATTAAAAATGATCCTCGAGTATTCAAAGAACAAGCAAACTACATAGAAATGTTTCCTATTCTACACACAGAGCCGTATGTTTTTGTGTCCTAATTTAAGCCACGATATTCGGACAGGACAAACAAGTTGTTCCTCTTGTACAAATTCACAAAATGGCTCTTTCAAAATTAAGCCACACGATTCCATCATTACAGTAAACATACTTGTATTGACTCTGTACAGAAATTCTGCAGGAGTCTCCGTCAGCGGGATCCTCGGCTTCACCGGCAACGCACCCATGCCCGTGGGTTTCCCGACGGCGTGGGGTGGTCACAATCGGAAGGTCCATTGGCCGGCTGCGGGAATGGAGAATCCCACTGCCGGGGAGGGCGCGCCGTGCAGGAAAATGGGGCTGGCGGGACGGAGAATCCCACCCAATGATTGTGAAGAGTGATTGATACAACTTGAGTGTTATGACCGTTTGGGATCTGTAGTAACATCTCTTCATAGCCTTGTCCGAGAATATATACAGCATTGAAACTATACAATAAGTTTGCTTATGCTTTGTGTGTTTTGTAAATAATTTATTTGAGGGTTATTTTCCCCTTGGCACAATTATTAGAGTTATAATAAAGACATGGATTATATTTACTATAAAGTACAGAGAAATTAAGGCTAGTTTTATGGTTTTCTCAAACAGTCCCCGACATTCGAAAAACAAATTATGAATATAATAAATATGTCAATTTACAAATCAAACATTTATAGAAAATCTTTACAAAGCCTTATGTTCTGCATCGGAAGCCTACCCTTTTTAGAATGGCACCGAAAACAGTTCATCCTCTTGCAGAAACTAAAATCCTTTGCCTCCGCTATTTGCACTGGACTTCATTTTCTTCCATAAGTGGAAATAAAAACATAGCATTCATTGCAGTACCCATTGCATTTATTATTCCCAAAATGGTCACAGCCTGTGGTGTGGCAACGCTGCTTTGGTGGGTTATTTGAGGCTGGATCCCGGGCGCTGCCAGGATTGCTTTGTCGACACTGTAGGCAAAGTTCGTTGTCATTGGATGTTACATTGTTACAATAGTTCCTTGCACATTTCATCCTCTGAGCTTTCAACTCAATGCCGTCAGAAGGTCGACGTTGCGATGCAGTCTGGAAGATACAATCAAGGAAAAAAATAATTTCATAGAATCATAGAATTTACAGAGCAGAAGGAGGCCATTCGGCCCATCGAGTCTGCACCGGCCCTTGGAAAGAGCACCCTACTTAAGCCCACACCTCCACCCTATCCCCGTAGTAACTCTGCCTACCCTTTTTGGACACTAAGGGGCAATTTAGCATGGCCAATCCACCTAACCTGCACATTTTTGGACTGTGGGAGGAAACCAGAGCACCCGGAGGAAACCCACACAACACAGGGACAGTGTGCAGACTCCGCACAGCCAATGACCCAAGCTGGGAATTCCACTTTGATTTCTGCGGCAAATACACAAAAAGCAAATATTACTCCTTTTGTATATTTTCTCCCTGTCCCTCAACTGGTTTCACCCCCACATGGAAATTCCTGAGCCAAGGACGGCAAGTAGAATCAGCCTACTCCAATTAGTGATATAGGAGTGCACGTCTTCCATTGATTGTACAGAGAGATTCATTTTTTTCTTTCTAAACAGAAATTACTTTTGCACTTAAGTCAAAGAGGACATAGTTTAAATGCTGCACGTTGTGGCAATGGCTCAATAATGTGCCTTCCACATCCTTTCATTCCAGGAAAATCAAAGAACGGTTTTGCTTCGGACCAGCAGTTTAGAACGGAAAAGGGAAACTGTGAAATTTTATAAGTATGGAATTTAATAACACACACAATCACGTGGCAATTCACTTCATTCTTCTGACCCTCATTCCAGTTACAAAGTGAATTTCTCAAGTCTTTCATACACATTTCTTAGAACTTTTTGTATAACTTGTGTAAAAGAAAATGTCTAGTATTATTTTCTCTTCACTGTTGTCAAATTCGTAGGCAAAAACAAATTCTAGGTTGGGAAGTGGACCAGAGATTAATTAAGGAGCACACAAATAACCAATGCAGCGAATTGTAAATTCAGCTCTACTATCGATGGGCCAGAAAACCAAAGCAACATTGGGATAGACCTAGGAGCAGATTGTCTGCTTGTCTACTCGTTTGGCTCCGAGGTATTTTGTTGGGAGACTTGATCAGGGACAGAGGAAAAAGTATACAAAAAAGTGCAATCCTGTGATATCGGGAGAGCATATTTGTGATTAAAAGTATAATTTAAAATTCTATATCTAATTGTACACATCACAAGCTACTTACAGTGCTGGAATTCCCTCGAGATGTTGCTTCGTTGTATCTTTGATATTGTGTATCTATAAAACATTTTTGGCAATATCCTTCGAAATGACTGTTTCCAAATGTGTTGCAGTCTTGACCTCGACAACTAGCCTGGTTCTGGAATCTGGGATCAGTTGAAGATGGTCGGTGAGAAGGCTGTACATTCCTTTGTGGTTTGTTTTGATTCACGGCAGATGTCTCACCTTTCGGAGACAAGAAAAAAAAGATGCAACATTGTTTTGATTACCTTTGTTAAAAAAGCCACAAACAATGCAGTATTCCGCAACGGATATTCATGGAAAAAAGTTAACGTATATCTGTTCTGAACAAATGCAACCCCTAATCTCGCCTGGTACTCGTATTACTGTTTATATGTAGTTTTTGGGAGATGTTACGGCAGATAATTTTGTAGGATACCCTAGCAGACCTACATTCTTCACTGGATAATAGAGGGTCACATATAAACAAATATAATACACAATGAATGAATCCCAAGATCTTTCCTTTTACGTTGAAATACATTTTTTGACCAAAATCCGATCAAGTGCCTTTAGGATCTCTGACATTTATTTCTACTTAGACCCGATAAAATCACATTCACAATGTGGTATCAAAGTGAGGGATTTTAGTGTGTTTTTTTGGGGAGTTTGCTTTGAAGATAGTTGAATGAACTGAACAGTTCAAATTGAAATCAAAGTTTAGGCTATGAAATTTGGAAATAGCACTGGAATGGTAAAAAGGCACAGCAGTAATTAGGCATTCTATCTGGGCCCAACTCTTCCAGGCAGCCATAATGAATATACTTTAAAAAATTTGCTTTAAAAATGCCTAACTATAAAAGCTATAACTAAAATGTTGAACAAATGGACAACCCTTTCACAAGGGCTATTCCAGAATTGAATTAGTCAAGACAGCTAAATATTTTCCAGTGGTGAAAGTTATCAAATGCTCCCTTACAGAAAGCTCATGAATCATTTATTTAAACAAAGTACACAACTTACTGAGGTTTTCTCTGTACTCAATAAAGCAGATGGTGCAATAACCCTGATGCTCTTTTGTTCCAAAGTAGTGGCACCCAGAGTTCTTGCACGGTTGGAAACTTTCTTTCGGCTCCTCAGGGGTGTGGTTGACTCGGTTCTGCTGTGTGCTTTCAGAAGCCTGTGGCCCAGTGGCGGAAGGCCATACGTTAGAGATGTGGTATTGATCAACGGCTGGCAGGTGACCCATATTCCTTGTAATTTGGCTTGGGTCGGAATGTGACCTCTCGTGGCCTGAACGCAAGGAGCTAGAGTCGTCGTGGGAGGATGAAGTGATTCCTTGAAATGTCCTTAACAAGCACATATTACACAATCCGTTAACTGTTGTTCGAGTTTCTTGATGACAACTACTACATTGGATGCACTCTTGATGTAATGGGTTACCAGCAGCTTGCTTAGTCTTTGAATTCTCCCGGGAGGAACCGACTCTCTCTGAACTGGACTCTCTGTGACATGGTGCTCTCAACTCAGGAGTCCTATTATCAGTAGTGTTGCCTGGCACTACTGTTCTCATTTTGAAGCACTGCTCGCATAATCCATTGTGCTGTACATTAAAGGTAAAGGGGCATTTGGGAACCTTGCATTTCATGGCATTGGTTTCGCTAAAGAGAGAAAGACTAGGGGCTGTGGGTGGTGCCGAGCGAGGCCGAGATGATCGTTCCGGTTCTGCAGGCGTCGTCGCAGTGATAACCAACTCGGTCCGAGGAGGACAGAATCCTTTCTTTTTCTTTTGCTCCTGAGCTTTCATGTTGCATTCTGTCTTTGTGCCCTTTGCATGCTCAAAACACTCATGACAAAATGGTTTTGTCCTTACAGAACAGTAGAAAAGGCACCCAAAGGTGGCACATTTTTCTTCTATAAGTGACCCTTGGTATGCAGCAGCATTCATTTGGATCCGGTTGTAAGCAGGCCTATTGGTCTCAGCCAGAATCTCCTGCCACCTCTTGTGTTCATGATTCACCAGTTGATAGTAATCCTCCACTAAATTTAAGTCTTCTGGAAGGTTGCCTTCATCCAACCTGAAACCACCAAAATAGCACAGGTTTAAAATCTATGCCACATATACTTCATTCAAAAACACCACAAACTATTTCTGTAGAAATCAACTAGTTATGTGTTTTTAATGTGGACCAAACTGCATTGTGGACATTCTGTGAACCAACAGCGGTATTCCGAGCATTATATTCCATTAACTTAAGAAAAGCTGCGGAATTTCCTCCAAGAATTAGAAAAGCAATACATTATTTAGCAAACTAGTGATGGAAAAAGCTCCAGCATTCAACTGACGTTTGCTCTACAACCTCTGAACAAGGTGCACAGACTTCTTCAATTTGCAATGCACATCACCAAGAGCCTGAGGCACAACGTTTAAAGTCAGAAATTAGATACAAAAGTTTGCAAGAGGAATCTTGCATCAGAAATGACTGGGCATTTCTTCCCATTTCTGGAGTCAGTTTTAATTCTTAAGATGGAAGTAACGTCACAACACTGATAAAAGAAGTCATATAACTAGATTCCACAGCAGCCATTTTAGACTGTCTTGATGTTTCACTTTTGTTTTTGTCTGACTGAAAGTGTTGAAAGTAATGACACAACCAACTGCCATTTTAACAAATGTGCAATTTGGCTTCACTACAAAGCAGTCACAAGCAAAAATAAACTACTGGTAGGGTCAATTATTAGGGTGCATAGGTTTAAGGTGCGAGGGGCAAGGTTTAGAGGAGATGTGCGAGGCAAGTTTTTTTTTTTTTTTTTTACACAGAGGGTAGTGGGTGCCTGGAACTCGCTGCCAGAGGAGGTGGTGGAAGCAGGGACGATAGTGACATTTAAGGGGCATCTTGACAAATACATGAATAGGATGGGAATAGAGGGATACGGACTCAGGAACTGTAGAAAATTTTAGTTTAGACGGGCAGCATGGTTGGCACAGGCTTGGAGGGCCAAAGGGCCTGTTCCTGTGCTGTACTTTTCTTTGTTCTTTTGAAGCAAGGTGCGATTAACCAATAGGGCAACTATTTTACCTAGCAGCTTTAATTAAGTGGGTGGTACCAAACTCCAGACCCTGGACTGGAATTTCAACCAGATTAAAGTAGTCTTCCAACAGCCTGGCTTTATTTTCCTCCTCTTTTGGTATTAAAAAATGCACAGTGTAGTCTTCAAATTGTCTTCTTCCATCATGGACCAATGGAACGGCACGGATTTCTGTTTGAAACATAAAGTTTACATCAAACATTATGTTTTTAGCACTTTCCTGTGGAACAAAACTTTGAGGAGATGTGTGGATACAACAGGTCAGCATTATACACCCTGTTCAAGCAACAAATGTGTAATGGATTACCCAACGCAGGGTGGGTCAATGAAGTATCACATGCTTACTCTTCATGGTCGAGGTGGAAGTTCTGTTTCTAACAAAAACAAGCAGGAAATGGCAAAACTCTGAGTCAGAATCTCAACCACTATGTCACCTTTTTCTGTCTTTGATTGTGACATTCTGTACATTACAGGTTTTAAAATGAAGGCATCAGTTGATAGAAAGCAGAGCCCTGAAAGTTCTCAGTCTCCTGGGTCCATCTAATTTTGTGTTTGTGTTTGATTTGGTTACGCCAAAACCTTTATTCCCTTTTTCAACCAGGGAAGTTCTAGCCACTATTTTGTATTTTCCCTCATTTGTATAACTGTACTGCTGGGCTCAAGTGGGTACTTGGAAAAACCTGGCATCGGCATTGCTGCATTACATCAGTGAAAATTTACCATTTTAAATGGCCAGTTTGGGCAATACAATTGATCTTGTGTGTATTTCAGGCGAAACAAGGAAGTAGGCACATTAAACATTTTATTTTAAAATTTCTGCATAATTGTTGAACTAATAAAGAAGAAGTCTGGACAAAAACTCCAGAGGCCATGCTCACAATTTTAAAAATATAGCTGCCTATTGTCCTCTTGCATCCATGCCTCACAGTCACCCTCCACAAATGTTATCCTTTTTCTTCTATCCCCATAATTATAAACACTCAAAACTCTCTGCTCTGCAGGAGAAACCTGCAAGGAAACATCATTGGGAAGAGGCCAAGACCCAACCAGTGTGGGGTGTTACACACTTTACGTTTGGGCATTATCCTTTACTTCCTTCAGGTTAAGTGGAACTGAAGGTGAGTAAAATGCAGTGCAGGTGAATGGATTTCCAAGAAGTTGGCAATCACCTCTCAAGCATAGAAAGCACTCCGAGGAGAGCTGTGAGCAACAGCCTCCCATTTGGCCATGGCCGCAGCTCTTCATTAACTGATCACAGGTTTCCCTGCCTGTTAGTTTCACTGAAGAGGTTCTTCCAGTGTACTCGCCTCACTGACCCCACTGAGTTTCCCACAGCTCGGGAAATAGTTCTGTTACATTCGGAGTAATGTGTTAAAATGGAACTTTAATTGTTATTTGAATATTTAAATGCCATGGACGACAGGTGCACTGGGAGAGCAGGGGTGGGGAGTTAGGTGGTTTCTCACTTATCTAAAAACTCACCCAGGTGAAAGTTGGAAGCAGAACTCCAAGTAGAATTGCAGGGCAGAGATACAATTAGGTTATTCACGAAGGCCCCGCCTTCTCAACCTTGCCTCTTGCCTGAGGTGTGGTGATCCTCAGGTTAAATCACCACCAGTCAGCACTCCCCCTCAAAGGGGAAAGCAGACATCTGGGTCTATGGCGACTTTAAAAAAAAAAGGTGGATTGGGCATGCCAAATTGCCCCTCAGTGTTCACAAATGTTCAGTTAGGTGATTGGCCATGATCAATGCGTGGGGTTATGGGGATAGAGCGGAAGTGTGCACAGTTAGAGTGCTCTTTCGGAGGTTAGATTCAGACTTGATGGGCCAAATGGCCTCGTTCCACACTGCAATGATTTGAAGATATCAGTATTTGGGTGGAGGGCATAAAAGGTGGTGTGAAAAATTAAAGTGCAGCTACAGCAACAAAAGATTAAAGGTCACATGATAAGCTGAAGGACTGCTGCATGCTTCCAATATTTTCTGTTTTTGTTTAATTTTCTAACAATTCTATATTTTTCTTTTCATTTCTGCAGGTGGATACTAATAACATTGCATGAACCAGACAATTTTGAATGTGGTGTTAACTCACATTGATTTAAGAGAAAAAGAAAATCAGTAGATACCTGGACTCCTGTCATCAATGGTAACAAGTGGTGAAAAATGCTGTGTGTCATATCCGAGCACTATGGGATATTTGTAGCATTCTTGTGCTGGCCAATGCAGCGGCAGGTAAATTCCTCCAAAATGCAAGGGAGCCAAACTGGTGTTTGTGCCGAAGCTTCTCAGCACTCTGTCTGTTGAAAGGAATGATTGTTTATTAAAGACAACTTTGCAAGAGATGAGGTTCACTCTGTAGAAACGATTTAAGAAATTGCGTGTTCTGGAAGTATAAGACTTTAAGCAAAATCTCAAAGGGGTGATTAACATAACCTTCGCTTACTGCTGAATCCCTGTTGGTGCAGATACAACTTAAATTGCATTTTTGTGAACACCAAGATCATCAAATTTCTGACCTTTCAATTCTGTTGCACTCTACGTATGAATGGATCATGTTGGAATGAACTTGGTGACATCACAGCATGAATCAACCCTGAAGAGAAGCCAGGGTCACAACCACAATTTTGTTATTCCTCCACCTTTAATTTTTCTTTGAATGGAGGCCAATGTTACAGCTTTGATCCTTCCATTTATGTCTAATGTGTAGAGGATGTACCTAACACAACTACCTAAAGTCCAACAACTGACAGTTTGCTTTAAACTGCAACAGAAACTTAGATCAATATCCTGAATCATCATTGGGGAATGACTTTAGATCTAATCCCAATGTAAACAATAAGTATTGTCCCATTATTGAACATCTGGAAGTTTTTGCACATGATATCTTTCAGAGGTTTCTATTGATTCTGATCAAAAATGGAGATATCACGGGCGGCACAGTGGTGCAGTGGTTAGCACTGCTGCATCACGGTGCCGAAGACCCGGATCACTGTCCGTGTGAAGTTTGCACATTCTCCCCTTGTCTTACCTCTACAACCCAAAAGGTGTGCAGGGTGGGTGGATTAGCCATGTTAAATTGGCCCTTAATTGGGGAAAAAAGAATTGGCTTCAAAAACATGGAGAAATGCGCACTCTAAATACAATCAGCCACACAAGTCTCTACCCAGTTGTGTTGCCCTTCTATAAAAAGAACATTTGCACCCGATGAAGGTTTAGCTTATTTTCAAATTTCACACGCAAATCCAACATCCAGCAATTTATTCTCATCAATACTTTGTGCAGTAGTTTTTATTTTTGTCAAACACTCACCAGCAATAACAATTATTGGTCTTTTAAGGATATTGGCAAGAACAAAGATATGGATCTCCTCTAGTGAGTCGAAAGGTAGCCCTGGCTGGCCAAACTGTGAACCTACTGATGCCATTTCCAGCACCTTCTCCCATTCGTCATCCCAGTTCTGTAGAAAAAATGAGTTGGTAGAAATAGGAAAAATATATCATGGAGCAAAATCATTGAAATGGTTGATGTCCCAAAACTTCAATTGTATTCTGATATTAACACCAAACGTTAACTTATTCAGTATTTGGTATAACTAAACCAATTATTTTTTCCAAAAGCATTACTTTGATCCAATTGATCCAAATCAGCATCATGTTAGATGGTTTTGAAGCAAATATTGAAAATTCACCTTGGTGTCATAACGGAGGCCCGTGGCTTCAAATCCTTGTGATCGGACACATTCGACCTGCCACCGTAGTTTGAAGTTTCTTGTATCGGTTTCTTTCAGGGCGTCCCATAGTGTTTTGCGAAGGATAAGATCGATATCCTGAACTCCCCACATAAACTGGGATGTTGCATGCAGAAGGCAGTTTCCATCACCTGAGACAGAAACAAATAAGGGGAGAACTCAAATTAACCCAAAGTTTTATATGCAAAGATGTATATTATAAACAAATGTTTGTAATCATTAAGTGAAAAAAACAAATCACATCTGGTCTTCAAATTAATAAGTTACCCAATCTTAATTAGGAAAATGTTACACAGGCAAAACGTGTTTAACGTCAGACAGTCTGTGCAAAAATAGTTGGCTGTTCTTTATTTTGTGGACCAGCCCAAAGAACTGTTATTTCATTAATGTTATTTATTGCTGTAATAATCAGAAAAGTCAGCAGTGTATAAATTGCCAAAATCCATCTGAAGGCACAAAACTTAATCACAGAATAAAAATATCACTCAAAATGGAACTGTTTCCAGGAACTTTCTCACTAACATCTCTGACACACTATTAACCCAGTTAAGCCTACAGTACCTGGAAGTTGCAGACCATTCTTTCTGGTGGAGGAAGGGAAGGTGGCAAATCCATCTTTGGGAAAATAAAGCAACAGGGATTGCCCTGCATATACTACTGTCCTTTGTGCTGTTTAAAAATTGGAGCCATACATCAAACTGCGTATTCATTCCAGCGCCAAGCAAAAGCCCACGGATTTTGAGCAGGATGGCAGGAATGTTAACTCACTTTAAAACTGGTGTTGGAATGATTGAGGGTAGATTTCAAATAGTATAAATCAAATTAAGGCACAGAGCCATTCTAATGACACGCACAAAGTTATAACAGCTAACCTAAATGATTACCCACTTTTTTTGGATGCCTGGCATTGTATCCTTGTTAAATTATCAGTTGCTCTCAAAAGGTAACTCTTGGGCAACTCGTGTGGGGAAACAGAAATACAGTGGTTTGAGTAATGTGCCTTGCTGAAATCGGCAACTGCCCAATAATGCCAACAGAGTCCAGGTTCGTTTTGAGGACGGGCTTCACTAGCCTTTTATTGATGGGCTATGGGCAGAAACCGAGCATCCAATCTCTGGCCACTGTAAAAATCAGGCTGCCCAGCCCACCACCAGGTTCAGAAAGAGAATATAAGGGGTTGTGATAGAAATTGGGTTTAGCTCAGTTGGCTGGACAGCTGATTTGTGATACAGAGCAAGGCCAACAGTGCGGGTTCAATTCCCATACTAGCTGAGGTTATTAATGAAGGTCCTGTTTTCTCAAACTTGCTCCTCGCTTGAGGTGTGGTGATCCTCAGGTTAAATCACCACCAGTCAGCTCTCCCACTCAAAGGGGAAAGCAGCCTATAATCATCTGGGACTATGGTGATTTTACTTACTTTACAACATTAAGTGTGCCATATAAATGCAAGTTGCTGTTACTAGTGTCATCTTGAACTAGAGAAAACCTTGCCACCTCCCCAAGTACTTTATTGGCATTCCTAAAGATCAACAAAATCAATACCAAGGCAAAAGGAAGAGACCGACTAGGCTCCGTGTGATGAAAAGCTCACTTGTTGAGCCCTCAAAAGTCTTGTAGATATTGAAGAGGTTAAGTCAAGAGTATGGTGGAATGCTCACCACCTACCTAATGGGGATAGTGACAACATTCAATAGGTTTTATATTATCCAGCATGAAGCGTGAATGATGTCCATGCCACTGGACTCAATGTCCACCAACATACTGTGGCTACAGGCTACAATGTAGTAACTACCAGTTACTTCAGCAGCATCTGCCTCCCATATAACCAGTACCATCTGATACAAGAGTGGTAGAAACACTTCTGAGTCACATACCATCCTAAACAGCATATACATAGCCACTCTTTCACCATCAACAAATCAGAAATGTCTCCCAACACCACTAAGGGGGCATCATCACTCGAACTGTGCCATTCAAGAAGCCCATTAGGGTATCTGAGGGACAATAAATGTTGCCCTTTCCCACGTCACCTCAACACAAGAAAAATACATTTCTAAAACGGAGATTAAGATCAGCCTGATCGGTGTTATACTGTCTGACTCTGATGATTGGTGCAAAATACAGAACAATTCCTTTCTCCACCACAGGTACTGCCCAGTTTAATGAGAATCAAATTAGGGAACACCCACCTTAATAAGCCATTATTCTGATGAGGAAATCATTGGTCAAGTATGGTGTACACCCAGCAGAGAATCTGACATTCTCTAGCTACCTATGAAATTATAATACTGACATTTTTCACATTCACACATTAAGGATGCTATAAGAGCAATCAACAGGATCCTGTAGCTTCACATCATGCTACCATGTTGGACAGTACCTCCAATAATCTTAGCAATAGTTAGTTGGTTGATAAGACAATCTTTCCCATGTCAGAACATCCAACTTTTCTTTCGCCAAATCACAGTCAATAATCTCCCAAAGCATAATCCCTTTTAAAATCAGGTGATGCACTATTATAGGGACAGCATGTATCATTAGAGCCTCTTTTCCTCTAATACAACAATGCTGGATTTGGACTGTGTAGTGTGAAACTACTGCACAGTGACATGACCCGAATGTGGGAAAGCATTCGGAATCATTGGTTTTCCGAACGGATTTTTGCTGACACATTTATAGAGGTCTAAAGCTAGTATCCCACTTCCAAATTTCAATATGAGAGTTACAAACCTGACATTCATGAAATTATTGATCCTCTGACAGAGAGATTCTTGTTATTGTTTTACCACAAGACCGAAAACACCAAAGTACATTAAAATTTGTATTCTTAATAATAAAACGTTTACATCGCCACACATTGATTTTTAGAAGGTTGTCCTCAGAAGAAACATTATGGCAGCCAAATATCACCTGGTGCTCGATCAAGTAACACGTGGACCAATTCACAATAAAAATTTCTAGCTCAGATCTGCATTTAGCATTCATGCAAAACCTGTACCTATTTCAACAATAATTGTGTATCAGAAAACTAGTTCCCTGGTTGATTCATTTGTAATTTTTTGTGGGACAGAGCTGAAAAAGGTATGGGGAGGGGGGAGAAAGAGAAAGGAAACATAAAACTGAAGCAAGTGTTATAAACAGATCTAACCTAGTTAGATATGGAAACTAGCTTAAAAGGCACTAAAATGAATCACCAGGGAATGCACAGAGTTCAACGTTCAGACTTCCTTTTTAAGAATGGGCCATGTAAAATTCCCTGTATAATCTATGGAATTTCCATACGAGTAGCAGTTTGACTAATACTGCATGCAGTCGCCATTACTCTTTTGTAATGTGTAGCTGTCTGAGCCCTATTTCATGAAGTGGAATTTCCAAGTGGGTGTGGTTGGGGAGTTTGGGTACTTGGAATGTTTATGCATTACACAAGTAAAATTTGATTCAACCAATAGCTGTTGGGACTTTCAGGGGAAGTTTTAATTTTAACAGACTCCTACACCCTTCCCCATTTGTTATATTTTCACATCCCCAGACACGTCAGCACTGAATCACCGAAAACACCCAAATTTCTGAATGTAGTATGTGCATACTCTGCTAGCAAAGAACTCATGGAAAGAAATGAACATCAATTCAAAAAATAACTTTTGGCCTCGACATTGAAAATTTGCGGCAACAAATGATCACAAAGGATACTTTGGTAGCAATGTTGAAACTGTCTGAATGAGCACTTGGCAGCATTCGCCACTCGGCTTCTTAAACTGAAAATGAAACTTTGCATGAGAGCTCTAGACGGTTACAGAAATAATTTCGAATTTCTTTCAGAAATAGAATTGTTCATTGCCATCATGTAGAACTGAATGTCCTATTATCAGTCCACATTAGGAACAATATATTTGTTAAGATTCAGCTGCTGTGATGATGTTTAATATCAAGTTGTAAAATGGGCATTGGACAATTTAATATCTGAGGAACTGTTTAAATTTTCAATCCTTTTTGGTGGAATGTACAACCATGTAATGGCCAACACCCTTTGAAACACCTTTTCAAACAACCCTAAACATGTTACAGGCAGCAATTTAACTCTGAGCAGAGTTCCTATTGGGAGTTTAAAAAAAACACAATCAACGAAAAAGCAACAAAATTGAAAATGATATACTAATGTTGATTTCATTAAAGAATCAAACCCAAATACAATGGAAGATCACTGTATTGGTATGAACTGAATTTGCAATAGTTGTTCCCTGCAGCACTCTCCCTGTTCATTTGTTTGAAAATCAAAATATTACTTACACCAGAAAATATAGCCACTTTGGAAATATGAAATATTCGATTTTGAATGAAAAAACATATCAATTATTTGTCTCTTGTACAGCTAACTCCACTATGGTGAAAATAGCTGCTACAATGTCACGCATATGAGATCCGTAAAATAAATAGAATCAACGAATCCCGACTGCGTCGAAGGAGGCCATTCGGCCCATCAACTTTGCACCGATCCTCTGAAAGATCACCCCACCTAGGCCTACTCTTGTCCTATCCCCATAGGAAACTAAGGGGCAATTTAACATGGCCAATCCACCTAACCAGCACATCTTTGGACTGTGGGAGGAACCCGGAGCAAATCCACGCGGGCATGGGGAGAAGGTACAAACTCCACACAGTCACCCAAGGCCGGAATTGAACCCGAGTCACTGGCGCTGAAAGGTAGCAGTGCTAAATAAAGAAATGTTTTAAAAGTTAGATAGATTAAAGACATAACACTGTTCTTTTGAAATTGGCGAATGAGGAATTGTGCTTCAACTCTTACCGTTTGTCTTCAAAGGCACAAGCGTCTTGACCTCTCTACACCAGTTGAGGTTCCTGTTTTGCTCAAGGGCAGTCTGTTGGGCCCTGTCGAATAGAGCCTCTTGGATTTTAGTCCTGAACTGAGGGCTGAAATGACTCAGGCGGAACAGCTCCACCGTGTACTTGTGCATATTCCTGAAATAGTGAATCAAACCATTGGTGCAGGCGGGCTTGACCAGGTCATTGGAGATCCTCTCCCGGAGTCTCACCGCCTTCGTCAAGTTACTGGCGAAGAGAAACTGAGGCAACAAACCGCCTTCAGCTGCCATCTTCAGTACACCCTGCAGCGGATGGAGAACGGCAGAGAGTTAGCACGGCGGCTATTAGTTACACAGACAGAGACACAAGCCGGATCCTGTCAAAGCAAACGGGCCACCCACAACATTCAGACATTAAAACAAAATAATATTCAGATTAAATAGCACAAACCCGAAACAGAGCAGAATAAAACATTTGCAAATCAGAAATAATTGAGGTTTTTACCGGTGAGGTTGGGTTTCAGCCTCTTGCTGAATAGTGAACTTGTTGAATTATGTCCGGACCCCCTGCTTTGATCGGGTTTAACTGCAAGGTTGCTCCGGACTTCACTCGCATGACACTGAGCTCGGTTCGCAGACGCTCTTCGCCACTTTGGCGAAAGTCAGAAGATAGAAACAAGTCGAGGAGGGAAAACACGCCGGGACTTTCCAGTGGGGATTTCCAGTCAGAGTCTGGCCTGTGCCGACAGAGGGAGTAGAGGAGCCCGGCTCAGCTGCTCTGAGTCACTCACTGCTGTGTAAATAACCTGTCACCCCTTCCTCTCCCAGTCCCTCCCTAACGTCCTCTGCACAACCTTTCTGTCTCAATTCTCCTGCCACTTTTGATCTCTTTCAACGCCCCCCCCCCCTCCCCCCCAAGCGCATTAATTTCCGACAGCAGCATAGCTGCTTGAGAGGCTGGGGATGTGGCAATGTGGGGGCGATTTTGGGCCCCCACTCTCCGCCTGTGAGAAACTCGGCACGGGCTCAAAATCCGGCGTGAATCGAGGGCTGGATTATTCCCCAGCCGCGTGTTTCTCGGCACCTCGCCGTTTTCTGGCGGCGGGATTCTACCTTCTCGCCACTTGTCAATGGGATTTTCCACTGAAGCCACCCATGCCGGCAGGAAACCTGCGAGTGGGGCTGCTCTGCCAGCGGGAATAGAGAATCCCAACAGCCTGAGAATTCCCACAGGTTTTGGAATTTTCATCCCTCCCTCCTGTCGCGAACCTCATTTCAATACATGTCATTAGTGAACACTTTCTCTAGATCTTCCACCCTCTCACGTAATATTTAGGCCGGCATGCCGTCACGCTGGCGTTATTTTCAATAAGTTTGGCAAGTGTGAGGCAGTCAAGCGAATGCCTCTGGGGACACAGAGGCAAGTGTAGCCGCCAGGCCATGGGGGGATGCCAGTTATGAATGTCGAGGGTCGAAAGTCCCCGAGATCTCCTTGATGTGGGCTGGGGGCTGTAAAGCTGCAGCACTAGTCGGGGCGCCCTTTGAATTTGGTGCCCCAATCTGGAGCTGGTTCCCAGCTCTAAGAGGCTCAGCCCCACCAGAGCGATGGAGTAAACCACACCCACTCACATTCTGGCAAAGAGGTTCAAAATGCCGGGAGAAATCCCACCAACGGCATCAGCAGGACTCACACCGTTTTTCTCACTGGAACTGACACTTTGTCATTTTTTGGTAAGATTCCACCCACAGTACATACTTAAAACACAAGTAGCAGCTCATTGTTACAATGAACCTTCTCATATCAATCAAATACATTCGTCCCACTTTTGGTCACTGATCCAATGGAAATTTTAGTTGCCTCATCACAGTATTAAGCTGACTCTTGAATTGCGTTGAGGTTTTTTTTGCTGTCACTAAAAAGGGCACGAAATGACACTCGGTTAATTGGTCTTGCAGAGGGCCAATAGGGACACAATAGGCCAAATGACTCCTGCATTGTAACCATTCCATTATTCTATACCTGGTATCTCTTCAAGTCATTGATCTCTTTGTGCAAAAAAGCATTATTCCTAAGTTAGCTCCTTGGGCCGCTTCCATTGTTTAAGAAGATCAGGCTGACTTGTAACCCAACTTTCACCTGAGTCCCGGTTCTTTATTACTTTTGGTTAATAAAAGTCTCTTAAACTTAGATTTAAAATTAACAGTTTATCCAGCATCAAATACCTTTTGCAGAAGAGAGTTCTGAACTTCTACCACCCGTTGTGCGTAGCATCATTTTTGAGAAACCTGGCTCTAATTTTTAGGCTATTCCCTCTCGTCTTAAATTCCCCAACCAACAGAAATAGTTTCTCTATATCGACCCTATCACTTCTCCTTAATATCTTGAAACATTTGATCAAATCCCCCCCATCCATCTCCTAAATTCCAGGGAATGCAACACTAGTTTATTTAACCTCTCCACGTAATTTAACTGTTAGAGTTCATGTATCATTCTAGTAAATCTACACTACACTCCCTCCAAATATGTCCTTCCTAAAGTGCAGCACCCAGAACTGAATGCTGTACTCATGTAGAACAGCTCGATGTTATGCATCTGGTGTGTGTGTATATATGTTGGGGGGGCGATTGACACTCAAGAGGTGAACAAGCTGCAGCCGCATATACCATCCCAGCCAACAAGATGGCAGCAAGACAGACGGTTCCAGACACTGAGCTCGAGACCATTCTGAACACGGTGGAGGAGGGGTAAGCCACCCTATACTCGTCCCGGGAAGGAGGCTGCCAGCCACCGCCATTTGCCGTGTATGGGCTCAGGTGGCAGAGACGGTCAGCGCTCCCAGCAACACTGTGTGGACCAGCCTGCAGTGCAGAAAGAAACTGCACGATCTCTTCAGGGCAGCCAGGGTGAGTAGGCAGCACTGTGCCCCTGGCACAAACCCCGTACCACACACCAGTAGCCCTACCCCCCAACTCGGAGGGCAGCAGAACTCCAATCTGCACCACATGCCAGCACCCATACCTGGCCACTGAGGCCACCAGCTACCTGTTGCATTACGATATTGTAATATATATATTACTCTTTTTGTCTAGCCGAGTTGTTGAAATATAGACGTAGTCTTCCAGTGATGATAAAGTAGTTCAATGAGTAATATAAAATAATCTAGTGAGTTCTTTTTACTTAATACTTGTAGCGCACAATGACTTACGAGAGAGACGAGTAGTGATGAAGTCGATGAGGCTTTATTAAGCGAGACTTGTCCCCAGCAGTTCAGCAACAGAATGAAGCGGCGGGGAGAAGCTCGGGTTCTTATACTCCGCCTTCAGGGCGGAGCCAGGAGTCAACAGCCAACCAGGAGCCGGGATCTGTCAGCCAATAGCATCACGGCTTCACAGTCCCACATGACCCCTAATACATACCACCACATTCACCCCTTGTTAAAAAGGAACCCGGCGGGGTGGTGGTTCGCATGGTGGTAGGGGTTTACAAGGCTGGTCCTGGGAGGAAAATTTCGGGCATGTTACTACAGTTTTAGCCCTACACTGGGCTATGTACAAAGTTTGTGAAACTATTTACAATATTAGTAAGAGAAAACATTTTTTTGTTACAATCCAACAACATTCTTGGTCTCACGCCAATGCCACGAGTCGAGCGGGCGGTCTGGTCTTCCTCGTCGATCGCCTCAGCCCCGGTGGTAGTGCAGGTGCGTGTTCAGGCGTTGTCGTCTCTGGGAGCGTTTCGGTGTTCGTTCCTGTTTCACTCCTGGGCGGGCACGGGAGGAGGACCGATCCTCCCGGGAAGGGGGCGGTCGCGGGGTGCGCCGGTGGTAGGGAAGGGATGATCGGTCTCGGGGGGGTGTGTGTGTTGCAGGCGGGCGCCAGATCCCGCAGGGAGACCCTGTCCTGTCGGCCATCGGGGTACGCCTGCGGGTTCGCGTGGAGAAGGTGAACCCTCTCGACCAACGGGTCCGATTTGTGCGCCCGCACATGTTTCCGGAGCAAGATGGGTCCTGGGGCCGCCAGCCAGGTCGGCAGCGACGTTCCGGAGGAGGACCTCCTGGGGAAGACAAGGAGGCGCTCATGAGGCATTTGGTTAGTGGTGGTACACAGCAGCGACCGGATGGAGTGGAGAGCGTCCGGGAGGACCTCCTGCCACCGGGAAACTGGGAGATCCCTGGACCGTAGGGCCAGTAGGACGGTCTTCCAGACCGTGCCGTTCTCCCTCTCTACTTGCCCGTTCCCCCGGGGGTTGTAGCTGGTCGTCCTGCTCGAGGCTATGCCCTTGCTGAGCAGGAACTGGCGCAGCTCGTCACTCATGAAGGAGGACCCCCTGTCGCTATGGATATATGCGGGGCAACCGAACAGTGTGAATATGGTGCCAAGGGCTTTAATGACTGTGGCCGCTGTCATGTCGGGGCAGGGGATGGCGAAGGGGAAACGGAACTACTCGTCCACCACGTTCAGGAAGTATGCGTTGCGGTCGGTGGAGGGGAGGGGCCCTTTGAAATCCAGACTGAGGCGTTCAAAGGGGCGGGAAGCCTTGATCAGGTGCGCTCTATCCGGCCTGAAAAAGTGCGGTTTGCACTCCGCGCAGATGTGGCAGTTCCTGGTGACTGTACGGACCTCCTCCACAGAGTACATAGAACATAGAACATAGAACAATACAGCGCAGTACAGGCCCTTCGGCCCACGATGTTGCACCGAAACAAAAGCCATCTAACCTACACTATGCCATTATCATCCATATGTTTATCCAATAAACTTTTAAATGCCCTCAATGTTGGCGAGTTCACTACTGTAGCAGGTAGGGCATTCCACGGCCTCACTACTCTTTGCGTAAAGAACCTACCTCTGACCTCTGTCCTATATCTATTACCCCTCAGTTTAAAGTTATGTCCCCTCGTGCCAGCCATATCCATCCGCGGGAGAAGGCTCTCACTGTCCACCCTATCCAACCCCCTGATCATTTTGTATGCCTCTATTAAGTCTCCTCTTAACCTTCTTCTCTCCAACGAAAACAACCTCAAGTCCGTCAGCCTTTCCTCATAAGATTTTCCCTCCATACCAGGCAACATCCTGGTAAATCTCCTCTGCACCCGCTCCAAAGCCTCCACGTCCTTCCTATAATGCGGTGACCAGAACTGTACGCAATACTCCAAATGCGGCCGTACCAGAGTTCTGTACAGCTGCAACATGACCTCCCGACTCCGGAACTCAATCCCTCTACCAATAAAGGCCAACACTCCATAGGCCTTCTTCACAACCCTATCAACCTGGGTGGCAACTTTCAGGGATCTATGTACATGGACACCTAGATCCCTCTGCTCAGCCACACTTTCAAGAACTTTACCATTAGCCAAATATTCCGCATTCCTGTTATTCCTTCCAAAGTGAATCACCTCACACTTCTCTACATTAAACTCCATTTGCCACCTCTCAGCCCAGCTCTGCAGCTTATCTATATCCCTCTGTAACCTGCTACATCCTTCCACACTATCGACAACACCACCGACTTTAGTATCATCTGCAAATTTACTCACCCACCCTTCTGTGCCTTCCTCTAGGTCATTGATAAAAATGACAAACAGCAACGGCCCCAGAACAGATCCTAGTGGTACTCCACTTGTGACTGTACTCCATTCTGAACATTTCCCATCAACCACCACCCTCTGTCTTCTTTCAGCTAGCCAATTTCTGATCCACATCTCTAAATCACCCTTAATCCCCAGCCTCCGTATTTTTTGCAATAGCCTACCGTGGGGAACCTTATCAAACGCTTTGCTGAAATCCATATACACCACATCAACTGCTCTGCCCTCGTCTACCTGTTCAGTCACCTTCTCAAAGAACTCAATAAGGTTTGTGAGGCATGACCTACCCTTCACAAAGCCATGCTGACTATCCCTGATTATATTATTCCTATCTAGATGATTATAAATCTTGTCTCTTATAATCCCCTCCAAGACTTTACCCACTACAGACGTGAGGCTCACCGGTCTATAGTTGCCGGGGTTGTCTCTGCTCCCCTTTTTGAACAAAGGGACCACATTTGCTGTCCTCCAGTCCTCTGGCACTATTCCTGTAGCCAATGATGACATAAAAATCAAAGCCAAAGGTCCAGCAATCTCTTCCCTGGCCTCCCATAGAATCCTAGGATAAATCCCATCAGGTCCCGGGGACTTATCTATTTTCAGCCTGTCCAGAATTGCCAACACCTCTTCCCTACGTACCTCAATGCCATCTATTCTATTAGCCTGGGGCTCAGCATTCTCCTCCACAACATTATCTTTTTCCTGAGTGAATACTGACGAAAAATATTCATTTAGTATCTCGCCTATCTCTTCAGACTCCACACACAATTTCCCATCCCTGTCCTTGACTGGTCCTACTCTTTCCCTAGTCATTCGCTTATTCCTGACATACCTATAGAAAGCTTTTGGGTTTTCCTTGATCCTTCCTGCCAAGTAGGGGAGGTTGCGGGACTTTATGAAATGGTAGAACCGAGGAACCGAGTGACCACCGGGTGGCAGAGGTCCTCGTGGAGGGCTTGGAGACGGTCTATTTGTGCGTTGGCACATGTGCCGCGGGATAGGGCATCGGACGGCTCGTTCAGCTTTCCGGGATGGTACAAGATCTCATAGTTGAAGGTGGAGAGCTCGATCCTCCACCTTAAGATCTTGTCATTTTTAATTTTGCCCCGCTGTGCATTATCGAACATGAAGGCTACCGACCGTTGGTCGGTGAGGAGAGTGAATCTCCTGCCGGCCAGGTAATGCCTCCAATGTCGCACAGCTTCCACTACGGCTTGGGCTTCCTTTTCCACTGAGGAGTGGCGGATTTCTGAGGCGTGGAGGGTTCGGGTGAAAAAGGCCACGGGTCTGCCCGCTTGGTTAAGGGTGGCCGCCAGAGCTACGTCGGATGCGTCGCTCTCGACCTGGAAGGGGAGGGACTCGTCGATGGTGTGCATTGTGGCCTTTGCGATATCCGCTTTGATGCGGCTGAAGGCCTGGCGAGCCTTTGTCGACAGGGG
The DNA here is from genome assembly GCF_047496885.1 of Scyliorhinus torazame. Classification (NCBI taxonomy): domain Eukaryota; kingdom Metazoa; phylum Chordata; class Chondrichthyes; order Carcharhiniformes; family Scyliorhinidae; genus Scyliorhinus; species Scyliorhinus torazame. The sequence goes on from NC_092710.1 coordinate 257,139,195, forward strand.
GAAGGTAGTGGTCTGTATTAGCGGGCGGGCCTTGTCTGCATACTGAAAAGAACCCCAGGCAACGTTTCAGGGCTTTGGGGCAGTGGGGGAGGGGAAATTCCATAAGGGGGCGCATGCGTTTGGGGTCGGGGCCTATTATCCCATTGCGCACTACGTATCCCAGGATGGCCAATCGGTTTGTGCTAAAAACGCACTTTTCCTCGTTGTATGTGAGGTTCAAGGCGTTAGCGGTCTGGAGGAATTTTTGGAGGTTGGCGTCGTGGTCCTGCTGATCGTGGCCGCAGATGGTTACGTTGTTGAGATATGGGAACGTGGCCTGCAACCCGTGCTGGTCAACCATTCGGTCCATCTCCTGTTGGAAGACCGAGACCCCGCTCGTGACACCAAATGGGACCCTTAGGAAGTGGTATAGACGCCCGTCTGCCTCGAAGGCTGTGTACTTGTGGTCACCTGGGCGGATGGGGAGCTGGTGGTAGGCGGACTTGAGGTCCACGGTGGAGAAAACCTTATACTGGGCAATCCGATTTACCATGTCGGATATGCGGGGGAGAGGGTACGCATCGAGCTGTGTGTACCTGTTGATGGTCTGGCTATAGTCTATGACCATCCTTTGCTTCTCCCCGGTCTTTACTACTACCACCTGGGCTCTCCAGGGACTATTGCTGGCCTGGATTATGCCTTCCTTCAGCAACCGCTGGACTTCAGACCGAATAAATATCCGGTCCTGGGCGCTGTACCGTCTGCTCCTAGTGGCGATGGGTTTGCAATCCGGGGTGAGGTTTGCAAACAAGGACGGCGGTTCAACCTTGAGAGTTGCGAGGCCGCAGATAGTGAGTGGGGGTATTGGGCCGCCGAATTGAAATGTTAGGCTCTGCAGGTTACACTGGAAATCTAATCCCAGTAATGTGGGCGCGCAGAGTTGGGGAAGGACGTAGAGCCTGTAGTTTTTAAACTCCCTCCCTTGCACCGTTAGGTTCGCGATGCAGAACCCTTTGATCTCTACGGAGTGGGATCCTGCAGCTAGGGAAATCTTTTGCGTACTTGGATGGATGGTCAGAAAACAGCGTCTTACCGTGTCTGGGTGAATGAAACTTTCGGTGCTCCCGGAGTCGATCAAGCATGATGTCTCATGTCCGTTGATCAGCACCGTTGTTGTCGTCGTCTGGAGCGTCCGGGGCCGTGATTGATCCAGAGTCACCGAAGCCAGTCGTGGTCGTAGTGTCTCGGCGTCTTCTTCGGACCCCGTGGAGCCGTCGATGCTGGGGTCCTTTGTTGTCATCCAAGATGGCGGCGTCCATGAATCGCACGCGGCCGGGGGTGGACAAAATGGCCACCCCCATGAATCGCACGTGGCTGGGGGGTCACAAGATGGCGGCGCCCATCCTCCCGTCGTGGTGCCCGGGACCCAAAATGGCGGCGCCCGCGGGTCGCACATGGGGCGCTGGGGGGGTTGGGGAGCGTTTGGGATGCACTGGGCTCGTTCTTCTCCGAGGATTGCGGCGACCCCCCGGGACCGGCACACAGCCGCGTAATGGCCCTTCTTGCCGCAGCTTTTGCAAATAGCTGCGCAGGCCGGGCAGCGCTGCCGGAGGTGTTTCGCTTGCCCGCAGAAATAGCAGCGGGTCCCCCTGGGATGGTCTGGTGCTTTAACCGCGCAAGCCTGTGAGGGAGGGGGGGGTTTGTCGCGACGGGGGTCCACGGAGCCCAAGGGGCTGCCGCGCGGTCGGGGCCGTAGGCGCGGGCGTTTTGCGAGGCCACGTCTAGGGAAGCTGCAATGGCCCGTGCCTCTGAGAGTCCTAGCGACTCTCTTTCTAAAAGTCTTTGGCGGATTTGGGGAGAGTTCATACCTGCCACAAACGCATCGCGAATTAGCATGTCTGTGTGTTCGATCGCGTTCACCGGCGGGCAGCTGCAGCCCCGTCCCAAAATTAGCAGCGCGGCGTAGAATTCTTCTAGCGATTCTCCGGGACTTTGCCGTCTCGTTGCGAGTTGGTAGCGCGCGTAGACCTGGTTCACGGGGCGAACGTAGATGCTCTTCAGTGATACGAGCGCCGTCGGGAAATCCTCTGCGTCTTCTATGAGAGGGTAAATTTTCGGGCTTACCCTCGAATGCAGGACCTGCATTTTCTGGTCTTCTGTGATCCGGCCGGGGGCCGTTCGGAGGTAGCCTTCAAAACATGCTTGCCAGTGTTTAAATACTGCTGCCGAGTTCGCTGTGTGGGGGTTGATCTGCAGGCATTCCGGGGCGATCCGGAGCTCCATAGTCCTTTAAGCTCGCTTAATAAATTGTAGAGCACAATGACTTACGAGAGAGACGAGTAGTGATGAAGTCGATGAGGCTTTATTAAGCGAGACTTGTCCCCAGCAGTTCAGCAACAGAATGAAGCGGCGGGGAGAAGCTCGGGTTCTTATACTCCGCCTTCAGGGCGGAGCCAGGAGTCAACAGCCAACCAGGAGCCGGGATCTGTCAGCCAATAGCATCACGGCTTCACAGTCCCACGTGACCCCTAATACATACCACCACAATACTAAACTAGTAAACAAGCAAATAACTGTAGATTAAACTATTAAATAAGATAATGCTAAATACTGATATCTATTAACTTCTTCTCTCTAGCTATCTCTCATGTGTACTCCCTGCACGCCAGACACACTCTCCATTAGGAAAGAGCGTGAAAACCTTTTTATAGATCCTGACAGTGTGGTCATCTAGTGTTCAGTTGCTTGTACTAGCTTAACATAGTCTGATCATGTAGTGCTACATACAGAGATCACTACAATACACCCCCCCTGGGCTGCATGTGTTGGACTGTCTAACACTGTCATTTTCTGTTTCCCCACCCGCCTCCCACCTGCCCCCCCCCCCCCCCCCCCCCCCCAGGAGAAGGCCGCCCATAACCGCCAGGAGCAGGAGAAAACTGGAGGGGACCGTCGCACCTCACCGTGGCTGCGCAGAGCCCCCCCTGTGTGCCAACCAGCGATGAGGACAGCAGCACGGACAGGAGCCCTTGACGTGAGACACAAGACACCCCAGAGCTTTAGTCCGGGGATGACACTGACTTCCCATCACAACTGTCTTCGACATCCTCCACTATCCCAGAGATACTCACCTCGGTTGGGCAATTTAGTGCGACCCCCTCGAGTGTGCACCACACAGCTGCTTACGTACATCAGATGGAGATAGGAACACCCGAGAGGGTGGACGGTCGGAGGAAGGACCGACCCATGGACTAGCTGCCATCCAGATGGGTTTTGGACTCCTGGAACGGAGAAGCAGTCACAGAGCCAGGCACTACATGAGGGGTTGTCGGTGAGCATACAGCACATCCAGGTCTACTTGGAGGAGTCCAACCGCCTGCAGCAGCAGGAGGTGTTGCCGACAATGCTGCCACTCAGGCCAACACTGCATGGGTGGAGTCCGCGGTGGAGGCATTGGGTCGATGGTTTGACTATGGATCAGCATGTCCAAGGCCTGGGGCATTCTGTGCAGGCACTGGCCAAGGCCAGGACAGGGTTGCTGCCTCACAGGCACTTGGACATTGCAGCGGTGCTTCTGAGCATGGCCCTGTCACAGTAGGCCATGGCTGGGAACATCGTGGCATTGCCCAGGCGCTGGCAAACAAGGCACAGACGCAGAGGGAGGTGACCCAACTCCAGAGGGAGATGGTGCAGTCACTGGCTGATGTGACACAAACCCAGAAGTTGGTGGCACAGTCCCGCATGATGTGGCGCAGTCTTAGATGGCAATGGTCGACTCCCTGTGCTCCATGGCCGTGAGCGTGTAGACGCTGGTTGAGACGAAGGCGGGCCTCCAGACTGGCAGTGCTAGGTGGCAGGGGCACCTCAGGTGAGAGCACTGCCTGCACCCCTGTCCTATGGAATAGCCCCCGGGCACCCCAAGGGAGGTGATGGGTACCTTGCTGGTGACACCCGCAGGGGAGGTGCAGGAATACTGCAGCACCTCGGACTCCCCCCGCCCCTCCTGTTCCTAACATGTCACATGGGCAGTGGACAGAACAGAGCAGCACTACCTGGGACACCTGGGCAACAGCCAGGATCATCCAGGCCCGGTCGCCACAGAAGACAGCCGTCAACGGGGACGCAGGAAATATGGCGCCTGTACTCCTGATGTATCGCCTGGGGATCCACCTGGACATAGCATTCGGGCCCCTAAGGCCAGGAAGTAAGACACCAGTTGGAATGTGTGCAGGGCACAGTTTAGTTATAGGGGCAAGGCAACTATGACTGTACATTAAACACCTGTTAACACTGTTACAATCTGCCTCGGTACTCTGTTCGATGGGTATGACGGGTGGGATGGCCTGGGTCAGAGAGGGTTAGGAGGATGGGCGGACATTGTGGGTGGGGTGGGCTGGGCTTCCCACCCGGACATTGTGGGTGGGGTGGGCTGGGCTTCCCACCCTCCCCCCACGACCCACAACTGTCCCCACCACCGCGGCCCAAGGACCCGATGGAACTGTGTGATGGAATGGCCAGCTCGCAGTCAGGGATCACCCTAATGGACAGTGGGAAGTGCGACGATGGGTAGATCACCAAGGCTCATCGCAGAGTGGGTTGTCGTCATCCTCCATCCCATGGACCAGACCCACTGTTACTGCCAACCCAGGGCCCACTCCCTCGTAATGCGTCAACAATGTATCACGGAGGGGGCTGCAGGAGAGGAGGTTACCGGGAGGTGGGGGGAGGTGGGGGTGGGGCTGGGGCATGGTATCCATGCTCCTGGCCAGTCCCCCCTTAGTCAGGGAACCTGGAGGTGGTCAGAGTGTCCCGTCCACGTTGGCCTTGGCGCACACGTCATGTGGCCTCCCGTGCCTGCCTGGGCCCCATGTCCTGCCCATCCTCATTCTCCCCCTCATCCTCGTCGGACGAGGCCTGGCCTTCACCCTCCTCCTCCAGCACATCGCCCCTCTGCTGTGCGATGTTGTGGAGGAAGCAGCAGGCCACCATGATGCGCCCGAACCTCTCAGCATCATACTGGAGGGACCCTTCAGAGTGGTCAAGGCACCTGAACCTTACCTTCAGGATCCCGAAGCACCATTCAATCACGCCCCTGGTCACTGCATGGGCGTCATTGTAGTATCTCGGCATCACTCTGTGGCCTCCAGATAGGCATCGTCAACCATCACCCCAGTGGAGAACCCTTGTCTCTCAGGAGCCAACCCCCCAGCCGGGTGGGGGGGTTCTCGAACATGTCAGGAATCGTCGAGTGTGCCAGGATGAAGGCGTCGTGCTCACTGCCTGGGTATCGGGCGCAGACGTAAATGATCCGCATCTGATGATCAAATATCAGCTGCACGTTCATCGAGTGGAAGCCCTTTTGGTTGTTTAGAGCGGCTTGTCATCTGCAGGTGCTCACAGGGGGACATATATCCCATCGATCACCCCCTGGATCCGGGCATGTCAGGGATGGAGGCAAACACCACTGCCTGGGCATCATGGTGGACCCGGTCCACATTGAAATTGATGTATTGTGCCAACTGGGCATACAGGGCCTCCGTGACGGCACGGTCGCACCTGTGCACCGAGCTCTGTGAGACTCCGGACAGGTCCCCAGTTGGCGCCAGAAGGACCCCATGGCGTAAAGGTTCAGGGCGACTGTCACATTGATGGCCAGCGGGAGTGGGTGTTCTATATACCGCCTCGATGCCAGGTGTGCCATGATGTGGCAGATACGTCGTATGGTCTCCCTGGTCCGGCAGGTCCTCGAACGACAGGTGGTGCCAATACATGTGGGGCCTCATCTGGCGCCTCCTTTGCACCTCCTCCTCCATGGCTCTCCATCCTGGGTGTGGGTCAGGCTCCCTGCTGCCCACTCCGTTGTTACAACTTTCTCCTCCTCGAGCAGCTCCAGCTCGTAGAGCCACAGTGCATGCCCCAGGGCTGCGACAATGAGAGGAAAGGCCACCATTGCTGGTTGAATTCCAATTTCCATTGTGTGCAAGGGCTGACATGTTAGCATGCTGCATATCCCCATGCCCAACCAGGTCCAACGGGCTACATGGTGGCCCAGGTTGGCACTGTGGTCTCTGCCTCTGCATGCCCCCCCATCCCTGTGCCCCTGGCGTCATGGGGACCTCTGACCCTGGCGCCCAACCCTGCTGCCTGGGTTACCATCGGCTGGTGCTGCACTTGCCAGCGGTCTCCGCTCAGCTCCCCCACATGGGCTTCTGTGGCCGTTGCCCTTGGGTGGGCCGTGTGATGCCCCGCCAGCAGTGACGGCAAGGGGTGGGAGGGAGTGTTATTGTGGAGGGTGGGGGTTAGGGTGTAGAGTCACCCATACGGCCGGTGTCACTCTGCAGAACCAGGGGCCAAGATGGGTGTTTAGTGGCTGCGCAGCAAAATGGCTGCCTTGAAGGTCGCAACAATGGCTGTCCGTGCCTGGGCACCGCCTCAGTCCCGTGGGGGGGGGTCACCCCGGCCATATGGCCCTTCCCCTCCCAACACCCCCCCCCCACCCCCTGGCCCTGGCAGGGCTCCCACCCCAGCCAGCCCGGACAGTGTCCGGCCCAGCAGCCCACGGTTGGGCCTCTCCATGTCCTACCTCCTCGCCCTCCTTCATCAGCCACAATGCCTGTTTCTCAATTTTTAAAAGCACAAATGAACCTCGCTGTCGGGAATTCGGCGCCTTGGAGGCGGACAATCGCGGAGGCCCCGGGGAATACCGGGTCTGGCCCGCTAATGAATTGTCTATGGAGTTTATTGTTACTGCGATCGGGAACGCATTGACGCTGCTGTTGAGGCAACGGAGAATTGTGAATTGACACGGAATCGGCGCCCACCGTGATTTCGGAGTCGGGAACGATTCTCTGCCCAATCTCCTTTCCCAATTCCGGCATCAGTTGTAGAATAGGAGGCTCAGTAGGTTCAGGCCTCCCACGTGTTATCCTCTCTGGAAGATGGTCAAGAGTAAATTGTTGACGCTGGTGAAGAAGGATTTGGGGATGAAGATTGGAAGTGATCTGAATATGAAGAGGAACCTTGGCAGCACATTAATTTTGACTGTCTGTATCCTTCCGGCTTGCGAAAGAGGGAGTGAGTCCCATATTTGCAGGTCCCTCCTCACCTCTTCCTCCAGGCTGGAGAGGTTCCATTTGTGGAGCCTCTTCCTGGTGTGGGACACCTGTATCCCCAGGTACCTGAACTTGGTTTGAGTGTCTTTGAACGGCAGTGCCCCAGCTCTGCTCCTCCCTCTTGGGGGTTCACCAGGAAGATTTCGCTCTTTCCCATCTTGTGTTTGTAAGCTGAAAAGGCGCTGAACTTCCTAAGGTGCCCTGTTATCTTTCCCATGCTGGCTAGGCGGTTCATTACATAGAGGAGCAGGTCATTCGCATAGTGAGATGCCCCCTCTTCAAATGTCACACTGCTCACCTTGTTTATCATTCACACATTCTAATTTCTTTCTGCGCCACTATCAGCACCTTTCTTAGCCTTAATCACCCCCACTTACATTCCTTTTGTCTTTCTGTCAACGACGTCTTTGTCAACGAAAGAGACAATGCTGGAAAATCTCAGCAGGTCTGGCAGCATCTGTCGGGAGAGAAAAGAGTTAACGTTTCGAGTCCGATGACTCTTTGTCAAAGCTCATTGACATCTTTGTCAATCTCCACCTATTGCTGATCCTCTATCCAGCCCCAACAGTCCACGTCCCCACCCACCCACAACAATTTAATCCGACCCTATTTCTATTTTTCTCCAGCTTTGACAAAGAGTCATCCAGACCAGAAAGGTTAGCTCCATTCTCTCTTCACAGATGTTGTCAGACCTGCTGCGATTGTCCAGTATTTTCTGTTTTTGTTTCAGATTCCAGCATCCACAGTAACTTGTTTTATGCTATATATTGACCTTGTGATTTGTTGGTAGTCAAGGAATGAAAGACTTTTGGGCTATGAGATTGTAAATTGTGGTAATTTTACTGCGAGTGATGGGAAACATTGCCTTCTGTTTTACAGCTTTGGGCTGAGATCTGTGTGCATTCTGTTCCTTTACACTGTGGTTGTGCCACACAGATTGATGAACATTCTCATAGCTCTCTGGATTTTTGGACTACTAATTGGATCACTCTGCTTTTGTCTTCAGAGTGCAAAACAGATGCAAAAGGCCAAATTGGCTCCCCACTCTGCAACTGGATCCTCGATTTTCTGACCAACAGACCACAATCAGTAAGAATGAACAACAACACCTCCTCCACAATAGTCCTCAACACCGGCGCCCCGCAAGGCTGCGTACTTAGCCCCCTACTCTACTCCCTGTACACACACGACTGCGTGGCAAAACTTGGTTCCAACTCTATCCACATGTTTGCTGACGATACGACCATAGTGGGCCGGATCTCGAATAACGACGAGTCCGAATACAGGAGGGAGATAGAGAACCTAGTGGAGTGGTGGAGCGACAACAATCTCTCCCTCAATGCCAGCAAATCTAAAGAGCTGGTAATTGACTTCAGGAAGTAAAGTACTGTACACACCCCTGTCAGCATCAACGGGGCCGAGGTGCAGATGGTTAGCAGTTTCAAATCTCCAAAAAACTGTCCTGGTCCACCCACGTCGACGCTACCACCAAGAAAGCACAACAGCACCTATACTTCCTCAGGAAACTAAGGAAATTCGGCATGTCCACATTAACCCTTACCAACTTTTACAGATGCACCATAGAAAGCTTCCTATCGGGCTGCATCACAGCCTGGTATGGCAACTGCTCGGCCCAGGACCGCAAGAAACTTCAGAGTGTCGTGAACACCGCCCAGTCCATCACACAAACCTGCCTCCCATCCATTGACTCCATCTACACCTCCCGCTGCCTGGGAAAAGCGGGCAGCATAATCAAAGATCCCTCCCACTCGGCTTACTCACTTCCAACTTCTTCCATCGGGCAGGAGATACAGAAGTCTGAGAACACGCACAAACAGACTCAAAAACATCTTCTTCCCCACTGTCACCAGACTCCTAAATGACCCTCTTATGGACTGACCTCATTAACACTCCACCCTGTATGCTTCAACCGATGCCAGTTCTTATGTAGTTATATTGTATATGTTGTGTTACCCTATTATGTATTTTCTTTTATTCCCTTTTCTTCTCATGGACTTAATGATCTGTTGAGCTGCTCGCAGAAAAATTCTTTTCACTGTACCTCGGTACACGTGACAATAAACAAATCCAATCCAATCCAAATTAGGGTCCAATTTGCTGGACAAAATTGTTGGAAACAACACAGGCACTATAATGGATCAGGCACTGTAGCAGTGTCTCTGGAGTACATGTAAAACAGGTAAAAGACCCCTGAATATCCAAAAATGCCTTCAGGATTACCAGTCTTACATGCGGTCTAACCAACTCCTTAAAAGCACCTCATAAAAATGGTATGTTTTTAAACAGATTCTTGCCCGAAAGTGGTTCTGAGAGGAGCTGCACTATTCCTCCCAGCTCTACACCAATTGTTGACATGCCTCTTCCTCATTGCCTCCTCGATTTACTGGAATTTCTCAGCTGGTGTCACGGACGGCTAATTTTCCTGTCCAATCGCAACTAGGGAGTTTCCTCTAGTGTCACAATTGACCAGTAGTAAATAAATGAGGTTAACAGAATAACTTAGCATAGTCCAGCTGTCAGCCTCTTTAGATGCGTGCAGTGTGTCCTGTAGTCCCGTCACATGGGCGGCACTGTAGCACAGTGGTTAGCACTGTTGCTTCACATCGCCAGGGTCCCAGGTTCAATTCCCAGCATGGGTCACTGTCTGTGAGGAGTCAGCACCTTCTCCCTGTGCCTGCATGGGTTTCCTCCGGGTGCTCCGGTTTCCTTACACAAGTAGAACGTAGAACATAGAACATTACAGCGCAGTACAGGCTCTTCAGCCCTCGATGTTGTGCCGACCTGTGAAACCACTCTAAAGCCCATCTACACTATTCCCTTATCGTCCATATGTCTATCCAATGACCATTTGAATGCCCTTAGTGTTGGCGAGTCCACTACTGTTGCAGGCAGGACATTCCACACCCTTACTACTCTCTGAGTAAAGAACCTACCTCTGACATCTGTCCTATATCTATCTCCCCACAATTTAAAGCTATGTCCCATCGTGCTAGACATCACCATCTGAGGAAAAAGGCTCTCACTGTCCACCCTATCTAATCCTCTGATCATTAGGGGCTGGTTTAGCTCACTGGGCTAAATCGCTGGCTTTTAAAGCAAACCAAGGCAGGCCAGCAGCACGGTTCAATTCCCGTACCAGCCTCCCCGAACAGGCGCCGGAATGTGGTGACTAGGGGCTTTTCACAGTAACTTCATTGAAGCCTACTCGTGACAATAAGCGATTTTCATTTCATTCTTGTATGCCTCAATTAAGTCACCTCTTAACCTTCTCTCTAACGAAAACAGCCTCGAGTCCCTCAGCCTTCCCTCATAAGATCTCCCCTCCATACCAGGCAACATTCTGGTAAATCTCCTCTTCACCCTTTCCAATGCTTCCACATCCTTCCCATAACGTGGCGACCAGAATTGCACGCAATACTCCAAATGCGGCCACACCAGAGTTTTGTACAGCTGCAACATGACCTCATGGCTCCGAAACTCAATCCCTCTACCAATAAAAGCTAACACACCGTACGCCTTCTTCAGAACCCTTTCAACCTGGGTGGCAACTTTCAGGGATCTATGTACATGGACACCGAGATCTCCCTGCTCATCCACACTACCAAGAATCTTACCATTAGCCCAGTACTGTATCTTCCTGTTATTCCTTCCAAAATGAATCACCTCACACTTTTCTGCATTAAACTCCATTTGCCACCTCTCAGCCCAGTGCTGCAGCTTATCTATGTCCCTCTGTAACTTGTAACATCCTTCCACACTGTCCACAACTCCACCGACTTTAGTGTCATCTGCAAATTTACTCACCCATCCTTCTACGCCCTCCTCCAGGTCATTTATAAAAATGACAAACAGCAGTGGCCCCAAAACAGATCCTTGTGGTACACCACTAGTAACTGGACTCCAGTCTGAACAGTTCCCATCAACCACCACCCTTTGTCTTCTTCCAGCTAGCCAATTTCTGTTCCAAACTGCTAAATCACCCTGAATCCCAAGCTCCTGTATTTTCTGCAGTAGGCTACCGTGGGGAACCTTATCAAACGCTTTATTGAAATCCATATTCACCACATCAACTGCTTTACCCTCATCCACCTGTTTGGTCACCTTCTCAAAGAACTCAATGAGGTTTGTGAGGCACGACCAACCCTTTACAAAACCGTGTTGACTATCTCTAATCAAATTATTCCTTTCCAGATGATTATACATCCTATCTCTTATAAACCTTGCCAAGACTTTACCCACAACAGAAGTAAGGCTCACTGGTCTATAGTTACCGGGGTTGTCTCTACTCACCTTCTTGAACAAGGGGACAACATTTGCTATCCTCCAGTCTTCTGGCACTATTCCTGCAGACAAAGATGACTTAAAGATCAAAGCCAAAGGCTCAGCAATTTCCTCCCTAGCTTCCCAGAGAATCCTAGGATAAATCCCATCCGGCCCAGGGGATTATCTATTTTCACATTTTCCAGAATTGCTAACATCTCCTCCTTATGAACCTCAAGCCCTTCTAGTGTAGTAGCCTGAATCTCAGTATTCTCCTCGACAACATTGTCTTTTTCCTGTGTGAATACTGACAAAAAATATTCATTTAGCACCTCTCCTATCTCCTTGGACTCCACGCACAACTTCCCACTACTGTCCTTGACTGGCCCTACTCTTACCCTAGTCATTCTTTTATTCCTGACATATCTATAGAAAGCTTTAGGGTTATCCTTGATCCTCCTGCCAAAGCCTTCACATGTCCCCTCCTGGATCTTCTTAGCTCTCTCTTTAGGTCCTTCCTAGCTAACTTGTAACTCTCGAGCGCCCTAACTGAACCTTCATGTCTCATCTTTACATAAGCCTCCTTCTTCCTCTTGACAAGTGTTTTTGACTGCTTTAGTAAACCACGGTTCCCTTGCTCGCCCACTTCCTCCCTGCCTGACAGGTGCACACTTATCAAGGACACGCAGTAGCTGTTCCTTGAACAAGCTCCACATTTCCATTGTGCCCATCCCCTGCAGTTTTCCTCTCCATCCGATGCATCCTAAGTCTTGCCTCATCGCATCATAATTGCCTTTCCCCCCAGATGTTCTATGTCCCAGCCCCTCTCACCGTCACCCATCTATCTTTATTCTTTGGAGTAACTACATCCCTGAAGTTCTATCTATAACCACCTCTGCCTCCCGAATGATCCAAAGTTCATCCAGCTCCAGCTCCAGTTCCCTAACGCGGTTTCTGAGGAGCTGGAGATGGGTGCACATCCCACAGATGAAATCAGCAGGGACACTGACGGCGTCCCTCACCACAAACATTCTGCAGGAGGAACATTGCACTGCCTTCCCTGCCAGCCCCTCTAGATAAAAGAAGAAAAAGAAAGAAAGAGCTTACCTGTTATTCACTCTGCCCCTTAGGTTAACGGAGATGGAAGGGTGGGGGACACTACCCAGTCCCGAAAGTCGTGCTTGTGAGGTGAATTGGACATTCTGAATTCTCCCTCTGTGTACCCGAACAGGTGCCGGAATGTGGCGATGAGGGGCTTTTCACAGTAACTTCATTGCAGTGTTAATGTAAGCCTATTTGTGACACTAATAAAGATTATTATTACGATTATTACACCCTGATTCAGGAGGAGTTCAGTTTCTATATCATTGTCATCGCAAGAACTGTGGTCACTTGTATCAATGCTATTGTGACAGATGTGCCTTTGACAGGTACAGTGGTGAGGACATAGTCAAGTAAGTGTTATCTTCACGTTGATTCCTCATCACCTGTTGCAATCTATTTTATCAGCTATGTTTTTCAGGTATCAGCCAACATGGTAAAAGTATTATCGAACCTCAGAAATATAAGCAAAAATATTGGGCTGGATTCTCCGCATCTGAAGATTGGCACCATCCACAATATGATGTATAGAGTCACATGGTAATAGACTCAGAGAGAACACTCTGGAAGAAACATCATCATGCTTGACTGCAACCTGGGCTCTAATATTAAACAGTTCATGTTTAAATGTACAAATCTCACAATTGAGACATCTGAAGAACCCTTATTATAACACATACTTAAAGTAAGACATGAGAAAAAGCATCTATGCTTCTGAATTAGAAAACATCGCCGCGCTCATGTATGCTTCAAATACTGACTCCCAACATTTATGGCCTTGTTGCTCTTACTTCCTTCCTTCCACATGTGTCTTTTGCCCTGGCAGTGAGAGGAAATTTTAATTGGACTTGACTCTTGAATGACAGTCAATTCTATGAAATTCTGTGGCTGCATAATTGCTTGAGGCTAGCTAATCTCAGACAATTAGATTATTCCTGAGGATCAGACTCACAGAAAAATGCTCCTGGATAGATTAAGAGCTTAATTTTCCTGATGTGGCCCTGAAAAGATGTGTGGGATATTCATGGAAGGCTTCAAGCAGCATTGTTAGCAGCAAGGAGATGTCCTCCAATGAGCCCCAAGGGAAAACAAACGGGTGCTGTAGCAAGTCAACTGCAGCCACCCTTGAACAGACTGAGGCTACAAGAAACAGGGTCACCTTGGTGAATGGGGCAACAGGGTGACTGAAGGTCTTGGCTAAGAGCATGGTTTTCACCCAGAAAGCAAAAGGAAACAGGAGGAAGTCTCTAATAGGTCCTCTCGCTCCACTTTCCAATGTGGGGCTATTCTTTCCATTCGGGTCAACCAAGTAATAGCAAAACAATGCAGATGCTGGAAATCTGAAATAAAAACAGAGTGCTTCTTCTTCAAAGAAGAGCCATATTCGACTCCAAACAATAACTCTCTCACTACAGATGCTGCCAGACTTGCTGAATATTTCGAGCACTTTCTGTTTTTAATTTCATGCTTTACCTGATGGGACCAGGATCCATGGGAGCAGACGTGAACATCTGGATTAGGGTTAGCATGGCGTGGGTCAGGATGATTAGTGTTAGGACATGGAGTGACCTGCCCCATGGGCAGGGTTGGTGCAAGATAAGGTAACCATGGAGTGGGAGAGGAGGAAGCATCCCTTGAAAGCCTCTGGTAGGAATTGAAGAATTTAGGATGGGCCCCACCGCCATATTTCTTCCCCTTTTCCACAACTACCCCTTCTAATTTCAGGCAGGGTCGCAGAAGAAAATTCAGTAATTTTTCTGAAAATTGCAGCCACTGATGCAAGTATAGATAAAGCCTACCAAACTCGGGCTAACTGGAGCAAATGCCCATCTATTGAGTCAGAATTGATGATCTGAATATATGATCATTTGAGTCAGTACAGAGGAGGTTTACTAGTATGATCCCGGGTATGGAAAGATTAAACAGGTTGGGTCTGTACTCCTTGGAGTTCAGAAGAATGAGAAGTGATATGCTTGACACAAACAAGATTCTTAGGTGGTTAGACAGGGCAAATGTTGGGAGGATGTTTCCACTCATGAGAGAGTGCAGGACCAGAAGGCACAGTCAGAGAATAAGGGGGTGCTCATTTGACTCATCACTGAGTGCTGAATTTGGTGCATTTGAGTGCGATAGTGAGAGTTTGGTGACCGAGGGAGTATAAGGCTTCATTTTTATCTAAAGTTTAGTCTTTCTTTTATTTAGTTAATTAACTTAAAAGTTGCTGTTTGGTTTAGAAGAAGGTGAATTTTCAATAAGCTTTAAACCGGCTTCTACTTGTAGGCACTTGCAGCTGGAGCTTGTTAATTAGTTAATTGGATTAGGCCAGGTTTTCAGAGGCTAGATTCACAGTATAAAAGTGATCCCCGACAGTGCAGACTTTGTTTGCACTGAGTGCTGAATTTGGTGCATTTGAGTGCGATCGTGAGAGTTTGGTGACTGAGGGAGTATAAGGCTTCATTTTTATCTCAAGTTTAGTCTTTCTTTTATTTAGTTAATTAACTTAAAAGTTGCTGTTTGGTTTAGAAGAAGGTGAATTTTCAATAAGCTTTAAACAGGCATCTCCTTCTAGGCACTTGCAGCTGGAGCTTGTTAATTAGTTAATTGGATTAGGCCAGTTTTTCAGAGGCTAGATTCACAGTATAAAAGTGATCCCCTACAGTACAGACTTTGTTTGCACCGAGTGCTGAATTTGGTGCTTTTTGAGTGCGATAGTGAGAGTTTGGTGACCGAGGGAGTGCTGAATTTGGTGCTTTTTGAGTGCGATAGTGAGAGTTTGGTGACCGAGGGAGTTAGGTGAGGAGGGAGTAAGGTGCTCCTTTCATTTTTTTTCCGACATTTCCGCAAAGAGTGCGAAGAGAGCCAGGAGTTTACAGAAAGTGTAGCTGACTGGGAGCAGAGTCGGAGGGCGGAGATCTAGTTAGTCCACAGGGCAGCTATATTCTGTCAGGTAAGAGGTGATGGAGGCTAGGCCAGTTACATGCTCCTCCTGTAGGATGTGGGTGGTGAGGGATACCACTGGTGTCCCCACTGACTATACCTGCGGGAAGTGCACACAACTTCAGCTCCTCAAAGACCGTGTTAGGGAACTGGAGCTGAAGCTGGATGAACTTCGGATCATCCGGTAGGCAGAGGGGGTGATTGAGAAGAGTTACAAGGAGGTAACCACACCCAAGGTACAGGACAAGAATAGCTGGGTTACAGTCAGGGGGAAAAAAACAAACAGGCAGAAAGTGCAGGGATCCCCCGTGGCCGTTCCCCTTCAAAACAAGTATACCGTTTTGGATGCTGTTGGGGGGGGATGACCTACCGGGGGAAGGCCCTAGCGGCCAGGTCTCTGGCACTGAGTCTGGCTCTGGGGCTCAGAAGGGAAGGGGGGAGAATAGAAAAGCAATAGTTGTAGGAGATTCAATGGTTAGGGGAATAGATAGGAGATTCTGTGGTCGCGAGCGAGACTCCCGGAAGGTATGTTGCCTTCCGGGTGCCAGGGCCAGGGATGTCTCGGATCGTGTCTTCAGGATCCTTAAGGGGGAGGGTGAGCAGCCAGAAGTCGTGGTGCACATTGGTACCAACGACATAGGTAGGAAAAGGGGTGTGGAGGTAATAAACAAGTTTAGGGAGTTAGGCTGGAAGTTAAAAGCCAGGACAGACAGAGTTGTCATCTCTGGTTTGTTGCCGGTGCCACGTGATAGCGAGGCTAGGAATGGGGAGAGAGTGCAGTTGAACACGTGGCTGCAGGAATGGTGTAGGAGGGAGGGCTTCAGGTATTTGGATAATTGGAGCGCATTCTGGGGAAGGTGGGACCTGTACAAGGAGGACGGGTTGCATCTGAACCAGAGGGGCACCAATATCCTGGGAGGGAGGTTTTCTAGGATTCTTCGGGAGGGTTTAAACTAATTTGGCAGGGGAATGGGAACCGGATTTGTAGTCCAGCAACTAAGGTAGCCGATATTCAGGACGCCAAAGCGTGTAATGAGGCAGTGGGGAAGGGAACACTGACAAAGGAGAGTACTTGCAGGCACGGAGATGGGTTGAAGTGTGTATACTTCAACGCAAGAAGCATCAGGAATAAGGTGGGTGAACTTAAGGCATGGATCGGTACTTGGGACTACAATGTGGTGGCCATCACGGAAACTTGGATAGAAGAGGGGCAGAAATGGTTGTTGGAGGTCCCTGGTTATAGATGTTTCAATAAGATTAGGGAGGGTGGTAAAAGAGGTGGGGGGGTGGCATTATTAATTAGAGATAGTATAACAGCTGCAGAAAGGCAGTTCGAGGAGTATCAGCCTACTGAGGTAGTATGGGTTGAAGTCAGAAATAGGAAAGGAGCAGTCACCTTGTTAGGAGTTTTCTATAGGCCCCCCAATAGTAGCAGAGATGTGGAGGAACAGATTGGGAAACGGATTTTGGAAAGGTGCAGAAGTCATAGGGTAGTAGTCATGGGCGACTTTAACTTCCCAAATATTGAGTGGAAACTCTTTAGATCAAATAGTTTGGATGGGGTGGTGTTTGTGCAGTGTGTCCAGGAAGCTTTTCTAACGCAGTATGTAGATTGTCCGACCAGAGGAGGGGCAATATTGGATTTAGTACTGGGTAATGAGCCAGGGCAAGTGATAGATTTGTTAGTGGGGGAGCATTTTGGAGATAGTGACCACAATTCTGTGACTTTCACTTTAGTAATGGAGAGGGATAGGTACGTGCAACAGGGCAAGGTTTACAATTGGGGGAAGGGTAAATACGATGTTGTCAGACAAGAATTGAAGTGCATAAGTTGGGAACAAAGGCTGGCAGGGAAGGACACAAGTGAAATGTGGAACTTGTTCAAGGAACAGGTGCTACGTGTCCTTGATATGTATGTCCCTGTCAGGCAGGGAAGAGATGGTCGAGTGAGGGAACCATGGTTGACAAGAGAGGTTGAATGTCTTGTTAAGAGGAAAAAGGTGACTTATGTATGGCTGAGGAAACAAGGTTCAGACAGGGCATTGGAGGGATACAAGATAGCCAGGAGGGAACTGAAGAAAGGGATTAGGAGAGCTAAGAGAGGGCATGAACAATCTTTGGCGGGTAGGATCAAGGAAAACCCCAAGGCCTTTTACACATATGTGAGAAATATGAGAATGACTAGAGCGAGGGTAGGTCCGATCAAGGACAGTAGCGGGAGATTGTGTATTGAGTCTGAAGAGATAGGAGAGGTCTTGAACGAGTACTTTTCTTCTGTATTTACAAATGAGAGGGGCGATATTGTTGGAGAGGACAGTGTGAAACAGATTGGTAAGCTCGAGGAAATACTTGTTAGGAAGGAAGATGTGTTGGGCATTTTGAAAAACTTGAGGATAGACAAGTCCCCCGGGCCTGACGGGATATATCCAAGGATTCTATGGGAAGCAAGAGATGAAATTGCAGAGCCGTTGGCAATGATCTTTTCGTCCTCACTGTCAACAGGGGTGGTACCGGGGATTGGAGAGTGGCGAATGTCGTGCCCCTGTTCAAAAAAGGGACTAGGGATAACCCTGGGAATTACAGGCCAGTTAGTCTTACTTCGATGGTAGGCAAAGTAATGGAAAGGGTACTGAAGGATAGGATTTCTGAGCATCTGGAAAGACACTGCTTGATTAGGGATAGTCAGCACGGATTTGAGAGGGGTAGGTCTTGCCTTACAAATCTTATTGAATTCTTTGAGGAGGTGACCAAGCATGTGGATGAAGGTAAAGCAGTGGATGTAGTGTACATGGATTTTAGTAAGGCATTTGATAAAGTTCCCCATGGTAGGCTTATGCAGAAAGTAAGGAGGCATGGGATAGTGGGAAATTTGGCCAGTTGGATAACGAACTGGCTAACCGATAGAAGTCAGAGAGTGGTGGTGGATGGCAAATATTCAGCCTGGATCCCAGTTACCAGTGGCGTACCGCAGGGATCAGTTCTGGGTCCTCTGCTGTTTGTGATTTTCATTAATGACTTGGATGAGGGAGTTGAAGGGTGGGTCAGTAAATTTGCAGACGATACGAAGATTGGTGGAGTTGTGGATAGTAAGGAGGGCTGTTGTCAGCTGCAAAGAGACATAGATAGGATGCAGAGCTGGGCTGAGAAGTGGCAGATGGAGTTTAACCCTGAAAAGTGTGAGGCTGTCCATTTTGGAAGGACAAATATGAATGCGGAATACAGGGTTAACGGTAGAGTTCTTGGCAATGTGGAGGAGCAGAGAGATCTTGGGGTCTATGTTCCTACATCTTTGAAAGTTGCCACTCAAGTGGATAGAGCTGTGAAGAAGGCCTATGGTGTGCTCGCGTTCATTAACAGAGGGATTGAATTTAAGAGCCGTGAGGTGATGATGCAGCTGTACAAAACTTTGGTAAGGCCACATTTGGAGTACTGTGTACAGTTCTGGTCGCCTCATTTTAGGAAGGATGTGGAAGCTTTGGAAAAGGTGCAAAGAAGATTTACCAGGATGTTGCCTGGAATGGAGAGTAGGTCTTACGAGGAAAGGTTGAGGGTGCTCGGCCTTTTCTCATTAGAACGGAGAAGGATGAGGGGCGACTTGATAGAGGTTTATAAGATGATCAGGGGAATAGATAGAGTAGACAGTCAGAGACTTTTTCCCCGGGTGGAACAAACCATTACAAGGGGACATAAATTTAAGGTGAAAGGTGGAAGATATAGGAGGGATATCAGAAGTAGGTTCTTTACCCAGAGAGTAGTGGGGGCATGGAATGCACTGCCTGTGGAAGTAGTTGAGTCGGAAACATTAGGGACCTTCAAGCAGCTATTGGATAGGTACATGGATTACGGTTAAATGATGTAGTGTAGATTTATTTGTTCTCAAGGGCAGCACGGTAGCATTGTGGATAGCACAATTGCTTCACAGCTCCAGGGTCCCAGGTTCGATTCCGGCTTGGGTCACTGACTGTGCGGAGTCTGCACGTCCTCCCCGTGTCTGCGTGGGTTTCCTCCGGGTGCTCCGGTTTCCTCCCACAGTCCAAAGATGTGCGGGTTAGGTGAATTGGCCAATGATAAATTGCCCTTAATGTCCAAATTGTCCTTGGTGTTGGGTGAAGGTGTTGATTTTGGGTAGGGTGCTCTTTCCAAGAGCCGGTGCAGACTCAAAGGGCCGAATGGCCTCCTTCTGCACTGTAAATTCAATGATAATCTATGATTAATCTAGGACCAAGGTTCGGCACAACATCGTGGGCCGAAGGGCCTGTTCTGTGCTGTATTTTCTATGTTCTATGTTCATTTAAGATGGATTAGAGGAAGGATTTCTTCTCTCAAAGAGTGGTGAACATTTTGAATTCTTTACCCCAGGAAGCTGCGGAGGCCGAGTCCTTGAACTGAGGTCGATAGGTTTTTCGTCTGGGGGAATTAAGGATTGCGGACAGAAGGCAGGAAAGTGGATTTGGTGAGTGTTATATCAGCCATGATCTTATTAAATGGCAGACGCGAAGGGCTCAATGGCCTGACTCCTGTTCCTATTCTGGTCTTTTTCAAAATTGATTTACGGGATGTTGGCGTCGCTGGTTAGGCCAGCATTCATTGCCCATCTCTAGTTGCCCTTCAGAAGGTGGTGGTGATTGCCTTCTTGAACCGCTGCAGTTCATGAGGTGTAGGTGCACTCACACTGCTGTGAGGGAGTGAGTTCCAGGATGTAGCCCCAGCGACAGTGAAGGAACAGCGATATATTTCCAAGTCAGGGTGGTGAGTGACTTGGAGGGGAACCTCCGGGTGGTGGGATTCCCAGGTACCTGCTGATCTTATCCTTCTAGATGGTAGTGGTAGTGGGTTTGGAAAGTGCTGTCTATGCTACCTTATGGAACCACCTCATTGGCAACAATTATATATCGACTTTTTGTCCTGAGGACTATTTGCCGATTACTCATAATTTCCTCTATTTTGCCCCTGTTAAGAGGAAACATTTCACATACAACAGAGCCAACCAAAGTGTTAACAAAGCAAACCAAAGTAATGGGAAAGAGAAACTGCAATGTAAATAGACTTGTTCCTGTGTACTAAGCAAGGACTAGTTCAAGCAGAGAACATTGTTTGTCTTCCCGACTGCTCTGTTTGGAATTTTTCTAAGAAACATGGCATTCACCACCGCACCCCTTCCACTACCTCCTCCCTCCCCACAACAACAACCCTGGAAACCCCAGTATCTGGCTTCCCCTCGCTAGACGATGCTTGAGATGTGTTCCTAGTGCTGTAGGTGATCACTCAGAACATTTAGACTGTCATATCTCAGCAGGATATTCATTGAGGTGTGGTCTCACTTTGGAAGCTCTTTATTATTGCTTGAATCTCCTTGGCTGAGGCAGGTGAGTCTAGTGGTTGTCCCTCCCTTGTGGCTGTGTTGGAAGAGCAGGAGATTGACAAAGTACAGGTCAAGTATCCTTCATCCATAAATCCGAAAACCGAACACATCCAAAAAGCCAGCACTTTTTTTGAACCTCATCACCCTTTAGTGAGGGACGTCTCTGACCCCAGCTGATACAACCTGAGCTGGCACGAGCCTCACCAACTGCATCTGACCTTTAGTGCAAGACGTTCAATTGATAGTCTGTACTGTTTGCCTTCGTGATTTTTGTTGCCACTTTACCGAGCAAACCCTTTCCTATAAGCAGAATCACAGATGGCTATAGCTAATCTAGGTTTCAGTCATTGTAATGCAGTAGGCCTAGGCCTTTATGTGGTACCTGAAATACCAAGCCTAATTGGCACAGTGGGTTTCGGATCAAGGATACTTTATTTATGGTTTGTTTTACAGAGGCCTACAGTTTTGAACTCTAAAGGCACAGCGAGGCTTTGCAGATTCACTGTTGACTCAGTGGGGTTCGTGTAAATTCTACGTTACTAACCAAAGCAACTTCTATTTATCTAGAGTTTTGAGAATAAATGTCACACTTGGCATTCCTGGAGCATGTTTTAGGGGCTTGCATATGGGCAGCCCATAATTTCATTCCAAAACCTACCCTTAGCAGTTTGGACATTATCATCCACCTGGTCAGAGTATTTATCCAGTGTATACTGGTTAAACTGAAACTAAAGCCGCTAGCATGGCACACAAAACGAATGTCCCAGCCCAGGGCTATTGGGAACTACTGCTCTGAGTCTGGGAACTACATTTAAAGGTCCCGTAACAAGCCCCAGCTGGGTGAGCCTCTGCCCGCTCACCACGGGAATTCTTATTCTACAAAATCCACAGGGAAATGAATCAGCGATCCCCCGTGGTCCTTGTGAAGATTATAACATCCCTCCCCTCTCAATTCCGAATCCTCCCCCTCAATCCCTCAGATGTGGAGATGCCGGCATTGGACTAGGGTGAGCACAGTAAGAAGTCTTACAACGCCAGGTTAAAGTCCAACAGGTTTGTTTCAAACACAAGCTTTCGGAGCACTGCTCCTTCCATTCAATTCCTCCTTCGATTCACCTGAGGAAGGAGCAGTGCTCCGAAAGCTAGTGTTTGAAACAAACCTGTTGGACTTTAACCTGGTGTTGTAAGACTTCTTACTGTGCTCACTCCCTCAGAGAAGAGGCCTCTTTCATCACTTAGCACAAGGCCTCAAGTCGGCAGCAGATGGATTTGGATCAGGGGATGTGAAACGGACTGGGGATCAAATTTCCTCTTAGAGCACAGAAGGAGGCTCGTCTTTGGTGCTGACCTTCTGCAGATGATCTGATGTATTGTTAACAGTGTGTGTGCAGGGGTGGCAATAAAGTGGTCAAGTTTGGGATATATTTCCCACAGTAGATTTTAGTTCTGTCGTATTTCGTGGGTTTGGTGTCTCTTTGAAGGCCTTAACCTTTTCTTCCATGAGATGTAAGTTTTTTTAGCAACTTGGTATTCTAGGTAGATCCCTTCCCCTGCCTGGAACATTTTTCGCATTTGGGAGGGATCCCAGGTTCGATTCCCGGCTTGGGTTACTGTCTGTATGGAGTCTGCACGTTCTCCCTGTGTCTGCGTGGGTTTCCTCCGGGTGCTCCGGTTTCCTCCCACAAGTCCCGAAAGACGTGCTTGTTAGGTGAATTGGACATTCTGAATTCTCCCTCATTTACCCCAACAGGTGCCGGAATGTGGCGACTAGGGGCTTTTCACAGTAACTTCATTGCTCTGTTAATGTAAGCCTACTTGTGACAATAAAGATTATTATTATTACATTATATTATTATATTTTTCTGGGGCTCCTGTGATTAGTACGTTGTCCAAATCAACTGTCATCTCTGGTAGCCCTTGGAGAATGTTCTTCATCACATGTTGAAAAATGGCGCATGCAGACGATACTCCGAAGGGCAGGCGTGTATATTCGTATAAACCTTTCTGGGTGTTAATCGTTATGTACTTCCTGGATGACTCGTCTAATTTTAGCTGGAGGTAGGCATGGCTCATATGTAGTTTGGTGAAGTTTTGACCCCCTTCCAGTTTGGCATATAGAACTTCTATGCATGGCATGGCGTACCAATCTGAATGTGAGACTTTATTAACTGTTAGTTTATAGTCCCTGCAAAAGAGGCACCGACTACTGTTGCAGCCCACTCTATGAATTGCACTGGTCATATTATCCTGAGGCTCTCTAACACTCGAGTTCAGTCTTTACTTTGTTAAGTAAAGTGTATAGGACTGGTCGTGCCATTAAATATTTGGGTAGGGTGCTGGTACCCGCAGAAATCTTTGCCCTTGCTCCCTATATTCTACCAAGGTATTCTTGGAATACCTCTGGGTGGAATGTTGGACCCATGGAGGTTTAGGAACCCAATGGGAGAGGGAGTCCTTCTTCTCGCATGTGTTCAAGATATACTCCAGAATTATTTTTTTTGTAGTGAGTTTAGCGATACCGGTGTGTGTGGTGTGGGCAGAGTATGCGGGAATTGTGATCTCAGACCATGCGCCGCACTGGTTGGAGGTTAGACTTAGCTCGAGGCAGGAACAGAGGCTGGGATGGAGGTTGGATTTGGGGCTTTTGGGGACAAGGGGTTCTGTGAGAAGGTGCAGTCGGTGATCAGAGGTGAACGGGCTGGTTTAGCACAGGGCTAAAGAGCTGGCTTTTAAAGCAGACCAAGGCAGGCCAGCAGCAGGGTTCAATTCCCGTATCGGCCTCCCCGAACAGGTGCCTGAATGTGGCGACTAGGGGCTTTTCACAGTAACTTCATTTGAAACCTACTTGTGACATTAAGCGATTTTCATTTCATGTGGAGTTGAATCAGAATGGGGAGGTGTCGGCGGACATATTTCGGGAGGCATTGATGGCGGTGGTTCAGGGGGAGGTTATTTTGTTCAAGGCGCACAGAGACTGGAGGAGGAGGGAGGAGAATGGATGGTTGTTGGGTGAGATAGTCGAGGTGGACAGGAAGTATTCGAGTGCCCCACCAAGGAGGGGTTGGCAGAGAGAAAGAGATTACAGGGGCAGTTTGACAATGGGAAAGGCAGTGGGGCAGCTACGGAGGGCGAGGAGGGTGCAATATGAAGATGGAGAGAAGGCGAGAATATGCTTGCCCACCAGCTACGGAGGCAGTCGCCTCCAGGGAAACTCTGAGAGTGCGGTCAGGGAAGGGGGAGGTAGTGTTCGACCCCAGGGAAGACTAACGGGGCATTTAGGGACTATTATGAGAAGCTATAAAGGGCCGAGCTGGGTGGGGAGGAAGGGGTATGGGCAGGTTTTGGATGAGCTAGAATTCCCAAGGCTGGATGAGGGGAGGGGAAATGTGCTGGAGGACATGCTAGGGCTGTGAGAGGTAACGGAAAACATAAAATGGATGAAGTCGGGGAAGGCCCCGGAGCCGGACTGTTACCCGGCGGAGTTCTACAAGGAGTTTGTGATGGAGTTCGCACCACATTTGCTGGGGATGTTTAGCGAGGAGCTGACCCAGGCGTCGGTCACACTAATCCCAAAGAATGTGAAGGACCCGTTGGAGTGTGGTCATATAGGCCCATTTCACTGCTAAATACAGATGTGAAAGTGTTGGCTAAGTTAGTGGCGGGAGGATGGAAGTATGCGTTCCAGGGGTGGTCGCTGAGGATCAGACGAGTTTTGTAAAGGGCAGACAGCTTTCCAGTAACATCAAGCGGTTGTTAAATGTGATTATGTCCCAGGGGTCCCTGTCGAAGGGGCAGGGGCCAAAGATGGTGGTCTCTATGGACGCGGAGAAGACTTTTAACTGGGTGGAGTGGCGGTATCGCTTTGAGATTCTCGGAAGGTTCAGTTTTGGCCCAAGGTTTGTGGCATGGGTGCGCCTGTTGTATGCGGCCCTGGAGGAGAGTGTACAGACAAATGAGATGACTTCACAGGTTTTTGGGTTGCACAGGGGAATGAGGCAGGGATGTCCGCTGTCGCCATTACTTTTTGTGCCCACGATAGAATCCTTGGCGTTGGCCTTTTGGGGGTCAGTAGTGGCATGGGATTGTGAGGGGGAGCAGGGAACAGCAGGTGTCGTTTTACATGGACAACCTGCTGCTGTTCGCGTTGGACCCATTGGAGAGTATGGGGAGAATTATGGACATATTAGAGAGGGTCGGGGCCTTCTCGGGTTATATGTTTAATGTCGGACTGAGCTGTTCACGGTGAATCCGGCGGGTCCTGGAGCTAACCTGGGGGCGTTGCCATTTAGGATAGCCAGGGACAGGTTCAGGTATCTGGGGTCCAGGTGACAGGGGAGTGGTCGGCGATGCACAAGTGGAACCTGACAACATTGGTGAAGGAGGTTAGGGGGAACTTTAGGAGATGAGATACGCTACATCTGACATTAGAGAGGAGTGGTTAAAATGAACGTTTAGCTAAGGTTCCTGTTGCAATCCAGGATCTCCCGATATACATCCTGAAGGTCTTTTTCTGGAAATTGGATGGAGCAACCTCGGAGTTTATATGGGCGGGAAGGTACCTAGACTGAAGAGGGCCCTGTTACAGAGGCAGAGGTAGAAAGGCAGAGGTAGAAAGAGGTTGGTGCTACCAAACCTGTGGCATTACTACTGGGTGGCGAAGGTGAGACGGTGGTGGGAAGGAGAGGGTTTCGAGTGGGTTAGGATGGAGAAGGAGTCCTGTAGAGTGCCACCTGAGAGCCATGGTGAAGTTTCCACTGGCGCTGGAGAGGTACACAGTGAGCCTGGTGGTGCAGTCCACGATTAGGGTGTGGAACTAGTTGAGGAGTCACTTTAGGATGGAGGGGATGCTGACACCGTTGTGTGGGAACCACAGGTTTAAGTGGGGGAGTCGGACGGCATGTATAGGAAGTGGAGGGAGCTGGAGTTGGTGAGGGTGAGGGATCTGTAGCTGGAGGAGAGGTTTGCAGGTCTGGAAGAGCTGCTGGAGAGGGTGGAGCTGCTGAAGGGAAGCAAGTTCAGGTATATTCAAGTGAAGGATTTTGCGCAGAAGGAATGGAGAGGGTTTCCCAAGCTGCCGGAGTATACCCTGTTGGAACGGTTGCTGCTCCAGGATGTGGAGGGAGGGCAGGATTGGTGGTATATACGGTTGGGTGGGGGAGCAAGGAGGAGCACACGTAGTGAGGATTAATAATAAATAGGAGGAAGAGCTGGGTGAGTTAGGATGGGGAGTGTGGAGTGAAGTGATGCATAGGGTAAATTTGACCTCTTGTGCGAGGATGAGCTTCATTCAATTGAAGGTGGTGCGGCAGGGTGCATATGACTCGGGTGAGGTGGAATGGGTTCTTCCAGGGGGTGGCAGACGAGTGTGAGTAATGTGGTCGAGGACCAGCAAATCACACGCATATGTTTTGGGGCTGTGAGAAGTTGGAGGGATACTGGGAGTGGGTATTCGGGACACTATCGAAGATATTGGGAGCGGGGGTCAGGCCAGACCCAATGGTGGCGATCTTTGGGGTATCGGAAATGAAATGAAATGAAAATGAAATGCCGGAGCTGATGGAGGGGAGGAGGGCCAATGTTGTGACGTTCATCTCTCTTATTGCCTAGCAAAGGATATTGTTGGACTGGCGATCGGTAATGCCACCGGGGATGGCGGCCTGGCTGGGGGACCTGTATGACTTCCTCCGGCTGCAAATGATCAAGTTCGAATTGAGTGATCAGTGGAGGGCTTTGAGACATGGTGGGGACTGTTCATGACAAAGTTTGAGGATCGTTTGTCACGGTGGTGGGGACGGACGGGGGAGGAGAGGGTGAAAAGGGGAAAAGTTTGCACAAACTGTGAACTATGAACTTGTTGAATGTTTTAGTGTCAGGGGCTGCAGGATAAGTTAACGCCTAATAATAATGCCTGCTGTCAAAAGGATTACTTTAAGTCTGTCATCCACTTTTATGCTGTCGGCACGGATGAAGTAGCACATGCGTTCTGTATAATGAGGCCAGTCCTTCATATCCGCATCATAAGGCTTGAGCTTCCCAAACAAGGGCATTTCAGGTTTTTCTTTTTGCTTTGTTTCTTACAGACGTTGTTGTCAGGGAGTTACAAAGTGGCTGCTCAGAATCCTCGTCGCCAATGTAATAAATCCAAGAGGCAAGACTGAAAGGCCAAACTGTTTTTTTTAAACAGCAAATAAAGCCTCGATCCCCCGTGGTCATCGTGAGGGTTATCACATGTATCATAGCTCATTGTTTGTTCTCCTATCATTTTACATTGAGCCTATGGTTCTGCTTTCCTTTATTTCAAAATTCCTTTCTGGATTTGATTTACTGTGGACTTTTTGGCTAAAATATGGGCTCCACTCACCTTAGTGGTTTCCCAGGTGTAGCATCTCCCAGGTGTAGCATCAAGTTTCCAAAGCTCAGATGTACCTTGGGTTAGTTCCATTGCAGTGGAGGTGAGATCAGAAGCACGGATGTCCAGAGGAGGGCTTGGTTGAAGTGCTGGCAAGGAAGAGGGCAGAATTTTCTGAGTCTGAGCTTGAGATGGCAAGGGAGAATTCATGGCTTTCTATTCATTTAATCTGGGGCCCTGTCCAAGGAAGCTGCATCATTCATTCGTTATTATATCACAACCTATTCATGGACAATTCCAGCAAGAAATTTGTGTTTCCCATTGTGGGGCAGTCCCACGCCATCGGGAAACCCCCGGATTGCCGGCAAAACGTGGCACCCCGCCGGCGGTGAATCCAGCCCACGGAATGTGAGTGTAAAAGGACTTGGAAAAGCCTGGTTGTTAGACAAAGAACGTTCAGCAGGATAGTCACCGACTTTGAGGAGCTGGTCTGAGCTCCTTAGCAACAGCTCAGGATGGTTTACCCAAATTTGCTTTGACTCATAAATGATGTACTAATTCACCTCTGAAACACTTGCATTCTACAAAACACATTGACTGAACTACTTTGCCTGATACTGAAACACACAAGTGAGGCAAACACATATTGAGCAAGTGTCACACATTCAAATGACACATGATCAAATGTCATGTGATCAAATCTCAGTAATACATCAACCAGAATTGGTAACTCTAAGTCCTACAGCTGACAAAAAGAACACCAGATCAATATTTACACTTGGAAGGGTCAATATTTACACTTAGAAGTTTCTGGTAGAAAGAAAAGCAATGCCAAATTTAGTGAGCAATCCAGCACAAAAAGGCACTGATTATTATTTTTCCAATGTTTTAGCATGAGAAGTGAGAGTTGAATCATTTGAGTTATCTTGACTTTGTATGTCTTTGCTGTTACCTTAAGCAACTTAACATTTGTATTCAGCCTCAACTTGGCAATTGCTCTTTTTTTGCTTAAAAAGGCATTTTGTCAAAGCTTTTCATCATGTACTCATCAGGACAATCACAAGAATACCAATGTCAGGGGTATTCTTGTGACTGTCGTGATGATTGCAAGACAAAAAGCTTTGACAAAATGTTTTTTTCCAGCAATCCTCAAGTTGTGTACTACCAAATAACTAATTGTTTTAGTCAACTTTTGAAAAGATTTGAGTGGCAATGTGGTGAGGATATGCAGTGCAGTTCAGTTAACTATTTAGTACAGCATATCACTGGGCTCCATTGACATCACAGGAACCAGGTTCAGATGTTTAGATTAGCTATGTGCTTCATTCAGGCTGTCATGGGAGTGTCCCTTTAAGAAATGTTTTTGTCTTATCTCATGGCTTCAGTGATGTCATTGTGTGGGTGGAGCTGGGCTGTGGCTCTGGGTTTTTACTTTCATTTTTGAGTTGGGAGCTGGCTGTGGCTCTAAGTTTCACTTTCGCTTTGAGTTTGAACTGGTATTGTTCTGCACAGGTTGAAAGAATGTTTTTTCTCCACCTGCATTTTAAAAGTTGTTTCCAGCATGCTTGATAACTTGATGAAAAATTATTGTTTTCTGGAAGAAATTCAAACCTGCTGTTTTGGAAAGGACACAAGAGCATCTAAACCAGGTCTTGAGTGCTGTGTGCTGGGCCACACTTTTGAAAAGGGTTTTCTGGTTTATGGAATCTTGTTATTAAATTGGAACAGCTTAAGGGGGAAATTTATTAAGGGTTATGCATAGAGTACCGTGGCTGTGTGGTGTATTTACATTTATAGTTGATAAAAATACTTACTGTGTGTGTTTATAAAAATGTAAACTAAATTCGTAGAATAAACATTGTTTTTGATTAAAGTGCTTAAGGCCTCTGTTGAGTAACACCTGAAAGGTAGGCCCTTGTGATCCTCATAACCAAAACTAATAAACAGTTGTAGGTCAGGTGAACTCCATGATATTCTTTGGAGTTTTCTAAACGCTGGCCCATAACAAGGCTGAGCACCGTGATAAATAGAATCATAGAATCATAGAATTTACAGTGCAGTAGGAGGCCATTCGGCCCATTGAGTCTACACCAGCCCTTGGAAAGAGCACCCTACCTAAGACCACTCTATACCCGTAACCCAGTAATGCCACCTAACCTTTTTGGACACTAAGGGCAATTTAGCATGGCCAATCCACCTCTGGTGGTATGAAGCATGTTTCTGTTGTTAGTGATAATAGTGACAGCTGCAGCAACCGCATTCACCACGGCAACTCTCTTCTCATTCAGTATAAAGCTGTTGTTTCCCCTGACATTGGTACTCCTGTGAATTATCCTGACATATGCAGGATCAAAATCTTCGACAAAATGTCTACTAGCAATGTTCAAAAGTGTTAAATCAAAAGAATAGTTAAGAGTTCACATGTTGGATTTGTAATAGAAGAACTGTCGCTGTGTGCCCAATAAAGAAAATATCATTTTTACACTCTTGAATTATAGTTTAGATGGGTTTGAATAGCTGAAGTCAGATATTTAGATTTGGGTTTATAGTTACGTGTTCAGAGGTACAGTGAAAAGTGTTGTTCTGCGTGCAGTCCAGACAGATCGTTCCATAAATGAAAAATAGAGGACATACGATAGATACACAATGTAAATACATCAACATAGATATCGGGTGAAGCACACGGAGTGCAGTACTACTCAGTAGAGAAGATGCGTGGAGAGATCAGTTTAGTCCATAAGAGCGTCTTTCAGGAGTCTGGTAACAGCGGGATAG
Organism: Scyliorhinus torazame; assembly: GCF_047496885.1. Taxonomy (NCBI): domain Eukaryota; kingdom Metazoa; phylum Chordata; class Chondrichthyes; order Carcharhiniformes; family Scyliorhinidae; genus Scyliorhinus; species Scyliorhinus torazame. The sequence continues at coordinate 257,169,091 of NC_092710.1, forward strand.
GAGCTGTTTTTGGATCTGTTGTCCGTGTTCTCAGACTTTTGTATCTCCGATGGAAGAGAGAATAACCCAGGTGGGAGGGGTCTTTGATTATGCTTCCCGCTTTCCCAAGGCACGGGGAGATGTAGACAGAGTCAATGGAAGGGAGGCGGGTTTGCGCATTGGACTGGGCTGTGTTCACGACTCTCTGCAGTTTCTGACGGTCTTAGGCCGAGCAGTTGCCATACCAGGCTGTGATGCAGCCAGATAGGATGCTTTCTATGTTGCATCTATAAAAATTGGTAAGTGTCAATCTGGACATGTCAAATTTCCTTAGTTTCCTGAGGAAGTATAGACGCTGTTTCTTGGTGGGAACGTCGGCGTGGATGGACCAGGACAGATTTTTGGTGATGTGCACACCTAGGAATTTGAAGCTGTCAACCATCTCCACCTCGGCACCAATGATGCAGTCAATGACCAGCTCCTTAGTTTTGCTGACATTGAGGGAGAGATTATAGTCATTACACCACTCCACTAGTTTCTCTATCTCCCACCTGTACTATGGCTCATCATTGTTGAGATCCTACCCACTAGGGTTGTGTCATCACCAAAGTTGTAGATGGAGTTGGAACCAAAGTTTGCAACAGAGTCATGTGTGTACAGGGAGTATAGTAGGGGGCTAGGTATGCAGCCTTATGGGGCCCCTGGTATTGAGGACTATCGTGCAGGTGGTGCTGTTTATCCTTACTGATTGTGATCTGTGGGTCAGAAAGTCGAGGATCCAGTTGCAGAGGGAGGAGCCAAGTCCTAGGTTTTGGAGTTTTGATTTGAGGTTGGCTGGGATTATGGTGTTGAAGGCAGAGCTGTAGTCAATGAATAGGTGTCTGACATTGGAGCCCTTGTTTTGATGCGCCAGGATGAGTGTAGCACCAGGGAGATAGCGACTGCAGAATTATTGCAGGATTTCCTCGCGGAAGTGACCATGACAGCAGGTCATAAGGCTGATTACTCGGGATTTCTCTATTGGGGCCCCGTTTTATGACAGGTGGACTTTTGAGAGAAATGGATCAGATTGTGAGGCATTTTTTAAAGATGTTCTAGCCATCTGAGATGGCCACCTGCAAAGGACCATGGGAATTAGGGCCAACCCAGGACTCAGACAGATACAGAGCTTCTGTGTATTTGAAACGCAGGTAGCTAGGCCTGATCGAAACCCCCGCTCGTTTGCATTTTAATGGCCCGTTCCCCAGAACAATAGGACTCCAATCAAGAAACCTATACAGCCACAGACTGATTGGCGCCACTCCCTTGACTCAGAGAGCCCAACTGCCAAGGTCAATGACTGCTAAGGACCCGCCCAGCCACCAAGGCACCCACCCTTTATTAGCCGAAATCGAAGGCAGTGATCGAAGCCCTGTCAAATTATTCGGTCCAAGATTAAGGACTGCCCCAAAGAGCGCGAAACTCAGAAGGATAAAAGGGACACAGCCATGTGTTCAGTCTCTTTTGGACGGGACTTGTGCAGCCACCTTTGAATCCAACCTGTGCCAGCCCAACTGCAGCATAACGACGAGACAGTCATGTTCAAGACCAACGATCGCTACCTGATGGGTGAGCACAGCAGAGACAGAGCCACTTCTTCAAACCAGCCACGTGATCAAGATAAAGGCCTTATCCACTTGCACAGTGCCGGTCGCCTGAAGTTAAGTATAGGTTATTGTAGTTGATAGGTGTAGTTTAACTTGTAGTATATTGTGCTTGCATCTCGAAGTAACCCTTGTGTGCAAATAAACCATCTTTGTACTTGAACTGACTAACTGGTTGTGTGGTCATTTGACCAATATACGGGAAAGCCTTGTGGTTCAGCAAGAGAAATAGAAACACCCACAGGATTGGCGACGCTGTTGGGACAGAACATCATATCATAAAAGGAGCCTCAGCGTCATATTGGCGACTCGAAAGAGCAACATTATTATAGTATTCCATTAAATCGGCAACATTATTGGCGACCTCTGACAGGACTCGATTTAGATGTGATTTTGTCACTCCGAGGGAACCCACAAACTTTGAATACAATTGCGAGAAAGAGAAAGAACCACAAGTGCAAGCCCATATCGACCAAATAACCGAATTTCGGAAGTGTGTACTAACCCGCATGCGTACTAACACGGATATAAGGTAAACTCGTTAGATTGTGTCCAAACTATCGAGGGAATTGTGAACCGGAAAATAGCTTAGGCCATACCCGCAGTTCAAATCGCCGCCTTATCCCCCTGTCCCAAATTAATGATAGGAAACAGAGATTAACGGTAGGAAACGAGAGAAAAGAGAAATTAAAAAAGAGATATTAGAAGCAATGGCCACAAAAGCGATGGAACGTTTAATGAACCCACAGGAAACTGAGGTTGCAGCGACCAACAGAGCAGAGCAATGCCCCACATGGGAGGAAGAGTTGAGGAAGTATTTGAAGGGGAAAGGATGGCGCCTTTGGTCCAATTTTTGTGCGAATGACGAGTCAGGTTCAGGAAGCAGAGGACAAACTTGGTGGGACAACCTAACTGAGGTCCAAAAGAAAAATGCAGCGAAGGTCCGAAAGCCGATGGCAATAGTGACCTGTTTGGCATAGTTCTGAGGCACCGAGGAGGTCGTAAAGATGCTCCATAGGCAGTTAGTTGAGAAAGACGAGAAGAATGAGGGAAACAATAGTGAAAGCGAAAAGATAATCGAGCAACTCCGGGAACAGTTAGCAGCTAAAGATAAGGAGATGGCTGATGTCAAACGGGCGCACCAATCTTGTTTAGTTCACCTTAGCAGCTTTCAGACCCAGTACGATAAAGCCGACCAAGATACACAGCGCGCAGTCTTGGTACGAGAAGGAACAGAACAGCAGGTAGCCCAGCTAAGTAATCAATGCGCGGATTTAAAAGCAGCTTTGCGAGCGCTCCACAGCTCCACGAAAGAAGAGAGACAGAGCACAGTAGACCACGCGAAATGCAGACAACAAATAGAGAAACTACAGTCACTGCTATCAGTGCAGAATGGATTTAGACATACCTTTGGACAAAATTTAGATGAGGAAGATGTCCTCGATTGGCAAGAATTAAATGAAAGCGCCCAGAGATGTGTAGAAGATACAGGAAATCAGAATCCAGCCCCCCATGCCCCAGAAAGGAAAGCACCCGCACCACCGACTGCACAGGCAGCACACACCTCCATGAATCCGGTTACCACATAGCGCAAGTCATCGGATCAGGATGAGCCTGATTTCGTTTACACCACCCCACTATCCATAACCCAGTTGAGAGATGCTTGCACCAAAATCGTTCCATTCCAGCCCACCGCAGACCCGCATAGCTTCTTTGAGGAAGTGCGCCAACAAAAAGTTATGTACGGCCTAGATGAGAGAGAGGAAGTCAAACTCATAGTTATGAACCTTAGCCAGTCCATCAGATCAGCTTTGCCAGAACCCCAGAATGTAGCAGGAGGAACCCTACAGGAAATGAAAACGGCCACTTTAGATGCAATCGGGTACAACAAGGGAGATCCGGTAGAAGGTTTAAACTGCTGTAGGCAAAAGAAGGGAGAGCATCCGACCGCATGTGCAGGTCGCCTTTGGATCCATTTTATGGCAGTATTTGGGGATGGATTTGAACCACGCATACCTAAATGAGGACGACACCACTAAATGTTCCTGCACTTTAGTCTTGCATGTAACAGAAGCAGGTCAAAAGGCTTGTGTGAATTATGACCCCGCAGACCGTACACATAATGACGTTTGGGTTTTAAAGAGACTCTCCAGAGCATGGGAACAATCCCTACACAGACAGGCAGATCAGGAACAGATAGAAGCAAATATGCATCCAGTCAGAACTAACCAGGACCCAGCATGGATAAACGAGGGTAGACATGAGGGACAGCACCCCAGAGCACAGGCACCACGAGGTTGCTACCATTGTGGACACATGGGACATTACGCCCGCGACTGCCGACAAAACCCCCCGAACCAGCAATGACACCAACAACCAAACCCCCCACCTAGGAACAATGTTAGGCCCATACACAGTGTTAGTGCCCGTTCAGACAATTCAGCAATCAATTCCACAGATTAACGGTGTTCGGACTCCCCAACTTGGGTCTGCGACACACTTGGGACAAATCAGACAGACCAGTAGTCACAGGCACAGCCCGGGGACAACCAGTCAAATTTCTTTGGGACACAGGAGGGTCCCGCACCACTTTAAACTCCTCCACCATGTTTCAACGTGACAAATGGCCTACCACAGACACCATCACCCTTAGTGGATTTACCGGACACGTTCAGCAAAGATACATCACAGCCCCCGTAGATATTCAGATCGGGAACATTAGCACCAGGCACCCCGTTGTTTTCGTCGACTTGCCCCAAACAGCCGAGCACATTCAAGGAATCGATTTTATGAGCTCCCATAATTTTTTCTTTGATCCAGTGAATAAATGTGTATGGAGAATGGCCAAAGCAGCTAGGGCCCCCGCTACGCTCACAGTAGAGGATTATGAAAACAGAATTTGCTCAGTGGGAGACTATTGGTTTGATCCGCAAACAATTAGTACAGACCAAATAATAAGAGAGGTCCTCGTGAAACACAAAGCTTTGTTCGCACAACACAAACATGATTGTGGGAAGTTCAAAGGTACGGTCACAATTTCAGGTCCCGATCCAAAGCCACAGAAGCAATATGGTTTCCCACAGCAAGCCGAGGGTGAGATTTCAAAAGATATCAATAGTTTATTAGACCAAGGAGTTATTCGGCCCATAGCATCAACAAATAATGCCCCAATTTGGCCCGTAAGAAAACCCGATGGTCCATGGCGATTAACGATCGACTACCAAGAACTTAACAAGGTAACCCCTTTAGCAGCCCCCACCATTGCCACGAGTCCCAAGACCATGCTCAAGCAGGGAGTACAGGCAAAGTACTTCACAGTGCTGGACATCAGCAATGACTTTTGGTCCATCCCGCTAGACAAGGCTTGTCAGTATAAGTTCGCGTTTACATTTCACGGGGCTGTTTAGCACAGGGCTAAATTGCTGGCTTTGAAAGCAGACCAAGGCATGCCAGCAGCACGGTTCAATTCCCATAACAACTTCCCCGAACAGGCGCCGGAATGTGGCAACTAGGGGCTTTTCACAGTAACTTCATTGAAGCCTACTTGTGACAATAAGCGATTTTCATTTTTCATTTCAAGGGCAGCAGTACACATGGACATGCCTCCCGCAAGGATTCCGCAACTCTCCCTGCATTTTCCACCGACAATTGGCCAACGGACTTTCCAAATTTTCCTGACATGAATGCCTTATACAGTATGTGGAAGACTTACTCCCACAAACGGACACAAAAGAGGAGCATGTACAGCTCCTTTCGGAATTACTAGGTCTTTTACAATCCATCGGATGCAAGGTCAACCCCAAAAAAGCCCAGATCTTAAAAGAAAAGGTCCTTTATTTCGGCACCATTATCACCCACGGGAAGAGAGAAATTGAACACAAACGAATCGAATCAATCGTTACATTGCCCCTGCCCCACAATGTCACTGCACTCTGGTCATTCCTAGGTTTAGTAGGATATTGCCGCAGTCATATCGATGGTTTTGCCACAAAATCAGCCCCATTCTCAGAACTCCTTAAAAAGAATGCCCCATGGGAATGGCTTCCGCAGTTCACAGACACCATCGATGAATTACAACGCACCCTAGGCACAGCCCCCGCTTTGCAAGTTCTAGACCCACATTCACTCTATGCCATAGAAGTAGCAACCACTGACTGAACCCTATCGGCAGTACTCCTGCAGGAAAGACATGATGCCTTTAGACACGTAGCCTATGCCTCACGAGTTTTGGACCCCGTAGAGCAAGGATTCTCAGCCTGCGAACGGCACTTGCTTGCAGTCTTTTGGGCAGTCCGGTATTTCGCGTACACCACAGGCCTTAACCCGGTAACGATCTTAACCGAGCACACCCCAATGCAACTCTTGTTAGATGGTAGATTAAAGGACGGTTCAGTCAGCCAAATCAGAGCTGCTCGCTGGACACTGCTGTTACAAGGCAGGGAAATTACAGTCAAATGTATCAAGGCCCACACATTTCTGGCCGATAATCTTCAGTATGCAGGGGCCCCACATGAGTGCCAGATCATAGCAGCCCAACACCACACAGGACCCTTTATTCCAAGGTCACTACACCCACGTGCAGGCAGTAAAACACAGGATTCCCAGACCACAGGCAATGCCTGAAAGATTTATTTAGACGGTTCCTCCACGATCGAAAATGGAAAGAGAATAACTGGTTGTGGAATTTATGTAGAAGACGCACAGGGACGCGCATTAGAAGAAATCTCTTTAAAATTGCCTGACCACATAAGTTCACAAGCAGCAGAACTCGCAGCCATAGCATGTGTAGTGCAACACCATGATTCTTTCCCAACCCCCGCAGACATACATTCGGACAGTCGATGTGTATGCAGTAGCTTGACAGAATTCCTGCCCTTGTGGGAATCTAGAGGATTTGTTTCAGCCGATGGAAAACCCCTACCCTCTGCCCCGTTGTTGAAACACATTCTTAGGACAGCCTCAGACCGCACGTACAGCATAATTAAAGTGAGAAGCCATCATCGTTCGTCCCCACCCGGTAATGTAAAGGCAGACGCCTTAGCCAAGGCAAGATCACGCCATGGTCACTTTTGGCAGCCCCCCGAAAGCGAACCGATACACTCAGTCCAGGCTTCCCAGACCAATATTGAGGATCTATCTCAGGCCCAAAAAGCAGATGACATCCTCAAACAGGTTTTACACGGTATCTTCCCAGCCCCCTATGATAAATGGAATGATGCACTGACGGTACAGGATAGCATAGTTTTGAAAAACGGAATATATGTGGTCCCCACCCAGGCCAGAAACCAGATAATTTATCAGTTTCATGACGGACACGGACATCAGGGGATAGACAATACTATTGCCCATTTAAGACCATTGTGTTGGTGGCCCGATTTAAAAACCGATGTAACACATTATTTAGAGAATTGTCTTATCTGTGCTCAAAAATCCCGAATGGTACACAAAGAAAGGACAATTACGCCACACCCGACCTGTTAATGGCCCCTGGACAAACTTGCAACTCGACTACATTGATCCCCTCCCCCCTTTCAGAAATGTTTTCAAATACGTGTTAGTTGTTATAGACGCCTTTACGAAATGGGTAGGAGCATTTCCCTCACGGACAAACACAGCAAAGGCCACCGCTAAGATTTTGACCCAACAGATATTTACATGCTGGGGTCTCCCCCGCAGCATTGAGTCAGACAAAGGTTCCCACTTCACCGGCAGAGTCATACAAAATGTTTTAACGATTTTTGGAATCAGGCAAAAATTCCACACAGCATATCACCCCCAATCCAGCAGCATTGTTGAACGTATGAATCGCACTTTAAAAGCGACCATTAGGAAGATGGTGCAACAGAACAATACCACGTGGGGCACAGTCCCCCCATTTGCTCTTATGTTTATTCGGAACACCGTTTCCAGTTCCACAGGTTTCATCCCCCACACTCTCATGACCGGACGACTCATGAAGGGAATTGAATATTTAATAGGTCTCGATTTGGCAAGCCCCAGTCACCACCCTCACCCATGAAAAAGCAGTCCAACAAGTTACAGAGAATATTAAAGCAGCACAGCTCGCTGCAGCTGTCTGACTAGGCGCTAGAAGAAAGCAGAGTAAAGCCTACTTTGACGAACCGTCCACCCCATAGAGTACACAGTCGGTCAGCAAGTAATGGTTTCCCTTTACAACCCAAGTTCTTTCCTTTCCCCAAAATTTGCAGGACCCTACTCCATCTCAGACAATGTGAGCCCCTCCGTGTACAAGATAACGTACCCCAATGGTAAATCTGGTTCGTTCCACATCAACCAACTCAAAGTCTATGGAACCCAATGTAGCCACTCCCACCACATCTCTCTGGCAATAGGAGACGATTCCGCCCCGCCCATCAACAACCTAGTCCGACCCTCCCCCAGCCATGCCAGCACGTCAACGCCCACAGACTGGATCTTGTCTCCGCTCACAGGTAGAGACTTCCACCTTGATCTTGATTCTGTCAACAGCGACAGCCTTCCCGAACTGATTGCTATCCCTGACCAATGGTAAGATCTCTCTGCCCCCAGTCACCCCAGGCCCCAGAACCACGACAAGGATATCTTCGCCCCCCTTTATGCCCTACCACAGCCACCACCACAGCCACCACCCGACGACAGTAACTTGCCCTTCATTGCCACCGCCCCTACGCCTCACGACAAACGAACCCCCCTTTGGCACTGCAACAACTCTTGTAATATATGACAATTCGGATCCTACGACAGCCCATGCGGCCATGGCACAAAAACAGCTGACACGAGTCTGGCAACTGGGAGATGGTGATGATTCAGATACTGACTCTCGTTTCAGTAATCCTTTTACAACACTGTTTGATACAGAACCCTGAGGTGTCCAAATGATGAGAAAGAGACACTGCCTAAGTATGAAGGTGTCCTAATTTCTGCTGGAGCCTGCCCGCCTTCTTCCTTCTTCTTTTCTTCTTGTCACATGGTTTTAATTGATGTCGGCCTGACACCCAATTTCTTGATACAGTCATAGTTACTCTTCTCACAGAAACCCAGACGCCATTTGCTGACCAATGGCCGTTGAAGGAACGATTGTTGGATCTCCCATGACTACAAATCCTTTCCTTTTAAAAAAAAAAATATATTTATTAAAGTTTTTTAACACAATTTTTCTCCCTTACAAACAATTAAACCCCCCCCCCTCGTAACAAAAAAAAATGAGAAATCGCGCAGAGCAAGATATATACATGGCAAAATCATATATTTACACAGCTTTGTACACTGGCCCTCACCCGTACGTGCCAGTTTCCCCGGCTCTTCATGTTATCTCTTGCTCATCCACCCTCCCAGGCAGTCCCCCCTTCCCCCCCCCTCTCCCCCCCCCCCCCCCCCCACAGTGCGTCCCCACCACCACCCCCCCCACCACCCCCAAGGTTGCTGCTGCTGTTGACCGACCTTCCTCTAACGCTCCGTGAGATAGTCTAGGAACGGTTGCCACCGCCTGTAGAACCCCTGCGCAGACCCTCTCCAGGCGAACTTAATCCTCTCCAACTTTATGAACCCAGCCATATCGTTTATCCAGGCCTCCAGGCTGGGGGGCTTCGCCTCCTTCCACATTAGCAAGATCCTTCGCCGGGTTACTAGGGTACAAATCCTTTCCGCTCGTTTTGGTCAACCAGGTAGGGAGTCACCCGCCCTACCTGAGGACACCAAATGCATCCGGTCAGTTAAGCCCTCTCCGGGGATTCCACCCATTCTTGCCCTGCCGCGGCCCACATGCACCTCGTGTTCCCGTCACTTTGAGTACTCTGGAATGGTTCTTTACACTTTTCACTGTCTTTGGCAGGTCTTAGTTTTCCCTTCTCTGCTCTTTTACTGTGGTTTAAAGAACGCCCTTTGCCACTGTCTGTACACTCATCCCTTTACCTTCCATGGCCCTCTGGTCGTTCCACACCTGCTATTTACACATGACACACTTGGTTGCCACATCTGCTGCTACACGGGAACTACCTCTGGACCCTGGGATGAAGAAACTTTATAAAACTGGCCGCCCTATAATTTGGCTGTTTAAGATGAGGCTGGTTAAGATGACGGGTGGAATTGTGAGACTAGCTAAGATGAAAAAGGAAGCATACATAAGATCTAGGCGACTTAAATCTGATGAAGCTTTGGAGGAATATTGGGAAAGTAGGACAAATCTCAAACGCGCAACAAAGAGGGCTAAAAGGGGTCATGAAATATCTTTAGGGTTAAGGAAAATCCCAAAGTCCCCAGGTCCGGATGGGATCCATCCCAGGTTACTGAGGGAAGCGAGGGAAGAAATAGCTGGGGCCTTAACAGATATCTTTGCAGAATCCATGAGCATGGGTGAGATCCCGGAGGACTGGAGAATTGCTAATGTTGTCCCTTTGTTTAAGAAGGGTAGCAGGGATAATCCAGGGAATTATAGACCTGTGAGCTTGACGTCAGTGGTAGGCAAACTGTTGGAGAAGATACTGAGGGATAGGATCTATTCACATTTGGAAGAAAATAGACTTATCAGTGAAAGGCAGCATGGTTTTGTGCAGGGAAGGTCATGTCTTACAAACCTAATAGAATTCTTTGAGGAAGTGACAACGTTAATTGATGAGGGAAGAGCTGTAGATGTCATATACATGGACTTTAGTAAGGCGTTTGATAAAGTTTCCCATGGCAGGTTGATGGAAAAAGTGAAGTCGTATGGGGTTCAGGGTATACTAGCTAGATGGATAAAGAACTGGCTGGGCAACAGGAGACAGAGAGTAGTGGTGGAAGGGAGTGTTTCAAAATGGAGAAAGGTGACTAGTGGTGTTCCACAGGGATCCGTACTCGGACCACTGTTGTTTGTGATATACATAAATGATCTGGACGAAGGTATAGGTGGCCTGATTAGCAAGTTTGCAGATGATACTAAGATTGGTGGAGTTGCAGATAGCGAGGAGGACTGTCAGAGAATACAGCAAACTATAAATAGATTGGAGAGTTGGGCAGAGAAATGGCAGATGGAGTTTAATCCAGGCAAATGCGAGGTGATGCATTTTGGAAGATCTAATTCAAGAGCGGACTATACGGTCAATGGAAGAGTCCTGGGGAAAATTGATGTACAGAGAGATCTGGGAGTTCAGGTCCATTGTACCCTGAAGGTGGTAACGCAGGTCGATAGAATGGTCAAGAAGGCATACAGCATGCTTGCCTTCATCGGACGGGGTATTGAGTACAAGAGTCGGCAGGTCATGTTACAGTTGTATAGGACTTTGGTTAGGCCACATTTGGAATACTGTGTGCAGTTCTGGTCGCCACATTACTAGAAGGATGTGGATGCTTTAGAGAGGGTGCAGAGGAGGTTCACCAGAATGTTGCCTGGTATGGAGGGTGCTAGCTATGAAGAAAGGTTGAGTAGATAAGGATTGTTTTTGTTGGAAAGACTGAGTTTGAGGGGGGTCCTGATTGAGGTCGACAAAATTATGAAAGGTATGGACAGGGTGGATAGCAACAAGCTTTTTCCAAGAGTGGGGGTGTCAATTACAAGGGGTCACTATTTCAAGGTGAGAGCGGGAAAGTTTAAGGGAGATGTGCGTGGAAAGTTTTTGACGCAGAGGGTGATGGGTGCCTGGAACGCTTTGCCAGCGGAGGTGGTAGAGGCGGGCACAATAACATAATTTAAGATGCATCTAGACAGATATATGAACGGGCGGGGAACAGAGGGAAGTAGATCCTTGGAAAATAAGTGACAGGTTTAGATAAAGGATCTGGATCGGCGCAGGCTGGGAGGGCCGAAGGGCCTGTTCCTGTGCTGTAATTTTCTTTGTTCTTTGTTCAACCACCAATGGTTGCAGTAAAGAAAAGACTGGACAGAGAAATTGTCCGCCCACTTCCCGCATCGACCACAAGCTGCGAGAATCTCTGTACTTAAAATTTTGCATTTCTTGTCTCTCAAAATGTTATTTCAAAAAAAAATGAGGGAGTCACACATGGTAACCATCATAATGGGAAATTGAATTAAGGAGAGAAAGACAAGTAAAACGAGATATTAACCAAAGTTTATAACAGATATTATGTTTGCACCCCGAGGAATACACTGACATACATTTTGATCATCGCTGGACTTCTGCAACTGCGCGCGCAACGGACTATTTTAATGTACCCCACACCAGGCCCGAACACTACCACACAACATGACACCCCCTAGCCTGGACACTACACCACACAGAGAGATAGACACTGAAACCCCCACTTGGTGCGAAAACATTGCCAAATGGTACCCCCTTTCATACACCGTAGAGGCCCTTCTGGTAATTGCAATAATCTGCAGTGTCATTCAGACATTTCGACTCCATAAAAGAGCCTCCCGCTCCCCGATATACACACTCCGAGCCCCCTTCTTTGGAATTCAACAAACTCAACAAACATTTTAACTGCTGCTAAGAAGTGAAACCATGTACCTCTGTAACTTTGCTAGATTAAGTAGAAATGTGATGCTGCTGTTTTAAAATTTTTGTACTGTACATAAGTTCTTTTTGATAGTCGCCAGCAACATGAGAGTAGTTTAGATAGGGTTAGTTAGAGATTCAATTGTGCGGATAAGTTAAATGTTTAATCGTGAAATGTTTTGCAGTGACCCATTCAAAATTAGTAATTTGTGATGTGTTAATAGAATTAGGTAAATGCCACAAACTATAGGACAGAGTAGTGTAGAACCTGTCCTTGACCAAGAGTGACCGGCACACCAAGGATGATAAGGGATCAACAGTGTGACCCACCACGCTTCGCGTTCAGGATCAAGAGGACAGGATGTAGCCATCTGAGATGCCACCTGCAAAGGACCATGGGAATTATGGCCAACCCAGGACTCAGACAGATACAGAGCTTCTGTGTATTTGAAACGCAGGTAGCTAGGCCTGATCGAAACCCCCGCTCGTTTGCATTTTAATGGGCCGTTCCCCAGAACAATAGAACTCCAATCAAGAAACCGGTACAGCCACAGACTGATTGGCGCCACTCCCTTTACTCAGAGAGCCCAACTGCCAAGGTCAATGACCGCTAAGGGCCTGCCCAGCCACCAAGACACCCGCCCCTTTATTGGTCGAAATCGAAGGCAGTGATTGAAGCCCTGTTGAATTATTGGGTCCAAGATTAAGGACCGCCCCAAAGAGCGCGAAACTCAGAAGGATACAAAGGGACACAGCCATGTGTTCTGTCTCCTTTGGACCCGGCCTGTGCCAGCCTCCTTTGAATCCGGGGCATAACGTCATATCATAAAAGGAGCCTCAGGACTTCCGGTGGCGTCTGCGAACGGAGCGGCCGCGTTCAGAAGAAGCTCCCACCGGTCCGCGATATCGCGGTCTTTTTCGGGGGGTTTCCCGTAAATTATTTGGAAAAAATAAACCTCTCCGGGGTCGGCCCTGCCTCCCTCACCCTGTGATAGCATCAAAGCTCCGTTTCACGGAGCCGAAGGGTTAAAAGGGGGGGAGGGGAGAGACTGGTCCCGGTGGGTTCGGCGGGGCGGCTGCACGTGGAGGAGGAGCGGGAATCGCGACTTGTTCCCCGAGGAGCATCCTGAAAGCCGAAGGGCTCAAAGAGCACGGAGAGGAAAAGATAATTTTTTTTGGTTTTTTCTCTCTCTTGAAAACTTGAAGGAAGCAGCGGGGGCGGAGCCAAACTGAGGCCGAGGCCTGAAGCCAGGGCGCGATGTCGGTCAGATGTCCCACATAGGATTGATCCCGCCTAGAATGTGGTAAGAAGACTGAAGCCCGGTCCCAGGGAAATTCTGGAGGTATACAAAAAAGAAAGAAGAGAAAGATGTTTTAAAGAAGTTTGGGATTGAAGAAGGAAGGAAGAGTGAGAAAAAGGAAAAACAATAGTTCGTTAAAGGATGCGAAAAGCAACGTCGAGGAAGGGAGGAAACGAAGGCTCGCCGTTGAATGAGAAGACGAGCAAAAGTGCTGACAAGATGGCGGATGCCGGACCGCATGGTGGGGCCGCACTACTTACAGTGGAGAAGTTGACCGAGGTGATGGTGGTGGAGCTGGAAAAGCAGTTTGCGAGGCACATGGAGGCTTTGAGGAAGGAGATGGCGGTCACATTGAAGTCATTGGTGGAGGAGGCAATCGCTCCGGTGAGAGTAGCTGTGGCAAAGACATCGGCCGAGGTGAGAGAGCAGGGCGATAAGATGAAGGAAGTGGAGGAGGCCGTGTCGCAGCACAGCAACCAGTTCACCTTGATGGGGGACGAGCTGCGGAGGGCGGTGGAGGTCAACAGAGGACTCCGAGCAAAGCTCGAGGACTTGGAGAACCGCTCGAGGCGGCACAATCTGAGAATTGTGGGCTTGCCCGAAGGGATAGAGGGTCCAAAGCCATCAGAGTACTTCACTAAGAAGTTTGTGGAGCTGATGGGGGAGGGTGAGAACCCCTCTCGGCACGAACTGGACCGAGCTCATCGGTCGTTAAGGCCGAAGCCCAAAGTGAATGAGCCGCCAAGAGCAGTAATCATCAGTTCCCATAAGTACTGCTTGAAGGAGAAGGTATTAAGCTGGGCGAAGCAGGAGCGCGAGGTGCAGTGGGATGGTGCTGGAGTTCAGATCTACCCTACTTGACGGTGGAGTTGGCAAAAAGACGAGCGGCGTTCGAGCGAGTGAAGGCGGCACTGTACAAGAAGTGGGTGCGATTTAGTATGGTATACCCGGCGAAGCTGAGGGTGACGTATGGTGCCAAAGACTTTTATTTCGAGACAGCGAAGGCGGCTGAGGCGTTCGTGAGGGCCGAAGGCTTGGGACAGACGTGAGGAGTGGAGCTGGAAGAGAGACTGTGGACTGTGATTGGGGAGCTGGAAAATGTATAAATATTATAACGTTCTTTTTACTGACGTGTATTGTAATTTACTTCTCTTCACATTGTTACAGAGTTTATAGAACATAGAACATAGAAAATACAGCACAGAACATGCCCTTCGGCCCACGATGTTGTGCCGAACCTTTGTCCTAGATTAATCATAGATTATCATTGAATTTACAGTGCAGGAGGCCATTCGGCCCATTGAGTCTGCACCGGCTCCTGGAAAGAGCACCCTACCCAAACTCAACACCTCCACCCAACACCAAGGGCAATTTTGGACATTAAGGGCAATTTATCATTGGCCAATTCACCTAATCTGCACATCTTTGGACTGTGGGAGGAAACCGGAGCACCCGGAGGAAACCCACGCAGACACGGGGAGGACGTGCAGACTCCATTTTTTTTTTGGCACAGACAGTGACCCAAGCCGGAATCGAACCTGGGACCCTGGAGCTGTGAAGCAATTGTGCTATCCACAATGCTACCGTGCTGCCCTTAAGAACAAATAAATCTACACTATATCATTTTACCGTAATCCATGTACCTATCCAATAGCTGCTTGAAGGTCCCTAATGTTTCCGACTCAACTACTTCCACAGGCAGTGCATTCCATGCCCCCACTACTCTCTGGGTAAAGAACCTACCTCTGATATCCCTCCTATATCTTCCACCTTTCACCTTAAATTTATGTCCCCTTGTAATGGTTTGTTCCACCCGGGGAAAAAGTCTGACTGTCTACTCTATCTATTCCCCTGATCATCTTATAAACCTCTATCAAGTCGCCCCTCATCCTTCTCCGTTCTAATGAGAAAAGGCGTAGCACCCTCAACCTTTCCTCGTAAGACCTACTCTCCATTCCAGGCAACATCCTGGTAAATCTTCTTTGCACCTTTTCCAAAGCTTCCACATCCTTCCTAAAATGAGGCACCAGAACTGTACACAGTACTCCAAATGTGGCCTTACCAAAGTTTTGTACAGCTGCATCATCACCTCACGGCTCTTAAATTCAATCCCTCTGTTAATGAACGCGAGCACACCATAGGCCTTCTTCACAGCTCTATCCACTTGAGTGGCAACTTTCAAAGATGTATGAACATAGACCGCAAGATCTCTCTGCTCCTCCACATTGCCAAGAACTCTACCGTTAACCCTGTATTCCACATTCATATTTGTCCTTCCAAAATGGACAACCTCACACTTTTCAGGGTTAAACTCCATCTGCCACTTCTCAGCCCAGCTCTGCATCCTATCTATGTCTCTTTGCAGCTGACAACAGCCCTCCTCACTATCCACAACTCCACCAATCTTCGTATCGTCTGCAAATTTACTGACACACCCTTCAACTCCCTCATCCAAGTCATTAATGAAAATCACAAACAGCAGAGGACCCAGAACTGATCCCTGCGGTACGCCACTGGTAACTGGGATCCAGGCTGAATATTTACCATCCACCACCACTCTCTGACTTCTATCGGTTAGCCAGTTCGTTATCCAACTGGCCAAATTTCCCACTATCCCATGCCTCCTTACTTTCTGCATAAGCCTACCATGGGGAACCTTATCAAATGCCTTACTAAAATCCATGTACACTACATCCACTGCTTTACCTTCATCCACATGCTTGGTCACCTCCTCAAAGAATTCAATAAGACTTGTAAGGCAAGACCTACCCCTCACAAATCCGTGCTGACTATCCCTAATCAAGCAGTGTCTTTCCAGATGCTCAGAAATCCTATCCTTCAGTACCCTTTCCATTACTACCACCGAAGTAAGGCTAACTGGCCTGTAATTCCCAGGGTTATCCCTAGTCCCTTTTTTGAACAGGGGCATGACATTCGCCACTCTCCAATCCCCTGGTACCACCCCTGTTGACAGTGACGACGAAAAGATCATTGCCAACGGCTCTGCAATTTCATCTCTTGCTTCCCATAGAATCCTTGGATATATCCCGTCAGGCCCGGGGGACTTGTCTATCCTCAAGTTATTCAAAATGCCCAACACATCTTCCTTCCTAACAAGTATTTCCTCGAGCTTACCAATCTGTTTCACACTGTCCTCTCCAAAAATATCGCCCCTCTCATTTGTAAATACAGAAGAAAAGTACTCGTTCAAGACCTCTCCTATCTCTTCAGACTCAATACACAATCTCCCGCTACTGTCCTTGATCGGACCTACCCTCGCTCTAGTCATTCTCATATTTCTCACATATGTGTAAAAGGCCTTGGGGTTTTCCTTGATCCTACCCGCCAAAGATTGTTCATGCCCTCTCTTAGCTCTCCTAATCCCTTTCTTCAGTTCCCTCCTGGCTATCTTGTATCCCTCCAATGCCCTGTCTGAACCTTGTTTCCTCAGCCTTACATAAGTCTCCTTTTTCCTCTTAACAAGACATTCAACCTCTCTTGTCAACCATGGTTCCCTCATTCGACCATCTCTTCCCTGCCTGACAGGGACATACATATCAAGGACACGTAGTACCTGTTCCTTGAACAAGTTCCACATTTCACTTGTGTCCTTCCCTGACAGCCTATGTTCCCAACTTATGCACTTCAATTCTTGTCTGACAACATCGTATTTACCCTTCCCCCAATTGTAAACCTTGCCCTGTTGCACGTACCTATCCCTCTCCATTACTAAAGTGAAAGTCACAGAATTGTGGTCACTATCTCCAAAATGCTCCCCCACTAACAAATCTATCACTTGCCCTGGTTCATTACCCAGTACTAAATCCAATATTGCCCCTCCTCTGGTCGGACAATCTACATACTGTGTTAGAAAAGCTTCCTGGACACACTGCACAAACACCACCCCATCCAAACTATTTGATCTAAAGAGTTTCCACTCAATATTTGGGAAGTTAAAGTCGCCCATGACTACTACCCTATGACTTCTGCACCTTTCCAAAATCTGTTTCCCAATCTGTTCCTCCACATCTCTGCTACTATTGGGGGGCCTATAGAAAACTCCTAACAAGGTGACTGCTCCTTTCCTATTTCTGACTTCAACCCATGCTACCTCAATAGGGTGATACTCATCGAACTGCCTTTCTGCAGCTGTTATACTATCTCTAATTAATAATGCCACCCCCCCCACCTCTTTTACCACCCTCCCTAATCTTATTGAAACATCTATAACCAGGGACCTCCAACAACCATTTCTGCCCCTCTTCTATCCAAGTTTCCGTGATGGCCACCACATCGTAGTCCCAAGTACCGATCCATACCTTAAGTTCACCCACCTTATTCCTGATGCTTCTTGCGTTGAAGTATACACACTTCAACCCATCTCCGTGCCTGCAAGTACTCTCCTTTGTCAGTGTTCCCTTCCCCACTGCCTCATTACACGCTTTGGCGTCCTGAATATCGGCTCCCTTAGTTGCTGGACTACAAATCCGGTTCCCATTCCCCTGCCAAATTAGTTTAAAACCTCCCTCCCAGGATATTGGTGCCCCTCTGGTTCAGATGCAGCCCGTCCTGCTTGTACAGGTTCCACCTTCCCCAGAATGCGCTCCAATTATCCAAATACCTGAAGCCCTCCCTCCTACACCATTCCTGCAGCCACGTGTTCAACTGCACTCTCCCCCTATTCCTAGCCTCGCTATCACGTGGCACCGGCAACAAACCAGAGATGACAACTCTGTCTGTCCTGGCTTTTAACTTCCAGCCTAACTCCCTAAACTTGTTTATTACCTCCACACCCCTTTTCCTACCTATGTCATTGGTACCAATGTGCACCACGACTTCTGGCTGCTCCCCCTCCCCCTTAAGGATCCTGAAGACACGATCCGAGACATCCCTAGCCCTGGCACCCGGGAGGCAACATACCTTCCGGGAGTCTCGCTCGCGACCACAGAATCTCCTATCTATTCCCCTAACCATTGAATCTCCGACAACTATTGCTTTTCTATTCTCCCCCCTTCCCTTCTGAGCCCCAGAGCCAGACTCAGTGCCAGAGACCTGGCCGCTAGGGCCTTCCCCCGGTAGGTCATCCCCCCCAACAGCATCCAAAACGGTATACTTGTTTTGAAGGGGAACGACCACGAGGGATCCCTGCACTGTCTGCCTGTTTGTTTTTTTCCCCCTGACTGTAACCCAGCTATTCTTGTCCTGTACCTTGGGTGTGGTTACCTCCTTGTAACTCTTCTCAATCACCCCCTCTGCCTCCCGGATGATCCGAAGTTCATCTAGCTTCAGCTCCAGTTCCCTAACACGGTCTTTGAGGAGCTGAAGTTGGGTGCACTTCCCGCAGGTATAGTCAGCGGGGACACCGGTGGTATCCCTCACCACCCACATCCTACAGGAGGAGCATGCAACTGGCCTAGCCTCCATCTCCTCCCACCCGACAAAATACAGCTGCCCCGTGGACCAACTAGATCTCCGCCCTCCGACTCTGCTCCCAGTCAGCTACACCCTCCGCAAACTCCTGGCTCTCCTCTCACTCCCTGCGGAAATGTCGGAAACAAAATGAAAGGAGCATCTTACTCCCTCCTCACCTAACTCCCTCGGTCATCAAACTCCCACTATAGCTTAATAGTTCAAGTTCATGGTTGGATTTATTGGCATTCTGTGTTGCGCCGGTTATATCTTAGTTTCGTGAATTGTATGGGTTAGATTGTTGTTTTTGTTTTTTCTTTCTCTGGGACTGGGTGGGTGGGGACGGTATAGTGTGGCGGGGGGGAGCCACCCGTGCGAGCTAACTGAAGTTGGCTAGTGAACGGAGGTGAGGTGAGAGGAGGGCTGCGGACATTGGAGCCTGGTTGGCAGGTATCGATGAGCCTACGAGGCGAGCGAGGGAGGGGGGGGTGGGGGAAGGGATTGATGCTGGGACATGTTTTTTCGAGAGGAAATGTAGGGGGAGTTTTTGGGAGGGGGGAAGGGGTTCGATGTTAATAATGGATAGGGGCGGGTCAGGGGGTATGATGATAAGGGGGGGGTGGGTGGAGACCCAATTGCCCCAATTGGGACGATGTGGGATTCGCAAAGAAGGTGTTTGGGGCCAACCCCGACTTGGACACACACAAACTGATAGTGGGGGGGGACTGGAACTTGGTGCAGGAGCCAAGGTTGGACAGGTCACGGCCGCGCTCGCTGGTCCCATCAGGGGGGGTCGAAGGCGTAGGCTGGGCTAATAGTGGAAATGGGAGGGGTGGACCCTTGGAGGTTTCTGCACCCGAGGGAGCGGGAGTACTCATTTTTCTCAGCAGTCCATAAGGTATATTCGCGGATCGACTTTTTCATGGTGGGGAAGGCTTTGTTGGCTGGGGTTAAGGGGTCGGAATACTCGGCAATTGCAGTGTCAGATCATGCTCCGCATTTGGTGGAGATGATGCTGGCGAGGGGGGTAGCGCAGAGGGGTGGAAATTAGATGTGGGACTTTTGGGGGACCAAGTGTTCTGTGACAAAATTGCCAAGGTAATTAAGGAATATGTAGGTTTCAACGGTACGGGTGAGGTGTCGAAGGCAGTCGTATGGGGGGCTCTAAAGGCAGTGGTGAGGGGGGAGGTGATCTCGTTTAACTCCAGCGTGGACAAAGAGGAGAGGTTGGAGTGGCAGAGGGTAACAGATGAGGTGTTGGAGGTAGATAGGAGTTATGCAGAGGATGGGGACCCAGCAAAGCTGGAAAAGTGGAAGGAACTACAGGCGAGCTTTGACCGACTATCTACCAGGACGGCGGCGCGCCAACTGAGACGAGCAAGGGGTGCAGTTTACGAACATGGAGATAAGGCTGTTCGCAGGTCAGCTCCGGAGGGAAGCAGGGGCAAGGGAAATTGTGCAGGTGAGGGATAGGGCAGGGAAGTTGGTGGTGGCGCCGGGTCTGATTATCAAGGTTTTTGAGGAATTTTATGAGAGGTTGTACAGGTCAGAGCCACCCGGGGGACATCGTGAGATGCAGGAATTTCGAGATGGGTTGGAGTACCTGTGGTTAGGGGAGGGGGACAGGGCTACATTAGAAGGAGCAATAGTGGAACAGGAGATAAAGGATGCGATTGGATGCAGTCGGGGAAGGTGGTAGGGCCGGATGGGTTTCCGGTGAAATATTATAAAAAATTTAAGGATAGGTTGGCACCCCTGATGGTGGGGATGTGTGAAGAGGCGATAGGGAAGGGGGTGTTGCCACAAACCTTGGGGCAGGCATTGATCTCCTTGTTGCTAAAAAAAGAGAAGGATCCGATGGAGTGTGTGTCATATAGGCCCATATCACTTCTGAATGTGGACGCAAAAGTATTGGCGAAGGTACTGGCGTGTAGGCTGGAGGAGTACCTCCTGGAGGTGATAGGTGAAGATCAGACGGGGTTCGTGAGAGGGAGGCAGCTTTTTTCAAATATTAGAAGGGTATTGAACGTCGTTATGGCACCGGCAGAGGGGAAGGAAACCGAGGTGGTTGTGGCATTCAACGCTGAGAAGGCATTTGACCAGGTAGAATGGAGGTACATGGCAGTTCTGGAACGGTTTGGGATTGGACCAAGATTTGTGAATTGGGTAAAGCTACTATATAAGGAGCCGAGGGCGAGTGTCCGCACAAACAACATCAGCTCAAGATACTTTTCTCTCCACCGTGGGACTAGTCAGGAATGTCCTATGTCCCCCCTGCAGTTTGCACTCGCGATTGAGCCGTTGGCCATCGCATTGAGAGGTTCGGGGGTATGGAAAGGAATAGTGTGGGGGGGGGGGGGGGGGAATAGAGCATAGGGTGTCCTTTTATGCCGATGACTTGTAGTTATATGGGTCAGGACCGAGTGTGTCGATAGGGGGAATATTGGTGCTGCTTCGAGTGTTTGGGTCTTTCTTGGGGTACAAGCTGAATCTAGACAAGAGTGAGTATTTTGTGATATCTCAGCCGGGTGTGGGGGCAGGGGTAGGGGGGGCTGCCATTCCGTAGGGCAGGGACTCACTTTAGGTACCTTGGGGTGCGGGTTGTCTGGGAGTAGGGGAGTCCCCACAGGTACAACATTTCTAGTTTGGTGGGGAGAGTGAAAGCTGATCTGGCAAGGTTGGATGGTCTCCCTCTGTCACTGGCGGGTTGGGTACAGGTGGTTAAAATGAACGTGTTGCCACGATTTCTGTTTATTTTTTAATGCCGACCGATTTTCCTGCCAAAGGTTTTTTTCAGAGAGAGTGAGGGAAGGATTACGTCGTTCATATGGGGAGGGAAGGTGGCCAGAGTTAGAAAGGTCCTGCGACAGAGGGAAAGGCAGGCAGGGGGTTTGGGTCTTCTGAACCTGATGTATTACTACTGGGCGGCGAATGTGGAGAAGGTGCGGAGCTGGGTCAGAGGGGTTGATTCCCAGTGGGTCAGAATGGAGGAGAGTTTGTGCAGGGGTCGGGATTGAAAGCACTAGCAACAGCGCCGCTCCCGATAGCCCGATAGAAATACTCAGGGAGTCCGGTAATAATAGCTTCATTGAGAATTTGGAGGCAGTTTCGCCAACACTTCGGGTTGGGGGCAGGGTCAAGGGAAATGCCGATTCGGGGGAACCACAGATTTGAGCCAGGGAGGTGGGATGGAAATTTTCGGAAATGGGAGGAGAAGGGGATTAAGACACTGAAAGATTTGTTTCTTAGGGGTTGGTTTGCAGGATTGAAGGAACTGGAAGCGAAGTATGGGCTGGAGCAGGGGGAAATGTTTAGATACATGCAGTTTCGAGATTTTTCCAGAAAGGAGATTCAGAACTTCCCGGAGGAGGCGGCCTCCACATTGCTGGAGGAGGTGCTGACGACAGGGGGACTGGAGAAGGGGGTAGTATAAGCGGTCTACGGAGCTATTTTGGAAGAGGAGAAAGCCCCACTGGAAGGGATCAAAGGAAAGTGGGAGGAAGAGTTGGGAGAGGATATGGAGGAGGGGTTCTGGTGTGAGGTGCTCCGGAGAGTGAATGCCTCCACCTCGTGCGCGAGGTTGGGGCTGATTCAGCTGAAGGTGGTATACAGAGCATACCTGATGAGGGTGAGGATGAGCCGATTCTTTGAAGGAGTAGAAGATGTGTGTGAACGTTGCGGGGGGTGTCCCACTAATCACGTTCATATGTTTTGGTCCTGTCCAAAGCTAGAGGATTCCTGGAAGGAGGTTTTTAGGATAATTTCTAAAGTGGTGCACGTGAAACTGGACCCGGGACCCCGGGAGACTATATTCGGGGTGTCGGTCCAGCCAGAGTTGGAAACGGGTGCGGAGGCAGATGTTGTAGCCTTTGCCTCGTTGATCGCCCGAAGGCGGATCCTGATGGGTTGGAGAGCAACCTCTCCACCCTGTGCTCTGGTGTGGCAGGGGGATTTGTTGGAATTCTTGTCTCTTGAGAAGGTTAAGTTTGAACTGAGGGGAAGGACAAAAGGGTTCTACAAGTCATGGGCATTATTCATTATGCACTTTCAAGAACTGGATAACATCGAACATTAGTTGGGGGGAGGGTGGGGGGGAGGGTTGGGGGGAAGGGGGGGGGCGATGGGTGTTAATGGCAGCTCTGGGTGATTCCTGATTCCTTTTTGTCATTTGTTTGTGTGAACATGCTGGCTAATGTCTGGGGTTTGGTGGGAGGATGGGATCGTTGTTATTGATATGACGATTGACATATTTGTTACTGGTTATTGTTTATTGTTGGTGGGTGTAAATTTGGGAGAAAATGCGAAAAGGAGGAGAATAAAGAAATATTTAAAAAATATATAAAAGGAGCGTCAGTATCATATTGGCGATTCTAAAGAGCAACATTATTATAGTATTCCATTAAAGCGGCAACAATGTTGACTTCCAGTTCTTAAAGGCAAAGATGACACAGCCTTTGGCTAGAGTTGGTAGTTTTGCAGACTGCCTAGGTCTTTCTGGGTCTCACATAATAACTCATTAGTTTCACCAGTTTTGGTCACATGACCAACAATGCTGTTGTCCAACAGGAATGGATTAGCTGAAAGTCATTGATTAACAATGGAAATTTCTTTCTGAGGGTGAATTGTTTTATGCCCAACCCTCATTGTTAGGGTTCCAACTTCGAGGCATGTGTTTGGATAAATCCCGAAACAATAACAAGTGTGAATTCCACAGATAATATTCATAGAATCATAGAATCCCTACAGTTCAGAAGGAGACCATTCGGGCCATCGAGTCTGCACCGGGCCTTCAAAAGATCACCCGACCTAGGTTCAATCCCCTATTACTCCACCCGAAAGGGCAATTTATCATGGTCAATCCACCTAACCTGCACATCTTCGGACTGTGGGAGGAAACCCATGCAGACACAGGGAGAATGTACAAACTCCACACAGTCACCCGAGGCCAGAATCGTAACTATGTCCCTGGCACTGTGGAGCAGCTGTGTTAACCATTGTGGCACCGTGCCACCTTGGTTATCTTGAAATATCTATTCCAGAGTGGAGCCCCCATCCACCCACCCAGAATGAAGCAATTAGGAACTTTCCAGAGGCTTCAGATAGTCTGTGTTCAAGTTGCAATGTTATCTGACCACTGGCTATCTTAACAGTTCATGAGTGTCCATTTTAAATAAAAGAAAGTTCCAGAAACCTCTATATAAGCACCAAGTCCATATTTGTAGTTATGGCTATGACATACTTTTACTGTGCATGACAAAAGCCACACAAGTTCCCACTGGGTCCTGATGTTGTTCTGATGCATGAATCCAGTAAATAGTATTGAGCATTCCTTCACAATGGGAACACCCTCCAAGGCACATTTTGGGGAAGTGATGACTCAAGTGTGGAAAAACTGACAATGTTTCTAGAACTCTTAAATTAAATTTTACCAAGTACCAAATAGATAGGTGATTAGCAAAGATCTAGGGCAAACATGGAAACACAAGCTGAGCTGTGCAAAGGATGCAAAGAGGTCCCAGAGACAATGAATGGAGTTTTCTGCTCCAGAGACGAAGTGCAGTGGCGAGCGAGAAAGTGGACACAGATTCCGCTGACCAAGGTGACAGGTTTCTGTGCCAGATTTTCACCTTATTATGTATGCACGAATGAGCAGCACATTGTGTCTAGTGGCAGGACAGGTTGCTTACAGTTGACTCATATTTCCTGGTGTCTTACTTAACCGCACCCATGCACACGTTCACTCTCTGCAGCCAGGGCTTGTCGTGGCAAGTGATGGCTCCAAGGAGAGACAAGCACTGCACCACAAAGTTCAGTGGCAAGGCACTGGCAGAGCTCAGGCCACTCACCGACTTTGAGGAGCAGGCAGCAGGGTTGGCAGGTGAGGACAGGGACCATTCCTGCACTGACAGAGATAGATAGGTTCTTGATTAATAAGGGGATCAGGGGGTATGGGGAGAAGGCAGGAGAATGGGAATGAGAAAATATCAGCCATGATTGAATGGCGGAGCAGACTCGATGGGCCGAGTGTCCTGATTCTGCTCCTTTGTCTTATGGTCTTATGTCCATTGCCATGTCATCGCTGGTATCCGCTTGGGGTTGGGGTGGTGTGGCGGTGGTAAGGGGGTGGTGTGGGGTGGGGTGGGGTGGTGTGGGGATGGTGCGGGGATCATGCCACACATGCCATTGGGAACCACAACTCACAGGGCTCACTTGGACGCCAATGCCAACCTCCCGCCTTGGCGCCTGCCCTCTCTCCGGGCACATCAACCAGGTCCAGTGCCTGCCGTACCACTGCGGTGTGGTGCCACAGATCCGGCAGTCTTCCTCCGGTCTTCTTTCTCTACCAACAATTATGCGCCGTCTTCTCCTGGACGAGGGATGAGTCAGAAAGGTTAAGTATTAAGAAGTTGGACGCATGCAGCACAGGGGGCAGCAGCTGGTGGCCTTCTTGGCCAGGGCACCTGGCCATGGCGGCGGGTATGGGGGTTGGCATGTGGTGCAGGATAGGGTGCTCGCACACCGCCGGCGGGTAGGGTCCAGTCATCCTCCAGGTTGGGGGGAGAGGGGGTTATGGGTGTGTGGAACGAAGTTTAGGGGCATGATGCTGCCTACTCACCCTGGCTGCCCTGAGGAGGTTGTGCAGCTTTTTGTGGCACTGCTGGCCGGTCCTGGCGGTGGGGCCACGGCGCTCACCGCCTCTGTCACCTGTGCCCAGGCCCGGTGCATGGCTGTGGGTGGCAGCCTCTATCAAGCTCAGGGTAGAGGGTAGCCTACCTCTCCTCCATGCCGTCCAACAGGGTCTCGAGCTCTGCATCCGCAAACCAGGGTGCCACTCGCCGCACTGTCACCCTGTTGGCTGGGATGAGTTTGCGTGGTGAGTGGAGTGCTAATAAGAGGCTGCAGCTTGTCAGCCTCTCAAGTGGCAATCCCTATCCCTGCGAATCGGACACCATTTTTCATTGGAATCGATCGTGTTCCACATGACGCTGTTGCTAGCCCATTAGCGGATCATGAATTTCTCCGGGACTAGCGCCAATTTTATTGTTGTGGAAGTCCACCGATCCAGTCCCAGCTTCAACACGGAGAACCCCGCCCATGGCTATAAGATAGTGATCAATAAACCAATAATTAATTCAGGAGACACATGGTTACCCAAAGAGTGATCAGAATGTGGACATCGCTATAAGGAGTAATTGAGGTGTAGATGCATTTAAGAGAGAGCTACATAAACACATGAGGGAAAGGAATCAAGGGATATGTTGTTGGGGTGAGGTAAAGATGCACGGGAGGAGGCTCACGTACAGCATAAAAAATACATGGAGCTTTCGGCTGAATGCCCTGTTTCTGTGCTGTAAATACTACATCATAATATGCAAAAGAGTCAGTAAATCTGATCATATCATCTTAATGTCAGGTGGATTCAATTATAATTACCTCACCTGTCAACACATGGACTTTCGGAGGGACCAGAGGAGATCCAAATCTTGGATTAGTTTAATAAATAATTGGGAAATATACAATGTGGTATATTCTTGGACTGATGAGCTAAGATGGACAAAATATTTTCTGAGATTTGATGGGGTCGATTCTCTGCCTGTTCGCTGGCAGCAGAATTCTCTGGTCCCACCAGCAGTGCCTCCCGCCCTCACCCCCACCCGTGGGTTTCCCGTGCGGTGGCTTCAATGGGAATTCCCATTGACAGCGGCGAGAACAGAGAATTCTGCTGTCAGGGAACGGCAAGCCGCCTCCCACCGCTGAGAAACATGCGGCAGGAAGGCCGGAGAATCCTGTCCTTTATGTCTCCATTTCACAGATTAGCAAAGGGTCAGCAGGCATTTTTGGTGCATCTTAGCCATATGTCAAGACCTCCATCAAAGTCAGCCCTCCAAAAAATCCCTTCAGTTCTGGCCTCACCACACTCATGTAGGTGCTCTCACAAGGTGTAAAGATACACTAACACAGATTTCATTAGTGAACACAACACTTACAGACTTCATTCGTGAACACAACACTTACACAGACTTCATTAGTAAACACAAAAGGTATTTATTAATAAGAATTAATAATAATCTTTATTGTCACAAGTAGGCTTACATTAACACTGCAATGAAGTTACTGTGAAAGACCCTTGTCACCACATTCCGGCACCTGTTTGGGTACACAGAGGGAGAATTCAGAATGTCCAATTCACCTAACAGCACGTCTTTCGGGACTTGTGGGAGAAAACCTGAGCAGCCGGAGGAAACCCACACAGACACGGGGAGACCGTGCAGACTCCGCACAGACAGTGACCCAAGCCGTGAATTGAACCTGGGACCCTGGAGCTGTGAAGCAACAGTGCTAACCTCTGTGCTACTGTGCCGCCCTTATGCAGCATTATGCAGCAGCCTCATGGCTTGCTCCAAAACGTCTCTGCCTAGAAACCTCTCTCACCATGAGGTGATTCCACACTCTGAGTCCTGATTGGTCACTCTGGTGAGGCGATCCTTACTTTGCTATGTTGCCCTTAAAGGGATAATCACCACATTTCTCCACCTTTATACAAACTTCAACAACTAATCCATTCCATCCTAAATATTAACTAAACACTATGTACATGGGTTGGACAATTATAAATAGAGTCTTTGAGGGGGTTTACATTTTCTTGTAAAGTGGCGTACCTCTGTTGTCTGAGATGCTTCCACAGGATGACGACAGCAGGAACTGCAATAACGGATACCCTTTCTGGCAGAGACACTATTTGCATCCGCGGAGACATCAGTTATGTCGATAACAGGCCGAGCAGGTACTTCGGAGATTATGGGTTTAAAAACATTTCTTGATGGCAGCCCTGACTGCTGGAACGTCTCTCTACTCCTCAAGTGGTCCACATGTTTACGAATGATCCATCCCTTCACATCCACTTGCTATGAAAGCGAGTCTGGTCTTAGAGACAATAATTCCGGGGTTCCAAGGTGAGCCACAACCCAAGTTTCTCACGTATACAGCTTCATTTACCGTGAATGATCGTGCTCTACTATGTGAATCATGGTTTGCTTTCCGATTACTTTGGCTGTCTTCTAACCGCCTGGCAAATTTGGAAACAGGAGGCTCAGTCTCGTTCTGAGATGACATTTCATGAGCAATTTTGCTGGTGAAACTCCCGTTATTACATGTGGAGTGGTACGATAGCTAAGGAGGAATCGTGAGATTTTGGTCTCCAAGATTCCCCCTGACAATTTCTTTCCACCAGACTTGACAGTTTGGATGGCTCTCTCGGCAAGTCTGTTTGATGCCAGGTTGTAAGTCAAGGAGGCATATGGCATGCTTGCCTTCATCGGCCAGGGCACTGAGTATAAAAATTGGCAAGTTGTGCTGCAGCTGTGTAGAACCTTAGTTAGGCAACACTTGGACTATAGTGTTTAATTGTGGTTGTCACACTGGCAGAAGGAAGCTTTGAAGAGGGTACAGAAGAGGTTTACAGAGGTACAGAAGTAGCTATGAGGAGAATTTTGTTAAACTCGGTTTGTTCTCACTGGAACGATGGAGTTGAGACGCGACCTGATAGAAGTCTACAAAATTATGAGTGGATAGTCAGAAGCTTTTTCCCAGTGTGGGAGAGTCAATAACTAGGGGACCTAGGTTTAAGGTGTGAGGGGAAAAGTTTAGAGGAGATGTGCGAGGAATGTTTTTTACATCGAGGGAAGTGGTTGCCTGGAACTCGTTGCCGGAGGAGGTGGTGGAAGCAGGTACAATTGTGACATTTAAGGGGCATCTTGAATACATGAACAGGATGGGAATAGAAGGATATGGACCCCACTAGTGTAGAAGGTCCCAGCATTGATCCCTGCCAAACACCCTATTGGGCCTCCAAGACTGTGTCAATCATGATGCCTGTCTAACTAAAACATTCTGTTAAACCTCTTCTGTACCCTCTCCAATGCCTCCAAAGTCCAAAGATGTGCGGGTTAGGTGGATTGTCCATGCTAAATTGCTCTTAGTGTCCAAAAAGGTTAAATGCGGGTTACTGGGTTACAGGGATAGGGTAGTTACGTGGGCTTGCATGGGGTGCTCTTTGTAAGGGCCGGTGCAGACTCGATGGGCCGAATGGCCTCCTTCTGCATTGTAAATTCTATGATTCTATGATTCCATATCCTTCCGGTGGTGTGATGGCCAGAATTGTACGCAATATTCCAAATGTGGCCTAACTAAGGTTCTGTCCAGCTCCAGCATGACTTGCCAATTTTTTTGTTCAATGCCCTGGCTAATGAAGACAAGCATGCCATGTGCCTTCTTGACTACCTTATCGACCTGCGTTGAAACTTTCAATGATCTGTGTACCTGTACACCCAGATCCCTCTGCCTGTCAATACTCCTAAGTGTTCTGCCATTTACTATATAATTCCTACCTATATTGGACCTTCCAAAACGCATTAGCTCACATTTCTCCAGATTGAACTCCATCTGCCATTTCTCCGCCCAAGTCTCCAACCGATCTATATCTGCTGTATCCTTTGACAATCCTCTTCACTATCTGCAACTCCACCAATCTTTGTGTCGTCCGCAAGCTTACTAATCAGACCAGCTACATTTCCCTTGAAATCATTTATATATACTATGAACAACAAAGGTCCCAGCATCGATCCCTGCCAAACACCCCTAGTCACAGCCTTCCATTCAGAAAACCACCCTTTCACCGTTA
Source organism: Scyliorhinus torazame (assembly GCF_047496885.1). Classification (NCBI taxonomy): domain Eukaryota; kingdom Metazoa; phylum Chordata; class Chondrichthyes; order Carcharhiniformes; family Scyliorhinidae; genus Scyliorhinus; species Scyliorhinus torazame. Next base: position 257,198,537 of record NC_092710.1, read on the forward strand.
CCATCTGTCTTCTATGACCGAGTCAGTTCTGTATCCACCTTGCCAGCTCACCTCTGGTCCCGTGTGACTTCAACTTTTGTACAGTCTGCCACGAGGGACCTTATCAAAAGCTTTACTGAAGTCCATGTAGACAACATCCACCGCCCTCCCGTCATCAATGATCTTTGTTACCTCCTCAAAAAACCTGATCAAGTTAGTGAGGCAGGACCTCCCCTTCACAAAACCATGCAGCCACTCGCTAATGAGTCCATGGGCGTGATTCTCCGGTCTCCAACGACGAAATCAGTTTCGCCGATTGGCCAGGGAATCCCCGTTTGCACCAAAATGGGTGCGGCACCACTTTTGCGAGGCTCCGCCCTCTCCAAATGGCATACTCACAGAGTATGCCCTATGCCATATGGACGGCCTCAGGAGGTCACTTGAGGCCCTTCCCCGATACTCAGCCCCCAATGGGCCGAGTTCCCGATGGCGTGGGTCACTCATTATTTTCGCGGCCACGGACCCGACAATTCACCTGCCATATCCACAGGTAAAGCCAGGGGCTTTACGCCGCGTGCCTGCCAGCCCCCCACCAGACTGAGGATCGGTACAGCTTTTGCGCCGTCTTTTTGGGCGTTAACCATTCTGTTCCCACGCCGGCTTCAGCACTTAGTCTTCAAATCGGCGAATCCAGCCCCATTTGTTTACGGATTTGAGTAAATCCTGTCCCTAAGAATCTTTTCCAATAATTTCCCTACCACTGGCATAAGGCTCACTGGTCTATAATTTTCTGGATTATCCCTGCTACCCTTCTTAAACAAAGGAACAACATTGGCTCTGCTCCAGTCCTCTGGGACCTCGCTTGTAGCCAATGAGGATACAAAGATTTCTGTCAAGTCAGTTGCAGGATAATTTATCCTCATCGCCAAATGTAAAGATGCACTTTCACAAACTTCATTAGTGACCACAAAAGGAATTTATGAATAAGAATTGTACAGCAACCATGTGGCTTTAGTTAGCTCCCAAAATGTCTCTTCCCAGGAGCCTTTCTCACCATGGGGTGACTCCACACTTTGTGTCCTGATTGGTCACCAAGTTCAGGTGACCCTTACTCTGCTGTGTTGCCCTTAAAGGGACAATCACCGCATAAGGAGTGGGTGGGACCTCTTAAAAGGTCCTTTGTATGTTGGCTGTGTTAAGCAGAAAATTAGACTCCCTGGCTAGCAATAAGTCTTTGGACGTCTGGCCTGCTTTTCTTGCCTGTCCTGTTTCTCTGCTGAGGTTTAAGAGCAGTCTGATTCATATTAAAAGCACATTTGTGAATATATTAGCAAGGGCTTAAGTAATCCAAACAACATTTTCACGTCTGATCACTGTTTTCACACCAAGCTTTGTCAAATGAACTTACATGGTGTTTTTCATGGCAATACTTTTTGATGTGCCATGTGTGTGGTATCAGAATCCCCCAACTGCAAATGTGTTTCACAGGTTATTTCCATTATTGCAAACGAACATTTGCAATGGTTCGCTGCATTTCAAGAAGGAACAGTACGCGTGTGTACAAGGTTTCTACAAATTGTTTCAGTGCAGAATGGAAACATTACATTATCTGCTATTGTAATTTTTCAGGTTTTAAAAAAAAAAGATTAGGCCAAATACTCAGCTCTTTCAAAGGGCAGAATTAAGGTATTAAATTTGATGTTGGCACCAAAATTCCAGGCAGGAATTAGATCAGAACATAATTCTCATCCAACGGGGACGGCATGGTGGTGCAGTGGTTAGCACTGCTGCCTCGCAGCACCGAGGACCCAGGTTCGATCCCGGCCCCGGGTCACTGCCCATGTGGAGTTTGCACATTCTCCCGTGTCTGCATGGGTCTCACCCCCTGAAGCCCAAATATGTGCAGGGCAGGTAGATTGGCCATGCTAAATTGCCCCTTAATTGGAAAAAAAAATGAATTGGGTATTCTAAATTTATTTTTTGAAAAGTAAATAATTCTCATCCAACATTTCAGCTGCTTACCCGCTTTTGGCCTGACAGCAGGTTAGAGGCTGTCAAAATATTTTCCAAAGTTCTAGGAACAGCCAGTTAGGCCAAACATTTGAACAATGGCACTTACAAATGCATTAAGAAGGTGTAGTTAGCATTTGGTGTTGTCCATGAGCCATGCTTTGTAGTTTGGTTCAGGGATTAAAACATGGGGAAGAAGAGAAGCTCCTACAATTTCCTTCAACCCTCATCCCAACTGGCCTGCTCTTTTCCTCTTCTTGACAGCATGGCTTACTTCGATGTCCCTCTGCTTACACAGGGTGCCTTTGTTGTGCTGATTCAGGCATGAGTTCTTGTCATTGACCACGCTGGGATATGTTCTCATTATGCTGTGGGAGTGCGTGCACACACAGCAGCATGGGAGGTAACCAATAGGCCTTGCTCCTTGCACAGCTGCGCAAATAAATAAATAAAGGTACCTCAGATCGAACATACTGGTTGCACAAACAACTGAAATCTACAGGGAACATTGGTCATAGAATGGCCATGGTGGTAGATTGATCTTCTGCCCTCTCACTAGCAATGCAACTGCTCCATTGAAATGTTATTGCTGGATTCCACTCTTTGTAATATTAGTGTTATTTCCATGTGCAAATACTAAGAACTTGGCAGTCATTCCATATGACTATTAATTTGCAAGTTGACTGGTTCTAACATGCCTTATATGGTAATTATAGAATCTGGCTGTACTGTATGCTGTGGTCGGCATTTTCCATATATCAATACAACTACATGCTGAAATATAGTTTCAAAAAAATGAAAGGAACTTAAACAGAGGAATTTGTGCAGTGAATTAAAAGGCTTAGCTGGTTCTTCACAATGACAATTAAATGTAAAACTTCCTCTCTCTACGTAGATGAATTGATTAAGACAGATTTCGACACCATTCGATACAGAAGAGACTCTCATATCTCCGAGAAGTTGTTCTGAGCCTCGCCTTCTACTTTGCCTTATTTGTGGAACCATTGTTATTCCGTCTGTCTCCCTTCCCCGAGGTCCAGGGCAATGTCTGTTTCTTAAATTGCCGCTGCTCTGGCTGCCTCAAGGATGTCTCATGCGGGGCCAAAACAACCTCACACCAAATTCCAAAACAATGTGTTGGTAATTTTCCAGAACCTTTTCAGGCAGCTTCTGTTATTGGAACACCAAGGAACAACCCACTCAGAAAATTCCACGTTGGCCCCATACTAATGTGGTAAGTGAGGCTATGCAAACAATTATTATTGTGATTTTCATTGCGGATCCTTTAAATGTTTTAATAAATTATTTTATTTTTCACAATACATGTCTTTGTGTCACTATCTCTTTCAATGGACATCTCTGGCTTCATGTCTTTGTTATCTGGTTTAGCAATAAGTTAACCTCCTCCAGATGGTGAACGTCAGCATCAGCCAAGGCATATCCAAGGTGGTCTCAAGTTTTTTTTTGTTTCACTTCACAGTGGTGCATTATGTAGACATATCTGGAACAGTTTGCAATCCGTTTATATCTTGAGGGGACACATCACATCAAGCATTGCTCACCAGGAGTCTCTCCTGTTCTTACCATGTTGAAAGAATTTGCAGGTTGACATTCAACCGTTTGGCCGCGTTATGAATGCACCTTCCTCAGCCATCAGGTCCTGGGGTGGGACTCAAACGTGGAGCTCCTGGCTCAGAGGCGGGAATGTTACCCACTGAGGCACACGAGATCCCTGTAGTCTTCAGGGTTAATGCTTAATATGAAAATCTATATAATCAGCGACATAAGATAATGATAACAGAGCATGGAGGGAAATAGTTCTATGGCGAGCCTCATGTTGAATTTGTGTTTAGTTAGCATAATGTTCAACAAAAGGTCAAATTTACCAATAGCCTAGTCTTTAGTTTTATTTATAAATCCAGATCCACGGATACTACATCTAAGATCCACAATGATGATAACAGATCCATCTCTCACAACTTCCTTGTTTGAGTTCCTACCAGTCTAAATGCAAGCCACTTCTCTCCAGCAATGATTTATCTTTCTATTCATTCAATTTTAAGTTACGGAAGAATTAAAATTTCCCCCAACTGAAAATCAAGAAGATGGAAGACATTGGGTGGGATTCTCCGTTGCCCGACGTCGATATCGTAATCAGCGATCAGGTGGAGAATCCATTCCGATGCCCAAATCGGGGCCGGCACGGGTTTGATGTCAGTCAGCCATGCTCCGCCCCTATGGAAGTGGCGTAATCGCGTTGTGCGCCACACGCCATTGGAACAACGTTGGTGCGTCATCAGAAGGCCCTCCCCTGATGCTCCGCTCCCGATGGGTTGAGTTCCCGTCCATGCAGTTGGCGTGTGGTCTGAACAGTCGGGAACACAGTGTGGGGGCTGCAGACTGTGTCCAGTGCTGCCACACTCGGCCAGGATCCGTACCACTGGCTGAGGGGGGGGGGCTTCCATGAGGGTTGGGGGACTGGTGGGGGGTGACCAGGGGGTGGCCTGTGGGGTCGCGGATGGCGGTTTGGGTCCATGCAATGCCAGCACGATGTTATATGGCGCGACCGCTGCAGGTCACCTCTATGCGCATGTGTGGCCACAGACCCGGTCATTCTATGGCTATTTCAGGCGCGTGAGCCAAGAGGTTCACCTGGCACCACTGTTTGCCCCTCACCGGTCCTGTATTCATGCCTGATCATAAATATTGTCTCTTTGTCAATGATTTCATCTCTCCTCCCTTCATTCTATCTTACTCAGTCTGAGCCAGATCATATAAAACCTTGTCTCCCTGTTGGACCCAGAGTTAAATTTCACATCGCCTATCATATCCATCATCAAGCACTACTACCCCCATGAAACTTCCACCTCATTCCTTATCTCAGCCTCTTATCTAACTCTTAGCTCTGATGAAGGGTTATACAGACACGAAACATCAACTCTATTTTCCCTCTCCACAGATGATGCCAGACTTTCTGTATTTTTCCAGCATTTTCCATTAATGTCGCTTATCTACACATCCGGCTGGATTTTGCCACGGCGGTGCCGGTGGATTGGAGGGTGAGAAAACTGGCAGATGCAGCTTTCCCGATATGAAGCTGGCTCCATGCAGTTGTCCTGGAGGCAGCTCCTCGGAGAGAATAGGCACCGACCGGAAACTGTGGGCAAGCAATCATGGTCATCAGGAGACATTTGAACAAGAGTTTAATTAGGAATTGAGATTTTATAAAAGGTGCATGCATGCCCGGTGTGTCAGCACCTCGCCAAGCAAACTGAGGTGGCTGCACAGCACGAAAACCCTTGACTAAAGCGGCTGTCAGATAAAAATAAAGGAGCAATCACCAAGGGGAAACTTGTACACATCCAGTAGGCTGTCATTTCTGAAACAGACCTGTACGATTGGGATTGGTAACAGAGTGGAAAAGGTCTTGGGGAATGTTTACTTCACAAAGGTGCAAGGGAAATTTGGCAGCTGAGGTCCTGGAGCCTGACATTGTCTCTGATAATGGGAGGAACCTGGTCAGAGTTGGGCAGGAGCAGTGGGAGTAGCCCGAGCAAGAAAAGGAGTCACAGTGACCATAGGTACAAAGGTGCTGGTCGGGGGGCAGGAGGGTCCAGGAGATCATAGCTGCAGAATCGTGAGTATCGCTGGAAGATCAGGGGCGAAATTCTCCCCCAAAGGCGGGATGCCCGCCGACTGGCGCCAAAGCCGGCGCAAATCAGACGGGCATCGCGCCGGCAAAAAGGTGCGGAAGTCTCCGCATCTTTGGCGGCCTAGCCCCAACATTGAGGGGCTAGGCCGACGCCGGAGGGATTTCCGCCCCGCCAGCTGGCGGAAATGGCGTTTGTTGCCCCGCCAGCTGGCGCGGAAATGCGGCGCATGCGCGGGAGCGTCAGCGGCCGCTGTCAGTTTCCCGCGCATGCGCAGTGGGGAGAGTCACTTCCGCCTCCGCCATGGTGGAGACCGTGGCGGAGGCGGAAGGGAAAGAGTGCCCCCACGGCACAGGCCTGCCCGCGGATCGGTGGGCCCCGATCGCGGGCCAGGCCACCGTGGGGGCACCTCCCGGGGTCAGATCGCCCCGCGCCCCCCCCTAGGACCCCGGAGCCCGCCCACGCCGCCTGGTCCCGCCGGTAAATACCAGGTTTGATTTACGCCGGCGGGACAGGCAATTCCTGGGCGGGACTTCGGCCCATCCGGGCCAGAGAATCCAGCGGGGGGTCCCGCCAACCGGCGCAGCCGGATTCCCGCCCCCGCCCAATCTCCGGGAGCGGAGACTTCGGCGGGGGCGGGGGCGGGATTCACGGCGGCCAACGGCCATTCTCCGACCCGGCGGGGGGTCGGAGAATGACGCCCCAGCTTCCTGACCATCTTAGGCTGCGATTTGACTGGCGACTTCACCTGTGTAAACAGATGGTGGCAGAGTTGTGCACTCTCCTGGAGGGAGACCTTATGTCACAGCGGGCACCCTGTGCCAATAGCTGCTCCGGGCTCTTTGCGGGGTTGGCAGCTGGCCTATGTGGTATCTCGCAATCAACAGCTCACAGCTGCATTTCTCAAATGACAGATGCACTCTTTTTGAGGGCGTCCGATATCATTGCCTTCAGCACAGATGCGGCCAGTCAGGGGTTTGCCTTAATGGCAGCATTCCCTCTTATATATATCCCCTTTGTACATAGCCCCTCTGGCTCTGCGTCTCCAACCAGGTTAGAGCTGCTCTTTACGCCCTGATGGGGACTTTCCACGTCAGCCTGGCTTCTGTTCAGATCAGATGTGATGCTTATATCTTTCTGGAACGGGTGCAGATTTAATAAAGGACAAGGTTTAATCAGCAGATTACCATTGCAAAGTGTGAGCAACATTAGAGATTCAAAATTCCAATTGTTTACATAGCATTTTATTTGACATACATTAGTACCCACATTAAACCAGCAGAAAAGTAAGCAGTATTGCACTAATATCTCCAGCAACATTCATTTTCAAAGACTGACACAGAGAGGTGTGCAGAAATTACATCTGGGCTTACTTGGAGCAAGTGGATTCAATTCTTCTGCTTGCAGTAAAAGTTACTGAAACCCTGAAAAATGTGACTGAAGTTAGCCTTGTGAACATGGCCAGCAACTTCAGCTCAGCTGACTCTGATGTAGATGGGTGTGGGTTTGGATCTGGACTATAGGACTCATCATGGTGAAAATAAAATGAAGAACAATCGATTACCAATCTATTGCTTCACTGTTCACTCAGTTAACGCTTCTTTTCAATTAAAATTTGCACACTGAAGAAAATAGGGAAATTCCTCCCTTGCAAAAGCTGCTTTGCATATCATGACTTTGTTTTTTGTTCAGTCGGAGGACGAGTTCCTGGTCACAACAACTGGGATTTGGCTGTGAGCTCTTGTGCCCCACTTTGTCATTGTTTCCTTCATCATAGATGAGGGTTAACTCAATGCTGACTGCACACACTGCAGTTGCTACTGGTATTGCTGCCTGCGTGATTTTCAGATTACAGTGTTCACAACTGTTCACCCCCATAGGAATGAGGCCTGCTGAATCCAGTCGAACATGTTGGCAAAACAGGCACTATAACCTGAAGCCGCTTGCAAAGGGCATTCTGCTAGTGAGAGGAACTGTCAGTTGAGGAGCATACAAATATAAACGTACATATTAGGCGCATAGGATCAAAGGCATTTACAGCACCGAAGGAGGCCATTCGGCCCATCATGTCCACGCTGGTCGACAAAGATCTAATGATAGGAATTCCATTTTTCAGTGCTTGACCCAGGGCTCTGGGGTTTATGGCAGCGCTAGTGATTATCTAAATATTTCTTAAATGCTCCGAGAGTTTCTAATTCAATCATCCTTTCAGGCAGTGAGTTCCAGACGCCTACCACCCTCTGAGTGGAAATGTTTCTTCTTAATCCTCTCAGCCTTCGAGCTCTACCTTATATCTATGCCCCTAGTAATTAACCCCTCTTCTAATCGAAAAGGTGCCTTTCTATCCACCCTATTCATGCCCCTCACAATCTTCCAGAACAAAGAACAAAGAACAAAGGCAAGTACAGCAGAGGAACAGGCCCTTTGGCCCTCCAAGCCTGTTCCGATCATGATGCCCTAACTAAAACAAAACCTTCTGCCCTTACTCGGCCCATATCCCTCTATTTCCTCCCTATTCTGTACCCATCCAGATGCCTCTTAAATGTTGCTAATGTGCCTGCTTCCACCACATCCCCTGGCAGCGTGTTTTAGGTACCCACCACTCTCTGTGTGAAAAACTTACCCCGCACATCTCCCTTAAACTTTCCCCCTCTCACCTTGAACCTGTGCCACCTTGTAATGGGCACTTCTATCTTTGGAAAAAGCCCCTGACTATCCACCCTGTCTCTGCCTCTCATAATTTTGTTGATCTCTATCATGTCACCCCTCAGCCTCCGCATTTCCAGGAAAACAATCCTAGTTTATTCAATCTTACCTCATAGCCAACACCCTCGAGACCAGGCAACATCTTCTTTGCACTCTCTCCAAAGCTTCCATGTCCTTCTGATAATGGGGTGACCAGAACTGCACGCATCACTCCAAATGCGGCCTAACCAAGATTTTATACAGCTGCAACATGATTTCCCAACTCCTGTTGACGAATGTGATATAAAATAGTTACTTTAGAGATATTAGTTAATGTAATGTAGAAATAAGCCACTTTGATTCTGGCAGGTAGAGACAAAGGGATTTGAGACCGCATGGAAAAAGCAGGAAGAGGTGTGTCTACGAGAGTGATGCTGCATTGATAGGGGCCAGAGAAATGGATTGGAAGTGAGCCAATCAGAATAGATCAAACAAGTCAGGAGGGACATAGGATGTTCCTAAGGGTTCTGCTATTTACAGTTTAATTCGTACCCAGATTTGATCCTCCAAAATGCATCACCTCGCATTTGTCCGGAATAAACTCTATCTGCCATTTCTGTGCCCAAGTCTCCAATCTATTTATATCCTGTTGTATCCTCTGACAATCCTCGGTGCTATCAGCAACTCCGCCAATCTTCGTGTCATCCGCAAACTTACTAATCCACATTTTCCTCCAGATCATTTATATATACTAAAACAACAGAGATCCCAGCACTGATCCCTGCGAACACCACCAGCTACAGGTCTACATTCAGAAAACCACCCTTCCACCGCTACTCTCTGTCTCCTATAAGACCATAAGATATAGGAGCAGAATTAGGCCACTCGGCCCATCGAGTCTGCTCCGCCATTCAATCATGGCTGATATTTTCTCATCCCCATTCTCCTGCCTTCTCCCCATAACCCCTGATCCCCTTATTAATCATGAGCCTATCTATCTCTGTCTTAAAGACGCTCAGTGAATTGGCCTCCATTGCCTTCTGCGGCAAAGAGTTCCACAGATTCACCACCCTCTGGCTGAAGAAATTCCTCCTCATCTCTGTTTTAAAGGATCGTCCCTTTAGTCTGAGATGGTATCCTCTGGTTCTAGTTTTTTCTACAAGTGGAAACATCCTCTCCACGTTCACTCCTTCCAGGCCTCGCAGTATCTTGTAAGTTTCAATAAGATCCCCCCTCATCCTTCTAAACTCCTCATCCTTCTAAACGAGTATAGACCCAAAGACCTCAACTGTTCCTTATACGACAAGCTCTTCATTCCAGAGATTATTCTTGTGAACCTCTGCTGGACCCTAACCAGCCCTTCCCTCATCAATTTTCTTTGCCACCTCTTCAAAATATTCAATCAAGTTGGTGAGTCATGACCTACCCTGTACAAACCATACTGCCTGTCAGTTTTCCACCAAATGTGCAAATATCTTGTCCTTCAGTATCTTTTCCAAAACCTTCCCCACCACTGATGTCAGGCTCACCGGCCTATAATTTGCTGGATTGTCCCTGCTTCCTTTCTTAAACAAGGGAATAAAATTGGCTACTCTCCAGTCCTCTGGAACCTCATCTGTGGTCAAAGAGGACATGAAGATATCTGTCAAGGCCCAGCTATTTCTCCCCTTTCCTCACGCAGTAACCTGGGATAGATCCCATCTGGCCCTGGGGACTTGTCCGCCTTCGTGCAATTTGGGATACTCAACACTTCCTCCTTTGATATATTTATGTTCTCAAGAGAGTTCACACAAGTGAGGAGGGTGATGCTGGAGCTGAGTCGGGGAGAGGGAAGGCTGGCGCTGCCGAACTTTAGCAATTATCACTGGGCGGCTAACATAGCCATGATTAGGAAGAGGCTGGTGGGGGAGGGGTCGGCATGGGTGCGTATGGAGGCAGCTTCTTGCAAGGGCACAAGTTTGGGGGGGCAGGTAACTGCGCCTCTGCCATTCCCGCTGGCGCGGCACTCCACCAGCCCTGTGGTGGTGACGGCCCTGAGAGTCTGGGGGCAATGGAGGAGATATGTGGGAGCAGTGGGAGCATCAGTCTGGTCCCCAATCTGCAATAATCACCGGTTTGCCCCAGGGAGGATGGACGGGGGGTTCCGAGTATGGCGGAGAGCAGGGATTGAGATGATGGGGGTCTTGTTTATAGAGGGGAGCTTTCCGAAATTCTGGAGGAGAAGTTTGCATTGGCGGGGGGAAACAAATTTCGATATCTGCAGGTGCGGGACTTTCTGCGTAGACAGGTATCAACCTTCCCACTCCTGCCGCTAAGGGGGATTCAGGACAAGGTAGTTTCCAGAGGATGGATGAGGAGGGGAGCATTTCTGACATTTATAAGGAACTTATGGGATCAGAGGAGACGCAGACTGAGGAGCTGAAGCGAAAGTGGGAGGAGGAGCTGGGGGAGAGATAGAGGAGGGTCTTTGGCGGACGCGTTGAGTAGAGTCAACGCGACCGCAACTTGTGCCAGACTCAGCCTGATTCAATTCACGGTCGTTCACCGGGCTCACATGACTGTGGCCCGGATGAGCAGATTCTTTGGAGTGGAAGATAGGTGCGCAAAATGTGCGGGAGGACCAGCGAACCATGTCCACATGTTCTGGGCATGTCCGAAGCTGAGGGGATTTTGGCAGGGATTTGCTGATGTCATATCGAAGGTATTAAAAACAAGGGTGGCATTGAGTCTGGAGGTGGCGATTTTTGGGGTGTCGCAGGATCCGGGAATCCAGGAGGAGAAAGAAGCAGATGTTCTGGCCTTTGCTTCCCTGGTAGACGGAGACGGATATTATTGGCATGGAGGGACTCAAGGCCCTCGAAGTCGGAGACCTGGCTATCGGACATATGGCGAGCTTTCTCTGTTTGGAGAAAATTAAGTTAGCCTTGAGAGCGTCATTGTTAGGGTTCGCCCGGAGGTGGCAACCATTTATCGACTTCTTCACGGAGAATTAATCGTCAGCAGAGGAGAGGGGGGTTAGGTTAACGTAGATTAGGGGGTTAATTAATGGTGGGACCTGTTGTGGAGGGAAGTGGTATTTGCACTATGTTTATATTTTCATGTACATTGTTTATATTGCTGCTGTTACAATGCAAATAAATACCTCAATAAAATGTTTATTAAAAAAAAGAGAGTTCACACACCTAACCCTGACCTCAACATCCATCATGTCCTTCTCCCTGGTGAATACCGATACAAAGTACTCATTAAGGATTTCACCCACTCCCTGTGGTTCCACGCATAACTTCACTCCATTGTCCTTGAGAGGGCCTACTCATTCTCTTTAAAAGCCGTGGGATTCTCCTTGACCATGTTTGCTAAAAATGCCTAGACCGAGCACATGCTTCCTTTTTCCTTTTGACAAAGCTTTTTCAAAAGAAAGTTAGAGTACCCAATTCATTTTTTCCAATTAAGGGGCAATTTAGCGTGTTCAATCCACCTACTTTGCACATCTTTGGGTTGTGGGGGCGAAACCCACGCAAACACGGGGAGAATGTGCAAACTCCACACAGCCAGTGACCCAGAGCCGGGATCAAACCTGGGACCTCGGCGCCGTGAGACTGCAGTGCTACCACTGCGCCACCGTGCTTCCCAACCTTTTGACAAGCTTACAATTTCCCTTGGCATCCATGGTTCCTGAATCCTGCCATTTCTGTCCTTCATTTTTGCGGGGACATGCCTGTCCAGCACTTCAATCAACTGACATGTAAAAGCCTCCCACATGTCAGACATGGCTTTGCCTCAAATAGCCACCCCCAATCCACATTCCCCAGTTCCTGTCCAATTTGGATGTTATTGGTCCTCGCCCAATTAAGCACCCTCACCCCCGAGCCACTCTTGTCCTTATCCATGACTACTTTAAATCTTATGGAATTATGGTCGCTAAGCCCAAAATGCTCCCCCACTGAAGCATTAATCACCTGGCCTGTCTCATGCCCCAATTCCAAGTCTAGTATGGCCCCTCCCTGGTTGGATTATGAACATACTGTATCAAAAAGCCCTCTTGGACACATCTAAAAAATTGCTCTCCATCTGAGCCCCTGGCTGTCAGGGATTCCCAGTCAATATGGGGGAGGTTAAAGTCACCCATCACAACTACCCTGCTTTTTTCACACCTTTTCAGTATCTGAATACACAACTGCTCCTCTGTCTCCTGCAGGCTGTTGGGAGGTCTATAGTACACTCCCAACATTGTGATTTCACCCTTCTTATTCCTGAACTCCACCCATAATGCCTCACTGCAAGATCCCTGCAATGTGTCCTCCCTCAACACAGCTATGATCTGCTCCCTAATCAGCAATGCAACTCCCCCATCTTTTTGTTTCCCTTTCTGTCCCATCTAAAACAACAATATTCCGGAATGTTAAGCCGCCAGTCCTGTCCTTCCTCTAACCATGTCTCCGTAATTGCAATTACATCATAGTTCCATGCAGTAATCCAGGCTCAGTTCATCTGTCTTACCTGTTATACTTCTTGTACTGAAGTAAACACACTCCAAACCTACAGTCCCACTGAGCCCTGAGGTGTCGCTCTGCCTGTTCTTACTCTGCACTATGTTTATCTCAGTCTCACTTTTTTCCCCACTCTCTATACTTCCTGGCCTGCTGTTCCGGTTCCCACCCCCCTGCCACATTAGTTTAAACCACCCCGAACAGCAGCAGCAAACCTCCCGCCCAGGATATTGGTGCCCTTCCAGTTTAGGTGCAACCCGTTATTCTTGTATACATCCCACCTTCCCCAGAAAATATCCCAGTGATCCATATGTTTAAAGCCCTCCCTTCTACACCAGTTCTTTAGCTGTGTGTTCAACTGTGCTATCTCCCTGTTATACATCTCTATCAGGTAAATTCTCAAAATTCACTGCTCAATGGAAAATAACCCCAGCCAATCCAATCTTTCCTCATAGCTCAGACGCTCCAGCTCAGGTAGTATCTCCTCTACACCATCTCCAGTACAGTCACATCCTTACTTTCATGTGGTGACCAGAACTGCATACTGTACTCCAGTTGTGGACAAACCAGTATTTTATACAATTCCAGCATGACCTCCTTGCTCTTGTATTCTCTGCCTCGACGAATAAAGAAAGTATCTCATCTGCCTTCCAGTCCCTCGAGCCTGTTCTGCCATTCTATAAGATCGTGGCTGATCTGATTGTGACCACACTGCACATTGCATCTACCTCTGATAACCTTTGATCCCTTGTTAGTCCTTAAAAATATTCATTGACTCTGCCTCCACCAATTCTGGGAGATTTGCTTTGTTTGATTTGTGTGGCCCCTTGTTCTGCACGGAACCGATCAATGTTTGTCGATGTACCATTTGACAATGTACTCTGTCGATTATTCTTTTTTTGTCTACTATGTACGTACTGTGTACGTTCCCTCAGCCGCAGAAAAATACTTTTCACTGTACTTTGGCACGTGACAATAAATCAAATCAAATCAAAATCAAATTGATTTTAGCCTGTGAATGTGGACAAACAGACAGTGCCCTAAAATAATGAAAGTCCATTTGAAATGCAGATGGTTGGTGTGTATAGCTGTTGCTGATGTTAACTCTTTCATTCATTATCAATTTTTCAATCTGTTTCACTAGTGCATTAATCATTCGAATGAGCTGATCGGATCCCATTTAGAGGCAGCACAGTCGAACAGTGCTGCCTCACAGCGCCAGGGACCCGGGTTCGATTATGACCTTGGGTGAGTGCCTGTGCAAAGTTTGCACATTCTTCCCGTGTCTGTGTGGGTTCCTCCGGGTGCTCCGGTATCCTCCCACAATCCAAAGATGTGTAGGTTAGATAGACTGGCTATGCTAAATTGTCCCTCAGTGGGATTGTGGAGATCGGGCGGGGGAGTTGGTCTGTGTAGGGTGCTCTTTCAGAGGGTCGGTGCAGACTCGATGGGCCAAATATCCTCCTTCTGCAGTATAGGGATTCTATGAGTCTATGATACCTCTCTAACTTTCATCCACCAATTTACAGATTAAATCAAAATTTCCTCCTTTCTCTCAGAGGTTTGTAAACATTGCCATGAACAGCTGTTTCTCCATTTAGTCATAAACATGTGACATGAAGGGGATCAATGATATATAGAGAATGGCACGCTGGGTCTGACTTGAATTATAGGCTGAACCTGAATGGGTTGCGATCCTGACATCAGGGTGAATTCCGATGTGGGAATCCAGAAGTGGCTGTGGTGGGACAATGAACGTGATCTGCCTGGAGGCAGCCAATTAAGATCTCGCCTTCAGGACCGCTGTATAATTACAGAGAATGTCTTGGTTCAAGTGTTGGGAGGCTTATCAGCGCAGTCCACTGATAGGGCTGCCAGCCCTTCTCGCAGTGTATGCGATGTCTGACCATCAGCAAGAGCGGCAGTACTGCCATGGAGGAGCCTTCAGGCAGAGGTAAGAGCTGCTGCCACTGTAGCAGGGAAAGCATTAGCAGAGACATCAGTCGCCATGAGGTTGCTTCAAGGATGTGTCTGCTGCCTGAAGATGGACCTCCTTTGTGAATTACTGCTGGCAAAGAAAGTAACACACTAAAATAATGCCCTGAAGTGAGTTCAATCTTCCCACGGTGAAGTTGCCTTAGATCCATTCTTGGGGTTCCTATACTTGGGTCAAAATACTGGAACTCCCGTCCTAACACTGCTGTCAGTGTAACTACACCACATGGATTGCAACAGTTCAAGAAGGCAGATCACCACCACCTTCTCAGGGGCAATTAGGGATGGGCAATGAAAGCTAACCTAGCCAGTGATGACCACATCCTGTGAAATCATTTTTAAAATACGCAGAATGGGCCTGTGCACCATTGACAAAATAGCACATCTGGGCAAAATCCCCCACAGTTGGCTAATCAGTTCACTGCTTCACTGATATACCCAGTTGGTACAACCTCCCTGTGATATGTTAAAGGGAAACCGAAAATCAAAAGAGGAAATCATCCTTACAGCAGAACAGAAAAAAGCCATCAAGGATTTAAGACAGGCTTTGTGGCCTCGACATTCCAAATAGTGGAAAACAGGATCATGGGGATCAACAGAGACCAATTAGCTATGAGGAGAGATTGAATAAACTGGGATTGTTCTCCCTAGAAAGACGGAGGCTGAGGGGCAACCTGATAGAAGTTTATAAAATTATGAGGGGTATAGATAGGCTGAACAGTTGGAGGCTTTTTCCCAGGGCGGAAATGACAATTACAAAGGGGGCACAAGTTCAAGGTGAGAGGGGAAGGTTCAGTGGTGATGTGCGGGGGAAGTTTTTTTACACAGAAGGTGGTGGTGGCCTGGAATGCACTGCCTAGTGAGGCGGGATTCTCCGAGCCTCCACTCCGAAATCGCAATCGGCGCGGGGGCGGAGAATGGCCGTTAAACCCGAGATTGGGTCCGATGCTGCTCCCGCGATTCTCCGGTCCCTGGAAAATCTCCGCCAATCGGGTGCGCGCGGTCGACGTGGCACCGGTTGGGGGCCATTGAAAGAGACTCCCACGGCGATTCTCCAAGTGCAGCTGGCCGAGTTCCCGACGGCGTGGTTCACTCATGGTTCCACCCGTTGAGAACTCGGCTGTGGCGGCTGCAGACTCAGTCCGCGGCCGCCCTGGTGGGGGGGCAGGTGGATCATTCACGGGCGGTGCCTCCAGGATGGCCAGGCTACCGATCGGAGGCCACCAATCCGTGGGCGCGTGCGATCTGGGGGGGGGGGCATCTTTTCGGTGCCGGTCGTGGGGCAGCCACCAAAGGCCGACACCGTGCGCATGCCCGGACCCCCCGACCGTATGTGCAGGGCACCGTATCGGCAGCCGCAGCTGCGAGGAGCACTCCGGGGCCCTACTAGCCCCCTGCAAATCGGAAAATAAACCTGGAGTTCCTCTAGGTAAGTCCAGAGTGATTTGCGCGTGTTTTTCCGCGGGCGTGGCAACATAGCCCCATTTCTGGAGAATCCCGCCCATGTTTTCTGTTTCTTTCGTCTCTTACTCTTGGCCCCAAATGTTCTTCCCTCACTTTATTTCTTTTTCCATATATGATTTGGCACAAAATTAAATATTCTAACTTACAGTTCCCGGGGCCTCACATGTATCACTGAAGTTTCCTGTCCTGTTCGCATGGGTCCAGGATCCTGTGTAAGGTGTGTCATACTAAAGGATCCAGTGAAAGGTCACTAGAAAGCCTGTAAAAACTGCGAGAGATAGGTAATAGAGGGTACGGGTGACTTGTCCACCAACTGGAGAGCTGGGCAGCACGGTAGCACAAGTGGATAGCACTGTGGCTTCACAGCGCCAGGGTCCCAGGTTCTTAGGTGGATTGGCCATGCTAAATTGCCCTTAGTGTCCAAAATGGTTAAATGGGGTTATTGGGTTACGGGGATGAGGTGGAAGTGAGGGCTTAAGTGGGTCGGTGCAGACTCGATGGGCGGAATGGCCTCCTTCTGCACTGTATGTTCTATGTTCTATGCTGAGTACCCTACACACCTCTCACTGAATTAAGCACCAATCAGACACTTAACTGGACAGTGACGTCTATTCCTTGGGATTAAGTACCCGGGGCTGGAAGTGCCTTTCAAAGAGAGACTCCCCTGATAGGATTTGTTTGTTGCGCACCCTGCATGGTGAGCCCTCTGCCCACGCATGGGTTATTGCCAGCGGCTGTGGGATAAGGCTCTTAAATGGGCATTCATTTTCCATTTAAGTGTTGCAAATGACAGTTGGCAGGACGGTCATCCACGAGCCTTCACAGCGCGAACTTAATTGAGACAGTGACGGGAAGGTGGCAGGGTACTCACCTGCCACCCTCCCACCTGTTTAAATGCTTCTCTGCCACCAAACCCGCCATTGGGGAAGGCATTCTGCCCTGTGAGTAGAATGAATGGCGGGCACGATTTGTTCGTTATTGATTGTATAATACAGGTCATAGCTTACTTTGTGATCAATCCCTTTTATCAATTTGTTACCCGTTTCTTCACCTTTGTTAGTTATACTTTAGTTTCTTCTTTCGGTAGGGGTTCTCTCCTAACTCAGGCTGTTGTGCCAGGTCTGAACCTGTTGATTCCGAGGCTAATTATGGGATGGAGGGCGTCCGATAATGTGCACCTGGCATTCCTGCCATGTGGGAGATTGAGTGCGAGTCAATTCCCTGTGTGAGCTGAGCTGGCATTGCCTGCTGAAACAGGGCTCTTGCTGCAACACAGCACCAGTGGTTCAGCACATAGACAGCATTTTATTAGCCCCACATGTATAATCTCCTCTTTGCTGAACCTCAGGTGACCACACCCTGCTATGCTACAATAGGTCACTAATCACCCGGAACCGATGTGCGTTCTTAGTAAGAGAGAGTTGAACCCAGCTGCCAACCAGCTTATCTGGCTCTTGTTTACTTTCTTCTTGGAATTCTCGGTATTTTTAGCTTCCTTCGGTGTTTCCTCATTGCTCTTGTTTCAGCTGCTGCTCTTGGAGTCCTGTTGTGTGCCAAAACTGCATTTAACTGTTCAACCAAATTCTAATTTTCTGCACGTATATTTCAGGGCTTTAAGATTTTTGGCTCACTGTATCAGAGGAGCTGCTTCGAATGAGGGAGTAACCATGAGCACTTGGGCAGTGACTGTTTGCTAACTGGAAGTTAACCTCTTATCTATTGTTTCCCAGGTTCATATACTTTGCTCTTTTTTCTTTCTGCATGATCAGGTAAATTAGGGAGCACAAAAGCAAAAAAAAAATGAAGTGATAATCTTAAAGCTTTCGCAAGAACATCTCTCAAGCAGTGAAACAATATTAATCGAATTATCACGCATACTTTGTTACACCCAGACTTGGATTATTGCTGTCCTGGCTAGCCTCCCATCTTCCATTCTTCATAAAGACATTCAAAATTCTGGTGCCCCGATCCCAACTTACACCAAGTCCTGCTCATCCATTGTCATAATATACACCAGTACATTATGGTGCAGACACACACACACACACGCTGATGGACATGCAGTGGGGCCAATCAGCATACACAACACCGCAGCCAATCACCAGTGAGAGCTCACGCACTATAAAGACAGGGGACAGGAGAGTTCCCGCTCATTCTCGTAGCAGCCAGCTCGGAGCACAGAGCTCACAGCCTGCAACACAGACATTCACCATGTGCTGAGTGCATCACCTGGTTAGGACTAGGCAAGGATCAACAGTAAAAGCTGGTATTACATTTACCCACAGTTCAAGTATATTAATATAGTTAACCTTATAATAAAATAGAGTTGCACCACTTCCAGTGTTGGTGACTTGTTTGTGATCCAGAACACCCAACACATCATGGTACAAGGAGTGGTTGCATACTAGCAATTCTGAGACCCACCTGCAACTAATCAGCATTCCGGCATCCTGAAGTATGGAGAACATCAACCCGCTGCCGCCGCTCCGCATAGCCGGCAATCTCTGGGTCAATTGGAAGATTTTTAAACAGCGCTTCCAGCTCTTCCTCGAAGCCACGGACAGGGAGAATGCCTCGGACACCAGGAAGATTGCTCTGCTCCTCTCCACAGCCGGGCAACACTCCATCCATATCTTCAACTCCCTCACATTCACAGACAACGAGGACAAGACAAAGTACAAGACGGTTCTCCTCAAAATTGATACCCACTTCAGCATAGAGGTCAATGAAAGCTTCGAAAGATACCTGTTCCAGCAGCGCTTGCAGGGTGAGGACGAGCCTTTCCAATCCTTTTTAACACACCTCCGCATCCTTGCACAGTCCTGCGGCTATGGGCCCACCTCTGATTCCATGATACGCGACTAGGTCGTATTTGGTGTTCTGTCGGACCCCCTGCATCAGCAGCTCCTCAAAATTAAGCAACTCACCCTAGCGACTGCCATCGAGACCTGTGTCCTGCATGAAAATGCCACCAGCCGGTACTCACACATACAGGCGGCTGAAAAGGCGCGGCAAGCTCCCCACGAGGCGGAACGGGTCCAAACAATTGAACACCTCCAAGGCTGCAGCCTGGATGAGGGCAGCCATTTCGCGTGTTTTTTGCGGCCTCCCGCGCTTGTACGCACCAAACTAGGGGACGGTGACGTGGAGGAACATGCAGGCGCATGCGCGGTGGCACAATGAGCGTACTGATGTCACGACGTGTGGCAACTGTGGCTCCGCCCATTTAAAGCGGCACTGTCCTGCAAAATCTCGACAATGCCTACGATGTGGCAGACTTGGCCACTGTGCTGCCTGCTGTCGAGCAGCTCAGCCTGCCAATTCACATCGCTTCAGCCAGCCTCGCAGGAACGTTCGGGCAATTCAATCCACGTTCACTGAGTCCGATTCCGACTTCCCACAGATCAGTGACACCGAGGACCCGAGGGAGCCTTTTCGAGTCGCTGTTATAACAAAGAACAGGCTGTACCCGAATCAAAACCACCAGCCGCTGTCGGTGCACAGCTTTGATCCAGACGACGAGTGGTGTGCCACCCTGACGGTCAACCGATCCCAGATACGATTCCGCCTGGACACTGGTGCTTCCGCTACTCTCCTAGCGTGGTCAGCCTTTCAGACCCTTGGGGTTAAACCAACCATTCTTCCATCGACCTGCCAACTACTGGACTACAATGGCAACGTCATTCCTGCTACCGGTTCATGCCAACTCGAAGTGACGCACAACTCGCGAAAAGCCATCCTTCCCTTCGAGATCGTGGGCTCCTCGAAGGACTCTGTGCTAGGCGCACAGGCGTGCAAATTCCTAAACCTTGTTCAACGAGTACACGCTCTCTCTCCAGAGGACACGTCTGCCTTCCAGAATGCGGACTTCAGGGCGCAACTCAATGCCATCATCGACCAGCACTGCGACGTTTTTGAAGGCATGGGCACGATTCCATACACTTACAAAATCCTGCTCAAACAAGACGCCACGCTTGTGGATCATGCACCTCGCAGAGTCCCAGCACCCCTCAAGGACCACCTCAAGCAGCAGCTGCAGGACCTCCAGGACCAAGGAGTGCTCTCCAGAGTGACGGAACCAACCGACTGGGTCAGTTCCATGGTGTGCGTAAAGAAGCGTTCCGGCGAGCTCCGGATCGGCATTGACCCAAAGGATCTGAATCGCAACATAATGAGGGAGCATTACCCTATCCCCATGCGCGAGGAGATCACGTGCGAGATGGCTCGGGCCAACATCTTCACCAAACTTTTCGCCTGGAAAGGATTCTGGCAAATTCAACTAGACAGGTCCAGCAGAAAGCTGTGTACCTTTAATACCCCGTTTGGCAGATACTGCTACAAGAGGATGCCGTTTGGGATTATATCGACATCAGAAGTATTCCACCGGATCATGGAGCAAATGATGGAGGGCATTGAGGGTGTGCGCGTCTTTGTTGACGACATCATCATTTGGTCCACCACCCTGCAGGAGCATATCAATTGCCTCCAGCGCGTTTTCAAACACATACGGGACCAAGGCCTTCGCCTCAACAGAGCCAAATGTTCCTTCGGCCAGACGGAACTCGAATCCTAGGGGACCACGCCTTCCGGTTGGGTGTGCGGCCGGATGCGGACAAGGTGGCAGCCATCACGGCCATGCAGAAGCCAGCGGATAAGAAGGCGGTCCTCCGATTTTTGGGCATGGTCAACTTCCTGGGGAAGGTCATCCCCAACCTCGCCTCCCATACCACAGCTCTCTGGAACCTGGTCAGGAAGACGACAGACTTCCCGCCCATGAGCGTGAATGGGAGGAGCTTAAGACCAAGCTTACCACGGCCCCGGTATTGGCATTTTTTGATCACACGAAGGAAACAAAAATTTCAACGGATGCCAGCCAATCCGGCATTGGGGCGGTGCTCCTGCAACGCGATGAGGCCTCATCATGGGCCCCTGTTGCATATGTGTCACGTGCCATGACCCCCACAGAACAGCGCTAGGCGCAGATCGAAAAGGAGTGCTTGGGCCTGTTGACTGGGGTCGACAAATTTCATGATTACTTGTACGGCCTCTCCCACTTCATTGTCGAGACCGACCATCGCCCGCTGGTCAACATTATACAAAAAGACCTGAATGATATGACCCCTCGCCTCCAGCGCATTCTGCTTAAACTCCGGCGGTACAATTTCCAGCTCCTATACACCCCAGACAAGGACCTGATCATAGCCGACGCTCTGTCCAGGGCAGTCAACAGCCCTTGTGACTCAGAGGGGTTCGTCTGCCAGGTTGTCGCCCATGTGGCCTTCACGGCCTCCAATATGCCGGCCACGGATGAACGCCTTATCCACATTCGTCACGAGACTGCGGCTGACCCCCTACTACAGCGTGTCATGCACCACATGACGGACGGGTGGCTCAAGGGCCATTGCCCGCAGTTCTACAATATCAGGGACGATCTGGCAGTAGTCGATAGTGTCCTCCTGAAGCTGGACCGCATCGTGATCCCACACAGCATGCGCCAGCTCGTTTTGGAACAGCTACACGAGGGCCATCTTGGCGTGGAGAAGTGCCGACGGAGGGCCCGAGAGGCTGTGTACTGGCCCGGCATCAATGAGGACATCGCCAACACAGTGCTCAACTGCCCCACCTGTCAGCGGTTCCAGCCGGCCCAACCACGTGAGACCCTACAGCCCCATGAGTTGGTCACGTCCCCTTGGTCCAAGGTAGGCGTTGACCTGTTCCATGCGCTCGGCAGGGATTATGTTCTAATTGTAGACTATTTTTCAAACTACCCGGAGGTAGTACGCCTGCACGACATCACATCATCAGCGGTCATCCGTGCCTGCAGGGAGACCTTTGCTCGTCACGGCATCCCACTCACTGTGATGTCGGACAATGGCCCCTGCTTCGCAAGCCAGGAATGGTCCAACTTTGCCAGCAGGTACAACTTTGTGCAGGCGACACACCTGCACCCCCAATCCAATGGCAAAGCGGAAAAGGGATTCCACATCGTCAAACGGCTCCTCTGCAAGGCTGCCGATGCAGGATCCCACTTCTACCTCACCTTGCTGGCCTATCGTTCGGCCCCACTCTCCACGGGCCTGTCGCCAGTCCAGCTGCTCATGGGTCGCACCCTCAGGACCACGGTGCCGTCCATTCACGTCCCAGACCTCGACCACGTTCCGGTCCTTCAGCGGATGCAACAGTCTCGTGCATAACACAAGGCGGCGTATGATGCTTGGTCGACTGATCCCCCTGCTCTGGCACCGGATGGCAACGTCCCCATCCATCTTCCGGAGGGTGGCTGGTCTGCAACTGCTGTAGTTCTTTGGCAGGTGTCTCCCCGCTCGTTCCTGGTTCATCTGCCAGATGGTTCCATTCGCCGCCGCAATCGGCATGCCCTTCGTCTCGTTCCACGCTCGCTACGTGATCCTCTACTGGTGCCATGCCCTCCTGTTGCCCCCAACCTGGACTATGTGGAGATTCCGAATACTCTGCATCCTCCTCACTCTGCCGTGGCCCAGCCCGTTCCTCAGCCGGTGGCTCCTGACCCACCCTTGAGGCGGTCAACCAGAATTCGTCGCCCACCTCAGAGACTTGACTTATGAGTTTTACAATGTTGGATTCAATGATCTGTTCTGTTATCCTGTTTCATCGATCCAGTAGTTTGTATATAATGTTCATTTTGTTATTGGTGTGACACCCTATTTCTCTGCACCAGGCACCTTCCCGTGTAAATAGATTAGACTCATGTACATAGTCATGAAAATAACACGCACACACATAGTCAGGTACATTCATTACATGATATGTATTGTCACGCAGGCACATGTTCTTTATATAAAAGTGGGGATGTCATAATATACACCAGTATATTATGGTGCAGACACACACACACACACACACTGATGGACATGCAGTGGGACCAATCAGCATACACAACACCGCAGCCAATCACCAGTGAGAGCACACGCTCTATAAAGACAGGGGACAGGAGAGTTCCCGCTCATTCTAGTAGCAGCCAGCTCGGAGCACAGAGCTCACAGCCTGCAACACAGACATTCACCATGTGCTGAGTGCATCACCTGGTTAGGACTAGGCAAGGTTCAACAGTTAAAGCTGGCATTGCATTTACCCACAGTTCAAGTATGTTAATATAGTTAACCTTATAATAAAATAGAGTTGCACCACTTCCAGTGTTGGTAACCTGTTTGTGATCCAGAACACCCAACACATCATCCATCACTGCTATGTTCACTGACCTACTTTGGCTCCCAGTCCAGCAAGGGTTCAATTTTATCCTGGTGTTGAAATGCTTCTATGGTCTTATCCCTCCCTATCTCTGTTCACCTCCACCCCCCGCGTCCCCCCCCCCAGCCCCAAAGTCCTCCAAGAACTCTGAATTTGTCCAACTCCAGTCTGTAGTAAAATGGAAACGGCCTAAATTTTAGGCCCAATATATAATTTTAAATTAAAAATATAGTTTTTAATTAAAAATTGGACATTTTAAATCACAGCCGCAGTCAGCTCACAGGCAGGCCTGATGGGAATTTGAACAGCCAAGTTCAGATACGCAGAGCAGAGACAGACAGTTGGGACAAGTTGGAGCCTGCCTTGCAAACAGGACATCAGGAGATAATCGGTCCCATTCAAATGGATCGATTCCTGTGGATTGCCCAGATGAAACGAAACTTTCTGGCACCCGTCGTTTTCCCGTCGTTACCATATATGGAATAAGGTTACGTGCGGACAATACCTGGTGATGGATAGCTGGGGATGGGTTTCTGGTGCCCTGCAGAATTGCAAACGGCAAATCCATTGGGTGTTTTGACCACTGTCCCGAGACCTCATTGGCTGAAGGCCATAGAAGTTTCTGGAAGGGAGCGAAGAGGGGTTTTACAAAGAAACATCCAGAGACCCTCCCCAGCGAAGACTTCGTGGAAATATAACAGAGAAGGTTCGACGACGGACCAGAGGATGGAAGGAAGCAGTGTGCGGAGGGCCCGAGATATCGAGACTCAGAGAATTGGCTCAAATGAGTTCACTGGCATGGGTAATATTAAGAATCTTGGGATTATTGTAGTTAGATAATTTAATTGGAGGAGGTAACCGTTTTACTCTGTTTGATAATAAATTTGGTTGAATTATCCAAAGCATTTGAGTAATATACTGGTCGAAGTGTTGGAGAATTTTACAGACAACATATCTATTGTGCGTCCCTCAATTTAATTCGGGTGAGGTGGTCTTTTAATTAGCATGCGTGAGATGTTAATGAATACAAATGTGGTTCTGGAAATTATTTATTGGTAAACTTGGACAGCACGGTAGCACAGTGGGTAGCACTGTTGCTTCACAGCTCCAGGGTCCCAGGTTCGATTCCTGGCTTGGGTCACTGTCTGTGCGGAGTTTGCACCTTCTCCCTGTGTCTGCGTGCGTTTCCTCCGGGTGCTCCGGTTTCCTCCCACAAAGTAACTAAAGACGTGCTATTATGTAATTTGGACATTCTGAATTCTCCCTCCGTGTACCCGAACAGACGCGGGAATGTGGCAACTAGGTGTTTTTCACAGTAACTTCATTGCAGTGTAATGTAAGCCTACTTGTGGCAATAAAGATTATTATTATTGGTCTGCCTTTAATGCGCCTTGAAAGTAAGGAGAACAAAATTTGGACAGTTTATCCTGCCATCAGCAATCAGATTTTTTTGCCTCCTGCCAAATTAAGTGCCCTCGCCGCCACAAATGAAAATTTCCACCCTATATTTCAAAACAAATGTATTTTGATCTCTTCAACTTTGTGATTTGTATTGTGCGTACAGAGATGTTGGGGAGTGAATGGCTTGGTCATGATGCAGAGTAAGGCCAGCACCGCGGGTACAATTCCCGTATCGGCTGAGGTCATCATGAAGTCCCCGCCTTCTCAACCTTGTCCTCTCCTGAGGTGTGGTGCTCCTCAGGTTAAACCACCACCAGTCAGCTCTCCCCCTCAAAGAGGAAAGTAGGCTATGGTCATCTGGGACTATGGTGACTTTCATTTCACAGAGATGTCGGAATTCTGCTGAGATGGAATGTGTTCTATTAGTGGGAATATTCAGTTGTGAAACAACTTTTTCAAACATGCTGTTAGCCCCAAGGCCAGGTCTGGGATGACTAATTTCACCACTTTGGTTAAACTGCTTAAATGAATGCTATAAGTCATCGTGTAACTTTTTGCTTTGCTTGGGAATGAGCTGGAACACATCCAGAATGGATGCTCTGCCTTTTACACTAAACAACAATGTCAGATGGCAGTATAATCACAGCAATGTCCACGTGTTGAGTTTGCAAATAACTGCTACTTGGTGACTTGACATGGTATAATGGGGCATTAGAGTCAGTATTGACCCGGTTCATTTGGTATTGAATGGGGTGTAGTGGTAATGTGATTACTTCATTATCATGCAATGTTAGTAACAACAGCGTGGACACCATGTCCTTCCTGGCTGGACTCATAATAAATTACTGTTTTGATGAATAATACAAAGGCTTTGAGTTTCACTTCAAGTTCCACTGCCCCAGAACACAGATGTACTTTAACCAACGCACAGTGTGTACCATCTACAAGAGGCATTGCAGGGTCTCACCAAGGCTCCTTACGCAGCACTTGCAAAGCCTACTATCATAGAGTCATAGAGGTTTACAGCATGAAAAAAAGGCCCTTCGGCCCAACTTGTCCATACCACTAAACTAGTCCCAATTGCGCACATTTATAGAGTCATTGAAGAGGACAAGGGCAGCAGGTACATGGGAACCCCAACACCTGGATGTTCCCGCTAAGTCACTCACCATCCCAACTTGGAATGATATCGCCATTCCTTCGCTGTCGCTGGGTCAAAATCCTGGAATGCCCCCTAACAGCACAGCGAGTGTACTGCAGCAGTTGAAGAAGGCATTCTCAAGGCAATTAGGGATGGGCAATAAATGTGGGCCTGGCCAGTGACGCCCACATCTCTTGAATGATTTAAAAAAAGCTCCCAGACAAGTTTCCAATACAATTCACAGACCAACACCAACAATAACTTGTATTTATGTAGCATCTTTGAAGTAAAAAATCCCAAGGCACTTCACAGGAGGATTATAAAGCCTGAGCCACATCATCTAATATTAGGACAGATGGACAAAAACATATTTGGCTACTAAAGAAGTAGGTTTTAAAGAACATCTTAAAGGAGGAAAATAAGGGTGGTGAGGTTTGGGAGAGCTTAGCTCCCAAGAAGCTGGAAGCATAGCTACTATTGACGGTGTTATTACAATAAGGATGCTCGAGAGACCAGAAATAGGGGAATGTAGATATCTTGGAGGGTTGTGGGACTGGGGGACATTACAGATAGGGGAAGACCGTGGAGAAATGTGAAAACAAGGATGAGAATTTAAAAATTGAGGTGACTTTTAACTGGAAGCCAATGTAAGCTGAGTAAATGTGGCCTATACTCTGTGGAATTTACAAGAATGAGAAGTGATCTCATTGAAACATACAAGATTCGAAATGGGCTTGACAGGATAGAAACTGAGCAGTTGTTTCCCCCGGCTGGGAATGTAGAACAGCAGGTCATTGGCCCTTAATCTTCTTGGCACCTTGGAGGCGTCTTCCTGGCCGAAACCCGAAGCAGTGTCGGAGCCTCCTCTCAAAACCCAGTGATAGAGCCACAAGACGAAAACAGTCACAGCGGCAGCAAACACCATCCCAGTGGATGGGTTCTTTCCAATGCTGATAACTCAACCGTTCTGGGCCTTTTGGATTAAATATTTCACCCTCATGCTCATCTAGCTGACTCAGGAGCGCCTCCCTATCCTCTTGAGGCTGATAGCCATTGAGCACTGTGAGCTGTATCATTTGACCTCCCACATCGCTGTCTCGCCCACCATCCTTAATTGGATGGTGAGGGCAGAGAAAGCTGTTAATTAACTGATCCCAGTTAGATAGTGATGCCAAACAGATTTCAGATACCTGCGAGGTCAGGACCCTGGATCAGGAATCATCCCAAAACGCAATTAATTACGATGTCTGAAAGGTTCCATTCACAGCCTCAGGAAAAGAAGGGGTCAACATTTAGGAGAAATGTCTTCTCTTGGAGGATTGTGAATCTTTGGAATTATCTACCCCCAAGGATTGTGAATGCTCCAACGTCGAATATTTGAATTTGCATTATTTAAATATCTTTAACTGGCTTTATGCCACAGCGTTCAACCCCGTGGAATGACCCCCACCCCCCCGGCGATGTGATGTCATGCTGTCGCGAATCGCTATTGGTTTTCATACACAAAAAGCAGTGATGTTGAGCATGCCGGGGGGGTGCAGGGGGGCAGAGGTGACGAGAGGTCGCGGGGGCTGAGGGCCAATGCTGAGCATTGCCTCCTGGCACCCTGGCAGTGCCCCCTGTCACTGCCCTGGCCCAGGGCAATGCCAGATGGCACTGTCAGGGGCACCGCGGGAAGCAGTCCCGGAGGGGTCACCTTTCTTCATTGTGGGAGGGGGGTCTTCTCCTTATGTGTGGGGGGGGGGTAGAGATGCACACTGACGAATGCATGATGGAGGAGGGGAAAGGGGGAATTGCCCCCCCCCCCAACACACCCAAGATGGTGGGGAGTCATCCCAAAGTTGTGGGGCGGGGGATGATAGGGAGTTCATTTTTCTCACAAATCAGGGTGCTCTTTAAAAAGGGCGCCCGATCTCTGTGGAGCAGGTCTTGTCGGCTACATCAGCCCCGCCCTGCCGGAATGATGGCACAAACCGCGCCCCCCGATTTTATTTCTGACAGATTGTCAGAATATCTGGTCTGAAAACCTGACTTTGTTTCTGGAGAGAAACATGCTGGTTTGTAGTCAGCACCTGACACTTTCCATTTTTTTGAAAAATCCACCCAAGGGTTTTGGTCGCTCAGGGAGTCAAGGGCTATGAGGAGCGGGGAGGGAATTGAAGCTGAGGTCGAAGATCAGACATATTTGTACTGAATGACGGAGTAGCCTCAAGGGGCCGAATGGTCTACCCCTGCCCCTATGTCATACATTCTTACGTGACCAGTCAGATTCTGAGTGAAAGTGGCAGTCATTGAGTTTTTAGCACCAACAAGGCAGCAAGTTGATTTTACTGATTTCACATAGAGTGGGTTGGGTTAAAATCATGATCAAAAATATCCAACTTTTAAATAAAATCTGTTCCATTCTTTGTTATGCTTTAAAGAGGTAGTGTAGATCTGGTAAAATGTCTTCCAACTGTTGTCATGTGAGATGCTTTACTATGCTCCCAAGCCCTCCAGCTTCCATTGCACTGGCGTCAGCGATGCTATGGAGCCAGATTTCCCCGCCGTTATTCCTTAAATAGACACATGTAACAGCGATCAGCCACCACAAACATTCCCTGAAGTAACCTTCTACATGTTACACTCATAATATAAGGAAAGTGTTTTTGAGGGCCGAGACCATCACAGAGAACATGTTGTACTTGCTCTGTGTGCTGAGTTATCCCCTGTGTTTGCAGGATTTATTGTATTAATGTAAATCTCTCGGCTTTGATTTGTAATGCTGCCACCTCATGGATCGTGACGAGAACAAATTTGAATTTGTGTTCCATTTTTATTTGATGAAAATATCTCAAAGTGTCAGACCAGGAGAAAGATAGACTGAGTGAGAGAAGAATCAGGAGAATTGGCTGAAACTAGTGATAAAATGGTGGGCATAGCAGATCTTTTCAAAGGCTAGAAAGGAGTGGTAAGGCCAAGAAGTTTAAGGAGGGATTTTCTGGTCTTCTTTACTTGCTTTTGGTATTTGGTTACAGCCAGTGGGGGAAGTTTTGCATGAAGTGAGGAACATAAGGAGGGAGAACGATGCTCAGAGTTAGAGGACTGGGGGGCATGCCTGGTGTGTAACTCTCAGGCACGTTGCAGAGGCTGAATGGTGTGAGGCTGCAGCTGCATTTGGTACATTGGGAAATAGGGAGTACCTGTTTAAGGGTATAGAATCAGGAGCTAGAATTTTAGACTACCCCAGGGGTGGGATTGGGAGTATGGGGAGGTGCATACAATTGGGCACCATGGCAACATCATCAAACCCATTACCTACTCCCCCTGCCTGGCCGGGGGTATTTTGCTGACAGTGAAGGTGTCAGGTTCCCGCTCATCCATGAACTAATTGAGGCCCTTGCATGGCCAATGAATGGCTCTGAAGGACCTCTTCCTGTTGCTGCTGGGACTTTACCCACAGTGGTGGAGCAGGCCTGCTCCAAGTTTCCAAACCGCCAGGTAAACATGCCCACATCTTGGCCACGTAGGGAACATAGAACATACAGTGCAGAAGGAGGCCATTCGGCCCATCGAGTCTGCACCGACCCACCTAAGCCCTCACTTCCACCCTATCCCCTTGACCCAATAACCCAATAACCCCTCCTAACCTTTTTTGGTCACTAAGGATAATTTATCATGGCCAATCCACCTAACCTGCACGTCTTTTGTTGCCTTTTTTACCTACTGTAAATATGGCAATCAGTGAGGTTTCCCTCCTTCCTTTGGATATCTATATTACATTGCTCAGAGTCGCCAGGTATCAAATGATACCACCACAAGGTTCAACCGACTATCGATCAAAGAGCCAAACACCAGTTAGTTAGTTCAAGATCAAGGGTACTTTATTTGCACACACAATTAGTCATGCAACATAAACACTACTAGTTAAACTACACCTATCAACTATGACAACCTCTACTTAACTTCAGGTACCCGGCATAGGTCAGAGGAACAGTGGCCGTTGTTCAGATCTGCATCTATCGGGTCTGTAGAAGTAACTGTTGCTCAGCTGGGCTCATCCATCTGGGAGCGGGCGTTGAACTTGAACTTGCGTCTGGTGGTGCTGCAATTGGAGGTAGACGTTGCCGGAGTGCCAGGTCCAAGAGAGGCCGAACACATGGTGGTCTCTATCTTTATCCTTGGGGGTTTTCGCGCTCTTTTGGGCGGTCCTTCAGTTTGGACCCCACTAATTGGGTAATTCTTGATCACATTGTTCGATTCGAACCAATAAAAGGGTGGGTGCCTTGATGGCTGGGCGTGTCCTAAGCGGTCATTGACCATGGGGGGTGGCGCCGAAATGTCTGGGATTGTATCGGTCGCTCAAGTATCAGTCCTTTGTCTGACGGAGTTGGGCCATCAAAATGCTAATCGGTTGGGAGTTTCGATACCATCTGGATTCCTCACTCACAAATATACATTCAGGCTCTGAGCCTGCCTGAATCTCGCATTGTCCATTTTTCCCATTATGCTTTGCAACCTTCCCTGTTCCTTATCGTAAGTGGCCATCCCAGATGGCTACACTTTGGACTGTGGGAGGAAACCGGAGCACCCGGAGGAAGCCCACGCAAACACAGGGGGAACGTGCAGACGCCACACAGACAGTGTCCCAGCAGGGAATCGAACCTGGGACCCTGGCGCTGTTAAGGCACAGTGCTATCCATTTGTGCTACCGTGCTGCCCAACAGGTTCTGTTTGGGAAACCTACGCTTCCCATCTCCACCTGCCCTATAGACTTTGGCCCCATCCCTATCTCCTGGGCCTGCCAGCTTGGCACCAGTGAGACATTGGACTGACTTTCTTTTTTTAAAAAGTATTTTTATTCAGGTTTTGCAAAGTTTTTCATAATAAAACAATAGTAACAATAATAACAAAACAAACGAGAGTGAACATTAACATAGTGCAAAAAGAGAATATACAATAACAATTAAATAGACATTACCCCACACGTCTCAGTCTTCCCACACCATCCCAATAAAGCACTCACCACCCCCCCCTCCCCCACCTTCCCTGCACCCCCCTCCCCCCACGGATTGCTGCTGCTGCTGACATTTTAATTTTCCCCGAGAAAGTCGACGAACGGCTGCCACCTCCGAGAGAACCCTAGTGTAGATCCTCTTAAGGCAAACGTTATTTTCTCGAGGCTGAGAAACCCAGCCATGTCGTTAACCCAAGTCTCTGCACTCGGGGGCTTCGAGTCCCTCCACATTAATAAAATCCGTCTCCGGGCTACTGGGGAGGCAAAGGCCAAAACGTCGGCCTCTTTCGCCCCCTGAACTCCCGGGTCTTCTGACACTCCAAAGATCGCTAGCTCTGGACTCGGCACCACCCGTGTGTGAAGCACCTTGGACATTGCCCTCGCAAACCCTTGCCAGAACTCCCAAGCTCCGGGCATGCCCAAAACATGTGGACATGGTTTGCAGGGCTGCCCTTGCACCTCATACAACTATCTTATCATAGACTTATCATAAAATTTACAGTGCAGAAGGAGCCCATTCAGCCCATCGAGTCTGCACCGGCTCTTGGAAAAAGCAAGGTCCACACCTCCACCCTATCCCCGTAACCCAGTAACCCCACCCAACACTAAGGGCAATTTTGGACACTATGGGCAATTTAGCATGGCCAATCCACCTAACCCGCACATCTTTGGACTGTGGGAGGAAACCGGAGCACCCGGAGGAAACCCATGCACACACGGGGAGATGTGCAGACTCCGCAGAGACAGTGACTCAAGCCGGGAATCGAACCTGGGGCACTGGAGCTGTGAAGCAATTGTGCTATCCACAATGCTACCGTGCTGCCCCCCCACAATGCTACCGTGCTGCCCCCCAGAATGCTACCATGCTGCCCCCAGAATGCTACCGTCTTCTACCCCAAAAAGTCTGCTCATTCGCGCTGCCGTCATGTGTGCCTGGTGGACCACCTTAAATTGGATTAGACTGAGCCTGGCACATGATGAGGAGGAATTAACCCTGCCCAGGACCTCTGCCCACAGACCCGCTTCCAACTCCTCACCTAGCTCCTCCTCCCACTTGCCCTTGAGCTCCTCCACCGGGGTTTCCTCTGCCTCCTGTAGTTCCTGGTAGATATCCGTCACCTTCCCCTCCCCCACCCAAGTGCCAGAGACCGCCCTGTCCTGTATCCTCAGTGGCAGCAGCGTCGGAAAGGCCACTACCTGTTTTTTCAGGAAGGCTCGCACTTGCAGATATTTAAAGGCGTTTCCTGGCGGCAGATTAAATCCTCTGGCGCCTTCAAACTGAGAACGCTTCCGTCTATGAACAGATCTCCCACACTTCTGATGACTGCCCTCTGCCAGCTCTGGAACCCACCATCCATCCTACCCGGGACAAACCTATGGTTGTTACATATCGGGGTCCAGACCGATGCTCCCTCCACCTTCTTGTACCTCCTCCACTGTCCCCAGATCCGCAGTGTCACCACCACCACCGGACATGTGGAGTAATGGGTCGGCGAGAACGGCAAAGGAGCCATTATCAAAGCTCCCAGACTAGTACCTTTACATGACGCAGCCTCCAGCTGCTCCCCCCCCCATCGCCCACTTCCTAATCGTAGCTATATTGGCCGCCCAGTACTAGTTGCGAACGTTCGGCAGCGCCAACCCATCCCCCCCTCCCGACTGCGCTCCAACAGCGATCTCCTTACTCGCAGGGTCT
This sequence comes from Scyliorhinus torazame, assembly GCF_047496885.1. Taxonomy (NCBI): domain Eukaryota; kingdom Metazoa; phylum Chordata; class Chondrichthyes; order Carcharhiniformes; family Scyliorhinidae; genus Scyliorhinus; species Scyliorhinus torazame. Next base: position 257,231,271 of record NC_092710.1, read on the forward strand.
TATTCGCACACACAAAGTCTGAAATGATTCTACTCACCCGCTTAAAAAAGGCCTTAGGGATGAAGATGGGGAGGCAATTGGACTGACTTTCACTCGGCTGCCAAGGCTCCTCTTGATACATTTTATAAAGAGGACAATCCCTTCTACAGGGATGGTGCAGGAGGGAGGGTTTCAGATTTCTGGATAATTGGGGCTCATTCTGGGGTCAGTGGGACCTCTACAAACGGGATGGTCTGCACCTGGACCAGAGGGGTACCAATATACTGGGGGGGAAATTTGCTAATGCTCTTTGGGAGAGTTTAATCTAGTTCAGCAGGGGCTTGGGAACCTGAATTGTAGCTCCAGTATACAGGAGGTTGAGAGTAGTGAGGTCATGAGTAGGGTTTCAAAGTTGCAGGAGTGTACCGGCAGTCAGGAAGGTGGTTTAAAGTGTGTCTTCTTCAATGCCAAGAGCACCGGAATAAGGTGGGTGAACTTGCGGCATGGGTTGGTAGCTGGGACTTCGATGTTGTGGCCATTTCGGAGATATGGATAGAGCAGGGACAGGAATGGTTGTTGCAGGTGCTGGGATTTAGATATTTCAGTAAGCTCAGGGAAGGCGGTAAAAGAGGGGGAGGGGTGGCATTGTTAGTCAAGGACAGTATTACGGTGGCAGAAAGGATGTTTGATGAGGATTCGTCTACTGAGGTAGTATGGGCTGAGGTTAGAAACAGTAAAGGAGAGGTCACCCTGTTAGGGGTTTTCTATAGGCCTCCGAAAAGTTCCAGAGATGTAGAGGAGAGGATTGCAAAGGTGATTCTGGATAGGAGCGAAAGCAACAGGGTAGTTGTTATGGGGGACTTTAACTTTCCAAATATTGACTGCAAACGCTATAGTTCGAGTACATTAGATGGGTCCATTTTTGCCCAATGTGTGCAGGAGGGTTTCCTGACACAGTATGTAGATAGACCAATGAGAGGCGAAGCCATATTGGATTTGGTATTGGGTAATGAACCAGGACAGGTGTTAGATTTGGAGGTATTTGGAGGTGAGCACTTTGGTGATAGTGACCACAATTCGATTATGTTTACTTTAGTGATGGAAAGGGACAGGTATATACCGCAGGGCAAGAGTTATATCTGGAGGAAAGGCAATTATAAAGTGATGAGGCAAGACTTAGGATGCATCGGATGGAGAGGAAAACTGCAGGGGATGGGCACAATGGAAATGTGGAGCTTGTTCAAGGAACAGCTACTGCGTGTCCTTGATAAGTATGTACCTGTCAGGCAGGGAAGAAGTGGTTGAGTGAGGGAACCGTGGTTTACTAAAGCAGTTGAAACACTCGTCAAGAGGAAGAAGGAGACGTATGTAAAGTTGAGACATGAAGGTTCAGTTAGGGCGCTCGAGAGTTAAAGGTTAGCTAGGAAGGACCTAAAGAGAGAGCTAAGAAGAGCCAGGAGGGGACATGAGAAGTCTTTGGCAGGTAGGATCAAGGATAACCCTAAAGCTTTCTATCGATACGTCAGGAATAAAAGAATGACTAGGGTAAGAGTAAGGCCAGTCATGGACAGTAGTGGGAAGTAGTGCATGGAGTCCGAGGAGATAGTAGAGGTGCAAAATGAATATTTTTCGTCAGTATTCACACAGGAAAAAGACAATGTTGTCGAGGAGAATACTGAGATTCAGGCTACTAGACTAGAAGGGCTTGAGGTTCATAAGGAGGAGGTGTTAGCAATTCTGGAAAGTGTGAAAATAGATAAGTCACCTGGGCCGGATGGGATTTATCCTAGGAATCTCTGGGAAGCTAGGGAGGAGATTTCTGAGCCTTTGTCTTGATCTTTAAGTCATCTTTGTCTACAGGAATAGTGCCAGAAGACTGGAGGATAGCAAATGTTGTCCCCTTGTTCAAGAAGGGGAGTAGAGATAACCCCGGTAACTCTAGACCAGTGAGCCTTACTTCTCTTGTGGGAAAAATCTTGGAAAGGTTTATAAGAGATAGGATGTAAAATCATCTGGAAAGGAATAATTTGATTAGAGATAGTCAACACGGTTTTGTGAAGGGTAGGTCGTGCCTCACAAACCTTATAGAGTTCTTTGAGAAGGTGACCAAACAGGTGGATGAGGGTAAAGCAGTTGATGTGGTGTATGTGGATTTCAGTAAAGCGTTTGATAAGGTTCCCCATGGTAGGCTACTGCAGAAAATACGGAGGCTTGGGATTCAGGGAGATTTAGCAATTTGGATCAGAAATTGGCTAGCTGGAAGAAGACAAAGGGTGGTGGTTGATGGGAACTGTTCAGACTGGAGTCCAGTTACTAGTGGTGTACCACAAGGATCTGTTTTGGGGCCACTGCTGTTTGTCATTTTTATAAATGACCTGGAGGAGGGCGTAGAAGGATGGATGAGTAAATTTGCAGATGACACTAAAGTCGGTGGAGTTGTGGACTGTGCGGAAGGATGTTACAAGTTACAGAGGGACATAGATAAGCTGCAGCGCTGGGCTGAGAGGTGGCAAATGGAGTTTAATGCAGAAAAGTGTGAGGTGATTCATTTTGGAAGGAAGAACAGGAAGACTGAGTACTGGGCTAATGGTAAGATTATTGGCAGTGTGGATGAGCAGAGGGATCTCCGTGTCCATGCACATATATCCCTGAAAGTTGACACCCAGGTTGAGAGGGTTGTTAAGAAGGCGTACGGTGTGTTAGCTTTTATTGGTAGAGGGATTGAGTTTAGGAGCCATGAGGTCATATTGCAGCTATACAACACTCTGGTGCGGCTGCATTTGGAGTATTGCGTGCAATTCTGGCCGCCGCATTATCGGAAGGATGTGGAAGCATTGGAAAGGGTGCAGAGGAGATTTACCAGAATGTTGCCTGGTATGGAGGGAAGATCTTATGAGGAAAGGCTGAGGGACTTGAAGCTGTTTTCGTTAGAGAGAAGAAGGTTAAGAGGTGACTTAATTGAGGCATACAAGATGATCAGAGGATTGGATAGGGTGGACAGTGAGAGCCTTTTTCCTCGGATGGTGATGTCTAGCACGAGGGGACATAGCTTTAAATTGAGGGGAGATAGATATAGGACAGATGTCAGAGGTAGGTTCTTTACTCAGTGGAATGCCCTGCCTGCAACAGTAGTGGACTTGCCAACACTAAGGGCATTAAAATGGTCATTGGATGGACATATGGACAATAAGGGAATAGTGTAGATGGGCTTTAGAGTGGTTTCACAAGTCGGCGCAACATCGAGGGCCGAAGGGCCTGTACTGCACTGTAATGTTCTATGTTCTCCAATTTAATTGAACGGTAATTGAAGCCACTCATCTCTGGGACCATTGTTATAAATTTTTCTGCATCCTGTCCAAAGCCCTCACACTCTTCCTTAAAGTGATGACACGGATACTCCATTGAGGCTGTAGTTGTATTTTATAAAGTTTTATTATAATTCATTTATGCTCTGTGCCTCAATTTATAAAGCTTAGGATCCCACATACTTTCTAACCTGTCCTGCCACCTCCAACGATTTGTGCACATATATCCTCTGGTGTCTTTGTTCCTGCACCCCCTTTAAAATTGTACCCTTTATTTTATATTGTCTCTTCTTGTTCTTCCTACCAAAATGTATCACTTCACATTTCTTTTCATTAGATTTTACCTCTCCTATGTCCACCCATTCTCCCTGAAGTTTATTGCTATTCTCCTCACACTTCCCAATGCTTTTAGGTTTTGGTGCCATCTGCAGTCTGAAAGCAACCATTTACCACAACTCTATCTCCTGGCACTCCGCCAATTTTATCCCTTTCATTGTTGGAGCCTCAACTTTGTCGACAAGTCTGTTATGTGGCACTTTATCAAATGTCTTTTGGAAGTCTGTATACATCACACCAACCACATTGCAGTCCGCAATTCTCTCTGCTGCTTTATCAAAAAATCTCAATCAAATTCATTAAGCAGAATTTGCCTTTATAATAAATCATAATTAATCCATAATTGTCCAAATGTGGGTTAATCTTGTCCCGGATAATCGTTTCTGAAAGCTTTCCCACCACCAAGTCTAAACTCACTGGCCTGGGCATATTCCAATACAAAGGTTTCTGCATCTCTGTCACACTGAAATTACTGTATTGACAGTGATCCTCACTTTTTATAGAATAGAATCCCTACAGTGCAGAAGGAGGCCATTTGGTCCATCGCGTCTGCCCTGACACTCTGAAAGAGAGCCCTAGCTGGGCCCAGTCCCTGCCCTATCCCCATAACCACACCCAACCTTTAGACATTAAGGGGTAATTTTAGCAAGGCCAATCCACCTAACCTGCACATCTTTGGACAATGGGAAGAAACCGGGTGAGCACCCGGAGGAAACCCACACACACACTGGGGGAACTTGCAAACTCCACACAGTCACCCGAGGTCAGAATCAAACCCGCGTCCCTGGTGCTGTGAGACAGCAGTGCTAACCCCTGTGCCACCCTGGCACTCAGCCACTTGTGATATGACTGTGGAAAGCACAAGAACATTAATATTTGAAACCACAGCAACTGGCCTCCTACAGGCCAAGTTTGAAAGTATACAAAGTGGGCAGAATCGTCCAGTCCAACCTGCTGCAGGAAGCTTGGTGGGCAGGGAGCTTAATTTGGCGGAAGGCCAAAAATCAGCTTCCTGGTGGTGGGATGAATTTTAGGAATTGAGTTCTTGGATTAAAGGTGGATTAAGCTTCCTGACGAACAATGACAGGACGTCTGTTTGCATGCATTAGCATGTCATGCAAGCTTATTAAAGGCCACCTCACTGGAATTAAGTTCCTCCTTCAAATTAAGGTCCCCGCCGATGAGCATTTGGAACTTTCGCTTTTACGACTGCACATAAATGGGATAGATCTAGTGAGATAGACTCCTTCCATGATTAATAGTGAGTTAACGCTGCATTGCCCTCTCTGGGGAGTGTCTGTAAATGCAGCCCATGCTTGAGGCCGGGTAATGACCATTGCAAGTTGGAGGATGACCAAGGAAGGGAGGAAGGGTTAGCGGGTAAGGGTGGAGCAATGGCCGGGTGAAGGTTGAAGCGACCATGCAGGCTGTCTGGGTGCCCTTTAAATATGGTACCTGGACCTTCACCTCATGAGGTAGTGGTAGGGACCGTGGCTTCCTGCCTACCCTTCCTACAAGATTCAGCGAGCTCCTCACAGATGCAAATTTAATGAGCTAAACAGCACAAAATTACACATGGTCGGCTGTCCTGCCCCAGCAGAAATCACTCCCATACCCACCACCAAACCTAGACCCCAGAGCTGAGGATTTCAGCTAATGTAACTGGGGGAATCCTTGGAAAGTTGTAAGGCACAGTTTTTCCACCCCATTGCACCCGGCACCAATCCCATTGCGCCGGGAGCTTTGGGGGAGAGGCCCAAACAAGCTTCACGCTCGAGGCCAAGCTGCACGAGTCACCAGACTCGCTATGCCCAGTGTGATCTGCATCCTGCGTGGGTGTGATCTAGATGATCACATTCAAACGAGCCATTATGCTCATCTAAATATGCACGGCTGGTTTGAGGCTGCATTCTTCCGTCTTCCGGGAGTCACCGGCCGCAACAGTGAGGCCACACTTGATTAGTACCGGCCTTCACAAACGGAGACCACATGTGATGGCCACTGCGGGGGGCTCGGAAGACACTGGAGCCCCCCGCCCCCACCTGGGTGGTCAAGGGCAGAGCAGGGCAGTGCCAGGGCACTACCCTTGGTAGCAGGACACCCTGGAAGTGACATACTGGCATCCTGGCATTACAGCCTTGCCAACCCACTGCAGAAAAATTCTAAGTGTGGGATTGACTGGTGAGATACTCCCCTCATCCCCAAAAGATGACTAAGTGTGAGTGAATACAGGTCTGGATCCCAACCAAAAAGCCAGTGGGAAACATCCCGCCAAACCCACCCAAAATGTGAATTGCGGCCATAATATCAAACCACCAAAATACATCAGATATTAAAACAAGACAGACAGATAAGATAGTTCTTCTCAATAGCTAAACAGTCCCTGTTTTGCCTATTAGCATGTGCACTCCCAGTGCATATTGGGAAATGGCCCTGCCAAAGTGCAGTGGGTGCTATAAATGTCATGTTATAGAAGGGTCTCCATGTCTTGTTGTGTTTGAGCCATTTTATCCTGATCTTAATTTGGAAAGTTTGTGACTTGTTTGATGACAGTCAGATTCTTTTCTGATGAGTAAATTTTTCAGCTGCCCGTTTTTTCGTATCCAGTCTATTATCTGTGCAACCAGCTGATTGGCTTTTGTCCACTGACAGATGGTTGGATAATTCCTGTTTCCGCTAACTCGGGTAGATGCTTTTTCATTACTTCTATCCTTTATAATGATGTTCTGCTCGATTGAAACTCACCTTGCAGCCAAGAATGTTGACCTTTTCTTCTCTGAGTGAAATGAATTAGAATGTTTGAAGGTTATTTGGGGCAGATTATGTAATGTTTGTTGCTGTCTCATTGTAACCAACTAGTCACAGAACATTAAAGTGACAACCTACAGATTATCTTTGGAAATTTGAAACAACTCACTGAATATATAATATCCCACTTTATTCTTCTTTCTCTCTATTTTTTATAGGTCTTCATCCTTTTTCCTTCCTTCCTAATCTCTGCTTCTTTTCACCCTCATCCCCTCTTTCCTCTGATCTGCACACTCTTTCCTTCTCTTTACTCTTTTTAAAAAATATATTTTATTGAAGGTTTTCAAACAAAAATTTTCCATTTTTACAACTTAATAATAAAATGTACATTAACCGTTATTTAAATAATATATTAAACTAACAACAAATGAGAAAAAAGTATTACACAAGAAGCAATTATCCACAACTAGCATAAAGAGAGAAAGAAAAACAAAAAGCAAAACACGAAATAACCCCCCCCCCCCTCCCCCCTCCCCCCTGGGTTGCTGCTGCTGTCTGTTCTGTTTTTCCATTATCGTTCCGCGAGATAGTCCAGAAACGGTTTCCACCGCCTGGTGAACCCCTGAGCCGATCCTCTTAACGCATATTTTATTCGCTCCAGTCTTATGAACCCTGCCATGTCGTTTATCCAGGCCTCCACGCCCGGGGGCTTCGCTTCTTTCCACATAAGTAGAATCCTTCGCCGGGCTACTAGGGACGCAAAGGCCAAAACGTCGGCCTCTCTCGCCTCCTGCACTCCCGGTTCTTCTGCAACCCCAAATATAGCTAACCCCCAGCTTGGTTTGACCCGGACCCCCACCACCTTTGAGACCACTCTTGCCACACCCTCCCAGAACTCATGCAGTGCCGGACACGACCAGAACATGTGGGTGTGGTTCGCAGAGCTTCCCGAGCACCTCCCACACCTATCCTCCACCCCAAAAAACCTGCTCAGTCTTGCTCCCGTCATATGCGCCCTGTGTAGAAACTTAAATTGAATCAGGCTAAGCCTTGCACATGAGGACGAGGAATTTATCCTGCTTAGGGCATCTGCCCACAGCCCCTCCTCAATCTCTTCCCCCAGCTCCTCTTCCCATTTTCCCTTCAGCTCCTCTACCATCGTCTCCCCCTCGGCTCTCATCTCCCTGTATATTTCCGACACTTTATCTTCTCCAACCCATGTCCCCGAAATCACTCTATCCTGGATTCCTTGCGTCGGGAGCTGCGGAAATTCCTTCACCTGTTGCCTCGTAAATGCCCTCACTTGCATGTATCGGAAAGCATTCCCTGGTGGCAACTTATATTTTTCTTCCAATGCTCCCAAACTCGCAAACGTCCCGTCCACAAACAGGTCCTTCAGCTTCCTAATTCCTGCTCGCTGCCAACATTGAAATCCCCCATCTATCCTCCCCGGGGACCACACCGAGGCACCCGTCACTCCCCTGCGTCGTCTCCACTGCCCCCAGATCTTCAAGGTCGCCACCACCACTGGGTTTGTGGTGTACCTTTTCGGGGAGAACGGTAGCGGCGCCGTCGCCAGTGCTTTCAGGCTTGTTCACTTACAGGACGCCATCTCCAGCCTTTTCCACGTTGCACCTTCCTCTTCGCTCATCCACTTACGGACCATCGACTCATTGGCGGCCCAATAGTAGTCACTCAGACTCGGCAGTGCCAATCCCCCTCTGTCCCTACTGTGCTGCAGGAACCCCCTCTTTACCCTCGGGGTCTTTCCCACCCATACAAAGCTCGTAATGTTCCTATCTATTTTTTTTAAAAAGGCATTAGTAATCAGGATGGGGAGGCATTGAAACATGAAAAGAAACCTCGGGAGGACCACCATCGCGACCGCCTGTACTCTGCCCGCCAATGACAGGGGCACCATATCCCACCTCTTAAAGTCCTCCTCCATCTGCTCTACCAGTCGCGTCAGGTTAAGTTTGTGTAGGGTTCCCCAGTTCCTGGCCACCTGGATCCCCAGGTATCAAAAATTTCCTGTCACTCTCCTCAGCGGCAGAGCATCTACCCCCCTGCCCTGTTCCCCGGGGTGCATCACAAAAAGTTCGCTCTTTCCCATATTTAATTTATATCCCGAGAACTCTCCAAACTCCCTGAGTATCTGCATTACCTCTGGCATCCCCTCTACTGGGTCCGCCACATATAGCAGGAAATCGTCTGCATATAGTGACACTCGATGTTCCTCTCCCCCTCTAAGCACCCCCCTCCACTTCTTAGAGTCCCTCAGCGCTATGGCCAATGGCTCACTTGCCAACGCGAACAGTCACGGGGACAGGGGGAACCCATGTCTTGTACCCCTATGTAATCGGAAGTAACCCGATCTTTGCCTATTTGTAACAACGCTTGCCACCGGGGCCCCGTACAGGAGTCTAACCCATCTAATGAACCCCTCCCCGAACCCAAATCTCTTCAGCACCTCCCACAAATAGTCCCACTCCACTCTATCGAATGCCTTCTCTGCATCCATCGCCACCACGATCTCTGCCTCCCCCTCCGGTGGGGGCATCATCATCACCCCCAGCAACCTTCGTATATTGGCGTTCAATTGTCTCCCTTTAACATACCCTGTCTGGTCGTCATGTACCACCCCTGGGACACACTCCTCTATCCTTGTCGCCATCACTTTGACCAGCAGCTTGGCATCTACGTTTAGGAGGGAGATGGGCCTGTATGACCCGCACTGCAGCGGGTCTTTGTCTCGTTTCAGAATTAGCGATATCGTCGCCTCCGACATTGTCGGGGGCAGTGTCCCCCTTTCCTTAGCCTCATTGAAGGTTCTCGCCAGAAGCGGGGCCAGCAGGTCCATATACTTCAGATAAAATTCCACCGGGAACCCATCTGGTCCCGGGGCCTTCCCTGCTTGCATATTCCCAATTCCTTTGATCATCTCCTCCACCTCAATCTGCGCCCCAAGACCTGCCACCTCCTGCTCCTCCACCCTCGGGAACTCCAGCTGGTCCAAAAAGTGTGTCATTCCCTCTTTCCCCTCCGGGGGTTGGGACTTCTACAGCCTCTCATAAAATGTCTTGAACACCTCGATCACTTTCCCTGCTCTCTGCTCCATCTTTCCCGTTTCGTCCCTAACTCCTCTGATCTCCCTCGCTGCCCCCCTCTTTCGAAGTTGTTGGGCCAGCAGCCGGCTCGCCGTTTCCCCATATTCATATTGTATTCCCTGTGCCTTCCTCCACTGCGTCTCCGCCTTTCCCGTGGTCAGCAGGTCAAACTCCGTCTGTAGTCTTCGTCTTTCCCTGTATAGCCCTTCATCCGGGGCCTCCGCATACTGCCTATCCACCCTCAGAATTTCCCCAACCAATCTCTCTCTTTCTTTACCCTCTTGTTTCCCCTTGTGGGGTCTCATGGAAATCAGCTCTCCTCTAACCACCGCCTTCAGCGCTTCCCATACTGCCCCCACCTGGACCTCCCCACCATCATTGACCTCCAGGTATCTTTCGATGCATCCCCTCATCCATCCGCATACCCCCTCGTCCGCCAGTAGTCCCATGTCTAATCTCCAAAGTGGGCGCTGCTCCTTTTCCTCTCCTAGATCCAGATCCACCCAATGTGGAGCGTGATCTGAAACGGCTATAGCCGAGTACTCCGTTCCTGCCACTTTCGGGATCAGCGCCCTTCCCAAGACAAAAAAGTCTATCCGGGAGTATACTTTATGGACGTGGGAGAAGAAGGAAAACTCTTTCCCCATCGGTCTGGCAAATCTCCACGGATCTACCCCTCCCATCTGCTCCATAAATCCCTTAAGCACCTTGGCCGCTGCCGGCCTTCTCCCGGTCCTGGATCTGGACCGGTCCAGCCCTGGGTCCAGCACTGTGTTAAAATCACCCCCCCATTACCAAGCTTCCCGCCTCCAGGTCCGGGATACGTCCCAGCATTCGCTTCATGAATCCCGCGTCATCCCAGTTCGGGGCGTATACGTTCACCAGCACCACCGCCTCACCTTGCAATCTGCCTCTCAACATTACGTACCTGCCCCCACTATCCACCACTATGGTCTTAGCCTCGAACGATACCCGTTTCCCCACCAGTATTGCCACCCCTCTGTTTTTCGCATCTAACTCTGAGTGGAATACCTGTCCCACCCATCCTTTCCTTAGTCTAACCTGATCCGCCAATTTCAGGTGCGTCTCCTAGAGCATAACCACGTCCGCCTTCAGTCTCTTTAAGTGCGCAAACACCCTTGCCCTCTTTATCGGCCCATTTACACCTCTTACATTCCACGTGATCAGCCGGGTTGGGGGGCCATTTACCCCCCGACTAGCCATCCCCTTTTTTAAGCCAGCTCCTCATCCAGGTCCCACGCACCCGTCTGTCCCCCAGACGGCGCCCTCCCGTCCCGACCACCTCGTCTCGTATCAGCTCCCCCTTACCCTCAGCAGCAGCACCCCAGTTAATCCCCTCTAGCTTGATTGCTCCCCCCATATTGCTTCCGGGAGTCAGCAAACTCTGGCTGACCTCGGCTTCCCCTGTTTATCCTTTGACCTCCCTGCGTGTGAGGCCCCCTTCCTTCCTGCGCCCTTTATCCTGCCTCAATTTCCATAGCGCGGGAAAAAACCCACGCTTCCCTCTTGGCCCCGCCCCTAATGGCGCAGTTCCCTCATTCCCCTTCCCTGTCCCCTTTTCCACCGGCGCCCACATTTCTTCGTGTCCCCCTCCTCAGGGGGGGGAGACAAAATTCCCTGCCCAACATTATTACATATTAGCCCTCCCCTCTCCCCACTTTACATTTCTGTGCCACCACCTCGCTACCTCTCTTCAAACATCAATTTCTCAAGTCTAGTCCAATTTCTCTTCCTGAATGAATGTCCATGCCTCCTCCGCCGTCTCAAAGTAGTGGTGTTTGCCCTGGTGTGCGACCCACAATCTTGCCAGCTGCAGCATCCCAAATTTAACTTTCTTCCTATGGAGCACCGCCTTGGCCCGATTGAAGCTCGCCCTCCTTCTCGCCACCTCCGCACTCCAATCTTGAGATACGCGTATCACCGCTTTCTCCCACTTGCTGTTCCGTGTCCTCTTAGCCCAACTCAGGACCATCTCCCTGTCCCTGTAGCGATGGAACCTCATCACTATAGCTCGTGGTGTTTCCCCTGCCTTTGGTCTTCTCACGAGGACCCGGTACGCTCCCTCCACGTCCAGGGAGCCCGTTGGGGCCTCAGCTCCCATTAGAGTATGGAGCATCGTACTCACATACGCCCCAGCATCAGCTCCCTCTGTCCCTTCGGGGAGACCTAAAATCCTTAGATTCTTCCTCCTCGAGCTGTTCTCCAGGGCTTCCAGCCTTTCTATGCACCTCTTATGTAGTGCCTCGTGCGTCTCCGATTTTACCACCAGGCCCTGTATCTCGTCTTCATTCTCGGCTGCCTTTGCCTTCACTCCACGGAGTTCCATCGCCTGGACCTTTTGTGTTTCCTTCAATCCCTCAATTGCCAGTAACATCGGCGCCAGCACCTCTTCCTTGAGCTCCTCCACACATCGTCGGAGGAACTCCTGCTGTTCCGGGCCCCATACCATCTGGGCTCCCTCGGCCGCCATCTTGCTTCTCCCTTCTCTTCCCTGCCGCTGCTCCAGAGGATCCTCCGCAATCTGGACACTGCTGTCGCTCCTTTCCACCCACACCCGGGGGGACTTCTTCCTTTGTCACCTCACACTGGGTTTGGCCGTAAAAAAATTCCGTTGGGGCTCCCGATAAGAGCCCAAAGGTCCGTTGAAATGGGAGGTGCCGAAATGTGCGGCTTAGCTGGTCATCGCCGCAACCGGAAGTCCCTTCTCTTTAGTCTTGACCTCTCTTCTCTCTTGCCAGTCTTTTCTCCTCAACTTCTTGCTGCCTCCCTTATTACAGTTACTCAAATGATTCTGCCATACCTACTCCATGACATACACACTGTTATAACCTGCCTGCTTACCATTGGCTGGGGGCTAATGACAATCCCACAATCCTGTGGGAGTATGAGCTTCCCCAATGAGGGGGGTGGAGAAACCATTAGTAAACCCCATGTATAAATAAAGCTGGCCAGTTTGGAACCAGCAGGAAGGAGTGCGCAGCAAGGGATGTTGCTGCTGCTGTTATATATATATGTCATTGTAAATAAATGTTATTACTTTGTATCCTTAAAACTCATGCTGGATTCTTCGTGGCCCTTACAAAACTGGCGACGAGGGTTAAAGTGAACAGCTGTCTACACTGCTGAAGCCACCTCCCTGGATTTTTGTTGGATACAGGTTGGAAGTTGTTTTCTATTATACCATGCCTCTGTACGGACGTTTGGATGTCTTTGATGCTGCACTGGAAAGCTGGAACCAGTACGCACAACGGATGCGTTACTATTTCCGGGCAAACAATATTACCAAAAACGAGCGCCGGTGGTCATATTGCTCACCGCCTGCGGCCCGCATACGTTTGGGGTGATTAGGAGCCTTACGTACCCAGCTGCGCCGGACACCAAAACGTTTGATGAACTTGCGAATATAGTGGGGCAACATTTTAACCCAACCCCGTCCACGATAGTCCAGCGTTACCGGTTAAATACCGCTGAGAGGACCCCTGGAGAATCCCTTGCCGACTTTCTATCCAGGCTACGCAGGATTGCGGAGTACTGTGACTATGGTGAGACCTTGTCAGAAATGCTACGCGACCGTTTGGTTTGCGGTATTAACAATGCGGCCACCCAGAGAAAGTTGTTAGCTAAGCCAACATTGACTTTTCAACAGGCCATTCAAATAGTATTGTCCCGAGAGAGCGCAGAACGAGGAGTGCAGGAGCTACAGGGAATGGAACTGCATGCCTTGGGGCGCAACTAATCCGTCCGAAAAAGTCCTGTGGTACCTTGAGTGAGGCGACATCCGGATCGACGTCAGTGGCCATTGGACATTCCTCCCCGAAGGGAGCCTTCTCCAGAACCAATGGATGAGGAGCCATGTCCGTGTCAGACTTGTAGGCGCCGACCCCGTCGCGGACGCCGGTCCTGGGGGCGCCGGAGGCGCCGTCGTTCCGACCGAAACTGGGACCAGCCCAGGGGCAGTACCTTCCACGTGGATGAACCTGCGGCGACTACTCCTGAGGACGTGGAGACGGAGGACGACTGCCTGCAGCTGCATTGTGTGGCAGCTCCCCGTGTGGCCCCCATTAAGGTGACAGTACAGGTCAATGGTCACCCGCTTGAGATGGAGTTGGACACTGGCGCAGCAGTCTCCGTGATCGCCCAGAGGACATTCGACCGCATCAAGCAGGGTATACAGACCCTTACATTAACCGACTCACAGGCCAGGTTGGCCACCTACACGGGGGAACCACTGGACATTGCAGGAACTACAATGACCCCTGTTGTTTATGGACGCCAGGAGGGGCGTTTCCCACTTATCGTGGTGTGCGGCCAGGGCCCAGCCTGTTGGGTCGGGACTGGTTGCGCCATTTGCGGTTGCAATGGCAGCACATCCTCCAAACAGTTTCTGGAGGGTTGACTGAGGTGCTAGGACGATACCCAGATGTATTCCAGCCTGGTTTGGGGAAAATGAAAGGGGCCGTAGCCCGTATCCAAGTCGAACCAGGAGCCACGCCGCGCTATTTGAAGGCGCGCCCGGTGCCTTACGCCTTGCTCGTGAAGGTAGAAGGGGAGCTCACTCGTTTGGAGAGTTTGGGTATTATCAGGCCCATCCGTTTTGCTGACTGGGCAGCACCAATTGTACCTGTAATGAAGCCAGATGCCACAGTTCGCTTGTGTGGCGACTATAAACTTACAGTGAATACGGCTTCCCGACTCGACCGATATCCAGTGCCTCGCATAGAGGATCTCTACGCGAAGCTTGCAGGTGGACTCGCGTTCACAAAATTAGATATGAGTCACGCCTACCTGCAGTTGGAGCTGGACCTTGCCTCCCGACCATATGTAACGATTAATACACACCGGGGCCTGTATGAATATACACGGTTGCCCTTTGGAGTATCCTCTGCCTGTGCTATTTTTCAACGTGTTATGGAGGGCATTTTGAGAGGTTTACCACGTGCCGCTGTCTACTTAGATGACGTTTTGATTACAGGGAGGTCGGAGCAGGAACATTTGGAAAATCTGGAGGCTGTCCTTAGACGCTTTTCGGAGGCTGGAGTCCGTTTACGTCGCACAAAGTGCGTATTTCAGGCAAAGGAAGTAGTCTACCTAGGTTATCGGGTGGACCGCGAAGGTTTGCACCCCGTCGCAGAGAAGGTGCGTGCGATTCAACAGGCCCCCACCCCGACTGACACTTCGCATCTTCATTCTTTTCTCGGTCTCGTAAACTATTACGGGAAGTTCCTCCCCAATCTGGCAACTACGCTGGCCCCGTTGCACCTTCTGCTAAAGAAAAATCACACCTGGGTTTGGGGTCATCCGCAAGAAACCGCTTTCCGGCGGGTAAAGCAACAATTGTCGTCGTCTGGGTTACTAACCCACTATGATCCTGGAAAGCCTTTGCTCGACACATCTGATGCATCCCCGTATGGTATTGGGGCCATCCTGTCCCACAAGATGGAGAACGGGGCCATGCGACCGATAGCTTTCGCCTCCCGCACATTGACTGCAGCGGAAGAAAGTACGCGCAGATCGAGAAGGAGGGCCTGGCAGTGGTTTTTGCGGTGAAACGCTTCCACCAGTACGTGTATGGCTGCCATTTCACTATCGTGACTGATCATAAGCCTCTGTTGGGACTTTTCAGAGAGGATATGCCAATACCGCCCATTGCTTCCGCACGGATCCAGCGTTGGGCTTTGTTGCTTGCTGCATACTAGTATTCTCTGGAGCACAAACCAGGAACGCAGACAGCAAATGCCGACGCACTGATCCGATTGCCATTATCGACTGGCCCCATGTCGACCCCCACGACCGGTGAGGTGGTTGCAACCCTAAATTTTATGGACACCTTGCCTGTCACGGCATCACAGATCCGTGAGTGGACCTAGATGGAGCCAGTCCTGTCAAAGGTTCGGCACATAGTCCTGTATGGTGGGCAGCATAGACAGCTCCCAGGCGAGATGCGGGCATTTTCCTCCAAGCTGTCAGAATTCAGGGGTAGCTCCCGCAGAACTCCTAATGGGCCGGAGACTTCGCACCCGCCTTAGTATGGTTTTCCCGGACATTGGCGCACGGGTCCACGGGCCGTGGATGTACAACCGTTATGCCGTTCATCACGGAATCGCCGGTCTCCGTCTCGCTACACGCCGCCTGATCCAGCGCCGCGTGCAAATGGTGTCCGGCCTGCGGCAAAACGAGTCCGACGCCCTCCTTCACCAGGGTCTTCGGTAGATTCCTTGGACTTTGGGGGGGGGGAAGGGACGTTATAACCTGCCTGCTTACCATTGGCTGGGGACTAATGACAATCCCACAATCCTGTGGGAGTATGAGCTTCCCCAATGAGGGGGGCGGAGAAACCATTAGTAAACCCCATGTATAAATAAAGCTGGCCAGTTTGGAACCAGCAGGAAGGAGTGCGCAGCAAGGGAAGTTGCTGCTGCTGTTTTATATATATATATAATATATATATATATGTGTCATTGTAAATAAATGTTCTTACTTTGTATCCTTAAAACTCATGCTGGATTCTTTGTGGCCTTTACAAAACACACCCCAGTACTTTGTCTTTCCTGGTACTGAGCAGGTAAACTAGCAGTTTTGATTTGAGTAGTGCTTACTGGGTTTATATAGGCTGATTTTCCAGGTATCCACAAGGTGCAACATCTACCATCAGTTCATGTCAGAAAAATCATGCGATTTTCTGATATACTGTAAGTGTGGCCTCAACTGGAAAATCATCTTTGGTGTCTGTATTTGTTAAGTGCACGTCATAAGCACTATGAGCACATTAAGATTGAACAAACTGTCAGCTTAGTGAAGCCCAGACACCTGCATGCCAACATAAAGGTCAAAAGGACTGGAGTAGGAAGTAGAGTGACTAAGGCCTGTGACCCACAGAGACTTAAGGCAGTGGTGAGGGTGGGTGAGGGAAGACGCCTGGGGATTAAGCAAAAAATGCGGAAGGAGGAAAAAAGGGCAACAGAGCCACATCCCCACAAAAGAAAAGTTAAAAGAGGATCACTCGAACAAACTGGAAAAACTTTGAATGTACTGGGGAGAATGAGCTTGGAGGACTGTTCTGGGAGTTAGTCACATATGGGAGAAAACATTGAATCATAACGAACCCTGATGACTAGTACAATGTCACAGCGCCATCTAGCATCGGAAGGTTTGAAAGGCAAGGATAATGAATCTTGCATATTTTATGGAATTTGAAACTCGATGTGTCACACAGTTGAAATGAGAAAATGCGTTGTGATCGTTCTGTAAGCTAAAGAAATGCACGTGGTAAGTAGCACTTTTAATATGTTATAGGTATGACTCAGAAACTTGGTGTTGATTGGTATTACAGCCATCCCTTCTGGATAGTGATCGTCATGGTGGATACCGTAATCTGAATATAGATCCATGATGAAGTCCACATTGCAAGATTATGATGCAATCACTGTAGGTTTATTGAGTGATAATGAAGAGTTGATTTAATGTGCAGTGAAATTTAGCTTGAATTTTTAATTAAAGCTAGCCATGGGGAAAAGGATCATTACAGCAGTGAGATCCATCTGTGTTCCAACTCGCAATCCAAAAATATGCATAGAAGGAAATTAACTTTTTTATATCACAGCTGTTATTTTTTTATTTTGAATACAGTATTTAAATTTCTTCTTTACTGCTCTCTATTTTTTTTTAAAGTTGGGCTGTGTTCTCCATATGGCTGAAGTAGGGTTTAGTCAGCATTGAAGTGAAATGGTGCCCCAAGATTTTCTCTCTCCTTTCTGATGGAGGAAGATTTCCTCTGCATGTTAGGCATGGAAAACCCAAAACGCATTTATAAAGGACATATGTGATATTTCACTTTACTCTGGTCATGAGGAAATCCTCCACCCACTGGTGTCAATGGAACATTTGTGTGACCTGTGATTCATCCCCGCCCTCCAACACCATCCTCAAATGTTCTTTACCTAACCTTCGGACGGTAAACAAACATCTTGACAACAGAGCTTTTCCCAGATATGTGAACATACAAACATATGAATTAGGAGCACGAGTAGGCCACTCGGCCCCTTGAACCTGCTGCGCCATTCAATAAGATCATAAGCGATCTACTCGTAACTTCAATTCCACATTGCTGCCTGTCCCCGATTAACCTGTCCCCCCCTTGTTGATCAAGAACCTATCTATCTTTGCCTTAAAGGACACTTCTTCCATTGAGGAAGAGAGTTCCAGAGACCAATGCCCCTCTGAGACAAACAATTCCTCCTTATCTCCGTCTTAAATGAACAACCCCTTATTTGTAAACAGTGACCCCAATTCTAAATTCTCCCACAAGAGGAAACATCCGCTCCACATCCAATACCCCCTCAAGGTCTTATAAGTTTTCGATCAAGTCCCTGCTTACTCTTCTAAACTCAAGTGGATAAAAATCTAACCTCTCCAACCTTTCCTTGTAAGAGAACTCACCCATTCCTGATTATTCAGTGTCAGAAAACTTTCCAACAGTGATGGAACATCATAATTAAGCTTGATCCTATTCTCACATGCCAGTCACATACATATATTTTAATTGGATGAGTCACTGATTCATGCTCAAGAACAGGAAACTCATTTTTTCTTTCCATTTCCCCCTAGGGCAGCACGGTAGCATTGTGGATAGCACAATTGCTTCACAGCTCCAGGGTTCCAGGTTTGATTCCAGCTTGGGTCACTGTCTGTGCGGAGTCTGCACATCCTCCCTGTGTGTGCGTGGTTTCCTCCGGGTGCTCCGGTTTCCTCCCACAGTCCAAAGATGTGCAGGTTAGGTGGATTGGCCATGCTAAATTGTCCTTAGTGTCCAAAATTGCCCTTAGTGTTGGGTGGGGTTACTGGGTTATGGGGATAGGGTGGAGGTGTTGACCTTGGGTAGTGTGCTCTTTCCAAGAGCTGGTGCAGACTCGATGGGCCAAATGGCCTCCTTCTGCACTGTAAAATTCTATGATAGTAATGGATAATTAATGTACATCCATAGCTACTAACATGGCTGGGATTAGTTTTCTTGGCAAAGACTGGGATCAAATTTAGTACATGTGGCTTATTTTAAAAGGGCAGCAAATTTACTGACTGTTGATGAGGAAATTTTGCATGAAGGCTGAACTCATTTCAAATTCTACTGTCTGCATCTCTTCCCGTATTAAATTTCACTTGATTGTTGTTCAATGTGGTTCTGTGGCAGCACCTCTTCCTATGACTCAGAAGGTTAAGGGCTCAATGCCCATTCCAGTGACTGGACCGTATAATCTAAGTCAACGTTTTTCAAACATTTTTTTCTGGGACTCACTTTTACCAACTGGCCGACCTATGGGAGCCAGGCCATGTTCGCCGACTCAGTCTATCCTGAGTCAAGGCAGTATTTGGGACACTAAAGTTTTCTTACCTCAGGCAAGGGAGGGAAAGGAAATCACCTATTTTTCCTGTTCTTAATCACTATCCAATAGCCCCTGATGCATTGAATTTATGTCAACATTGAGTGAGGACATGCCTGCGATGTCCTCCTATCTATAACAGTTCAATGTGCAGGGTCACATTGAAAGAGAGCCTATCTTATTGACCGGGAGATGGATTACTTTGTTCACATTACAATTTATATTGTTCACATATTTTGTTAAACGCAATTATAGTCTCGGGTGAAGTTTCCGCCATTATCCCATCACTTTCTGTGGCAACCAGTGATCAAAAGTGGCAATGCCCTGTTCTTGGCCCACTCCTGACCCCCCCCTCCCCCATTGTGGGATTGACCACGGTGCAAATGCACCTCATGACCAGCTGCCGCCAAAAACCTAGCAACCAGTGCATCATATGAGCTGCAAGACGTTACCAGGTGACCTGATAATCATATTTGGCTGTGCGATTGGTAGATTTCCGTATTTGCCCCGCTTGCCGATCAATTATTTTTATTGATGTGCTGATATTACTGTACACAGACTAATTATTATTTTCTCCTATGATGACACCATTTGGATAACTGCTATTGTCTTTTAAAATTTGTTAGCATTTAAAAGGGACCCCACTTGTGTTACTATGAAAACCCTTCCTCTGCGACCCATCTAACATCTACCCACAACACGCTCGACCCACAACACGCTCGACCCATACTTTGAAAAACCCTTATCCAAGTCATGTTTCAGTTGAGAGCTGCATTGCCATAGGTACCTTTTAGATAATGCATTAAATTGAGGTTCCAGATACAAGTTGAGGTGGATGTAAAAGATCTCATTGCACTATTTTAAAGAGCAAGAGAGTTCTCCTAATGCTCTGGCTACCTATCCCTCATTCCTTGGATTTAAACACCTTCTCAAATTTCAATGTCTTTATTCACCTCTTCTAAATTAGCCTGAGTGTTCGCTTCTCTCTCCCTTGCTCCGTGAAATGCTCTGAGGCATTTTTTTACATTAACAGGGCCAGATTCATGGGCCAGACCATAGGCCAGATTCTCTATTTCTAAGGCTAAGTGTGGAGGATCTGTGGCGTTTTACGTGGAAAGAATCGGCGGCTCCCCCTCACCATTCCAGCAACCGGTGAGGGACTAGCAGCCACACCGCGTAAAACTCCCAGCCTCCATGAAATAAACGGCCGGAGAATGGTCGTGCCCATGGCCACGCATGCACATGGCAATGACCTGTGGCGGTCGCACCGTAAAACATGGCGCCGGCCGTGCATGGAACCGGCCTGCCAGATAGTGCCGCCGTGGCCACCCCCTATCAGTCCCCTCAGCCCTCGCACAAGCCCCGCTGGTCAGCAACATGACTTCCACCCGACTGTAGCGGCGCTGGACGCAACCGCCACACCAGGTTCCCACACAGCTGAGACCACAGGTGAACCGAGCCGTCGTGAATGCGGCATATCGGGGGCGGAGCATCGGGGGAGGGCCTTCAGGTGATGCCCTGAGGCTGTCCCAATGCGTGCAACACGCTCCGCGATGACGCTATTTCAGTGGGGGCGGAGCATATGAAACCTGCATCAATGAGACACCACCCCCGATTTCACCGCCAAAAGGCATTCTCCGCCCGATCGCGATTACGAAATTGGTGTCGGGGAATGGAGAATCCCGCCCCATATGAATGGGGTGTCCACTGTTGCTACCTTTGGCTATTGTTGAGTAATTGTGTCAAGGTCTCCTATTATGGGGATTTTTCCCCCCTTCAACAGACATAGAGCAGAGAGCAAGCCAAATTCCTAAAACTTGATCCTGCATGAGAAGATCTGCATCAGCAATACCATTGTTGAAAATTTGCCCTGAAATGGAACAGGAAAAAATAACACATAACATACAGCAAATTTTACAATTGCATCCCAGTGGGATATGGGCAAGGGACTGGCCCTCACAATTCTTTGATCCCCTATGTCCTTGGCATAGCCGCTTTCCCAGCACATAGCACCACGGTTTATCCCTATATTTGCATCTCATTCCAATTGTCTTCTCCAGGAATCAGTGATTGATTCAAGATTGTAATCAATTCTACAATGTTATTGAGTTCGAACAGGTGACTTAGAATGCCTTACGCTTTATAATTAGAATAAAATCTCTCACGTCACCCTCAGCCTGCCAATTTCCATCATGATTTATCATAACCAGCAGGTAACAATCATTTTAGGGTAACATAAATTTACTGTCAATTCTACTCACTGCTTAGTCAGTAATCTGACTGCTTGTTTTATCTAATTTCTTAAATGAGGCCATAACTATTACTGCCAATTAAATGGAGAATGTTTTTGTGGTTGTGGAGACTAAAAGGTGGACCTGAGGCCTTCTCCTCAAAGCATCAGTAGTTTGTAGATTCTGCTCGCAGATGGTTAGGTAACTTTGCACATTAGTTAACTTCAAAACCCATGAGTACGCTGTATAACAGCCGTAGTTTCAGCTGTGTTGCACCTTTTTACTATTCAATAAAACCTTGTTTTATTCATTGTAGTAGTCAATACATTACTAAGCTAGTTTGCCAGAGGACTTTTAAAGCATTTTAATGCCTTCAAAAAGCCTTTATCTTTATTGTTATAAATTTTCTATTCTTTATTCATAGTTCCTCGTAAATATTACAGATCTTCTCGTGACATGTAATTAAGGATGTTGTCTTATTTGCAGTATTTACAGCCCTAGGAACTGCCACTTCGAGGCAGTAGAGAGCTATAAACCCATATGGTAAAACCACGGCTTAAAGATTCAGCTGGAAACACAAAATCTGTCTGCAAACCTTGGCTGTAAAGAAACCGGCAAATCTCCAGGCTCACAAAATTGTAATAGAAGATTACACAGTTCAAGCTCTTCCAATCCAACATTATAAGGTCACACTGGATGCAAAGACAATTTCCATTTGGAATACTGAAACTTAATCATTAGCTTCTTGTTCACTGACTTTTAACCCTCTCTTGCTAAATAAAAGTCCAGAAGTGTAATTTGTGTACTTGACATTCGAGGAATGTTATTCATTGATAAGTTATGAAATAATAAATTGTTAACAATATGCTTCATTAATGTTGCCTTAATGTTAAAAATGTCAAAAATCAAGGAAAACGCTTCATTACATCCTGGATGATAGGCATCAAAGTCAGCAACTCTCGGCAGCGGGAGGTTGCCCGCTGTTGACCGATGGCGGGATCTTCTGGTCCCTGCGCTGTCAATGGGATTTCCCATTAAATCCACCCTCCTTTATCGGGAAACCTGCAGCAGGGGTTCGCCGTCAGAGGGGCTGGAAGATCCCACTGGTGGGAACAGCTGGAAAATTCCCTCCCTTTACTTCAGACTTTTAAAAACAACTCGATAGGCCAGATTGCCATAGTGAAATTTGAACTCACATTCCACTGAATTATTCATCAAAATACCTGGGTTTACCTATCCAGATGAAACGACCGTGCCCCAAAGGATCATGCTGTAGTTATCTCTTTGTCCAAATGTATTAGACTGATAGGCTAGGCTGCATGGTCATTGCTTACCTGTTAGATAAGCAACAAGATAACCTGTCTGCTTGTGGAAAGGAGAGTGATTCTTAAAAATTGGGAAATATCGAAAAAGGAACCCAAGGTATACATTGAAATCCCTTTTAGAATATTGAGCAAAAAACTCCATTTGGGAGATTAAAGGAATAGAACCAGACAGCGGGATTCTCCGTTGGTGGGATCCTCCGGTCTGCTGGCAACGCCCCACCCACGGGTTTTCCGATGGCTTGGGGTAGCCACAATGGGGAATCCCATTGGGCGGCTGTGGGAATGGAGAATCCCACTGAGGGCGGGGAGGGGGGTGCTGCACCGGAAAAGGCGGCTGCCGGACCGGAAAATCGCGCCCAGAGTCCCTTTTTGGGCGCGGAAAGCGGGGTGTTTCACGGAGCTTGCAGTGACGAGAACGATCCTGCTTTTTTGGCGGGGCTTTGTGGCAAATGCCTGCCGAGGCCGCGCTTACCATTTAAAATGACACCCCAATCTCTCAACCCCCCTCGTCGCAGCCTCCGGACCCCCAACTTACTGATTAGGGGATTCTTGAGCCCCCTCACCCCAACTCATAAGGGCAGAGCATACATAGGCCTGATCCCCAGAACGGGAAACCTGACACCCAGACACCTTGCCACTGACAGCCTGGCCCTGGCTGTGCCACCTGGACATCCTGACAGTGCCAGGATGACATTGCCAGGGTGCCAGGGTTACACTGCTAGGGTGTCCATGTGGCAGTGCCAGGGTGCCCAGCTGGCATGGGGGGGAGTCAGGGTGACACCCTGCCCAGAGCCT
The DNA here is from genome assembly GCF_047496885.1 of Scyliorhinus torazame. Taxonomy (NCBI): domain Eukaryota; kingdom Metazoa; phylum Chordata; class Chondrichthyes; order Carcharhiniformes; family Scyliorhinidae; genus Scyliorhinus; species Scyliorhinus torazame. The sequence goes on from NC_092710.1 coordinate 257,254,492, forward strand.
GACCACCCAGGCGTCTCCAATTGCCTAGGAGATGCCCCCAAGCTCCGTTAGGCCTGGTCCACATTTGTGGGAGCGAGTGCTAAACAGTGTCACGGCAAGGTTTCCCAGGCATAGGCATTCGATCCCGCACCTTGGGATACTCCGGCGCAGACATATTTAAGTGAAGTTAACTTTTCACTTAAATATGCAAATCTGGATCCCATCCAGTCAGGGCGAGATCCAGATTGCAACATCTCACAAAATCTCCTGAGATCTCATGAGGCGTCGTGGGTGCTGTGTTTGGTCCTTTGTACGTCACAAAGGAACTCACCAAACACTTTGTCCAAACCAGAATCCTTTATTGAGTTTCGTGTGGTACGATAGCAATCTGATACAGAGCACGTTATCATGGAGTCTGCTAACTACTCCTCTGGAACTTGCACCTAACACTGATCATTCCCATGTACGTCTTATTACCCTCTCAATCTTCTTCCCAAAATGGACGGATGTGTCTTCCTCTATATTGGAGTCAAAGGTCATGTGACCTTAATCTAGGGACTGCATGGTGTGGCTGTACCATCACCTGCTGGTTGGAGGTCGTACACCTTCCAACTATGATATAGCCCATCGGCATATCATCACATCCTCCTTCCTCACAAAACATTGAGATTTTTTTTTTTTAACAGGTAACATTAAACATTAAACTTTATACGTTCACTACATGTATCTGGTAACGTGAGCAAGTTTTACTGAAGTGTCCATTTCCTTTGTACAGATCTCATTCTTTCGAGTTGTTTCCCAGCTCATTGGAGACTGGTTGACTTGTTTCTCTTGCGCATCGCCCTGTGCCTTTGAAAGGCCTGTGTCCAAGACTGCCATATTTGTGTTACCAGTTGCTTTCTCTTCCATTTTTTTGCACGACACTGCTTGCTACTTGCAACTGTTTTCATTCCTGGTTGGTTGGTGGGATGTGGTATATCTCCCAGTCTTCACCTCTTTTTTCTTTTAATTTTTCGGACATGGTGGTGTATTTTGGTGTGTCTCCTGATTTTAGTTTTTTTTCTTTGTAGCAGCCTCTGGCTACTACACTGGGGGAAAATACATATGGCGCTGGCTATCGTTGTGTGTTGAGTGTTTGCAGAGGTTTAGGTATCACATCATCTCTGGGTGGTGTGACCACGTCCATTTCTGCAGCCACACCGACATACTGGATCACCTCGGTTTCTAGTGCCGCCATGAAGGATGGAACTGGGGTTGTTGGTTTCACCTCTTCTTGGCGTGCTGGGGCATCGGTGACTTGCTCTTCATCACTGGAGATTACTATGCTTTCTGGCTGAGTTGACCCAGGCACTGGGTCTTCTTGATCAAACTTGCAAATTTCAGTTGTATCAGCAGCTTCAATTTCTACATGCTCCATCTCCAAACTCCCGCTCTCCACAGAGTCCAACGCAATCTGGGTGTCCCCCGTGACCACCTTGTCATTGCTTGCAGACCACTGGAGCAGTGCCGCTGGAGAAGAGATGCACAAGCAGCTCATAGAGTTCGTCATCCGTCTCATCTTCCATGTCATCACTTTCTGCATCATCGTCGATAACTTCAAGCAGATGTTCATAGTAATTGTCCTCGGATTCAGCATCACCATCAGTCTTTTCACCTAAAAAATATAATTTTGCATACGGAATTATTTGTTTTCAAAATAGAGTGCCAAGTTCAAAATCAGCTGTATGTTTGACTGCCAAAGCTTGGCTTAATTCTCCACCCTGTGGAACTTCAGTGGGACTGAAGAAGGTGAAGAACGATTCGTTGGATATGGTTCTTGCCGCTGTTCTGAGTGCTCCGACCCCTGTCCTTTGGTTTTGTTCGAGTTGTTCTTATTGTTACATTTTTGCCCTCCCTCCAGTCGATTTTGCAGCCTGTGCAGCCGATGATTTGTGGTTCAGCAAAGAACGATTTCAGTGGCCATGAGCCCAACTGATACACATAGGTACATAGGTACATAGAAAATACAGCACAGAACAGGCCCTTCGGCCCACGATGTTGTGCCGAACCTTTGTCCTAGATTAATCATAGATTATCATTGAATTTACAGTGCAGAAGGAGGCCATTCGGCCCTTTGAGTCTGCACCGGCTCTTGGAAAGAGCACCCTACCCAAACTCAACACCTTCACCCAACACCAAGGGCAATTTGGACATTAAGGGCAATTTATCATTGGCCAATTCACCTAACCTGCACATCTTTGGATTGTGGGAGGAAACCGGAGCACCCGGAGGAAACTCACGCAGACACGGGGAGGACGTGCAGACTCCGCACAGTCAGTGACCCAAGCCGGAATAGAACCTGGGACCCTGGAGCTGTGAAGCAATTGTGCTATCCACAATGCTACCGTGCTGCCCTTGAGAACAAATAAATCTACACTATATCATTTAACCGTAATCCATGTACCTATCCAATAGCTGCTTGAAGGTCCCCAATGTTTCCGACTCAACTACTTCCACAGGCAGTGCATTCCATGCCCCCACTACTCTCTGGGTAAAGAACCTACCTCTGATATCCCTCCTATATCTTCCACCTTTCACCTTAAATTTATGTCCCCTTGTAGTGGTTTGTTCCACCCGGGGAAAAAGTCTCTGACTGTCTACTCTATCTATTCCCCTGATCATCTTATAAACCTCTATCAAGTCGCCCCTCATCCTTCTCCGTTCTAATGAGAAAAGGCCTAGCACCCTCAACCTTTCCTCGTAAGACCTACTCTCCATTCCAGGCAACATCCTGGTAAATCTTCTTTGCACCTTTTCCAAAGCTTCCACATCCTTCCTAAAATGAGGCGACCAGAACTGTACACAGTACTCCAAATGTGGCCTTACCAAAGTTTTGTACAGCTGCATCATCACCTCACGGCTCTTAAATTCAATCCCTCTGTTAATGAACGCGAGCACACCATAGGCCTTCTTCACAGCTCTATCCACTTGAGTGGCAACTTTCAAAGATGTATGAACATAGACCCCAAGATCTCTCTGCTCCTCCACATTGCCAAGAACTCTACCGTTAACCCTGTATTCCGCATTCATATTTGTCCTTCCAAAATGGACAACCTCACACTTTTCAGGGTTAAACTCCATCTGCCACTTCTCAGCCCAGCTCTGCATCCTATCTATGTCTCTTTGCAGCCGACAACAGCCCTCCTTACTATCCACAACTCCACCAATCTTCGTATCATCTGCAAATTTACTGACCCACCCTTCAACTCCCTCATCCAAGTCATTAATGAAAATCACAAACAGCAGAGGACCCAGAACTGATCCCTGCGGTACGCCACTGGTAACTGGGATCCAGGCTGAATATTTGCCATCCACCACCACTCTCTGACTTCTATCGGTTAGCCAGTTCGTTATCCAACTGGCCAAATTTCCCACTATCCCATGCCTCCTTACTTTCTGCATAAGCCTACCATGGGGAACTTTATCAAATGCTAGCTAATTGCTGGTCACCTTAGTGATCACCTCATTCGTGAAATACTCACTATGCCCGAATGTAAACTCCAGGGTGAAGTTCCACGGTTTTTCATTCTCTGTCCATTGAACACACATCTCACAGATGCTTTAATATGGGTTCATCATGTTCTCGTATCATGCCATTGAGTCTATGCACGTTCTTCAAGACTGTTAACCAGAATTGCGGAATGCTCGCCGGCAGTTCCGTTCCTATGCCTGGTCTGTCGTCCTCCACTAGGATTTATTCTAAATCCTCATACACCATGCATACCCTAATGCCTTGCAGTAATTCACTGTGGTCAGGTGACCAGCAATCTTCTAGGAGATTTAGCCACTTGACTCGATTCAATGATTCACATGATTTTATCCCAAGTACTGAGTCTACGTACTTGTCTACAATGGGAAAGAATATTGTGTACTTCATGCCTGACACTGAGAGCACTAGTTCACAAACAGCAAAGATCTTCAGAGTTTTTGTTCCGAAGTCACCAGCCCTTGCCGATCAGCAAGGTCCCGCTGCACGTTTAGCTTTTGCAAAGCATGTCGACTGATGAGGTTGGCTGTCGCTTCAGGGTCAGAGTCACAATGAATAAACGCATCATTTAGCATTATCTTCGATTTAAGTACGGACGTAAAGGTTTTAGGAGTCTTCTTATCATCTTCATTCTTTGTTACGATTTTGTTATCGGCCACTTAAAATGGCCGCCCGCACTGAGACCACGTTTCTTCATGACGTGCGTCACATGACTAATGGCGCTGGCTGCTACTTCCATGTTGGCAGCAAATGTTTTTGAACAGAGTGCACCTATTCTTTGTGCAGCTATCTCGCTCGCCTGGCAAATCTTCACTGCCCTTTCCAGCACCAAATCTTCCTCCTGCAATAATATCGCCCAAAGCTTATCATCAAGTAAACCAAAGACAATTTGGTCACGGATTAACGAAGATTTCAGGTCACTGAAGTTGCATCTGATGGGCTTCTGATTGAGCTTGGCCCTTGATGATACAGGTGGGGTAGGAGGGTGTGCAGAAGGGCGGTCTGGGTAGGCTCCCAGGTGACCAGAGGCCTTCTGAGCATTTAAAGGACACAGGCAGCAATCAGCAGTATGAGGAGCCAGGAGCCTGTAGGTAGCACCAATGGGTGCATTTAAAAGACAGACTACAGCAATGGCGGTTTGCGCCATGGCACCCTGATCCCGAGGGGGACAGCTGTGTTGAGGGAGAACACATCGGAGGGATCTTACAGTGAGGCATTATGAGTGTAGCTCAGGAATAAGAAGGGTGAAATCACAATCATGGGAGTGTACTATAGATCTCACAACAGCCCGCAGGAGACAGAGGAGCAGTTGTGTAGTCAGATACTGAAAAGGTGTGGAAAAAGCAGGGTAGTTGTGATGGGCGATTTTAACTCTCCCATATTGACTGGGAATCCCTTACAGCCAGGAGCTCGGATAGAGAGCAATTTGTTAGATATGTTCAGGAAGGCACTTTGATACAGCATGTTGAAAATCCAACCAGGGAGGGGGCCATATTGGACTTGGTACTGGGGAATGAGCCAGGCCAGGTGATTGATGTTTCAGTTGGGGAGCATTTTGGGCTTAGCAACCATAATTCCATAAGATTTTGGGTAGTCATGGCTAAGGGCAAGAGTGGCCCACGGGTGAGGGTGCTTAATTGGGCGAGTGCCAATTACATACAATTTAGGAATGGGGAATGTGGATTGGGAGCGGCTATTTGAGGGCAAATCCGCACCTGACATGTGGGAGGCTTTTAAAGGTTAGGTGATTAAAGTGCAGGACAGGCATGTCCCCACAAAAATGAAGGATAGGAATGGCAGGATTCAGGAACCATGGATCAAGCTTAGTCAAAAGGAACAAGGAAGCATACGATAGGTCTACGCATTTAAAAACTGATGAAGTCCTTGAGGAGTACAGTTAAAGTCGGAAGGAACTTAAACGCGGAATTAGGAGGGCTTAAAGGGGCCACGAAATGTCTTTAACAAACATGGTCAAGGAGAATCCCAAGGCCTTTAATGCAGATATTAGGAGCAAGAGAGTAGCAAGAGAAAGAGTAGGCCCTCTCAAGGACAATGGATGGAAGTTATGCGTGGAACCACAGGAAGTGGGTGAAATCCTTAATGAGTAATTTGTATTCACCAGGGAGAAGGAGATGACAGATGTTGAGGTCAGGGATAGGTGTATGAACGTTCTTGAGAATGTCAATTTATCAAAGGAGGAAGTGTTGAATATTCTAAATTGCATTAATATAGACAGGTCCCCGGGGCCGGATGGGATTTATCGCAGATTACTGCGGGAGGCAAGGGGAGAAATAGCTGGGGCCTTAACAGATATCCTCATGTCCTCTTTGACCACAGATGAGGCTCCAGAGGGCTGGAGAAAAGCCAATGTTGTTCCCTTGTTTAAGAAAGGAAGCAGGAATAATCCAGCAAATTATAGGCCGGTGAGCCTGGGGAAGCTTTTGGAAAGGATACTGTGGGATAGGATATATGCACATATAGAGGAAAATGGGATAGTTAGTGATGGGTAGCATGGTTTTGTACAGGAAGGTCATGTCTCACCAACTTGATTTAGTTTTTTGAAGAGGTGACAAAGAAACTTGATGAGGAAAGGACTGTGGTTGTAGTTTATCTGGACTTTTGTAAGGGGTTTGACAAGGTCCCACATGGCAACCATTCTTCACATTCCAATCTGTAATTATCTTGCAACTGTGTCTGTCTATATATGATGTGATTGTGAACCTGCCTCTACTTCACCTAATGAAGGAGCAGCGCTCTGAAAGTTTGTGATTTCAAATAAACCTGATGGACTTTAACCTGGTGTTGCGAGACTTCCTACTGTGCCCATTCCATTATTTACATGATTTCTTTCTTACTGTCATTTTAAAATTAATATTTTGTCATTCATAGTTTTGCCTAACGTCTTCGTGTACCAGCGTTTATTTCTCTGGCAGAGAAAATATTCAGGCGACATCTTACATTGGCAGTTTGAGTATCTCGTTGATTTATTTCTACAAATATTTAGTTGTGCCCCTCACTCTTTCCTGTTATGATCTGTCATTATGTGAGCCTATTACAATTTTACATAATCATCCCTGTGGCAATGTACACCTTTCTGGTCATGCCAGGAATCTCTCTCATCTGTTCACCATCCACATGTTCTTGTTTCCTCATAGTGAAATGTTGCTATTATGTATAGAGTCTAACCAGCAGATGAACAGCCACAGATTTCCCCAAGGTTGTATTGTGGTGCATCCTAATTGGGATGTGATTAGCTCATTCGAATGACTAATACAGTAAATGCATACATTATTCCTACAGTGTTGTGAGATTCATTATGCTTCTCCTAGGTTCAGTCTTCAGGATTTGGCACTCATGTGATGAGTGATAGTTTATAATAATGTGAGTGAGCTGCAAAATGAAGATGACTGTTTATTTAATAACAATCTAAATGCTGACACGCAGAGGTGAGCCTCCTGCCAGGCATCTCACGACTGCCAATTCCCCTCCTGTAAAGGTCCTGGTAAATCCAGAACTTTTGAGGATGTATGAGTCCTGGGAGCTGCCAGTCTCAAGATAGGAATATTGGGTTGTGAGAACATACATGACACTGGCTACTGAAGAGATCCCCAGTGCATGAGTGGTACCAGGATCATACAAAATGAGCAGTGCAATTCCCTCCACAGAGATGGTTGCATTGTATTTCATGGTATTTACAGCACAAAAACAGGCCATTCAACCCGACACATCCATCCCAGTGTTAATAATTCACACAAGCCTCCTCTTAGCCTTCATCATCAAACCCGATCAACATCTCCATGTATCCTTCCTCTTGTGTTTATCTAGCTTTCCCGCAAATGCATCAATGTTATTCTTTTTTAAAAAATCATTTACATGATATGGGTTTTACTGGCAAGGCCAGCATTGCTAATTGCCCTTGAGAAGGCAATGGTGAGCTGCTTTCCTCAAAACAGCTGAGTGTCTTGTGAAGCCATTCAAAAAACAATTAAAAGTCAAGCACGTTTTGGGGTCTGGAGTTATATAAAAGCCAGACTGGTAAATGAGGACAGAATACTTTCCTTATGAGCTTCATGGTCACTTTGACTAATACTAGCTACTCACCTTAAATACTTCAGTTCCTCTTTCATAAAGTAGCTAATGTTATCCTGCCTGACCTTCTCCCATTCCTTGTCCAAACCAAGGGGGGAGTGGGGTGGGTTGGGGGGGTGGTGCGTGCTGGCTAGCAGGATGACAATGACCAAGCACTCCTTTTCTTCTTCTAAATACTGCAGATATTAGAAATCTGAAATTAAAACAGAAAATGCTTGAAATACTCAGCGGTTCTGGCAGCATGTACGGAGAGGGAAATCAGAGTTCATGCTTGAGGTCGATGACCTTTCATCTGAACTGGAAAGGAAGAAGTTTTATGCAGATATGGTGTAGTAGCCGAAGGAAGAGACTTCATGGAACACATAGTAGGTTGGACAAGAACAAGGTTTATTTACACTATACACAACCACAAGAACTACAACTCCTCATCCCGAAGGGCCACTGCCCCTCCGATCTGCACCCAAGCCGGGGTTTATATACCGTGAAGCTTCTCCCAGTCAGGGAGAGGCTCCACCCCCTCAATTACCAGTGAGTTCATATTCCATGGTATAGGACGTGAATTGGATACATTGGTGCTTGGACCCTGAGGGAGCTGTAACATATAGTTCCAGGGAAAAGAGGAAGGGAAGAAAGACCAAAAGGAAAGTTTTATGTTAAGATGGAAGCCAGGAAATATTGACAAAAGGGATGGTGGCGCAAGACAAAAGACAGTGGCAAGGCTGCAAGTAAAGAAACAAAATATGTGTGTAATGTGTGGAAACAGAATCATTGCCAATCCCCTCCATCCAATAACAAAATATAAAAATAACGCAAAATCTGAAATTGTTGAACTCAATGTTAAATCTGGAAGGCTGTCAAGTGCCTAAATGAAATATGAGGAGCTATTCCTTGAGCTTAAGTTGCGCTTCGTTGGAACAGTCTGGCTGACCATGGACAGAGAGGTCAAAGTTGAACTGGAATGAAGAATTAAAATGACAGGCAATCAGAAAGTTTGGGTCATGTTTAGAAATTGAATGGAGCTGCTCTGCAAAACGGTAATCCAATCTACATTTAGTTCCCCAATGTAGAGGAGACCACATCGTGAGCAGTTGCTCACGTGAATAGGAGCTTGGTTAAGTCAGAAAAAAGAGAGTAGGGATAAGTAAGACATTTCGAGGCTGGCAGGCTGTGGCTAGTGGGCTGTTCCATTGATCAGTGCTGGGACCTCAGCTCTTACAATCTATATTAATGACTCAGATGAAAATTCCAAGGGTAATGTATCCAATTCTACTAGCAATACAGAGCTTGGTGAGGCAGTAAGTTGTGCGGAGATCACAAGGAAGTTGAAAGGGATAGAGACAGCTTCTGTGAGTGAGCAATAACTTAACATTCGAATTGTAATATGAGGAAATGTGAGGTTATTCACTTTGATAGCAAGGATGTGATATTCAGCGAGATTTGGGCACTTTAGTATCAGAAACACTAAAAGTTAGCACGCAGGTACAGCAAGCAATCAGAAAGGCAAATAGTGTGTTGGTCTTTATTGCAAGGGGGATTAGTACAAGAATAAGGAGGTCCAACTACAATTGTACGGGGGAATCACACCTGGAATATTGTACATAGTTTTGTTCTCCTGATCTAAGGAAGGATATACTTGGAGACTTGGACATCGGAAATTCATTAGATTGATTCCTGTGTGTTGCCCCAAGAGGAGAGATCTCTGTTTCCTGTCAGTGAGCCAACTTTGTACTCATGTTACCACTGTTCCTTTATATTCCACGGGTTTTAACTTTGCTAACAAGCCTACTTTATAAAGTGCCTTTTGGAAGTCTATCTATATCACATCAACTACATCAGTCTCATCAGCCCTCTCTGTTACCTCATCAAACAGGTCAAATTTAGTTAGTTAATTGTGATTTCCCTTTAACAAATTCATGTTGGTTTTCCTTAATTAATTCTTAATTAATCCACATTCGTCCAGATGACTGTTAATTTGGTCATGGAATATTGTTTCTAAAACTGTACCCATCACTGAGGTTAAACTGACTGGCCTGTAGTTGCTAAGCTTTTCATTACCTCAGCTTTTTTTTGAGCAAGGGTGTAACATTTGCACCTTTCCAGTCCTCTGCCTCCACCCTGTATCTAAGAAGGATTGGAAGATTATGACCACTACCACCTGCAATTCCCACCCTTGCGTTTCTCAATATCCTTGGCTATATTTCATCAGGTGCTAGTAACTTATCAACTTTTAACCAGCCATTCTAATATCTCCTATTTATCATTGTCAGCCTACTAGGTGTCTCAACTCCTTCCTCTTTCACTATGACTTTGGCAGAATATTCTTCCTCGGTAAAGTCAAATGTAAAGTATTAATTTAGTTTGTCAGCCATGCCCACTAACTCCATATGTTCATTCACATTTTGGCCCCTAATCAGTTTCTCTTAATGCCTTTTTAACATTCATATGCCTAGAGAAGACTTTTAGATTCCCTTTCATATTAACTGCCAGCCTCTTGTCATATTCCCTCTTTGCTTCTCACATAATTATCCACTTCCCATAGAATCATAGAATTTCTACCGTGCAGAAGGAGGCTATTCGGCCCATCGGATCTGCACCAATCCTCTGAAAGAACACCCAATCTAGGACCATTCCCCACCCAATCCCCATAACCCTGCCTAACCTGTACATCCCTGGACACTAAAGGGCATTTTTTTTATCATGACCAATCCGCCTAACCTGCATATCTTTTGACAATGGGAGGAAACCGGAGCACACAGAGGAAACCCACGCTGACATGGGAGAAAGCGCAAACTCCACACAATCAGTTACCCAAGGCTGGAATTGAACCCGGGACCCAGGAGCTGTGAAGCAACCGTGCTAACCACTCTTTTTAAATTCAGACAGTTTTTCATTTGCATTATCAACCTGAAATCTATAATTTGCACACTTTACTCTCTATCTCTTGCAACATGCAGGAAGCCGTGGCTTTGTTTGTTCTACCTTTTCCCCTTCATGGGAATGTACCTTGATTGTACTGGAACCATCTTTGATTACAATTTACATGGGCCGGATCTATTCTCACCCCATGGAAATTGGACTTCTCCAATTAATTATTTTTACTCTGGATTTCTCCCTGTCCTTTTCCATAGATAACTAAAACCTTATGATACTGGGGGCACTATTCCCCACATGTTCCTGACTGACACTTGATCCACTTAACCCACCTCATTCCCCAGAACCAGATCCAACAATGTCCCCTTCCTAACTGGGTTGGAAACATACTGATCGAAAAAGTTCTCCTCAACAGACTTCCAAAACTTTTGCCCCTTATGATCTTTACACTATTACTGTCCTGGCCAATTTATGTTGGATTCCCCCATTATAATCATTCTATAGTTTTTATGCTTCTCTTTAATTTCCTTGTAAATCTGTTCCTCCATACCTTCCCCACTAGTCAGTGGTCAACAGAATACACTCCATAACGTAATGGTACCTTTACTATTTCTTAGCTCGAACCAAATAGATGCTGTCCTTGACCTTCTAAGGTACCCTCGCTCTACAGCACTGTAACATTCTCCTGAATAAATACTGTCACAACCACCTCCATTCTTTTCTTCTCTTATTGTCCTGAAAACCTTTTATACAAGAATACTTAGTATCCAATCCAACCTTTTTGAGCCAGTTCTCCATTATCACTACAACAGCATATTCCTCCTGGCTATCTGCACCTGAAGCTCACCAACTTTATTAAACATGATCCATGCTTTCAAATGCATTCACTGTAAAACTAATTTAGGCCTTATTGCATTCTCTCCTACTCTTTCCCCACCTAATGCCTTACTATTTCTTGTTCTAATGTTATCTGCCTGTCCCAGTCCATTGTCACCTTGTTTTTCTTTTCTAATGTTATATCTTGGTTCCAATCCCCTTGCCAAGTTAGTTTAACTCTCCCCAATAGCACTAGTAAACCACCTTTTGTCAAGTGTTTATAATGAAATAAAGGCATCAATCACTCATAAGGATGGATAAACAATTTGTGGGTTCATTTATTGAGAGTAGGCACCTACAAACACACATACGTGGAAAGAAAGCTTGAAGACATCAGCAGCAAAGCTGTGTGTGCTGTGTTCTGCTCAAGACCAAAGTCAAAGTGAGACTGAATCACATGACACACTTCCCTACTAGTGATGGCATGCTGCTATCCCATAAATGCAATTAAACACTTCTATGATTCATTAGTGAAGTGACATTTGGAATATTGTCTATGCTTTTCCCCATTCTACCTTTGAAAGAATATTAATTTAGGACAGAGACTGAGTAAAGAGTGAAAATGGTGAGTTTTGGAATTGGGCCTGTTGCATGTTATCTGCAGTGGTGTGAGTAGACAATGCGGACCTATGCCATTTGCTGCCTTCCATTCTGACGGCTTAGCTTAGTGGGCTGGACAGCTTGTTTGTGATGCAGAGCTGGGCCAACAGCGCAGGTTCAATTCCAGTACTGGCTGAGGTTCTTCATGAGGTTGCCTTCTCAACCTTGCCCCTCACCTGAGGTGTGATGATCCTCAGGTTAAATCACCACCAGTCAGCTCTCCCCTTCAAAGGGGAAAGCGGCCTATGGTCATCTGGGACTATGACAACTTTACTTACTTTACTCTGCAAAAACAATTAGCAGACTTGCCGCATGCATGCATAAATTAAGGTGCACAGTTCTGTTCATTGGACTCGACAGCAATTGTTAAAAAGTTCAGAATATAGCTAACATGATAATTGAGGGAAAACTCAGCAGACTTGGCAACATCCGTGGAGGGATAAATCAAGTTAATATTTTGAATTCAATTTGACTCTTCTTCAGAAATAGTGGTGCTGGAGGTTGTTTGGAGAGCTTTACGCATGAGGGGAACAAATTATTCCTCTTGGCGACAGCCTATAACAGGTCCCCAAAGCTTCATCTGAGAAACTATATGTTCTCTCTGTCCATTTTTGAACTATTATGAATATGTTGCAGTGTTTCCTGTTGTTTGCAGCAACAGTACATCTCTTGAAGAGCTGGCTGGCTTTAAGTATAATCCATTGAACCAAATTTCCTGCCCACTTAGGTGTGCATTCCATGATTAGTGAGGATACTGCTGGCTGCTCACCTGAATCACAAAAATGAGCTAAGAGCTAACACCTTGTGCCTGCACCCACGGGAACTATTATCAGGCAGGACTAAATTACTAGCCTTAGGTCTTCATGTTCTAAATTCCATGCAGAAGTTTAGATTTTATTTCCACTATCATCCTTTGTTTCTTGCCCGACAATATATTGCTTCACACATATTTATGCTTAGCTGCATTTTCCAGCTTTATACCAACTCCCCTAATCTGTCTCAGCTCTTTTGCAGCTGCCTGTATACTTCTTCACAGTTTGCCATGCCCCCAACTTGGTGATGTTGGTAAATGCTAATAGTCGTTCCACGTCCAAATCATCTGCGTAAGGCGATGAAGAGAGATCCAAAAGAAATCCCTAATGTGCATCAATACCTTCCATCAATTGAAAAATATCCATTTACACTTTCTGTCCACTTTCTGTTCTTTAGCCATTCCACATTCCATTCCACCACAATACCTTTAATACTTTGAAAGTTAAACTTTGTGACAAATCTCATATGTGATACTCTTTTGAAAGGATATATCAGATCTACTGCACTCCCTTTGCCTAAATGTTTGGTAATTTTGCTGAAGTCTGACACATCTGGACAGGGAACAGATGGGAGTAGAATTAATTTAATTTGAAGATTTTGTAAATCAGCTCTTTTCTCCCACAGTTGATTTATTCTGAATATTTCAGCATTGTTCAAAGCTCTCTCCAGATGACAAAAGCATCAGAGCTCTGCTTTGTAAACAAGAACCTTGAGGCCCTCAGCACAATGGGACTTTTTACACCACCACTGTAATCACAGTGGAGGGAGGTAAATAAAATGTCTTGGCGACATAAAATAATGCGGTCGTGTTGTGGTGTAAACATACTGTACTTTCACTTTATTTTATCAATTACTATTCTCAATAGGACTTGACTATCAATCTGCAAACCTGTCATCACTAACCACAGAAGGCATTTTTTCTATGTGTTTGCTGTACTTGATTTGCCAATGCAGTTGTAAATAATCTTTGTGCTTTTAAAGCTTTTCTCTCAGGGCATAAGGATGACAATTGTGTTGACAGGTTTTGTTTTTATTCATTTTACAGGACGTGAGTGTCGCTGGCTGTGCCAGCATTTATTGCCTGTCCCTAAACGCTCTGCGTTGCAGAGAGCATTTGAGAGTCTGTCACGACACTGGGCTAGTGCACGGACAATTCTAGCTTCATTTGATCCGAAGTCGCATTAGATTTAATTAGATTTTAAATACCCAAGGTCCTTGACCAAGCCCAGTAAACTGTAGTCACCGGGTTTGTAACTTTATCACAAGCAACCTTTTATTATGTACAGATTATAATTAAATGGACAGAAAACATAACTGACAATCTAATACTCCTTTCCCAACCCCCGCATCCTAATGACCCCCTCTCTCCAAACACACACACATACATAGAGACTACCAACACAGAAGAGAAAGAGTGATGGAAAGGTTAAAAAAAAAATGGATAAAGAAATTTGATGCACTGGGAGGACGTCCGGTTATGAAGTTCAGCTTTCAAGCCTTTCCGGCTTGAGTTGGTTTTCTCTGGCAAGGTGTCTATCTTCTCTGCAGACTCAGCATCATTCGAAGTTCACAGCAAAGGATGTGCCAGGCACTCACAGCTTTCAGAACAATAAAGCAGTTCTTTCACTTCAGTAAGCAGGGGACAGAAAGAGAGAGTGTCCCTTTCACTTCCGAGGTCTAAACACTTCTGCCCAGTTCTCTCAGAAAGCACCATGCAGGAACCAATGTTGTCAGGCAGAATACTGCCCCGGTCAACCCAACCAATCGATCCGACTGTCTTCAAACCTGGTTCCTAAGATCCACTTGGTGCCTAGGATTCTGATTTCTCCTTTCCAAAAACAAAACCTGGGAACACAGTGTCCTGACTAGCAGTCTGCTTCAACTTGAAGTCTTCTGCTTAAAGGCACATTCCGATTATGGGTCCACGGACCAAAATAATAAAATAACATAAAATAAATGGAAACAAAGGAAATAAACAGGAAGGATTCTTACACCTCTACCCTTAGAGGGATGATACTTAATTGCAAGGATGTTTCATCGCAATGTATGTGACAGAAACCACACAATTCACATCCATTCATCTTTCATTCTCCCCGTGTCTGCATGGCTTTCCTCTGGGTGCTCCGGTTTCCTCCCACATGTCCCAAAAGACATGCTTGTTAGCTGAATTGGACATTCTGAATTCTCCCTATTTGTACCTGAATAGGCGCCTGAGTGTGGCAACTAGGGGCTTTTCACAGTAACTTCATTGCAGTGTTAATGTAAGCCTACTTGTGACAATAATAAAGATTATTATTATTCCTTTTCCACTACATATGTTCCCCCAATTTTTACAACTGCCACTTATCAGCACTTAACTCGTGACAATGCAATGGCAATAATATTGTCCTTCCCAGGAATATATACAATTTTTACATTGATAGGTTGAAACATTAAACTAAAATGGAATAATGTTGTGTTCTGAGTTCAAAATTTTCTCACAAATGCAAGTGAATTATGGTCAGTACAGACTAGTCTTTGCTTATTATCGTGACGGACATAAACTTCAAAATGCTGAAGGGCTAGTAGCAATGCTTCCTTCTCAATGGTGGAGTATTTTCTTTGGCACAGACTTAAGTTTCTTTGAAAAGTATCCCACTGTCCTCTCTATTCCTGCAGTAACACTCATTTTTTCATTTCATTTTTTCATTTTCATTTCATTTCATTTTCACTCTCCCACCTCCACGCCACTGGCATCCATGGCCATTTTAAAGGGTTTGGAAAAATCAGCGGCGGCCAACATTGGTTCGCTTAGCAATATGTCCCTCTATTTCTCAAAAGCTGTTTGGCATTCTGCAGATACCATTTTTAATTGTTTCTACAATATATTATTCAAAGGTATCGCTATGATACTAAAGCTAGGTATAAATTTTCTATACAACCCGCACGTGCCTAGGAACTTCATAATCTCCTGATTTGTTTTGGGAATGGGAAAATCGAGTAATGCCCTTACCTTGGCTGTTCTGAGTATCACTCATCCCTGTCCCACAACATGCCCTAGGTAGGTCATTTTTCCTTTGGCCAAATTGATGACTAAATCGGCCAACTGCGGTTGTTTAAATAACTCCTCCAATTGTCCTACATGCTCCTTCCATGTGTCACTATAAACCGCCACATCATCCAAACAGACCCCACAGTTAAGCACCACAGCCACTACTTCATGTATGAGTCATTGAAGTGTAGCTGGCACATTTTTACATCCAAACGACATCACTTTACACTGATACAATCCCCATGGAGTCACTAATGTGGATGGCTCTTTAGCCCTGAGCGTTGAAGGAACCTGCCAATACACCTTAAAAATTGATTTTCGAAAGGCAAGTGGCACTGCCTATCCTATCGATCCAGTACTCCGATCTGGGATTGGGATACAAATCCGTTTTGGTGATGGCATTGACTTTCCGGTAGTCTATACAGAACAGGGTTGTCCCATCCAGCTCAGGTACTAACACAACTGGTGAACTCCAGCTACTCTTACTCAGCTCAATTAAATGATTCTTCAACATTTGTTGGATTTCCGCTCCTATCTGAAGTAGTTTATGTGGGTTCAGTTGGTATGGATGTTGTTGTATTGGGTTGGTGTCATCTACGTCTAGTTAATGTAGTGCATCCCGGTGTGTCACTACAAAGCTTCTTATGCTTTGGCAGTATCCTTATGAGATCTTTTCGTTGCTCTTTTTCTATGTATGCAAATTCAGTATCTAACTGTTCTTGTATTACTGTATTTGCTAGTTGTACCACAGGAGGGTTGCGAACTGTCGACCTCTTTCCCTACTTCACCCTTACTATCTCTGTCCACTTCCATTACTTCTACCATCTGCCACATTGTTTCCTTCCTATCTTCTTCCTTTTGATGATATTTTTTCAACATATGTATGTGATCCTTCTCTCTACAGTCTGGAGTATCTATAATAATAATAATCTTTATAACAATAATGATCTTTATTGTCACAAGTAGGCTTACATTAACACTACAATTAAGTTACTGTGAAAAGCCCCTAGTCGCCACATTCCGGCGTCTGCTCGGGTACACTGAGCGAGAATTCAGAATGTCCAAATTAACTAACAGCACATCTTTCGGGACTTGTGGGAGGAAACTGGAGCACTCAGAGGAAACGCACGCAGGCACGGGGAGAACTTGCAGACTCTGCACAGTGACCCAAGCCGGGAATCGAACCTGGGACCCTGGAGCTGTGAAGCAACAGTGCTCATCATTTGGAGTATTGTGAGCTGTTTTGGGACCTGTATCTAAGGAAGGATGTGCTGGCCTTAGAAAGGGTCCAGAGGAGGTTCAGAAGAATGATCCCTGGAATGAAGAGCTTGTCGTATGAGGAACAGTTGAGGACTCTGGGTCTGTACTCGTTGGAGTTTAGAAGGATGAGGGGGGATCTTATTGAAACTTACAGGATACTGTGAGGCCTGGATAGAGTGGACGTGGAGAGGATGTTTCCACTTGTAGGAAAAACTAGAAGCAGAGGACACAATCTCAGACTAAAGGGACGATCCTTTAAAACAGAGACGAGGAGGAATTTCTTCAGCCAGAGGGTGGTGAATCTGTGGAAATCTTTGCCGCATAAGGCTGTGGAGGCCAAATCACTGAGTGTCTTTAACACAGAGATAGATAGGTTCTTGATTAACAAGGGGATCAGGGGTTATGGGGAGAAGGCAGGAGAATGGGGATGAGTAAAATATCAGCCATGATTGAATGGCGGAGCAGGCTCGATGGGCCGAGTGGCCTAATTCTGCTCCTATGCCTATGGTCTTATGTGCTACTGTGCCATCCGTCTATTAGGTAAATCACCTTACTCACCCTTCTTACTCCCGTGTATCTGAATTTTGCTTTCAGAGGTTCGCCCTGCATAATCTTTAATCTACAATGTTCTGGACCTGGCATGTTTGTCCCCGGGTGGAAGTTAAAGAGAATCTGCCACCCCAGCCCCGGTCCCGCCAGGTGTTATCGTGCGGGGCGCAGAGGTTGCTGAGTGAGTGCTTGCTGAGAAGGAGAGTGAATAACAGGTAAGTTATTTCTTTCTTTTTCTTTTTTATATCGAGGGGTTAGCAGGGAAGGTAGTGCAATGTTCCTCCTGCGGAATGTTTGAGGTGAGGGATGCCGTCAGTGTCCCTGCTGATTTAATCTGTGGGAAGTGCACCCATCTCCAGCTCCTCAGAAACTGCATTAGGGAACTGGAGCTGGAGCTGGATGAACTTCGGATCATTCGGGAGGCAGACGTGGTCATAGATAGAAGCTTCAGGGATATAGCTACTCCGAAGAATAAAGATAGATGGGTGACGGTGAGAGGGGCTGGGAGGAAGCAGTCAGTACAGGGATCTCCTGTGGTCGTTCCCCTTAGTAACAAGTATACCACTTTGGATACTGTTGGGGGGGGGGGGGGGGGCTTACCAGGGGTAAGCCATGGGGTACAGGTCTCTGGCACAGAGTCTGTCCCTGTTGCTCAGAAGGGAAGGGGGGAGAGGAGTAGAGCATTAGTCATTGGAGACTCCATAATTAGAGGGATAGACAGGAGATTCTGTGGGAATGAGAGAGACTCGCGGTTGGTGTGTTGCCTCCCAGGTGCCAGGGTGCGTGATGTCTCGGATCGTGTTTAGGGATCCTTAAGGGGGAGAGGTAGCAGCCCCAAGTCATGGTCCACATAGGTACCAATGTCATAGGTAGGAAAAGGGATGGGGATGTAAGGCAGGAATTCAGGGAGCTAGAGTGGAAACTTAGATCTAGGACAAACAGAGTTATTACCTCTGGGTTGTTACCCATGCCACGTGCTAGCGAGACGAGGAATAGGGAGAGAGAGGAGTTGAACACGTGGCTACAGGGATGGTGCAGGAGGGAGGGTTTCAGATTTCTGGATAATTGGGGCTCATTCTGGGGTCGGAAGTACCTCCACAAACGGGATGGTCTATACCTGGACCAGAGGGGTACCAATATCCTGGAAGGGGGAAAATTTGCTAATGCTCTTCGGGAGGGTTTAAACTAGTTCAGCAGGGGCTTGGGAACCTGAATTGTAGCTCCAGTAGACAGGACGTTGAGGGTAGTAGATCATAAATAAGGTTTCAAAGTTGCAGGAGTGTACCGGCAGGCAGGAAGGTGGTTTAAAGTGTGTATTCTTCAATGCCAGGAGCATCCGGAATAAGGTGGGAGAACTTGCGGCATGGGTTGGTACCTGGGACTTCGATGTTGTGGCCATTTTGGAGACATGGATAGAGCAGGGACAGGAATGGTTGTTGCAGGTGCCGGGGTTTAGATATTTCAGTAAGCTCAGGGAAGGTGGTAAAAGAGGGGGAGGGGTGGCATTGTTAGTCAAGGAGAAATCACCCTGTTAGGAGTTTATCTATAAGCGGAGATTATATCCAACTTGAGTAAAGCGCAATTGGTGTGTGGTTTGTCATGAGGTTGAGTCGTTGTCGGAGTTGTTAACTCATTACCAGTAAACACAGTGGACTTACTTTTGGGGAATGATTTGGTAGGGGTGAAGGTTACACTTCACCCATGATTAGAGAGAGTTCAAGGGAAGATAAGGAGACAGATCAGTTGCAGGAACATTTTCCAGATATTTTTCTGTCATGTGTGGTGACCAGGGCAATGGTTAAACAAAGTCCAACACCAGAGATTGAAGTAACATCACCATTGGATGGTAACATAGGCAAAATTATCCTTGAGGCTGAGAATAATTCCGAGGAAGTGTTAGGTAGGACTTCATTAATTGAGGCCCAGGAGGCGGACACAAATTTGCACATGACCTCATGGCTCCGAAACTCAGTCCCTCTACCAATAAAAGTTCGCCTTCTTAACAACCCTCTCAGCCTGGGTGGCAACTTTCAGGGATCTATGTACATGGACACCGAGATTTCTCTGCTCATCCACACTGCCAAGAATCTTACCATTAGCCCAGTACTTTGTCTTCCTGTTATTCCTTCCAAAATGAATCACCTCACACTTTTCTGCATTAAACTCAATTTGCCACCTCTCAGCCCAGCGCTGCAGCTTATCTATGTCCCTCTGTAACTTGTAACATCCTTCCGCACTGTCCACAACTCCACTGACCTTAGTGTCATCTGCAAATTTACTCACCCATCCTTCTACCCCCTCCTCCAGGTCATTTATAAAAATGACAAACAGCAGTGGCCCCAAAACAGATCCTTGTGGTATACCACTAGTAACTGGACTCCAGTCTGAACACTTCCCATCAACCACCACCCTTTGTCTTCTTCCAGCTGGCCAATTTCTGATCCAAACTGCTAAATCTCCCTGAATCCCATGCTTCCATATTTTCTGCAGTAGCCTACCATGGGGAACCTTATCAAACGCTTTACTGAAATCCATATACACCACATCAACTGCTTTACCCTCATCCACCTGTTTGGTCACCTTCTCAAAGAACTCAATAAGGTTTATGAGGCACGACCTACCCTTCACGAAACCGTGTTGACTATGTCTAATCAAATTATTCCTTTCCAGATGATTATACACCCTATCTATTATAAACCTTTCCAAGATTTTGCCCACAACAGAAGTAAGGCTCGCTGGTCTAGAGTTACCGGGGTTGTCTCTACTCCCCTTCTTGAACAAGGGGACAACATTTGCTATCCTCCAGTCTTCTGGCACTATTCCTGTTGACAAAGATGACTTAAAGATCAAAGCCAAAGGCTCAGCAATCTCTTTCCTAGCTTCCCAAAGATTCCAAGGATAAATCCCATCCGGCCCAGGGGACGTATCTATTTGCACCCTTTCCAGAATTGTTAACACCTCCTCCTTATGAACCTCAAGCCCTTCTAGTCTAGTAGCCTGAATCTCAGTATTCTCCTCGACAACATTGTCTTTTTCCTGTGTGAATACTGACGAAAAATATTCATTTAGCACCTCTCCTATCTCCTCGGACTCTAAGCACAACTTCCCACTACTGTCCTTGACTGACCTTACTCTTACCCTAGTCATTCTTTTATTCCTGACATATCTATAGAAAGCTTTAGGGTTATCCTTGATCCTACCTGCCAAAGACTTCTCATGTCCCCTCCTGGCTCTTCTTAGCTCTCTCTTTAGGTCCTTCCTAACTAACTTGTAACTCTCGAGCGCCCCAACTGAACCTTTATGTCTCATCTTTACATAAGCCTCCTTCTTCCTCTTGACAAGTGTTTTGACTACCTTAGTAAACCACGGTTCCCTTGCTCGACCACTTCCTCCCTGCCTGACAGGCACATACTTATCAAGGACACGCAGTAGCTGTTCCTTGAACAAACTCCACATTTCCATTGTGCCCATCCCCTGCAGTTTTCCTCTCCATCCAATGCATCCTAAGTCTTGCCTTATCGCATCATAATTGCCTTTCCCCCAGATATAACTCTTGCCCTGCAGTATATACCTATCCCTTTCCATCACTAAAGTAAACGTAATCGAATTGTGGTCACTATCACCAAAGTGCTCACCTACCTCCAAATCTAACACATGTCCTGGTTCATTACCCAGTACCAAATCCAATCCAGCCTCGCCTCTCGTTGGCCTATCTACATACTGTGTCAGGAAACCCTCCTGCACACATTGGGCAAAAACGGACCCATCTAAAGTACTCGAACTATAGCGTTTCCAGTCAATATTTGGAAAGTTAAAGTTCCCCCATAACAACTACCCTGTTGCTTTCGCTTCTATCCAGAATCATCTTTGCAATCCTTTCCTCTACATCTCTGGAACTTTTCGGAGGCCTATAGAAAACCCCTAACAGGGTGACCTCTCCTTTCCTGTTTCTAACCTCAGCCCATACTACCTCAATTGACGAGTCCTCATCAAACGTCCTTTCTGCCACCGTAATACTGTCCTAGTCTAACAATCCCTCTCCCTCTTTTACCACCTTCCCTGAGCTTACTGAAATATCTAAACCCCGGCACCTGCAACAACCATTCCTGTCCCTGCTCTATCCATGTCTCCAAAATGGCCACAACATCGAAGTCCCAGGTACCAACCCATGCCGCAAGTTCACCCACCTTATTCCGGATGCTCCTGGCATTGAAGAAGACACACTTTAAACCACCTTCCTGCCTGCCGGTACACTCCTGCAACTTTAAAACCTTACTCATGACCTCACTACTCTCAACCTCCTGTATACTGGAGCTACAATTCAGGTTCCCAAGCCCCTGCTGAACTAGTTTAAACTCTCCCGAAGAGCATTAGCAAATTTCCCCCCCCAGGATATTGGTACCCCTCTGGTCCAGGTGTAGACCATCCCGTTTGTAGAGGTCCCACTGACCCCAGAATGAGCCCCAGTTATCCAGAAATCTGAAACCCTCCCTCCTGCACCATCCCTGTAGCCACGCGTTCAACTCCTCTCTTTCCCTATTCCTCATCTCGCTATCACGTGGCACGGGTAACAACCCAGAGATAATAACTCTGTTTGTCCTAGATCTAAGTTTCCACCCTAGCTCCCTGAATTCCTGCCTTACATCCGTATGCCTTTTCCTATCTATGTCGTTGGTACCTATGTGGACCACGACTTGGGGCTGCGCCCCCTCCCCCTTAAGGATCCTGAAAACACGATCCGAGACATCACGCACCCTGGCACCTGGGAGGCAACACACCAACTGCGAGTCTCTCTCGTTCCCACAGAATCTCCTATCTATCCCCCTAACTATGGAGTCTCCAATGACTAATGCTCTACTCCTCTCCCCCCTTCCCATCTGAGCAACAGGGGCAGACTCTGTGCCAGAGACCTGCAGGCAGTCGAGAATCCAACCCACTTTCTTGGGTGCCCACCAAAAATCCCATTCCCTAGCCACTGACTCCATTCCTCTCCCTGGTCACTTTCTAAGGCTGAACCAGATTGTTTATAACCTTGGCCCTGAGCTGAGCTTCCCACCCAATGTTTGATCCATCACAGGAAGCCCCTACTTCAACCTCTGTAATATCTCTCTGCACCCCTGCCTCACCTCGTCTGCTGGGTAAAACCCTCATCCATTACTTTATTAGCCCTATATTCTCCCAATGTTTTGCGGCTGGCCTCCCACTTTGCAGAGTTTGTAAATTTATGCTTATACAAAGCTTTGCTGGCCTGCATCTCAATTTACAAACCTTGTGATCACTGGCCTTCAGTGGCTCACAGTCCACCATCATTTTGTAACTTTCCTCAGATCTACAACTGTCGGAGATCTATTCCCTCCTCTAAATCTGGCCTTTTGAGCTTCCCCAATTTCAATTGTACCACCATTGCCCTACTTCTTAATATTATCTTCTTTGGCTTGGCGTGTTTGATAATACCTTTGCGATGTTCCAGTGAATGTTTGTGACTATTAAAGGCACAATGCTGATGTTCTCTTTTATATTCAACCCATTTTCCTGTCATATCAATATGGAAATATTACATTTCATGCCTCATTCATGATGTGTCGAGTCGAGGGAAGAGCCTGACTCTTGTATCTAAGCCACTGTCACATATATTTTACAAGCCTTTTGGTTGCACATCCTTGTCATCACTATGCACCTTAACACTCATTCCAGGAATGGAGCATCTTCATTTGGCCTTGTTGCCTAGAAAAGAGTACAGGGTTGGAGCTTTTTTTTGATTAATTAAATTGCTGTGCCTTATCCAATGATCCTGAGGAAACAGCCTCTGGCTTGATCAGGTGCTCGAGGAGCCCATTTCTGACCATATATCCCAGTAGATTCTGGCATATCGACGCAAATCACAGCAGAAATACATTCAAACTGTCTCATTAATATGTAATTGGTTGCAGTAAATGTGTCTCAAATAAAATGGAACAAACTGTATTCAAGGTACTGCAGTGAAAAATCATATCCTCTCCCAACACTCCTCTCTCTGAGAACCAGTAACAATTGTTCATGGCAGAGTTTTAACATTTAATAATCAGGTTTAGCTCTCGCCTTACTCATAAAAATTCTGGAACCAACTGGACTTAAGTAAGTCCACAACCTAACCTTATTTAATGTGTTAACCACAGCTGGCCAGCAGATGCAACCCTGTATCTCAAAGTTTTTAACGTCTTTATTTCAGTAATATTTTTTAGTTAGCAAATGGAGTTTCGCCAAAACTCATTACACTGGCAGTGCTTGTTGTTTTTCCTCTTCCCAAACTTTCGCAGCACAGAATTAATAAAGCTGCCACAATGATCGTTCAGAATCCTAATGGCTGTCATATCAGCTATCAGATTCTTTTGATTAACGGAATCTTATAAAAACTTTGCTTAATCCCCTGAGCTAAACTGCAGTTGTAATAATATTGAAACTAAACTCACTGCTGCAGAACGTTTAAAGCAGGAAATACTATGCAATCCATCATTTAAATCGACTGTATAATATCAAACTTTATTACTCACTTACTTCATGTAGGAGATACTTATGCATTCATTTCAAAAAAGGGCACATCAACAATAATTCAGTTTATAAACTGCAGAATAGGTTGTGAATGTCGGCATGAATATTCATTAGAATCCCTTAATCTGCCATCTATGGTGATTCATTAGAGGTATGTAAATATCACTCATTGAAATTGTTCTTAACTGACTCTACTATAATTTTGTCATTATCAAATTATTAATTGTTCTGTGTAATGGTGCATTATTATGTGCTTGTTAAATCACAAAATATATGATAATGGTAATGATAATGTGCTGTGGTGTGTGTTTACACTATAACCTATGATGCATGGTGGGAATGGGAATCTGTTATGTTAATGAGTACATTACAGACTAGTTTTACCTTCATTATATATGAACAACCAAATTGCCCACCACTTTGATGCATTACATATTGCATTCATTTTTTTCCCATTTCAAAGGCTTCAGTTACTTTCACATGCCAATTATTCCTGAATCTAATTGCCACGATTTTGGTTAATTATTGCTGAAAGATAGCTGAATTCCACGTGACCTTTCAACTCCATGACCTGAGTGGGAGATAATGCCAGACAAAACCATCCTCCCAACGTGCTATGTTATATGAAAAGAATTTCCACAATCTGCTCAGCCACTCTAAAAAAGTTTTTTTCTCAACAAAACTTAACAGTTAGAGGGCTGAAATGTTAAATTGCATCAGTCAATCAGCATTGGTTACCCTTTGAAAACAAACTCGCTGATGAGATAAGTATAACCGAAAGGGACACTGGGTTACAAATAGGTCAACCAGTAGCTTTTTCTTTCACATACTGTAAAACGACTGCTGCCTAGAAGAGTGCAGCCCTTTACTGGCTCCAGTCTGCAATGGCTGATGATGTGGCCTTTTATGCCCCTTGTAAGTTTTTTCATTAATTCAGTAACTTTCTTAATTAGGGTTTTGGTCAGTGGGGTGAGACAAAGCTTCACACAATCCATTTTCAATATATTATGAAAAAACATTCGAGAGTAAAGCGGTAAGCATGCACATTTCACACAAGACAGTCGACACACTGAGGGAGGTGTCTGGCTGCGTGTATGTGTGTGTGTGTGTGTTGAGTGGGAATGGATGAAGTAATGACATCTGATGTTACCAAATTGTAAAAGAGCTAAATCAGCTTTTCTTTAACCTCAGTTTCACCAAGGAAAAGACAGGTAGCTTATTTGTTTTGAAAAGAGAGAGGGCTTGCACAGGTGAAGTTGTGACAGCATTCAGTGCCAGCAATGAGCTTTGCAAACTTAAAAGTAAATATATCTCAAGGAACGGATAAGATTCATCCACTTATCTGGAGGGAAAGTTGCAGGAACTCTATCACAAATGATCCCAAATCATTCAACATGGGTAAAGTGGTAGAAAAGAGTATTAAAGAAGAGCATCTATTTTCAGATATTTCAAAACTTGTACGAGTGATAGATTACAAAGCTGAACGGGATAAACTACAAGAGCAATTGAATGTTGTCAGGATTTGGAACAAGTGGAGGCAGTAGCGTATTGTCACTAGACTTGTATTCAGAGACCCGGAGTAATGCTCTGGGTTCTAGTTCGAATTCCACCACATGAAATTTGAATCATAAAAATCTAGAATGAAAATTCTAATGATGACCATGAAACCACTGTCAATAGTTGTAAAAACCCATCTGGTTCATTAATGCCCTAAGGAAATGACCTACACGTGACTCCAGATCCACAGCAATGTAGTTGACTCAGTGATTGTCCAGCAAGACACTGAGTTCATGGGCAATCAAGGATGAGTGATAGAGCCTAGCCATCTAATAAATAAGAAAGGAAAAGTGGAAAATGGAATTTGATGCAGTGAAAAACAAAAGGCTGGATTCTTCGTTCGGGAGATTATGGGCTGGATTCTCTGATTCTGGAGCATGTGTCTAGTCTTACGACGGAAAAGCCGATGCTCCACCCAGTGGAGGACTAGCAGCCGCGCCACATAAACCCCTCGGCGTTCCCTGCAGATACGACCAGAGAATTGGCAGGTCTGAGGGCGCACATGCGCACGGCAGCGACCTGCAGCGGTCACGGCGTACATGGCGCCGGACGTGCGCATGCCGCCTAACCCCCTCGCCATACTCTCCTGCCAGCCCATGCCAAAGCACCCCCCCCCCCCCCGGCCAGCGGAACGGTCCCCCCCCCCCGACTGAGGTGGCGCTGGACACAGTCCGCAGCCACCACATGAGGTTGACGAAACCTCAGACCACAAGTGATCCATGCCATTGGGAAGTCGGCCCATCGGGGGCGGGCCTTTAGGTGACGTCCTGAGGCTGCTCCAACGTTTGCGGTGTACTCACCGATGATGCCATTTTTGAGGGGGTGGAGCATCCAAAAACAGGTGCCGCCCCCGATTTCGGCGTCAAAAGGTATTTTCAGCCCAATCGCCAAATACAATTTTGGCGTCGGCAATAAGAGAATTCCGCCCTTCGTTCTCCCGCCAGAGTTGAATTGTACCTTGCTGTCGTAAAGCAGGATGCAATTCAATATTCCATGGCATGCAAAGTTATGCATGGTGTGGAATATGAGGGGTTCCCGGGGGAATTCCAATATCGGGTTGCCACCTTGAGCGGGCGCACCAATAGCGAGGTCCCGCAGCCGGCCAACCTCCTTCGCACTGCAAATCAGCCCTGAACCCCCCACCCACCCACGGCACTGCACAGCAGCTCGCACCCCCGGATTGCCTGCCTGGGTGCCTCCCCTATCCTCAAGCACGGGGGTGACTGGACCCATCTCTCAGGACTCCTGTAATAGCCAGACCCCCCACAGGGTCCACTGTATTAGGGGGACCCCCCAGGGACTCATTGATAGGGTGACCCCTTGTAATAGTGGGATTACCACAGGGACGATGGTAATAGGGAGACCCTTACAGGTACCCCATAATAGAGGGACCCCCTGCCTAAAGGGACCCCTGACAGATCATCCCCCCGCGCACAGAGCCCCTCCCCCACTCCCACACACACAGAGTTTCTCCCCCTCCCGACCCCCCAGAAATTAGATCCCTGTCTGGAAGCTAGAGAGAAGACCAGACAGGGGAAGTGAGAAGAATTACAGCTATAACACTTACTTGCAGCTCCATGCGTCTATTCCTGGAAGGAGAGCAGCTGTCATGACACTAAGCTGTGTGGCAGTGTGTGCTGCGAGGAGGATACAAAGAGACTGCAGGGTGACTTGGACAGGCTGACGGAGTGGGCAAATACTCGACAAATGCAATATAATGTGGGTAAATGTGAGGTTATCCACTTTGGTGGCAAAAACAGGAAGGCAGATTATTATCTGAATGGTGACAGTTTAGGAAACTGGGAAGTGCAACGAGACCTGGATATAATGGTGGAACAGTTGCTGAAGGTTGGCACGCAGGTGCAGCAGGCAGTGAGGAAAGCTAATGACATGCTGGCCTACTTAGTGAGATGATTTGAGTATAAGAGTAGGGATGCAGATTGAGGGAGTGCAGGATAAGCAGAGCCCAGAGAGGGTCAATGAAGTCTTCAGGGAGTTTTACGGGAAGTTATACAAGTCGGAACCCCTTGCGGAGGGGGAAAGGATGAGGCAGTTTATGGACCGGTTGAGGTTCCCGAGGGTGGAAGTGGAGCGGGTGGAGGGATTGGGGGCCCCAATTGAGTTTGAGGAGGTCGTCAGGGGGCTGGCAAGCATGCAGTCAGGCAAGGCCCTGGGTCCGGGCGGCTTCCCCGTAGAATTTTATAACAAGTTCTCGGAGCTACTGAGCCCGCTCCTGCTAAGAACCTTCAATGAGACAAAGGAGAAAGGGACACTCCCTCCGACAATGTCGCAGGCATTGATCTCACTTATCCTGAAGAAGGAGAAGGATCCGCGTCAAGGTGGGTCCTACAGGCCGACATCGCTCCTGAATTTAGACGCCAAACTGCTGGCAGAAATTCTGGCCACCAGAAGAGAGGACTGTGTCCCGGGAGTGATTGGGGAGGACGGGTTTTGTTAAGGGCAGGCAGCTGAACGCGAATGTGAGGAGGCTCCTGAATATTATCATGATGCCCTTGGAGAGGGGGGGGGGGGGGTGCGGAAGTGGTGGCTGCAATGGACGCGGAGGAGTCCTTTGACAGGGTGGAGTGGGAGTACCTGTGGGAGGCACTAGGCAGGTTTGGATTTGGGGAGGGATTTATAGGGTGGGTCAAGCTGCTGTATCAGGCCCCTGTAGCGAGTGTGTCCACAAACCGGCTAAGGTCGGAGTATTTCAGGTTGCACCGGGGGACGAGACAGGGGTGTCGACTGTCCCCGTTGCTGTTTGCCCTGGCAATCGAGCCATTGGCCATTGCGCTCAGGACATCAAGGGATTGGAGGGGGCTGGTGCGTGGGGGGGAGGAACACCGGGTCTCGCTCTACGCGGATGACTGTTGTTGTACATTTCAGATCCGCTATAGGGGATGGGGAAGGTCATGCGGATCCTGAGGGACTTCGGGAGGTTCTTGGGGTATAAGTTGAACATGGGGAAGAGTGAGCTGTTCGTGGTCCACGGTAGGGGCCAGGTGGAGGGACTGAGGGAGCTGCCGCTCAGGATAGTGGAGAGGAGCTTTCGGTACTTGGGGATACAAGTGGTCAGGAACTGGGATGCCCTGCACAGGCTCAACTTAACCCGGCTAGTGGAGCAGATGGAGGGAGAGTTTAAAAGGTGGGATATGCTCCCGCTTTCCCTGGCGGGGCGGGTGCAGACTGTGAAGATGACGGTTCTCCCCAGGTTCCTCTTCGTCTTTCAGTGCCTCCCCATTTTCACCCCTAAGTCCCCGGCGTGATACGCCACTAGTCCAGTGGTGATGGCGGCACTGAGGATCTGGGGGCAGTGGAGGCGACACAGGCAGGAGGAGGGGGCCTCTGTGTGGACACCGATACGGAATAACCATAGATTTGCTCCAGGTACGATGGATGGGGGTTCCAAGGCTGGTATAGGGCAGGTATTAGGAGGATGGGGGACCTGTTTATAGACGGGGTTTTTCCCAGCATGCAGGCGCTGGAGAAGTTTGGCCTGCCCCCGGGGAATGCGTTCAGGTCCCTCCAGGTTCGGGACTTTCTTAGAAAACAGGTGGGTACATTTCCGCTGCGGCCCCCGCGTAGGATCCAGGACAGGGTGGTGTCTGGCATCTGGGTAGGGGAGGGGAAGGTGTCGGACATATATCAGGAGCTGCAAGAGATGGAGGAAGCCTCAGTGGAGGAGTTGAAGGGCAAGTGGGAGGAGGAGCTGGGTGAGGAGCTGGATGAGGGCCTGTGGGCCGATGCCCTGGGCAGGGTGAACTCCTCCTCATCATGTGCCAGGCTCAGCTTAATCCAGTTTAAGGTGGTGCATCGGGCACACATAACGGCGGCAAAGATGAGTAAGTGTTTTGGGGTGGAAGACAGGTGCCCGAGATGTGCAGGGAGTCCGGCGAACCAATCCTATATGTTTTGGGCATGCCTGACGCTTAAAGAATTCTGGCAGGGGTTTGCGAGGGTGATGTCGAGGGTTTTGGACGCTCGGGTGAAGGCGAGTCCAACAGTAGCGATATTTGGGGTGGCGGAGGATCCGGGAGTGCAGGAAGCGAAAGAGGCCGAGGTACTGGCCTTTGCCTCCCTGATAGCCCGGAGACGGATCTTGTTAATGTGGAGGGACTCAAAACCCCCGAGTGTGGAGACCTGGTTTAGCGACATGGCGGAGTTCCTCAGCCTGGAGCGAATAAAGTTTGCCTTGAGAGGGTCCTTGATGGGGTTCTCCCGGCGGTGGCAACCTTTCTTTGAATTTCTCGGGGAGCAGTAATTGTCAGCGGCAGCAGCATCCTGGAGGGGTGGGGTGGGGGGGGACTCAGTTGGGGGGGGGGGGGGGGTAACTGTTGATATAATGTAAGTTTTATAGGAAGACAACACCCACCTTGTTTTGTTTAATAATTCTTGTCTGTTTTTATTTTTATTATTATTTGTACTTCTATTTTTGTTATGTAAAAATGTTGGTTGGAAAAGCTTTAATAAAACATTTATTTAAAAAAAAGAGTAGGGATGCCTTGCTGCAATATACAGGGCCTTGGTGAGGCCACACCTTGAGTACTGTGTGCAGTATTAGTCTCCTAGTTTGAAGAAGGGCATTCTTGCTATTGAGGGTGTCCAGCAAAGGTTCACCAGACTAATTTCCGGGATGGCAAGACTAACATATGAAGAAAGACTGGATCGACTGGGTTTGTACTGAGGGCAGTACGGTAGCACAGTGGCTAGCACAGTTGCTTCACAGCTCCAGGGTCCCAGGTTTGATTCCCGGCTTGGGTCACTGTCTGTGCGGAGTTTGCACGTTCTCCCTGTGTCTGCGTGGGTTTCCTCCGGGTGCTCCGGTTTCCTTCCACATTCCAAAGATGTTAGGTGGATTGGCCATGGTAAATTGCCCTTAGTGTCCAAAAAGCTTAGGTGGGGTTACTGGATTATGGGGATAGGGTGGAGGCGTGAGCTTAAGTGGGGTGCTCTTTCTAAGGGCTGTGAAGACACGATGGGCCAAATGGCCTCCTTCTGCATTTTAGATTCTATGATTCTACTCACTGGAGTTTAGAAGAATGAGAGGGAATCTCATAGAAACATATAAAATCCTGATGGGACTGGACAGGCTAGGAGCGGGAAGAATGTTCCCGATGTTGGGGACGTCCAGAACTAGGGGTCACAGCCTAAGAATAAGGGGTAAGCCATCCAGGACTGAGATGAGGAAGAAATTCTTCTCTCAGAGAGTTATGAACTTGTGGAAACAGGAAGTTGTTGGGGCCAGTTCGTTGGATTATCCAAGAGGGAGCTGGAGGTGGCCCTTGCGGCTAAAGAGAACAAGGGGTATGGAGAGAAAGCAGGAGTGGGATACTGAATTTACATGACCAGCCATGATCATAATGAATGATGGTGCAGGCTTGAAGGGCCAAATGGCCTACTCCGCACCTATTTTCTATGTTTCTATGTGACCTGTATCTGGTTCACACACATCCACAGATCCATTAGCTGCAAGCCATTCATAGCTTTCTAGTAATAGTCTGTGATTGACAGCTTCTACAAACCATCTGCAGCTTTGATTCATTCATCTTCCTTCACGGTTCAGTGGCCTAAGTGATTAAACCCCAATGTTTACAAATACTGACCACATCAAAGAAAGGTGATCTGGCCAGTCTGGCATTGGCCTGTAATGCAGTCGGAGTCTGAAATGGAGGACAGGCCAAACTATGGACACCTGCAATTCCTGCACCCCTTTCACGGGATAATGACAGCTCGATGGCCCGCTTCACATCTAACGCTGGCTTCGCCAACAGCTTCCTTTGAGTGGCCTTGTTGTTTATTCCACAAACTAGCCTATCCCTCAACATTTCCATGGGGAACGGCCTGAACCCGGAGTACCGTGCCAGTCGCCAAAGGCTGCCCAAAAGGCCAGTGACCGACTCACCCGCCGGCTGCACAGCTGTTTTGAACCTATAATGTTGCATAATAACAGAGGGTTTCAGATCATAATGTTCAGCTACTAGTGCGACCAATTCATCGGATGAGTCTGGTGCAGCTGGGTAGGTGGCACATTTCATATTTCCAAAAGGCAGGGCCCTACAGGCTGTCAGGAGAATCACTTTTTGACAGTCTTCCCCCAAGATACCATTCACCTGAAAGAGGTAGCTAATATGTTCTGGGTATTGGCTCCAATCTTCCAGGCCTGCACCAAAGGCTTCTAGCTTACCAAATAGCAGCATATTTAAACTTAATATCCCCACCCTCCTGTATGGTAATCATCCAGGGTGGCTGGGCATTTCTACGTAAGAACATAAGAACTAGGAACAGGAGTAGGCCATCTGGCCCCTCGAGCCTTCTCCGCCATTGAATGAGATCATGGCTGATCTTTGTGGACTCAGCTCCACTCTCTGGCTCGTACACCATATCCCCGAATCCCTTTATTCTTTAGAAAGGTATCTATCTTTTTCTTAAAAACGTTTAAAGAAGGAGCCTCAGCTGCTTCACTGGGCAAGGAATTCCAGAGATTCACAACCCTATGGGTGAAGAAGTTCCTCCTACATTCCGTCCTAAATCTACTTCCCCTTATTTTGAGGCTATGCCCCCTAGTTCTGCTTTCCCCGACCAGTGGAAACAACCTTCCCCCATCTATCCTATCTATTCGCTTCATAATTTTATATGTCTCAATAAGATCCCCCCCCCCCGCATCCTTCTAAACTCCAATGAGTACAGTCCCAGTCTACTCAACCTCTCGTCATAATCTAATCCCCTCAACTCTGGGATCAACCTAGTGAATCTCCTCTGCAGTCCCTCCAGTGCCAATATGCCCTCTCTCAGGTAAGGAGACCAAGTGAGTCTGGAATCTCCTTTGTTCTTGTCGCCAGTTTAATTACCAAGGAAGCCAAGGGTAGGAAACAAACATTTCTTTTAACTATTTACAATCAACTGTTCACAACAGTAACTATTCACAACCACAGTCCCCCTTGGGTCAACCAACTGCCCTGCTTGAACCAGCTTTTATGTTCAGTCCTGACAAGCCCCAGCTGGGTGCGCCACTTCCCCCTACCTGGGCAGCTCGTACTTCACGAGCCCCATGGGGGGAGCGATAATGATTTCCCCAAGGGCCTCATGGGAATTAGAACAGTGGGTATTGCTACTCTTCCTGGTCCACAAGGATTTCTTAAAGTGCCATTTACCTTGGGAAGATCCACCTCCTTTTCACTCCGAGGCTTCCCAATCTGTGGGAAACCAGTGCAGCATCAGTTCATTTCAAATTGCAGTGTCAATTGCAGTGTATGAAATGATTTAAGAATGTCAATAAATATCCCACCTGTCCTTGGTGGGAGACTCAGATGCTTTGAAATTTACAGGTGCAGAAAACGGTGGCTTGCACCTGCCTGTTGTTCACTTTTCCAAACTGTTTCAGTTTCGGATGCAAATTCAGATGCAAATTAAATAGGTCAAATTCAGAAAATAATATTTTGGGATATCAGTCATTTGAGGTATGACATACGGTAAGTGTAACATGCTTCCACTGAGAACCATTGATGGCTTCCTTGGTTTATAATAGACAAATTGATAGAAAGAGGTTGATTGATTGCTGTGTTTAGTTAACACCTCCATTGTCATTGTAGCAGCAATGACCAAGATGGTACAAGGTGAACGAGGTGGACCTTGGTATTTGTTCATCAAGCACTTCCTAAACCTCTGATATCATAGGAAGTGAAAGTCAGGAAGAATGCCAACCAAATCTCATCTCCTTATTGTTAAACAAATGTTTATCAAGTTTATGATGAGGGGTATATGCATTTTTTAAATTTAATTTAATTTTGTATGTAAATTGAAGAATTCTAAATACATTTTGTGAATGTTATGGTCATCAAAGTGAGAATGATAGTGCAAGGGAATGGAATAGTTTCCGGTTCAAACACTATGATCCACAATTTGAGTGCTAGGTAGACCAATTTCTAGGTCCCAGCATCACTATTAAGTTCTCCCAGGTCTGATTCTGCATAGTTAGATATTCTTACAGCTTCAACCTCCAGAAATGTTCGTACGTGACTTGAAATGTTAACATTGGCCCATAACTTCCTGGTTGCCCAGTGTCACATTTAGGGGCACCCAGTGATGCACTGGGGCTTACCTGGCGATTGTCCAGAAGTGCTAATGTCTTCTGGACAGTTGGGCTTGGCTGGAAACTGTCTGACAGAGGCAATTAAAATCGCTAAGTTCAGATAGTTTTACCAGTTTTACCCTGATAATGACTCTGAAAGAGTTAGAGGAAAAAAGTCACTTCTAACTTGAGAGTAACAATTTAGTAAAGCCAGACCCAGCCTCACACGGGACCCCCACACACACAACCCCCTAGGGGACCCACCACAACCCCTGACTGACCCCCAGTCCGACCCGACCCCGATGCAGCCGGGGGCGTGCTTCACTGCTCCTGTCTCACCCAGCCTGAGTGAGGAAGGTTGGGGGACACTTTGGAATCCCAGCATGCGTAAGTCTGTTAAGGGCTATTGTTTCTCTCACTACACATGTTGCCAGAACTTCTGGATATATCCAGCACCTTCTGTTTATATCTTCGAAAAGCACAGCATTCCAGTGCAGTAATTTGAATTAAATTAAGGCATGTTTAGTCTCTGAGCCCATGCCCACTACTGATTTCCAAACTGATTTCATGTAAAATCTTGAAAGCCAACAAACACGGGAGACCTTTATTCCATCAGGGTAGACTGCATTGAAATCTATGGCCAGAATTTCACCAGCAGTGAGAAGGGGAACAGAGAGGCTTCCCATCACAAAGAGGTGAGAAGCAAATGTAGACATTCAAGTGCCCTATTAAGGGCCATTTTACCAGGCCATTGGCTGACACCCTGCACGGTGGGGAGGCTGCAAGCTGAATGCAGGCAATTTCCGACTGGGATCCCAGGAGAAATTGCTTTTGAAGTCAAAGACGGGGCCATGGGCAGTGAAGGAATCCCCTGCACCCCCACACTTGGCAAACAAGTGGCTTAATAAAGCATTCTCAATAAAGTGAATGAATTAATCGCTAAATAGATGTAAACAGGGCTGATATAAACAGGATTATGGAGACATGGCTGCAGGGTGACCAGGGATGGGAACTGAACATCCAGGGGTATTCAGTCTTTAGGAGGGGCAGGCAAAAAGGAAAAGGCATTTGTGTTGCAATGCTGATTAAGGAGGAAATTAACGCAATAGTGAGGAAGGATATTATCTCTGACAATGTGGAAACAAAATTAGTAGTGCTGAGAAACGCCAAGGGACAAAAATTATTTGGGGTTGTATATAGTGGTGATGTTGGGAATGCATTAAAGAGAAGTTAGAGATGTTAAGGCGGCATGGTGGGCAGTGGTTAGCACTGCTGCCTAAGGGGCTGAGGACACGGGTTCGATCCCGGCACCAGGTCACTGTCCGTGTGGAGTGTGCACATTCTCTCCATGCCTGCACCCCATGTGTCACCCCTACACTCCAAAGATGTGCAGGTTAGGTGGCTTGGCCATGCTAAATTGCCCCTTAATTGGAAAACAATTATTGGGTATTCTAAATTTATTTAAAAAAGAGTGATGCATGCGATAAAGGAGTATTTGGATTTATGGGTCATTTTAATCTGCTACAGGTTGGGCAAATCAAATTAGTGATGATGTTGTAGAGGAAAAATTCCTGGAATGTATAAGGGATGGTTTTCTGGACCAATACATTGAGGAACCAACTAGGGAACTGGCCATCCTAGACTGAGTATTGTATAATGAGAAAGGAATCATTGGCAATCTAGTTGTGTGAAACCTCTTTGGGATGAGCAACCATTATATGATGGAACTTTTCATCAAGATGGAGAGTGACTAAGATGATCCTGTAAAAGAAACTACGATGATATGAGGCTCGAGTTGGCTATGAAAAATTGGAAAACGTTACTGAAAGCGATGAATGTGGATAGGCAATGGCAAATTTTCAAGGAACGCATGGGTGAACTGTTGTCTGGCTCAAAAGTAAAATGAAAAAGGTGGCCAGCCATGGCTTACAGTGGAAATTAGAGATAGTATTAGGTCCAAGGAAGAAGCACACAAATGGACCAAGGGAAACAACAGATCTCACGATTGGGAACAGTTTAGAATTCGGCAAAGGTGAAGAAAGGGATTGATTAATAAAGGGAAAATGGAGTACGAGTGTAAGCTTGTGGGGAACATAAAAACTGACTGTAAAAGTTTCTATAGGTATGTGAAGAGAAAAAGATTGGTGAAAGCAAATGTAGGTCCCTTACAGTCAGAAACAGGGGAATTTATAATGGGGAACAAAGAGATGGCTGACCAACTAAATACATACTTTGGTTTGGTCTTCACAAATGAGGACACAAATTACATACCATTTAGGACTGACGTGAGGAGAAATGTCTTCACCAGAGAGTGGTGACCCTGTGGAATTCGCATCCACAGGAAGTAGTTGATGCCAAAACATGTATGTTTTCAATAAGCAGTTAGATAGCGCACTTGGGGCAAAGAGGCTCAAAGGATATTGGAGGGAAAGCTATTGAGTTGGATGATCAGCTATGATCACAATGAATGCAGAGCAGACTCAAAGGGCAGAATGGTCTCCTCCTTTTTCTATTTTCTATATTTCTATCTGGATTATCAGGAAATTGTATGTAGCATGTGCTTTAGTTTCTGTTATATGTTGCTAAGTAACTACTAGAGCCGTCAGAGGCTGGGAATTCTCTGGCTAGTCACTCGCCTCCTGAATCCCCAAAGTCATCTACATGGCACAAGTCACGAGTGTGATGGAATAATCTCCATTGCTTGAAGAGTACAGCTCCAACAACACTGAAGAAGTTGAACATCATCCAGGACAAAGAGGTCATTTGATCAACAGCCCATCCACCACCCTAAAAGTCTACTCCTCCAGCACTGGTGCAGTATGGTTGCAATGTGTACAATGTACAGGATGCACTGCAGTAACTCAGGCAGTACAATGGCACAGTGGTTAGCACTGCTGCCTCATAGCATCAGGGGTCCGGGTTCAATTCCAGCCTTGGAGTTTGCACGTTCTCCCCGTGTCTGTGTGTGTTTCCTCCGGGTCCGCCCTGTTTCCTCCCACAGTCCAAAGATGTGCAGGTTAGGTGGGGTTACAGGGATAGGGTGGGATAGTGGGCCTAGGGTGGGTGCTCTTTCAGAGGGTCGGTGTCGACTCTATGGGCCGAATGGCCTCCTTCTACACTGTAGGAATTCTACGGTCCATTCTAACTTGCCAAGGCTTCTTTGACAGCATCTCCAAAGCCGACCACCTCAAAGGACAATGGAACAGGTGCATGGGAACATCATCACCTCTAGGTTCCCCTCCAACTCAAACCTATATGGCTGCTCATTCATGGCCATTGCATTAGAGTCCTGGAAATCCCGACCGCATGGATTGTGGCAGTTCAAGAAGGTGGTTCACCATCACTTTTTCAAGGTCTTTCTTTTTCAATATCTTTTTCATAACGTTTCACAGCATAGAAAGAAACAGGCCATTTGATCCAAGAGATATATCAATGTTCCGCTTCACATGAACCTTCTTTTAATTAACTTCATCTTACCCTATCAATATTTCTTTCTCCGACATGTGTTTACCCAGCTTTCCCTTAATGCTTTGATGCGAATTACCTCAGCCAATTCATCGTCTAGTGAGCGCCATCATTTTCTGACCAAAGAAATTACTCTTGAGTTTTCTATTGTATTTATCAGTGATTATTTATATTTAAGATCCCTACTTCTCATTTCCCAGTCAAGTGGAAATATCTTCTTGAAATCTAACCAATCAAACCCTTTCATAATTTTAAAGACATCAGGTAACCCTGCAGCCTTCTCTTTTCTAGACACCAGAAACCCAGTTTATTCAACTTTTTCTGATAGGCCTAGGGAATGATTTAACAGTGCTTCCTGACGGGCGAGCGAGTGAGACCGCGCCCCATATTTAGCGACACAGCGATGGAAGTGATACCCCACTAGCTTCACGGCGGTATTAGCTGTCCCGCCAGCTGATTCATAGAAAAACTGTCCGACAGCTGCCAGCTAACAATGGGAAGCTGCTCATAAATACTCCCTCCGATCTCACTCCCAGCAGGAGGAGAGGTTGGGCCATAACAGGCAGGAAAGGGCGGTGGGGTTCTGGACATCAGAGTCCTCACCCACTCTGAGGAACAGGCCCTGGAGATTGCGGGATTGGCCGAGGGGGGAGGAAAGGGGGGGAATGGGTGGGAGGGAGGGTGGTGGGGGTGGCCAATAGGAGGAGGGAGTGATTGGGGAGGGGATGGGGGGTGGGGAAGGAAGTGATCTGACAGACAATGCCTCGTCCGATGAGAAGCGGGTGAGGATGAGGCCTTCAGGCATGCTGGATCCTTGCCGTCGCCCGTCATCCATTCTCCGGCTGTCGCTGGTGTCCCACTCTAGGACCCTCTTCAGCCCGATGGGCGGCCGGATCTGCAGGGTATACGGTGGCCCACTGCACATGGTGCTGATGCCTTCTCCGGCATCTAGCCACCTGGGTGGCCACCACCACTGTAAGGGTTGCCGCTGTGAGGTTAACAACACCATCCATCTCGATTGTTGTAAGGAATTAGAGAAGAAGAGAGACCAACAATCATTTAGGGCTTCCAACCCAGGACCCTCATATCCCCCAGGCCAACCCCCACACTTGCCTGCTCCGCCTTCTCTGAGTGCCAGTCGCTGAACCAGTTGTACTGGAGGACTCCACTCTGCACACTCACCCCCGGCGACAGCAGAAGCCCCGAGATCCCAGTCCTCAGACACCTACTGGGAACATTAGGGGGACTGAGCTCAGGTGCCCTCCCCTGATCCACACACTCACCTTCTGGTTGCAGGGATATCCCCAGTGCCGAAGCCCAGTTCCAGAGTGTTTGATTGTTGGCTGCTACCTCTGTGGTGTTGCAAAGTGTCCAGGCCTCACAGTCTGATTGGAATACTGGGCAATAACACAAGTCAACAGTAACAAAGATTTCAAAATCAACTACGCAACATTCCACATATCACACAAACCATTAATCAGCAAGGAAACATCACCATGCCAGATTGGTACCAATACAAAGCTATATCAGCTAATTTTCACAAAAAGACAAACACACAGTTTCACCCCTCGCAAGTTCCTCTGCTGAGGATGTGCTATCATGTCCAGAACTTTGTAGAAATGATCTGTCCATCAATATGTGACTTAGTCCACCTATCAGCGCCATTCTTCATCCAGGAGCAGCATCTGTGCAGGCCCTCCTGAATGCTGAAGGAGGCGAGAGAGGAAATTGCTGAGGCCTTGACAGAAATCTTTGGATCCTCACTGTCTTCAGGTGATGTCCCGGAGGACTGGAGAATAGCCAATGTTGTTCCTTTGTTTAAGAAGGGTAGCAAGGATAATCCAGAGAACTACAGGCCGGTGAGCCTTACGTCAGTGGTAGGGAAATTACTGGAGAGAATTTTTCGAGACAGGATCTACTCCCATTTGGAAGCAAATGGACATATTAGTGAGAGGCAGCACGGTTTTGTGAAGAGGAGGTCGTATCTCACTAACTTGACAGAGTTTTTCGGAGAGGTCACAAAGGTGATTGATGCAGGTAGGGCAGTGGATGTTGTCTATATGGACTTCAGTAAGGCCTTTGACAAGGTCCCTCATGGCAGACTGGTACAAAAGGTGAAGTCACACGGGATCAGGGGTGAGCTGGCAAGATGGATACAGAACTGGCTAGGTCATAGAAGGCAGAGAGTAGCAATGGAAGGATGCTTTTCTGATTGGAGGTCTGTGACTAGTGGTGTTCCGCAGGGATCAGTGCTGGGACCTTTGCTGTTCGGAGTATATATAAATGATTTGGAGGAAAATGTAACTGGTTTGATTAGTAAGTTGCAGACAACACAAAGGTTGGTGGAATTACGGATAGCTATGAGGACTGTCAGAAGATACAACAGAATTTAGATCGTTTGGAGACTTGGTGGAGAGATGGCAGATGGAATTTAATCCGGACAAATGTGAGGTAATGCATTTTGGAAGGTCTAATGCAGGTAGGGAATATACAGTGAATGGTAGACCCCTCAAGAGAATTGACAGTCAGAGAGATCTAGGTGTATAGGTCCACAGGTCACTGAAAGGCACAACACAGGTGGAGAAGGTATTCAAGAAGGCATACGGCATGCTTGCCTTCATTGGCCGGGGCATTGAGTCTAAGAATTGGCAAGTCATGTTGCAGCTGTATAGAACCTTAGTTAGGCCACACTTGGAGTGTAGTGTTCAATTCTGATCGCCACATTACCAGAAGGATGTGGAGGCTTTAGAGAGGGTGCAGAAGAGATTTACCAGGATGTTGGCTGGTATGGAGGGCATTAGCTATGAGGAGCGGTTGAATACACTCAGTTTGTTCTCACTGGAACGACGGCGGTTGAGGGGCGACCTGATAGAGGTCTACAAAATTTCCTAGGGTACAGGGGTCAATTACTAGGGGGCATAGGTTTAATGTGCGAGGGGCAAGGTTTAGAGGAGATGTACAAGGCAAGTTTTTTACACAGAGGGTAGTGGGTGCCTGGAACTCGCTGCCGGAGGAGGTGGTGAAAGTAGGGACGATAGTGACGTTTAAGGGGCATCTTGACAAATAAATGAATAGGATGGGAATAGAGGGATACGGACCCAGGAAGTGTACTAGATTTTAGTTTAGACGGGCAGCATGGTCGGCACAGGCTTGGAGGGCCGAAGGGCCAGTTCCTGTGCTGCACTTTTCTTTGTTCTTTGTTCTCTTTGTTCTTTGTTCAATGGTGTCATCAGGTGGCCCATTTTGATCACCGGATTGC
This sequence comes from Scyliorhinus torazame, assembly GCF_047496885.1. Classification (NCBI taxonomy): domain Eukaryota; kingdom Metazoa; phylum Chordata; class Chondrichthyes; order Carcharhiniformes; family Scyliorhinidae; genus Scyliorhinus; species Scyliorhinus torazame. The sequence continues at coordinate 257,294,963 of NC_092710.1, forward strand.
CTTCTGGACTCATACATCCCTCTGAGCCCAGTGTTCCAGGACACAGGTATCTTCGAAAAAATTGTCCTTCTTCCCAGTTACAGGAAAGGAAGGAATCAGTAACAGCAGCCTCCCGGCATCTGCAGCCACCTGCAGGAACAGCAGCAAACACAACCAGGAGCCAGAGGCTGCTCAGAGTCAAACGGAGTGAAAGTGACCATCAGCATATAATCACGAAGAGGGCTCAGTCCTGGAAATGTTTGATTGGACAGACAGGCAGCAGCTGTAGTTACCCCAGTTATGAATATGCACAATATTGGCCTGTAGGCCCTGCAGATAATGATTCCCTCATTCCTCCAACATAGGCACGACCCCTGACCTATGGCACCCAGACCCTGCCCAGGCTCATCCCCCCCCCCCCCCCCCCCCCCAAGCACTGGAGCAGCAGCTGGGCTGCATCCCCGGGGATTGTAAATGGCTACACAACACCTTAGTTCCCCATAGCAGTAATTCTGCTAGCTTCCCATTTTTAAATAGGAATGTTAAACTGCGCCTGAGCAACCTCTCGCTGGGGGGGGGCCGGTTAGTTCCTAGGAGGCTGTCAGATTGGGCTTCCATCTCATTATGGAGATGGAGATTGTTCTGAATTGGTCTCAATTAGGAGTGGCACGGTGGCGCAGTGGTCAGCACTGCTGCCTGTATTGCTGAAGACCCTGGTTCGATCCCGGCCCTGGGTCACTGTCCGTGTGGAGTTTGCACATTCTCCCCATGTCTGCATGGGTTTCCTCCCCACAATCCAAAGATGTGCAGGGTAGGTGGATTGGCCACGCTAAATTGCCCCTTAATTGGAAAAAAATATTTGGGTCCTCTAAATTCATAAAAACAAAATAAAAAATTGGTCTCAATTGGCGTCTCGCCATGTCAGGGCAGGATCCGGAGACTGCCAGCGGGAGCAGGCCAGTTAGATCACTAACCAATTTGCGCCTGGTGCGGATCCTGATTTCGGCCTCTCCCACAATTTAACCGGTTCATATCCAGCGCAACGTGGCCGTTAAATCATGCCCTAATCTCTTAATTCTGTAATCATTCTAGTAATTATTTTGTGCCGTCTTCAAACCTTCTATATAGTCATAGCCTCTGGATTTGGACTGCCCTATGGATAGACAAGGGATGGGCAACAAATGCTCACCTTGCGCGCAATGTCCATATCTCCAGAATTCATAGAAAAATATCAAGGCTTGACTCCATGCTGGGAGAACAATGTCAGAAAATTACCTCCTAGAGATTGAGTACTTATTGTTATTCCATAATAATCTAATGTGTGTGGATGGGTGGGAAGGGAGAGACAATTAGATTTGTTATATGAAACATATGTACAATATTAGTTTAATGCCAACTGAGTATTCTGCCCAATTCTGGGTATATATTTGGAACACTTGAAGGCTTTGGAGAGGGTGTGGAAGAGATTTACGACAATGATACATGGATGAGGGATCACAGGTGTGAGCATAGATTGAAGAAGCTGGAGTTCATAGAATTTACAGTGCTGAAGCAGGCCATTCGGCCCATCGGGTCTTCACTGGCCCCTGGAAAGAGCACCCTACTTAAGCCCATGCCTACACCCTAACCCCGTAGCCCAGTAACCCCACCTAACCTATTGGATACCAAGGAGCAATTTATCATGGCCATTCCACCTAACCTGCACATCTTTGGACTGTGGGAGGAAACCGGAGCATCCAGAGGAAACCCACGCAACCACGGTGCAAACTCCACACAGACTGTCACCCAAGACTCGAATTAAACCCGGGCCCTTGGAGCTGTGAGGCAGCAGTGCTCACCATATGCCATTCAAAGTAAACAGTAAACAGAAGAACTGTTCCAGTCGACTGAAGTGTTGATAACCAAAGGGGATGTCCCGGAGGACTGGAGAATAGCCAATGTTGTTCCTCTGTTTAAGAAGGGTGGCAGGGATAATCCCGGGAACTACAGGCCGGTGAGCCTTACTTCAGTGGTAGGGAAATTACTGGAGAGAATTCTTCGAGACAGGATCTACTCCCATTTGGAAGCAAATGGACGTATTAGTGAGAGGCAGCACGGTTTTGTGAAGGGGAGGTCGTGTCTCACTAACTTGATAGAGTTTTTCGAGGAGGTCACTAAGATGATTGATGCAGGTAGGGCAGTAGATGTTGTCTATATGGACTTCAGTAAGGCCTTTGACAAGGTCCCTCATGGTAGACTAGTACAAAAGGTGAAGTCACACGGGATCAGGGGTGAACTGGCAAGGTGGATACAGAACTGGCTAGGCCATAGAAGGCAGAGGGTAGCAATGGAGGGATGCTTTTCTAATTGGAGGGCTGTGACCAGTGGTGTTCCACAGGGATCAGTGCTGGGACCTTTGCTCTTTGTAGTATATATAAATGATTTGGAGGAAAATGTAACTGGTCTGATTAGTAAGTTTGCAGACGACACAAAGGTTGGTGGAATTGCGGATAGCGATGAGGACTGTCTGAGGATACAGCAGGATTTAGATTGTCTGGAGACTTGGGCGGAGAGATGGCAGATGGAGTTTAACCTGGACAAATGTGAGGTAATGCATTTTGGAAGGGCTAATGCAGGTAGGGAATATACAGTGAATGGTAGAACCCTCAAGAGTATTGAAAGTCAAAGAGATCTAGGAGTACAGGTCCACAGATCACTGAAAGGGGCTACACAGGTGGAGAAGGTAGTCAAGAAGGCATACGGCATGCTTGCCTTCATTGGCCGGGGCATTGAGTATAAGAATTGGCAAGTCATGTTGCAGCTGTATAGAACCTTAGTTAGGCCACACTTGGAGTATAGTGTTCAATTCTGGTCGCCACACTACCAGAAGGATGTGGAGGCTTTAGAGAGGGTGCAGAAGAGATTTACCAGAATGTTGCCTGGTATGGAGGGCATAAGCTATGAGGAGCGATTGAATAAACTCGGTTTGTTCTCACTGGAACGAAGGAGGTTGAGGGGCGACCTGATAGAGGTATACAAAATTATGAGGGGCATAGACAGAGTGGATAGTCAGAGGCTTTTCCCCAGGGTAGAGGGGTCAATTACTAGGGGGCATAGGTTTAAGGTGAGAGGGGCAAGGTTTAGAGTAGATGTACGAGGCAAGTTTTTTACGCAGAGGGTAGTGGGTGCCTGGAGCTCACTACCGGAGGAGGTAGTGGAGGCAGGGACGATAGGGACATTTAAGGGGCATCTTGACAAATATATGAATAGGATGGGAATAGAAGGATACGGACCCAGGAAGTGTAGAAGATTGTAGTTTAGTCGGGCAGTATGGTCGGCACGGGCTTGGAGGGCCGAAGGGCCTGTTCCTGTGCTGTACATTTCTTTGTTCTTTGTTTGTTTGACGCAGACTTAAGGTGAGTGACAAAAGAATCAGCGACGACATGAGGGGAAACTTTGTTATACGACAATTGTTCAGGGTTTGGAATGTACTGCCAGATGGAGTGTTGAATACAGATTCACCAAAGGGGAACTGGATAAATACTTGAACAAGAAAAGAATTGCAGGGGTATGGAGAATGAGCAGGGTAGCGGGACCAACTGAGTTGGGCTTTGAAAGAACCGGTGCAAACTTGATGGGCCAAATGGCCTCCTTCTGATTTATACTAGTCTATAACCTTTGACATACACCAACCAGGATGATGGGCTTGAGGCTCAGCCCACAAACTAAAGGTTGGTGAGGATTGGAGCTTTCTGGTGACAGAAATAAAAACACCAGACAAATACATTTTGCAGTGCAAAAACAATCCTTTCAAAAGTGACAACGTTGTCTGAAATTCAGATTGGCAAATGAAATGTGAATGGGAGCATGAAATATGTATCCATTCAAAATTATTGGCAGAATTAGAAATTCTTACAATAAAAAAGAGGAGACTAAGTTTAAGATTGAAAAGCATGGGTAGCCAGCAGCTGAGAAGTAGTTGGGGCGGGGAGAGAAGGGGCAGGAGAAGCAGTGGGGCAAAGGGGGTCACTCAGCCATTCCTTTGCCACCTCGAGACCCCCTGATGCAATTTTTAGGCAAGACTGTAAATACATGATCAGCCTGCCCACCTATTTCCAGTAGGAAGCTTAAATGCCTAAATATAGAAACACCAGTTATAGGATTCCAATTGCAACTTATACAAAGGCGCACAGGGTCGCCATTTCTATCAGGCTTTGAGTGGCTGAAGAAACAGGGGTTCTGCGGGAATCTAATCAGAAAAGGTCAAAGGAAATGGTTAGCTTTTCTTTTTGGATGGCATAGAAGAGGAGAAATGCTTCATCAAGGTTTACAGCGTGTTCCAGTATAGCCATAACACTGGCATCTACCCAGCAATGTCGAAAATTGTCCAGGCACATCCTGTCCACAGAAAGCAGGAAAAATACAATCCGGCCAATTACTGCCCTGTCAGTCTACTCTTGCTCATCAGCAAAGTGATGGAAAGGGTCATAAACCCTTCGTGGCACGGGGCACAGTGGTTAGCACAACTGCCCACAGCGCCAGGGACCCGGGTTCAATTCCAGCCTCGGGTAACAGTCCGTGTGGAGTTTGTACATTCTCCCCGTGTCTGGTTGAGTTTCCTGCGGGTGTTCCGGTTTCCTCCCACAGTCTAAAGATGTGCAGGTTAGGTGGGATCACGGGGATAGGGAAGGGGAGTGGGCCTAGGAAGGATGCTCTTTCAGAGGGTTAGTGTAGACTTGATGGGCCGAATGGCCTCCGTCAGCACTTTAGGTATTCTATAAACAGTGCTAAAAGTAGCACATACTCAACAATAACTTGCTCACTGAGGCTCAATTTAGGAATCACTAGGGCCACTCAGCTCCTGAACTTATTATAGACTTGATCCAAACATGGACAAAAGGCTGAGAGTGTCTACCTTTTCTCACGGCAGCATTTGACAAAGTGTGGCATCAAGAAACCCTAACAAAACTGCAGTTCATGGGAACTAGTTTGGGAAAATCTCCACTGGAGAATAAAAAAAGTTGCTGGAGGTCAAACATCTCTGCCTGGTTTAGCACAGGGCTAAATAGCTGGCTTTTAAAGCAGACCGAGGCAGGCCAGCAGTGCGGGTTCAATTCCCGTACCAGCCTCCCCGAACAGGCGCCGGAATGTGGTGACTAGGGGCTTTTCACAGTAACTTCATTGAAGCCTACTTGTGACAATAAGCAATTTACATTTCATTTCATTTCATTTCTTGGGACATTGCAGCAGGCTTCCTCAAGGTAGTATGCTAAGCCCAACCATCTTCAGTTGCTTCATCAATTACCTCTCCCCATCACAAATTCAGACGTGGGGATTTTGGCAGATGATTGCATAATGTTCAGTACCATTCACGACAACTCATTGAAGCAGTCCATATCCATAATCAGCAAGATCTGGATAACATTCAGGTTTGGGTTGATAAGTGGCAAATAACATTTATGCCACACATATGTCAGGCAATGACCATCTACAGCAAAAGAGAATCTAACCATCTCCTTTTGACATTCAATGGCATTACGATCACTGAACCCCTCAATGTCAACATCTTTATGGCTACCACTGACCAGAAACTGAACTGGTCTAGCCATGTAAATACTGTGGCTACAAGAGCAGGTCAGAGGCTGGGAACACTGTGGTGAGTAACTCTGTCCATCACCTGCAAGGTACAAGTCCGGAGTGTGATGGAATACTCTCCACTTGCCTGGACGAGTGCAGCTCCAACAACACTCAAGCAACTGGACACCATCCAGGATAAATCAGCCCATTTGATTACCACCCTATCCACCACCTTAAATATTCACTCCCCACCACCAATGCACATTGGTAGCAGTGGGTACCATCTACAAGGTGCACTGCATTAACTCATCAAGATTAAAAAGGCAAGGGCAGCAGATACATGGAACTTGCAAGCTACCCTCCAAGCTACACACCATTGTGATTTGGAACTATATCGTCATTCTTTCATTGTCGCTGGGCCAAAAGCCTTTTACTGCCTTGAACAGCACTGTGGCTGTACCTGCACCACATGGACCACAACTGTTGAAGAAAGTGGCTCACCATCACCTTCTCATGGGCAATTAAGGATGGGCAATAAATGCTGGCCTTGAAAGCGATGCCCACTTCCTGTGAACAAATAAATGAAAAGTCTCGAGCCTACATTATGTCACATCAGGGTTTGCCTCACGCAGATTGATCTGCTGTTTGAACTCATGACCTCTGAGGATATGGTGAAATGTTGCCAGCAACATTTGAAAATGCAACAAAAATCGAGCACCCCACCCCAGTTTTGGTTGGAAATTATTGTCAACGGTGTTTCCTTGGCAACATAAAACATGGAGCATCAGAGTCCTTTGGCCACTATTTCAATAGTGGTCTTAACTTGATTATTTGAAATGGATCAATACACCTGGAGTTAGGTGCTTGGAAAGGGACTCCCGTAGGGTTTGCTTTTGGGGTCACTTCTGTTCACTGTGTATCTCAACGATTTGGTATAGCCCTTCAGGGAGTAGGATTGAGATTTGAAGACGATACAAAATAAAATTGTTTGGGCTATCATAGAATATTGATAAGGTGAGAGAATTGTATTAAAAAAATGTAACCCAACTCAATGTAATGGCTCAATTTCACCAGAGAAGTGGGGGTAGGGGTGTCATAAAAATTCACAGTCATACGTGTGGTGTTGGGTGTTCTGACACACAGATGAGCCAACACGGTTGCATATGGTACAACGCTACTTTATTTAAACTTACTATTTACAGTTTGGTCTTTGCACTCTGCACGTGGGGGGTTCCCTGCTTGTGATGTTTTAACAGCTCTTTCTTGTTCCCTTCTCCCCAGACCTACTGACCACCAGGTGTCGTGCTCGTGCTTTTTATGTGGTTGGTGTTCTTGTCTGTGATTGGTTGTGGTGTTGTGTACTCTGATTTGCCTGTTAGTGTGTCCATCATGATGTGTGTGTTTGAATATCATGACATCCCCCCTTTTTACAAAGATATGTGCCTACGTGGTAATAAATATGATCGTGTCGTGAGTGCATCTAAGAGTGTGTGTGTGTCGTGTGCAGCATGTGCATATGACGGAACTATGTACATGGGGCGATGTCGGGTGCGTCACATGAACCAAGTTGTACCATAACATAACATAAATGCGAATGAGAGAAGAAGAAAAAAAAACTTGAACAGTTGTCCAGTCAGACGACATCTGGAACGATAAACAACAACAGGTTATCATGTAAAATTGTGCATCTTGTTAAACATATGAACGGTATTATAAGTCCAGTCTAATGGGCTTGCGACGAGTTCGGGTTGACCGCCTCAAGGGTGGATCAAGAACCACCGGCTGCTGTGCAGGCATGGCCATGGGTGGCAATGGAAAGGGCGTGATGTGCGGCAGCTCCACAAAGTCATCCTCGGAAGCCTGTTGAGGATCTGGCGTGTGCGTGCTGTGTGGCTGTGAGCGTGGAAGTCGGCAAAGGGCGCGCCGATTGCGGCGATGCACGGAACCATCCGGCATGCGAACCAGGAACGAGCGGGGAGCCACTTGTCGGAGGACTTCGGCCGGTGCTGACCAGCCACCATACGGTTGATGGACGCGTACTTTGTCTCCGGAGGACAGGGGGGGCAGGTCCGTCGCTCGTGTGTCGTACCGACTTTTCTGGCGATCACGCTGCAGTTGCATGTTCCGAAGAACCGCCTCATGGTCTGTTGTTGGTGCCAGGATGGAAGGTACCGTCGTCCTGAGGGAGCGACCCATTAGTAGCTGCGCTGGCGAGAGACCCGTGGATAGCGGGGCCGATCGATAGGCCAGCAAGGCAAGGTTAAAGTCCGATCCGGCAGCAGCCGCCTTGCACAGGAGCCGCTTGGCGATGTGGACACCCTTTTCAGCCTTCCCGTTCGATTGTGGATGCAGAGGGCTGGATGTCACATGAGTGAAACCATATGCTGCGGCAAAGGACGACCATTCACGGCTGGCAAAACAAGGTCCATTGTCTGACATGACAGTCCTTGGAATGCCATAGCGAGCAAATGTTTCCTTGCAGGCCCCAATGACTGCGGACGACGTCAGATCATGGAGAGGCATGACTTCCGGGTAGTTTGAGAAGTAGTCTATAATAACAATGTAATCTCTGCCGAGCGCGTGAAATAGGTCAACACCCACCTTCGCCCAGGGGGACGTCACCATCTTGTGTGGTAGAAGTGTTTCCGGAGGTTGCGCCGGCTGAAACCTCTGACAGGTTGTGCAGTTGAGCACCATGTTGGCTATGTCTTCATTAATACCCGGCCAATATACCGCCTCCCGGGCCCTTCGTCTGCATTTTTCGACGCCCAAGTGGCCTTCGTGTAGTTGATGAAGAATCATCTGGCGCACGCTGTGCGGAATAACGATCCTGTGTGATTTCATAAGGACCCCGTCTATGTTGGTGAGATCATCTCGCACATTATAAAACTGGGGGCACTGCCCTTTTAGCCACCCTTCCGTCATGTGGCGCATCACTCGCTGCAGAAGGGGGTCAGTCGCCATCTCTGCGCGTATGTGGGCCAGACTAGGATCATCAGCTGGCAGATTTGCTGCTGTCAGAGTTACGTGTGCCTCAATTTGACACACGAACCCCTCCGCATCTGGTGGTGTGCTCACTGCTCGGGAAAGAGTGTCCGCCACGATGAGTTCCTTCCCCGGAGTGTAGATCAGTTCAAAATCGTACCTCCTGAGTTTAAGTAAGATGCGCTGGAGGCGAGGAGTCATGTCGTTCAGGTCTTTGTTAATGATGTTGACCAGGGGGCGGTGGTCAGTTTCGACCGTAAATCGTGGCAGGCCATACACATAGTCGTGGAACTTGTCCAGTCCAGTTAACAAGCCCAGGCATTCTTTTTCGATTTGCGCGTAGCGCTGTTCGGTAGGGGTCATGGCTCGTGAGGCATATGCAACCGGGGACCATGATGACGCGCTGTCTTTTTGCAGGAGTACCGCTCCAATACCAGATTGGCTGGCGTCTGTTGAGATCTTTGTAGGGCGAGTCGTGTCAAAGAAGGCCAGCACTGGTGCCGTGACCAGTTTGTGCTTGAGCTCCTCCCATTCCCGCTGATGCGATTGGTGCCAGTTGAATTCTGTCGATTTTTTTACGAGATGGCGCATATTTGTTGTATGAGAAGCCAGGTTGGGAATGAACTTCCCAAGGAAGTTGACCATGCCCAGGAATCTTAAGACAGCCTTCTTGTCAGCCGGTCGTGGCATGGCTGTGATGGCGCTAACCTTGTCTGCATCGGGACGGACCCCTGACCTTGAGATGTGGTCCCCGAGGAATTTCAGCTCCGTCTGGCCGAAGGCACACTTCGCACGGTTGAGACGCAGGCCATTTTGTCGTATGCGGGTAAAGACACGTCGTAGACGATGCATGTGTTCCTGCGGAGTGGTGGACCAAATGATGATATCGTCCACATATACACATACCCCTTCGATGCCTTCCATCATCTGCTCCATAATGCGGTGGAATACTTCAGATGCCGAAATGATGCCGAATGGCATCCGGTTGTAGCAGAATCTGCCAAAAGGGGTGTTGAATGTGCATAGTCTTCGGCTGGCCGGGTCCAGTTGGATCTGCCAGAATCCTTTGGACGCATCCAATTTAGTGAATATTTTGGCTCGCGCCATCTCGCTGGTGAGGTCTTCTCGTTTCGGGATGGGATAGTGTTCCCGCATGATGTTGTTATTCAGATCTTTTGGATCTATACATATACGGAGCTCGCCAGAGGGCTTCTTTACACAGACCATGGAGCTGACCCATGGCGTGGGCTCCGTGACCCTGGATAGGACCCCTTGGTCCTGAAGAATCTGCAGTTGTGCCTTGAGGCGGTCTTTGAGTGGCGCAGGAACCCTGCGAGGTGCGTGAACGACAGGGATGGCGTCCGGTCTGAGTCGAATCTTGTACGTGTATGGCAATGTCCCCATGCCTTCAAAAACCTCTTGGTTGTGAGCAAGGAGGGAATGGAGATTTGCGTGGAACTCAGCATCCGGGAAGTCGGATATCTCATCTGGAGAGAGAGACATAATGCGCTGTACCAGGTGAAGGACCTTACACGCCTGTGCGCCCAGTAACGAGTCCTTTGATGAGCCGACAACTTCGAAGGGGAGTGTGGCCGTGTACCTCTTGTGAGTCACCTGTAGCTGGCAAGATCCTATGGACGGGATGACGTTCCCGTTATAGTCAACCATCTTGAGCCGGGATGGCGTGATGGGTGGTTTGACCTTCATGGCCTGGACTGCAGAGTAAGCAATCAGGTTGGCGGATGCGCCGGTGTCCAGACGGAAGGCGACGCGCGATCGGTTGACCGTCAGGGTGGCACACCACTCATCGGCTGGATTGATGGCATTGACCTTGTTGACATCAATGACGGAAACTCGGAAGGCATCCTGGTCATCTGCATCACTTAACTGGAAGTCTTGATGCGTGGGCTGGACGGTCCTGACTCGTCTGCGAGGTTGTCGAGGATGCGCCGGATCCATGGGTTGAGCCGAACGACAGTGGGCTGCGTAGTGGCCCATCGTGCCACATCTGTGGCACTGTCGGTTTTTTGCAGGACATTGCCCTTTTAAATGTAGAGCTCCACAATTGCCGCACGTCATGACGTCACGGCGTTCGTTGCGCCACTGCGCATGCGCAGTGCGATCTTGCGGTGGGCGCGCCTGCGCAGTGCGCCCCTCGTTGTGGCCGTTATTTTTGGCGCGCACCTGCGCGGGAGACCGCGAAAAGCGCGGGAAGCGGCCGCTGTCGTCCGGGCCGTGGGTCGGGAAGTAATCGACGGCCTGGATGCGTTCGACGTCGTGGGCGGCCTGGCTTGCCGATTCGACGGCTGGGGACCCCCTCCGTGCCAACTCGGACGCCTGAAATCGGGCAAAACGGCAGGTAGCATTTTCGTGGAGGACACAGGCTTCCACAGCAGACGCTAAGGTGAGGCTTTTCATTTTAAGAAGCTGCTGGCGTAGGCCACTAGAGGCAACGCCAAAAACAATCTGGTCCCTGATCATGGACTCTGTGGTGGTGCCGTAACCGCAAGACTGCGCTAGAATCCGGAGGTGCGTCAAAAAGGGTTGAAAAAGCTCCTCCTTACCTTTCAGGCGTTGCTGAAAGATGTATCTTTCAAAACTTTCATTTACTTCCACTTGCAAGTGCTGGTCCAGTTTGAGGATGACCGTGTCATATTTGGCTTGGTTTTCGCCTTCTTCGAACACCAGTGAGTTGAAGACGTCGGTGGCGTGCGGACCTGCGTAGAAGAGGAGCATTGCAATCTTCGAGTCATCCGAGACATTCTGTTTTTCGGTGGCACGGATGTACAGGTCAAATCGCTGCCTGTAGAGCTTCCAGTTGGTACCTAGGTTCCCCGTGACTTGCATCGGCTGCGGTTTGCCGGTGTGGTCCATGTCCAGAATGGCAGGTTAGTAGGCAGGTATCGATCCACTCCTGTACCATGTGGTGTCGGGTGTTCTGACACACAGATGAGCCAACACGGTTGCATATGGTACAACGCTACTTTATTTAAACTTACTATTTACAGTTTGGTCTTTGCACTCTGCACGTGGGGGGTTCCCTGCTTGTGATGTTTTAACAGCTCTTTCTTGTTCCCTTCTCCCCAGACCTACTGACCACCAGGTGTCGTGCTCGTGCTTTTTATGTGGTTGGTGTTCTTGTCTGTGATTGGTTGTGGTGTTGTGTACTCTGATTTGCCTGTTAGTGTGTCCATCATGATGTGTGTGTTTGAATATCATGACAATACGGACTCAATGTTAGCCTAACGTTTTCGGCTATTCCAGTTAACACCGTTTTTCTTGCTGCTAGACTTGTTCAGTTTACCCAGTAGTTTCTGTTTTTATGTGTAGTACTGCATTTTTGACAAAAGAAAACAGTAATTCTACTCTCGAGTGGAAGCTGTGGAAGGTTAAAAGTATCTGGGGCAATCAGGCTTGCGGATCTTAAAAACACTACCTGAGGTATATGAAAGCTGTAAAAAGAAGCTAATTGAATTCTAGAGTTGATCAGAAGCTATCGCATATAAAAACCAAGAGGTAATGATTAGTTTGTAGAAAACATAATAAAGCTTCAGTTTGAGGACTGTGTGCAATATTGGGGTCCACATTATAGGAGGGACCGTGAAACTTTGGAGCTGGGACAATACAGGTTCACTCAAATGCTGTCTGATCTGAGGTACCGATATTTTTTTTAAGCTTTGGACCGACAGAGATTTTTGAAGTCTTTAAATTATGAATATGTGAAACAGGATACAATGAAGCAGACTCTTCCCATTAGCTGTGGGGTCTTAGATCCAATAAAGTTAACAGTCAGCAAGAGGCAAACAATTAAGAAGGCAAACGATATGCTGGCCTTTGAATTTAGGAATAAGGATGTCTTATTGCAATTATAAAGAGCCTTGATGAGACCTCACCTGGACTATTGTGTGGAGTTTTGGCCTCCTTATCTAAGAAATTCCTGGGATGGAGGGATTGTCCTCTGAGGAACCATTAAATAGACTGGGCCTATATTCCCTGGGGTTTAGGAGAATAATGAGGTGATCTCATTCAAACATACAAAATTCGACAGGGGGGATGCAGGAAAGATGTTTCCCCTGGTCGGGGTGTCTAGAACCAGGGAGCACTGTATCAGAGTAAGGGGCAAGTCATTTAGGACTGAGATGAGGAGGTATTTCTTCACTAAGGGGAGATGACTCTTTGGAGTTCTCTGCCCCGAAGAGCCATGGAGACTCAGTCATTGAGTAGGTTCAAGTCGGAGATCAATAGGTTTCTATATACAAAAAGCATCAAGGGATAGGGGGATAATGTAGGAAAATGGTGTTGGAGTGGAAGATCAGCCATGATATCATTGAATAGTGGAGTGGGCTCGAAGGGCTGAATGACTTACTCCTGCTCCTATACTTCTGTTCTTAAAAACTGTGGCGAGGTTGTGGAATTCACTTGCACGATTATTGGTTGAGGCACAACATCACAGAGTGGATGGGCTTGGGGTAGACACTGGTGTAGTGGCAGACCACTTGGCTAGTAATCCAGAGGCCCTGGCTAATGCTCTGGGGGAATGGGTTCAAATTCCATCATGGCAGATGATGAATTAGAATTAAATTAATAAATCTGGAATTAAAGGCTACTCCCTAGTAATGATCAACATGAAGGGGGCGATTCTCCGAGCCCCGCGCCGGGCCGGAGAATCGCAACAACCGCGCCACGATGCCCCGACGCCGGTGCGCGATTCTCTGAGGTGCGGAGAATCGGCGCCATTTGCGCCGCCGCATTTGGTGCGGTGCCGGCTGCGGGCTGCTGGAATTGGCAGGGCCGCCAATTCTCCGGCCCGGATGAGCCGAGTGGCCGCTCCGATACGACAGAGTCCCGCCGGCGCCGTTCACCCCTGGTCGCTGCTGGCGGGAACTCTGTGGGAACGGTCGGGGGGCGGCCTGTGGGGAGGGGGATGGGGGCTCCTTCACCGGGGGGTGGGGGGGTTGCCTTCGATGGTGTCTGGCCCGCGATCGGGGCCCACCGATCGGCGGGCCGGCCCCTACCCCCCCCGAGCCTACTTACTGGCGCGGCCGGCCCCTGAACACCGACCCCATGTTGGTCGGGGCCGGCGCGCAAAAGAAGTCCCCTGCGCATGCATGGCGCCCATTTAACATCGCGTAAGGAGGCTGGACTGCGTAAACCACTCCAGTGTCGTGCGGGCCCCTGTGGGGGCCAGAATCATAAGTGACCGGGCCCAGCTTGCGCCGTCGTGAAACGCGACGGCGTTCATGACGCCGCGAACTCTTGGGCCCAGTATTGGAGAATCGCCTCCGATTCTGGTTTACTGAGGGGCAGAAATCCAGACAGTAATGTGGTTGACTGTCAGCTGCCCTCTGAAATAGCTGAGCAAGTCGTTCTGCTCAAGGGCAATTTAGGAATGGGCATCAAATGCTGGCCTTGCCAGTGACGGTCATATCCCATGGAAGAAGAAATGATGCAAAGGAGCATGAAAGAATATGGGAACAGGATAAGGTAAGTATGAATAGACTAAATAACAGCACGGACTGATTGGGCTGAATAGCCTGTTTCTGTTTATAACTCCCATGAATGTCTCTGTTAAAATGCCGAAGAGAGGCACTTGTAAACAAGATGAACTGTGTTCAATGATTTTCATGCAATCTCAGACTATTTATAATTGTGTCTTCCGTTCACTTTGAAATATCTTAGTCTGACTTTAAAATATTCCAAAAGATCTTCAAAGAATTTCTAAAATTCTCCAGTGCTCTCAGGTGACCAGTGGGCATATCTTGTTCAGTCTATACTTGCCTTGAATAGTTCAATTGATCAGTCAATGAATAATCAAATATTGAGCACTCCTATCCACTGGCAGAAATCCAAAGGGCTCCATTGGAATATTACCATAAAGCTTTTATGGAAGCTGAGATTAAATGGGAGGTTATATTTTATTTTTAATACATGATTTTACATGGATTTTATTCTATAGGGGCACATAAATGACCCTCCTCTCTCTCTATGTTTTTATCAAATCTCAGGCATTTAGTCATGTTCAGATTTTCTCAACAAAATAGGACATTGTGTAAGTAATGATGTTGCTTAACAGTCAGAGCATGCATAGGGTGACCACAGCCCAATAGATTACTAAAACCCCAGTTACACAGAAACACAATAGTATTTAACTTGTAATTGCTGCTTATTAGAATTCAACACTGAATTAGACACATTGTCAATGGGTGACCTTTCTCCAGTGATACTTTTTTTTTGCATGATTGTTGGGGCATTGTAACAAATGCCTGATGCCATTTAATGATAAAATTACCCATCTCTGATATGCAAATTTTTACAGCACAGCAATTAAGCAGTTTAGAATTTTATGACAGTGTTTGTGCTTTGCACAACAAAAAGAGGGCCAATAAACTGCTTTGATGGATGAAAGAATCCCCAAAGGGAATAGACCATGTAAATTTCTGGTGACAATTCATTATGGTTTAGGTGTTGCAGTTATTGGTTGTTAATCTGTCTTCCTCCCTAGTTAACTCCCTTTGCCTCTGTTTCTCCCAGTGAAAGTGATATGTTCTCAGCATTGTGGGGATATGGGCATCAGACTACAGATGGGAAAGAGGGGGAATTGCTATGGTTTTGTTCAGAGAGCTGGCAGAGGGGGGGCTCATAGTGTGTCAGCAGGGAGTAGGAATGGGGCCCATATGCCTCTGTTCTTCTTCCTTCTGTCGCAAGGTACACAGCCTGCCCCTTTTGTCAGGGCACTGAGTGGGAGATGGGTATGAGCTACTTCCATTTACGCGAGTAACAGATTTACACAAGCTGTCTATCATATTTTCTGATTAACACTTGTCCATTTTCCTTTGCTTTCTGCTATAACAAGTTATGTTCCTATAGCACATGTGGGAGATAAATTGTTCATTGCAGCCTGATTATTTCTAGTACAACAGGGCGGATAATACATTTTATAGCATTTAAGCAGAATAAAAGTGCATTTAAGAGGGAAAAGAAAATTATTTTAAAAGCTGTTAACCAAGACATTGTTCAGCTGTCAGTGAAAGAGAAACACTATTCAGGGAAAAAAATCTTGAAGTAATGTTAGAAAACTATTAGCATAAATTACCTTTAGAACGAAAACATTAAATACCAATGAGGATTAGATGTTCAAAGCCGTGATAAATCCTTCAAGACTTTATGACTTGATTATTACAATCTATTTTCAGCCTCCTGCTGATTTTGTCAAATACAGTAAACCTGCTTACCACATTGTACAGTAACTATATACTACTTAACACTAACCTATTTGCCACACAGCACAGCAATACAATATCGTAGTGAACCCTTTCTCATATCGTAAAATAAACCTTCCTTGCAGCTATATTGCAAACTTAATTTATAACACTGACCAGTGGCTCCCTTTGACATATTACACAGAAAATATTGTTCACACTGTGCAATAAACATCATTCATACCACTTTTCAGAATCCTTTTCATAATACACTATGCTTGTGGCTCACTCATTAATAGAAGGCCTTTGTAAAGCACCTCTAGATACTTGGCTCCCAATCCCATTACAGGCACAATTTTGAGACAGGTACCTATTTGTTTGCAGGCCCATGAAATGGAGTTATACTGACAGCTTTGCACCACTCACATGGGCAATGCAGTACCGTACAAATATGTGCTTGTCACAAAGCACAGCGTCTGCTGACTCATATCCAAACGTTAATTAAATTTTTCATGGAAAAGAATACTTAGCAAAGTAGTCCCTGTTTACATAGTTTAAACAATTCCCAGGCAGTTCAACAAACCGCTTGGAGCTCTTTAAAGGCTGTCTTGTGCTAGTTGTAACCTTTTTGGCTAAAATGACAGCGCACTGCCATGATAAACTGTGGCCACAATACTTCAAAGGATGGTGTTGAAGGTGGAGCTGTAATCTATCAACAAAAGTCTGACGTAGCTGTCCTTGTTGTCGAGGTGTTCGAGTGTTGATTGTAGGGTCAGGGAGATAGCATCTGTTGTGGACCGGTTGCGGTAATAGGCAAACTGCAGTGAATCGAGACCGTCTGGGAGGCTGGCGTTGATCCGTCTCATGACTAGCCGCTCGAAGCATTTCATGATAACAGACGTCAGGGCCACTGGTTGGTAGTCGTTGAGGCAGGCTACCTTGTTCTTCTTTGGTACTGGTATTATGGTGGTCTTCTTGAAGGAGGTGGGGACCGCAGAGCGGAGGAGTGAGGTGTTGAAGATATCTGCGTATATACTCGTCAGCTGGTCTGCGCAGGCTCTGAGTGCTCGCCAAGGGACTCCGTCGGGGCCCGTCGCTTTCCGCGGGTTCACTTTTAAGAAGGCAGCTCTTACCTCTGAGGCTGTAATAGTGGGTATGGGTGTGTCCAGGGCTGTTGGGGCGGGTGGCACTGATGTATTGGCTGAGTGTTCAAAGCTGGCATAGAACTTATTCAGTTCATCGGGGAGGGATGCTCCAGGCCTAGAGATTCCGCCTGTCCTTGCTTTGTAGCCTGTGATCATGTGTAAGCCCTGCCATAGGCGTCTTGGGTTTATGTCCTGTGGGACTCTAGTTTGATTCCGTATTGTCTTTTTGCATCCCTGATGACGTTACATACGTCGTACCCGGATTTCTTGTATAGGTCAGGGTCGTCAGACTTGAACACCTCCGTCCGGAACTTCAGCAGGGAGTGAACCTTTTGGTTAAACCAGGGTTTCAGATCGGGGAACACCCGTATTGTCTTTTTTGGTACACAGTCCTCGACACACTTACTGATGAAGTCTATGACGGTGGTTGCGTGATCGTCCAGTTTAGCTGCCACCGCCTTGAATATGGACCAGTCCACAGACTCCAAGCAATCACGGAGGATGTCCTCTGATGCCTCGGACTAGCACTGCACGGTTTTCTTGACTGGGTCAGCACGCTTGAGTTGCTCTTTGTCAGCCGGAAGTAGGAATATAAACTTGTGGTCAACGTGAGGTCGGGAAATAGAGCGGTAGGCTTCTTTGATGCTCATGTAGCAGTGGTCCAGGGTGTTTGGACCTCTGGTGGAGCAGGAGATATGTTAATGGAGTTTAGGTAGAACCCTCCTGAGGTTGGCCTGGTTGAAGTCTCCAGCCACCATTGTCAGGGCTTCAGGGTGCTTTGTTTCTTGGTTGTTGATGGTGGAGTGATGTTCGTCAAGTGCTTTCTTGGGGTGGGATGTAGACTGCTGTGATGAGTACAGAGGTGAATTCACATGGGAGGCAGAAAGGACAACACTTCACCGTCAGGTATTCTAGGTCTGGAGGGCAGTGGCACGCTAGGGACACCACATCTGAGCACCAGGAGGTGTTGATGAGGAGGCAAACACCCCCGCCCTTTGACTTGTCTGAGGCCATTGTGGTCCATTCGGTGAATTGACAAGCCTTCGGGTTGGAAGGCGCAGTCTGGTGTGGTCAGCCATGTCTGAAACAAAGCTCCTAAGGCAACGTCATTATGAAAGTGAAGTGGGTCAGAACAAAGTTGAAGAGAATTAATGTATTGGAACTGGTGAGCCAATTGATTGATCAGGAAATCTCACTCTATTGGATACACTGGAGGGAAAAGAGCAACTGAGGAGGGCCAGATAGGTCTGAGTCTGTGGCAAAGGTCCACCAGGACTCCAGCACCGAGTTACCTGTACTTTACCAAGATCAAGTAGGCTGTACTTATCAATTGTGCCATAACTGTAGAAAAAACCTGCAACCAAGTAGTAATATCTGTGCTGTGCAGACAGTAGAACCTAAAATGAGAATGTTGTGTACCTCCACGGTCTTCATTCAGTTAATAGCACTGGTTTGTCACGTTCCGTTCAGTTTGCAGTAAAATATTGCATTATAGAGGTCAGAATTATCCTGTTTCAAGATGCTGTATAAAAGTGTTTGGATGTAACGGTTGCAAAAGAGACTGATTGGGTTTTATGAAATCTGTGACATTCCAAGGGTATAGTCATCAGCAACTGCACCTGTGTGGCTATTCAAGCAACTGTATAACATGAGATGGCATGAGGGGCTGGTTTAGCACAGGGCTAAATCGCTGGCTTGGAAAGCTGACCAAGGCAGGCCAGCAGCACGGTTCAATTCCCGTACCAGCCTCCCCGAACAGGCGCCGGAATGTGGTGACTAGGGGCTTTTCACAATAACTTCATTTGAAGCCTACTTGTGACAATAAATGATTTTCATTTCATTTTCATTTCATTAGCAGGAAAGGATGGCGCCGTGTGAATACCTAAACATTCGGTGACCACTACCAAAGAATTGTGCATTGAAGGTATGTTTTCACTTTAAGGTCCAAGGCATTCCTATAAGAAGGGAGCCACTTACTTTGGGATGAACAAGCAGAAATGAGAAATGGGGTACTCTCTGGTAATGCAGCTCAAGTCGTGACAATGTCTCTATCACAGCAAACAGCCTGCAACAATGAAGCACATTTCAGAGGCAGCACCATCACTGAGCAGATAGCTGAAATGTTCAACCAACAGTTTTGACCATTTGACTGCACTTGTGGACCAGAGGGTGCACTGCAACATTCACTGGAGACAATTGATGGAACATAGTTCACGACATAACCATGGAAACACCACATGCCCATTTAAGGTAGAGAAGTAACAATAGGCTGGAGGAGGAGGTGGAAAAGAAAAATAATAAGGAGAAAGCATAGGTGCAGCTGTTATAAGAAGCAGCACTGGTTCCAGCCAAACTTTGTTTGAGGAGTATTCTTCCCTTCAAGCTTGTGTCTTATTGGCATTGCTATCTGTTTTCTTTTTAAATAACCAAACATTATTATTGTTGGTGTAATCTTCTGTCCTTATTTGGATTTCTAGTATTTGTAGCTTTTTTGCTGTCTCTTGGTGTATTTCTGGATTCTGTCTTAATTCAGCTTCTAACGAATGCACTATAAAATCTCTTTGGAGGAGACAATCTTACTCCAAACTTGCATTTAAAAAGGCTCATGACCTTCCTGGAAAAGTTAGAAATTTTACATTTACATTTGTTTCAAAACGTTGTGAAAAATTCTCAATTGATGTTTTATAGGATTACCTCCTGTTGTAATGAATCCCCTCCTACCCCAAGCAGTCATGTAGTCATGTACGACTCCAAAAGCGTACCTACCGTCTGTATAAATGTTCACTGTCTTGTTCTCTGATAACTCCAGCACTTTGGTGAGCGCCACTAGTTCTGCCACTTGGACCGACAGGCCTCCATCAATTTGTCCTGATTCCACTGTCTCCAATGCTCCATTCACTACCGCCACCCTGTTCGGGGCCGTCCATCGACATACTTACGTGACCAACCTACATAGAATGTTTCTTCCGTTGTTGCCAGAGGAGTATCCTTAATCCTGGCTTCCTCTAAATTCATGTCTACATCCCTACAATTGTGGGATTCCCCTGTTCCTAATATTCCCTCGGCTGGGTTCTCCCCCGTGTCCCTAACAATGGTTACTGACTTACTTGGAGGGAGGAGGACCGCCTCCCATTTGGCCCGCCTCATATTCGAGGCGGATCTTAGCTTTCCGGTGTTCAACATTTCTACCAGGGTATAGAACATAGAACATAGAACAATACAGCGCAGTACAGGCCCTTCGGCCCACGATGTTGCACCGAAACAAAAGCCATCTAACCTACACTATGCCATTATCATCCATATGTTTATCTAATAAACTTTTAAATGCCCTCAATGTTGGCGAGTTCACTACTGTAGCAGGTAGGGCATTCCACGGCCTCACTACTCTTTGCGTAAAGAACCTACCTCTGACCTCTGTCCTATATCTATTACCCCTCAGTTTAAAGTTATGTCCCCTCGTGCCAGCCATATCCATCCGCGGGAGAAGGCTCTCACTGTCCACCCTATCCAACCCCCTGATCATTTTGTATGCCTCTATTAAGTCTCCTCTTAACCTTCTTCTCTCCAACGAAAACAACCTCAAGTCCATCAGCCTTTCCTCATAAGATTTTCCCTCCATACCAGGCAACATCCTGGTAAATCTCCTCTGCACCCGCTCCAAAGCCTCCACGTCCTTCATATAATGCGGTGACCAGAACTGTACGCAATACTCCAAATGCGGCCGTACCAGAGTTCTGTACAACTGCAACATGACCTCCCGACTCCGGAACTCAATCCCTCTACCAATAAAGGCCAACACTCCATAGGCCTTCTTCACAACCCTATCAACCTGGATGGTAACTTTCAGGGATCTATGTACATGGACACCTAGATCCCTCTGCTCATTCACACTTTCAAGAACTTTACCATTAGCCAAATATTCCGCATTCCTGTTATTCCTTCCAAAGTGAATCACCTCACACTTCTCTACATTAAACTCCATTTGCCACCTCTCAGCCCAGCTCTGCAGCTTATCTATATCCCTCTGTAACCTGCTACATCCTTCCACACTATCGACAACACCACCGACTTTAGTATCGTCTGCAAATTTACTCACCCACCCTCTGCGCCTTGCTCTAGGTCATTGATAAAAATGACAAACAGCAACGGCCCCAGAACAGATCCTTGTGGTACTCCACTTGTGACTGTACTCCATTCTGAACATTTCCCATCAACCACCACCCTCTGTCTTCTTTCAGCTAGCCAATTTCTGATCCACATCTCTAAATCACCCTCAATCCCCAGCCTCCGTATTTTTTGCAATAGCCTACCGTGGGGAACCTTATCAAACGCTTTGCTGAAATCCATATACACCACATCAACTGCTCTACCCTCGTCTACCTGTTCAGTCACTTTCTCAAAGAACTCAATAAGGTTTGTGAGGCATGACCTACCCTTCACAAAGCCATGCTGACTATCCCTGATCATATTATTCCTATCTAGATGATTATAAATCTTGTCTCTTATAATCCCCTCCAAGACTTTACCCACTACAGACGTGAGGCTCACCGGTCTATAGTTGCCGGGGTTGTCTCTGCTCCCCTTTTTGAACAAAGGGACCACATTTGCTGTCCTCCAGTCCTCTGTCACTATTCCTGTAGCCAATGATGACATAAAAATCAAAGCCAAAGGTCCAGCAATCTCTTCCCTGGCCTCCCAGAGAATCCTAGGATAAATCCCATCAGGTCCCGGGGACTTATCTATTTTCAGCCTGTCCAGAATTGCCAACACCTCTTCCCTACGTACCTCAATGCCATCTATTCTATTAGCCTGGGGCTCAGCATTCTCCTCCTCAACATTATCTTTTTCCTGAGTGAATACTGACGAAAAATATTCATTTAGTATCTCGCCTATCTCTTCAGACTCCACACACAATTTCCCATCCCTGTCCTTGACTGGTCCTACTCTTTCCCTAGTCATTCGCTTATTCCTGACATACCTATAGAAAGCTTTTGGGTTTTCCTTGATCCTTCCTGCCAAATACTTCTCATGTCCCCTCCTTGCTCGTCTTAGCTCTCTCTTTAGATCCTTCCTCGCTACCTTGTAACTATCCATCGCCCCAACCGAAACTTCACACTTCATCTTCACATAGGCCTCCTTCTTCCTCTTAACAAGAGATTCCACTTCCTTGGTAAACCACGGTTCCCTCGCTCTAAGCCTTCCTCCCTGTCTGACCGGTACATACTTATCAAGAACACGCAGTAGCTGATCCTTGAACAAGCCCCACTTATCCAGTGTGCCCAACACTTGCAGCCTACTTCTCCACCTTATCCCCCCCCAAGTCACGTCTAATGGCATCATAATTGCCCTTCCCCCAGCTATAACTCTTGCCCTGCGGTGTATACTTATCCCTTTCCATCATTAACGTAAACGTCACCGAATTGTGGTCACTGTCCCCAAAGTGCTCTCCTACCTCCAAATCCAACACCTGGCCTGGTTCATTACCCAAAACCAAATCCAACGTGGCCTCGCCTCTTGTTGGCCTGTCAACATATTGTTTCAGGAAACCCTCCTGCACACACTGTACAAAAAACGACCCATCTACTGTACTCAAACTATATCTTTTCCAGTCAATATTTGGAAAGTTAAAGTCTCCCATAATAACTACCCTGTTACTTTCGCTCTTATCCAGAATCATCTTCGCCATCCTTTCCTCTACATCCCTAGAACTATTAGGAGGCCTATAAAAAACTCCCAACAGGGTGACCTCTCCTTTCCTGTTTCTAACTTCAGCCCATACTACCTCGGAAGAAGAGTCCCCATCTAGCATCCTCTCCGCCACCGTAATACTTCTCTTGACTAGCAGCGCCACACCTCCCCCTCTTTTGCCTCCTTCTCTGAGCTTACTAAAACACCTAAACCCCGGAACCTGCAACATCCATTCCTGTCCCTGCTCTATCCATGTCTCCGAAATGGCCACAACATCGAAGTCCCAGGTACCAACCCATGCTGCCAGTTCCCCTACCTTGTTTCGTATACTCCTGGCATTGAAGTAGACACACTTCAAACCACCTACCTGAACACTGGCCCCCTCCTGCGACGTCAAATCTGTGCTCCTGACCTCTATACTCTCATTCTCACTTACCCTAAAACTACAATCCAGGTTCCCATGCCCCTGCTGCATTAGTTTAAACCCCCCCAAAGAGCACTAACAAATCTCCCCCCCAGGATATTTGTGCCCCTCAGGTTCAGATGTAGACCATCCTGTCTGTAGAGGTCCCACCTTCCCCAGAAAGAGCCCCAGTTATCCAAAAATCTGAATCCCTCCCGCCTGCACCATCCCTGTAGCCACGTGTTTAAATGCTCTCTCTCCCTATTCCTCATCTCACTATCACGTGGCACGGGCAACAACCCAGAGATAACAACTCTGTTTGTTCTAGTTCTGAGCTTCCATCCTAGCTCCCTGAAAGCCTGCCTGACATCCTTGTCCCCTTTCCTACCTATGTCGTTAGTGCCAATGTGGACCACGACTTGGGGCTGCTCCCCCTCCCCCCTAAGGACCCGGAAAACACGATCCGAGACATCACGTACCCTTGCACCTGGGAGGCAACATACCAAACGTGAGTCTCTCACGCTCCCACAAAATCTCCTATCTGTGCCCCTGACTATAGAGTCCCCAATTACTAATGCTCTGCTCCTCTCCCCCCTTCCCTTCTGAGCAACAGGGACAGACTCCGTGCCAGAGGCCCGTACCCCATGGCTTACCCCTGGTAAGTCCCCCCCCCCCCACAAGTATCCAAAGCGGTATACTTGTTTCTCAGGGGAACGACCGCAGGGGATCCCTGCACTGACTGCTTTTTCCCAGTCCCTCTTACAGTTACCCACCTATCTCCAATCTTTGGTGTAACTAATTCCCTGAAGCTGCTATCTATGACCCCTTCTGCCTCCCGAATGATCCGAAGTTCTTCCAACTCCAGCTCCAGTTCCCTAACTCGGTCTTGGAGGAGCTGGAGATGGCAGCACTTCCTGCAGGTAAAATCAGCAGGGACACTAACTGCATCCCTCACCTCAAACATCCTGCAGGAGGAACATTGCACTCCCTTCCCTGCCATTCCTCTAACTTTCTACCAAGATCTGGCTAACAACTAAATTAAATTTTTATAAAAAATAATAATAATACAATAAAATATGGTACTTACCTCAGACCAATGGGTTTTATTATTAGGTTAGAGGAGGAGGGCGGGTGGGAGACACTACACGTGTAGTGTCTCGGGTTTCCTCTCCACCAGAATTTATTGGTGAGGGTCTTCCCAGACGTCCGCGGGTCGACTTCCTGTTCCCGCCTAAAAAACTAATTTAAAAAAAAAGAAAAATTCTCAGCTCCTGCTGAAATTGACTAACCAGCCAGCTCCACTACCGCCGAAATCGACTGGCCTGCCCCTGCAAAGACAAGTGCTTTTAAAGGTTGACTTACCTCCCACCAACCTCCTTCCGCAATGCTCCCGCTGAAACTGACTCACCAGCTGATTCTCCCGCCGAAATCGACTGGCCTGCCCCTGCAAAGACAAGTGCTTTTAAAGGTTGACTTACCTCGCAGCAACCTCCTTCCGCAATGCTCCCGCTGAAACTGACTCACCAGCTGTTCTCACGCCGAAATCGACTGGCCTGCCCCTGCAAAGACAAGTGCTTTTAAAGGTTGACTTACCTCCCAGCAACCTCCTTCCGCAATGCTCCCGCTGAAACTGACTCACCAGCTGTTCTCACGCCGAAATCGACTGGCCTGCCCCTGCAAAGACAAGTGCTTTTAAAGGTTGACTTACCTCCCAGCAACCTCCTTCCGCAATGCTCCCGCTGAAACTGACTCACCAGCTGATTCTCCCGCCGAAATCGACTGGCCTGCCCCTGCAAAGACAAGTGCTTTTAAAGGTTGACTTACCTCCCAGCAACCTCCTTCCGCAATGCTCCCGCTGAAACTGACTCGCCAGCTGTTCTCACGCCGAAATCGACTGGCCTGCCCCTGCAAAGACAAGTGCTTTTAAAGGTTGACTTACCTCCCAGCAACCTCCTTCCGCAATGCTCCCGCTGAAACTGACTCACCAGCTGATTCTCCCGCCGAAATCGACTGACCTGCCCCTGCAAAGACAAGTGCTTTTAAAGGTTGACTTACCTCCCAGCAACTTCCTTCCGCAATGCTCCCGCTGAAACTGACTCACCAGCTGTTCTCACGCCGAAATCGACTGGCCTGCCCCTGCAAAGACAAGTGCTTTTAAAGGTTGACTTACCTCCCAGCAACCTCCTTCCGCAATGCTCCCGCTGAAACTGACTCACCAGCTGTTCTCACGCCGAAATCGACTGGCCTGCCCCTGCAAAGACAAGTGCTTTTAAAGGTTGACTTACCTCCCAGCAACCTCCTTCCGCAATGCTCCCGCTGAAACTGACTCACCAGCTGTTCTCACGCCGAAATCGACTGGCCTGCCCCTGCAAAGACAAGTGCTTTTAAAGGTTGACTTACCTCCCAGCAGCCACTTCCTCAATGCTCCCGCTGAAACTGACTCACCAGCTGATTCTCCCGCCGAAATCAACTGGCCTGCCCCTGCAAAGACAAGTGTTTTTAAAGGTTGACTTACCTCCCAGCAACCTCCTTCCGCAATGCTCCCGCTGAAACTGACTCACCAGCTGATTCTCCCGCCGAAATCGACTGGCCTGCCCCTGCAAAGACAAGTGCTTTTAAAGGTTGACTTACCTCCCAGCAACCTCCTTCCGCAATGCTCCCGCTGAAACTGACTCACCAGCTGTTCTCACGCCGAAATCGACTGGCCTGCCCCTGCAAAGACAAGTGCTTTTAAAGGTTGACTTACCTCCCAGCAACCTCTTCCGCAATGCTCCCGCTGAAACTGACTCACCAGCTGATTCTCCCGCCGAAATCGACTGGCCTGCCCCTGCAAAGACAAGTGCTTTTAAAGGTTGACTTACCTCCCAGCAACCTCCTTCCGCAATGCTCCCGCTGAAACTGACTCACCAGCTGTTCTCACGCCAAAATCGACTGGCCTGCCCCTGCAAAGACAAGTGCTTTTAAAGGTTGACTTACCTCCCAGCAACCTCCTTCTGCAATGCTCCCGCTGAAACTGACTCACCAGCTGTTCTCACGCCGAAATCGACTGGCCTGCCCCTGCAAAGACAAGTGCTTTTAAAGGTTGACTTACCTCCCAGCAACCTCTTCCGCAATGCTCCCGCTGAAACTGACTCACCAGCTGTTCTCACGCCGAAATCGACTGGCCTGCCCCTGCAAAGACAAGTGCTTTTAAAGGTTGACTTACCTCCCAGCAGCCACTTCCTCAATGCTCCCGCTGAAACTGACTCACCAGCTGATTCTCCCGCCGAAATCAACTGGCCTGCCCCTGCAAAGACAAGTGTTTTTAAAGGTTGACTTACCTCCCAGCAACCTCCTTCCGCAATGCTCCCGCTGAAACTGACTCACCAGCTGATTCTCCCGCCGAAATCGACTGGCCTGCCCCTGCAAAGACAAGTGCTTTTAAAGGTTGACTTACCTCCCAGCAACCTCCTTCCGCAATGCTCCCGCTGAAACTGACTCACCAGCTGTTCTCACGCCGAAATCGACTGGCCTGCCCCTGCAAAGACAAGTGCTTTTAAAGGTTGACTTACCTCCCAGCAACCTCTTCCGCAATGCTCCCGCTGAAACTGACTCACCAGCTGATTCTCCCGCCGAAATCGACTGGCCTGCCCCTGCAAAGACAAGTGCTTTTAAAGGTTGACTTACCTCCCAGCAACCTCCTTCCGCAATGCTCCCGCTGAAACTGACTCACCAGCTGTTCTCACGCCAAAATCGACTGGCCTGCCCCTGCAAAGACAAGTGCTTTTAAAGGTTGACTTACCTCCCAGCAACCTCCTTCTGCAATGCTCCCGCTGAAACTGACTCACCAGCTGTTCTCACGCCGAAATCGACTGGCCTGCCCCTGCAAAGACAAGTGCTTTTAAAGGTTGACTTACCTCCCAGCAACCTCTTCCGCAATGCTCCCGCTGAAACTGACTCACCAGCTGATTCTCCCGCCGAAATCGACTGACCTGCCCCTGCAAAGACAAGTGCTTTTAAAGGTTGACTTACCTCCCAGCAACTTCCTTCCGCAATGCTCCCGCTGAAACTGACTCACCAGCTGTTCTCACGCCGAAATCGACTGGCCTGCCCCTGCAAAGACAAGTGCTTTTAAAGGTTGACTTACCTCCCAGCAACCTCCTTCCGCAATGCTCCCGCTGAAACTGACTCACCAGCTGTTCTCACGCCGAAATCGACTGGCCTGCCCCTGCAAAGACAAGTGCTTTTAAAGGTTGACTTACCTCCCAGCAACCTCCTTCCGCAATGCTCCCGCTGAAACTGACTCACCAGCTGTTCTCACGCCGAAATCGACTGGCCTGCCCCTGCAAAGACAAGTGCTTTTAAAGGTTGACTTACCTCCCAGCAGCCACTTCCTCAATGCTCCCGCTGAAACTGACTCACCAGCTGATTCTCCCGCCGAAATCAACTGGCCTGCCCCTGCAAAGACAAGTGTTTTTAAAGGTTGACTTACCTCCCAGCAACCTCCTTCCGCAATGCTCCCGCTGAAACTGACTCACCAGCTGATTCTCCCGCCGAAATCGACTGGCCTGCCCCTGCAAAGACAAGTGCTTTTAAAGGTTGACTTACCTCCCAGCAACCTCCTTCCGCAATGCTCCCGCTGAAACTGACTCACCAGCTGTTCTCACGCCGAAATCGACTGGCCTGCCCCTGCAAAGACAAGTGCTTTTAAAGGTTGACTTACCTCCCAGCAACCTCTTCCGCAATGCTCCCGCTGAAACTGACTCACCAGCTGATTCTCCCGCCGAAATCGACTGGCCTGCCCCTGCAAAGACAAGTGCTTTTAAAGGTTGACTTACCTCCCAGCAACCTCCTTCCGCAATGCTCCCGCTGAAACTGACTCACCAGCTGTTCTCACGCCAAAATCGACTGGCCTGCCCCTGCAAAGACAAGTGCTTTTAAAGGTTGACTTACCTCCCAGCAACCTCCTTCTGCAATGCTCCCGCTGAAACTGACTCACCAGCTGTTCTCACGCCGAAATCGACTGGCCTGCCCCTGCAAAGACAAGTGCTTTTAAAGGTTGACTTACCTCCCAGCAACCTCTTCCGCAATGCTCCCGCTGAAACTGACTCACCAGCTGATTCTCCCGCCGAAATCGACTGGCCTGCCCCTGCAAAGACAAGTGCTTTTAAAGGTTGACTTACCTCCCAGCAACCTCCTTCCGCAATGCTCCCGCTGAAACTGACTCACCAGCTGTTCTCACGCCGAAATCGACTGGCCTGCCCCTGCAAAGACAAGTGCTTTTAAAGGTTGACTTACCTCCCAGCAACCTCCTTCCGCAATGCTCCCGCTGAAACTGACTCACCAGCTGATTCTCCCGCCGAAATCGACTGGCCTGCCCCTGCAAAGACAAGTGCTTTTAAAGGTTGACTTACCTCCCAGCAACCTCCTTCTGCAATGCTCCCGCTGAAACTGACTCACCAGCTGTTCTCACGCCGAAATCGACTGGCCTGCCCCTGCAAAGACAAGTGCTTTTAAAGGTTGACTTACCTCCCAGCAACCTCCTTCCGCAATGCTCCCGCTGAAACTGACTCACCAGCTGTTCTCACGCCGAAATCGACTGGCCTGCCCCTGCAAAGACAAGTGCTTTTAAAGGTTGACTTACCTCCCAGCAACCTCCTTCCGCAATGCTCCCGCTGAAACTGACTCACCAGCTGTTCTCACGCCAAAATCGACTGGCCTGCCCCTGCAAAGACAAGTGCTTTTAAAGGTTGACATACCTCCCAGCAGCCACTTCCTCAATGCTCCCGCTGAAACTGACTCACCAGCTGATTCTCACGCCGAAATCGACTGGCCTGCCCCTGCAAAGACAAGTGTTTTTAAAGGTTGACTTACCTCCCAGCAACCTCCTTCCGCAGTGCTCCCGCTGAAACTGACACACCAGCTGTTCTCACGCCGAAATCGACTGGCCTGCCCCTGCAAAGACAAGTGTTTTTAAAGGTTGACTTACCTCCCAGCAACCTCCTTCCGCAGTGCTCCCGCTGAAACTGACTCACCAGCTGTTCTCACGCCGCCGAAATCGACTGGCCTGCCCCTGCAAAGACAAGTGCTTTTAAAAGTTGACTTACCTCCCAGCAACCTCCTTCCGCAATGCTCCCGCTGAAACTGACTCACCAGCTGTTCTCACGCCGAAATCGACTGGCCTGCCCCTGCAAAGACAAGTGCTTTTAAAGGTTGACTTACCTCACAGCAACCTCCTTCCGCAATGCTCCCGCTGAAACTGTTGTTCTGAGCCCCACTCCACTGGTTCTTACCTCCTTTTACTAATCTTTGTAATGGTTCTGCTATTTTAGCAAACTCCGGGATAAAGTTCCGACTGTAGTTAAAGAGTCCGAACATCTTTCTGACTCCATGTACAGTAACGGGTTCTGGCATACCCTGGGCTGCATGTTTTCTGTCCTGAGGCATCTCCTTAAGTCCTTGGTATGTTTCGTGTGTAGTATAATGTTTCCTGTCATAACTATTGGTTCACTAACTTTCACAGCCCAGGCCGCGCAATCCACTGCAGCAATGCACCGGGAGAGTCCAGTGACTACCGGTCCCTCTGCCGTAGAGTAATAGGCGACGGGCCTTCTCCTATCTCCATGGTCCTGTGTGACCACTGCTGTATAGAACCCATCCTCATTGTTGCAGTGTATGTGGAAGTCTTTACTCATGTCTGGTAAACCCAATCCTGGGGCCGACATTAACTCAGACTTTAATTGGGTATACGCTTCCTCCTGCTCTGAGCCCCACTCCACTGGTTCTTACCTCCTTTTACTAATCTTTGTAATGGTTCTGCTATTTTAGCAAACTCCGGGATAAAGTTCCGACTGTAGTTAAAGAGTCCGAACATCTTTCTGACTCCATGTACAGTAACGGGTTCTGGCATACCCTGGGCTGCATGTTTTCTGTCCTGAGGCATCTCCTTAAGTCCTTGGGAGATTAAGTGTCGCAAGAACAGGACTTGTGTTTTTCCTACCTGGGCCTTTTTAGGGCTCACCTTGAGGCCAGCCACCTCCAGGGTTCGCAATACTAAGTACAGGGTAGCCAGATGGTCTGCCTTTGTTTCTGAGGCTATGAATATGTCATCGACAGACTGCAAGATCGCGCACCTCTTGGGCACTTTTATCTGTTTTAAAATGTCACTCATTACGCGGTGGAAAATAGCTGGGCTATTATGGAAGACCTGTGGTAATCGAGTCCATGTATATTGTTTATCCCCTACTGTAAACGCAAATTTTTCTTGGGATTCCGGATCCAATGGGAGTGCCCAAAAGCCATTGGATATGTCTAGGACAGTGAAGATTTTCTGTTCGGGAGACAGTCCGTTTAGGATGGTTGAGGGACTGGCTGCGATTGGATGCAATTTGGGTGTCACCTTGTTAAGGGCTGTATAGTCTGTGGTCAGTCGGTAACTCCCGTAAGTCTTCTTTACCGGCCACGTGGGAGAATTAGTAGTGCTGGTGGTTTCCCTCAGGTTACCCCTTTCTACTAATCCTTCTACTATATCCACAACCGCCTTTTTAGTTTCTGTTTTGATCGGGTATTGGCGGTGTGGTTTATGTTCTGGCCCAGGAATTTTAATAGGGTCGATGCTGGCCTTTCCGGTGTCTAATTTGTTTTTTGCCCAAACATTGCTTACTGACCCACAAACGGCCCCGTATCCACCCAGTCCTTCGCTCCATTTCCTGGTGGTTATGGTGGCCAACCCGACAGTGCCAGTGTTATTGGCTATCTGTCCATGCCTTCCCTTACTACCATCCGGCTTTTTCCTTTCTTACAATCAATTATAGTTTCATACTCCCTCATGATAACATTGCCCAAAATCGTGCCTTCATTATTTTTATACACATAAAATTTCATAGGTATGTATATGTTGTCAATCTCTACCATCTGCGTGGTAAAGTAAGCGGTCATTCTGGTGCCCCCAATTCCCTGTAAAAATATTGATTTATTGGTGATAGGGAGGGGGAGGTTTGTAACGGAGACCGATGCTCCTGTGTCCACCAGCATTTCACATTGTCGGCCCCCCACTAGTGCAGACACATAAATTCTCCCTTCCCTTTTGTTTTCAATGGGGGCCACAGGGCATCAGCTCTGGCCTTCCTTCCATTCTGCTCATTCTGTATACTCTGCAGCGGATAGGGTATTTTGACCTCTAGGCGGCTGCCATGTTTGCTGAAACAGGCAGCTTCCAGATGGCCCCGTTTATTACAATAGTTTCATTGTTTCTCAACCTTCTTGCCCTTACATTCCTTCGCGAAGTGGCCCATTTTTCCACAATTGTGACATGGCCCTTTCTTGGGCTTCGCTCCGGACTCTCACTTGGCCACGGCTGCCACCTTTTCCTGTTTTACCTTAACGCTGTCAGTGTCTTCACCAGCGCACCCATCTACCCCGCACGCCCATTCCACTAAGTCATCATAATTCCTGGCGGTCACTACCCAGAGTTTAATGATGGCCTGATGTTTACTTGACAAGCCATCCTTGAAGGCTTGTATGAACGCCGGGCCTGTCCTAACAGCGTTGGCTTGGCCCGAACTTTCTTAATAAACCGTAAATAGCCACTCCCCATATTCTGACGCTCCCTCGCCTTTTCTTTGTTTGGTGGTAGTGATCTTACTCCAGTTTGTGGGTGAATCACCTATGACTTGTTGGACCTCCACCTTAAAAAGGGCAAAAGCTGGCTGTTGGACGTCTTCTCATCTGTGAGAGGCACTGCGTGGGTCCAGCGTCCCCTGCTAAAATCCTGGGCTGCAGCAACCACAGGACCACCGGCCATGAGCCACCATTTGTCTGCCGGACATGCTGCCCTTACTAGTTGGTGAATGTCTCTTAAGTGCAATTGGTGACCCACCCAGACGGCATTGAGTTCCGTCCAAAAGTTTACATTCTGGCTTTGGGGCTGAAGTTTTCCCAGGCTGGTCATAACCTGTTGTCTTTCTCCCGGGGTGAACGGTTTGTAACTGGCAGTTGGGTTTTCCAAGGTACCCCCTCGGCTCACGGGTGCCACAACAACTGTCTCCTCAGTCTCCTCACAAAGAGGGGCAGTTGGTTCTATCAAATACTATCATATGGGGGCAGGGAGGTAGTGTCCGGACACAGCCCCATTCTTCCCCCCTCATGCAATTTATATTCTAATTCCTTTATGATTTTTGTTTGACATTTCGCTCTCGTCTCCAGTTCTGTCTTCTTCTGTTTTACCACATTTACTTGTTCTATTAGTCCCGCCAATTGATGGACCAAAGGTACCCCTGTTTTCTTGATCTTGTCTTTAGTTTGTTTTGTCAACCAATTTCTCTGGAGTTCCAAAATATGTGATAAGTCCCAGCCGACCTTCTGCATCTTTTTAATTAATGACTGTCGGTCTGTCTATAAGAGTTTATCAGGGAGCCCGGGGACACCCTTTTAACTTCTTTCACTGCCATTATGAATTTACCTACTGTCCTGTGTGATTGGAGAATGTTTATATCTAGACAGTTCCCCTATTCTTTCCTACCGAGAATACACGGACTTCTTACAGCACTCATGTACTCACGTCGAGGTTCTCAGAGGTCCGGCAGCGTCCTCCCCCGTTCCCGAGAAGGTCCGGATGTGTAACTCTTGCCTCCGCGGGCGGGTTCCACAACACCTGCCTTTTTCTCCGATGCCTGTTTACCTGATCAGGGCCTCACAACATCGTTCTTTAACATACCTCCATCAATCACCACTCGCACCTGTAAACAATCTCATTTGTTAATTCTCAACGCGGCAGTATCACATTAAAGTTAAACCAGTTAGGTCACTTCTCTCACTCACGTAGTCTGTCTATTATTTTGGTTCTTCCGGTGCCACGTCCCTGATCAGTCGTCTTGCCAAGTGTCTCTAATTTCTGGGTGGTCAAAGTTTGACTACTCACCCCGTTCACTGACCGAATGACTGCTCAGTTCCATGACATCCAGCCAACTACGCCATATTGTAGGTGAATATATTCATGAATACACCTTTGAGTGAGTAAAGAAGCAATTTATTAATTTTCAGAGCTCTGGGAGAAAAGGCCTCTGACTCCCATGGTCTGTGCAGCACCTTTTCTCACCTGAGCTGAGGTCGCACTGGGTAAATATACAGAAGGAAAGCGGAATTAGTTTGCATTCGCATTTACATATACCCAATCAATTCTGTTCGCGTCACAATTCATAACATGCACCTTCAATGCCATAAATGGCTACAAGTTAGCTCCTATAGCCTCTAATTGGCAGTTTGCCTTACCCGATCAATTCATTACATAGATAACGGTTACATAAAGTCATGGGATCACGTTGAACATGTCCAGCCACGTTGAACATGTCCTTCCTCATTCCTTGCTAGTTCCTTAATTTGGGGCCCCTTTGTCAGTTACAAATAGCTAAGAATACAGACATTGGGCAAAGGTTGCCAACGTCTCATTGTCTCTCCAAATGCATCTGGTTCTGGATCACTTGTTTTGCACAAAGCTTTACTACTTCAGCAGCAGACACTGATAACATAGGGTCAAGAACATTTGCATAGTCCATTTTATATCAGGTGACATCCATTTTGTATCTTCTGTAGTTCATTTGGAATTCTACCTCTTCAGTAAGTGAAAGAATTCTTTAAAGAAACAGCAGTTTATTAGCAATGCCACTAAAATAAAGCTTTCCCTCCCCTCTGTAGCTATGTAAATATTGCTTGCTGAGATCTATATGGATCAGCCATTCATGGAGCTCATCCAAGCTTTCATAATAAGGCTATCTGGCAACAAAAACAGGCTGAACAGGTGGCCTCATTATGAAAACTCAGCTGCTCTCCAAGAATAACTAATCCACTTAGATCTCAGCAAGAAATGTTTATGTACCTGCAGAGTGGAGTGAATGCTTTTTGTTTGATTGGCATCTCTATTACCTTCTATTTGTTGATGGGTTTTTCACTGCCTGTGTGTTTATTTACACAGTTAAGAGACGTGAATTGCAGGAAGCTTATGAAATTGATATTATGATTGTCTATGATTCTTTGATAGCTTCACAAGAAGGTATGAGGGCCAATGTATTTCAATGGGAATATTGAATGGCTGTTTTTTGGGTTGATGACTCAAGGTTCCCTCATAGTTCATGACTACTCGGAGATAACATGAACCACAACAACTTACAGAGGGGAGCCAACTCCCCCAAAATTGTCAGGCAGTTGAACAGGCAACTCCTACAATGGAGTCGGCAAGGGCGAGAGTGCTTCAGTGCTTCTTGTGGGCTCACTACCCTGTACCCTTATCGCATGCTGGCCAAAATGACCAGAAATACAAACATTCTGTAATCGGGTCCAATTCACCATTTCTACATGTTGCCCGTCCCTGTAAAAATTTGGGTCCAAATATACAGCCATTTCTCAGATTTAATACTGGCATGTGAGTATTGATGGAATATTTGACTGTGCAGTATCATTTGGGCCGAACGGCCTCCTTCTGCACTGTAAATTGCACTGTAACGATATTCTCACCTGACTAGCACCTACATCCCTTCTTCAGTGTGGGGCTATGGATAGTCACGTCTTGACTGCCACCCTAACTGAGGTCAGCATACTCATCACAGCTGAAGGTTTTAACTTGGGAAATTTATGACTTGCACATTTCAATAACAGACTAGGTGCTGCACTTATCCACTCACAATTCAAATGCTGCTTTGTCTCAACCAGGCAGGCTCTAAATATATGACTAACTTGGATTTGCAAAGTATCATGGTGCCTCTATGAAATCGGAGGATTTCCATGACATTTGCCTCTTCTTAGCTAGTCCCTTGGAGTTGAGGATGACTTGCTTCCACACTAAAAATTAGTCCTCAGATGCCTGAGGTGTCCAATGCAACTTAAAGTCTCTGTCACAGGTGAGGCGGACGATGGGTGGAGTAGCAGGTGGGTGGGGTGCACAGAGGGATTTGGGGGTTCTCGTGCATAAATCACAAAAAGCTAGCATGCAAATTCAGCAGGTAATTGGGAAGGCAAATGGAATGTTGGCCTTTATTTCAAAGCGAATGGAATATAAAAATAGGGAAGTACTGCAAAAACTACAAGGCACTAGTTAGACCACACCTGGAATATGGTGAACAGTTTTAGTCCCCTTATCAAAGGAAAGATACACTGGCATTGGAGACAGTCCAGTGAAGATGGCATGTTAGCACAATGGTTAGCTGCCTCACAGCTCCAGAGACCCAGGTTCGATTCCAACCTCGACTGACCTTGGGTTTGTGTTTAGTTTGCACATTCTCCCCATGTCTGCGTGGGTTTCCTCCGGGTGCTCCTGTTTCCTCCCACAGTCCAAAGATGGGCAGATTTGGTGGTAAACTGCCTCTAGGTAGGGTTATGGGGATAGGATGGAGGATTTGGTGTACTAGAGTGCTCTTTCAGAGAGTTGGTGCAGTGGCTGAGTGGATTGGGCCTGTACTCATTGGTGTTTAGAAGAATAAGAGTTGACCTTATTGAGACATATAGGATTCTCAGGGGGCTTGACAGAATAGATTTTGAGAGAATGTTTCCTCTTGTGGAGAGTCTAGACTAGAGGGTATAATCTCAGAGTAAGGGGTTACCTATTTAAGACAGAGATGAGGAGGAATTTCTTCTCTCAGATGGTAGTGAATCTGTGGCATTCGTTACCTCAGAGAACTATAGAGGCTGGGTCATTAAGTATGTTCAAGGCTGAGATAGACAGATTTTTAACCTTTAAGAGAATCAAGAATTATGGGGATAAAGTGAGAAAGGGGAGTTGAGGATTATATCGGACTAACCATGATCTCATTAAATGGTGGAGCAGACTCAATGGGCCGAGTGGCCTACTTCTGCTCCTACATCTTATGGTCATCACAAACTCCTTTCGCTGTTGACACTTGGCTACAGCTTGTTCTCTGCAATGAGGCATTCAGCTCCTTCCTGGATGCTGTGTTGCTCTTTTTAATGAGTGGAATACTATCCCACCAGCGTCACCAATAATATTGTCAATCGGCACCAATAATGTTGCCAAATTAACTAGATATGACAGTTATTAATGATAATATTGCTTTTCGGAGTCGCCAGGTATCAAATGATACCACCACAAGGTTTTATCGGATATCAAAGACCAAACAACCAGTTAGTTAGTTCAAATTCAATGTTAGTTTATTTACACGCAAGAATTACTTTGACATGCAACATAAAACACTACAAGCTAAATTACACTTAACACTACAACAACCTGTACTTAACTTCAGGCACCCGGCTTTATGCAGAGGAACAAGGCCTTTGTTCGGATCTTGCGTGGCTGGGTCTGGAGAAGTGACTTCGTTTCTACTGGGCTCATCCGTCTGGTAGCGATCATTGGTCTTGAACTTGACTTCTGATCGTGATGCTACACTTGGTTTTAGGCGTAGGTCGGGGCCAAGAGAGACCGAGCGCCGGGGCCAAGAAAGACTGAACACATGGCAGTGTCTTTCTTTATCCTTCTGGGGTTTTGTGCTCTTTTGGGCAGACCTTAGCTTTGGACCCAATAATTTGGCAGGCTTTGATTACTGCCTTCGATTTTGGCCAATAAAGGGGCGGGTGCTTTGATGGCGGTGCGTGTCCTGAACGGTTATTGACCTTGGCTTTTTGGGCTCCCTGAGCAAAGGGAGTGACGCCGATGAGTCTGTTTCTGTATCTGTTACCTGAGTACAGGGGTGAAACTCTCCCCCAATGGCGTGATGTCCGCCGACTGGCGCCAAAAACGGCGCCAATCAGACGGGCATCGCGCCGGCCCAAAGGTGCGGAATACGCCGCATCTTTGGGGGCCGAGCCCCAACATTGAGGGGCTAGGCCGATGCCGGAGGGAGTTCCGCCCCGCCAGCTGGCAGAAATGGCGTTTGTTGCCCCGCCAGCTGGCGCGGAAATGCGGCGCATGCGCGGGAGCGTCAGCGGCCACCGACAGTTTCCCGCGCATGCGCAGTGGGGAGAGTCTCTTCCGCCTCTGCCATGGTGGAGGCCGTCGCAGAGGCGGAAGGGAAAGAGTGCCCCCACGGCACAGGCCCGCCCGCGGATCGTGGGCCCCGATCGCGGGCCAGGCCACCGTGGGGGCACCCCCCGGGGTCAGATCGCCCCGCGCCCCCCCAAGGAGCCTGGAGCCCGCCCACGCTGCCTGGTCCCGCCGGTAAATACCAGCTTTGATTTACGCCGGTGGGACAGGCAATTTCTAGGCGGGACTTCGGCCCATCCGGGCCGGAGAATCCAGCGGGAGGTCCCGCCAACCGGTGCGGCCCGATTCCCGCCCCTGCCCAATCTCCGGTACCAGAGACTTCGGCGGGGGCGGGATTCATGGCGGCCAACGGCAATTCTCCGACCCGGCGGGGGGTCGGAGAATGAGGCCCCAGGTCTTTTGTTCTGGGGAAATGGGCCATTAGAATGTAAAGTAGCGGGGGTTTCGATAGCGTCTAGTTATCTGAGTTGCCAACGTACATAAGCTCTGAGCTTCTGAGTCCTGGGTTGACCATATTTCCCATGGTCCTTTGCAGGTGGCCATATTTCCCGGGATCCTTTGTAAGTAGCCATCCCAGATGGCTACAGCTGTTCCTCCACTTCAGACAGTCTTGGGCCAGAGATTTCCAGGTGTCAGTGGGGATGTTGCACATTTTCAGGAAGGCCTTGAGGGTGTCTTTGCAGAATTTTCTCAGCCCTCCAGAGATTTGATGTTAAATCTCGAGTAGAGCACTTCTTTCGGGAGTCCTGTGTCAGGCATGTGGAAGATGTGGCCTGCCCAGCAGAGCTGATCGTGTGTGGTAAATGCTTTGATGCTGGGGTCGTAGTCCTGAGCGAGAACACTGATGTTGGTGCACCTATCCTGTGGAAACAGTGCTGTTTATACTTCCCCAGGATTTTGAGCTGCCAGCTCTACATTGTCCAAGTCTCTGAGCCATATGGGAGGGCGTGTAATTACTATTGCTCTGTAGGCCATGTGCGTGGTGATGGGTCTGAGGTCCTAGTTTTCAAACAATTTCTTCCTCCGGTGATCGAAGGCTGCGCTGGCATATTGAAGACAGCGTTGAACCTTGTTATCGATATCTGCCCTTGCTGACAGTAGGCTCCCAAGGTATGGAGAGTGGTTCACGTTGTCCAAGGTCTCGTACTGGATTTTGATAACGGGGCAATGCTTTGGGGGTGGGTAGGTGTGTGGGAATAGCTTGGTAGAAGACTGTGGTCTTACAGATGTTTAATGTAAGGCCTGTGCTCTCGTACACCTCGGTGAAGGTGTTGAAAATGGCTTGGATGTCGGCCTCCAAGTGTATGCAGATGCACACATTGTCTGCATAGTTCAATGACAGAGGATGGGACGATATTGGATCGGCCTACAGGTGGCAGAGATGGAACAGCTTCCCGCTTGTTCTGTTGTTTAGCTCTACTCCAGCGAGGAGCTTGTTGAGATGGAGCATTACAGCAAGGAAGATTGAGAAGGACATTGGTGTGATAACAGACCGAATTTGACTTGGGCCTATGGTGCATCCGCTGATCATGATCACAGTTTGCATATCATCATGGAACAGGTGGAGAAGGATGGTGACAAATTTTTGGGGGTAGCCAAAACGGAGGAAGACGTTCCATATTCCCTCATGGTTGACCTTTTTGACGTCAAAGAAGGCCATGTACAAGGGTCAATACTGTTTCCCTTCATTTCTCTCGGAGTTGCCACCCGACAAGAATCATGACCATTATGCCCCTTAGTGGGCAGAATCCGCATTGTGACTCTGAGGGGAGAAGACGATAAGGAAAACTGTTTATTTTTCTAATTTGTTCACTGGATGTTGGAGTCGCTGGCTGGGCCAGCATTTATTGCCCATCCCTGAGGACAGTTAAGAGTCAACAACATTGCTGTGGGCCTGGAGTCACATGTAGACCAGACCAGGTAAGGACGGCAGGTTTCCTTCCCTAAAGTATATTAGTGAACCAGATGAGTTTATACGACAATTGACAATGGTTTTATGGTCATCATTGGACTTTCAATTCCAACTACGCTGGTGTGATTCGAGCCCAGGTCCCCAGAACATTACCCTGGGTCTCTGGATTACCAGTCCAGTGACAATACCTCTACACCACTGTCTCCCCAGAAATTACCTTCCCTGTGGCCGACAGCAGGAAAATTCCTCTGTTGTTACTGCAGTCGGACTTGTCACCTTTCCTGAAGATGGTTATGATTACAGCGTCTCCGAGGTCTCCTGACATGCTTTCCTCCTTCCAGATAAGGGAAATTCAGTCATGTATGCCTCCTATAGTGCTTCTCCACCATGTTTTAGTGCTTCAGTAGGGATTCAGTATCTCGTTAACAGCTATTCCCTCATGTATTCTTTAACACTTCTTATCAGTGATACCACTTCCTTATATTTCAGTGGTTAGCTCGGGTCACTGTCTGTGCGGAGTCTGCACATTCTCCCCGTGGTGGTAGCTTTCCTTCTGAACCGATGATAGTTGTCATGGTCATCATTACTGAGACTAGTTTTATATTTCAGATTTATGAATTGAATTTATATTCCACCAGCTGTTGCCATGAGATTTGAACGCAGAGCAGTAGCCTGGGTCTTTGGATTACTAGTCTAGCAATATTACCACTACTCCATCATATGCCAGAATAATAAAGATAAGAAAGATATAGAAAGCATAATAAGCTATAGGCCACCCTCGGCAAATTTCCAGTGTTGCTACTAATACTCTTTTCCTTACATATTTCTGACATTACGATAATGATAATACCTCAAAAGCATTTAATTGGCAATAAAGCACTTTAGAACATTCTGAGATCTTTTTTCTTTTCTATCTATTCTTCAGTTCTGGCCATCCATGCCTCGCTCTTCCTCTGCTCTGCCAATTGATTTCAATTTTATTGGTCCTGTTCTCTGGATTCCTGCCCTAGACCTATTTGCTTCTCCTTTGCTCACTCCATCATTAAAAACCTTCTCAGGACCTCTTCAGCCAGTTTTTCTGCTCCATTTCCTGATCTTTCTCTCCAGGGCTCAGTTTTTCTTCCTAACCACTATCTGCACAACTTCCAATAAAATAGCCAGCACACACACACACACAATCTGCCGTAAAACTGAGCCACAAAGACCAGACAAAACCGAGCTTCAATCCCTGCATAATCAGGTGGAACAACCTTAGAGATTCTCCACTTAGCTTAGTGTGCCTGTCTGGGAGAAGAAAATCACTATTCAGTGATTCTTGGTGGAGAATGCCTGTAAGGCTGTGAGGTGGGACAGAATCTGGTTGTTATGACACCAAGTGTCAAATAGTCTGCGAATACTCAATGTTTGGTTTTGCTTGTGGAGCAGTTTTCTGAGGATGTGCTGAGGGATATCACCTGCTGGTTCTGGAAAATGCGTGTGTATTGCCCATAATTTTCTGTGCATTGAAATTAATGGTGAGAACATCATACCGTCTGCACGTGCAATTTCCCAAATCCTGGAGGCAGCAGAGAGAGTTTCCCATCACAGTGCCTCTTTGAAAAATAACCCCAATGAGAAATTTGCGAAAGCTGGATGGCAAATCTCCTGTACCTTCAGTCGGGGTGCAGTGAAAGAATTTGGAGGTTGGACAATATGTTATGGTTTGCAGCTTGGTATTTTTGTTTCTTCAGCTATCAGCCATTTTGTTTGCAGAGAAAGTCAAATGCTTTGCTTTTCTCTCCTCCTGAGTTGGTGCTCCATGTTGTCTATTTATGCTTGTTTTTCTGTGTGTGCCCGGACCTGTTCTTCTTTCTCATACATTCAACCTCACAAAATTTGTCACGCCGTTGTGCTAAAGCGATACACGTGGTTACCGGATAAATTGCAATGGTGTTGGTGCATGTCTCTGTAATGTAGAAAATATGATTGATCGTTCATCGATTGCAACCTGCGAATGACAATCTTTTGTATAAAGACCAAAGGCATTTTCCCTTTATTCCCTCTCCTCCTCGACAGGCAGTAAGTGTAATGAGGGAAGGGCAATGCTAAAATGACTTGCACAGGTTTCTGTATTTTATGCAAATGTTAATGGGTTAATGGCCGAAGGTATGGAGGCTTCACAGTTGAAGGTTAACTCTCCACATGTGGTACCCACACACATGCACTTTCTATTAGTGTTCATTGGATATGAATTAGGAGTGAAACCTTACCCTGTTTGTTCTCTTTTCTGGCTAACTTGCCCAGATCACAGATTGATTATGGCACCTTTTTAATTTGGATGACTCTTAATAATAAAAGCTATTCAGGAATCCTGGCTTCCTGTAACCTAAGTAGTAAGTTGGAACCTCTCATCAGACATTTTCAAGACCAAGGGTGGGATTTAATGGCTGCGTTGGGCTTAAGCGAGAGTGCGACGAGGCCTTTAAGAGACGCCAAAATTGAGAAAATTGAGAAACGCGCCGGGCGCCGATCTGTTTGTGATCTAACCAGCCCACTCCCGTTGGCGAAATCAGAATCCTGCCATAGCGTGGCGAGAAACCAATAATCACTACTTAAGACTGATCTCCGTACAATTAACGTGAGTTATCCTCTATCTAATGGCCTCCCGTGATCGAACGGCCTCCCCAATAAGTGGTCATGTGGGCACCAATTAGTACTCCTTTTTAAAAACGCGAAGCAGGGGCAACACGGTGGCGCAGTGGTTAGCACACCACCTACGACGCGGAGGACCCGGGTTCGATCCCAGCCCCTGGTCACTGTCCGTGTGGAGTTTGCACATTCTCCCCATGTCTGTGTGGGTTTCACCCCCACAACCCAAAGATGTGCAGGGTAGGTGGATTGTCCACACTAAATTGCTGCTTAATTAGAAAAATATAATTGGGTACTCTAAATTTATCTTTTAAAAAGCTGGCGAAAGGGCTGCTGTAGGCACGCAAGGAGGTGAGTAGCCATCTTCGCTCCCAGGCGGCGAGCCGGGGGGCACTGGAGTTGCTGCCCTGGTGCTCAGAGGGGTCCCTGGTGCTCAGAGGGGTCCCCGGTGCTCAGAGGAGTCCCCGGTGCTCAGAGGGGTCCCTCCCCTCACCCACCCACCCCCCGCCGGGGTCCAGTCTCAGTCGGGGTGGGCCCCCATCGGGCGAGGGTTGCGGAGCAGGGTGTGTGGCTGCCCATGGCCTCGGTTGGGTGGGGCGGAGGGAAGGGGGGGGGGGGAGATGGGTGTCTAGCACCCATGGGTCCGTCATGCCAACCCCTGGACCGCGTGGTCCCGTTCCGGGGGCAACCCCAGCCTGCCAGCCCCACCAACCACCCATAACTCCAACTGACAGCGGAGGCCTCTGGCCACGCGCCTGAAGGCTATCGCTGATAGGGAATTGGCAATCGTAGTTAAGTGAGCACTTCTCACCTCCCAAGTGGACCTCCATGTAGGCGTGCCATGTAGCATGTTTGAGTTATTGCAGAGCATCCCAATCAGACCATGATGCCTGGACATTGTGTCTGAACACCCAGCGGCCAACATCCAAGCACCCAGGGGTGAGGCCCCAGCACCGGGGACATATCAGCGACCAGAGTGTGGGCATGTGCACCGGGGAAGGGACTCGGCCCCGGTCCAGGTGTCTGGGTACAGGGTGTGTGGACCATTGAGCAGGGGCCTCCGCTGCGACCAAGGGTGCGTAAGAAGGAGGTGTCAGATGGCAGGGGGTGAGGGAGAGCAATGGGAGGGCATGGAGGGTCCCAGGGAGGAAGGCACCATTGTCAGTCTCACACCCTCTCCCAATTCCTTCTCAATATTACACACAATAGATGATATCTTGACCCTGTGGGATGACCCTGTGGAGGCTGCCCTCATGGTGCTGCTGGTAGACCAGGCACCAGCGCTGGAGAAGGAGGCGGCAGCAGCCTCAACAGAGGCTCAAGGCGGCGGCCCATGTGCAGGGCTCCACCCTACAGCCTGAGGTACCAGCCACCGAACAGACGAGGCACAGTAGTGGGGCGACGTGCTGGAGGTGGAGGAACATGTGGCCACGTCGGAGGAAGCGCCAAACCAGGAGGGGCTGGAGGATGAGCCCGGGGAGGACCCAAAGGACCAGCCGGTGGGTGGAGGACACGTGGCAAGGATCCGGCAAGCCTGAAGGGAGGCCCTCATCGTCGCCCTCTTCACATCCGTCTTTACCACCCCGTCCAGCACCTCCATGACCTGGGAGCAGGGGCAAGGGATTGGTGCTCGGCCAGCATTGCAGAAGACCAGAGGCGTCATATTGATTGAGGTCAATGAATTTTATTAATTAACACATGTGTCCCCAACTGCCCCAATCCCTCGATGGTGCCACCTCATTCTCCCAATCCCTCCCCACACCCTCTCCCCTTCTCCTGCCCCCCCCCCCCCCCCCCAGTGCCCCCTCAGTGATGCTTGACCTGCTTAGCCTTCTGTGCTCTACTGCTGTGTCTAGGTGTGTCCCCAGGATGCACATTAGACGTGGAGGCAGCCTCCTGCCTACCGCGTCATGTGGTCTTCAATACCCCTATCAGACATCCTCTGGGTGCCCTGGGGTTGGAGGGGCCTGCTACATCTGAAGCGGCATTTGTTCCGGGTCCTGACTCCGAGATGCTCCATTGTCAGGGCGGTGGGTCTCGGGGGAGCTGGTGCGCGCCGTCGCCACCCTGAATGGTGGCTGTGGGTTGGCACCGAGGTCCCCCTCCTCCCGGTCGGTGCTCATAGGGCCCTGGGGTTCACCTCGGGACAGAGTGGCAGCTGGATTGAGTTCCGGCTGCCCCTGCCACATCTGGCTTTGCCAGTCCTTGCAGCTCCCCAATGACTGCAGCATGGCATTGGCGCCCTGGTCAATGCTCCTCAGTGACTGGGACATGCAATCGTGTGCCCTGGCAATGCCCACATGTGACTGGGACATGCCCCGCAGCACCTCATCAAGGTCCACCTGGTACTGGGTCATGTCTCCCAATGACTGGGGCATGTTGCCGAAGCCCTCAGCCATGGCTGTCACCTACTGAATTACGCCTTGGACACCTCCACTCATGCTGCCGACGTCGGGTACTAGGGTCTCCACTGCGGTCGCCATCCTAGCAGTGTTGGTCTCAGTGCCACGCATTGCCAGCACCCTCTCCAGCGCCCGTAACCTCTGGGACCCCTCCAATCGGCAATGGACCCGATGGAGTGAAACTGACAGCCCCCTCTGAATCTCTCGGCTGCTCCCGAGCGTCTGCATCAGCTCCAGGTAAACCTGTTCCATTGACTCAGCTACTGAATGGGACCCAGCTGGGTCCTGGGATCCAGCAGATTCCCGACTGCTGTCTCGCCCGGGCGTTCCTGCCTCCACCTGATGTGCATTGGCAACTGTGTGGTGCTCACCAGAATGTGCCCCAGAAGCCTGTCCATTACTGTTGACCACCGACCTGTGTGTCTCTGCGCTGGTGGAGGGTGGGGGAGACAGCTGTGCCACGAATACGGTGGTGTCCTTGGAGCTCCCCTCCAAGATGTTCTCATGGGAGGCGGGGGGAGCCAGTGGGGGGGAGGGGGGGAACGTGGAGGAGGACCACGCCGGACGGGCCGGCACCATCGGATGAGAATCCTGTGAAAGAATAGACATGTGGTCAGTGGGGGGGGGGGGGGGGGGGGGGTTCAGTTTGTATGGCATTAACAACTCACGTGTGACAGGTTATCAGGGTGGGGGTCGGCGGATCCTCACCTCTGTGTTGCACGCCAACCTCTACGTTGGTGGCATATCTGCCCTCGGCCACCCCTTCTACCTCCAGTGCCTCTAGTGGGGGGAGGACTCTGATGTTCAGCACCCAATCGCCCATCTGGGCCCCCTCCCTTCTGTTGTGGGTCAAAGGGGCTTTTCACAGTAACTTCGTACTTGTGACAATAAAAATATTATTGTTATTAGCTATCCCTGAGGGGAAAACAGAGGGGCATTGTG
The DNA here is from genome assembly GCF_047496885.1 of Scyliorhinus torazame. Taxonomy (NCBI): domain Eukaryota; kingdom Metazoa; phylum Chordata; class Chondrichthyes; order Carcharhiniformes; family Scyliorhinidae; genus Scyliorhinus; species Scyliorhinus torazame. The sequence continues at coordinate 257,339,765 of NC_092710.1, forward strand.
AGCCGCAAGCATCGTTCATTGTGGGGGGGGGGGGGGGGGGATTGGGGGGGGGGGGGGGGGGTTAGGTTGGGGGGGGAGGAGGGACATATGCGGGGGGATAGGGAAAAGTGAGGTGGGGCGTATGGAGGAATGGGGAGTATGTGGGTATTGGGAGTATGGGGGGATGGGGTGGATGGGAAGGTTGGGAGTATGGGGGGTGATGGGGAGTATGGGGGTGGAGGGTATGGTGGGATTGGGAGTATGGGGGGTATGGGAAGGTTGGTAGTATTGAGGTGGATGGGGAGTATGGGGTGGAATGTATGGTGGGATTGTGAATATGGGGGGATGGGGGGTGGTGTAGCCATCTGGGATGGCCACTTCCAGAATACAAAATGGACATTTGCAAAGATTGCAGGGGAAAATGGACAATGTTAAGAAAGCAGGCAGGCACAGAGCCTGTCTGCATATTGGAGCCGCAGCTCCCAGACAAGACAGAAACTGTAGGCCCATTAGCATATGGATGGCCCATCTCCAGGAACAAAGGAAGATACTTAAGTAACCGACCTGGCCCCAGACCTCGCGGCGCCAGTTCCCCAAATCAAAAGCAGAAAACAAAGCAGGCCAACGGCCACCTAGGACACGCCCAGCCATCAGGGCACCCACCCTTTTATTGGTCAGGATCAATACAAGTGATCAAGATACGGCCCAATTGATTGGGGCCAAGTTCAAGGTTTTGGGCGTTAGCAACGGCTTTTGGTCCTTTCCATTGGATAAAGCGTGCCAATATAAATTCGCATTCACATTCCAGGGACAACAATAAACGTGAACATGCCTTCCACAAGGCTTCCACAACTCCCCTCCATTTTCCACTGACAGCTGGCAAATGGATTAGCAAAATTTTCCCGACCCGATTGTCTGGTCCAATATGTAGCTGATCTGCTACTACAGACGGACACAAAGGGAGAGCACATTTCATTTCTCACTGGACTTTTAGGATGTGGTAGTCTGTGTAGAGGTGTTAGGGTACCTAGTAATGCTGGAACACCATTGGTAGATATTGTATGTTTCCCATTTGGTCAAGCTGTACGGTAGCTCCGCCCTGCAAGGCGGGGTATAAGAGCCTGTGCCGCCCCAGCAGCCTTCTTTCTGTACCTGAGCTGCTGGGGGAAACATCTAGCTTATTAAAGCCTTCAGTTGGACTACAACCTCGCTTTAGTAGTCATTGATCGTGCATCAATTTAATATGCTAGATTTAAAAAGATGGAGCTCCGAATCAAGCCGGAGTGTCTGCAACTCAGCCGTAAGGCGGCAAACTCAGCGGCAACCTTCAAGCACTGGCTGGCGTGTTTTACCGGATATCTCGGAACGGCAGAAAACACACCCACGGGAGAACAGAAATTGCAAGTGCTGCACTCGAGGGTGAGCCCAGAAATTTACACCCTCATCGAGGACGTGGACGACTTCGGTGCAGCAATGGAGCTGCTAAAAGGACATTATATTCACCCGGTAAACCAGGTCTACACCCGACATCTGCTAGCGACGAGGCGACAAATCCCTGGAAGAATTATACCGTGCGCTCCTGGTGTTGGGGAGAAACTGCAGCTGCCCGCAAGTTTCGGCGAGCGACCACACAGAACTTTTGATCCGGGACGCTTTCGTTGCTGGTATGGTGTCCTCCGAAATCGACCAGCGATTGCTGGAGACAGACACCCGAGGCCTCAAGGAGGCACGGGCCCTTTCTGGCTCCCTGGATGTGGCCTCCTGAAACGCCCACGCTTACGCCCCAACCGTGCAGCAGCCCCCTGGGATGCGTGGAACCCCCCCCCCCGTGGCCGACCCCGAGACATCTCCCATCCCCCCGCAAGCTTGTGCTGCAAGACGGCCTGGCAACCCTGGGGGGCCCCGCTGTTATTTTTGCGGGCAGGCCAAGCACCCCCGGCAGCGCTGAACGACCCGCGCATCCACCTGCAAGGGATGTGGTAAAAAGGGCCACTTCGTGGCGGTATGCCAGGCCCGGGTGGTCGCTGCGGTCTCTGGTGGCGAATGCGGACTGCCACCACAATCCGCTCCACGGTCCCCCTGCAGCCAGCGGGCACCGCCATCTTTCTCCTCCAGGGCCACGAGTGGCTCCGGGTGCCATCTTGTCCCGCGGACGCCACATACGATGGATGGGCGGTGACATTTTGTGCATCTTGGATAGATTCCCAGGACCCCAGCTCGGCTGACCACACACCGCCCGAAGAGAACATTCAACTGCTACCGCGATTAACCTCGGTGACCCTGGACCAGTCCCGGCCTCGAACACTCTCAACTGCTACAACAACGGTACTAATCAACGGACATGAGACGTCCTGCTTAATCGACTCTGGAAGCACAGAGAGCTTCATACACCCAGACACGGTAAGGCGCTGTTGTCTCCCCGTCCACCCCGTTAATCAAAACATCTCGCTGGCCTCCAGTTCTCACTCAGTCGAGATAAAGACCATCAGACCATAAGACATAGGAGCGGAAGTAAGGCCATTCGGCCCATCGAGTCCACTCCGCCATTCGATCATGGCTGATTTCAACTCCATTTACCCGCTCTCTCTCCATAGCCCTGAATTCCTCGAGAAATCAAGAATTTATCAACTTCTGTCTTAAAGACACTCAATGTCCCTGCCTCCACCGCCCTCTGTGGCAATGAATTCCACAGACCCACCACTCTCTGGCTGAAGAAATTTCTCCTCATCTCTGTTCTAAAGTGACTCCCTTTTATTCTAAGGCTGTGCCCCCGGGTCCTAGTCTCTCCTGCTAATGGAAACAACTTCCCTACATCCACCCTATCTAAGCCATTCATTATCTTGTAAGTTACTATTAGATCTCCCCTCAACCTCCTGAACTCCAATGAATATAATCCCAGGATCCTCAGGCGTTCATCGTATGTTAGGCCTACCATTCCTGGGATCATCCGTGTGAATCTCCGCTGGACCCGCTCCAGTGCCAGAATGTCCTTCCTGAGGTGTGGGGCCCAAAATTGCTCATAGTATTCTAAATGGGGCCGAACTAATGCTTTATAAAGCTTCAGAAGTACATCCCTGCTTTTATATTCCAAGCCTCTTGAGATAAATGACAACATTGCATTTGCTTTCTTAATTACAGACTCAACCTGCAAGTTTACCTTTAGAGAATGCTGGACTAGGACTCCCAAGTCCCTTTGCACTTCAGCATTATGAATTTTGTCACCGTTTAGAAAATAGTCCATGCCTCTATTCTTTTTCCCAAAGTACAAGACCTCGCACCTGCCCACGTTGAATTTCATCAGCCATTTCTTGGACCACTCTCCTAAACTATCTAAATCTTTCTGCAGCCTCCCCACCTCCTCCATATTACCTGCCCCTCCACCTATCTTTGTATCATCGGCAAACTTAGCCAGAATGCCCCCAGTCCCGTCATCTAGATAGTTTATATATAAAGAGAACAGCTGTGGCACCAACACTGAACCCTGCGGGACACCACTCGTCACCGGTTGCCATTCCGAAAAAGAACCTTTTATCCCAACTCTCTGCTTTCTGCCTGACAGCCAATCGTCAATCCATGTTAGTACCTTGCCTCGAATACCATGGGCCCTTATTTTACTCAGCAGTCTCCCGTGAGGCACCTTATCAAAGGCCTTTTGGAAGTCAAGATAGATAACATCCATTGGCTCTCCTTGGTCTAACCTATTTGTTATCTCTTCAAAGAACTCTAACAGGTTTGTCAGGCACGACCTCCCCTTACTAAATCCATGCTGACTTGTCCTAATCCGACCCTGCACTTTCAAGAATTTAGAAATCTCATCCTTAACAATGGATTCTAGAATCTTGCCAACAACCGAGGTTAGGCTAATTGGCCTATAATTTTCCATCTTTTTCCTTGTTCTCTTCCTGAACAGGGGGTTACAACAGCGATTTTCCAATCCTCTGGGACTTTCCCTGACTCCAGTGACTTTTGAAAGATCATAACTAACACCTCCACTATTTCTTCAGCTATCTCCTTTAGAACTCTAGGATGTAGCCCATCTGGGCCCGGAGATTTATCAATTTTTAGACCTCTTAGTTTCTCTAGCACTTTCTCCTTTGTGATGGCTACCATATTCAACTCTGCCCCCTGACTCTGCTGAATTGTTGGGCTATTACTCATGTCTTCTACTGTGAAGACTGACGCAAAGTACTTATTTAGTTCCTCAGCTATTTCCTTGTCTCCCATCACTAGATTACCAGCGTCATTTTGGAGCGGCCCATTGTCGACTTTTGCCTCCCGTTTGTTTTTAATGTATTTAAAGAAACTTTTACTATCATTCCTAATGTTACTGGCTAGCCTACCTTCATATTTGATCCTCTCTTTCCTTATTTCTCTCTTTGTTATCCTCTGTTTGTTTTTGCAGCCTTCCCAATCTTCTGACTTCCCACTACACTTTGCCACATTATAGGTTTTCTCTTTTGCTTTGATGCATTCCCTAACTTCCTTTGTCAGCCATGGCTGCCTAATCCCCCCTCTGATAACCTTTCTTTTCTTTGGGATGAACCTCTGTACTGTGTCCTCAATTACTCCCAGAAACTCCTGCCATTGCTGTTCTACTGTCTTTCCCACTCGGCTCTGCTCCCAGTCGATTTTCATCAGTTCCTCCCTCATGCCCCTGTACTTACCTTTATTTAACTGTAACTCCCTTACATTTGATTCTCCCTTCTTTCTTTCAAATTGGAGATTGAATTCTACTATATTATGATCACTGCCTCCTAAGTGTTCTCTTACTTTAAGATCTTTTATCAAGTCTGGCTCATTACATAACACTAAGTCCGGAATGGCCTGTCCCCTCGTGGGCTCCATCACAAGCTGTTCCAAAAAGCCCTCCTGTAAACATTCAATGAATTCCCTTTCCTTGGGTCCACTGGCAGCATTATTTACCCAGTCCACCTGCATATTGAAGTCCCCCATGATCACTGTGACCTTGCCTTTCTGACATGCACTTTCTATTTCGTGGTGCATTTTGTGCCCCTTGTCCTGACCACTGTTAGGAGGCCTGTACATAACTCCCATTATGGTTTTTTTTGCCTTTGTGGTTCCTCAACTCTACCCACACAGACTCCACATCATCTGACCCTATGTCGTTTAGTGCTATTGATTTAATTTCATTCCTAATTAACAAGGAAACCCCGTCCCCTCTGCCCACCTCTCTGTCTTTTCGATAGGTTGTGAATCCCTGGATGTTTAAATGCCAGTCCTGAACCCCCTGCAACCATGTCTCTGTGATGCCTACCACATCATACCTTCCAGTCACAATCTGGGCCACAAGCTCATCTACCTTGTTCCGTACACTGCGCGCATTTAAATATAGCACCTTTAATTCTCTATTGACCGTCCCTTTTTGTTTTCTTAGTGTGGTGGACCTTGGTTTACTGAGCCTTTCCATACACTGTGTCATATTTTGTGGGATGGGGACTATCGTAACCTCTCCTGAGTTCTGTCTTTTTGTGCTTTTTTGTATTCCTAAGCAGCTACGGTTCCCAATTTACCTCGGCGATTTGGAGTTGGGGACCAAACTCAATGTGTCAAAGTTTGCAGACGACACTAAGATGAGTGATAAAGAAAAAAGTGCAGAGGATACCGGAAGTCTGCAGAAGGATTTGGATAGGTTAGGTGAATGGGCTAGGGTCTGGCAGATGGAATTCAATGTTGCCAAGTGTGAGGCTATCCATTTTGGGAGGAATAACAGCAGAATGGATTATTATTTAAACGGTAAGATGTTAAAACATGCTGCTGTGCAGAGGGACCTGGGTGTGCTGGTGCACGAGTCGCAAAAAGTTGGTGTGCAGGTGCAACAGGTGATTAAGAAGGCTAATCGAGTTTTGTCTTTCATCGCTAGAGGGATGGAGTTCAAGACTAGTGAGGTTATGCTGCAATTGTATAGGGTGTTGGTGAGGCCGCATCTGGAGTATTGTGTTCAGTTTTGGACTCCTCACTTGAGAAAGGACATATTGGCACTGGAGGGAGTGCAGAGGAGATTCACTAGGTTGATCCCAGAGTTGAGGGGATTAGATTATGACGAGAGGTTGAGTAGACTGGGACTGTACTCATTGGAGTTTAGAAGGATGCGGGGGGATCTTATTGAGACATATAAAATTATGAAGGGAATAGATAGGATAGATGCGGGCAGGTTGTTTCCACTGGTCGGGGAAAGCAGAACTAGGGGGCATAGCCTCAAAATAAGGGGAGGTAGATTTAGGACGGAGTGTAGGAGGAACTTCTTTACCCAAAGGGTTGTGAATCTCTGGAATTCCTTGCCCAGTGAAGCAGTTGAGGCTCCTTCTTTAAACGTTTTTAAGAAAAAGATAGATGCCTTTCTAAAGAATAAAGGGATTTGGGGATATGGTGTACGGGCCGGAGAGTGGAGCTGAGTCCACAAAGATCAGCCATGATCTCATTAAATGGCGGAGCAGGCTCGAGGGGCCAGATGGCCTACTCCTGTTCCTAGTTCTTATGTTCTTATGTTCCCACTGATTACTTCACCTCTTGATTCCCTAACTTTCCCTTCCCCCCAATCTCTAGTTTAAAGTCCGATTGACCACCCTATTTACTCTTTTCGCCAGAACACTGGTCCCAGTTCTGTTCAGGTGGAGACCATCCCAACGGTATAGTTCCCCCCCTGTCCCAAAGCTGATGCCAGTCTCCCATGAAAAGGAACCCCTCTTTCCCACACCACTCTTTCAGCCACGTGTTAACTTCCCTTATTCTTGCCTCCCTATGCCAATTTGCACGTGGCTCGGGCAGTAATCCGGAGATTATGACCCTTGAGGACCTGTTTTTTAAATTTGAATCCTAGCTCTTAATAATCTCTAAATAGGTCCTCTTTTCTAGGCTTGCCTATGTTGTTGGTACCGACATGGACCACAACAACTGGATCCTCCCCCTCCCTCTCCAGTGTCCTTTCAAGCCGGTCAGAGATGTCCCGCACCCTAGCACCGGGCAGGCAACATACCATGCGGGACTCTTTATCCTGCTCACAAAGGATACTATCTATCCCCCTGATAATAGAATCCCCTACAACTACAACTTGCCTATTTACTCCCTCCCCTTGAATGGCCTGCTGAACCATGGTGCCTTGGTCAGCTGACTCATCCTTCCTGCAGCCCTGTTCGCCATCCGCACAGGGAGCAAGTGCCTCATACCTGTTGGACAGGGTCAAGGGCTGAGGCTTCTGAGTTCTTGACTGCTGGTTCCCTTTACCTGCCTGACTTGCAGTCACACCCTGCTGTCCCTGGCCACTGGCAGGATTTAAACTACTTACAGGTGTGACTGTCTCTTGAAACACAGTGTCCAGGTAAGTCTCCCCCTCCCGGATGTGCCTCAGTGTTTGAAGCTCAGACTCCAGCTCATCAGCTCTGAGCCGGAGCTCTTCGAGCAGCCAACACTTACTGCAGATGTGGTCGCTGCAGCTCGCAATGGGATCTGCCAGCTCCCACATCAAGCAGCTCAAGCACATCACCTGACCAGCCATCACTAATTAATTAATTAGTTTAATTTAAGTTTACGAGTTTAGCTGTGTTGTTTTTTAAATTTGGGGCAGATTTTCTACCAACCAATCAGATCACAGCTTCCCTCGGTCATCACTTTTGGGGGAAAAAACTGGAAAACAGGAAGTTACCTTTAGGTTTTTATACTCACAGAGACTGCTCCTCCTCCTCCAAACGGCTCCCAAAATTAGGCCCGAAGAAAGAAAGAGAACAAAATAGTCAAATTCTCACTCTGTCTGTGTCTCACTCACTCAGGCTGTGTCTCCTTGACCAGCGCAATGCTTACTAAGTGCGCTTACTGTCTGTCTTTTATACAGACTTTAGAATGACTCACACTAAAACGTCAAAGAGAAGAATACAATGTGTACCTTTGTGCCCCTTAAGAGGCCTCAGGTGACTGGCAGATAACTGCCACTCAGCAATTAGGGTGGGAGCAGCTTCAGCCAATCAGACACTAATCTACACTGCACTTTTGACTGAAAAACAACAGAATTAGATTTATCACTTACCTTTCCTGGTTACCTCACTGTACCAAATTACCAAATTCTCACTCTGTCTTTGTCTCACTCACTCAGGCTGTGTCTCCTTGACCAGCGCAATGCTCCCTGTACCTAAGGGCTTTTAAAGAAATGATGGATTCAGGAAGGGTGACTGGAAAACCATTACTTCTCCTGGTTGGGGCGTCAGGCAGACAGTTATGTCAAAGGGGTTTTGTGTAGCAAACCTCACGGTCCAGGGAAGGGAGTTTAAAAATGACCGGCTCTACGTCTTTCCCCACCTCTGCGCGGCCACACTCCTAGGGTTAGACTTCCAGTGTAACCTCCAAAGTCTAACTTTCAAATTCAGCGGCCCTATACCCCCTCTCACTGTTTGCAGCCTCGCGACCCTCAAGGTCCACCTTCCATTTGCGAACCTCACCCCGGATTGCAAACCCGTCGCCACCACGAGCAGACGGTACAGTGCCCAGGATCGGATCTTTATTAGGTCTGAGGTCCAACGGTTACTGAGGGAATGAGTCACTGAAGCTAGCAACAGTCCCTGGAGAGCTCAAGTAGTGGTGCTGAAGACTGGGGAGAAGCATAGGATGGTCATCGACTACAGTCAGACCATAAAGGTTTACGCAGCTGGACGCATACCCTCTCCCCCGCATATCCGACCTGGTAAACAGGATCGCGCATTACAAGGTCTTCTCCACGGTGGGTCTTAAGTCTGCCTGCCACCAGCTCTCCATCCGCACTAGTGATGCAAGTACACTGCCTTTGAGGCAGATGGGCGGCTCTACCACTTCTTAAGGGTTCCCTTCGGTGTCACTAACGGGGTCTCGGTCTTCCAGCGCAAGATGGACCGAATGGTTGACCGGTACGGTTTACGGGCAACATTCCCGTATCTCGATTATGTTACCATCTGCGGCCACGACCAACAGGACCTCCGAAAATTCCTCCAGACCGCAAAAATCCTTAACCTTACGTATAAGAAGGATAAATGTGTGTTTACTACCGACCGCCTAGCCATCCTCGGCTACGTAGTGCGAAATGGAGTTATTGGCCCCGACCCTGAACGCATGCGCCCCCTTATGGAGTTCCCCCTCCCTCACTGCTCCAACGCCCTGAAGCGCTGCCTATCCTTTTTTTCTTACTATGCCCAGTGGGCCCCCAACTATGCATACAAGGCCCGTCCCCTGATCCAATCCACAGTTTTTCCCCTGTCGATAGAGGCCCGCCAGGCCTTCAGCCGCATCAAAGCAGACATTGAAAAGGCCACGATGCATGCCATCGACGAGTCCCTCTCCTTCCAGGTCGAGAGCGACGCGTCTGACGTAGCTCTGGCGGCCACCCTCAACCAAGCGGGCAGACCCATGGCCTTCTTCTCACGTACCCTCCATGCTTCCGAAATCCACCACTCCTCAGTCAAAAAGGAGGCCCAGGCCTAGTAGAAGCTGTTCGACATTGGAGGCATAACCTGGCTGGCAGGAGATTCACTCTCCTCACTGACCAACGGTCGGTTGCCTTCATGTTCGGTAATGCACAGTGGGGCAAGATAAAAAACGATACGATCTTACAGTGGGGGATCAAACTCTCCACCTATAACTACGAGATCTTGTATCGTCCCGGGAAGCTAAACGAGCCTCCTGATGCCCTGTCCTGCGGCACATGTGCCACCGCACAAGTGGACCACCTCCGAGCCCTCCATGAGGATCTCTGTCACCCGGGGTCACTCGCTTTTTCCATTTTGTCAAGACCCGCAACCTGCCCTACTCCATCGAGGAGGTTAGGACAGCCACCAGGGACTGCCAAATCTGCACCGAGTGCAAACCGCACTTCTACCGGCCAGAGAAAGCACACCTGATAAAGGCTTCCCGTCCCTTTGAACGCCTCAGCATGGACTTCAAAGGCACCCTCCCCTGCACCGACCGCAAGACGTACTTCCTGAAAGCGATTGACGAGTACTCCCGGTTCCCATTCGCCATCCCCTGCCCGGACATGACCGCAACCACCGTCATCAAGGCCCTCCATAGCATCTTTACGCTGTTCGGGTTCCCCGTTTACATACATAGTGATAGGGGGTCCTCCTTTATGAGCGACGAACTGCATCAATTCCTGCTCAGCAAGGACATTGCCTCGTGCAGGACGACCAGTTACAACCCCCGGAAAAACGGACAGGTCGAGAGGGAGAACGGAACGGTCTGGAAGACCGTCCTACTGGCCCTATGGTCCAGGAATCTCCCAGTCCCCCGCTGGCAGGAAGTCCTCCCGGATGCCCTCCACTCCATCCGGTCACTGCTTTGCACCACGACCAACCAAACACCTCACGAACATCTCCTTGTCTTCCCCAGGAAGTCCTCATCTGGGACCTCGCTCCCGACCTGGCTGGCAGCTCCCGGACCCATCCTGCTCTGAAAACACGTGCGTGCGCACAAGGCGAACCCATTGGTCGAGAGGGTCCATCTCCTCCACGATAACCCCCAGTACGCCTACGTGGCGTACCCCGACGGCCGAACAAGATATGGTCTCCCTACGAGACCTGGCGCCCGCCAGGTCCCCACGCACACCCCAGCCACCAGTACCACCCTCCCTCCCACTGGTGCAACTTACAGCCGCCCCCTTCCCAGGAGGATCGGTTCTTCTGCTGGTCCCATCTAGACCCCCTGCCCACCGACGCACCCCGCAGATGCTCCCTTCCCAGATCAATAGGCTTCCCCACCAGCGCTGTCTAGGGGTTTGAAGCTGCCACAGAGATCAAAGCCACGCTCCCGGAATCACAGATGCCCGAGCCTCCACCGGCGTCACCACCAAAGCTTCGACGATCACAGAGGACGACCAGGTCCCCTGATCGACTGATTGCTTCATCTTAAAGTTTATATAGTTAATTGTGAAATTGTAAATAGTTACGACAATAAGACAAAACGCTGTACGGAGGTATTACGGTACCTCCATAACTATAACTTCTACCACGTTACCATGTTGTAATACCAAGCCACCATCCCCGCCGGACTCTTTTTTAACAGGGGGTGAATGTGGTAGTCTGTGTAGAAGTATTACGGTACCTAGTAATGCTGGAACACCATTGGTAGATATTGTATGTTTCTCATTGGTCAAGCTGTATGGTAGCTCCGCCCTGCAAGGCGGGGTATAAGAGCCCGTGCCGCCCCAGCAGCCTTCTTTCTGTACCTAAGCTGCTGGGGGAAACATCTAGCTTATTAAAGCCTTCAGTTGGACTACAACCTCACTTTAGTAGTCATTGATCGTGCATCATAGGACTCCTACAACAGATTGGGTGTAAAGTGAACCCCAAGAAGGCCCGGATTTTGCAGGAAAAAGTTATTTGCTTGGGTACACGAATCACGCATGGTAAACGCGAGATCGAGCAAAAGAGAATTGACTCGATCGTCAAATTGCCCCTACCCCATAACGTGACAGTCCTCCTGTCATTTCTTGGACTGGTTGGCGACTGTAGAAACCATATCGACAGTTTCGCCACAAAAGCAGCGCCCCTATCCAAACTTCTCAAGAAACAAGCACCTTGGGAATGGCTTCCACAGCGCACGGATGCCATGGATGCTTTAAAAAGAGTACTCAGCACAGCCCCCGCATTACAGGTGCCAGATCCACTTTCCCCATATGCAATCGAAGTTGCAAGCACCGACTGAACCCTTTCGGCCGTGCTCCTCCAAGAACGCCATGACCAATTACGCCCCATGGCATACGCCTCACGCGTGTTAGATCCTGTCGAGCTATTATTTTCTGCCTGCGAAAGGCACCTGCTCGCAGTTTGTTGGGCAGTGCAATACTTCGCCTACATTACAGGACTCAACCCCATCACCATTCTCACTGAACACACCCCAACACAGCTACTACTAGATGGTCGACTTAAGGATGGCACAGTCAGCCAAATCCATGCAGTCCGTTGGACCCTTATTTTACAGGGACGGGACATAACAATTAGGAGAACCAAGACCCACACTTTCCTAGCCGATAATTTACAATATGCAGGTACCCCACACGAGTGTGAGATCATCTCCACTAAACATAATACAGGACCCTTTATACCTAAGTCAGCTCCCAGGAAAGCAGATACTACACCCCAGAGACCCCAGCCCACAGACACGTGCGCACACCTTAGAATCTATGTGGATGGCTCCTCCACAGGTTTAGATGGGAAAAGAATTACCAGTTGTGGTATTTATGTAGAGGACGTGCAGGGACGCGCCCTAGAAGAGATTTCATTGAAATAGCCAGGATACTTAGGCTCGCAGGCAGCAGAACTGGCAGCCATAGCGTACATTGTAGACCACCCCGACTCGTTTCCGACCCCAGCCGACATATAATCGGACAGTTTATATGTCTGCAACAGTTTAACTGAATTCCTACCCCTGTGGGACACTAGAGGATTCCGCAGACGGAAAGACCCTACCCTCAGCCCCATTACTCCGGCATATCCTAGAGACAGCTAAAGATAGGAAATATGGCATTATCAAAGTTCACAGTCATCATCGTTCTTCCCTCTCCTGGTAACATTAAAGCAGACGTCCTAGCGAAAGCAGGTTCCAGATATGGTCACTTTTGGAACCCCCCCGAAAGCGCCCAAGTACACGCGGTTCAGGTCTCACAGACCAACATTCAAGATTTGGCAAAGGCTCAAAAAGAAGATGAGAAGCTCAGGGAAGTTTTAAAAGGCAACTTCCCAGCCCCTTATGATAAGTTTAAAAACGCGATAACCACACATGACGATGTGATTTTAAAAGACGGCATTTATGTAGTCCCCAGCCAGTACTGGAATCAAATTATTTGTCAGTTCCATGACAATCATGGACACCAGGGCATTGAACCCACCCTAGACCACTGCAGACCTCTCTGCTGGTGGCCTGATTTAAAAGTCAATGTTACTCATTACATTGAAAATTGCTCAATCTGTGCCCAGAACAATCCAGACAGATATGCAAGAAAGGCTCAGTTTAGTCACACCCGCCCCATTAATGGCCCCTGGACGAATTTGCAAATAGATTATATAGGACTCCTACCCCCCTGCAGAAATGGTTTTAGGTATGTGTTAGTAGTCATCGACACCTTCACAAAATGGGTGGAAGCTTTTCCTTCCAGAACAAACACGGCCAAAACGACAGCTAAAATCCTAACACAGCATATCTTTACAAGTATAGTATAGAATCCGATCAAGGCTCCCATTTTACAGGACGAGTGATGAAAAGCGTCCTCACAATTTTCGGAATAAAGTAAAAGTTTCATATAGCATACCACCCCGAATCAAGCGGCATTGTAGAGAGGATGAACAGAACTCTAAAAGCCACCCTCAGGAAAATGGTGCAACAGCGCAATAGCACCTGGGACACCATTCTCCCATTTGCTTTAATGTTCATATGAAACACGGTATCCATGTCCACAGGATATACCCCCATACACTCAAGACCGGACGCCCCATGAAAGGGACAGAATATTTATTAGGACTGGAGTTGGCCAGCCCCCCAGTCACCGCCCTCACGCATGAAAAAGCAGTACAGCAGATTATTGATAATGTAAAGGCAGCCCAGCTCGCAGCAGCCGTCAGACTTGGGACATGGAAGAAGCAAAGCAAGGCTTGCTTTGATAAAATGGTACACGCCACTGAGTTTGCTGTAGGGCAGCAAGTGATGCTTTCCCTATACAACCCCAGTTCATTCCTTTCCCCCAAATTTTCCAGACCGTACTCCATCTCTGACAAAGTCAGCCCCTCTGTATATAAGATCACATATCCCAATGTCAAGTCTGCGTGGTTTCACATAAACCAGCTTAAGGCTTATGGCTCACAGAATAACCATGCACACCACATCTCGCTTGCAGCAGCAGATGAGCACGCCCCGCCGGTCTTTTTCAGTACGTAACAAAAGAGATAATGTTGAAGATACTTTTCTTCCCAAAATATACACTTTGTTCATAACATTTTGCAAAAGTTTTGAAAATATAAATAAAAGTCATCTGTCATACTTGGCTGCACCTACATTACAACCTGTGTCAAAATAAGAAAGAAACCTACTGGGGTAGATATCTTTAATGTCGGCTTAGTGCAGTACAAGTTCTTACCATCACCACTGGAGCAACTAAAATAAGGATAACAAAGGCACAGTGCTGACACCAAAGTGAATAACTCGGTGGAAATGGATTTAGTTGTAGTCGGGCCTAAAGAGGGCTTTGGTTGCAAAGCACAATCAGTTCGGCAAAAAAGAGGATAATAAAAAAAAAACCAGACAATTCTGCCAGAAACCTTCCCACATGAAAAGATTAGGAGACAAGCCATTATTTAGAAGATGCTGCAGCTTGTTCCAATGTGGACCAACTGCTCTTTTCCTTTTAGTTATTGTTCATTTTGACCACAATGAGGATGCGAGCCATTGCTTTAAAATATGGGGAGTATAAAAACAAACATGTGAAGAAAAGTGAGGAACATTATTGTGTTAAAAGACTGCAGTGTCATTCCCATTTACTGACATGAACCGTCCTACAATGGAACCTCAATTGTGTTTGGTCCCATTATCCACACCATTGATTATCTGCAAGAGTTTCTGTGGTAATCGGGGTTTTGTTTTGTTCAAATCAACTAAAATGCAATTGAGCGTTTTTAATTGATTTTTCACAGACTCTGGGCTCTTTATTCAGCAGGATAAGTAGTTGTTACTTGGATTTTGAGTACCTGGCAGAATTTACTATCCACTGACCTCTGGTATTTAGCTTTTGGGTCAGAAGAGTGGAACTCCCAGCGGGACGCAGGGATTTGAACCCAGGAGAGAAGCAGGATTTGGGCTGTTATGCAGCGTTTTTAAAGAATATCTCATTTCTAAAACTGGAAAATTGGGAAAGCTTCGACAGCACATGCTTGGGAGCCGAGCGATTTCGATGAACCAATCAGAGACTAGAAATTGCCAGACTGTATAGAGAGGGGATCTCGAGCATTCACCAATTCCCATTATTCACCAGGGCCGATCCCTCTCTTTTAGATTTGCACAGTATTCACATCTTTATTAAGTGAAGCCTTTATTATTGCTAGAGTTACAGGTTCCAAAATTGAGTCATCCTCTAAAATTGTACAGATTGTTTCTGATACTGAACATAAAACTTTGGAGACCTAATAAGCATTAAGAGGATTGCATTTCAATACAGTGGCCACCTTCATAATAATAACACATTCAAAACCTTTCTCTCCTCGCGGTGGGGGCGATTCTCCGGCCTTGTTGCGCTCTCGCTCGAGTGAAACGAGGAATAGCGGGAGAGGGGTAAAGCGAGAACCGGGCCGGTGCCAAACATCTGCAATGTAACCGGCCCGCTCCCGTAGGCAAAATTGGAATCTCGCCAGAGTGTGGTGAGAAACCAATTATCACTACTTAAACCCGATTTCAATGTAATTATTGGGAGTCACCCCATATCCAACAGCTTCCCGTCATTTAGCAGTGATGCTGGTGGGATCCTCGGAGGGGGAAGGGGGAGTTGAGGTGGTGGGGTGGACTGAAGGGGGAGGGACAATGGAGGACGTGAGCCACTTGGAATAGGGAGCACCACTTGGAAGGGGGTGGGGGAGGGAAAGAATCTGGAGAGATGGGACAGAGTGGAAGGGCTGCCGGTGGCCAGGCCTTCTAGTAGACAAATCTGGAGGTGATGAGCTTGTCCCGCATGAGGCGGACTTGGAGCCCCAGCCCGGGCTACATGCCAGATTCTTTCTGGCCATCTTCCTCGTCAGATGAGGCCTGGCATTCTTCCTCCTCCTCCAGCATGTTCCCCCCTCTCCTGCAGGATGTTGTGCTGCTCACAGCAGGCCAGCATGGTGTTAGAGACCCGCCTGGGGCTATATTGGAGTACCCCACTGAAGGGCATCTTGAAGATGCTGATGCACCAGGCAGCACGGTGGCACAGTGGTTAGCACTGCTGCCTCACGGCGCCACGGTCCCAGGTTCGATCCTGGCTCTGGGTCACTGTCCGTGTGGAGTTTGCACATTCTCCCCCTGTCTGCGTGGGTTTTGCCCCCACAACCCAAAGATGTGCAGGGTAGGTGGATTGGCCGTGCTAAATTGCCCCTTAATTGGAAAAAATGAATTGGGTACTCTAAATTTATTTTTAAAACGAGAATGCCGATGCACCACTCAATGGTCCCCCTGGTTGCTGCATGGCCGGCATTACAGTGGTTCTCCGCATCAGTCTGGAGCCCTCAGACAGGCGTCATTAGCTAAGACCTCAGCGGGTAACCCTTGTCGTCCAAGAGCCAACTCCTCGCCCGAGGAAGCGCCTCGAAGGTGCCGTGAACCAACAAGTGCGCCAGGATGTATGTGCTGTGTATGCTGCCTGGGTATCGGGCGCAGACGTGCGTGATGTGTAGCTGGTGGTCGGAAACTGGCTGCACATTCAGGAAGTGGAAACCCTTCCGATTGCTGATGGGCAATCTCTGATGAGCTGGTGCAGCAACTGCTGTGCCACTGATTGAGATTTGCCTTACCCATTCTGTTGATGGGTCAGCTGGGGTCTGAGGTTTCCCAGAGGGGTGGCCTGGGTGGGCTCCCAAATTACCAGAGGCTTTGTGAACATTTACAGGACACAGTGAGCAGTCAGCAGAGTGAGCAGCAGAGGCCGATAACTTGTACCAATAGGGTGCGTTTAAAACAAATACTGCAGGAATGGCAGACCGAGCCCAGCTACCTGGACCCCCCAAGGTGGGGCACCCCAAATCCACGGCCCGTCACCAACTTGCTCCCTGCTACTCCCCCTGGCCCTAGCAGCCAACCCCCAGTAAGCACTACAATTTTTAACAGTTTTTCAAACTTTGCTTACCTTCTCTTTCCCCCCCTCAGCAGCCATTGAGCCCAACCCTCACTTGAAATGAAAATCGCTTATTGTCACAAGTAGGCTTCAATGAAGTTACTGTGAAAAGCCCCTAGTCGCCACATTCCGGCGCCTGTTCAGGGAGGCTGTTACGGGAATTGAACTGTGCTGCTGGCCTGCCTTGGTCTGCTTTCAAAGCCAGCGATTTAGCCCTGTGCTAAACAGCCCCTTGTAAATATCTGTAGTAAATCGCGCCCCCATGAAAGTGGTGGAGAATTGTGCAGGCCTGGAGCATAGTGAATCAAACGCACTAATCACATAAAAATGCATGCAAATGCCGGTTTTGCATGCTGCTGCCAGCACGGGGCGTGAACCTCGTCATCGCCACCAGTGAAGGACACGAGCATGGCACCCAAATCGGCGCCGGGTGCAGACCTCGATTTCGGACGGACGTCCAATTCTCTGCCCGATCTCGGTTTGCATTTGCGGCGTCGCGAGGTGGAGAATTTCACCCTATGTTCTCCCCCCCTGGAGCTGAATTGCACCCTATTTGTGCTCCTGCTGGGCACCACAAATCAGGACGTGATTCCCAATACTTAGCCACGCAAATCTTTGCATGGTGAGGCTTGCGAGGGATTCCTGCTATTGGGCTGCAATTTTTAGTGGGCAGCCTGATAGCGAGGACCCGCAGCTGAATGGTTCCTGCCCTTCATCTCCAAGGCAAACTGGTCTTCATGGACAGCACCATACAGCTGGACCCATGGACCTTCCTGTGTCACCGTCTCAGATCAGTACTCCACCTAGGTTGACAAGTACAGGGATTTTCTTCCATACACCAGTGTCTCTCTGGACAACAGCTCCGTCGGAGGAAGGAGCTGTGCTCCGAAAGCTAGTGAATCGAAACAAACCTGTTGAACTTTAACCTGGTGTTGTAAGACCTCTTATTGTGCCCACCCCAGTCCAACGCCGGCATCTCCACATCATGTGCGAGAGCAGGCAGAGATCCCGAATGTTTGCCTGACTGGAGGATACAGTGATCCAGATAAGCAGGTCGGGGGTGGGGGTGCCGCAGGTAAAGATGAGACTGTTAAAATGGAGGCATTTCAGACAGGGATGATGGGTAAATGGGGCAAGGTGCAAATTAGGACACAGGCTGGAGAATTTTGTATGAGCTCAGGTTTATGGAGGCAGCAAGATGGGAGGCCGGCCATTGCTTTCAGGAGAGAAGGGAGAACGCCTTAGATGATCATCACCAGTGACATATGCACCATTTAATTCAATCACATTTTTCTTTTTCGGGTAGAAAGGAAAGCCATGAACAGAGACAATCCGAAAATGTACAGCAGAAGAGGTCAGTCAGCAACCGATAATGAAAAATAACAATCAGTTAACACTTTAGGCATGACTACATTAGAATTTTGACGGAAGGTAACTCCCCAAACATTAACCCCTCTCCGATGGACCTCGCCCTGCATTTCCGACAATTTCAGCAGTCGTTTCACAAGTTGTGGTAATGAACAGCAGGGGGTGCCGCAGTTTTATTAATTTGATTTTGCTAAATGCAAGCCTTTTCCCTGCTGCCATTACCTCCTGCCCGAGTTGCAGCAGGATGGAAAAGCCATTGTGTTCATTTAAAGGATTTCATGCACCATATGTTACTGGTAGAAAAATGACATCAATTGCACAAACAAGTTTCCAATGTGTATTCTAATTATACCATTATTTAAATGTGTTTATGTAATGAGGTAGTAACTATAATTTATAGCACATAAAAAAGAAATCCCTGTTGAAATGGTGGGTGTTTAATTCGGTGGTTTAGTTGATACTGCCACTATTGCTTTTAACTTGATCACGCACAGTGAGGAGCATTTTCTATGTTCCAATAAGGAACCTACAGTTTGCTCTTACGCAGAATCCAATAAACCCTTTGCATGGTGGAAAAGATTCATAATGAACAATATTTCTTTTTTGCCTAAATGCTCATTTTGAGTAAAGCTTCATTTTCCAGTTTAGCATTTTGTGAACACAATGTATTTTAAATGTGGAGTATGTAACAACAAAAACATTGTGGAGTTCACATTTCGCTGGCAAGAATTTCTCTGGCTGTGTTAAGTCAATTCCGAATGTATTTGAAATAAGTACTATCTGGTTGTCACTGGCTGTCCATTAGTATGGAAATGAGGCATGTGTATGACAGGTGGCCTTACAACTAACACAATTAACTTTGCCCATTAGCTGAAAACAGATAAAACAGATGCAGCACCAAGAAGAACATCACAAACAGGAATGAAGAATTCAAACTACACAGATCACTAATCACAGAGGGGAGGGGAGGGGGAGTATCTTGGTTTGGGAAGGGGAACATTTATGATGAAGTATCTGGAATTTTATTGTATTCTTTCAAATTTAAAGAATATATCTTTGGCATGTTTGGTTGAAAGTGTGCCCTGCTCTGTGGAAAGGAAAGCACACAGCTCTAATGAGCGCATTCTTACAGGGCTGACCTTTCACGTTGCCTCCTCTTCTGACGGGGTCATTTTACCTGACTGCCTAATGGCACCCTGTCCACAAGTAGGTGTTTAAAAGATGCAATGATATGTTAAGGTCAATTAGTGTCGTCTCTGGAGAGAGCAGTGAGTACATTACAGAGGTAGGTTCGGAGTTTCATTGGTAAATAATCAGTGAGCGGTGATTAAACTATTAGCTTTTGGAATCGCAAAATAGCAGGATGAAAGTGATTGGCGGTGAAACTGGAGGTTATATCCACTCCTGTCTGCTCATTCCAAAAGTGAACTGCCAGTTAGTGTCCCCAATTTTGCATAAATTGTGAATGTCTTATGCTTGTTCCTTTGTTTAATCCAATGAATTTTGAATTACTGAGTGATATATACTCTGCCAAAAGTACTTCATATAAACAATTTGTCATTTTATAATGCCAATAGGATAAAACGTATCATACCACATTTGGTCCCTTTTGTTAAAAATTATTATTGGCTCTTCTTTCATTAACCCTTCACCTACAGCAAAGGTTTATTAAACATCTTTTTCATACATATTTAAGGTTTGATTCTTTAAAGAGTCTTTCCAAGGGCCGGTGCAGACTCAATGGGCAGAATGGCCTCCTTCTGCACTGTAAATTCTATGATTCTATGGTAGGCTTCCAGTCAAGGTACAGAGTGCAGGTGTGATCAGATTTTGTGATAACAATCTCTTAGGCTTATTGAAATAGTTCCCAGTAATTGACAAATGCACACAGGAAATTTGTGCACAATTGTGGCTGGTTGGCAGACTGGGAAACCGAGTGAGGCAGCAGTTTACCATTAAAGAGACAAATCATTTTTCTTAGTAAGAGATGTTGCAAAAATTAGTGAGTAATTAAAAGCTTCTGAAGATATTCCAACAATGTGTACAATAATAATCTTTATAAGTGTCACAAGTAGGCTTACATTAACACGGCAATGAAGTTACTGTGGAAATCCCCCTGTCACCACACTCCGGTGCCTGTCCGGGTACACAGAGGGAGAATTCAGAATGTCCAATTCACCTAACAAGCATGTCTTTCAGGACTTGTGGAAGGAAACCGGAGCACCCGGAGGAAACCCGCTCAGTCACAGGGAGAACGTGCAGACTCCGCACAGACAGTGACCCAAGCTGGGAATCGAATTCGGGTCCCTGGTGCAATGAAGCACAGTGCTAACCACCATGCCAGATGAAAAATGTGGCCACTCCCCCAAATGGTGAACACAGTTCATCATTAAAAAGACAAATTGAAGAGCCTGCTGCAGGCACCTGTTCAATATAAATGCAAGCTACCTGTAAAGAGGGTAAAGGTATCAATTGTAAAAGGAGGAATGAGAGAGAAAAGGCTTGCCTCTATGTAGTAACTTGTATAACCTTGTCAGGCTGCAAAGCACTTTGTTTTGAGGTGCAGTCAAGTTGAATGCAATTTATACATAGCAAGATTCACAAATAATAATGTGAGAATGATCAGATAATTTTTTTTAGTGATGTTTGTTGAGGGACAAATATTGTCCTGTTCTTTTAATATATTTGAATCTTTTATATGCAGCTGACAAACCTCTGTTTAACATTTCATCTGAAAGGTGGCATCTCTGGCATTGCAGCACTCCCTCAGGACTGTACTTGACTCGAGGCCATCATGTAAGCTAAGAAAGAGACATTCAAATGCAAAGTGCTGGATATTAAAACAATGACTGCCACAGGCAGACCTATCCAAAACCCCTTGGAAATACACAATGGGTGAAGCATAACAAGCCAGGCTACAGCCACTGCAGCACACTGGTACAGTGGTTAGCACTGCTGGCTCACAGCACCTGGGGCCAGGTTCAAATCAAACCTTAGGTGATGGCCTGTGTGGAGTTTGTGCGTTCTCTCCGTATCTGCGTGGGTTTCCTCCAGGTGCTCCAGTTTCAGCCCACACTCCAAAGATGTGCAGGTTAGGTGGATTGGCCGTGATCAATGTGTGAGCTTATGGGTCAGGGCAAGGGCGTGGGCCTAGGTTCTATAATTTATTGTATGTGTTGAACTGGAGTTAGTATATAATGATAATTCAAAGTGAAATTGGGGTCATACGTTTTTCTGTTCAATTTCTTTAAAATTGCCGAGGAGAATTATCCAACATTTTTTTAAAAATTCAGCTATTGCTGAAAATTCTTAACAGAACAGAAGCTATGACCTTGTAATTAGAAAACAGCAAATTTATAAAACAGGGTAAGCCTATCATGATGTTCCCATACATTGATATCAAACTGGGTGAATGTATTAGTTCTCCATAAAATGAGTTCAGTCACCTAATGAACACACACTTGTATTGTTTTCTGGCTTAGGCCTTTCATTCGAGAGATCCATTATGGCTACATGAAAAGCCCTGGGAAGTCATTTTGCTTCGGAGAAGAAAGATGAGAGCGCAGGTTAATGTTGGGAACTCTTGGGGCCACATAGATTCTTCTATACATCACTATGCTGCTACATCTGCCGATGGGACAGGCTATACCCAGAATGGTAAAGTGAGAGTCTGAGATGCTGGATGAAAGATATAATAATAAATCTTTACAAGTAGGCTTACATTAATACTGCAATGAAGTTACTGTGAAAATCCCCCAGTCGCCACACTATGGCGCCTGTTCGGGTACACGGAGGGAGAATTCAGAATGTCCAATTCGCCTAACAAGCATGTTTATCGGGACTTGTGGGAGGAGACCGGAGCACCTGGAGGAAACCCGCGCAGGTACGGGGAGAACGTGCAGACTCTGCAGAATGACCCAAATCAGGAAACAAACCGAGGTCCCTGGTGCTGTGAAGCAACAGTGCTAACCGTGCCGCCCAGAGCTGTGAACATGATTATATTAAGCTGTTTGTTTGACTGGTCTTTGGGATCACGCTCTCAACTTGGGAACCAGTCACCCAGATGATGTTGAAGAGAATTTGCAGCATTGATTGAGCTGAGTTTAGGTTCTCCCCTGGGGCATTGTCATATTTTCTGTAACTGAGTTGCCACTTCAAAGGGTATTAAGAGACAACTACAAGGTATGGAACGAAAGTTGTATATCAGCCTGAGAACTTGCCACGCTCTCTTTTATGAGCGTGTTGGTTTTTGACCATTGAGCAACTGGTGCTAGCCCAGAAATGAGCAGATTTATTGAATTTGATGTAATAATGGAACATGAAACTCATGATGCTGGGTTGTTGCTTCAATAACATAAACACTAGGCTACCTTGGGGGGGACGGGGGGGGGGGGGGACACTGCTCACAAAGATTTCTAACATTACGTGATTCATTTTATGGATGAGTTAATGACTTTAGCATGAATTATTTAGATTTTATGTGTTTTCCATGTGTTATAAACATTATTTATATGGCTACATGTTCAACTGGGTCAGAAATCAGGTGGCAGCTAGAACCACTTTGAACAAATAAATTAAACTACATGATTGATTTAAATTGTAGCATTTGAATTGGTTGCTTTTGCTGGTCAGTTTTAGTGAATCGGTTTTGTTAGATTGGCTCATACAAGCAATCAGAAAAGGGTATTATTTGATTTATTTCTATTCTGGGCAGTTTTAAAGTGCTATTGGGGAAGCACGGTAGTACAAGTGGATAGCACTGTGCATTCACAGCGCCAGGGTCCCAGGATCGATTCCCCTCTGGGTCACTGTCTGTGCGGAATCTGCACGTTCTCCCCGTGTCTGCGTGGGTTTCCTCCGGGTGCTCCGGTTTCCTCCCACAGTCCAAAGACATGCAGGTTAGGTGGATTGGCCATGATAAATTGCCCTCAGTGACCAAAACGTTTAGGAAGGGTTATTGGGTCACGGGCTAAGGTGGAAGTGTGGGCTTAATTGGGTCGGTGAAGACTCGATGGGCCGAATGGCCTCTTTCTGCATTGTATGTTCTATGTTCTATGTCCTATCCTGTATGTTCTATCCTGAACATTGATATGCAAATTGTCACGCAAAAGACTTTTAAATAGTTAGAGCGAGACAGACAGACAGACAAGCATCTTCGGCTGCTTCATCAATGACCTCCATTCCATCATAAGGTCAGAAGTGGGAATGTTTGTCGGTGACTGCACAATGTTCAGCACCATTCGCGATTTCTCAGATAATGAAGCAGTCCATGTACAAATGCAGCAAGACCTGGACAATATCCAGGCTTGTGCTGAGAAGTGGCAAGTTACATTCGCACCACACAAGTTCCAGGCAATGACCATCTCCTACAAGAGAGGATCTAAACATCGCCCCTTGATATTCAATTACATTACCATCACTGAAACTCCCACAATCAACATCCTGGGGGTTACCATTGATCAGAAACTGAACTGGACTAGCCATATTAATACTGTGGCTACCAGGGCAGGTCAAAGGTTAGGAATCCCACAATGCGAAAATCACCTTCTGACCCCACAAAGCCTGTCCACCATCTACAAGGCACAAGTCAGGAGTGTAATGGAATACTCTCCACTTGCCTGGATGAGTCCAGCTCCAACAACACTCAAGAAGCTCAACACCATCCAGGACAAAGCAGCCCAAATGATTGCTTCCCCTTCCACAAACATTCAAACTCTCCACCACTGATAATCCGTGGCAGCTGTGTGCACCATCTGCAAGATGCACTGCAGTAACTTACCAATGTTCCTTAGACAACACCTTCTAAACTCACTACTGCTACCACCTGAAAGGACAAGAGCAGCAGATACCTGAGAACCCCACCACCTGGAGGTTCCCCTCCAAGTCCCTCACCAGCCTGACTTGGAAATATATTGCCGTTCCTTCTCTGTCGCTGGGGCTAAATCCTGGAACTCCCTCCCTAACAGCACAGTGGGTGTACCTACACCTCAGGGACTGCAGCGGTTCAAGAAGGCAACTCACCACCACGTTCTGAAGGGCAACTAGGGATGGGCAAAAATGCTGGCCTAACCAGGGACGCCCACATCCCGTAAATGAATATGCCATGTAGGCACATTTTTGTCTTTTGTAAGCCTTCCCAAACTTTGCTCAGATACCTCACTGGCCTCATTTGCTGAGATCAGAGTGGTGTTTTGGGCACAGCAGCTGAGGGATTCCTGATTTTACATTGCTGGCATGATCTGAGTAAATTAGTCAGAGATTTATGAAACTCAGCAGCTGCCAGGATCAGCTGATACAGGCAGAATTGAAGAGTTCCTGACATAAAAGATACTGGGCAATTGGAACATAGATTTCATTTTATTTGTGTAATTTTCCCTACAAACACTTGGACTTGCTACTCAAAGAATCAGACCGTCCCCCATCCCTGCCCTCTGTTAATGTAGATTCATTTGTTCTTAAGGGCAGCACGGTAGCATTGTGGATAGCACAATTGCTTCACAGCTCCATGGTCCCAGGTTCGATTCCGGCTTGGGTCATTGTCTGTGCGGAGTCTGCACGTCCTCCCCGTGTCTGCGTGGGTTTCCTCCGGGTGCTCCGGTTTCCTCCCACAGTCCAAAGATGTGCGGGTTAGGTGAATTGGCCAATGATAAATTGCCCTTAATGTCCAAATTGCCCTTGGTGTTGGGTGGAGGTGTTGAGTTTGGGTATGGTGCTCTTTCCAAGAGCCGGTGCAGACTCAAAGGGCCGAATGGCCTCCTTCTGCACTGTAAATTCAATGATAATCTATGATTAATCTAGGACAAAGGTTCGGCACAACATCGTGGGCCGAAGGGCCTGTTCTGTGCTGTATTTTCTATGTTCTATGTTCTATGTTCTATGTTGGGGGTGCTCAGGGACAGCTATGAGTGTACCCTCGCATTCCATTATCATGGAAGAGGAGTGATAGCATTGGATGGAATTCCAAAAGCATTGACGACAGGGGCACATTTTTAAAAATGTATTTTCAAAATCATTTATGGTATGTGGGCATCGCTGGTTGGCCAGAATTTATTGCCCTTCAGAAGGTGATGGTGAGTTGCCTTCTTGAACCGCTGCAGTCCCTGAGTTGTAAGTACACCCACTGTGCTGTTAGGGAGGGAGTTCCAGGATTTTGCCCCAGCGACAGTGAAGGAACGGCGATATATTTCCAAGTCAGGGTGGTGAGTGACTGGGAGGGGAACCTCCTGGTGGTGATGACATAGCATGACATCACCAAAGACTTCTTTGTTGTGGAACGAGGCTACCTTTGATAGCGTCTTACCTTCTTCTACCCCCTGTTATCTTTAGTGGAACACCCTGAAACCATTACCCATCCTACCATGAGAATATGCTAACCCTCTTTTCCTCAGTGTGGACAGTACTAACCATTATCATTTAAGTGAAGATGTTAGTCCAGTACAACTTCACTCTTCCATGTATTTAGCTAACTCCATCAATAACCTAGTGCCATATGTCAGTGTACATTAAATTTTGTTAGAGTGAATTTCAAAGAGGACATAATAAACCTAATCTTTTTAACACCGTGCTCTCCAGAGATGCTTTCATGTTATTTTTTTGTGTTGTTAACCTACTGCCATGCTTCTTCTGAATTCTGCCTGAGGGGCAGCATTGGAGGAGTTCGTTGGCTGCTTCTGCTCCATAAAAGTCTCATGGGACTGAGTTGGCCCGTGTTTCCTAGCAGCTTGCTCCTGGCCGGGGAGCTGCTGCTCACTGCCTCTCTGCAGCTTGCTGCTAGGCGGCCTGGTGTTGACTTCAATGATCTAATGACACAGTACTCTGTGGGTGATGGCTGAAGGCCAGACATGTGCTGTTGAGAGGACTGCAATATCATACAGGTGGACCTACTGGACCCTGGATCTGGGGTTCCTCTGATTGTTGCGATGAAGGTTTAATGGCAGAATGAGGCACATGCCACTATCTCAAACTGATGATTCAAACTGCACTCCATTCTGTCCCCTATATACCTTGTTATTATCTACATTATAATCAATAGACCTAGGAACCAAGTTTACTGAACAACCCAATGAAAGACCAATGGACAAGATTTCACCTATTACATAACAATCAAGCCAGTGTCAAAATCAATTAAACCTAAATTACCAGGCAAATAACAGTCAATTCTAAATTACACGTTAAATAGACGATGCGACAAAGATCGATCTCACAGATTTATCAGGCAGTCCACTCAGCATATATGGCATCAATTTCAGCCACACATTCCTTGGAAACACTGATCTTCCCCAGGTAAATTCTAGCTCGCTTTCTTCAAGGAATTAACCACCAATTCACATCCGACAGCAGTTCCCACTTAATCCCTGATCAACCAGTACAATCTTCCACAAGATGGTGCACTTCTTCTGGACTTTTTTCTTAGCTCTGTCCTCATCTGTCTTGAGTTTTTCTTATCCTTTCACGGGATATGAATGTTGCTGGCTGGACCAGCATTTATTGCCCATCCCTGATTGCCCTTAAAAAGATGACAGTGGGCTGCCTTCTTGAACCATCGCAGTCCATGTGATGTAGGTACCCCAACAGTGTGTTAGGAACGGAGTTCTAGGATTTAGACCTAGCGACAGTGAAGGAACGGTGATATAATTTCAAGTCCGGATGGTGTGTGGCTTCGAGGGGGAACTTGAAGGTGGTGGTGTTCCTATGAATCTGCATGGAAGGTGTTGTCGAAGGAGTCTTGGGGAGTTGTTGTGGTGCACACTGCTGCTGTGCGCCAGAGGTGGAGGGAGTGAATGTTTAAGGTGGTGGGTGGGGTCAGAATCAAGCAGGCTGCTTTGTCCTGGATGGTGTTGAGTTTCCAGCCAAGTGGGGAGTATTCCGTCACACTTCTGACTTGTACTTTATTGATGGTGGACAGGCTTTGGGCAGTCAGGAGGTGAATTACTTGCCACAAAATCCCCAGCCTCTGGTCTGCTCTTGTAGCCACAGTACTTGTATGTCTAGTCCAGTTCAGTTTCTGGTCAATTGCAACTCCAAGGATGTTATAGTGGGGGATTTAATGATGGTAATGCCATTGAATGTCAAGGGGAGGTGGTTAGATTCACTCTTGTTGGAGATGGATATTGCCTGGCACCACTATGTGCAAATTGTATTTGCCATTTATCAGTCGTTGATTGCGTGGATTCACCAGAATCACCTTCATCTGAACTTTCAGTAATGACCTTATGCACCTTATGGCCAATTTAATCATTCAACTACTTCAAAGGAATAAACACAGCAGCAGCAACCTTATTTTTTGATTATCCCTGCTCCTGGATTCAGCCTTCATATCTTCCTGCACCGCTAGTGCCACACCTTGTATTGCCACACAAACCTGATCATGTGGCAGACCTCCCAGAGGAGCTCCGGTAAGTGCAGTGTTTATGTGGGAGATTCATGCCCAGGCACCACCTGGGCACTACCTATACATTGCATCCTGGTACTGCCTGTTTTCACGCTACACCCTCGGGCCAAGGGATCACTGTTTTTTGTGCCCTTTTCTTCCATTTCATCTGATCACTCCCCTCCTCATTTCCATCTGCAATATTGATGTTGTCATCAGTAGCAATCTCTTCATAGTTTATTATTAATTTCCACTATTTTGTTTCAATATTTCTCCCTTGGAAGCTTGAACTTCAGAAATACATTAACTGGAAGCCATCCTAGTGCATCAAAGATCTTTTATCCTTTTATTTTATTATTATTTTCTTCATACTCCACCACCCTTTTCCTCTATATTGTCTGTGTGTGTGTGTGTGTGTGTGTGTATAGAATGGGGTAAGTTGGAAAGGGGGGGATTGAGAAAAGGGATTTTAGGTAGTCAGTTACATTTTTGTCAGTTTCATTATATTACTGTTAAATAATAAAAGGCTATTGGTGTTTAAATTTTACAAATATGGTGATTGAAGTTTATTGGACTCAGCCAAGGTTCATCCAGTTTCACTTGTGTTGTGAGTCTGGGTCAAATGGGGCTGGAATTGACCACGCATTAGCCCAGGGTCATGATGGTGCCAACCATGTGGGTTGCTTTGTTCTGGAGGGTTTCGAGCTTCTTGAGTGTTTTTGGAGCTGCGCCTATCCAGACAAATGGAGGCTATTCCATTACACTCCTGGCTTGTGCCTTGTAGATGGTGGACAGGCTTTGGGGAGTCAGGAGGGGCTTTATTCGCCACAGATTTCTTAGCCTCTGACATGCTCTGGTAGCCACAGTATTTATATGGCTCATCCAGTACAGTTTCTGATCAATGGTAACCCCCAGAATGTTGATTGTGGGGGACGAAGCAATGGTAATGCCATTGAATGTCAAGATTGGGTTCTCTCTTGTTGAAGATGGTTATTGCCCGGCACTTGTGTGGCACAAACTTTACTTATTACTTTTTAGCCCAAGCCTGGATATTGGCCAGGTCTTGCTGCATTTGGACATAGACTGCTTCTTTATCTGTGGAGTTGTGAATGGTGCTGAACAATGTGCAGTCACCCGCAAATATCCCCTTATGATGGAAGGAAGGTTGCTGATGAAGCAGCTGAAGATGGTTCGGCTTTGGTCACTACCCTGAGGTGAGTGCCCTTGATTTCAGGGTCTCGTGTCTCCAAATCTATTGGCAGCCTTCTCATCACCCTTCACTGGAAAAGGGGCACATCGCCACCCCCAAAATATTTTCATACTTTGTGAATCACCTGGTACCTATAGTAAAAACAGTTAATGATAAAATATGTAAATATCTCGTTGAAAAATGAAAAATGAAAATCGCTTATTGTCACGAGTAGGCTTCAATGAAGTTACTGTGAAAAGCCCCTAGTCGCCACATTCCGGCGCCTGTTCAGGGAGGTTGGTACGGGAATTGAACAGTGCTACTGGCTTGCCTTGGTCTGCTTTAAAAGCCAGCGATTTAGCCCAGTGAGCTAAACCAGCCCCTAGTTGGATTTTCCACTCCCGTTTCCGTTGGGTGTGATCAATGACGAGAGTGGAAATTCTTGTGGAATGCCCAAATCGCGTTTCGCACCAAAGTAAAGGTGTGATGTGATTGTCCCTCCCCCCCTACCAGTGATGTTACTGGATTCCTGGCATTCAATGTCACGAACATCATTAGAATACATTTCCATATCATTATCAGTCCTCTGCACCTGAATCATCCCCTCCCTCCATAAGAAATTCCATTCACCTTGGCATGAGGGCAGAACAGTGTAAATTACAACTGGTCGCTCAATCCATGCACCTGCCGGGCAGACCTCCCAGAGGAGCTCCGGTAAGTGCATCGTTTAGGTGGGAGATTCATGCCCAGGCACCACCTGGGCACTACCTATACATTGCATCCTGGTACTGCCTGGAAACTGCTCCAGTGCTGTCCCTGGCACTGTCCTGGCATTGACCTCTGGCACTGTGCCAGGGGGGGTTGCATGCGGGAGTGGGGTCCATATAAATTTTTTTGCAATGGGCAGCCTTTAAAAATGGTGTCCCGATCTTCATAAAAGTGTGTTGCTGATGGGATGGGCGTAATAAAAGTCCACCTTGCCAACGTGACTTTGTGAATCCCGACACTTTAAGTTTTTTTGTTCTATGTCTCGAATGATACGGCGGAGAAAGCCGCCATTGGTCCCGGCGGTTTCAATGCCACTTTTCCCACCCACTATCGGCCTTTGACGATTTTCAGAAAGATTCTGCCCATAGTCTATATCATGAGTGACATAAGACCACATGGTAGACCATGGAGAGAGCTAGTTCCATGTAGAGCTTCGGCTAGAGACCACCTTGCAAATGGTTAGCATAATGTTGAGTTCGCTAATAGCATCACTTCCAACCTTACCTGTAAGTCCAGGAGCATGGCGACCACATACCAAACTGAAGACAACAGTAACATAATTCTGTACCAAAATAATAAAAATTAAGATATGCAGCAAGGGTATTAGAGAGTGAAGTGACAGAACCAGGCGCTGTCCTCTCTTATCTTTTTGCTCCCCAATCTGTCGCTGATGAGTGAGTGGAGGCCGAATAATCTTTTCAAAGGCTGCATCCATGTTTCCGTGTAGATCAGTTACGTGTATCTATATTACACAGATTTTACACCCAAGACTGCACCAATAAGAATGCAAATGAGCAGAGTTTATTGGGCACCCACCAACAGCCCCCTACCGCTTGCAAGGAAGGGCTCAAAATCAACACATTGTTCCCCGCATGCAGGTTTGGGCAAATGCTTCAATTTTCAGACCAGAGTCTGTAGTAGCTTCTCTATTTCAAGTAGCTATATTTCAGTTTACATTTCAAATTCATCTTTAAAATGTGCCATTCAGAAGCTTTCTTTGCCATGAAGAGGCCCAAATGTGCCTGACGTTAAGGTACTTTGATCTGTTGTTACTGACAACAGACTATACACCAATAGTTTTCTACATAATATTCCCGTGCATCCCTAATCATGAACACTTTACAATTGTTGCTCATTAGTGAATAGATTATGAAATTTACATGTTCAGGTTCACTGACCGAGGGCAGCAATTCCCAGCAGAGGCCTCAATCCTCTGAGTGCTATTTGAATTTGAAAGCTGTAACACAAGTAATTACATAATCTGCTGTTAATGGCCATAGTGCAATACCCAACAGTTTCTATCCCGGAATAGGAGATTTCAGGTTGATTCCCTGATGCTTTAACAAGCTCCCTGCTTCCTATTCCAGTTTACAAGCAGTTGGAGATTTCACTGTGACTATATTAAAGTCTTTAAAAATAAACAGTTAAAACGGTATCTCATTCCTTTATATAACTGCCAAAGGCTTCAAGGTTTACGTGAAGTGGGTGATGGTGAGTCCGCAGCACAATTCACATCTATTCCAAATAGAGAACCGTGGCGTAAAGTCAAAAAGGAACTCTTATTGTTTTGATGCTCTCATGCTGTTCTCCCCGTACAGCTCTGAGTCACAGCATTGGCTGACTTGGACCGTTAATTACTGTTGCTATTTTTTTGCTTGCTATAAATATGGCAGTCAATAAGGTTGCCCTTTTATCGAGATAGTGATATGATATGCTCTCAGAGTCGCCAGGTATCAAATGATACCGCCACAAGGTTCAACCGGGTATCGATCAAAGAGCCAAACAACCAGTTAGTTAGTTCAAGATCAATGGTACTTTATTTACACACAAGATTAACTTACACATGCAACATAAACACTACTAGTTAAGCTACACCTAACAACTATGACACCTGTACTTAACTTCAGGCACCCGGCTTAGGTCAGAGGAACAGTGGCCTTTGTTCGAATCTGGATCCGCAGGGTCTGGAGCAGTAACTGCGGTTCAGCTGGGCTCATCCGTCTGGTAGTGAGCGTTGAACTTGGACTTGCTTCTGGTCGTGGTGCTGCGATTGGAGATGGACGTTGCCGGAGTGCCAGGTCCAAAAGAGATCGAACCACATGGCAGTGTCTCTCTTTATCCTTGGGGAGTTTCGCACTCTTTTGGGCAGTCCTTAGGTTTGGACCCAATTAATTGGGCAGTTCTCGATTACTGCCTTCGATCTGAGCCAATAAAGGGGCGGGTGCCTTGATGGCTGGGCGTGTCCTAATCCGTCATTGACCCTGTTGTTGATGCTTCCTGAGTAGAGGGGGTGGCGATGAAATGTCTGGACTTGTATCAGTTACCTGAATATCAATCCTTTGTCTTACGGGGATGGGCCATTAAAATGCTAATCGGTTGGGGGTTTCGATGCTGTCTGGATTCTTTGCTCAAAAATATACATTCAGGCCCTGTGCCTGCCTGAATCTTACATTGTCCACATTTCCCTTTAGGCTTTGCGAAGGTCCATGTATCTTGTTGTAAGTGGCCATCGCAGAATCCTAAACGCGAAGCGTGATGGATCACACTACTGAATCCTCTCCTGTTCTCTGGTGTGCCGGTTACCCTCAATCAAGGACAGGTTCTATCCTACTCTGTCCTATGGATTGGAACATTTACCTAAATTTTAACACATCGCACATATATATATCTTTTTTAAATCTAAGGGGGCACTATCACATTCAATCACACATTTCAACTTCTTTACACAAACTGGGGAACCTCTAACTGTCCTTATCTAAACTACACTTATGCTGCTAGCTAATAACCAAAAGAACTTATATTACAGAACAAAATAAACAATAGCAGCATTACATTTCTACTTAACACTTATGCCAATTTACAGAGAAAATAATTTTATTAAAACCGTGGAATTTATTAGGGAGTAAAAAGGTTCAAAAATGAAATGAAATGAAAAGAGTGTAAGGTCTGTTGAAGTCCGAGAAAAGGGGCTCTGTGTGTATACTGGAGAGCGGGAGGCTCTCCTTCGCCATTTCCGAAGTCTGAGTGTCTGGACGATACTGCAAAGTATTGCTATAATCAATAGGGCTTCTCCCGTGTAAGAAAGGGAATACCACTTTATGATACTATCGCACCATGTGGGGGTATCAGTGGCTATATCTATGTGTGGTGTTGTGTCCGGGCTAGGGGTATCGTGTTGGGTGGTCATGTTTAGGGCCTGTGTGGTGAGCGGTATAGGGGCTGATAACGTGCGCAACTGTAGTGATCCAATGACGATCATGATGCAGGTCATCAGGTCCGTCTTCATTTCGTCTTTGTCTTCCTCTGGCTCCTAGTATATTCATATCTTCCTGGGGGTACAATCATAATATCTGTTATTATCTTGTTGTTTAATATCTCGTTTGTCTGTCTGTTTCTCCTTAACATAAATTTCCCATTTAGAATTGTCACCATATGTGACTCCCTCATTTTTTTTTTAAACCAACCATTTGGGAGACAAGACATCTGAAAAAGAAATTCTGTCACAGTGCGAGCACTCTCGTAGCCTGTGTTCGGTGGGCTGGGTGGGCGGACAATTTCTCCGTCCAGTGCAAATTCGTTTCAACCAAGTGTTTTAACGTGTAAATAGCAGGTGGGGGTTAGCAACCGAAGGGTCGCCGGGAAGCAAACACAAATTGTGGCCAAGTGCATTCTTTAAACCACACTTTAAAAAAACAGTAAAAGAGTTTCGAAAAGAACTTTCCGAATGGGGTGCGCATGAGCCGCGGGGCAAAAATGGGTGGAATCCCCGGGAAGGGTGGTGATCAGTGCCGTTGCTCCACTACCCGAGCTTGGCTGACCAAATACATAGAGGTCCTCAGGCAGGGTGGGGATCAGTGCCGTTACTCCACTGCCTGAGTGGCCTTACAAGAACGGTAAGAATTTGAATTTTTATGGACTTCCGACAAACTAGTCCCAATTAACTACCATGTGGCGTCAAAGGAGTAGTCATAACTGTATCAAGAAATTTTGCATGAGATCGACACACAAAGTCATACAAAAGAGCAACATTCAACATTAAAAAACAAACTAAAGAAAGAAAGCGGGCAGGCTCCATCAGAGAATAGGACACCGTAAATCTCAATCGGTTCCTTTCTCTCATCATCTGTGCACCTCAGGATTCCATTCCGAAAAGGGTCTTAAAGGGGTTACCATGGTGGGAGTCAGACTTTGAGTCATCACCATCTCCCGGTTGCCAAACTCGTGACTGGAGTTTCTGTGCCAAGGCGGTGTGGGCCGATGTGGGATCCATTTTGTTGTTTCTTATCAGAGAATAAGAATTGACATGCTGCCATTGTTTCTTATCCTGTAGGGCGGTAGGGGCAAGGGGGGGATCACTATTGTCGGGCGGTGGGTCAGGTTCTGGTAGTGGCAAATAAATGGTCTCTGAGCGGCCGAACATATCGTGGTTGGTGTCACTGGGGCTGTAGTGACTGGGGCCTGGTCTGTTTTTCCATTGGTCGGGAATATCAAGGACGTTCGTCGTGCTTTCGCTGTCACTATCGCTAGCGGCCCAATCAAGTGTGAGGCTGAAACTCGTCCCTGGGGGCGGAGTTAAGGTTGTGTCTGTGGACGTGCTGTCCTGGCTGGAGGAGGGCTGGATTGGGTTGTCAGTGGGCGGGTCTTCGTTGTCTGCTATTGCCAATGAAATGTGGTGTGAGTGCTGCACTGAGTTCCATAAACCTTAAGCTGATTTATATGAAACCATCCTGACTTTCCATTTGGATACGTAATCTTATAAATGGAGGGGCTTACTTTATCAGAAATTTGGGAGAGAGGAATGAACTCGGATTGTACAGGGAGACCATGACTTGCTGTCCGACTGTATATTCTACCGGCGTACTGTTTTATCAAAGCAGGCCTTACTCTGCTTTTTCCTAGCGCCTAGTTGAACAGCTGCAGCGAGCTGAGCTGCTTTAATATTCTCCATTACTTGTTGGACCGCTTTTTCGTGGGTAAGGGCGGTGGCTGTGGGGCTGGCCAAATCAAGTCCAAATAAATACTTGGTACCCTTCATGGGTCTTCCAGTCATGAGGGTTTGGGGGGTGTATCCTGTCGAACTCTACACGAATGGGAGAACTGTGTCCCATGTCGTATTGTGCTGTTGCACCATCTTCCTAAGTGTTGTCTTTAGGGTTTGGTTCATGCGTTCTACGATGCCGCTGGATTGTGGGTGAGAGGCAATATGAAACTTCTTTTTAATTCCGAAAATTGTTGGAACGCTTTTCATTACTCTTCCTGTGAAGTGCGAACCTTGGTCCGACTCTATACTACGGGGGAGTCCCCATCTAGTAAAAATCTGCTGGGTTAGAATTCTTACTGTTGCTTTGGCCATGTTTGTCCGGGAAGGAAATGCTTCCACCCATTTTGTGAAGGTGTCGATTACGACCAACACATATTTAAATCCATTTCTGCAGGGGGGGGGGGGACCATTGTAATCTAATTGCAAGTTCGTCCATGGGCCATTAACAGGGCGGGTGTGTCTTAGCTGACCTTTCTTTGCGTATCTGTTTAGATTGTTCTGGGCACAAATCAAACAATTTTCAATGTAGTTGGTTACGTCAGTTTTTAAATCAGGCCACCAGCAGAGAGGTCTGAGATGGGCAAAGGTGGATTCTATCCCTTGGTGTCCGTGTCCGTCATGGAATTGACAAATAATCGGTTTCTGTACTGGGTGGGGACCACATAAATACCATTCTTTAATATGATTCCGTCGTATACCGTTAAAGTGTCTTTGAACCTATCATAGGGAGCTGGGAAGTCTCCATTTAAAATTTCCTTTTGCGTGTCGTCTTCCTTTTGTGACTGTGCCAAATCTTGAATATTGGTCTGTGAGACCTGGACCGCGTGTACTGGGGCACTCTCGGGGGGTTGCCAAAAGTGGCCATGTCGTCTGCTTTCACATTACCGGGTGGGGAGGAACGATGGTGACTTCTAACTTTTATGATTCCATATTTGCGATCTTTAGCTTCTTTGAGAATGTGTTTTAGTAATGGCGCTGAGTGTAGGGGTTTTCCGTTGGCGGATATAAATCCTCTAGATTCCCACAGGGGCAGGAATTTTGTCAAGTTGTTGCAAACGTATAAGCTGTCCGAATATATGTCTGCTGAGGTCGGGAACGAATCTGGGTGCTGCACAATGTAAGCAATGGCTGCTAACTCGGCTGCCTGCGAACCTAAATGTCCTGGCAACTTTAACGAGATTTCCTCTAATGCACGTCCCTGCGCGTCCTCTACATAAATGCCACATCCTGTAATCCTTTTTCCATTTAGAATGGTGGAGGAGCCATCTACATACATTTTTAGAGCTTTATCTGAGGGCTGGGTTGTCTGTGGTCGGATGCCTGTCTTTTTCGATAACATTTTGGGGATAAAGGGTCTTGTGTTGTGCTTGGCTGCAATGATTTCACACTCATGTGGGGTTCCTGCATATTGTAAATTATCGGCCAGAAACGTGTGCGTCTTTGTCCTCTTCATTGTGATGTCACGTCCTTGTAGGAGTAGGGTCCAGCGCGCTGCTCGAATTTGGCTTACTGTATCGTCTTTTAGCCTGCCGTCTAACAGTAGCTGTGTCAGGGTGTGCTCGGTCAAAATTGTTCTGGGGTTCAGTCCTGTTATGTACGAGAAGTATTGACCAGCCCAAAAAACTGCGAGCAAGTGCCTTTCGCAGGCAGAAAATCCTTGTTCTACCGAATCTAAAACTCGTGAGGCATAGGCTACGGGTACGAAACGATCGTGCCTTTCCTGGAGAAGTACGGCCGAAAGGGTTCAGTTGGTGGTCGCTAACTCTATTGTGTATGGGGAGCGTGGTTCTGGTGCCTGCAAAGCGGGGGCTGTACTTAGGGCGCGTTTCAATGCATCTACGGCATCCGCGTGCTGTGGAAGCCATTTCCATGGGGCCTGTTTCTTAAGGAGCTCGGAAAGTGGGGCTGCTTTTGTGGCAAAACCGTCTATATGGTTCCTGCAGGCACCGACCAGTCCTAAAAATGACCAGAGTGTTGTGACATTTTGGGGCAAGGGCAATTTTACAATTGAATCAATACGTTTCTGTTCTATCTCACGCTTACCATGCGTTATAACTGTACCTAAATAAGTGACCTTTTCTTGGAGAATTCGGTCTTTTTTGGGGTTGACTTTACATCCAATTTCTTTCAGGAGACCTAATAGTTCAGAAAGAAGCGAAATGTGCTCTTCCTTGGTGTCAGTCTATAGGAGCAAGTCGGCCACATACTGAATGAGGCATTCAGGTCGGGAAAAGTTTGTTAATCCGTTCGCCAATTGTCTGTGTAAAATGGAGGGGGAGTTGTGGAAGCCTTGTGTCCACGTGTCCTGCTGTTCCTGGAAGGTGAACGCAAATTTATATTGGCACTTTTTATTCAATGGAATGGACCAAAAGCCATTGCTAATGTCCAGAACCGTGAAAAATTTTGACTGTAGTCCCTGCTTTAACATGGTCTCAGAACGCGTGGCAATGGTGGGAGCTGCTAACAGAGTTAATTTGTTTAATTCTCTATAATCGATGGTCAGTCGCCATGAACTATCTGGTTTTCTTACGGGCCACATTGGGGCATTGTTCGTTGAGACTACCGGCCGAATTACACCTTGATCCAATAAACTTTGAATTACTTTAGCTATCTCTCCCTCGGCATGCTGTGGAAAACCGTCTTGTTTCTGGGGCTTAGGATTGGGACCTGTAATGGTGACCATTCCTGGAAATTTACCGCAATCCTGCTTGTGCTGGGCAAAAGATGCTTTGTGACTCTTCAAGACTTCCCTAACTGTTTTGTCCGTGGTAATGGTTTGTGGATCAAACCAGTACTCTCCCACTGAGCTAATCCTGTGTTCGTAGTCTCCTACTGTGAGCGTGGTGGGGGCTCATGCTACTCTAGCTATTTTCCACACACACTTATTTACGGGGTCGAAAAAAAGGTTGTGTGAGCTCATAAAATCTATCCCCAAGATGTGCTCTGCTGTCTGGGGTAAATCTACCAAAACGACTGAGTGCTTGGTTTTAATGTTACCGATCTGGATATCCACAGGGGCTGTAATGTGCCCCTGCTGGAGGTGTCCTGTAAATCCACTAAGAGTGATGGTGTCTGTAGTGGACCATATATCTCGCTGGTACATCGTGGAGGAGTTTAACGTGGTTCAGGACACTTCTGTGTCCCAAAGGAACTGTACGGGGTGTCCCCGGACTGTGCCTGCAACTACTGGTCTTCCGGACTTGTCCCAAAGTGTGTCACAGTCCCAAGTTGGGGAGTCCGAACACTGTCAATCGGTGCAATTTATGCCAAATTGTCTGTACGGGCGCTAACGCTATGGGTAGGTCTAGCATTGTTCCTATGTGGGGCATTTGCGTGCTGATTCCATTGCTGTTTTGGGGGGGCTTGGCATTCTCAGGCGTAATGTCTCTTCTGGCCACAATTGTAGCATTCCTGCGCTTTAAGATGCTGCGTGTTATTTCTACCTTCATTTACCCTCGTGGGGTCTTGGTGTGTCCTTACTGGATTCATGTTTGCGTCTACTTTCTCCTGCTCTGCCTTTTTCTGTAGGGATTGTTCCCAAGCTCTAGAGAGTTTCTTCAGTACCCACACTTCATTGTGTGCCGGGTCTGAGGGGTTGTAATTCGCACATGCCTTTTGTCCTGCCTCCGTGGCGTGAGAGATTAAAATACTGATCCATTTAGCCGTATTGTCTGCAGATAAATGGGCGCGGCGCGTGTTAAGTCACCGAATACTGCCGTGACGTGTATCCAGAGGCGTCCAGCAAATGCTGTTGGATGCTCTCCTTTTTTCTGCCTACATCGGTTGAGTCCTTCTACGGGATCTCCTCTATTATAGCCAATTGCATCTAGGATGGCTCTTTTCATATCTTGGAGGCTACCCCCTCCTACATTTTGTGGGTCGGGGAGGGCTGAACTAACAGACGGGTCAAGGCTCATTACTATGAGTTTTATTTCTTCCCGCTCGTCCAGACCGTACATGAGGGTCTGTTGCCTAACTCGCTCAAAAAAATGGTGTGGGTCTGTTGTGGGGTGAAAGGTTTCTATTTTATCACGGGCATCCCTTAACTGGGTGATGATTAGTGGGGTGGTGTACACAAAATCGGGTTGGTCTTCTGTCGGTACTCTGCACTGCGTGGTGACTGGATTTATAGGGTTGGGTGCTGCCTGTGCAGTCTGCGGCAGTGGAGAACCTACATTTTTGGGGCCCTGAAGCTTGAACTGTTATGGGGGCCCCTTTACAACCAGCAACGAGGTCTGGGTAACCATTGTTAACTTCTTCAATGGGGTTGTTCCACGACAGATCACCACAAAATTTTTAAAAATTTAACCACTACTCTCAGATTTTGATTAAAATTGCTGTACTGGATTATCTCACATGTCAAAGTCACTGGTGTGAATAAAAATTTCCTATGCCTTATAGTTTTTGAGTTATAGGGGGATGAAAATTAGGGAAATGTTATATACATGCATGATGCATCATAGAATGATGAAAACATAGAAAAGACCACAGTCAATATAATCTTTTATTTTAGACACCTATGAGAATACATACTACATGAAGCACATTTTACAAAATACTCTTATTTCTGTTTTTTCTAGCAACATATTCACATACAGTTTTGTCATATGAGAGCTTCCTTGCAATGTCATTTTCTAGAGACAATATGCATAAAGAATTTAAGCGCTCTTCAGTCATGGTAGACCAAAATTTGTTCTTTATAAAGGATAGCATTGAAAAATTCCTTTCTGCTTCACAGCTCGTGATAGGCATTGTCAAGTACAGCTTAAGCACAGTAGTAATATTGGGGAACACTTCAATTAGGTGTTGCTCACAAATAAGCTGAAGAACTTCTGCACATTGCATTTCAGATGGCGTGTTTTCTTCTGTGTTCTGGGATTTCCTAAGATGCAAATATTCTTTGAACTAATTTGTGGTCAATATCACCTTTGTAATACGATATTATAAGTTTAATACTGTCCTCATCAATTTCAGAATTGTTCACCAATTCTGAGAGGAACCTTTTCGCAATCTGCTCATATGGGTCAATCCTCTTGCGTACCTGGATTATCAAGCAGTCACAGAGTTGATATAGAACTTATATCCTAAATTTGTCAGCTCCTCTATTGTCGCATGCTTTGAAAGGAAAAATTTTTAGGCCTACTTTCTGAGAAAGGTTTTTTTTTAAAAAACCTTCTCAGAAAGTAAAGCACCATTTTTTAAGATTTCTAATAAATAGGCTAAACTAGGCTATGTTCAAGCTAGCCTACGCTAGGCTAGACTAAGTTAGGCAAGACTAGGCCACCAAAACTCATAGGCTAAGGTAATGTAACACAATTTTACCATTATTTGAACACTTTTCATAATAAACACCTGTAATTTAATACAAATTCACCCCTTTATTACTTTTTCATAAATACTTGTAAAATAGTATCAGTGGTCGTAGCCTACCTTCCGTTCACCTCTTCATAAAAACAATAGGCTTAGGTTAATCTAACACTATTTCACCTTTATTACTTACCTTAACTTTTCTAAATATAACATTTATTTTTGAGTAGGGGTAATTAAAATATTGTATCCTTATGAACACTTTATTGAAACAAATTCCTGTCTAGATCGCTATCACGAGTGCTATCACGTTGAAATTCACGTTAGCATTGTGATTGCCTTTTCAATGGCTCCCCTTTTTTGTTATGACTCGCCATCTACTGTTTGTATTTCTGTCATAAATGTTAATAGTGTTTTAAATTATTTATAATATTTTATATTGAATATATTTAGAATGAAACATCCTTAATTTGAAAGTTTTTTCGTTTACGGCTACATGATACTTTAATAACCTTTTAATTTTTATTTTACCTATTATTTTGTATCGAATTACACTATATTATTAATATTATTATTTTTTTAAAAACCCCTTCTCATATAGAAGACCCAAAATTTTTAAGCAATGTGGACTAAAGCCGCTTCTGAGGGCCCTCCGGGTTTAGGGGCCCTGAAGCTTAAGCTTCAATAGTTTCATAGTAGATCCGCCCCTGGTGGGCGGTGCGGGTGCTTTCCTTTTCGGGGCCTGGGGGGCTCTATTCTAAATTTCTGTTTCGTTTACATATCAATGGGCTGTTTCGTTAAGTTCGTGCCAATCGGGGCCATCTTCCTGATCTAAATTTGGGCCAAAGGTGCCTCTGAACCCATTCTGAACTGAGAGCAGTGATTGCAATCTTGCAATTTGCTGCCAGCACTTGGCATGATCCACTGAACTCTGCCTTTGTTCCATTGTGGAACTGTGGCGTGCTCGTGGGGCTGCCTTTAAGTCCTCGCATTGCTTTTTCAATTGTTCTGCTTGGTGTTCTGTTTCCTCTTACCAAAACCGCACGTTGCGTGTCTTGGTAGGCCTTATCTAATTGGATCTGAAAGCTACTTAAGTGAGCGAGACAAGATTGGTGTGCCCGTTTGACATCCGCCATCTCCTTGTCCTTCGCTGCTAGCTGCTCTCAGAGTTGTCATTTACTTTCTCACACTCGCTAACATTTCCCTCACTACTCTTCTCTTTCTCTTCAAGCTGTCTGCGGAACGTCCTCACGACCTCCTCTGCGCCTCGCAATTGTGCCAAGCATGGCATGATTGCCATCGGCTTACGAACTCTATTTAAATTCTTTTTATGGATCTCAGTCAGGTTATCCCACCAAGTTTGTCCTATACTACCAGGACCTGTCTCATTTGCACACAACTCAGACCATAGGGGCCATCCTTTCCCCTTCAGGTACTTCCTAATTTCCTCTTCCCATATGGGACACTGTTCTGCTCTGTTGGTCGCTGCGACCTTGGGTTCCTGTGGGTGCATAAGGCATTCCATTGCCTTCATTGCCATCTCTACCATAATCTCTGTATTTCTACTTTAATCTCTGTACCTCTACTGTGAATTTGGGACAGGGGGGAATAAAGCGGTGATGCAAACAATGGGTACGGCTTAAGCTATTTTCCGGTTCACACAACTCCCAAAAGTTTCACGCAACAAAATCTATCGAGTTTACCTTATATCCCGTTAGTACGCATGCAAATTACAAACTTCCGAATCTTGGAGATTTGATCGACACTGGTCTTACGCTTGTGGTTTCTTTTACTTTTCCAATTTGGATTTCCAATTCAAACGTTTTGTGGCTTCTCTCGGAGTGACACGGTCACTTCTGGGTCGAGTCCCGGCAGAGTTGCCAATAACTGTTGCTATTTTTTTGCTTGCTATAAATATGGCAGTCAATAAGGTTGCCCTTCTTTTATCTAGATAGTGATATGATTTGCTCTCAGAGTCGCCAGGTATCAAATGATACCGCCACAAGGTTCAACCGGGTATCGATCAAAGACCAAACAACCAGTTAGTTAGTTCAAGATCAATAGTACTTTATTTACACACAAGATTAACTTACACATACTAGTTAAACTACCGAACAACTATGACAACCTGTACTTAACTTCAGGCACCCGGCTTAGGTCAGAGGAACAGTGGCCTTTGTTCGAATCTGGATCCGCAGGGTCTGGAGCAGTAACTGCGGTTCAGCTGGGCTCATCCGTCTGGTAGCGAGGGTTGAACTTGAACTTGCTTCTGGTCGTGGTGCTGCGATTAGAGATGGACGTTGCCGGACGCCAGGTCCAAAAGAGATCAAACACATGGCAGTGTCTCTCTTTATCCTTGGGGAGTTTCGCTCTCTTTTGGGCGGTCCTTAGGTTTGGACCCAATTAATTGGGCAGTTTTCGATCACTGCCTTCGATCTGAGCCAATAAAGGGGCGGGTGCCTTGATGGCTGGGAGTGTCCTAAGCGGTCGTTGACCCTGTTGTTAATGCTTCCTGAGTAGAGGGAGTGGTGCCGAAATGGCTGGACTTGTATTGGTTACCTAAGTATCAATCCTTTGTCTTACGGGGATGGGCCATTAAAATGCTAATCAGTTGGGGGTTTCGATGCTTTCTGGATTCTTTGCTCACAAATATACATTCAGGCTCTGTGTCTGCCTGAATCTTACATTGTCCACATTTCCCTTTAGGCTTTGCGAAGGTCCATGTTTCTTGTTGTAAGTGGCCATCCCAGATGGCTACATTACCAACAGGGCTGTTAGTTGCATACCCCTGAAACAACGTTTCGGCCTTTTGGCTAAGATGAGCATGAGGTCAGGTGTAATACATAGAACATACAGAGCAGAAGGAGGCCATTCGGCCCATCGAGTCCTCGCCGACCCACTTAAGCCCTCACTTCCATCCTATCACAATAACCCAACAACCCCTCCTAACCTTTTTGGTCACTAAGGGCAATTTATCACAGCCAATCCACCTAACCTGCACGTCTTTGGACTGTGGGAGGTATCCAGAGCACCCGGAGGAAACCCACGCAGACACAGGGAGAACGTGCAGACTCCGCACAGACAGTGACCCAGCGGGGAATCGAACCTGGGGCCCTGGCGCTGTGAAGCCACAGTGGTATTCACTTGTGCTACCATGCTGCCCGTATTGCCTGGATCTGGTATG
Source organism: Scyliorhinus torazame (assembly GCF_047496885.1). Taxonomy (NCBI): domain Eukaryota; kingdom Metazoa; phylum Chordata; class Chondrichthyes; order Carcharhiniformes; family Scyliorhinidae; genus Scyliorhinus; species Scyliorhinus torazame. The sequence continues at coordinate 257,382,790 of NC_092710.1, forward strand.
TCTCTCTTGTGGGGACCACAAATTGGATTCAGTTTGAATTGGTTTTGGAGCAGGCAAGGAGCTGGATTAGAAATTTGCCCCTGTCTACACTCTGAGCTCTGGCTTTGTAACTCTGATAAAGTAATAAAAAAATAAAAAATAAAAATGCCGCACCTCTAAGTAAAGGACAGTAGCCAATGTGCACTGTATTGCAGGAGCACAGAGGTATTTGCTTTGGTAGGAATCCTGTGAGTATGATTGACAATTCTGTCATTTCGTGGATAGGTAAGGATTGCGTGACCCTGATTTAGTGCAGCAGGGAGGAAGTTTGTGAGGCAAACGCTAAATGAAAATGGAGATCCATCTAGTGATTGTATTTTGACAGCTCTTTCATCAGATGGAATGTTTGTGAGTCATGATATTCTCTTCAGTGAAATGCTGCCTGGAATGCAGCATCACTGGAGGGGATAGTTTGCATACTTTTGCATACTCTGTGATTGACCATCTTCTGGGAAATAGTTAAACATCTGTTTGATGCCTCTTCATACTGCAGGGCTGCTTCTATCGAAAGTGGGCAGTTTAACATAGCTGATTCAGCATTAGTGATGCTGGAATTACAAAGATTCTCCACAAGTAGGGGCTTTGCCAGGCATCTCCGAAGGAAAGTCCTACAATTGACGTGGAAAAATGGTTCCTGTCAGTCCAATTTGCAGCCGCTGCAGGTCTAGCTGATCTTTCTGTCCCCGCACACAAATATACTCTTGTTATTGTCGCTATGTGTCAGCCTTTTTGGTCTGATTATGCTTCTGTGAACACCTTGGGATGTTAAAAGTGCAATGCAAATGAAACGTGTTGTTGTTGCCCTTGTTCCCCTGACATAATAATAATCTTTATTGTCACAAGTAGGCTTACATTAACACTGCAATGAAGTTGCTGGGAAAAGCCCCCAGTCGCCACAGCCGGGATTCTCCGCTATCCGGCGGAGGAGTACCGAGGACTGGCATGAACCACCCCGACGTCGGGCCACCCGGATGGGGCGGAATCCTCCGCACCTTCAGGGGCTCAGCCGGCGCCGGCGGGGTTGGTGCCGTGCCAACCGGCGCCGAAGGGCCTCCGCCGGCCAGCGCGAGTTGGCGCATGCGCGGGAGCGCCAGCGTGTTCTGGCGTGATCCCAGCGCATGCGCAGGGGGGTTCTTCTCCCTGCCGGCCATGGCGGACCGTTACAGTGGCCAGCGTGGAGGGAAAGCACAGGCCCGCCCGCTAATCGGTGGGCCCCGATCGCAGGCCAGGCCACCGTGGGGGCACACTGGGGCCAGATCCCCCCCCCCCCCCCCCCCCCCCCCCCCCGAGGACTCCGCAGGCTGCTCACAAAGCCAGGTCCCGCCGGTAAGGACCTTGTTTGATTTAAGCTGGTGGGACTGGCCGAAAACGGGCAGCCGCTCGGCCCATCGCGGAGCGGAGAATCGCCGGGGGGGGGGGGGGGCACTGTCAACGGCCCCCGACCGGCGTGATGCAATTCCCACCCCCGCCGAAAAACCAGCGCCAGAGATTCCGGCAGCCGCGTCGGGGCGGCTGGGCGGGATTCACGCCGCCTCCCAGCGATTCTACGGGCCGGCGGGGGGTCGGAGAATTCTGCCCCACATTCCGGCGCTGTTCGGGTACACAAAGGGATAATTCAGAATGCCCAAATTACCTGACAGCACATCTTTCAGGAATTGTGTGAGGAAACCGGAGCACCCAGTGGAACCCATGCAGACACAGGGAGAACGTGCAGACTCCACACAGACAGTGACCCAAGGCAGTGATCGAACCTGGGACCCTGGCACTGTGAAGCAACAGTGCTAACCACTGCTACCGTGCCACCCCATTGTTGCATTGGTTGTGAATCTACTCCACAATATGAATAGATGGCACCAGGAAGTACTGACTCTAATGGAAGCAGCTGTCTAATATGCAAAGGCAATAAATAAATTCAGGTACACTGTTCAGGTCACACTAATTGAAGTTTGTCATTTCATACATTGAAAGAATTTTGTAATCGATCTTTTACAGACATGTCATGATCAGCAATGCCATCCTAAACAAAAGTAAAGTTAAAATTTTACTGCCGAATTATTATAGTATTGGGCATTATTCTGGCTGATCATCGAATACCGATTGAATACTGAGTAGGATGTATGTTTAGCAGGGCATTTAAATAAAATAGCATAACATGAAATACAGCTCATGAAGTGACTTCTTTATGTTGAATTTGTGACATTATAATCCTCTCTGAATCTTTCCTTTGCCACTTTTTAAAAAAGGGATACACTGAGGCATCACCTCGTTGTTCAACTCCCCTGAGAAGTTTCAGAAAGGAGAAATGGCCACCAACACTCAGAGTTTGTACAGTATGACCTCGGGGCTGAACATCTACCAGAAGTTGAGTAGCAAAAGGCCAGCCTCTGAAGCATAAAAGGGCTCACATCACTATTAAATAATTCTTTCTCAGAGAAGCAGATTTGTAATTAGTTACTGTGGTAACTGTAGAGGACTGGAAGTAAGCCTCAGACAATGAAAGCTAAGAAGATGTGTTCAGAGGAGTAGAGCATATTCTTTTGTATCTGTTAGTTTGTTTTCTGATTTGCTATGGTGCAGTCAAAGCGAAAAAAAAGTCTCACCATTTGAAAGGACATTGATAAAACAGTGGTCCAGGATTAGCAGAGGAAGAATGTAACAGGCTGCGATAAAAAAACAAAATTCCCAAGTAATTCAATGCAGCTTTTCAATAGCCAGTGTTTAAGCTTAGTTTTAAAGTAGCATAACCTTGCCATTTTCAATAAATTTCATATGCATGTTTAAAATTATGGTGTGAAATTAGACTGCAGAAGTTATGTTCAGTCATAAAAGTAGAGTTGCTATATTGTATTCCATTTATTGCATATTAGTGACCAGATAAGCTGGTACATTATTTGATGTTAGTACCTATATTGGCACAGGATTACAGGTGATACACAGTAAACTCTTTCTCTCATAAAACTACAGCTGGCAAGCTGTAGGCTTTTCCTTGGTAATGCTTAATTCACAAGATTTTTATTTAGATTTTGATGTGAATATTTTGCAGTTCTGTACAATTGCCTTAAGCTGACATAACGTGTCTGTTGAAGTGACGGCTCAAACTACACAGAGATCAGTTTAAAATAAACTTATCAGAAGAGCTAGCATGTTCCGGCACTGGCTGGTATTGGTACAGATAACAGAGCCTCAAAGATAATTTGAAATTGAAGTAAGGTTGACAAATAGAAAAGAAGAACCTAAATTGTGGATATATGTCAAGGACAATGCATATTTGACTTGCAAACAAAACCACTCTGCTGGTTTAACATGGGATTGTTATCCTTTTTTTCCATCAATATACCTTTTGAATTTTAGCAGATATCCTTGTGTCCTGTTTTAGTGCCCTTCATAAAATGCCCTCCTTTCAGCATATGTAATGCCTCCACAAGAGTGACCATGACAATGGATGGCCATATAACTGCTATGAAGAGGTTTAATGATTAAGAGGCTGAACCAGGACACTAAAATACAAGCCATTCATTAACACCCATGAAACTCCTTTGGTTCAAAATGTTCTGTTGACAGGATCAAGAGTGTTTCTCATCCTGTTCCAAAGCAGAAACATCTGCATTTTGATCGATACCTCCCACTTTGCAGATATGGTTAATGTGTAATTAATGAAACAACCTTTCTAGTGGATGCATGCAGTCATCAGCAGGTATCGCTCCAGCCTTGCCGAAGCAGAAATAAAGCTGGCCTGCCTTCCCTCCTTGTACTGCCATTCAGCTATAATAAACCCTGTTCCCAGCTTATCTGGCCAGCTTACATCTTAATCTTTTTTTATCAGCCTCCTTAGGGAGTTGAGATGAAAACCTTCATTTTCTGGTCACATGAGCCCATTGGAAGTGGATGAACCAAATGCCAAGTGACATACAAAGCAGAATAGAGGTTGCAGCTCTGAAAGGAATATAGAAAGGAGCCAAGAAGAGATGGACAATTGGCTGGATTGAAAGGACAGTTAACAGTAGGGATTGGGATACAGGCTAGTTCAGAGCTGTATCACATACACAGATTTGGCTTCAGCTGTCAAGGGAAGAGACAAATGGATAGCAGTGTGATGAACCAATCCGATTTCTGGGATTTGGAAGGCAAATTTGTCTTTTTGTGTTGCTGTTTTACTCACCTAGTACACGGCATGAAACTGTATTTGTTAATATACGTGCAGCTTGGATTATTTTCAAGCATTATTTTGTATGCAGGTCTTTCGTGCAATTTTCTATAAGTTTGAAGGGTTTACAGTCATGGGTATACCAAACTTATTAATATTTCAGACTAAATTAAAAAGAAAATGTTGGACAGTACGAACCAGGTCAACCAGCTGCAAGAAGTGAAAGATAGCTTGTGGTTTTTATTGTATATGTTCCACCTGAATGCTGGGGCAGCATGGTAGCACAGTGGTTAGCACTGCTGCTTCACAGCGCCAGGATCCCAGGTTTGATTCCCGACTTGGATCTCTGTCTGTGAGGAGTCTGCATTTTCCCCCTGTGTCTGCGTGGGTCTCCTCGGGTGCTCCGGTTTCCTCCCACAAGTCCTGAAAGATGTGCTTGTTAGGTGAATTGGATATTCTGAATTCTCCCTCAGTGTACCTGAACAGGCGCTGGAATGTGCCGACTAGGGGCTTTTCACAATAACTTCATTGCAGTGTTAATGTAAGCCTACTTGTGCCAATAAGGATTATAAATAAACTGTCTTTGTAGACCGAATGCACAGTGTCTTCATTTTCTATTTCGGTTCTGATTTCCAGATATATCGGTTTTCTTCTCGTTCATTCAATATTTAGCACCGTGAATACAGCCATTAATGTGTTTCTTTCCAACCTCACAGAAACATTCCGCTCACGCTGGTTTACATGGTGAAATTCATGGCATGATGTGGGTGAGTGGCCTAAACTCATGAGTCTTTGAAACTATGGTGGGCTTTGATACTGAGCTAGCCTACATGTGGGGATGGAGGCTAGTTGTGGGGTAGCACAAAAGCATGAACCCAGGTAGGTAGTAGCCCACATGCCTGGCACAATTGAAATTAAACTCTGAAAAACAGGTATCCTCTGACAGTCCCATAATGGACCACGGGTGACACCACTGAAGTTCTCGAACAACTGGGTGCAACCTCTACATACTTATAGAACATGGAACATAGAACAATACAGCGCAGTACAGGACCTTCGGCCCACGATGTTGCACCGAAACAAAAGCCATCTAACCTACACTATGCCATTATCATCCATATGTTTATCCAATAAACTTTTAAATGCCCTCAATGTTGGCGAGTTCACTACTGTAGCAGGTAGGGCATTCCACGGCCTCACTACTCTTTGCGTAAAGAACCTACCTCTGACCTCTGTCCTATATCTATTACCCCTCAGTTTAAAGTTATGTCCCCTCATGCCAGCCATATCCATCCGCGGGAGAAGGCTCTCACTGTCCACCCTATCCAACCCCCTGATCATTTTGTATGCCTCTATTAAGTCTCCTCTTAACCTTCTTCTCTCCAACGAAAACAACCTCAAGTCCATCAGCCTTTCCTCATAAGATTTTCCCTCCATACCAGGCAACATCCTGGTAAATCTCCTCTGCACCCGCTCCAAAGCCTCCACGTCCTTCCTATAATGCGGTGACCAGAACTGTACGCAATACTCCAAATGCGGCCGTACCAGAGTTCTGTACAGCTGCAACATGACCTCCCGACTCCGGAACTCAATCCCTCTACCAATAAAGGCCAACACTCCATAGGCCTTCTTCACAACCCTATGAACCTGAGTGGCAACTTTCAGGGATCTATGTACATGGACACCTAGATCCCTCTGCTCATCCACACTTTCAAGAACTTTACCATTAGCCAAATATTCCGCATTCCTGTTATTCCTTCCAAAGTGAATCACCTCACACTTCTCTACATTAAACTCCATTTGCCACCTCTCAGCCCAGCTCTGCAGCTTATCTATATCCCTCTGTAACCTGCTACATCCTTCCACACTATCGACAACACCACCGACTTTAGTATCGTCTGCAAATTTACTCACCCACCCTTCTGCGCCTTGCTCTAGGTCATTGATAAAAATGACAAACAGCAACGGCCCCAGAACAGATCCTTGTGGTACTCCACTTGTGACTGTACTCCATTCTGAACATTTCCCATCAACCACCACCCTCTGTCTTCTTTCAGCTAGCCAATTTCTGATCCACATCTCTAAATCACCCTCAATCCCCAGCCTCCGTATTTTTTGCAATAGCCTACCGTGGGGAACCTTATCAAACGCTTTGCTGAAATCCATATACACCACATCAACTGCTCTACCCTCGTCTACCTGTTCAGTCACCTTCTCAAAGAACTCAATAAGGTTTGTGAGGCATGACCTACCCTTCACAAAGCCATGCTGACTATCCCTGATCATATTATTCCTATCTAGATGATTATAAATCTTGTCTCTTATAATCCCGTCCAAGACTTTACCCACTACAGACGTGAGGCTCACCGGTCTATAGTTGCCGGGGTTGTCTCTGCTCCTCTTTTTGAACAAAGGGACCACATTTTCTGTCCTCCAGTCCTCTGGCACTATTCCTGTAGCCAATGATGACATAAAAATCAAAGCCAAAGGTCCAGCAATCTCTTCCCTGGCCTCCCTGAGAATCCTAGGATAAATCCCATCAGGTCCCGGGGACTTATCTATTTTCAGCCTGTCCAGAATTGCCAACACCTCTTCCCTACGTACCTCAATGCCACCTACTCTATTAGCCTGGGGCTCAGCATTCTCCTCCACAACATTATCTTTTTCCTGAGTGAATACTGACGAAAAATATTCATTTAGTATCTCGCCTATCTCTTCAGACTCCACACACAATTTCCCATCCCTGTCCTTGACTGGTCCTACTCTTTCCCTAGTCATTCGCTTATTCCTGACATACCTATAGAAAGCTTTTGGGTTTTCCTTGATCCTTCCTGCCAAATACTTCTCATGTCCCCTCCTTGCTCGTCTGAGCTCTCTCTTTAGATCCTTCCTCGCTACCTTGTAACTATCCATCGCCCCAACCGAAACTTCACACCTCATCTTCACATAGGCCTCCTTCTTCCTCTTAACAAGAGATTCCACTTCCTTGGTAAACCACGGTTCCCTCGCTCGACGCCTTCCTCCCTGTCTGACCGGTACATACTTATCAAGAACACGCAGTAGCTGATCCTTGAACAAGCCCCACTTATCCAGTGTGCCCAACACTTGCAGCCTACTTCTCCACCTTATCCCCCCAAGTCACGTCTAATGGCATCATAATTGCCCTTCCCCCAGCTATAACTCTTGCCCTGCGGTGTATACTTATCCCTTTCCATCATTAACGTAAACGTCACCGAATTGTGGTCACTGTCCCCAAAGTGCTCTCCTACCTCCAAATCCAACACCTGGCCTGGTTCATTACCCAAAACCAAATCCAACATGGCGTCGCCTCTTGTTGGCCTGTCAACATATTGTTTCAGGAAACCCTCCAGCACACACTGTACAAAAAACGACCCATCTATTGTACTCGAACTATATCTTTTCCAGTCAATATTTGGAAAGTTAAAGTCTCCCATAATAACTACCCTGTTACTTTCGCTCTTATCCAGAATCATCTTCGCCATCCTTTCCTCTACATCCCTAGAACTATTAGGAGGCCTATAAAAAACTCCCAACAGGGTGACCTCTCCTTTCCTGTTTCTAACTTCAGCCCATACTACCTCGGAAGAAGAGTCCCCATCTAGCATCCTCTCCGCCACCGTAATACTGCTCTTGACTAGCAGCGCCACACCTCCCCCTCTTTTGCCTCCTTCTCTGAGCTTACGAAAACACCTAAACCCCGGAACCTGCAACATCCATTCCTGTCCCTGCTCTATCCATGTCTCCGAAATGGCCACAACATCGAAGTCCCAGGTACCAACCCATGCTGCCAGTTCCCCTACCTTGTTTCGTATACTCCTGGCATTGAAGTAGACACACTTCAAACCACCTACCTGAACACTGGCCCCCTCCTGCGCCGTCAAATCTGTGCTCCTGACCTCTATACTCTCATTCTCCCTTACCCTAAAACTACAATCCAGGTTCCCATGCCCCTGCTGCATTAGTTTAAACCCCCCCAAAGAGCACTAACAAATCTCCCCCCCAGGATATTTGTGCCCCTCAGGTTCAGATGTAGACCATCCTGTCTATAGAGGTCCCACCTTCCCCAGAAAGAGCCCCAGTTATCCAGAAATCTGAATCCCTCCCGCCTGCACCATCCCTGTAGCCACGAGTTTAAATGCTCTCTCTCCCTATTCCTCATCTCACTATCACGTGGCACGGGCAACAACCCAGAGATAACAACTCTGTTTGTTCTAGTTCTGAGCTTCCATCCTAGCTCCCTGAAAGCCTGCCTTACATCCTTGTTCCCTTTCCTACCTATGTCGTTAGTGCCAATGTGGACCACGACTTGGGGCTGCTCCCCCTCCCCCCTAAGGACCCGGAAAACACGATCCGAGACATCACGTACCCTTGCACCTGGGAGGCAACATACCAAACGTGAGTCTCTCACGCTCCCACAAAATCTCCTATCTGTGCCCCTGACTATAGAGTCCCCAATTACTAATGCTCTGCTCCTCTCCCCCCTTCCCTTCTGAGCAACAGGTACAGACTCCGTGCCAGAGGCCCGTACCCCATGGCTTACCCCTGGTAAGTCGTCCCCCCCACAAGTATCCAAAGCGGTATACTTGTTTCTCAGGGGAACGACCGCAGGGGATCCCTGCACTGACTGCTTTTTCCCAGTCCCTCTTACAGTTACCCACCTATCTCCAATCTTTGGTGTAACTAATTCCCTGAAGCTGCTATCTATGACCCCTTCTGCCTCCCGAATGATCCGAAGTTCTTCCAACTCCAGCTCCAGTTCCCTAACTCGGTCTTGGAGGAGCTGGAGATGGCAGCACTTCCTGCAGGTAAAATCAGCAGTGACACTAACGGCATCCCTCACCTCAAACATCCTGCAGGAGGAACATTGCACTGCCTTCCCTGCCATTCCTCCAACTTTCTACCAAGATCTGGCTAACAACTAAATTAAATTTTTTATAAAAAATAATAATATAATAAAATATGTTACTTACCTCAGACCAATGGGTTTTATTATTAGGTTAGAGGAGGAGGGCGGGTGGGAGACACTACATGTGTAGTGTCTCGGGTTTCCTCTCCACCAGAATTTATTGGTGAGGGTCTTCCCAGATGTCCGCGGGTCGACTTCCTGTTCCCGCCTAAAACACTAATTTGAAAAAAAAAAAATTCTCAGCTCCTGCTGAAATTGACTAACCAGCCAGCTCCACTCCCGCCGAAATCGACTGGCCTGCCCCTGCAAAGACAAGTGCTTTTAAAGGACAGACTTACCTCCCAGCAACCACTTCCGCACTGCTCCCGCTGAAACTGAGTCACCAGCTGTTCTCCCGCCGAAATCGACTGGCCTGCCCCTGCAAAGACAAGTGCTTTTAAAGGACAGATTTACCTCCCAGCAACCACTTCCGCACTGCTCCCGCTGAAACTGACTCACCAGCTGTTCTCCCGCCGAAATCGACTGGCCTGCCCCTGCAAAGACAAGTGCTTTTAAAGTACAGACTTACCTCCCAGCTACCACTTCCGCACTGCTCCCGCTGAAACTGACTCACCAGCCGTTCTCCCGCCGAAATCGACTCAAAACTTGAGTTTTGAAACTTGAAACTTGATGACTAGTTTCACATTGCAGTCCAACAACTGGTATTATAGCACCAATTTCCAATTACAATTTGCCTAATGCCTATGTCAGGCCCTCATTATGTACACCTAGAAGGCATCAGATTCCAGTGTAGCAGTTAATGCATTTCCAGAGAATTGTGAATGTGTCCGATTAAAGCACAAAATTGGTTAACCCAACACTATTTTTTCAATGCAAACAATTATTTTTCCAATGCAAACAATGGGTGTAACAATGTTCAGTTTCCCAGTCTATTCATTAATAATAATCTTTATTATTGTCACAGGTAGGCTTACATTATGCAGACACAGGGAAAATGTGCAGACCCCGCACAGACAGTGATCCAAGTGTGAGTCGAACCCAGGACCCTGGTGCTGTGAATCAACAGTGCTAACCACTGTGCTGCCGTGCCTCCCTCATCAAATTCCATCATTATTAGAATGAACTGGGAGAGATCAATAATAGATCACAGATCATCCAAAATAGGAAAATTAAACAGGACAAGAGATTGAGAAAAGGGGAGCAATATCAGAATTAATTCCTATGCATTCACTAGGCAGAATTACATATTTACTGTGATCCTGAAATATGCTGTATAAGGCCAGCCAGGATTACCTATGGATGAGGCAATGAATTGACGGAACCAGTATTGCACCTGCCCAATTGACCGATTGCAGACCATGGTAAATATTCTCAGATTAACCTCATTTCAATTTCTGTGGCAATTCCTGGCAATGATCCCATTGGCACTTAGGAACTTACCATTGGGGGAAGCAACAAAAAAATGCCCACTCCTCAAGAATTTGGCTGCCTGTAGAATCTTAAAGGGACAAGCAGTATTGCCATAGCTTTGAATCTGACCTCCACGAAGGAGCCAATACTGTAGTGTCGGTATTTTTTTTCAATTCTTCCTCTTCTGACTGAAATTCCTACTGTGGCTTACGAACTCTATTCACTGGCTTCTCCATTGCTGTGCAATATTGAATGCATCCAACGGAATTCACATTGAATGAAAATAATTGGCTGGGAATCTAGAAAAGGATCTCTGCCCTATTTGTCACCCCTGCTTGCAATGAAAGCATTGGTCCTGTTCAATTTCTGGTTCATGGTAACCCAAAGGATCTTGATGTTCCAGGATTCAGTGCTAGAAATGCCATTGAATATCAAGAGGAGATGGTTAGATTCTCTCTTGTTGAAAATGGTGATTGCCTGGCACTGGCATGGGGAGAATGTCACTTGGCAAAGTGACAAAGAAAGAAAGGAAAATGTTGCTTGATGTAATATTTGGAATTTCTAAATAGCAGAGGCATGAACTCATTTAAACTAAATGAGTTTAAACTAATTAAAAAGTTTAAGCTAAGTGAGTTCATTGCTCCAGATGTCAAAGAGAATAAATTCGGATAAATTTGCTAGATGTTTTACAGTAATGTTCATTAGCCTAACTTTGAGCCTAATGCTCTATTGGTCCTGGCAACATAACTCACGCAGTTTGATGTTTGAATGTGTAATGCTTGATGTGCTGGTTGTTGAAGGGTCACATATCTACTTCATCCAAAATATGAACTCTTCACTTGCAGCATTGACTCACCTATTGAGTAGTTCCTGAATTTTCTGTTTTGATTTCAGGTTTCCAGCATTTGTCATTTAGTACATGTTGGAAATCCAGGCATGTGATTTGCATGATTTTAATTACTGGTTCAAAAATGATATTTTCTGATAAGATCTGATTGGAAAAGAACCATTGGACAGAATTTAATTAAGTTAGATATAGATTGGGCCAAAGGGGATCAAAGGATGTAGAGAGAAGGCAGGATCAGACTATTGAGTTGGATGATCTTAATGAATGGTGGAACAGGCTTGAAGGGCCGAATGGCTTTCTCCTGTTCTTATTTTTCTACGTTACTAAGACTGGGAGTGGGAAGCATGGTGGACGGGGTGAGTTAATCGGGTGAGAGCTGAATTGTTGAAACCACAATGGCGCATTGAGAATGAAAAATTAATTCCGTGGCATTGCACTGGTGATTGGGTTCAGTCAGTGTAGATAAACAAAATGAGAGGCCTAAAGGGCAGGCTCAGAACTTTTAACGTATGGATCCTTTGGGTCAAACTCCGGGTGCTGGCTGGTAGATGGAATGCACACGGGGGGGGTCGATGTTTGACTTGGAATGGGGGCGGGTCCAGTCTGAGTTAGGGATATTCCAAGGTTCCGTGGGTGAGTCACGGGATCCAACAGAAACTCAAAGGATGATGCGGGGAGGGTCTAGAATCAACGGAGGAATCTCAACAGGGATAGGCTTGGAGGGAGCGATGGCATGTTTACTGCCATGATGACCAGGTCCAGGGTACAAGAATTACAGAGAAAGGCACAGAGTAATGTTTGGAGGATGACGGAGGAGTACCAGAATCAGAGATTGATAAGGAGGCAGCCATCTGGGGAAGACTCAGGAATAGGAGTTCACTGGTGCTGCAAGCGGGGCTTCTGGACACAGAAACACCTCCAGATATCTGAGATGCAATATCAGAGACACTTGAGGCTGTCCCTGGAAGGTCTCACTGAAATCTTTCAGATTCTACAGCCACATAGATTTGATGGCCTTCAAAGTGACTGTGGTGCTCAACTTTCTCACCATCACCTGCTCCCAGGACTCCATGGGCAACATGTGGGCACTTCACAAGCTGCCACAGAGAGGTAATCAGAGATGTGACTAATGCCCTCTTATGTTCTGTCAATGTATCCATCAGGTTCACCACAGGATCTGGGGGAACTGTGGGGCGGGGGGGGGGTTTGGCCTAGGGCACGCGAGCCAGCCAAAAGGGGGGCACTATTACCCCGGCCAGGTCCGCGAGCAGCCTCTGCCATGTAGCACGGCGTGGCCGCGGACCCGGCAATTCTCCGGGCCGTATCAGCAGCATGAACCGGGTGTTCTACGCTGCTGGCATGCTGGCGCCCAGCCAAACGGAGGATCGGTAGTCGTTTTGCACCATTATTTCTGGCCTAAAACGCCACTGTTCCCACGCCGAAATGGGGACATAGCTTCAGAATCAGAAAATCCAGCCCAAGGTGTCTCTCGCAGCTCTGTTGAAGCAGCTGGTTTTAGAAGGCTAAAGAGGGAACATCTCTCTCAGCCTTGCCAGAAAAAAAAACATACTATTGGGTAATGAATGGTTAAGAAACCAGATGCAAGAAATCTAAAGTCCAGCTAGTTCAGGAAACGAGAGGAATGAAGAGGTTTCCAAGAAGTCTGGAGTTAACGAAACAGAGGAAACTTGGAACAAGAACAGGTTGTTATTCAGTTAAATCACAGGGAGTTAGAAAGGCATTGGTGCGTGAGAGGCCAAGAAAGTTACCTGCTTCAGTTCTCCTAGCTAACAGTCTTCTGAAGTAAGTGTGTGTGACAAACATCAAATCTCCTGACTATTCTAGTTGTCAGAGGAACAGGTTCGAGGTAACTCACTAGGAGTGGGGGTGGCTTTCAGGGCTTGGCAAACATCCTAAGTAGTCAAACCTGTCCCGGTGATGGGAGAATGACCATCTAGGTTCCTCAAAACTGGGTGATTCCATATGTAGTAGGTCATCCCTGGTATCTCTGGCATGTCTCTCCATGGCCCTGACATCCATTAAAGACTTGTTTGTATTCATGCTCTCTTCCTCGGGCTCATCCCATCATCTTCGTCTAAGAAATAAAAGAGTTTCTCCCCTCTGTATCCTGATGCAAGGGTTCAGTGCATTACATGGCCATATTGCGCAGTGCACAACAGACCGCAACTATCCATGAAACCCTGTGTGATCATGAGACGCCAGAACAATATCTGCAGTAGTGCTAAGGTTTGTGTTAAGTTACTGCAGTTTGGGAGACATTTGAAATAATTGTGGAAATCGGTGGCTGGACGTCAAAGTTTGTGTAGAAGCCTTTCACACAAAGAAAACCTGAAGGGAGAGGTGTAAGACCAGAAAGTGAAACCTTGATGGAAGCAGCAGAGGGAATGCATTATTTTTAAAACATTTGAAAGTGAAATATTTAAGAACCTGAAGGAAGGTCAAGGTACCTCAACATCTCTCACCTAGCCACTGCTGGATGGAGTTAATGGCTTGGGCAATGGAGTGCAGGTCAGATTGCTTGACCTGGATCTCCATGGTGGACACCAATCTCTCCATGGAGGAATCCACGTTGTCACATGCCTGAAACATGTCAGAACTCATCAAACGAATGGACTCCTCTATACTCAGCGCAAAGTTGTGCATAACTCCTGGCACCTCAGCCGAATGGTCCCCTAACCTCTGCTGCATTTGCAGCAGGTTTTGTGTGGCTGTGACCAGAGGACTGTCTGTGGCATGGTGCTCAGCAGAGGCCTGTAGCCAACAGTTCTCCATGTGTCTGAGACCTCAGCTGTCACATCATCCTTCAGCTACGGAGATGCATCTGTGCTGTGCTCACCATAATGTGGTCCTAATTCTAAATGTGACCACTCCACGCTGGTGGTTGTGTGTGGGAGAGGGTGCATCCTCTGGGCCACTGGTGTCACCGTGCCAGAGGTAGAGTCTTCAGTCCCTACTGGCTGAGACCTGGGGTCTGGATAGCAGGAACCTATGAAAGAGAACAGTAAGAGACACATGAAGGTCCCACAGAGGTTATGAGTACAGAACAATTCCGCAGGTGGCCCTGAATGCCTATTATGGCAGCAGTAGGCCGGATACAGTCGCACTCTGATGCTTTGCTACTTCCACCTCGCCGTCCGCAATGGATCGGCCTCTCTGGTCCCCAACAATTTGGAGGACTGCTTCCTCAGTTGGGGTGAGACCATTGGGATTGGGCACCCCTCCATCCATCTTTGCCTTTTCCTTTTGGTTATGGTTCTGCCTGTCCAGCAGGAGAAAGTGGAGATTTAGTAACTTGACAAATGTCAACGGACTCCTCTTGTCTGCATTTTCATGAGACACGCTAGCCCATCGATGTATCAGTTTGTATCCAATTACTCACTCGAGCCATTCAGCCCATTCAGTCTGCACCGAAAGAGCCCCCTAACTAGCCCCACTCCCCCACCCTATCCCCATAACCCCACCTAACCTGCACATCTTTTGACATTAAGGGGCAATTTAGCATGGCCAATCCACCTTTGGACCATGGGAGGAAACCAGAGCACCCTGAGGAAACCCACGCAGATTTGGGGAGAACGTGTAAACTCCACATAGTCAATGAAGGCGGGAATTTATCCCAGATACCTGACGCTGTGAGGCAGCAGTGCTATCCGTCCATTCCGACCACACAGGCACGTTCCAGCAAGTCCCGTCTAGCCGAGCTGCATGCCCACACAAATACATAGCCTGATTCTCACATGAGAATCAATCGCATGCCACTCAACTGGGTGGATCGAAGGAGATCTTTGACCCTTTTCTGGTACTGCGCCCATAACCTCCTCTTCAATCTCCAGCTAGGCTGCCTTGGTCAGCAAACACTAACAAATTCAAAAACAGCTCCTATCCCGCTGTGACCAAACTCCTGAATGGCCCTCTTATGGACTGAACTGATCTCTTCACACATCTTCTCTATCGAGTAGTGCTACATTCCGTATGCTCACCAGATGCCTGTGCCTATGTATTTACATTATATATTTATGTCTGTCCCATGTTTTTTCATGTGTGGAACGATCTGTCTGGACTGTACGCAGAACAATACTTTTCACTGTACCTCAGTACACGTGACAATAAATCCAATCCAATCCAATCCATTCTGGCTAGGGGGTTCGAGACATAGAGCAGTAGGTCATCTGCATGTGGAGATGCAGGCGTTGGACTGGGGTGAGCACAGTAAGAAGTCTTACAACACCAGGTTAAAGTCCAACAGGTTTGTTTCGAACACTAGCGTTCGGAGCACTGCTCCTTCCTCAGGTGAATATGCTCGCATTCCAAGCATTGTCTTGTATTTTTGAATCTGTCTATATATATCTTTCTGGAACATACCTCTTCATTCACCTGAGGAAGGAGCAGTGCTCCGAAGATAGTTTGAAACAAACCTGTTGGACTTTAACCTGGTGTAAGACTTCTTACCGTGTCCACCCCTCCGCGGATCTGAACGCAGAGCAGATTGCCAAAGAGAACAGCAGCGGAGACAACAGGCATCCCTCCCTGTGCAGCTGGAAGTAATTTGAGCTGGCGACGTTCATCCGTATGCTCGCCATGGGAGCAGTATACAACAGTTTCACCCACGAGGTAAACACTGGCCTAAACACGAACCATTCCTGTACCTCAATAAGATACTTCCACTCCACCAGGTCAAAAGGGTTTTCAGCATTCAGTGAGATGATCACCTCTGGTTTCTCCTCTCCAGGTGGGGACAAGACCATGTTCAGCAGGCGTCTGATGTTAGTCGTCAACTGTTTACCCTTGATAAACCCGGCCTGATCACCGCTACAGTCGTCTTGTCAGACCTTTCGCTAGAACTTTTGCTTCAGTGTTCAGGACTGAGAAGGTTCTGTACGACCCACACTCCGCCGGGTCTTTCTTCAGGATCAGTGAGATTGAGGCCTCTGCCAAAGTCGGTGGCAGGACCCCGCTTGACAGCGAGTCATTGAACATCTCCATCAGGTGTGCCGTCAGTGCTGCCGCAAACGTTTAGCAGGAGTCCACTGGGAACCCATCAGGTTCCGATGCCTTCCCGGATTGCATGGAGTTGATGCACTCCATGACCTCCTCTAGACCCAATGCTGCTTCCAGTCCCTGTCCCTTTTCCTCCCCTACAATTGGGAAGTCCAGCCCATCCAGGAACTGTTTCATCTTCGAGTCCCCCTCCAGGGGGGCCGCCTGCTTTCTCAACTGGTGTGCCAGTAGGCGGCTAGCCTTGTCTCCATGTACGTAGAAGGACCCCATGTCCGGCGGCACAGGCTCACTGCTTTCCCAGTGGAGAGCAGGTCAAATTCCATTTGCAATTTCTTCCTCTCTGCTAGCAACTCCACGGTCCGGGCCATAGAGTACCGCAAATCTACTTCCAGTATGGAGTCGATCAGTCGCTACCTGGCCGTTTTCTCTCCCCTGTATCCTTTCAAAAAAGCCTTGCTGGTGAGGAGGGCTGTGTCCAGCCTCCATGGGGGACGCTGGGCCCAACTGGTCTCCAACCGCACATCCATACAGTGTAGTGCGTGGTCTGAGATTACTATTGTGGAGTATTCCACCCTTACTACCCATGGAAGCACCGATTTCCCCACCACAAGGAAGTCTATTTGGGAATAGACCTTATGGACGTGTGAGACAGAGGGGAAGTCCCTCTCCCTCGGGTGGCTGAACCTCCATGGGTCCACCCCCTCAATCTGTTCCATGAAGACGGTCAGTTCCTTACTCATTCCTCATTTTGTCCCTAATTTGGGGCTGGACCTATCTGCCATCGGGTTCAGGACACAACTAAAGTTTTCCCCCATGATCAGTTGGTGGGAGTTGAAGACAGGGACCTGTGCCATTGTCGGTGGCATCTCAGTTTGCGGCGTATGCATTCACTAGTACCACCAGGGCTCCTTCCAGGACCCCACTCACCATTATGCGCCATCCCCCCGGTCCATCACCGTGTTGGTTGCCGTGAAGGTGACCCTCTTGCTAAATGGAATTGCCACCCCCTTTCCCTTGTGTTGAAGCTCGCCTGATATGCCTGTCCCACCCAGCTCGTCCATATCCTCATCTGGTCTTTGACTCTTAAATGCATCATCTAGAGAAAGATTATGTTGACTCTCAGGCTTTTTAGGTGGACAAAGACGCGGGATCTTTTTTTTTAATAAACATTTTATTGAGGTATTTTTGGTATTATAGCAACAACAAAATGAACAATGTACATGAAACTATAAACATAGTGCAAAAGACATTTCCCCCCCTTACAGGTCCCACCTTTATTAACCCCCTACTCTAAGCTAAACTAATCCCCCCCCCTCCCCCCCCCCCCCCGCTTCTGCTGACGTTTAATTTTCCGCGAAGTAGTCGACGAATGGTTGCCACCTCCGGGCGAACCCTAACAGTGACCCTCTCAAGGCGAACTTGATTTTCTCCAAACAGAGAAAGCTAGCCATGTCCGATAGCCAGGTCTCCAACTTCGGGGGCTTTGTGTCCCTCCATGTCAATAATATCCGTCTCTGGGCTACCAGGGAAGCAAAGGCCAGACGTCTGCCTCTTTCTCCTCCTGGATTCCCGGATCTTCCGACACCCCGAAAGTCGCCACCTCTGGCCTGAGCGCCACCCTTGTTTTTAACACCGTGGACATGACATCTACAAACCCCTGCCAAAATCCCCGAAGCTTCGGACATGCCCAGAACAAATAACATGCCAGTGACTGATGGAAATGAGGCTATGACAGGTGAGGACCTTGAGAGGATTGTTATCACCAAGGAGGTAGTGATGGGCAAGCTAATGGGGCTAAAGGTAGACAAGTCTCCTGGACCTGATGGAATGCATCCCAGAGTGCTAAAAGAGATGGCTAGGGAAATTGCAAATGCACTAGTGATAATTTACCAAAATTCACTAGACTCTGGGGTGGTCCCGGCAGATTGGAAATTAGCAAACGTGACACCACTGTTTAAAAAACAGGTAGGCAGAAAGCGGGTAATTATAGGCCAGTGAGCTTAACTTCGGTAGTAAGGAAGATGCTGGAATCTATCATCAAGGAAGAAATAGCGAGGCATCTGGATGGAAATTGTCCCATTGGACAGACGCAGCATGGGTTCATAAAGGGCAGGTCGTGCCTAACTAATTTAGTGGAATTTTTTGAGGACATTAACAGTGCGGTAGATAACGGGGAGCCAATGGATGTGGTATATCTGGATTTCCAGAAAGCCTTTGACAAGGTGCCACACAAAAGGTTGTTGCATAAGTTAAAGATGCATGGCATTAAGGGGAAAGTAGTAGCATGGATAGAGGATTGGTTAATTAATAGAAAGCAAAGAGTGGGGATTAATGGGTGTTTC
Source organism: Scyliorhinus torazame (assembly GCF_047496885.1). Taxonomy (NCBI): domain Eukaryota; kingdom Metazoa; phylum Chordata; class Chondrichthyes; order Carcharhiniformes; family Scyliorhinidae; genus Scyliorhinus; species Scyliorhinus torazame. Next base: position 257,401,515 of record NC_092710.1, read on the forward strand.
TCTGGTTGGCAATCAGTAGCTAGTGGTGTCCCTCAGGGATCAGTGTTGGGCCCACAACTGTTCACAATTTACATAGATGATTTGGAGTTGGGGACCAAGGGCAATGTGTCCAAGTTTGCAGACGACACTAATATAAGTGGTAAAGCAAAAAGTGCAGAGGATACTGGAAGTCTGCAGAAGGATTTGGATAGGCTAAGTGAATGGGCTAGGGTCTAGCAGATGGAATACAATGTTGACAAATGTGAGGTTATCCATTTTGGTAGGAATAACAGCAAAAGGGATTATTATTTAAATGATAAAATATTAAAACATGCTGCTGTGCAGAGAGACCTGGGTGTGCTAGTGCATGAGTCACAAAAAGTTGGTTTTCAGGTGCAACAGGTGATTAAGAAGGCAAATGGAATTTTGTCCTTCATTGCTAGAGGGATGGAGTTTAAGCCTAGGGAGGTTCTGCTGCAATTGTATAAGGTGTTAGTGAGGCCACACCTGGAGTATTGTGTTCAGTTTTGGTCTCCTTACTTGCGAAAGGACGTACTGGCACTGGAGGGTGTGCAGAGGAGATTCACTAGGTTAATCCCAGAGCTGAAGGGGTTGGATTACGAGGAGAGGTTGAGTAGACTGGGACTGCACTCATTGGAATTTAGAAGGATGAGGGGGGATCTTATAGAAACATATAAAATTATGAAGGGAATAGATAGGATAGGTGTGGGCAGGTTGTTTCCACTGGCGGGTGAAAGTAGAACTAGGGGGCATAGCCTCAAAATAAGGGGAAGTAGATTTAGGACTGAGTTTAGGAGGAACTTCTTCACCCAAAGGGTTGTGAATCTATGGAATTCCTTGCCCAGTGAAGCAGTAGAGGCTCCTTCATTAAATGTTTTTAAGATAAAGATAGATAGTTTTTTGAAGAATAAAGGGATTAAGGGTTATGGTGTTCGGGCCGGAAGGTGGAGCTGAGTCCACAAAAGATCAGCCATGATCTCATTGAATGGTGGAGCAGGCTCGAGGGGCCAGATGGCCTACTCCTCTCCTAGTTCTTATGTTCTTATGTGGACATGGTTCACTGGTCCTCCCGCACATTTTGCGCACCTGTCTTCCACCCCAAAGAACCTGCTCATCCGGGCCACTGTCATGTGGGCCCGGTGAACGACCTTGAATTGTATCTGGCTGAGCCTGGCACAAGTTGTGGACACGTTGACTCTATTCAACGCACTCGCCCATAGATCATCCTCTCTCTCTCCTCCCAGCTCCTCCTCCCACTTGCACTTCAGCTCCTCAGTCTGCGTCTCCTCTGACCCCATAAGTTCCTTGTAAATGTCAGAGACGCTCCCTTCTCCTACCCACCCTCTGGAAACTACCCTGTCCTGAATCCCCCTTAGCGGTAGGAGCGGGAAGGTTGACACCTGTTTACGAAGGAAGTCCCGCACCTGCAGATACCTGAATTCGTTTCCCCTCGCCAACCCAAACTTCTCCTCCAGTGCCCTCATACTCGGAAAGCTCCCCTCTATAAACATATCCCCCATCCTCTCAATCCCTGCTCTCCGCCATATCTGGAACCCCCCATCCATACTTCCTGGGGCAAACTGGTGATTATTACAGATTGGGACCAGACAGATGCGCCCTCTGCACCCATATGTTTCCTCCATTGCCCCCAGTGTCTCAGGGGCGCCACCACCACGGGGCTGGTGGAGTACCATGCCGGCGGGAACGGCAGAGGCGCAGTTACCAACGCCCCCAGACTAGTGCCCTTTAATGAAGCCGGCTCCATACGCTCGCATGCCGACCCCTCCTCCACCACCCACTTCCTGATCATGGCTATATTCGCCGCCCAGTAAAAGTTACTAAACTTTGGCAGCGCCAGCCCGTCCTCTCCCCGACTCCGCTCAAGCATTACCATCCTTACTCGCGGGGTCATGCCCGCCCAACCGAAGCCAGTGATCACTTTGTTGACCCGTTTAAAATAGGACAATGTCGGGAAACATTGAAACACGAACAAGAATCTCGGGAGGACCGTCATCTTCACCGTCTGCACCCTCCCAGCTAATGACAACGGAAGTGCAGCCCATCTCTGAAAATTGTCCTTCATTTGGTCCACTAGTCGGGCCAGATTTAATTTATGCAGCCCGTCCCATTCCCGCGCCATGAATGCCTAGGTACCTAAAGCTTCCCCCTACTAATCTAAATGCAAGTTCCCCCAATCGTCTCTCCTGTCTCCTCGCCTGGTTCCCATCTCACTTTTCCCATATTCAGCTTCTACCCAGAAAACCGGCCAAATTCCCCAGAATCCTCATGATTTCTTCCATCCCCTCTTTTGGGTCCGATACATACAGAAGCAGGTCGTCTGCATAGAGTGAGACTCTGTGCTCCACCCACCGCACCCCCCACCCTCCCCTCCCTCCCCTGGACCAGCCCCTTCCAGCCCTTTGAGGCTCTCAGAGCAATTGCCAACTGCTCTATAGCTAGTGCAAACAACAGTGAGGAGAGGGGGCATCCCTGTCACGTCCCCCGGTGCAGTCTAAAATAGTCCGATGTTGGCCTATTCATCCGTAGGCTTGCCAGAGGAGCCTGATACAGCAACCTGACCCAGTCAATAAAGCCCTGCCCAAATCCGAAACGTCCCAGCACCTCCCACAGATAATCCCATTCTACCCAATCAAAAGCCTTTTCTGCATCCATTGCGGTCACTACCTCCACCTCCCTACCTTCCGGGGGCATCATGATGACGCGGGATCTTTTAACTGGGACGTTAAGTTTCCACATGTTCCAGGTGACAATCCTGATAGGGGCTTCTGACCCTCCCACCCCCACTCCAATGGAGTCAGCCATGTTTTCCTTGTGGACATGCCCCTGCATGCCCCTGTTCGCCTTTGTTCTTGTGCCATCCAAGATGGCCACCGCCAACTTCCTCTTTCCACCCATCACGTGTGCCCTGTATGACCACCGCTCTCCCCTCCCTCCTTGAGCTACTCAGTCCCATCCCCCAAACCCCTCCGATTGTCCGAACTACCCTTTCCTCTACCACCCCCACCCCTGCTTTACCCTTGAAGCCCAACCCCCAGCCTGCTAACTTAACCCCACCCCTGCCAGACGCTCCATGTCTCTTGGGTGGCCCACCGTGGCCCCCCTCTCGCGTTACACCCGTTCACCAGCATACTCCCTGTGGTGGTATGTATTAGGGGTAGTACGGTACCCAGTGATGCCGAGACGCTATTGGTTGACAGACTCTGGATCCGGATTGGATCTGCCGCCTGCTGGCTCCACCCAGTGAGGCGGAGTATAAGAACCCGGGTTCTCCCAGCAGCCGCATTCTGTAACCGAGCTGCTGGGGAACAAGTCTGCTAAATAAAGCCATTGATTGACTTTGTCTCTTCTCGCCTTGTGAGTGATTGATTGTGCTACAATTTGAAATGAAAATCGCTTATTGTCACAAGTAGGCTTCAATGAAGTTACTGTGAAAAGCCCCTAGTCGCCACATTCCGGAGCCTGTTTGGGGAGGCTGGTACAGGAATTGAACCGTTCTGCTGGCCTGCCTTGGTCTGCTTTAAAAGCCAGCGATTTAGCCCTGTGCTAAACCAGCCCCTAAACCAGCTAAACAAGGAGGAGGAGTAGGACCAGGAGGGGCTGGAGGACGAGCCTGCAGAGGAGCCGGAGGTGGGCCAGGATAGGTGGCAGCAAGGGTCCGACACACTCGGAAGACAAGGGAAGCCTTCAACCTCACCAGATTCATGCAAGGTGAGGCTTTGTCCATCACCTCAGGACCCCCCCACTTATTTCCCTCCTTCCACCACCAATCCCCTTCTCCTCCATTTTTCTTTTTACCCTCCAGTCAACCCTTCCCCCCTAGTCCCTCTTCCGCCATTTCCCTCCTTCCCCCAGTCCACATTACCCGTCTTCCCCCCAATCCTTCCTCCCCATTTCCCTCCTTTCCTCCAATCTCCCCCACCCCATCAAGATCTGCTGACAGCATGCTCACACCCATTCTCTGAACCGGGTCTGCATCGGGGCGCTTGATCTTGGACCACTGTGCCCAGGGGCGGAGGGTGAAGGGCAACAGGGCTGCCAGTGGACCCAAGGAAAGGGAATTCATTGAATGTTTACAGGAGGGCTTTTTGGAACAGCTTGTGATGGAGCCCACGAGGGAACAGGCCATTCTGGACTTAGTGTTATGTAATGAGCCAGACTTGATTAAAGATCTTAAAGTAAGGGAACACTTCGGAGGCAGTGATCATAATATGGTAGAATTCAATCTCCAATTTGAAAGAAAGAAGGTAGAATCAGATGTAAAGGTGTTACAGTTAAATAAAGGTAACTACAGGGGCATGAGGGAGGAACTGACGAAAATCGACTGGGAGCAGAGTCTAGTGGGAAAGACAGTAGAACAGCAATGGCAGGAGTTTCTGGGAGTAATTGAGGACACAGTACAGAGGTTCACCCCAAAGAAAAGAAAGGTATCAGAGGTGGGATTAGGCAGCCATGGCTGACAAAGGAAGTTCGGGAATGCATCAAAGCAAAAGAGAAAGCCTATAATGTGGCAAAGAGTAGTGGGAAGTCAGAAGGTTGGGAAGGCTACAAAAACAAACTGAGGATAACAAAGAGAGAAATAAGGAAAGAGAGGATCAAATATGAAGGTAGGCTAGCCAGTAACATTAGGAATGATAGTAAAAGTTTCTTTAAATACATTAAAAACAAACGGGAGGCAAAAGTTGACATTGGGCCGCTCCAAAATGACGCTGGTAATTTTGTGATGGGAGACAAGGAAATAGCTGAGGAACTAAATAAGTACTTTGCGTCAGTCTTCACAGTAGAAGACATGAGTAATATCCCAACAATTCCGGAGAGTCAGGGGGCAGAGTTGAATATGGTAGACATCACAAAGGAGAAAGTGCTAGAGAAACTAAGACGTCTAAAAGTTGATAAATCTCCAGGCCCAGATGGACTACATCCTAGAGTTCTAAAGGAGATAGCTGAAGAAATAGTGGCGGCGTTAGTTATGATCTTTCAAAAGTCACTGGAGTCAGGGAAAGTCCCAGAGGATTGGAAAATCGCCGTTGTAACCCCCTGTTCAAGAAGGGAACAAGAAAAAAGATGGAAAATTATAGGCCAATTAGCCTAACCTCGGTTGTTGGCAAGATTCTAGAATCCATTGTTAAGGATGAGATTTCTAAATTCTTGAAAGTGAAGGGTCAGATTAGGACAAGTCAGCATGGATTTAGTAAGGGGAGGTCGTGCCTGACAAACCTGTTAGAGTTCTTTGAAGAGATAACAAATAGGTTAGACCAAGGAGAGCCAATGGATGTTAGATCTTGACTTCCAAAAGGCCTTTGATAAGGTGCCTCACGGGAGACTGCTGAGTAAAATAAGGGCCCATGGTATTTGAGGCAAGGTACTAACATGGATTGACGATTGGCTGTCAGGCAGAAGGCAGAGAGTTGGGATAAAAGGTTCTTTTTCGGAATGGCAACCGGTGACAAGTGGTGCCCCGCAGGGTTCAGTGTTGGGGCCACAGCTGTTCTCTTTATATATTAACGATCTAGATGACGGGACTGGGGGCATTCTGGCTAAGTTTGCCGATGATACAAAGATAGGTGGAGGGGCAGGTAGTATGGAGGAGGTGGGGAGGCTGCAGAAAGATTTAGACAGTTTAGGAGAGTGGTCCAAGAAATGGCTGATGAAATTCAACGTGGGCAAGTGCGAGGTCTTGCACTTTGGAAAAAAGAATAGAGGCATGGACTATTTTCTAAACGGTGACAAAATTCATAATGCTGAAGTGCAAAGGGACATGGGAGCCCTAGTACAGGATTCTCTAAAGGTAAACTTGCAGGTTGAGTCCGTAATTAAGAAAGCAAATGCAATGTTGTCATTCATCTCAAGAGGCTTGGAATATAAAAGCAGGGATGTACTTCTGAAGCTTTATAAAGCATTAGTTTTTCCGGGTGCGGCGATGACCAGCTGAGTCGCACGTTTCGGCAGCTCCCTGTGAAACGGACTTTTGGGCTCTTGATAGGAGCCCCAACGGCAATTTTGACGGCTAAAAACACTGTGCGGTAAACCAGAAGGGAATCCCCCCTGGATACGGATGGAAAAAGGAGGAGAGAGTGGCCAGATTGCAGTGGATCCTTTAGAACAGCGGCAAGGAAGGCAAGCAAAAACCAAGATGGCGTCGGAAGGTGGCAGTTTAACATGGGGCCCTGAACAACAAGAGTCCTTGAAATGCTGTGTGGAAGAGATCAAAAAGGAAATGAAGAAAGAGCTGTTGGCCCCGATACTACAGGCGATCGAAGGGCTAAAGGAGGAACAAAAGACCCAGGAGCGGGAGCTTCGGGTCGTGAAGGCAAAGGCAGCCGAGAATGAGGACGATATACAGGGCCTGGTGGTGAAGACGGAGACGCAGGAGGCACATCAGAAACGATGTGTGGAAAGGTTGGAGGCACTGGAAAACAACGCAAGGAGGAACAACCTGAGGATTCTTGGTCTTCCTGAAGGTGTGGAGGGAGCGGACGTCGGGGCATATGTGAGCACGATGCTGCACTCGTTAATGGGAGCAGAGGCCCCGGCGGGTCCGTTGGAGGTGGAGGGAGCATACCGAGTGATGGCGCGAGGACCGAGAGCAGGAGAAATTCCCAGAGCCATAGTGGTGAGATTCCTCCGTTTTAAGGATAGAGAAATGGTCCTTAGATGGGCGAAGAAAACTCGGAGCAGTAAATGGGAGAACGCGGTGATCCGCGTTTATCAAGACTGGAGTGCGGAGGTGGCGAGAAGGAGGGCGAGCTTTAATCGGGCCAAGGCGGTGCTTCATAAAAAGAAGATAAAATTTGGAATGCTGCAACCGGCAAGACTGTGGGTCACATATCGAGGGAGGCACCACTACTTTGAGACGGCGGATGAAGCGTGGACTTTTATTGTGGAAGAAAAACTGGAATGAGCGGGTTATTAAAAAGAACGTTCGAACAAAGTGGTGGGGCGAATGTGGGGGGCAAAGAGGGGTTTTATGTACTAATCCTGCGATGTGGTAACTTTTCTCTCTCCCACAGGTGGTGATGGGGGGAGGAGGGGAGGTGGAGGAGATGGGGCGTTGGCCATTGGGGGCGGGGCCAAGGGAGAAGCGCGGGCTTGGTTCCCGCGCTATGATAATCATGGCGGGAATAGAGAAGCAGGAAGGAGGGGGCGTCGCACGGTGCGAGCCGAGGTCACGGGGGGAAGCCGAGGTCAGCCAGAGTTTGCTGACTTCTGGGAGCAACATGGGGGGAGTAATTACGCTAGCGGGGGATCTAGCGGGGGGGGTGGGAGGGGGAAATTACTGGGTTGCTGCTGCTGGGGAGAGGGGGGAGCTGGTATGGGAGAGGATGGGCGGGGGGGGCACCGCCTGGGGGAGATACAGCTGCGTGGGAACCGGGTGAGGAGCTGGAAAAAGGTGATGGCTAATCGACAAGGGGGGGGGGGGGTAGGAAGCCCCCCAACTCGGCTGATCACGTGGAACGTGAGAGGGCTGAACGGGCCGATAAAGAGGGCACGGGTACTCGCACACCTTAAGAAACTTAAGGCAGATGTGGTTATGTTACAGGAAACGCACCTGAAACTGATAGACCAGGTTAGGCTACGCAAAGGATGGGTGGGGCAGGTGTTCCATTCGGGGCTAGATGCGAAAAACAGGGGGGTGGCTATATTAGTGGGGAAGCGGGTAATGTTCGAGGCAAAGACTATAGTGGCGGATAACGGGGGCAGATACGTGATGGTGAGTGGCAAACTACAGCGGGAGACGGTGGTTTTGGTAAACGTATATGCCCCGAACTGGGATGATGCCAATTTTATGAGGCGGATGCTAGGACGCATTCCGGACCTAGAAATGGGAAAGCTGATAATGGGGGGAGATTTTAATACGGTGTTGGAACCAGGGCTGGATAGGTCGAAGTCCAGGACTGGAAGGAGGCCGGCAGCAGCCAAGGTACTTAAAGATTTTATGGAGCAGATGGGAGGTGTAGACCCGTGGAGATTTAGCAGACCTAGGAGTAAGGAGTTCTTGTTTTTCTCCTATGTCCATAAAGTCTACTCGCGAATAGACTTTTTTGTGCTGGGTAGGGCATTGATCCCGAAGGTGAGGGGAACGGAGTATACGGCTATAGCCATTTCGGATCACGCTCCACACTGGGTGGACTTGGAGATAGGGGAGGAAACAGGAGGGCGCCCACCCTGGAGAATGGAAATGGGACTAATGGCAGATGAGGGGGTGTGTCTAAGGGTGAGGGGGTGCATTGAAAAGTACTTGGAACTCAATGATAATGGGGAGGTCCAGGTGGGAGTGGTCTGGGAGGCGTTGAAGGCGGTGGTTAGAGGGGAGCTGATATCAATAAGGGTACATAAAGGGAAGCAGGAGAGTAAGGAACGGGAGCGGTTGCTGCAAGAACTTTTGAGGGTGGACAGACAATATGCGGAAGCACCGGAGGAGGGACTGTACAGGGAAAGGCAAAGGCTACATGTAGAATTTGACTTACTGACTACAGGCACTGCAGAGGCACAATGGAGGAAGGCACAGGGTGTACAGTACGAATATGGGGAGAAGGCGAGCAGGTTGCTGGCACACCAATTGAGGAAAAGGGGAGCAGCGAGGGAAATAGGGGGAGTGAGGGATGAGGAAGGAGAGATGGAGCGGGGAGCGGAGAGAGTGAATGGAGTGTTCAAGACATTTTATAAAAAATTATATGAAGCTCAACCCCCGGATGGGAGGGAGAGAATGATGGGCTTCTTGGATCGGCTGGAATTTCCCAAGGTGGAAGAGCAGGAAAGGGTGGGACTGGGAGCACAGATCGAGGTAGAAGAAGTGGTGAAAGGAATTAGGAGCATGCAGGCGGGAAAGGCCTCGGGACCGGATGGATTCCCAGTCGAATTCTATAGAAAATATGTGGACTTGCTCGACCCGGTACTGACGAGGACCTTTAATGAGGCAAAGGAAAGGGGACAACTGCCCCCGACTATGTCTGAAGCAACGATATCGCTTCTCTTAAAGAAGGAAAAGGACCCGCTACAATGCGGGTCCTATAGACCTATTTCCCTCCTAAATGTAGATGCCAAGGTCCTGGCCAAGGTAATGGCAATGAGAATAGAGGAATGTGTCCCGGGGGTGGTCCACGAGGACCAAACTGGGTTTGTGAAGGGGAGACAGCTGAACACGAATATACGGAGGTTGTTAGGGGTAATGATGATGGCCCCACCAGAGGGAGAAATGGAGATAGTAGTGGCGATGGATGCCGAGAAAGCATTTGATAGAGTGGAGTGGGATTATTTGTGGGAGGTGTTGAGGAGATTTGGTTTTGGAGAGGGGTATGTTAGATGGGTGCAGCTGTTGTATAGGGCCCCAGTGGCGAGCGTGGTCACGAATGGACGGGGATCTGCATATTTTCGGCTCCATAGAGGGACAAGGCAGGGATGCCCTCTGTCCCCATTATTGTTTGCACTGGCGATTGAGCCCCTGGCGATAGCGTTGAGGGGTTCCAAGAAGTGGAGGGGAGTACTTAGGGGAGGAGAAGAGCACCGGGTATCTTTGTATGCGGACGATTTGCTACTATACGTGGTGGACCCGGCGGAGGGGATGCCAGAAATAATGCGGATACTTGGGGAGTTTGGGGATTTTTCAGGGTATAAATTGAACATGGGGAAAAGTGAGTTGTTTGTGGTGCATCCAGGGGAGCAGAGTAGAGAAATAGAGGACCTACCGTTGAGGAAGGTAACAAGGGACTTTCGTTACCTGGGGATCCAGATAGCTAAGAATTGGGGCACATTGCATAGGTTAAATTTAACGCGGTTGGTGGAACAGATGGAGGAGGATTTCAAGAGATGGGATATGGTATCCCTGTCAATGGCAGGGAGGGTGCAGGCGGTTAAGCTGGTGGTCCTCCCGAGATTCCTCTTTGTGTTTCAGTGCCTCCCGGTGGTGATCACGAAGGCTTTTTTTAAAAGGATTGAAAAGAGCATCATGGGTTTTGTGTGGGCCGGGAAGACCCCGAGAGTGAGGAAGGGATTCTTACAGCGTAGCAGGGATAGGGGGGGGGCTGGCACTACCGAGCCTAAGTGATTATTATTGGGCCGCTAATATTTCAATGGTGAGTAAGTGGATGGGAGAGGAGGAGGGAGCGGCGTGGAAGAGATTAGAGAGGGCATCCTGTAGGGGGACTAGCCTACAGGCTATGGTGACAGCCCCATTGCCGTTCTCACCGAGGAACTACACCACAAGCCCGGTGGTGGTGGCTACACTGAAGATTTGGGGACAGTGGAGACGGCATAGGGGAAAGACTGGAGCCTTGGGGGGGTCCCCGATAAGAAACAACCATAGGTTTGCCCCGGGGGGAATGGATGGGGGATATGGAATGTGGCAAAGAGCAGAAATAACGCAACTGAAAGATCTGTTTGTGGATGGGAAGTTTGCGAGTCTGGGAGCGCTGACCGAGAAATATGGGTTGCCCCAAGGGAATGCATTCAGGTATATGCAACTGAGGGCTTTTGCAAGGCAACAGGTGAGGGAATTCCCGGAGCTCCCGACACAAGAGGTGCAGGACAGAGTGATCTCAAAGACATGGGTGGGGGATGGTAAGGTGTCAGATATATATAGGGAAATGAGGGACGAAGGGGAGACTATGGTAGATGAACTAAAAGGGAAATGGGAAGAAGAGCTGGGGGAGGAGATCGAGGAGGGGCTGTGGGCAGATGCCCTAAGCAGGGTAAACTCATCGTCCTCGTGTGCCAGGCTAAGCCTGATTCAGTTTAAGGTATTACACAGGGCACATATGACTGGAGCACGGCTCAGTAAATTTTTTGGGGTGGAGGATAGGTGTGCGAGGTGCTCGAGAAGTCCAGCGAATCATACCCATATGTTTTGGTCATGCCCGGCACTACAGGGGTTTTGGATGGGGGTGACAAAGGTGCTTTCAAAAGTAGTAGGAGTCCGGGTCGAACCAAGCTGGGGGTTGGCTATATTTGGGGTTGCACAAGAGCCGGGAGTGCAGGAGGCGAGAGAGGCCGATGTTTTGGCCTTTGCGTCCCTAGTAGCCCGGCGCAGGATATTGCTAATGTGGAAAGAAGCCAAGCCCCCGGGGGTGGAGACCTGGATAAATGACATGGCAGGGTTTATAAAGCTAGAGCGGATTAAGTTCGTTCTTAGGGGGTCGGCTCAAGGGTTCACCAGGCGGTGGCAACCGTTCGTCGAATACCTCGCAGAACGATAGATGGAATGGGAAAAAGAAGGCAGCAGCAGCAGCCCAGGATCGGGGGGGGGGGGGGGGGGGGGGGGGGAGGGGGGGCGGGGGGGGGGGGGGGAGGAGGAACCAGAAGGACTCTCAGGGTTGTTAATATATACTGTATAGTATGTATAGGTCGTTGCTACAGATAATTATATATTGGACTGTTAAATTATATTTTTGGAGAGTGTTACTTGTGACAAGGCAGTTGCCAATTAGGGCTAGTTTTCATTTTTGTTATTTATTATTTATTCATTTTTTGTTTATAAAATAGGTCATTGTTATTTGTGTTGTTATAATATTGTGTAAAGGATGCACAATGTACTGTATTGGTTGACCAAAAATTTTCAATAAAATATTTAATTAAAAAAAAGCATTAGTTAGGCCCCATTTAGAATACTGTGAGCAATTTTGGGCCCCACACCTCAGGAAGGACATACTGGCACTGGAGCGGGTCCAGCGGAGATTCACACGGATGATCCCAGGAATGGTAGGCCTAACATACGATGAACGTCTGAGGATCCTGGGATTATATTCATTGGAGTTTAGGAGGTTGAGGGGAGATCTAATAGAAACTTACAAGATAATGAATGGCTTAGATAGGGTGGATGGAGGGAAGTTGTTTCCATTAGCAGGGGAGACTAGGACCCGGGGGCACAGCCTTAGAATAAAAGGGAGTCACTTTAGAACAGAGATGAGGAGAAATTTCTTCAGCCAGAGAGTGGTGGGTCTGTGGAATTCATTGCCACAGAGGGCGGTGGAGGCCGGGACGTTGAGTGTCTTTAAGACAGAAGTTGATAAATTCTTGATTTCTCGAGGAATTAAGGGCTATGGAGAGAGAGCGGGTAAATGGAGTTGAAATCAGCCATGATTGAATGGTGGAGTGGACTCGATGGGCCGAATGGCCTTACTTCCGCTCCTATGTCTTATCGTCTTATAGGGCGTGAGGGTGTAGGCAGGCCTGCTGTGAAGATTAATGTGACAGAGTCTTCACATGTATCAGATGTTACATGTTTTAATAGTGAACATTTGACATTTCCATTCCCCCTAGATACAGATAGTGTCTCCCGCCCACTCCCCCTGTGCCCATTCAGCTCCTCAATCTTCTCGATCTTTTGTGGTCTACTGCTTTATCGAGGTGTGTCCTCAAGATGCACATCAGAGGTGGAGGCAGCCTGCTGTGTTCCGCACCCTGTGGTCTTTGATGCCCTTGGGGGACGTCCTCTGGAGGGCCTGGAGCCGGAGGGCGGGCCTCCTTGTTCTGCCTGCTGCACTTGAGATGCGCTGGTGTCAGGAGGGGGGGAGGGGGGGGATTGGGAACAACTGGAGACCGCCGTCGCCTCCTTGATGGCAGGCCCCGGGTTGGCCTTCAGTACTTCCTCCTCCCTCACAGGGTCAGTCGAGCCCTGTAGGTCTCCATGGGACATAGTGGGACTAAAGTCACATGGGATTCCCCACTTACTATCTGCAGCCTCGTGACCCTCAAGGTTGAACCGCCTTCCTTGTTTGCGAACCTCACCCCGGATTGCAAACCCGTCGCCACTAGGAGCAGACGGTACAGTGCTCAGGACCGAACATTTATCCGGTCAGAAGTCCAGCGGCTGCTGATGGAAGGCATAATCCAGGCCAGCAATAGCCCCTGAAGAGCCCAGGTGGTCGTCGTAAAGACCGGGGAGAAGCAGAGGATGGTCGTAGACTATAGTCAGACCATCAATAGGTACACACAGTTAGATGCGTGCCCTCTCTCCCGCATATTCGACATGGTCAATTGGATTGCACAATACAAGGTCTTTTCCACCGTGGACCTTAAGTCCGCATATCACCAGCTCCCCATCCGCCTGAGCGACCACAAGTACACTTCTTTTGAAGCAGACGGGCGGCTCTACCACTTTTTAAAGGTTCCATTCAGCGTCACTGACGGAGTCTCGGTCTTCCAATTGGAGATTGACCGAATGGTTGACCAGCATGGTTTGCGGGCCAAGTTCCCGTAACTCAACAACGTCACCATCTGCGGCCACGACCAGCAGTACCACGACGCCAACCTCCGCAAATTCCTCCTGACCGCTAACGCCCTGGAACCTCACCTACAACAGAGAAAAATGCATGTTTAGCACCGACCGTCTAGCCATCCTTGGCTACGTAGTGCGTAATGGAGTGATAGGCCCCGACCCTGAACGTATGCGCCCCCTTATGGAGTTCCCCCTCCCTCACGGTTCCAAAACTCTGAAACGCTGCCTGGGCTTTTTCTCTTATTACGCCCAGTGGGTCCTCAACTACGCGGACAAGGCCCGCCCGCTAATTCAGTCCACTACCTTCCCCCCTGTCGACAGAGGCCCGCCAGGCCTTCAGCCGCATCAAAGCGGATATCGCAAAGGCCACGATGCACGCAATCGACGAGTCCCTCCCCTTCCAAGTCGAGAGCGACGCATCCGACGTAGCTCTGGCGGCCACTCTCAACCAAGCGGGCAGACCCGTGGCCTTTTTCTCCCGTACCCTCCACGCTTCAGAGATCCGCCACTCCTCAGTGGAAAAGGAAGCCCAAGCCATAGTCGAAGCTGTGCGGCATTGGAGGCATTACCTGGCCGGTAGGAGATTCACTCTCCTCACTGACCAACAGTCGGTAGCCTTTATGTTCGATAATGCACAGCGGGGCAAGATCAAAAACGACAAGATCTTGCGGTGGAGGATCAAACTATAATATAATATAATTATGAGATCTTGTATCGTCCCGGAAAGCTTAACGAGCCGTCCGATGCCCTATCCCGTGGCACATGTGCCAACGCACAAGTGGACAATCTTTAAGCCCTCCACGAGGACCTCTGCCACCCGGGGGTCACTCGGTTCTACCACTTTGTGAAGTCCCGCAACCTCCCCTACTCCGTCGAGGAGGTCCGTACAGCCACCAGGAACTGCCAAATCTGCGCAAAGTGCAAAACGCACTTTTTCAGGCCAGATAGAGCGCACCTGATAAAGGCTTCCCGTCCCTTTGAACGCCTCAGTCTGGACTTCAAAGGCCCCCTCCCCTCCACTGATCGCAACACGTACTTCCTAAACGTGGTGGACGAATACTCCCGTTTTCCTTTCGCCATCCCCTGCCCCGACATGACCGCGGCCACAGTCATTAAAGCCCTCTGCACCATCCTTACACTGTTCGGTTTCCCCGCCTACGTCCATAGCGATAGGGGGTCCTCCTTCATGAGCGACGAACTGCGTCAATTCCTGCTCAGCAAGGGCATCGCCTCGAGTAGGACGACCAGTTACAACCCTCGGGGGAACGGTCAGGTAGAGAGGGAGAACGGAACGGTCTGGAAGACCGTCCTACTAGCCCTACGGTCCAGGAATCTCCCAGTCTTTCGCTGGCAGGAAGTCCTCCCGGATGCCCTCCACTCCATCCGGTCGCTGCTGTGTACCACAACTAATCAAACGCCCCACGAGCGCCTCCTTGTCTTCCCTAGGAAGTCCTCCTCTGGAACATCACTTCCGACCTGGCTGGCAGCCCCAGGACCCAACTTGCTCCGAAAGCATGTGCGGGCGCACAAATCGGACCCGTTGGTCGAGAGGGTTCATCTTCTCCATGCGAACCCTCAATACGCCTACGTGGCGCACCCCGACGGCCGACAGGACACGGTCTCCCTGAGGGACCTGGCGCCCGCCAGAGCTCCCCACATGCCCCCAACACCAATCATCCCCTCCCTCCCACCGGCGCACCCCATAGCCGCCCCCTTCCCGGGTGGATTGGTCCTCCTCCCATGCCCGCCCAGGAGTAGCGAAACAGGAACAAACATCGTGACGCTCCCAGAGACGACAGTGCCCGAGCCAGCGCCTGCACCACCACCGGGGCTGAGATGATCGGAAAGGACGACCAGGGCACCCACTCGACTCATCGAATCTGCGTGAAAAAGCAAGATCTGTAAATAGTTAACAGTTGATATCGATGCATAGACACTGTGTTAAGGAAATTCCAGTACCGACCTTGTAAACCCCTACCACCATGCGACCCACCACCCCTCCGCGTTCTTTTTTAACAAGGGGTGAATGTGGTGGTATGTATTAGGGGTAGTACGGTACCCAGTGATGCCGAGAGGCTATTGGTTGACAGACTCTGGATCCGGATTGGATCTGCCGCCTGCTGGCTCCACCCAGTAAGGCGGAGTATAAGAACCCGGGTTCTCCCAGCAGCCGCATTCTGTAGCCGAGCTGCTGGGGAATAAGTCTGCGTAACAAAGCCATCGATTGACTTTATCTCTTCTCGCCTCGATTGATTGTGCTACACTCGCCAGTCTGCTGGCTACCCCCCACCCCCTGAAAAGGAGCTCAATGTCCCCAACCTCTCTGATTTCCCCACCCCCGGCCCTGACTCTTTCTCTTCCCTATTTAGCGTCGTCCTGTCTGGGGCTTGCGGAGGGTCAGCCTTGACGCCCAAGGAAGAGTGACTGTCCCCAGCTCATCCCGTTGACCTGGTCCTGCTGCACGTAGGGTCTCACCTTGTAGCCCTTGCACCCGGTATCCTATGAGCTCTGTACGATAGTTCACGGTGACAATGCACGTGTTGATTCCCCATTGGACAAGTGCAGAATGAAACATAGAAGAGTTACCCTTCTGGGGCAAAAGACCGCAGAGAGAGAAATGAACCAAAGGATATAGAAAAGCAAAACAAAACACTCCCACAGATAATTTATACCCCCATCATCGTTCATAGAGGTCCATAGTTTTGTGCCATCTCGTTCAGTTTTTGCCCAGTCCGTTCCTTTGCATGAAATCATTTGCCTCCTCAGGGGTGTTGAAGAAATGGTCCCTGTCTTTGTATGTGACCCAGATTCTCGCAGGGTACAACATGCTGAATAATTTCTTGTTTTTAAAGAATGCTACTTTGGCCCCATTGAACTCCACTCGGCGCTTGGCCAGGTTGGCCCTAATGTCCTGGTAGACCTGAATGGTGTGCCCTTCCCATTTGCTAAACCATGTGTTCCTCGCCCAACTCAGGATTCGTTGCTTGTCTTGATATTTATGTAGTCTGACAATTACTGCCCACGATGGTTCCCCCAGTCTCGGCTTCTGGCGGAGTGACCTGTGGGCCTGGTCTACCTCTGGGGGTTTGGTGATGCCCTCCTCCACGACCGGTTTCCCGAGCACCTCAGTTGGGCTCCTTCCTTTTCTGCCCTCTAGTAATCTGACAATCTGGAGGTTTTGGCGCCAGAACCTGTTTTCTTGGTCATCTATCTTGGTCTTCAGTGTCCTTTGGGTCGCTGCTAACTTCGTTATTTCAGCTTCGAGCGAGGCGAGGCAATTCATTCTCCACCACTTTCTCCACTTCCTGAATTGTTGCTCCTTGTGCCTCCAGCTGTCACCCCACCCTGTCCATCGTTCCACTTATGGGTGCTGACGGGACCTCGATTGCCATCATTATCGCCGACAATAGGTCTTCCTTTACTGCCTCCCTATGTTTTTGGAGTTCTATCAAGATGTGTTCCATCAGCCTCTCCATCGATGACTGGGATGGCATTGGCGACTCTGCTGGGTCCGCCATGTTCAGATTGGCCCCTGGCTCCAATGTTGGGGTCTTTCACTCCCTGCTTTTGCTCCCCTTGCGATCTGTCTGGTGGTTCGCTGGCATCCCAAATCAGACGAGTTGTTGAAGGGGGGGCCGATTGCTTTGGTTTTTTTTTTAACAGGTTTGGTGCCCGTTCCTTGGATCAAAAAGATCCAAAATGGAGTTTCCAGGTGGGAGCCACCTTTCGTGCGACCGCTCAGCTCATAGCCGCCACCGGTGTAGGAGCAAGGATACCTTACTGCAGCTTGTGTGCAGTTTTGGTCTCCTTATCTAAGAAAAGATATAGTTACCATAGAGGAAGTGCAACGAAAGTTCACCAGACTGATTCCTCGGAAGTCAAGGTTGTTGTATGAGGCGAGATTGGGTCGACTAGGCCTGTATTCACTGGAAGGGAGAAGAATGAGAAGGGACCTCATTGAAACACATAACATTCTGACAGGGCTGGACAAGCTGGAAATAAGGATATTGTTTCCACTAGCTAGAGGGTCTAGAACAAAGGACCAAGGCATCAGGACAGGCCGGAGGCCATTTAAGACTGAGATGTGGAGGAACCTTTTCACCTGGAGGGTGGTGAACCTGTTGAATTCTCCACCACATGGAAGCCAAGTCACTAAATGTATTTAAGAAAGATAGATATATTTCCAGACTCTGAAGGCTTCAAGAGGTACGGAGAGAATATGGGAGCATGGCTTGAGATAGAGAATCAACCATAATCATATTGAGCAGGCTCGATGGGCCAAATGACCTATTCCTGTTCCTATTTTTCTTTGTTTCTATGTAATGGTATTTTTCTCTGGTCTGGAACAAATGGGGGTCCGCACAGTGTTGCAATCTGACAGGAGCAGTCAATTAAGAGGCTGCCTCTACGTTTGCTTCTCAATTAAGGTCAGTGAGCGGGTCCATGAGGCAGGAGACTCAATCAGAGAACCTAAGCTCTAAACGGCCAGCAGCCCCACTAGTAGTGGTGGACACCGGAGACGCAGGTAGGGGGCCAGAAAGAAAATCATAACAGATTTTTGCAGGATTATCAGAATTTAAAATCATTCAGGGAGGGGAGGTTTCCTGCACAAGGTTTGCAAAACCTGAACTACAGAGGTGATTTGAGTGAGGTTTTTAGGATTTTTAAAGCACTTGATAGATAGGGAGATTTCTTTATGCTGGTAGGGGAATCTAGGACAAAGGAAAAGTAACCTTAGAATCTCCATTCAGGAGTGGAATTAGGAAACACATCTTAATGAAATTGATAGAAATGCAGTAAATGGTCATTCAACTGCTCATTTTAAACCTGAGATTTTAAAACAATATTCTTGCTGGGGATGTAGGTGTGGCTGGCTGGGTCAACATTTCTTTGCCCATCCCTAATTACCCTTGAACTAAGTGGTTTGCTAAGCCATTTCAGAGTCAACCACATTGCTGTGGGTCTGGAGTCACATGTAGGCCAGACCAGGTAAGGACAGCAGATTTCCTTCCCTAAAGAACATTAGTGAACCAGATGGGTTTTTCCAACAATCAACACTGGTTTCATGCTCATCATTAGACTTTTAATTCCAGATATTTTATTGAGCTTACGTTCCATCACCTGCCGTGGTGGGATTCGAACCCAGGTTCCCAGAGCATTAACCTGGATCTCTGGATTACTTGTCCAGAGACAATACCACTATGCCACCACCTCCCATATGATCAACAGATTTTTGCTATGGACAATGTCATGAAAGGAAATGGAGCCAAAGCTGGGCCAAAGCAGATGTATGGAGTTAGGACACAGATCAGCCATGCTCTAACTGAACGGCAGAACCGGTTTGAGGGGATGAATGATCTACTGCAGTTTTTTTTTGTTTTAATTATTTTTTCAACTGAGTTGCTTGGCCTGTTAACTGCTGTTAAATTGAAAGGAAAGCTCGGAAGCTAGCTCACTCTAGGGAGTTGCTCTGCAGGCTAAGAATACAAATTTACTAGGCAGAGCCTGGTTTTGTGCAGTTGGGTGGCTGCAGACCAGCCCTCGGGCTGGTTTGAAATGAGAGCCTCAGCTGGTTGTCACAAAGCCCCTCCAGCTGCACTGGGTGATTCTCCATTAATAATGTCACGAAGGAGGCCTTACAGGGAGGGTGCTCTGACTCATGGGTCTCTTGGTCAATAATAAATTAATATTTGTTTTCTTTCTGAAGTCAAACAAAGACCGTGGAGAAACTAATTTTCTTCTATAAAAAAAGGTGGGTACTCTGAACAAGAAATACTCTCCTATATTGACCTTCCCTTTAGATTAACATACTTTTTTGGATGCAGTGCATTCTATAGCTTGCTTGTAAACCAAATAGCCAGTCATTCTAAATGTGATGCATTGAATGACTTATTTTATTTCAGGAAGTAGAAAAACATTGGCAAATAGCTTTCCTTTGATGAAGGCTGATTTGCCAGTTTTTGTCTTGCCACACCTGTTCACCAATGTACTGTCAGGTAGGTTGTTGATGACTAAACACTTTTATTTTACTCCAGGCGAGGCTTCCCTGCTCGGCTGGAATTGAACCTGTGTCTGCAGTTGGAGGCACGTTAATGAGAGAGCAGAGTGACAGCAGCATGGTGTTCCTGAGTGGGTGGATGTTCCAAGCCTCTTGCCATATTTTCCTGGATACCCAAGTGCAAACAACGTGAAAGGGCAGAGACTTGCAAATCGGTCTTTATTGACAGCCCAAAAGCTCCAATCGGTCATTGACAATCCTGTAAGGCTTCATTTTCCTGCTTTCTGTGCATCACAAGGATTGACCATGGAATCCCTACAGTGCAGCAGGAGGCCACTCGGCCCATCAAGTCTGCACCAACCCTCGGAAAGAACACCCTACCTCGGCCCGCTCCCTGCCCTAGCCCCATAACTGCATGGCCAATCCACCTAACCTGCACATCTTTGGCCTGTGGGAGGAAACCGGAGCACCCGGAGGAAACCCACGCACACACGGGGAGAAGGTGCAAACCCCACACAGTGACCGAAACCAGAATTGAACCCAGGTCTCTGGCGCTGTGAAGTAGCAGTACTGACCACTGTACCACTGTGCTGCCCAGATGGCAGGAATGTATTCCCTCAGTAACTTTGACATTTTTTTTTATATAAACATTTTATTGAGGTATTTATGGTTTTACAAAAACAACAAAATAAACAATGTACATGAATTTATAAACATAATGCAAAAGCCACCTTCCTCCCTTACAGGTCACACCTTTACTAACCCCCTACTCGAAACTAAGCTAACCCTCAGCCCCCCTTCCCCCCACCCCCCGCCTTCTGCTGACGGTTAATTTTCCGCAAAAAAGTAGACGAATGGTTGCCATCTCCGGGCGAATCCCAACAGTGACCCTCTCAGAGCGAAGTTGATTTTCTCCAGACAGAGAAAGCTAGCCATTTCAGTCAGCCAGGTCTCCGACTTCGAGGACTTTGAGTCCCTCCAAGCTAATAATACCCATCTCCGGGCTATCAGAGAAGCAAAGGCCAGAACGTCTGCCTCTTTCTCCTCCTGGACTCCCGGATCTTCCGACCCTCCAAAAATCGCCACCTCTGGACTCGGTGCCACCCTTGTTTTTAACACCATGGACATGACACCCGCAAACCCCTGCCAGTAACCCCTCAACTTTGGGCATGTCCAGAACAAGTGGACATGGTTCGCTGGCCCTCCCGCACACCTGCGCACCTATCTTCTACCCCAAAGAACCTGCTCATCTGGGCCACTGCCATGTGAGCCCGGTGAACGACCTTGAATTGTATCAGGCAGAACCTGGCACATGTTGTGGACGCGTTGACTCTACTCAACGCGTCCGCCCAGATACCATCCTCTCTCTCTCCTCCCAACTCCTCTTCCGACTTGCACTTCACTCCTCTGACCACATGAGATCAAAGAACAAAGAACAAAGAACAAAGAAATGTACAGCACAGGAACAGGCCCTTCGGCCCTCCAAGTGCCGACCATGCTGCCCGACTAAACTTTTTTAATAAAATATATTTATTAAAGTTTTTTAACACAATTTTTCTCCCTTACAAACAATAACCCCCCCCACCCCTCATAACAAAAAAAAACGAGAAATCGCGCAGAGCAAGATATATACATGGCAAAATGATATATTTACACAGCTTTGTACACTGGCCCTCACCCGTACGTGCCAGTTTCCCCAACCCTTCATGTTATCTCTTGCTCATCCACCCTCCCAGGCAGTCCCCCCTCCCCCCCCCCTCCCAGGACGTCCCCTCCACCCCGCCCCCCCCCCAAGGCTGCCCGACTAAACTACAATCTTCTACATTTTCTGGGTCCGTATCCCTCTATTCCCATCCTGTTCATGTATTTGTCAAGATGCCCCTTAAATCTCACTATCGTCCCTGCTTCCACCACCTCCTCCAGTAGCGAGTTCCAGGCACCCACTACCCTCTGTGTAAAAAACTTGCCTCGTACATCTACTCTAAACCTTGCCCCTCTCATCTTAAACCTATGCCCCCTAGTAATTGACCCCTCTACCCTGGGGAAAAGCCTCTGACTATCCACTCTGTCTATGCCCCTCATAATTTTGTAGTTCCTTGTAAATGTCAGAGACCCTCCCTTCTCCCACCCACACTCTAGAGTAACTTTGACATCTTGATGCACTATGTTTCATTATAGTTTTTATTTTAGTTTTGAATTTTGTTTATCTTCTATGCTTTATTCTGCTCAGATGCCATTTGGTATGCGGTATTCATTTCTTGGGCACTAAGGAAAGATATATTGGCCTTAGAAGGAGTAAGGTGCAGATTCAAAAAGATGATAACACGGCTAAAATGGTTAAATGTTGAGACAGGCATGAGCGTTGTGCTCGCTTGAGTGCAGAAGATTAAGGGATAATTCCAACATGGCGTTTAAAATGTGAAACGGGTTTGTTAAGGGAAATAAAGCAGAAATATTTTCCCATTTTGGTAGGAATAACAACAAAAGGGATTATTATCTAAATGATAAAATATTAAAACATGCTGCTGTGCAGAGGGACCTGGGTGAGCTAGTGCATGAGTCGCAAAAGGTTGGTTTACAGGCGCAACAGGTTATTCAGAAGGCAAATGGAGTTTTGTCCTTCATTGCTAGAGGGATGGAGTTTAAGACTAGGGAGGTTATGCTGAAACTGTATAAGGTGTTAGTGAGGCCACACCTGTATTGTGTTCAGTTTTGGTTTCCTTACCTGAGAAAGGATGTACTTGCGCTTGAAGGTATGCAGAGGAGATTAACTAGTGTTATGGGCCAGGGTTTAGAGAACCCCAAAGTGTATCATGGAGTTCACCTGACCCACAACTTTTAATAGATTGTGGTATGGGGAGCACACGGCCCACTCTACAGGTGTGGTTTATCAGAAATGGAAAAGTATTTTTTAAAGCAAAACAATGTTTATTCTATGAACTCAAGTTAACCTTTTTAAAACACACAGTGAACATCTTAGCAACCATCAATTCAAATACATCCCCCAAAGAATACAACACTAAGTAATCCTTAATAACTTCCCAAACAACATCCAGAAGACAAAAGAAGCACCTTTTAACAGAAGCACATTAGGTTTACATTCACTACTGTGTAGCCACCTGAGTTGGCCAAGTCCCGATTTAAAATGGAGAACAGCAAAGGCTGAAGGGAAATTCAGCCAACACAGGCAGAAACCAGCAGGTGCGGGTTTGCTGTGGATTTAACTCTGCAAAGGCCCAGACAGCATTGATACTAGCAGCCATCTGCATAACAATGTAGCAGCCATCTACATACTAAAAAGCAATCCCCGGGAACAACAGCAACATTTGGGACAAACAAAACTAAGCCGACTCCCCGGCGCCAGCAGGAGCCAACACAAAAGAGGTTAACGGACACCTCAAGACCGCCCATCGATCAGGGAATCGCTCCAGTATTGGAGAAATAAAACCAAGCGATTGGAACGAAGTCCAATCACCTAGAACCAGGTACAGGGTCCACCCCGAAAGTCCGCCCCTGGGGACTATAAAGTTAAGCCCCCAAGTTCAAATCGGCCTTCTTCTTCTTGACCGGGTCACCCAGCAACGCGAACCAACATTGACCGTGACCGGTCCAAAGGCCGCCGAGAGATCGTAAGTCTTAAGTCAACGCTCGCTACGAGATAGGCCCTCCGAGCTATCAATCCGTACCAACTTCGAATCCCGCAGACTCAGAACCCGAACGAGAGGCCCCTGATCTGGTGGGCCAGTCCGAAGTTAAGTACAGGCCTGTTAGTCGTAGAAGTAGCTTAGACGTAGAATTTGTGCACGAGTAGCGATTACTGTGTATAATAAATGTGCTTTGATTTAAATTTTACTAATCGGTGTATTGAGTTATTGGTCATTACTCGAACTTGAACCTCGTGGCGGTATCAGAAAGATACCTGCCGACTCGAGACCAAAGCTTATAAAACAGAGCCAAGTGAACCAACCAAAAGTTAGCAACAACTGAGAACATTTATAATTCTGAATTCACCTAATGATCAAGAGATAGTCTTTTCATGGCAGAGAGATCAACAGTACACCTGCTCTGTCTGGCTTCAGCTCCAGCACTGAAAACGAAACTAAAACACACCCTGCAGCAAACAGCCATAAATGAAAGTAAAAAGCTGACAGACAGCCCAGCTCCACCCACACTCTGACATAACTGCAGTAATATAAGAACAAAGAACAAAGAGAACAAAGAAAAAGTACAGCACAGGAACAGGCCCTCCAAGCCTGCGCCGATCCAGATCCTATCTAAAACTGTCGCCTATTTTCTAAGGATCTGTATCCCTCTGCTCCCTGCCCATTCATGTATCTGTCTAGATACATCTTAAATGACGCTATCGTGCCCGTCTCTACCACCTCCGCCGGCAATGCGTTCCAGGCACCCACCACACTCTACGTAAAGAACTTTCCATGCATATCTCCCTTAAACTTAAACCTTGAACTCGTGACCCCCAGTAATTGAGTCACCCACTCTGGGAAAAAGCTTCTTGCTATCCACCCTGTCTATACCTCTCATGATTTTGTAGACCTCAATGAGGTCCCCCCTCAACTTCTGTCTTTATAATGAAAATAATCTTAATCTACTCAATCTCTCTTCATAACTAGCGCCCTCCATACCAGGCAACATCCTGGTGAACCTCCTCTGCACCTTCTCCAAAGCATCCACATCCTTTTGGTAATGTGGCGACCAGAACTGTACACAGTATTACAATTGTGGCCGAACCAAAGTCTTATACAACTGTAACTGCCAACTCTTGTACTCAATACCCCTTCCGATGAAGGAAAGCATGCCGTATGCCTTCTTGACTACTCTATCGACCTGCGCAGCCACCTTCATGGTACAATGGACCTGAACACCCAGATCTCTCTGTACATCAATTTTCCCCAGGGCATTTTCATTTACCGTATAGTTCGCTCTTGAATTGAATCTTCCAAAATGCATCACCTCGCATTTGCCCGGATTGAACTCCATCTGCCATTTCTCCGCCCAAGTCTCCAATCTATCTATATTCTGCTGTATTCTCTGACAGTCCCCTTCACTATCTGCTACTCCACCAATCTTAGTGTCATCTGCAAATTTGCTAATCAGCCCACCTATACCTTCCTCCAGACCATTTATGTATATTACAAACAACAGTGGTCCCAGCACGGAGCCCTGTGGAACACCACTGGTCACAGTTCTCCATTTTGAGAAACTCCCTTCCACTACTACTCTCTGTCTCCTGTTGCCCAGCCAGTTCTTTATCCATCTAGCTAGTACACCCTGGACCCCATGAGTCTTCACTTTCTCCATCAACCTACCATGGGGAACCTTATCAAATGCTTTACTGAAGGCCATGTATATGACATCTACAGCCCTTCCCTCATCAATCAACTTTGTCACTTCCTCAAAGAATTCTATTAAGTTGGTAAGACATGATGTTCCCTGCACAAAACCATGTTGCCTATCACTGATAAGCCCATTTTCTTCCAAATGGGAATAGATCCTATCCCTCAGTATCTTCTCCAGCAGCTTCCCTACCACTGACATCAGGCTCACCGGTCTATAATTACCTGGATTATCCCTGCTACCCTTCTTAAACAAGGGGACAACATTAGCAATTCTCCAGTCCACCGGTACCTCACCCGTGTTCAAGGATGCTGCAAAGATATCCGTTAAGGCCCAACTATTTCCTCTCTCACTTCCCTCAGTAACCTGGGATAGATCCCATCCGGACCTGGGGACTTGTCCACCTTAATGCCTTTTAGAATACCAAACACATCCTCCCTCCTTATGCCGACTTGACTTAGAATAACCAAACATCTAACCCTAACCTCAACATCCGTCATGTCCCTCTCCTCGGTGAATACCGATGCAAAGTACTCGTTAAGAATCTCACCCATTTTCTCTGACTCCACGCATAACTTTCCTCCTTTGTCCTTGAGTGGGCCAACCCTTTCTCTAGTTACCCTCTTGCTCCTTATATGAATAAAAGGCTTTGGGATTTTCCTTAATCCTGTTTGCTAAAGATAATTCATGACCCCTTTTAGCCTTCTTGATTCCTCGTTTCAGATTGGTCCTACATTCCTGATATTATTCCAAAGCTTTGTCTGTCTTCAGTCGCCCAGACCTTATGTATGCTTCCTTGTTCCTCTCAGCTAGTCTCACAATTTCACTTGTCATCCATGGTTCCCTAATCTTGCCATTTCTATCCCTCATTTTCACAGGGACATGTCTGGCCTGCACTCTAATCAACCTCTCTTTAAAAGCCTCCCACATGTCAAATGTGGATTTTGCTTCAAACAGCTGCTCCCAATCCACATTCCCCAGCTCCTGCCGAATTGTGGTATATTTGGCCTTCCCCCAATTTGGCACTCTTGCTTTAGGACCACGCTCGTCTTTGTCCATGAGTATTCTAAAACTTACGGAATTGTGATCACTATTCCCGAAGTAATCACCGACTGAAACTTCAACCACCTGGTCGGGATCATTCCCCAACACCAGGTCCAGTATGGCCCCTTCCCGAGTTGGACTATTTACAAACTGCTCTAGAAAACCCTCCTGGATGCTCCTTACAAATTCTGCTCCATCTAGACCTCTGACACTAAGTGTATCCCAGTCAGTGTTGGGAAAATTAAAATCTCCTATCACCACCACCCTTTTGCTCCCACATCTTTCCATAATCTGTTTACATATTTGTACCTCTATCTCACGCTCGCTGTTGGGAGGTCTGTAGTACAGCCCCAACATTGTTACCGCACCCTTCCTATTTCTGAGCTCTGCCCATATCGCCTCACTGCTCGAGTCCTCCATAGTGTCCTCCTTCAGCACAGCTGTGATATCCTCTCTGACCAGTAATGCAACTCCTCCACTCCTTTTACCTCCCTCTCTATCCTGCCTGAAGCATCCATATCCTGGGATATTTAGTTGCCAATCATGGCCTTCCCTCAACCAAGTCTCAGTAATAGTAATAACATCATACCCCCAGGTACTAATCCAAGCCCTAAGTTCATCTGCCTTATCTACTACACTTCTTGTATTAAAACAAATGCACCTCAGACCACCAGTCCCTTTGCGTTCATCATCTGCTCCCTGCCTACTCTTCCCCTTAGTCACGCTGACCTCATGATCTAGTTCCTTACAGGTTTTAGTTACTACCTCCTTACTGTCCTCTAACCTTCTCATTTGGTTCCCATCCCCCTGCCACATTAGTTTAAACCCTCCCCAACAGCGTTAGTAAAAGCACCCCCAAGGACATTGGTTCCAGTCCGGCCCAGGTGTAGACCGTCCAATTTGTAGTAGACCCACCTCCCCCAGAACCGGTCCCAATGTCCCAAAAATCTGAACCCTTCCCTCCTGCACCATCTCTCAAGCCACGCATTCATCCTGCCTATTCTTTTATTTCTACTCTGACTACCACGTGGCACTGGTAGCAATCCTGAGATTACTACCACTGAGGTTGACTTTTTAACTTGGCTACTAACTCCCTAAATTCTGCTTGTAGGACCTCATCCCGTTTTTTACCTATATCATTGGTGCCTATATGCACCACGACAACTGGCTGTTCACCCTTCAGAATGTTCTGCAGCCGATCTGAAACATCCCTGACCCGTGCACCTGGGAGGCAACATACCATTCGGGAGTCTCGTTTTTGATCACAGAACCGCCTACCTACTCCCCTTACAATTGAATCCCCTATAACTATAGCCCTTCCACCCTTTTTCCCACCCTTCTGTACAGCAGAGTCAGCCACGGTGCCATGAACCTGGCTACTGCTGCCTTCCCCTGGTGAGCCATCTCCCCAAACAGTATCCAAAACGGTATACCTGTTTTGGAGGGAGATGACCACAGGGGACCGCTGCACTGCCTTCCTGCTTTTTCTCTACCTTTTGGCCAACCATTCCCTTTCTCCCTCTGCAATCCTAATCTGTGGTGTGACCAATTCGCTAAACATTTCTTAAAGCGACATTCTCATGACACCTCCCCGCAAGAAAAAAAAAACCATGAAGTTCAAGATGGTTTCATTTTTCACCTTTTCACTATTCTTTAAGAAATGCACACAGTAAATATACTTTCTCGTTTCAAAAAACAACACACGTAAACAGGTATAATAATATAGTCCATTCCTTTTTCGTTCATCTTCCTCCAACTGAAATCCTTCTCGATTGACAGTCTCTTTGATCAAGAAGGTCTCTGCACGATGCATCCATTTCTCTACGCCTCAGCATTTCTCTTTAAAGTCAGATACTTTAGTTCAATCTGATCGCAGAGTCCCTTGTAATTCTCCAAAACAGGAGCCTTGGTTATCACAGCTTTCAGGCTGTCAAATGCCTGTTGAAAGTCCGCTGTCCACTGAAATTTTTGACGTTTCTTCAGCAACTTCATCAGTCGAGCAATCACGCTACAAAACGTTTGCACAAATGTTCGATCAAATCCACTCATGCCATGAAATCACCTTATTTCCCTTCGTCTTGAGGATATTGAAAACTCCTCAATAACTGTTGGTTTCACGTCCCGTGTGACCATTCGACCCTGTCCGATTGTATGGCCAAGGAAAGTGATTTCGGCTTTTCCAAATTCACTTTTGGCTAGGTTTATCACCAAACCCGCCTCCTGAGGTCGATCAAATAACTCCATCAGATGTTTTATATGTTCTGACCATGTCTGGCTGAAAATTACCAGATCGTCGATGTATACCGCACAATTGAGTAATCCTGAAACAACTTTGTTAGTTAACCGTTGAAATGTGGCTGGGGCGTTTTACATGCCAAATGGCATAACTTTGAATTGGTATATACCATCTGGAGTCACAAAAGCTGAAATCTCCTGCGCCCTTTCGGATAAAGGTACCTGCCCGTAACCTTTAAGTAAATCCAGTTTAGAAATAAAAGCTGATTGTCCCACTTTCTCAATGCAGTCCTCCAAACGTGGGGTAGGATAAGAGTCCGTTCTGGTAACTGCATTAAACTTTCTATAGTCCACACACAACCGTTGGGTACCATCTGGTTTTGGTACCATCACTTTGGGTGAGCTCCATTGGCTGCAACCAATTATGCCATTTTTAAGCATACTCTCAATCTCTTTGTTAACTTGTGCCAATTTTAAAGGGTTAAGTCTATATGGATGTTGTTGTATAGCCATTTTAGTACTTCCCAATTTATCTCCACAAACTTGCCCATGTGATATCAATAACTCTTTCAGGTCAGTTCGTTTTTCCTCTGGAAGGTAACTCAACAATTTATCCAAATTTTTAAGAACATCCTAGTTTTCCAATTTAATTTGAGGTATGTCAAATTCACAGTTATCTGGATTTGGTTTGTCACTTTGAGTTAGAATCATTAAAACCTTCTCCTTTTTCTCTCCTCCCCTTTCAAAGTACCTTTTAAGCATATTCACATGACACACTCGGTGAGTTTTCCTTCTATCTGGTGTTCTTACCACAGAATTCACTTCACTTAATTTCCTTTCAATCTGATAAGGTCCACAAAACCTAGCTTTTAAAGGGTCAACTTCCACTGGTAACAACACTAAAACTTTATCTCCACTGGCAAAACTACGAACTTTGGATTTCTTGTCCGCGACCCGTTTCATCACATTTTGTGCAACTTTTAAATGTTGTCTAGCCAATTCACCTGCTCTATTTAATCGTTCCCTAAAATTTGACAAGTAATCCAATAAAGTAATTTCCGATTTCTCACTCATTAATCTTTCCTTAATCATTTTAAGTGGTCCTCTTACATCATGTCAAAAAATTAGTTCAAAAGGACTAAATTTGGTTGACTCATTAGGTGCATCCCTAATTGCAAACAGTACGAATGGAATTCCTTTATCCCAATGCTCTGAATAATCTTGACAATAAGCCCGCAAAATTGTCTTTAGTGTCTGATGCCACCTTTCTAACGCTCCTTGCGATTCTGGATGGTACACAGTTGATTTAAATTGTTTTATTCCGAAGCTATCCACAATTTCTTTGAATAACCTTGAGGTACAATTTGATCCTTGATCCGATTGTGTTTCTGTGGGTAATCCATATCTAGTAAAGAATTTAAGTAACTCCTCCACAATCTTTTTAGCTGTAATACTACGTACTGGAATGGCCTCTGGAAACCTAGTACACACATCCATTATCCTCAAAAGATATTGATTCCCACTTTTCATTTTAGGAAGTGGTCCTGCGCAATCAATTAGGACCCTTGTGAAAGGTTCCTCAAATGCTGGAATGGGTATTAAGGGTGCTGGTTTTATCACTGCTTGAGGTTTCCCTATTACTTGACATGTGTGACATGATTGACAAAATTTAACTACATCTTTATGTAGTCCAGGCCAATAAAAATGTTGTTGTATTTTAGCTTGAGTTTTCCTTATTCCCAAATGACCTCCCACTGGTACCTCATGTGCAACTCGCAACACCTCCTTTCTATACCCTACCGGCAATACTACTTGATGAACTTCTGCCCACTTTTCATCCGCCTGCATATGTAAAGGTCTCCATTTTCTCATCAAGACATCACTTTTACGGTAATAACACTCTGGTATACACTCAGATTCCTCTTCCGTGTATGCTTTCTGATACATCCGGTTTATTTCTACATCTTTCTGTTGTAACTCCGCCAATTTTCCTGAACTAAAAATATCTGCCTCATCCTCCACCTGTTCTTGTTCTTTTTCAACCATCTGATCAAAATTGTTTCTGATAATTGCACTTCAACTTCATCTTCACTCTTTGATTTCTCCTCTTGTCTTAATCTGTGACTTTGCGAACTTGTTACTACACAATCCGGAAAAATCCCAGGATATTCGTCCTTCAACACTTCAGTTGTCTGATTTTCCACTGGCTTATCAACCACAGTAGGCATCACTCCCACCTGCGATCCAGCTATATCATTACCCAAGATAAACTGTATTCCTGGACAAAATAGTTTCTCTAGTACTCCTACTACCACTTCACCACTCTTCACTGGACTTTCCAACCTTACCTTATATAATGGAACACTACTCCTCTCACCCTGAATTCCACATATTACCACCTTTTCTGGCAATATTCTTCCCAAACTACATAACTCTTCATCTCTTACCCACAGAAGTAAATTCTTGAAAGAGATCTGGCACCTTCTTATCAATCACCTCTTGATCAGGCTGTCCAATCATTTGCACCTCCTTCGCTTCATTTCGGCTTTCCTTTTCCATTTTAACAAACCGCACTGTCTTATCCTGTTTTACCACATCAGCCTTCCCAGTGCTTTTCTTCAAAAACCAACACTGTGACTTTACATGGCCTAGTTTATTACAGTGAAAACATTTGAAACTCTTCATTTCTTTTCCACCCTCATGGATTTCTTTTTTAATCTGAGGTACACTCTCCTTATTATCTCCCATCAGGTCACCTTTGCCTCTACCACGTTTCTATCCCTCACAGGCTGAACCTGATGTCAGAAACCAAGCTTTGATTTATGAACTAATTCATAATCATCTGCCATTTCTGCTCCAATCTCACAGTTTTAACCCTCTGCTCTTCCACATGAGTTCTCACTACATCAGGAATTGAATTTTTAAACTCCTCCAAAAGAATAATTTCTCTGAGAGCTTCATACGTTTTGTCTATTTTCAAAGCCCTTATCCACCTATCAAAATTACTCTGTTTGAGCCTTTCAAACTCCATGTATGTTTGACCAAATTCTTTCCTTAAATTTCTAAACCTTTGCCTGTAAGCTTCAGGCACCAGTTCATGTGCATCTGAGATGGATTTTTTTCACCTCCTCATACGTCCCAGATACCTCCTCCGGCCGTGATGCAAATACTTCACTAGCCCTACCTACCAGCTTTGTTTGAATCAGTAATACCCACATGTCCTGTGGCCATTTCATTTGTTTAGCTACCTTCTCAAATGAAATGAACAAGGCTTCAACCTCCTTCTCGTCAAACCTTGGCAATGCTTGGACATATTTAAATAGATTCCCACCAAGCCTTCGACTTTGGTGCTCTTTCTCACTATCCTCATCACTATCATCCAACTGTACATTTCCTTTTACATCTACCAATTTTAACTGACTGTCATGTTTCATGGCCATTTTCTGAAGTTCAAACTCTCTCTCTTTATCTTTTTCCCTGATCTGTATTGCTCTTTCTCTTTCTTTTTGTTCTGCTACGGCTATTCTTTCTTTTTCCTCTCTATCTCTTTCTCTTTCTTTTTCCGCTCTCTCTCTTTCTTTTTCCTCTTTTTCGTATTCAAGCTGCTTTAATTATTTCTCATGTTCTATTTGTTTAATTTGTAACTGAATTTTTGCCATTTCCAATGAGTCAAACTGTATCTCAGGCTACTTTAAATGCTTAGCCACCGCCATAAATACCTCATCTTTTCGCATTTTGTCAGGTAATGTTAATTGCAATGTTTTTGCCAAATCTAACAGTCTGCTTTTAGTCTCTGTCCGTAAGGTACTGCGCGTGACCGTCTCCACCCACAAAAACTTCAGAGCCTCTGAAAGAGCCATTGTTCACAACACACTCCCTACTTAAACTACCACACCTGAAAAGCACCCACAATATGCTCATTCCTCACTGTCTTTAAGTTCACTAAACCAATCCAATAAATAGACATTTATCCCGAATGAGTCCCCAATTTGTTATGGGCCAGGGTTTAGAGAACCCCAAAGTGTATCATGGAGTTCACCTGACCCACAGCTTTTGATAGATTATGGTATGGGGAGCACATGGACAACTCTACAGGTGTGGTACCGCAGAAGTGGTAAAGTATTTTTTTAAAGCAAAACAATGTTTATTCTATGAACTCAAGTTAACCTTTTTAAAACATACAATGAACATCTTAGCAACCATCAATTCAAATACAACCCCCAAAGAATGCAACACTAAGTAATCCTTAATAACTTCCCAAACAACATCCAGAAGACAAAAGAAACACTTTTAATAGAAGCACATTAGGTTTACATTCACTACTGAGAACATTTATAATTCTGAATTCACCAAATGATCAAGAGATAGTCTTTTCATGGCAGAGAGATCAACAGTACACCTGCTCTGTCTGGCTTCAGCTCCCACACTGAAAATGAAACTAAAACACACCATGCAGCAAACAGCCTAAAACAAAAGTAAAAAGCTGACAGACAGCCCAGCTCCACCCTCACACTGACATCTCTGCAGGAATATGAGCAGCCAAACATTTCTTAAATCAAAATTCTCATGACACTGTTGCTCTTATTAGCCTTAGTTTTATTAGCTCTGATTATGTCACCTTTGCTCATGAGTCGCCAGGTATCTTTCGGACACCGCCATGTGGTTCAAGCTCGAGTTATGATTAATAAGTCAGCACACCGCTTAGTAAGATTGAAATCAACGGTCATTTATTATGTACAGCAATAAATACTTACACAATAATCCTACTTTCTATATCACTACCTACCACTACTGGCCAATACTTAACTTTTGGGGATGGCCCACCAGATCAGGGAAACAAATGGTTTATCGAATTGGGTCTGGCCTGCGGGATTCAAAAGGCTGATACGGGTCGATTGCTAGGAGTCTCTATCGGGTGGCGATCGCTGGAGTCAAACTTACAGTTTCTGGTCGATGTTCTTGTGAAGGTTGCGAGCAGGAGAAGAAGGGAGAGAGAGCGAGATCTGAACTTGGCCCCTCAATTTATAGGGCACAGGGGCTTCCCGCCTCTCGGGGCGGCCCTTGACCCTGAGTCCCAAGTGATTGGGCTTGTTCCCAATCACTGGGTTCGATATGCTCCAATAACGGGGCGATTCCTCGATCGGTGGGTGGTCGTTCACCTGTCTTTGTTTCGGCCACTGCTGGCGCCGACAGGTCTGGCCCGGCATTCAATTGCTAATATCATAGAATTTACAGTGCAGAAGGAGGCCTTTCGGCCCATCGAGTCTGCACCGGCTCTTGGAAAGATCACCCTACCCAAGGTCAACACCTCCACCCTATCCCCATAACCCAGTAACCCCACCCAACACTAAGGGCAATTTTGGACACGAAGGGCAATTTATCACGGCCAATCCACCTAACTTGCACATCTTTGGACTGTGGGAGGAAACCGGAGCACCCGGAGGAAACCCACGCACACACGGGGAGGATGTGCAGACTCCGCACAGACAGTGACCCAAGCCGGAATCGAACCTGGGACCCTGGAGCTGTGAAGCATTTGTGCTATCCACAATGCTACCATGCTGCAACAAATATGTTGCAATTGTTCCCGGGGATAGCCGATTAAACTGTAGATGTCTGGGTTGATGTGCTGCTAATGGACGCAGGTATCGATCTGGGCCGACTTCCCCAGAGCCGAATACGCTATTCTGTCTGCAGCTGTCCGTTTGTGTCCTGTTGGCTGCTTTTCCCATCAGCCTTTTCGGTTAGCCATTTTATATCGGGTTTTGGCCCAATCTATCGGGAATCTGCCATTTTAGGTGGCTACAACACTAGGTTAATCCTAGAGTTGAGGGGGTTGGATTACGAGGAGAGGTTGAGTAGACTGGGACTGTACTCATTGGAACAATGGGGCCTAGCCTCAAAATAAGGGGAAGTAGATTTAGGACTGAGCTCAGGAGGAACTTCTTCACCCAAAGGGTTGTGAGTCTATGGAATTCCCTGCCCAGTGAAGCAGTTGAGGCTCCTTCCATAAATGTTTTCAAGATAAAGATAGATAGTTTTTGAAGAATAAAGGGATTAAGGGTTATGGTGTTCGGATGGGAAAGTGGAGCTGAGTCCACAAAAGATCAGCCATGATCTCATTGAATAGCGGAGCAGGCTCAAAGGGCCTTGGTCCACAACTCCAAATCATCTATGTAAATTGTGAACAGTTGTGGGCCCAACACTGATCCCTGAGGGACACCACTAGCTGCTGATTGCCAACCAGAGAAACACCCATTAATCCCCACTCTTTGCTTTCTATTAATTAACCAATCCTCTGTCCATGCTACTAATTTCCCCTTAATGCCATGCATCTTTATGTTATGCAGTAACCTTTTGTGTGGCACCTTGTCAAAGGCTTTCTGGAAATCCAGGTATACCACATCCATTGGCTCCTCGTTATCTACCGCACTGTTAATGTCCTCAAAAAATTCCACTAAATTAGTTAGGCACGACCTGCCCCTTATGAACCCATGCTGCGTCTGCCCAATGGGACAATTTCCATCCAGATGCCTCACTATTTTTTCTTTGATGATAGATTCCAGCATCTTCCCTACTACCGAAGTTAAGCTAACTGACCTATAATTACCCACTTTCTGCCTACCTCCTTTTTTAAACAGTGGTGTCACGTTTGCTAATTTCCAATCCGCCAGGACCACCCCTGAGTCTAGTGAATTTTGGTAAATTATCACTAGTGCATTTGCAATTTCCCTAGCCATCTCTTTTAGCACTCTGGGATGCATTCCATCAGGTCCAGGAGACTTGTCTACCTTTAGCCCCATTAGCTTGCCCATCACTACCTCCTTGGTGATAACAATCCTCTCAAGGTCCTCACCTGTCATAGCCTCATTTCCATCAGCCACTGGCATGTTATTTGCGTCTTCCACTGTGAAGACCGACCCAAAAAACCTGTTCAGTTCCTCAGCCATTTCCTCATCTCCCATTATTAAATCTCCATTTGGCTTCAACGCCAGTTCAATAGGGGAGCTCCAATCACTAGAACTCAATTCAATAATGTCATTTTGGAGCATATATTCAATTTCCTATTGTACTTGTGATAGCTTTGCTGGAATTAACCTATAAGGATGTTGCTTTATCAGGACTGTGGCTCCCCCATATCTACATTATGCATCGCTATCTCTGTTCTACCTATCTTGTCCCCACAAATACATTCATAAGACTGCAGTAACTATTTCAATTCACCCCAGCTCTTCTCGGGAAGATAACTCACCCAGTTGTTTAAATTTTTCAGGACTTCCTCATTACCCAAGCAAATTTTACGGGAATCACTGTCAGAATTTAAACCTTCCTCTTCTCCCTATGTCATTATTCTCAAGGCCTCATGCTTGTTTTCATCTCCTCTACCTCAATACCTCTTGAGCATGTTGATATGACACACTATGTGATGTTTCACATCTAATTTACCTCGCTCAAATTTCTTTTAACTTGATACAGCCCATTAAATCTGTCTGTCAGTGGTTCGCCTGACGCAAGTAATAACACAAGCACGTTTCCCCCTGTTATGAAGCTACCAGTCTGTGCTTTCCTATCAGCCATTGCTTTCATTCCCTGCTGTGCTGTCTTTAGATGCTTCCTGGCTGTGGGTGCTAATGGCATTGGTGTGAAATTAAATTGAAATAAAATCATCGCCAACAGAAATATTCCATCATTGAAATAAAAAACTTTAAGCTTGGTACTGGCATTACAACATTTTGAGATTTACATTGACAGTAACCCCGCAGAACATAATCCCCTAAAATTTCTGGAAATATTTTGAGATCGGAACCCCAGGATATTACAATAGAGCCTGTTGTTATAACTATTTAGCCGGGAGAGAGAATGCCATTGCGGACATTTTATCACAAGTACAAAAGAGACTTTTGGGAACATTGGGTGAAAATTCTCTGCGGTATAATTTTATTCTTAATGCATGCTTTTAAATCTTTCTCATTGTTGATAAGGTAGAACAGCTAAGGAATGATTGAGAAATGAAAGCCACTTTCAAATTAAGATGTTTCGTTTTTAAAAAGAGGGGACGTATTAGAAATGTGGCAAGTTAACGAGATGAGCAGTGAACATGAAATAAAAATGAAATAACAACCAAGCAACAAGACTAGCACGCATCAAGGGGAATAAAGTGATGCAATTTGCCCAGTAACGAGATTAGCAGGAGTCGAGAGACATTGAAGCATGAATAGCCATATCAGAAACATTCTTTATCAAAGAATAGTAGGGCCATACAAATGATGGTCGCAATTTAACAGAAACATTTCTACATGCGCTTTTGGATGTGTTTGGCGGGGTGTTTCTCGATGGCCGCATTGGAAAGATCGCAGCCCATATTTAGTGGCACTTACTGCTGGACATGAACTGTCACAAGCTTCTCGCCATTACTGGCTGTCTAGTCTTCTGATTCGCCAGACTCACACCTCAACGTCTTGCCGTTAGCAAGAGGGATCTGCTTTTAAATGCTCACTCACCACTCAGTCAACACACAAGCATGACAGCACAAATACCTGCTCCTCCCTTTGGGAATGCTGACCTGGCCAGGCTTCTCAATGCCAACAATGCGAGACAGGAAATCCTGTTCCACCAAGGGGGTCGGAGGATCAGCAGCAGGGTCCCCGAGAAGATGGTGGCAGTGGCTAGCAGTGCTGGTAGCATGACCAGCAGGACTTCCGTACAATGTTGGAAAAAGACCAACGATCTCCACCAAACTGCAAGAGTAAGTTACCTGGCATCAGTTACGCCTCCCTCCCCCCTCCACATAAATCACTGGCTGACAGCTGGCACCCTCCCCACATCTGATTTTCGTGCTTACTCCTCAGAACATTCTGGCACCCACCAGTACAACCCCTTCATGTCCAGGGGTGGTGCCCACACATGCCACCTGTTATAGACTTCCCTGACACATCAAGCGTGCAGCTTACAATGCCCGCTCTTTGCCCCTGCAGGAGAAGATAGCCCATAATAAACGGGAAAGGGCCAAGATGGGCGGAGGGATGCAGTACCAGAAATTCGAGACCTCACCCCCAATGTGGAACGGGTGGAGGAGAGAGAGAAAAACATTCCACCACCCCCTACCGCCGCCCACCCCCCCCCCCCCCGCCCCCCCACAAGAGGGGCACAGGTCAGTCCAATACAGGTTCAGCACATTATAACAAAACCAAATACGGAACATTTTACACCAAAAGAAAACACATAAAAAGGGAAGGAATATAACTAGAACACCAATGGCACACCAAAGACAAAATTTAAACAATAAAAGAAAATAATACAATACTACCAGCTGCCGAGTCCGCGCATGGTCCCAGCAGCAAACCCACATTGGTGGAAAGATGCTAAGAAGTGATGCTAGCACGGTGGCGCAGTGGTTAGCACTGCTGCCTCACTGCGCCGAGGTCCCAGGTTCGATCCCGCCTCTGGGTCATTGTCCGTGTGGAGTTTGCTCATTCTCCCCATGTTTGTGTGGGTTTTGCCCCCACAACCCAAAAGGTGTGCAGGCTAGCTGGATTGGCCACACTAAATTACCCCTTAATTGGAAAAAATGAAATGGGTACTGTAAATTTATTTGAAAAAAGAAGTGATGCTAATGATCAGAAAAGGACACTCCAAAGGGCACAACAGAAGTGGGAGAGAGAACACCCCACCCCTTCTCCGCCACTGGTAATTTGCCAGGGACCAGAATGTAGAAGCGAGAGGGGTCGCACTGACAAGCACACAGCAGCCAGTAAAAAGAGCAATGTACTGCCAATGGTGCAAAAATGGCTCATCCCCCCACCCCTGCAGTCCTACAGAGGACCTGCATCAGTGGGAAGCCGCTTAGTAAGCCAACCACAGGAAGGTCTCACCGACCAGAGGAGGGCAAACCAGAGGAGGGAGAGAAAGAGCGAGATCCACCATCTTCTTTTCATCACTGGCAGAGTCTTCCAGCGACTCCCAGGCTACAGAAGCAGGAGGGGCTGCAACTGGCAAAAAGATAATCCGCAGGCTCAGGGGTATCCATCATACAATTCCCCCCCGACAGACATAAAACATAAGTTATGCAAAAGAAAAACAAGGAACACCAGCGACCTGCACGGCTGCCATAACAGGAGGAGCAGATGGCTATACTGAACATAAAAAGTCACCAGTTGTCCATCAAAGTGTCCCAACTCAACCTGCTGGCTGCGCAGTCGATCCAGGCTGCCACCCCTCTTCGCCTGCAGTATCGGCGTCTGATCTTCCATCACCACCCTGTCTGAGGACGAGCCACAGGAACACAAGGGGAATGAGAAGGTAACACACAGGTCCAGAACAGAATATACAGTCAACACCCAAAAACAGACCTCTTTTTAAAAATATATTTTTATTCTCCTTTTTCACATTTTCATCCAAATGTACACCCACCAACAAACAATCAGTAACAAATACAATGACAATCCCCTGGCTAAGAATTCCTCCCTCCCATCAACCCCTCAACCTTTTAAATACAAACATCAAAGAGAAAGAATCAGGAATCCTCATATAGTGTAGATTTATTTGTTCTTAAGGGCAGCACGGTAGCATTGTGGATAGCACAATGCTTCACAGCTCCAGGGTCCCAGGTTCGATTCCGGCTTGGGTCACTGTCTGTGCGGAGTCTGCACGTCCTCCCCGTGTCTGCGTGGGTTTCCTCTGGGTGCTCCGGTTTCCTCCCACAGTCCAAAGATGTGCAGGTTAGGTGAATTGGCCAATGATAAATTGCCCTTAATGTCCAAAATTGCCCTTGGTGTTGGGTGGAGGTGTTGAGTTTAGGTAGGGTGCTCTTTCCAGGAGCCGGTGCAGACTCAAAGGGCCGAATGGCCTCCTTCTGCACTGTAAATTCAATGATAATCTATGATTAATCTAGGACAAAGGTTCGGCACAACATCGTGGGCCGAAGGGCCTGTTCTGTGCTGTATTTTCTGTTCTATGTTCTATGTTAATCCACCATCATACATAGTCACCAACAACATACACAGTCCAACACCACCCCCAACCCGATCCCCTCATGTTCGATGTCATCCAATTCTTGAAAGTGCATAAGAAACAAAGCCCATGAATTGTAGAACCCTTCCATCCTTCCCCTCAACTCAAACTTTACTTTCCCAAGTGTTAAGAACTCCAGCAGATCCCCCCGCCACACCAGGGCACAAGGTGGAGAAGCTGACCTCCACCCCAACAGGACCCATCTTCGGCCGATCAGCGAGGCAAAAGCTAAGACATCTGCCCCCGCACCCGCTTCCAACCCCGGCTGATCCGATATCCTGAATATGGCTTCCAGGGAACTCGGTTCAAGTTTTATATGCACCACCTTCGAGATTCTCCTGAAGACCTCTCTCCAATACCCCTCCAGCTTTGGACAGGACCAAAACATAGGAACATGATTTGCAGCCCCCCCACCCCCACCCCCGCACACCATTCACAAACATTGTCTACCCCCTCAAAGAGTCCTCATCTTTGTGAGGTGCACCTTCAGCTGTATCAGCCCCAACCTCATGCACAAAGTTGAAGCATTCACCCTCCAGAGCACCTCACATCACAACCCCTCCTCCATGCCCTCCCTCAACTCTTCCTCCCACTTTATCTTAATCCCCCTCCAGCGATGTCTTCTCTTCTCCCAGAATTGCCCCATTATTTGCCGACACTACCCCCCTTCTCCACTCCCCCTGTTGTCAGTACCTCTTCCAACAGTGTGGGGACTGGAAAGCTCTGTATCTCCATCCTAGCAAAATCTCGGACCTGCATATACCTAAACATCTCTCCCTGCCCCAACACATATTTCGCCCTCAGCTCCTCCCGTCCCGCAAACTGGCCCTCCAAAAACAAATCCTTTAGTGCCCTAACTCCCTTCTCCTCCCATCTCCGAAGACTCCCATCCCACTTCCCTGGCTCAAATCTATGATTCCCCCGAATCGGCATTTCCCTTGATCCTGTCCTCAGCCTGAAGTGCTGGCGCAACTGCCTCCAGATTTTTAACGTCGCCACCACCACCGGACTCCCCGGAAATTTCCCCGGGGCCATCGAGAGCGGTGTTGTTGCCAACGCCCTCAGCCCCAACCCCTGCACAGACTCTCCTCCATTCTAACCCACTGGGAGTCCCCCCCTCTAAACCAACTCCTCACCTTCTCCACGTTCGCCGCCCAGTAATAATATAGTAAATTCAGAAGACCCCCAACTCCCTTGACTACCATCCTCTCTGTAACAGCCCACCTTTCCCCACCCCATATAAACAAGGTGATCACCTTTTCAACCTCCTTAAAA
Source organism: Scyliorhinus torazame (assembly GCF_047496885.1). Lineage (NCBI taxonomy): Eukaryota > Metazoa > Chordata > Chondrichthyes > Carcharhiniformes > Scyliorhinidae > Scyliorhinus > Scyliorhinus torazame. The sequence continues at coordinate 257,441,663 of NC_092710.1, forward strand.
AATGCCTTCGGCTGGAAGACCGGCAGGCACTGAAAAATGAACAAAGATCACGGCAACTCATTCATTTTAATTGCCTGTACCCAACCTGCCAGCGACAGGGGAAGACCTTCCCACCTTGCCAGATCCACTTTCACCCTCCCTACCAAACTAGTAATGTTATACCTCCGGAGCCCCCCATTCCCTGCAATCCCATGCCACCTGCACCCCCAGATATGCAAAGTGAGTCACTGCCCTACAGTATGGTAGCTCCTCCCCACCTCCCCCCTCCTCCCCGCACTATCCCTCTCCACACTCTGAGTTCCTCAACGCGATGGCCAAAGGTTCAATCGCAAGGACGAGCAACAGGGGGGGACATAGGGCATCCCTGCCTGGTCCCTCGATGCAGAGCAAAATATCCCGAATTCATGTTATTCGTGCTGACACTCGCCCTCGGCTCCCTGTACAGCAGCCTTACCGATCTACAAACCTTGGCCCAATTCCAAACCGCTCCAGAACCGCCCCAAATACCCCACTCTACTCGGTCAAAAGCCTTCTCGGCCTCCAACGCCACTACCACCTCTGTCTCCCTCCCCTCCACCGGTGCCATTACGACGTTCTATACCTCCTAATATTCGAAAAGAGTTGCCACCCCTTCACAAACTCTGATTGATCTTCCCCTATCACCTTCAAGAGCCACCCCGCCAATACCTTCACCAACACATTTGCGCCACTTTCAAAAGTGATATGGGCATATACGACCCACATTCTGTCGGATCCTTATCCTTCTTGAGCAACAGGGAGATCGATGGCAATACCCACTTCCCCATCGCCTCCTCAAATATCCCCACCATTAGCAGCGCCAACTTATCTTTAAATTTCTTGTAGTACTCCACCAGAAACCCATCTGGCCCTGCTACCTTCCCCGATTGCATCCTCCCATTCACATCTTTTATCTCCTGCTCCACTATCGCCCCCTAAATATGGCCCTATCCTCCACCCCCAACCTCGGGTATTCCAAACCATCAAGGAGTTCCTGCACCTCCCGATCGTCCCCAGGTGGCTCCAACCTACACAATCTCTCGTAGAACTCCTCAAACACCCTATTAATCTGATCCGGAGTCACCACCAACTTCGCTACCCTATCCCGCACCTGGACAATTTCCCTCACCGCTGCCTCCCTCCGAAGTTGGCCTACCTTCTCTCCATATTCGTAAACCGCTCCCCTCGCCCGCCTCAGTTGGCGCACCGCCTTCCTTGTGGATAGCCAATCAAAGCTCGCCTGCAACTCCTTCCTTTTTTCCAACTTCGCTGGATCCCCGCCTTCTGCATACCTCCTGTCTACCTCCAGCATCTCATCTATTACCCTCTGGCGCTCCACCCTCTCCTCCTTATCCACCTTAGCCTTAAACGAGATCACCTCCCCCCTTAACATCGCCTTTAGAGCTTCCCAAACCACCGACTGCAAAACCTCCCCCGTACAGTTAAAGCCCACGTACTCCTCAATTACTTTTCCAATCTTATCACAGAACCCTCGGTCCCTCAAAAGCCCCACATCTAATCTCCACCCCGGCCTCTGCACTGCTCCCTTTTCCAACACCATATCCGCACAATGCGGCGCATCATCCTATATCGCAATTGCCGAATATTCCGACCCCTTGACCCCCAGCCACCACGAAAAAGTCAATCCGCGAATAAACCTGATGGACCGAAGAGAAAAAAGAATACTCCCGCTCCCCCGTGTGCAAATACCTCAAAGGGTCCACCCTTCCCATTTTCGCCATGAGTCCAGCCAATGCCTTCACCCCTCCTAACGGGACAAGCAAGCGCAGTCGTGATCTGTCCAGTCTTGGCTCCTGCACCAAGTTCCAGTCTCCACAACTATCAATTCAAGTGAGTCCAAGTCTAGGATGGCCCCACACACCTTCTTTACAAACCCTACATCATCCCAGTTGGGACCATACATGCTTACCAACGCCACCAACCTCCCCTCCAATGCCCCTGTCACTATCACATACCTGCCTCCCTAGTCCGCAACCACTTTCTCCATTTGGAATCGTACTCTTGTGCTAACCAGGATCGCTGCCCCTCAAGCCCTGCCGTCAAATCCCGAGTGAAACACCTGACTAACCCAGCTCTTCCTAAGCCTCATCTGATCCTTCACCCTCAAATGAGTCTCCTGCAGCATTGCCACATCAGCCTTCAAACCTTTCAGACAGGCCAGCACCCTTGATCTCTTGACTGAACCTCCCAACCCCCTCACGTTCCACGTAACTATCCTAACAGGGGGTCTTTCACCCCCCCCCCCCGCCCCTCCTCCCTCCCCATCCCTCCCGATCCACCATCATCATAACTCCGGACCCTGCCCACTGAGCCTGACTCGCCCCTGCCCATTGTTAACATCGAACCCCCTCCCCGAATCCACCCCCTGCAATTCCTCTTGAAAAACCCTCACCCAGTATCGATCCCCGCTCCCCCTTTTCACACCTCCCATGCCCAGTGAAACCTGCTCGCCAGGCTTCAATGTCCGCAGCCCCTCCCCCCACCACACCTCCGTTCACTCACCGACTTAAGTTAGCTAGCACGGGGGGCCCCACCCAGGCTCTCCCTCCCCTCTCCACCCATCCAGTCCCAGGAAAACAATCAAACACAAACTTCTCAGCAAAATAAAACCTTCGCAAAAATGAATAACAATCAAAAAACTTAACCTCTATAACAGCGTGAAGTAAAAAATAACAATATGGGTCAAAACTACATTTATACACTCTCTCAACTCCCCTTTCACCATCCACAACCCATCTTCAGTCCCATTCTGGCTTCACGAACACCTCCACCGCCTCCACCGTCTCGAAGTAGAAATTTCTGGCGTTGTAGGTCACCCTCATCTTCGCTGGGTACACCACTCCAAATTGCACCTCGCTTTGTATAATGCCATCTTCAATCGGCCGAAAGCAGCTTGTCTATTTGCCAGCTCCACCGTAAAGTCCTGGTAAATGCGAACACCAGCATCAGCCCACTGCACCTTCTCCTTTGCCTAGTTCAGAACCTTCTCCTTCATATGGTACCTGTGGAAGCAGATGATCACTGCCCTTGGCGGCTCATTCTGCTTTGACTTCGGCCTCAGCGAATGATGGGTTCGGTCCAGTTCATACCGAGAGGGTTCCTCTCCCTCCCCCATCAGCTCCGCCAACATCTTGGCGAAGCACTCCGTCAGCCTCGAGCCCTCCACCCCCTCGGGCAGGCCCACAATCCTTCCACCTCAGATTTTTCCACCTCAAGCGGTTCCCCAAGTCCTCCAGCGTTGCTCAAAGTCCCTTATTGGCCTCGACCACCCTCCTCAGCTCATCCCCCATTGAGGCGAGCTCATCGCTGTGCTGTGACATGGCCTCCTCCACTCCCTTCATCCTCTCGCTCTGCTCCCTTCCCTCGGCCGATGTCTCACTGGGCCAAATGCCTCCTCCACCAACGCCTTCAAAGCCACCGCCATCTCCTTTCTCAATATCTCCATATGCTTTGCAAACTGATTCTCCAGCTCCAAAGACATCACCTCAGTCATCCTCTCTGCTGTGAACAGTGCGGCCCCACCCGGCAGCCCAGCCTCAGCCATCTTGTCAGCTTTCTGGCTGGTTCTCTCACCCAATGGTGAACACTCACTCCCTCCCTTCTTCACAGCTGTTTTCCTTAAACCTTGACATTCTTTGGCTTTTTTGTTTTCTTCCAACATCCAATCATTCGCAAATTGCCCCCAGGACTAGACTTTTAAACTCCTAACAGCACCCCTCAAGCAGGAGCCAAACAACATGAGACTTCCCCTCTACATACTGCCACTGGAAGTCTCCCAAAAACAGACCTTTAAAACATCCATAGATTGTCCGAGCAAGCCCTCCTGCATCCTCAGCCTGGCAGTAGGCCCACCCAAATCCTCCTCTCGCCGCACTCTAGGTGAAATAGACTGAAAGGCAACTACCTTCTTTCTTCCTTCTCTTCATACACTTAAGTATATTGATAACTAAACATAGCATTTTAGCTAAGGTTACCTTTTGTTCCCAAAATATACCCATGTTCCCTGAAAAAACTGAGACACCCCTTTTCCCATCTAATTTTACTAACTCTATGTAAGTGAAATCCAGTTACTGTTTGCCACACAATACCGCTTAGATGACCAAGTCTAGGAAAACGTCCATTCCTGGTTCAGCTAAGGCAGGAAACTGCATCTTTTAGAGGAGAATATCTGCAATCTGCTCTGTTAGATGGAACAGGCCTTCCTGGTTTGGATCATAGATGGAACTGGCCTGTCTGACTGTTGGATGGAGTACTACCCTTATTCCCCAATAAGTGTGATAGCAGTTATACTGTTCAGTCTCTTTGATATTCCACCCTGTGGAATCAGCTGTCTACATCTCTCATTGCCTTTAGTAGTTATAAATTGCATAGCCCCACTGATCGCTGGTGAACAAGTTTATTGATATGGCTATTCACACCTCAATGTTTCTCGATGCCTGCTAGTCTTGTTACTGGACAAATTATATCTCATTATTCATCGAGACACCGGTTAGTCTTGTTACTTCTCAGCTTTGTTTTCATCTCAAGTTCACGGTTTACCTCATTAATTTCCCAATTTCTGAACAGTATCCAAAACATAGTGAGCATGGTGACTGGGCAGTGCATGTGGAGTAACATGTTTAGAGGTTGGGAATAACAAGATGACGGAGTTTATTCATTAACCGATCATTGTGATACTGACAAAATAGACACAATCCTGAGAGGCTGCAATGGAAAGATGTTCGGAAGCTATCGTTGAGAAACTTGCAGATGACAAGCATTTATTTTATATCTTGTCTAAGAGTGTAAGGGAAATGTTAGAAATGTAACGAAGATACAGGAGTTAAATTGACATGTTTTATCCATTAATTAAACTTTTTGGATTTGTTTATTGTCACGTGTACTGAGGTACAGTGAAACATATTTTTCTCCGAGCAGCTCAAACAGATCATTTAGTACATGAAAAGAAAAGAAAATACATAATAGGGCAACACAAGGTACACAATGTAAATACCTAGACACCAGCAAACATACAGGAGTGTAGTATTAATCAGATCAGTCCATAAGAGGGTCGTTTAGGAGTCGGGTAACAGCGGGGAAGAAGCAGTTTTTGAATCTAAACTTCTTTTAACTTTAATGTGGAGATGTCAGCGTTGGACTGGGGTGAGCACAGTAAGAAGTCTTACAACACCAGGTTAAAGTCCAACAGGTTTGTTTCGATGTCACGAGCTTTTGGAGCGCTGCTCCTTCCTCAACAACTTTGATCAACAAGAGATATTGAAAGGGACTTTTATTGACTATTTAAGTGGACAGCAGAGAGAATAATGTCAGCTCTTCTTCATGAAAACTGCATTGTTATGTTTCTATTGATTTTACCATTGAAACAATGTGTAATAAAAATGCTGTTGTGACAAGAGTTACAATGATTAGAAATTCATTGCACCGAAGCACTGAAGCCAATTCGGGCTTTAATGCTCCAGGTATGGCTTATCTTCAGATTTCATATTGTTAAATATGTGTTAAATTATTTTCTGTAAATTCAGTGATGATTTACATAAAAAGTAAAATGACAGAAAAGGCCAGAACTTTCTGCTTTTCATTTGCACAGAAGAATGTTAAAGTTATAAGCCCTATATTCCTGGCCCGAGTTATCCCTGTTAACCTGGGTAAAGAGCATGCTCAAAGAATGGACAAAGTTCCATTACATTGGGCCTCTGTTCTGATTGTATTAGCTGAATACTCCCTGTTGCACATCAGGTACAGATCACTTTATTGCACCTTCAAATGGTGTTTAGATCTGAATTCTACTTACTTTGTACACCAGTGCTCTTATCCTGACCTGTGATTTGATTTCTTCTGTTTCCACTGATCTCAGCTCAGGTGTGAATCATAGAATCATACAGAATCATAGAATTTACAGTGCAGAAGGAAGCCATTCTCCATTGAGTCTGCACCGACCCTTGGAAAGAGCATGCTACTTAAACCCACGCCTCCGCCCTATCCCTATAACCCAGTAACCCCACCTAACTTTTGGGACACTCAGGGGCAATTTTATCATGGCCAATCCACCCAACATACACATCTTTGGACTGTGGTAGGAAACCGGAGCACCCGGAGGAAATCCACGCAGACAAGGGGACAAACTCCACACAGTCACCTGGGCTGCCCCTCCTTGAACTTTGAACTAAAGCAGCAGAAATAGTGGGCGGGATTCTCCGTTAGCTGACACCGAAATTGGGAAGTGCAATCGGGCGGAGAATAACTTCCGGTTTGACGCCAAATCACGATTCTCTGTCATCTCGAAAATGGCGTCATTGTGTTTCACTCTGCGCGTACTTTAAACACCGTTTGAATATCATTAGTGGGCCCACCTGCGATTCTCTGCCTCCAATGGGCCGAGTTCCGGGCGACGTAGTTCACTTGTGATTTCAAAAATCATGACCCTGGCTTGTTGGCTGCTGAGCGAGAGATGTGGGGGGGTACAGAAAGTGTCCAACATCACCATAGTTTGCCAACAATCATGCCGCTGGCCGGGGGTCTTCTGCCAGGGCCCGGGGAGTAGTCGAGGGTGGCCAGGAGGTGGGCTGTGGGGTCGGAGTGGACGTACACGGAACACCATTGTCGCAGCCGGCAAGTCAGCCATGCAGCTGCACACACTGCTAACAGCCCACTTTAAACCTAGTGCCAGGGAGCATATAGGTGTCCCCCCCCCCCCCCCCCCCCCCAGGGCACCCCCCTGGGTGCACTCTGGCTCCAGCCGATCAATCAGCTGTATGGGCATGCTCCAGCACAATCAGTGCCATCTTTTTGGCTTTGATAAATGTGCGTGTGGGAGTGTGCGGCTGCAGCTTGTCAGCCTTCCAAGTGTCAATTACGGACCCGGCCAATCTCCCACCGTTTTTCATGGGAATCGACTGTGTTCCACATGGCGCCAGTGCTAGCTCCTCAATGGTAGCAGAATCGGCCCAGGTGCAGCGCCGAAAAAGTCCACGGGTTGTCCATTGCCGTCAGCACTTAGTCTCAGAAACAGAATCCCGCCAGTGTTTTAAATGATGTGAGATGGACTACAGGTGTTACATCATTTCAAAGAATTTGTGGTCTATTCTGGTTCTTTGAGGAGTTAACTCTGATTCAGTTCAACTCTGGTCAAGCTTGTGTTTGGACAGTTTGGAGCTGTGGAAATCTGCATTACAGTGACTACATTTCAGAAGTATTTCATTGGCTGTGGGATGTCAGGTGATCATGAAAGGCACTATCTAAATGCAAGTTTTTGTTTCTTTTATTTCCAGAAGCAGGAGGGGTATTCCCAATTAGGATTTCCTTATTTGTGTTAATCAGAGGAAGAAGAAAATTTGTAAATGACCGCACAGGCGTACAGCATAAGTGGCGTTCATAAGACCATATGATATAAGGGCAGAATTAGGCCATTTGGCCCATCGGGTCTGCTCTGCCATTCGATCATTGTTGATATGCTCTTCATCCTCATTCTCCTGCCTTCTCCCCAGAACCCGGCGGCACGGCGGCACAGTGGTTAGCACTGCTGCTTCACAGCTCCAGGCTCTTGGGTTCAATTCCGGCCTCAAGTGATTGTCTGTGTGGAGTTTGCACTTTCTCCCCATGTCTGTGTGGGTCTCTTTGGGTGCTCCGATTTCCTCCCACAATCCAAAGTTGTGCATGTTATGAATTGGCCATGCTAAATTGCCCCTTAGTGTCCAAAAGGTTAGGTGGGGTCATTGGGTTATAGGGTTAGGGTGGAGGCGTGGGATTAAGTAGGGTGCTCTTTCCAAGGGCCAGTGGGCTGAATGGTATAAATTTATATTTTTTTATATTATATTTATTTATATTATATTAATTTATATTATATAAATTTTATGATTCTAACCCCTGGTCCCCTTATTAATCAAGATGATTCCCTTATTAATAAGAGAATTCAGATTGAAACACCTCTTTAAGGTGCAATAAGGGGGCCTCCACCTGCCTTGGAAACTCGCTTGGAAGCCAGACAAGTGAAGCATCACTAAAAGAGAACACGTTCATTCTGTAACCATGCTGGAACGATTAATTGTCCATGTGACATTAACTATATTTATCAAAGGAGCAATATATTTGCATATTCAGTAGGAAAGTAGGCCCATTGTTTTTTGACCTGTTATTTGGGAAATTACAGATGCAAGAGGTACCATCAACGCTGTCTGAGACAAATTCTCCGCAACAGCTGGGAAGTCAGGCATACTAACATCAGCTTCCTTGAATTAGCCAATTGTACCAGACCATCGAGGCCATGATTATCCGAATTCAACTCTGTTGGGCCGGCCAAGTGCTTAAGATGTCACAATCCCGACTGCCAAAGCAAGTCTTCTTTGTCCAGCTCAAGGAAGCTCCGAACAAGAGGAGGACAAAGGAAGCGCTGCAAAGAGACCCTGCAGGCTTACCTCAAAAATGCAACATTGGCGTCAACACCTGGGAGACTCTTGCTCAGAAGGTACCTACTTGGAGCAACCTCCTGATTGAAGTGACAAAATTCTTCGAGGACACCCAACAGCAAGAGGAGGCCTGGAAAAGGAGCCTGAGAAAGGAATACCTGCAACATTGAGTCCGCCTCCCGGAGACACCTGCTAGGTATACGGTTGGCGATGTGGCTCTGGGATCGGGCTCATCAGCCACACAAGGAACAGCAGAAAACCCATGACCAGTGACATGGACTTTCTGAGGTTGAAAATCATACTTGTTAATGAGTGATTGCCAAGAAAGAAGAATATGGTAGCATAGCATTACCAGTGGTCATTAAGTTAATGTGCCTGATTGGAAGATGAGGTGCTGCTCCTCCATTTTGCTTTAGACTTCACTGGTACATTGCATGAACGGTGAATTGAAATGGCAAACGATAGGAAGGTCTGGGTCCTGCTTGTGGACGGACCAAAGGTTCTACAAAGCAATCACCCAGTTTACAATCTGCTCAAATGTAAATAGACCGCATTGGGAGCAGAGAATGAAGGAAGTGCATGTGAAGCACTGCCTCACCTGAAAGAGTGTTTAGGCCCTTGGAGGGTGAGAAAAAAGGAGGGAAAGGGACAGATGTTGCACCTTCTGCAATTGCATGGGAAGGTGTCATGGGAAGAGGCTGAGTTCATAAGTTCATAAAATATAAGAGCAGAATTAGGCCATTCGGCCCATCAAGTCTGCTCCGCCAGTCTATCGTGGCTGGTATGTTCCTCATCTGCTACCTACAACGTTACAGACCAAGAGCTGGATTACAATATCAGCCACAGAATCTCCTCCCTAGAACACATAACCTAGGAGTAGAATTCGGCAATTTAGCCTCCCAGGTCTAACACCCTCAATGTGATCATGGCTGATCGCATCCTGGCCCCAATTCCACCATCCTGCCCATTCTCCATAACCCTTCAACCCATTACCAATTAAAAATCTGTCTAACTCCTCCTTAAATTTACTCACTGCTCCTGCATCCACCACACTCTGGGGTAGCGAATTCCACAGATTCCCAACCCTTTGGGAGAAGTAGTTTTTCCTCAAATCTGTTTTAAATTTGCTACCTCTTATTCTAAGATTATGACCTCTCGTTTTGGAACGCACCACAAGAGGAAGCACCAGCTCCAAGTCTACTTTATCCATACCTTTTAGCTTCTTGTATACCTCAAATAGATCTCCCCTGATTCTTCTAAACTCTAGAGAATATAGGCCTAAACTGCTCCATCTCTCCTCATATGACAAACCCCTCATCTGTGGAATCAATCTAGTGAACCTCCTCTGAACTGCCTCCAATGCAACTACATTTGTTCTGGGACCTCTGCTCTTTGTGTTTTTTATAAATGACTTGGATGAGGAAGTGGAAGGGTGGGTTAGTAAGTTTGCTGATGACACGAAGGTTGGTGGAGTTGTAGATAGTGTCGAGGGCTCTTGCAGGTTTCAACAGGACATTGACAGGATGCAGAGCTGGGCTGAGATGTGGCAGACGGAGTTCAACCTAGATAAATGTGAAGTGATTCATTTTGGAAGGTCAAATTTGAATGCTGAATACAGGATTAAAGGCAGGATTCTTGGAAGTGTGGAGGAACAGAGGGATCTTGGGGTCCATGTACATAGATCCCTCAAAGTTGCCACCCAGGTTGATAGGGTTGTTAAGAAGGCGTATAGTGTGTTGGCTTTCATTAACAGGGGGATTGAGTTCAAGAGCCGCGAGGTTTTGCTACAGCTTTATAAAACCCTAGTTAGACCACACTTGGAATATTGTGTCCAGTTCTGGTCTCCTCATTATAGGAAGGATGTGGATGCTCTGGAGAGGCTGGAAATTTACCAAGATGCTGTCTGGACTGGAGGGCATATCTTATGAAGAAAGGTTCAGGGAGCTAGGGCTTTTCTACTGGAGTGAAGAAGGAAGAGAGGTGACTTGATAGAGGTGTACAAGGTGATGAGAGGCATGGATGGAGTGGATAGACAGAGACTTTTCCCCAGGGCGGAAATGGCTGTCACGCACGAGGGGATATAATTTTAAGGTGATTGGAGGAAGGTATAGGGGAGATGTCAGAGGTAGGTTCTTTACACAGAGAGTGGTGGGTGCATGGAATGCACTGCCAGCAGAGGTGGTGGAGTCAGAGTCATTAAGGACATTTAAGCAACTCTTGGGCAGGCACATGGGCAGCAGTAAATTGAAGGGGTGTAGGTTAGGTTGATCTTAGATTAAGATAAATGGTCGGCACAACATCGTGGGCCGAAGGGCCTGTACTGTGCTGTACTGTTCTATTTTCTATCTCTCCTCAAATAAGGGGACTAAAACTGTGCACAATACTTCAGGTGTGGTCTTACCAATGCCTTGTATAGTTGCAACAGCACTTCCTTACCTTTATACTCAATTCCTTTTGCTATAAATACCAACATTCTATTTGCTTTCCTTATTATCTGCTGCATCTGCATGCTCGTTTTCTGTGACTCATGCACAAGGACGGCCAGATCCCTCCTTCGGAGCACCCCAAAGTCTCTCCCCATTTAGATAATAGGTGTTGGGAATGATGGAGGAGTGGACCAGGATATCCCAGGGGGGACAGTCCCTGTAGAATACTGACAGGGGGAGTGAGGGGAAGATGTGTTTGGGGGTGGCATCATGCTGGAGTTGGTGGAACTGGCAGAGGATGGTTCGTTGAATGCGGAGGCTGGTGGAGTGAAAAGTGAGGAGAAGGGAACCCCTATCCTGGTTCTGGGAGGGAGGGGAAGGGGTGAGTAGAGGAGTGTGGGAGATGGGTTGGACATGGATGAAGGCTCTGTCGACCACAGTGGGTGGGAAACCATGATTAAGGAAGAAGGAAAATATGTTAACGGCACTCTATTGGAAAGTAGCATAATTGGAACAGATGCGACAGAGGCGAAGGAACTGAGTCAGTGGGCTAGTAATGGATAATGATGGACAGTGTATCTCCAGAGATGGAGAGGTCAGGGAAGGGAAGTGTCAGAGGTGGATCATGTGAAGGTGATAGAGGGGTGGGAATTGGTGGCAAAATTGATTTTAAAATTTCCGTGTCCACACGGGAACATGAAGCGACATCGTAAGAGTAATCGATGTACCGATAAAAGAGTTGTGGGAGGGAGCTGGGGTAGGACTGAAACAAGGAATGTTCCATATATCCCATAAAGAGACAAGCATATGTGGGACCCACATGGGTACCCATAGCCACGCCTTTGGTTTGGAGAAAGTGTCACAAGTTAAAGGAGAAATTGTTCAGTGAGAGGACAGGTTCAGCTAGACGGAGGACAGTGGTGGGATGGGGATTATTCAGCCCTTAGGCCATCTTGGTGGGGAATGCAGGTACTTTTGTTAATTATTCATTTATGGGATGTGGGTATCCAGAATTTATTGCCCATCGCTGATTTACCTTGAGAAAGAGGTGGTGAGCTGCCTTCTTGAACTGCTGTAGTCTCTGTGGTGTACTTACACCCACCGTGCTGATAGGGAGGGAGTTCCAGGACTTTGACCCAGCGATAGTGAAGGAATGTCAATATATTCCAAGTCAGAATGATGAGTGGCTTGGTGGACAACTTCTGCTGCCTTTGTCCTTCTAGAGAGTAGTGGTCATGGGTTTGCTAGGTGCTGCTCAAGGAGATTTAATGAGTTTCTGCGGTTCATCTTGTTGATGGTACATACTGCCATTGCTGCCACTGTTTATTAATGATGGAGGGAGTAAATGTTTGTGGAAGGAGTGCCAATCAGGCTGCTTTGTCCTCTCAAAACTAGTGGTTAAGTGTTAAATTGTATATTTTACTTAAATTGTCAGAAGTCCTTTGAAAATGTGTCACACGTAGATAAGAAAATTAAAAGGGGGAAGGCTGACAGAATTAAGGCCATCAGTTATCTGGATTGTGAACTGGCTTATCAATGGATGTTGATCAATGAAGGAGAATTCAGTCTGGGTGGAAATCTGCTATGGGAGTGCGGATATTGACAATTTGGTAACATTTTTATGACATTATTAGATCTGCTGACTATATCAGGCTATATGCAACATATACGAGAAGGGAATATATAATGGGCAACAAAGAAATGGCTGACCAACTAAATAAATACTTCTGTCTTCACAAATGAGGACACAAATAACACACCAGAAATGTTGGGAAACACAGGTTTAGTGAGAGAGAAGAACTGAAGGAGATTGGTATTAGTAGAGAAATGGTATTCGGGAAATTGTTTGGATTGAAGGCTAATAAATTCCCAGGGCCTGATAATCTACATCCCCGAGGATGGCACGGTAGCACAGTGGTTAGCACTGTTGCTTCACAGCACCAGGGACACGGGTTCGATTCCTGTCTGTGTGGAGTCTGCAAGTTCTCCCTGTGTCTGCGTGGGTTTCCTCCGGGTGCTCCAATTTCCTCCCCCAAGTCTCGAAAGACGTGCTTGTTAGGTGAATTGGACATTCTGAATTCTCCCTCAGTGTACCCGAACAGGCGCCGGAGTGTGGCGACTAGGGGATTTTCAGAGTAACTTGATTGCAGTGTTAATGTAAGCCTACTTGTGACACAAGATTATTATATTATTATTAAGGAAGTGGCCTGAAAAATAGTAGATGCATTGGTGGTCATTTTCCAAGAATCGATAGACTCCAAAACAGTTCCTACAGATTGGAGGGTAGCTAAGGTAATGTCACTATTTTAAAAGGAAGATAGAGAGTAAATAGGGGACCAATAAGCCTGACGTTAGCAGTGGGGGAAATTCTAAAATCCATTAACAAAGATTTTATCGTAGAGTACTTGGAAAACAGTGGCAGGATCGGCACGGATTCATGAAAGAGAAATCATGCTTGAAAAATCGACTGGAATTCTTCAAGGATGTAACTAGTAAAGTTGACGATGGGGAGCCGATGGGTGTGATTTATTAGGACTTTCAGGGGGCTTTCCAGAAAATCCTACGTAGGAGATTAGTGTGTAAAATTAAATTGCATGAGATTAGTGGTAGTGTAAGGGCTTGAGTTTCATAAGGAGGAGGTGTTAGCAATTCTGGAAAGTGTGAAAATAGATAAATCCCCTGGGCCGGATGGGGTTTATCCTAGGATTCTCTGGGAAGCTAGGGAGGAGATTGCTGAGCCTTTGGCTTTGATCTTTAAGTCATCTTTGTCTACAGGAATAGTGCCAGAAGACTGGAGGATAGCAAATGTTGTCCCCTTGTTCAAGAAGGGTAGTAGAGACAACCCCGGTAACTAAAGACCAGTGAGCGTTACTTCTGTTGTGGTCAAAGTCTTGGAAAGGTTTATAAGAGATAGGATGTACAATCACCTGGAAAGGAATAATTTGATTAGAGATAGTCAACGCGGTTTTGTGAAGGGTAGGTCGTGCCTCACAAACCTTATTGAGTTCTTTGAGAAGGTGACCAAACAGGTGGATGAAGGTAAAGCAGTTGATGTGGTGTATATGGATTTCAGTAAAGCATTTGATAAGGTTCCCCATGGTAGGCTATTGCAGAAAATACGGAGGCATGGGATTCAAGGTGATTTAGCAGTTTGGATCAGAAATTGGCTAGCTGGAAGAAGACAAAGGGTGGTGGTTGATGGGAAATGTTCAGACTGGAGTCCAGTTACTAGTGGTGTACCACAAGGATCTGTTTTGGGGCCACTGCTGTTTGTCATTTTTATAAATGACCTGGAGGATGAAGGATGGGTGAGTAAATTTGCAGATGACACTAAAGTCGGTGGAGTTGTGGACAGTGCGGAAGGATGTTACAGGTTACAGAGGGACATGGATAAGCTGAAGAGCTGGGCTGAGAGGTGGCAAATGGAGTTTAGTGCAGAAAAGTGTGAGGTGATTCATTTTGGAAGGAATAACAGGAAGACAGAGTACTGGGCTAATGGTAAGATTCTTTGTAGTGTGGATGAGCAGAGAGATCTCGGTGTCCATGTACATAGATCCCTGAAAGTTGCCACCCAGGTTGAGAGGGCTGTTAAGAAGGCGTGCGGTGTGTTAGCTTTTATTGGTAGCGGGATTGGGTTTCGGAGCCATCAGGTCATGTTGCAGTTGTACAAAACTCTGGTGCGGCCGCATTTGGAGTATTGCGTGCAATTCTGGTCGCCGCATTATAGAAGGATGTGGAAGCATTGGAAAGGGTGCAGAGGAGATTTACCAGGATGTATGGTATGGAGGGAAGATCTTATGAGGGAAGGCTGAGGGACTTGAGGCTCTTTTCATTAGAGAGAAGAAGGTTAAGAGGTGATTTAATTGAAGCATACAAGATGATCAGAGGATTAGATCGGGTGGACAGTAGAGCCTTTTTCCTCGGATGGTGATGTCCAGCACGAGGGGACATAGCTTTAAATTGAGGGGAGATAGATATAGGACAGATGTCAGAGGTAGGTTCTTTACTCAGAGAGTAGTAAAGGTGTGGAATGCCCTGCCTGCAGCAGTAGTGGACTCGCCAACATTAAGGGGATTTAAATGGTCATTGGATAGACATATGGATGATAAGGGAATAATGTAGATGGGCTTTAGAGTGGTTTCACAGGTCGGCGCAACATCGAGGGCCGAATACTGCGCTGTAATGTTTTATGTTCTATGTATTGAGATGGATAAAAAACTGATTGGCAGACATGAAACAAAGAGTAGGAATACATGGGTCTTTTTCCAAATGACAGGTAGTGGCTAGTGGGGAACCACAGAGATCAGTGCTGGCACCCCAGCTATTCACAAAATATATTAATGAATAAGATGAGGGAATTAAATGCAATATCTCCAAATTTTCAAATGAAACTCATGGCTTCGAAACTCAATCCCTCTACCAATAAAAGCTAACACACCGTACGCCTTCTTAACAGCCCTCTCAACCTGGGTGGCAACTTTCAGGGATCTATGTACATGGACACCGAGATCTCTCTGCTCATCCACACTGCCAAGAATCTTACCATTAGCCCAGTACTCTGTCTTCCTGTTATTCCTTCCAAAATGAATCACCTCACACAAATCTGGGTGGGATGGTGAGCTGCAAGGAGGATGCAGAGATCCTTCATTGTCATTTGGACATGTTGAGTGAGTGGGAAAATGACTGGCTGATGCAGCAATTTTGGATAAATGCGATATTATCCACTTTGGTAGCAAAAACAGGAATGCAGATTATTACCTGAATGGCCATAAATTAGGAGAGTAGAATGTGCAACAAGACCTGGGTGCCCTCATACACTAGTCGCTGAAGGTAAGCATGCAGGTACAGCAGACAATAAAGAAGGGAAATTATATGTTGGCCGTCATAGCAAGAGGATTCGAGTACAGGAGCATGGATGTCTTGCAACAAGTATACAGTACCTTGGTGATGCTACACCTGGAATATTGTGTGCAGTTTTGGTGTCCTTGGCTGAGGAAGGATGTTCTTGCTATAGAGGGGCTGCAGAGAAGGCTTACCAGACTGATTCCTGGGATGGCAGGGCTGACGTATGAGGAGAGATTCAGTCAGTTAGGATTGTATTCACTGGAGTTCAAATGAATGAGGGGGGAATCTCATAGAAACCTACAAAAATCTAACAGGACTAGACAGAGTAGATGCAAGAAAGATGTTCCCAATGGTGGGATTGTCCTGAATCAGGGGGCACAGTGTGGGGATGTGGGGTAGACCATTTAGGACTGAGAAACGGAGAAACTTCTTCACCCAGAGAGTGGTTGGCCTGTGGAATTTGCTGCCACAGAAAGCAGTTGAGGCCAAAACACTGTGAGCGGGATTCTCCGTCACACCGCATGCCTTTCCTGTTGCAGCTCACCCCTGGGAGATCCTCCAATCCAGCAGCCGCCCAACGGGGTCTCCCTTTGTGGACATCCCCACGCTGTCGGGAAATCTGTGGGTGTGAGTGCGCTGCCAGCAAAGCAGTGGATCCCACCGACGGAGAATCCAGCCATATATGTTTTCAAGAAGCAGTTAGATATACCTGGGGGGAAAGTGGGATCAGGCTCTTGAGATGGGTGATCAGGCATGGTCGTATTGAATGGCAGTGTAGGCTCAAAGGGCCGAATGGCCTCCTCCTGCTCCTATTTTCTTTGTTTCTATATATGAGTCTTCAATAAACAGCCTCCAACAAGATCCCGACCAATTAAGCATGAAGTTAGGTAATGTCAAATCGATTTTAATTTTACTGTGTAAGATAACATTAAAGTCTCTGTCCCCAAATATGTTAATGATTCTTCTCTTTGCCTCACCCTTCAATGATATCAATACCTTTCCCAAAATACATTTGTGAAACCAAGCGTTCTATCAAATCTCCCACTATATCTTTGCTTTTTATTCCACACTGCAAGCTCTTTGGCTTTTGGTCTGTTCTCGGTCCCATTTAAATGGAAGTTGTTGTTAGAAATTACAATTTAAACTCTTACACTTGCCACATTCACAAATAAACCTATTGTAATGCAATTTACCTGCAAGATGCATGATCACTTACTACAACACAGAATGGACAACAGGATGGACACAGATTATCATCCATAATCCCTCTACTTTGGAAACCCAGCAGTGCAGTGATAATGGGTAGTTATGTCAGGCTGCTGCTGTTCAATGGAAAAGGGAATGAAGCACAAGTTAAATGCATGTAAAGAGAACAATAACAATATTGTAGGTGATCCCTAGATTCATCCAAAAGGAGGGAGAAAATGGTCTTGACTAGCAGTGCTGTACTGATGATGTAGGTTGGCTGCCTATGTCCTTAAAGCAGATGGCAAGGACCTCCAAATGAAACCATGCTGATCCAGAAGCTGCATATCCAGCTTCTCAGGGTCATTGCCAGGTATGCATGCCAGAACCTGCAGACGTATTTGGTGATAGACTGACAGGTGGAGGCAATCTGGGCCATGCTGCTGTCATATCTTTATCTTGGACTGTTTCAGCCATGATATACTGTCTGCACTTATGGTGCATCAAACTAACTCCCGTCATTAACTTAATTCGATTTGCTGACTACCATGGGGCTCAACTTATTTGCCTGCTGTTTCCCGAGCTCGTATGCACTTTGTATTATAAGAGTTAACTTTTCATTCCCCTCATATTATCAGCTCCCCCTTTTGCACCAAACCTTCAATTACTGTTGGCTTTTCATTGAACTCGCAAATAATATCCAGGTATATTTTTAGGCGAAACAAGACTTCTTCACCCAAGGGCTTAAAGCTGAAACAGTAATCATTAAAATTAACATTACAGTAACTAGCGAAATAAAGTTGCACGAAAGAGAAGGCAGAGGAGTGATCTCATCAAAGTTGTCAACATTATAAAAGGTTTTGATTGAATAGGCATAGAAAGAGTTCCACCTATGGGGAAGAGCAAAACCTGAGCCCTAAATTATAGGTTAGTCACCAAAAATAAAAAAGGGAATTCAGAGTAATTTTTTCACCCAGACTTTGGTGAAAATGTGAAAGCCACTATCAGGATGTAGTTCAGGTAACTAGTATATGGATGGTGTTTATGGGGACGTTAAAGACACGTTTGAGGGAGAACAAAGTAGGGTTATACTAATAGAGTTAGATGAGGAATGAGCATGCCACGGTAGCACAGTGGTTAGCACTGTAGCTTCACAGCACCAGGGTCCCAGGTTTGATTCCCGGCTTGGGTCACTGTCTGTGTGGAGTCTGCACGTTCCCCTTGTGTCTGCGTGGGTTTCCTCCGGGTGCTCCGGTTTCCTCCCACAAGTCCCGAAAGATGTGCTGTTAGGTAATTTAGACATTCTAAATTCTCCCTCGGTGTACCCGAACAAGCGCCGGAATGTGGCGACTAGGGGCTTTTCATAGTAACTTCATTGCAGTGTTAATATAAGCCTACTTGTGACAATAAAGATAATTATTATTATGGGAGGAGGCTCAGTGGAGCATAAACACTGGCAAGGACTGGTTGGGCTGAATGTCCTATTCCTGTGCTATATATTTTTTGTCATTCTATGTAGCCAAACCTGCTAATGAAATCCTCTGCATTATACATATATGTATTTTCTTCCTTTTCCTTCTTGACCATTCTGCAACCAATGACACAATTGACCACATCATTACCACTCTGCCATTTTCAGGTCATTGGGACTTCTCTTGCCTGATTCTGTTCATGACTATTTAACCATTGCCAGGGCATCTCCGTCAAAGGCTCACCTTCCAAACTTCACAATGGTACATCCTCCTAGGGTGCGTCTTATCCCCTCCACTTCCTGATCTACGTGCAACATTATCAGCCGACATGGTTCGACACTTATAGCAATGACATCCAGCTCTATCTCTCCATCACCTCACTTGATCTCTTCACTGCCTCTTTGCTATCAGGTTGCTCACCTTGGATGAGCTATAAATTTGTTGAGTTAAACATTGGGAAGAATGAAGTTATGATCTTTTTTATACCATGAGAAACCGTATAGTCCTGCCAGTAATTCAATTCCACTCCCTGGCCAGAGTCCCTCAGACTGAACCAAGTTGTTCGCAATATCGAATTCCTAAGATCTGACCATATAATAATAATAATCTTTTATTGTCACAAGTAGGCTTACATTAACACTGCCGTGAAGTTACTGTGAAAAGCCCCTAGTCACCACATTCCGGCGCCTGTTCGGATACACAGAGGGAGAATTCAGAATGTCCAAATTACCTAACAGCACGTCTTTCTGGATTTGTGGGAGTAAACCGGAGCACCCGGAGGAAACCCACGCATTCACCCTTTGGAAATTTCAGCTTAACCAGAACAGGACTCCCCATATCCTACGCCACAATGCATCCTCTCACCCGCCACCCATTATTTTGCTGTCTTATATTGGCTTTTGACCCCCAACCCCAACTAAAATTTTAACTTATTTACATCTCTTGTGGTCTCATTTCTGCTTATCTCTGTAACCTCTTCCAGCCTTATGGCATATCATTGATCTAGTCTCTTGTTCATCCTCATTTCCTTTGTCCGACCATTGTTGGCCATCAGTTATCTGGGACACAAACTATGGAACTCTTTTTACTAACCCTCTGCATCTCTAACTCTGTCTCCTCCTTGAAGTTCCACCTTAAAACAGAGTTTTTTGCAGAATATTTTTGACATTTTTCCAGTTATCCCCTTTTGAAGCTCAGTGTCCTTTTTTATACATTTCAGGTAAGAGCATAAGAGTTTACTTTACATTATTGGTGCTACACAAATGTAAGTTGTTGTTATGGGATTGATTATACCAATGGGAGTGCAAAATTATCAATTTTTAAATGCTGAACAATTTGATTATCCAGGCTGAAGCTGAGGTGTGTGTAAGATCAGATAGTACTGACTTATTTCTATAAACTAAGATGGCACATATACTGAAAACTGGGGGAGTGGGGAATATCTTAATTACTCCATTTTATGAGATGAGATTGAAAATGCCAGGTTCATCTGTTCAACTGAAACAGTGGGCGTCATTCTCCGACCCCCCGCCGGGTCGGAGAATGGCCGTTGGCCGCCGTGAATCCCGCCCCCGCCGAAGTCTCCGCTCCCGGAGATTGGGCGGGGGCGGGAATCGGGCCGCGCCGGTTGGCGGGACCCCCCGCTGGATTCTCCGGCCCGGATGGGCCGAAGTCCCGCCCAGGAATTGCCTGTCCCACCGGCGTAAATCAAAGCTGGTATTTACCGGCGGGACCAGGCGACGTGGGCGGGCTCCGGGGTCCTGGGGGGGGGCGCGGGGCGATCTGGCCCCGGGGGGTGCCCCCACGGTGGCCTGGCCCGCGATCGGGGCCCACCGATCCGCGGGCGGGCCTGTGCCGTGGGGGCACTCTTTCCCTTCCGCCTCCGCTACGGCCTCCACCATGGCGGAGGCGGAAGAGACTCTCCCCACTGCGCATGCGCGGGAAACTGACAGGGCCGCTGACGCTCCCGCGCATGCGCTGGGAAACTGACAGCGGCCGCTGACGCTCCCGCGCATGCGCCGCATTTCCGCGCCAGCTGGCGGGGAAACAAACGCCATTTCCGCCAGCTGGCGGGGCGGAAATCCCTCCGGCGTCGGCCTAGCCCCTCAATGTTGGGGCTAGGCCGCCAAAGATGCGGAGCCTTCCGCACCTTTGGGCCGGCGCGATGCCCGTCTGATTGGCGCCTGCTTTGGCGCCAGTCGGCGGACATCCCGCCGTTGGGGGAGAATTTCGCCCAGTATGTGTGGGCAGAGAATTTGGAACAAGGTGGATTGAAATAATTCTGCCTTTTATTTAATTAATAATAACAGAATAAAGGAAGTAAGAAGACTATTGTAGCGACTTATGTTTTTTTTTACTTGCTTTAAGATTATTTCTCTCTCTTTAAAATTACTTTTTCTGATTATGTTTATTGATGAACAGGCGCCGTAGTCCCGCCAGGGGATTTTCACAGTAACTTCATTGCAGTGTTAATGTAAGCCTAGTTGTGACGCTAATAAAGATGATTATTATGAATGTAAATATATGTGTGCAATTCTTCTCAGTATGTAATTCTAGAGAGCATGGAGGTTGAGTTGTTTCAAGGGTGAGTCGGCAGATTTTTGATTTACAGGGGGGTCAATGGTTAAGCTGTGTGTGTGGGGGGGGGGGGGTTGGGGGGTTGGAGGGGGGGTTAGGAAAGTGGTATTAAGGCCACAATCCAACCGTGAACACAGCCCAGTCCATCACACGAACCCGCCTCCTATCCATTGACTCTGTCTACAACTCCCGCTGCCTTGGGAAAGTGGGCAGCATAATCAAAGACCCCTTCCACCCAGGTTATTCTCTCTTCCAACTTCTTCCATCGGGCAGGAGATACAAACGTCCAAGAACATGCACTAACAGGTTTGAAAACAGCTTCTTCCCCGCTGTTACCAGACTCCTGAATGATCCTCTTATGGACTGATCACATCTCATCACACATCTTCTCTGCTGAGTAGTACTACACTTTGCATGCTCACCCGATGCCTGTGCCTATGTATTTACGCATGTCCTTTGTTTTTTCATGTTGGGAACGATCTGCCTGGGATGTACGCAGAACAATACTTTTCACTGTACCTCATATCACAATAAATCTAAATATAACCCAGCTGTGATTTTATTGAATGGCCTTAGATGGCCCAAATGGCTTACTCCTGGTCCTAGTTCTTGTGATTATTTTAAATTACGGAAGATTTGACTTTTCTAAAGATACCATTCAGTTTCCAGTTCTTTCCTCGCTCCTCCAATTTCTGGACACCCTCACGGCCCCGGTCCCGACCGATTCAGACCCTGACAATGGGCCAGTATCGGGGCCGCGTCATCTACCAGCGCCAGGCCTTGTCGCCCGCGTAAAAGCGGCGCCGAATAGATGACGCAGCTGGCGCCGCATAACGGACGTCATCTGCGCATGCGTAGGTTGGCCGGCGCCAACCTGCGCATGCGTGGTTGCCGTCCTGTCCAAATCCGCCCCGCAAGAAGATGGGGGACGGATCTTGCGGGGCCGCGGAAAGAAGGAGGTCCTCCTTCGTAGAGGACGGCCCGACGATCGGTGGGCACCGATCGCGGGCCACCCCACATTCAAGGTACCCCGTGCAGGATCCCCCCTCGCCCCCCCACAGGCTGCCCCCTCAGCTTTCACGCACTGCCCACGACTGTAGCGACCAGGGGCGTAATTCTCCGACCACCCGCCGGGTTGGGGAATCGCCGGGGCTGCCATGAATCCCGCCCCCGCCGGTTGCCGAAGTCTCCGGTACCGGATATTCGGCGGGGGCGGGAATCGGACCGTGCTGGTTGGCGGGCACGGATGGGCCGAAGTCCCGCCGATAAATTGCCTGTCCCGCCGGCGTGGATTAAACCACCTTTTGAATGGTGGGACAAGGTGGCGCGGGCGGGCTCCGGAGTCCTGGGGGGGTCGCGGGGTGATTTGACCCCGGGGGGTGCCCCCACGGTGTCCTGGCCCGCGATCGGGGCCCACCGATCCGCAGGCGGGCCTGTGCCGTGGGGGCAATCTTTCCCTTCCGCCTCCGCCACGGTCTCCACCATGGCGGAGGCGGAAGAGACTCCCTCCACTGCGCATGCGCGGGAAACTTTCAGCAGCCGCTGACGCTCCCGCGCATGCGCCGCCCCGACATGTCATTTCCGCGCCAGCTGGCGGGGCAACAAAGGCCGTTTCCGCCAGCTGGCGGGGCGGAAATCCCTCCGGCGCAGGCCTAGCCCCTCAATGTTGGGGCTCAGCCCCCAAAGGGCGGCGCGATGCCTGTCTGATTGGCGCCGTTTTGGGCGCCAGTCGGCGGACATCGTGCCGTTTCGGGAGAATTTCGCCCCAGGTGTGGACGGCGCGGGGGGGGGGGGGGGGGAACCCGCCGTTTTGGCCTGGCCATTCGGCCCATCCGGGCCTCAGAATTGCGGGGGTGCCGGAGAATCGCCATTTTGGGTATCTCCGGCGATTCTCCGGCCTGCAGCCCGCGAAACTCGACCGGCCTGTTCCCGCCGCTTGGGAGAATCGCGGGAGGGCGTCGGACTGGCGTCCCTGGAAATTTCGGCGGCCCAGGCGATTCTCCCAACCGGCGCGGGAGTGGAGAATCGCGCCCCATGTGACAAACACTTTCTGTGACCAAGACGATAAAACAGTGGCAGACCTCCGCCTGTACCAATCAGGTTAGGAGAAAGGGCCAGTTAATGACACTGCCCCCGGAGTGTGCCGCCTCGGAGCTATTTAGGTGGCTCCTCAGAGCAACTCAGTTGAGCGGAGGGGTGTCCAACCCGCCTCCCTCAGGGTACCGAGCCTCCAAAGCTAGCTCCCGGAAATGTGTTCGTTTCACTTCACCCTAACCTCCGTCCATGCTTTTCAATCCCCTACATTGTTATCTTGCTCGGAGGCCGATGAGACTTTTCGGCCCGTTCTGCCTCAGTAACAACTCTTTGTGAGCTAAATGAATCCTCCCGAACCTTTGCTTACAGAATGGAATGAG
Organism: Scyliorhinus torazame; assembly: GCF_047496885.1. Taxonomy (NCBI): domain Eukaryota; kingdom Metazoa; phylum Chordata; class Chondrichthyes; order Carcharhiniformes; family Scyliorhinidae; genus Scyliorhinus; species Scyliorhinus torazame. Next base: position 257,465,023 of record NC_092710.1, read on the forward strand.
GATTTTTGCAGAGGTTGCATTTTGATTATGGTTCAGCAACTTGCAATTTGAGTTTAATAAATATATTTCATTCGAAAGTAAACTACCTTGTGCTAAATGCACAATTTCGTTAAATTATCTGAATTGCAAAAGTTGCGTGCATTAGCACAAAGAGTGGATGATTTTAAGATATTTCAAGGGGCGCATTAGTATCCAAATTAATCGAATTAAATGGCAAATGTGCACATTTCTATGCTTATCAATGCTGCATTAAATGCTGGCGTTTGGCTGAAACTTAGGTGGGGGAGAGAGAGAATCTGCTCACAGTATAGCAGTGGATGAGGTAACATTAAAATCTATCACACTTCAGTGTCTGAATTATTGGCATCAATGTAATGGTGAGCACGGTTACATGATTAAACCTGGGTGTGAGTCAGTGGACTGCGGTCAGTGAGAGTAGATTCTCTCTCGCAATCTTTTAATCCTTTGGAGGGCATGGAAATCTAGATACAAGAGACTTACGCAAAGGTCGTTGTCACTGTGGTTGAAGAACTACTTTTCTGTTTAGAGAGTATTCTGATTTTCATTATGTGATAAACTGCAGCAATGGGTCTAAAAGGATATAATTCAGCAAATTATATTTTACCATTTCAAATACTGTACAGCATCATGTTATGAATTGAGTCCTCTTCCGGTTGTTATACACCTTTATGAAGTTCACTTGATAGTTTATTAACTATTTCTGCTGCCTTTCAGTCCACGAATACAAGTTAGCCTATCGTGTCTTTGCCGGGACGGCTGGTATTAATTTTGCTCGGGTGCCTCTCCTGCCAGCCACGAGGAGCCGGACTGTCCCCCTACAGCACAACCCAGCCTCACATAGCCAGAGCCGGCAGCTCTCCTTCTCGCTGTGTTAGATTGTGTAGTGTGCAATCAGTTTGTGCTCTTCCCTGCTGGGCCGGTTTCCTTTCCCGGGCTAGCTGGGAGTAAGCAAGAAGTTTTCCTCCTGTCCTGCAGTGGAGACGGTGGAGATTCCGGCAGCATCTCTCCCAGAAGCCTTCTCCCCGTGTCAACTCTTTCACACTGGGGTCACTTGAAAGGGATTTGCAGGATCCAGGGCTACTTGCGCTTAGATCTATGTGTGCTGCCTACTCGTACAAAGAACTCCAGATTAGTAGGATTAGAGGAGATTCACATATGTCCAGTTCAAGCAATTGGTATTCAAAGCTTTACACTTTCAAATGCCACCAAGAGAGAAAAGGGAGGAAAGGGTCCCTCCCCCACACACTTTTTTCTGCCTTCAGCACGCTCGCAAGAGACATCGCTGCCTGAATCCTGCGGCACAGGCTGAGGTAACGGGCACATTGTACACGTACAAGTAACTTGCGCCACTGTGAAATTCCGGCAGTTAAACGTCACTGGCTTAACCTCCAACGTGAATTATGAATTCCTTGGTACTTATTTTTATTTCCAGAAGTTCGATATGAATGCAAGTTGTAGCACGGTCAACGCCGGCTGCCTAAAATACAATTAAACAAAGGACAGAGTATAAAGTCAGCTTCGCATTCACCAGGCATTGCTTTCCCTCAGTATTCCCAATGCTGTGTATGATGAAGTTTTAGAGAAAAAAAAATTGAAACTGCCATTTATTTACCACACTTGCCAAAGTCATCCCGTCTAAAAACTTTCATCTTAATTACCTGTGTTTGAGTATAGTGGATGGATTCTATTGGATGCAAGTAACGTCTTTAGGAAGTTTTGCAGATCACACAATATAAATATAATTGTATTTCTATCTGAAACAGCAGAGTTTGACTGTGTGTGAAGTAGCCAACCGCCAGATAATTATAGGAATTTACCGACGGCCGATTTCCGCTAAAGGATGGAAGAGCCCTTTTTAAAAAATAGATACTGTGTTCAGTCAGGCTTTGTCTGTCAAACATCCCAATTTCGTTGAATATGTAAGCAGATTTGCACCGACTGGTCGCAGTTATTTTGTCTCTAATTTCAAAAATTGCTATTATTCTTCAAGGAATAGGCAAGATATCGAAAACAAAGCTCAGAAGGTAAAACTTCCAAACACACAGCACATATGGAACTGGTGATGTGTCCTCTGAAACACTGAAAGCAGAGCACTGTAGTGGGAATCGGGTCGATATTACATGTGTGCAAAGAGCGCGTTGATATATAGGCAACGGCTCGGCAACTCCCCATGTAGCCAGGACTCTGGCCACCTTCTCCATTGAATGAGCGCGAGCAGCTCTCTGGACAAAAGCGGTCAACTGGCTCCGAAAGGTGCGTGCCTTGCCGTTCTTTCCGCTTCAGTGAGGATTAGCCAGAGCAGAGAGCTGACCATCGAAACCTCTGTGAAGATCGAGCTCCCCGTCACTGCTCTTTCCTCAAGGAGACGTGAGCACCTTTTCTCCAGAACTGGGGTAGAAGTGAGAAAGTCAATGACTAGATTACTCCAAGTTTGAAAAGGAAAGAAAAACTCATCCCTGGTTGTGGAGATTAAAAGCATGGCGCCAGCCTGGTTTATTGGTTTGGTGACATTCATCCGGGGGAGGATATTGTGGTCATCTTGGAGTGAAATCATAAGCCGCAATTTCAACTCACCTATCGCTTGAGGGAGTGGGAATGGGCATTCCCAGATATCAGTGTCGTTTAACAATTCAATTGACAAATTATTCCTTTTTGTCGCCCAGAATATAAAATTGCGAACAGTTTGGCCCTTTGGACTGCAGTTTCCTGGTTTTCCAGAGAATTGGCATGCTTTCCGCTCGTTTGTTAATTTCTCCCACTCCTGATTATTTACAATAAAAATGAATGAGAGCTCAAGGGAAATATGCCAATCCCACTTTTCTCGGTGTGCCTTCACCTTTTAATTATACATTGGTCGAACACACTCACATGACAAAGTCACATAAAGTCACATTTACAACGCAGTCCACATGTAGGCACGGTCGCACATAAATAAACACAATTATACAGGCACCGCATCCAGATTGAAACACACATACATACTCAAGGGGAGGAGGGGGGTCCACCCACAGACACAAGTACACATCAATAGGAGAACTGTCCCAATACTGGCAGGTTGAGAGCAGTGGGTGAGAACTTTCTTCTCTGTCCGCAGCCATATGATTATTCAATTTTGAAAGCAGGTTGACGGCAGTTTGCAGGGTGGAAGGCGTTTTCAGGAATCGCAGCATTTTACTGCCAACCCGTCAGCTTCCAGAATGAACGATTCGGCAGCCTGCGTTGGGTGATTTTTTTTGTCGATTATCTTTAAATGTATAAGGTTAACCCTAATGCGCTGCCTATAGAAATACGACGACTCGTTCAACCAATTGCCTATTTTACAGTAACCGAAATGTTTATCTATCAGGCATTTCGCCTGGAATGAATGCATCTCCGCAGCTTAAATCCAGATCGAAATGCCATGCACAGGAATCAAGTAACGTTTGGCAACACACGTCGTGCCGTGTTTGTAAAGAAAAAGCGAATTGTGTTTACAATATTTTCAGGGGTGCAGGAGCTGACTCCGTTCATTTTGGCGTTTTAACCCGTTAATTAACAACATAAGATCTACACACCCACGCCCTGCAAATAGTTTCATCGCCCAGGTCCTTATTTACGGGGTCACTGTGATATCAGACTGTTCCCTTCCCCAGAGGTACACTATGTGTATAAGCTCTGGAGTGTGTAGGCTCTCTATTTCCCTCCACTTCTCTTCCTTTTCTCTCGTTGCTCTGCGGTTTTCAGTCGCTGGGAGGCGGTGTGTTCCTCTCTCCTCAGACCCCTGCTCACTCTGATCTTCCACCCAGAGGCTCTGTGATCCCCTTTTCCTTCTCAAATTGTCCCATTTCTTGACGTGAATCGACACCTCACGACAAACAAGAATCTTGTTGGAATCTGTTCACCAATGCTTCTTCGACTGCCCAAGTGATCACCTTCCCTGACCAATACTATTCCTGAGAGAGAGAGGTGCCTTTTGTTTTACAATAAACACAAACACGAGCGGCTTATTTGCATATTCTCTTCGGGTTGTCTGTCAGCAATTGCGCGGGTTAAAACTGTGGGTTTGAGACGTTTATAAAAAGGTCGCGATGTTTAGTCTAAAAGGGCCCTAGTCTCGGTGACACTGAGACAGAGAAACTAAAATCTGAAAGAAAACTGCCCCCCCCCCCCCCACCCCCCCCCCCCCCCCCCAGCAGATTTGGAAAGGCCTGCTTTCTGATGAATATAGGTTTCTTTTCGCGGGGATCTCTTCTCAATGGTAACTCAGCTTATCTGAATCACCAACTCGAAGGTCTGGGCCAATTCACACACTGCTATTTAAATGTTCGCTCACTACGAGGTAAGTCTCACTCTCTCTCTCTCTCTTCAGATCGCCATGCAGGGTGTCCCATAAAGAAAAGGACAATGAATATGAATAGGACAGAGCTAAATGGAACCGTCAAAGCTGCGCCGCCCTCACTGATCTCCACGTCATACTAACAAGACCATTATGTATAGGAGGGAGCTTTGTTTCCCTGCACTCTGCACCTCTATAAAAAGCTTCTTTTAAAACCAAATCTCGTTCAACATCACGAGTGGCCAAGAGGTCCAGCCTGCTTGGGGAGCGTTTCTGAGCTTATAGGAGCCGCTGTGTGGGTTTTTGTTTTGTGTGCGTGTTGTTGTAGTTGTTGCTGGTTTCTGTCACTGACGTTGGAGGTTGGCATCAAAACAAGGTCTCAAACTATTGACTAGAGAACATCTCATAATAACGAGAGGCAATAAAATGAATTCTGACTCCAGCTCTCTCTCTAGCAGAGCTTCCTCGCCAGACGTGGACGACATTTATCTGAGGGATCATCTCCAGCACCAGGACTCCAGAATGAATTCGGTGTCTTCGACGCAGAATGACCTGCTCCAGCAGCTCGCCAATGAGCACAATATAACCGCCCTCAGCCGCTCCGAGGACAAGTCTGGAGGCAAGTTCAAAGTGAAAAAGCAACTCTCGGAACAAGACATACAGAACCTTCGACTGAAGATCAACGGGAGGGAACGTAAAAGGATGCACGACCTGAACCTGGCGATGGACGGGCTCAGAGAGGTCATGCCTTATGCCCATGGACCATCGGTGAGGAAACTTTCCAAAATCGCCACTTTGCTGCTGGCCAGAAACTACATCCTGATGCTGTCGAACTCTCTGGAAGAGATGAAAAGACTAGTAGGGGAGATTTACGGCGGGCATCATTCAGCTTTCCATTGCGGGACAGTAGGGCATTCTGCTGGGCACCCAGGACACCCCGCACCTGTCCATCAGGTCCACCCCATCTTGGGCAGTGCCCTGACCTCCTCCCCTTCCTCAATCTCGGCTTCTCTACCGGGGATCAGCGCGGTTCGACCCCCTCATTCACTGTTGAAAACATCCTCCGCGCCTCCTGTACCGTTAGGGAACACCTTTCAGCATTGGGCAGGATTGCCATGTCCGTGCACCATCTGCCAGGTACCACCGCCACCTCACATCTCAGCCCTAAGCACAGCCAGCATGCCAAGGCTCTCTACAGATGGTAAAGACTTAATGAAGTGAGATCTGGTTTTGCCAGCTGCGATTGTTATTTAAAAAAGAAGATGCCGCGTTGCATACGAAGATTGACTTTTGAGTTGCAGTAAAACGACTGACCTTGTGTTATATATAAATATATATAAAAAAAGCAGACTGTCAGCTAACTCCAACAGCCAGATCTGATTGCATGCATTTTGTTTTTGAATTGTGAATTTTGAAATCGGCATCTCGTGTAGCCAAGCAAGTTACGAAAAATGCATTTCCTTGCAACAAGGATTTGGTACTTTTGAGTATTTCTGTGGCTGTATTAAATAATTCACGCCGACTGACGCATGGGGAACAGTGCAAATGCAGCAAGAGCAAGAGATAGAATGTGATGTTACCAGTCTTTCGAATTCCTATAGTGCGAGAGGTAATACGATTGCTGAAATGTGTTGTTAGCTGAGGTGTGTCTATGTTGTCCATGTTTGTTCAGATCCGCATGGCTTGTGGCATACAAACCCGTTGTAAAATAGATCACACGCCCTTCAACATTTGCCGCAACTATTTTGTTACACATCGAAGACAACACTCGTGCCGTTTATTTTTGTATTATCTCAATGACTTATGGATATATTTATTAAAGCCCGGTGTCCCTGAATGATCACGTTTCAATAAAAGTCAACTTAAAACGAATTAGCCCAAGCGGTATTTTTTAAAATTTTAATTTGTCATGGCTTTTATTTGGCCGCTGCCTCAAGTCGAATTGGGTTCTGTCTGCAGCTGGCGAAAAAGTTGAAGCGTTTAGATTAAACTCCATTAAATTCAACTTTCTAATCAGCAGCAACATGGGTTCCTCGTTCTGCGAGAAGTCAGATATGTGGTGCAGTTTCCTCAGCAGTCTTCAGCGACTATACTGAGTGGTGTAGGAGGTGCCCCATGTAACATGTGCGGAAAACAAGTGAAGCGACTGCATTAAAGGGTAGGCACCAATTGATCAGCGAGTTTACGAGACGGCTTCCTTTGTTGGAACTTTCGCCCTGACTATTTTATCTTCAGGCAGATCTGGCGTCTACTTTATATGTGCCCGTCAACAGGGGGAAACTTGTTCAGTGGATTGACTGGTGGGGACGGTATTCGTACGGTAGCATGACTCGCGTACAGATAGTCACTCTTGTGACCGAGGACATGCCCGAGTGAGATGGAAAACTGCCACCATGGCTGCAGATAGTCAACAAAGGCGAAAACATAAAATACTGCACTGCCTGTAAATGTCACATTACCATGTTCTATAATCGGATACACACGAAGTTTTTTTCCCTAAATGTACGGGTTACGCTGAGTGTAATTGGCACTCCAATAACACCAATATGACAGGTACGGTTTGAAAACAGGGTGATGCTCAAGATGGGGGTTGACCTATCTCTCAAAGCGCGGAATTCCCTTGTTCCTCCCGCCCCTCTGGCGATAGGGACTGAGTCACGTTTGCTGAATGAATTGTGCCCACGTTATCTTTGCTCTTTTGATTTGGAGTAAGTCTGCCCTGCCCCAAACACTGCGAATTTCGATTCAAAGAAACGCCACTGGATTGAGTTTGGCCGAAGTCTTCCAAGTTCAAGCACGCGGCTAACAAGGGTGAAAGTGGGAGGCGCCACCGTCTTCAGAGTCACCGCACGTTTTGCTGAGGGGAGGACTCCAATTGCACACAAGATGGACCCGAGTGGGGGCTGGAAACCGCGGTCTGCTGTTGTAAATGTATATTTTACATACATACATTTATGGTTTAGAAAACTGTCAGGCGTAGTCTTGTATCAAGGTAGTCAATAATAGACAAAACAAACGTGTTTGTTTCCACATCTGTTTGATTTGTTGGGGCGTGATGGGAGTTGTGGAGGGGATGTAATAGTGTGGAAGGAAGCGGACTGTTTTGGAGAAGCCCAGACATAACACACCCCAGCAGTTAAAGTATAATTCATGGGAGTCCGATTGTACAAATACCCAGATTGCAGATACAATTTATCATTATCTGCAAAGTACAGCACTTCACAGCACAGGGAGAAAATAATTAGATTAGATAAGGGCTGCTGGAGAATATTGCCGTATAAAGCCAAAAATGTACTGCTTCGAATTTCCAGATGTGAATTTTGTTATTTGATTTCGCTGGATTAAAGCGAAGACGAATGGATACTTCATTATACCTTAACTCTTTTCCTTCCTTACATTACCGAATTTCCACAATGGGGAGGGGATTAATAAAATCGACCTGGGGTATCTCTTTATATCATTAATCCGGAAATGACAAAGTATTTTTCTCGCCTTCTTGTCTCCAATGGACCCACATTAAAATACATTCAGAAAAGTAATTGGGGAAAAGAAAACCCTGCAGTTACTGTGTTGTGAAATCTATGTTTTTTTCCCCCTGCTAATCATCTGGAGCATTACTTAGAGTAGCCAAAACTTCAGATGGAATATTCTTCTGATTTTCTCCCGGCTCAGAAGGCAGGCTGTTTCCAAAAAAACTTCCAAGTTCAAAACGGTCAGGAGAGAAATGTATTGGTTCTGTCGCCTGAAATCTAATAAAGTTAAGCGCCGCTGTCTGCGCTTGATTTTCTGTGACCCTTGGGCCTTTAATTTTACAATTGATTTACCTGTGATTGGTAAGAGAAACACAATTCCCATGGCCTTTGTTTAATACATAAATTACACGAGGACTTAAATCCCTGGATTGGAAATGAAAGCCGATGTAAATGCGCACGAACAGGACATATTACTGTGGAGTGGTGCACACACTGCAATGATTGATTACAATGCGTCTGCAAAGTAGCTACACTTCCAAATGAGTACAGTTCTTCCGCCCTGCGTTTATCTTGTTTCTTAATTTCTTTTTACACGTGTTTAGAGAAACTCCGTGCAAGTGTCTGTTTGCAGAGATTGCAGGTGAATCGTTCTTGGTGAACGATGTGGGAAGTACACCGGAGTCAGCAGAGTGTGGCATCGCCACAATCCTTGGTTCGGAGCAACCATAAAGCGAGATTATGCATTCCATCCACTTGTTAAATGATGGAAACGAGAGCGCGGGTGGATATCCCAATTGTGTGTGTTTAGAGATTGGAATCCTTTTGCTTTCTTTCCTCCAGATTCCCTGTTAACACCACGGGCACAATAAAAGGTTTGTAATTTAACATTTTGGTTTCGGCTGCAGACAGCACTAAAGAGCAGCGGAGGCTCAGAATGAACTGGCAGATGGAGCAAGATTAACTTTATGCAAATATGTTCCTTTTGTTTATGACGTTAACTAGATTACTCACAAATAATTCCAACTCTTTAATACTCCCTCCCTCCCTCACCCACACATATATATGTCACAAATTTACGGGTTACAATTCAAAATATTAATAAGAGTCCCCTGGTTAATTCTCCCTTAATCTGTTTGTGACAGAAGCGCTGAGCTGCGAGATACTATTCGTTTTATCATGTGAAAGGCGACAGTTAGCCAATTTTATGCTGCTCGGAATCCGGTTTAATAATAAGAATCTTTATTGTCACAAGTAGGCTTACATTAACACTGCAATGAAATTACTGATGACAGCATCAGGAAAACACTATTATCCGAATTCCGAAAAAGGTATAATACACCAAAGGAAGTAATAGTTCTCAGGCAGTGTTCATATTTGACTGAAATACACCAATAAGTGGCAGCATCGTTTTCTGCGTATCAAATTGTGCTGGTTTTTTTAAAAGTGCATATTTTTTGTCAAGAGTCTGTCCAAATATCTCACGTAAATCTTTTCGTTTTCTCTGTGATTTGTAGTAGTGGCATACTGATTTGTCCACTTGCCAGGCGATCACTCGTTAGATAATTTCGAATAAATGAAATCGATTTGAAATTGACCGCTGGATGACTGCATCGGGAACACTGCAGTTTTCCAGATTCCGCTGCTTCGAAGAACAAACTGCTCCCTTTCGAGAGATTTTTGCTTTTTATTTTGTAAAACAATTCTGGCAACATTCCTTCTGTCAAAATAGACCTCATCGCGCCGACACGTCTCGAAGAGCTTGATTTACGGACTGCTTTGCACGCGTGTTGTGCAGGCAAATCGAAATAAAACACTTCCAGCCGATTAGAAGAAAAAAAGTTTTCAAGTCGTTTAAAAGTTCCTAAAAGACTGACCTTCGTTTTAAATTTGATGTGCGGTTATCTTCAAAAATGAAAAATCAACATCGGTGACAATAATTCTTTCTGCCATATATCAGAAAGCTTTTGTTTTGACTGGTTTAAAAAAAAAGAGAGAGCCCGGTCCATCTCATTCCTAATCTTCATGTCATCTCGGTCCACTAAATTGATAGACGCTCGGCAGAAAGGTTTTATATATTCTTCCCTCAATTTCTCAATGTACAACCCCAGCACTAATAAAAACTCTTGTCTTTGAACTGAAAGTATTATCTTTTCTTATTTAAAATTGGTGGTGTGTGGGAGGTGGTGGTGGTGGTGGGGGGGGGGGGGGGCAGTGCATCTCAGCGGGGATGGTCAGAGCATTTTCTGCCTGCTAAGTGGATAGATCTATTAAATTCGTTGCAAAATGTTTTCGCCGTTTTCTCCCAAATCTCAAAGGACACACCTGTTGGACTGAGCACTTTTTAACCAGTTTGCTGAAGCAGATCTGACAGATCAAAGGACGCGGGCGGGACGCATGAACTTTAACAATAGGCTTGTAGCCCTGAGCAAGAGCCGCTGTCAGGCCCCGGGCTTGTGCCAGGACATTGAGTCTGCAATTGAAAATAAATTTTATTTGAATAATAAGGAACCTCTGCCCCATCAAAGGGTCCGCCGCAGCTCTAACAAAGGCGGTTGGAGATAACTTATTGACTGAATTGACAGCCTGAATGCACTTCATTATGCTTGCCCACTCTCACTAAATGTGACAGGGTTTTAAAAGTGAATTAGGCGGCAGGTGCACAAACCATTTCTCTTTCACTCTGGGGAGAGTCGCGGACCAGATATCACCTGATTCCCATTCGCACCAGTGTTTGCAGCGCGCGTCTTCCCTGTCCCGCCAAACGAAATACTGAGAAGGGACCGTGGCGGGGAACCAGCGTTTCCTTACATTTCACAGGGGTTTTTGTTTCCTGTCAGTGGTCAGTCGACTCCAGCTCTAAGTTCCGGGGTTGTCGCAACTCCCCCCATTTCTATAGCAGATGGCGTTCAATGGTTGGTCACAAATGGCTGTCATTGAGCGCTTGTGTGACTGCCAGTAACCCACAGTTCAGGCAATCCCTCAGAGAGGGTATCAGCTCTTGCTCCTCTGATAGAACAATCACTGCGGATGAGCTGCATTTTCTAGTCACCCGCACGATGATGCTTCTTGAGCGCATTTAAAACAAAACTGTTGACACGGGCTGTGTGTACACACTTGGTGAAAATGTTAAAAGTATCTTTCCTTCGCTTTAACAAACAGTCGAGCAAGGGCTTAAACGGCGCATGGGAGGGGAGGGTAACAGATGCAGGCGTTCGAATAAATGATGCAGAATGGTCGAGAATTGTCTCATTTAAACGCACATTGATGTTCAGTGCCATTCCCCCAAATAAATCCTGGCCGCATTCAAGCACATGTTGGAGATGCCATGGCCGGGAAAACAAAGCTTCCTGCTTTCCATTTCCCAGCCACGTTCTAATTTGCTGTAGCTGAACAAATGCAATCCAACACGGTTGGATTTCGCTTTTTGAACTGTGGCTATCTGGTTTAAAAGAATCAATTCAACGATTCAAGTATTTGATTAGACGACAGGTCTGCCAATGAGTTTAAAGAAAGTTAAAACAAGTCCTAAAATACAATGTTGGTCTTGATCAAAACCTGCGCTTTCAGTCATCTCATGATATTTCTGAAGGTATGTTGTGACAATTGTGGCCAAATCCAGCCATTAAACCGTGTTCAGGGTGTGCGGCGAGAGTGATCAAACTGCTGTGGGTCTTGAGTGTTTCTGTACCTTCGTTATCCGCCAGTCTTTTCGGTGCATTTATATTATGCATACTAGTAATTAAATAATACTTACTAATATGCCGTGCTTTCGCATCCTTGACTTGGGAACATTTGGAGGAAGTTTTTGATAAGGGCATTTAGCACATTTTTCGTTGCTTATCTCTCATATTTTATGTAGGCAGCGAGAAATAACCCGTAGAATGAAAGGGAGCCATTTATATTCCCACCAGGGTGAAACTCAATCACCAGTGACTCGTCTGACATCTAATATCCCTGATTTATGAATCTGTGAGAAAAAAAACTTGCTTTACAAAACGGAAAATCACAACCCAACTAATTCTGATTTGATCCCAAATCATATATTTGGTTGGTTTGTGAAGTGAAATGCAGATTCATCACAGCTTAAATATAGGGGGAGATTAATTTTGGCAGGATGATGGAGAAAATAAAGTATTTAGTTTGCAAATGTACTATACTTAGTTGTATTGGATCTTGACAGGAAAACTTGTTGTCATTTTTATTCAAAAAGAAGCATTTATCAGACCTGTGAACATGGAACTGAAATACAATGGGGAACATTTGATTCTTTGGAGAAAATGAATATAATTGAGTAGGATATTTCACAAGCCTTGAAACTCTACATGCTGAAATACTTAATGTGGTCCCACTTTCCTATCCTCCATACTCTTGAATTTACAATATTTGTTCACTTTTCTGGATTATGATGGATTCTGCCAAGACATTACATACTGTATTTTCTCATCACAATCCAGAATAGGAAAGTGGATAAATATGTTAAGACCATAAGACCATAAGACATATGAGCAGACGTAAGGCCATTCGGCCCATCGATCCCACTCCACCATTCAATCATGGCTGATTTCAACTCCATTTACCCGCTCTCTCTCCATAGCCCTTAATTCCTCGAGAAATCAAGAATTTATCAACTTCTGTCTTAAAGACACTCAACGTCCCGGCCTACACCGCCCTCTGTGGCAATGAATTCCACAGACCCACCATTCTCTGGCTGAAGAAATTTCTCCTCACTCTGTTCGAAAGTGACTCCCTTTTATTCTAAGGCTATGCCCCCGGGTCCTAGTCTCCCCTGCTAATGGAAACAACTTCCCTACGTCCACCCTATCTAAACCATTCATTATCTTGTAAGTTTCTATTAGACCTCCCCTCAACCTCCTAAAGTCTAATGAATATAATCCCAGGATCCTCAAGACGTTCATCGTATGTTAGGCCTACCATTCCTGGGATCATCCGTGTGAATCTCCGCTGGACCCGCTCCAGTGCCAGTATGTCCGTCCTGAGGTGTGGGGCCCAAAATTGCTCACAGTATTCTAAATGGGGCCTAACTATGCTTTATAAAGCTTCAGAAGTACATCCCTGCTTTTATATTCCTAGCCTCTTGAGATAAATGACAACATTGCATTTGCTTTCATAATTACGGACTCAACCTGCAAGTTTACCTTTAGAGAATCCTGGACTAGGACTCCCAAGTCCCTTTGCACTTCAGCATTATGAATTTTGTTACCGTTTAGAAAATAGTCCATGCCTCTATTCTTTTTTCCAAAGTGCAAGACCTCGCACTTGCCCACATTGAATTTCATCAGCCATTTCTTGGACCACTCTCCTAAACTGTCTAAATCTTTCTGCAGCCTCCCCACCTCCTCAATAGTACCTGCCCCTCCACCTATCTTTGTATCATTGGCAAACTTAGCCAGAATGCCCCAGTCCCGTCATCTAGATCGTTAATATGTAAAGAGAACAGCTGTGGCCCCAACACTGAACCCTGCGGGACACCATTCGTCACCGGTTGCCATTCCGCAAAAGAACCTTTTATCCCAACTCTCTGCCTTCTACCTGACAGCCAATCGTCAATCCATGTTAGTACCTTGCCTCGAATACCATGGGCCCTTATTTTACTCAGCAGTCTCCCGTGATGCACCTTATCAAAGGCCTTTTGGAAGTCAAGGTAGATAACATCCATTGGCTCTCCTTTGTCTAACCTATTTGTTATCTCTTCAAAGAACTCTAACAGGTTTGTCAGGCACGACTCCCCTTACTAAATCCATGCTGACTTGTCCTAATCCGACCCTACACGTCCAGGAATTTAGAAATCTCATCCTTAACGATGGATTCTCGAATCTTGCCAACAACCGAGGTTAGGCTAATTGGCCTATAATTTTCCATCTTTTTTCTTGTTCCCTTCTTGAACAGGGGGGTTACAACAGCGATTTTCCAATCCTCTGGGACTTTCCCTGACTCCAGTGACTTTTGAAAGATCATAACTAACGCCTCCACTATTTCTTCAGCTATCTCCTTTAGAACTTTAGGATGTAGCCCATCTGGGCCCGGAGATTTATCAATTTGTAGACCTCTTAGTTTCTCTAGCACTTTCTCCTTTGTGATGGCTGCCATATTCAACACTGCCCCCTGACTCTCCTGAATTGTTGGGATATTACTCATGTCTTCTACTGTGAAGACTGACGCAAAGTACTTATTTAGTTCCTCAGCTATTTCCTTGTCTCCCATCACTAGATTACCAGCGTCATTTTGGAGTGGCCCAATGTCTACTTTTGCCTCCCGTTTGTTTTTAATGTATTTAAATAAACTTTTACTATCATTCCTAATGTTACTGGCTAGCCTCCCTTCATATTTGATCCTCTCTTTCCTTATTTCTCTCTTTGTTATCCTCTGTTTGTTTTTGTAGCCTTCCCAATCTTTGACTTCCCACTACTCTTTGCCACATTATAGGCTTTCTCTTTTGCTTTGATGCATTCCCTGACTTCCTTTGTCAGCCATGGCTGCCTAATCCCCCCTCTGATAACCTTTCTTTTCTTTGGGATGAACCTCAGTACTGTGCCCTCAATTACTCCCAGAAACTCCTGCCATTGCTGTTCAACTGTCTTTCCCACTAAGCTCTGCTCCCAGTCAATTTTCGTCAGTTCCTCCCTCATGCCCCTGGAGTTACCTTTATTGAACTGTAACACCTTTACATCTGATTCTACCTTCTTTCTTTCAAATTGCAGTCTGAATTCTCCCATATTATGATCACTGCCTACTAAGTGTTCCCTTACTTTAAGATCTTTTATCAAGTCTGGCTCATTACATAACACTAAGTCCAGAATGGCCTGTTCCCTCGTGGGCTCCATCACAAGCTGTTCCAAAAAGCCCTCCTGTAAACATTCAATGAATTCCCTTTCTTTGGGTCCACTGGCAACATTATTTACCCAGTCCACCTGCATATTGAAGTCCCCCATGATCACTGTGACCTTGCCTTTCTGACATGCCCTTTTTATTTCGTGGTGCACTTTGTGCCCCTGGTCCTGACCACTGTTAGGAGGCCTGTACATAACTCCCATTATGGTTTTTTTGCCTTTGTGGTTCCTCAACTCTACCCACACAGACTCCACATCATCTGACCCTATGTCGTTTAGTGCTATTGATTTAATTTCATTCCTAATTAACAAGGCAACCCCGCCCCCTCTGCCCACCTCTCTGTCTTTTCGATAGGTTGTGAATCCCTGGATGTTTAAATGCCAGTCCTAAACCCCCTGCAACCACGTCTCTGTGATGCCTACCACATCATACCTTCCAGTCACAATCTGGACCACAAGCTTATCTATCTTGTTCCGTACACTGCGCGCATTTAAATATAGCACCTTTAATTCTCTATTGACCGTCCCTTTTTGTTTTCTTAGTGTGGTGGACCTTGGTTTGCTGAGCCTTTCCATTCACTGTGTCATATTTTGTGAGATGGGGACTATCGTAACCTCTCCTGAGTTCTGTCTTTTCGTGCTTTTTTGTATTCCTAAGCAGCTACGCTTCCCACTGATTACTTCACCTCTTGGTTCCCTGACTTTCCCTTCCCCCCAATCTCTAGTTTAAAGTCCTATTGATCACCCTATTTACTCTTTTCGCCAGAACCCTCTCCAGTATCCTTTCAAGCCGGTCAGAGATGTCCCGCACCCTAGCACCGGGCAGGCAACATACCATGCGGGACTCTTTATCCTGCTCACAAAGGATACTATCTATCCCCCTGATAATAGAATCCCCTACATCTACAACTTGCCTATTTACTCCCTCCCCTTGAATGGCCTGCTGAACCATGGTGCCTTGGTCAGCTGACTCATCCTTCCTGCAGCCCTGTTCGCCATCCACACAGGGAGCAAGTGCCTCGTACCTGTGGACAGGGTCAAGGGCTGAGGCTCCTGAGTTCCTGACTGCTGGTTCCCTTTACCTGCCTGACTTGCAGTCACACTCTGCTGTCCCTGGCCACTGGCAGGATTTAAACAACTTACTCTGACAGGTGTGACTGAAACAGTGTCCAGGTAAGTCTCCCCCTCCCGGATGTGCCTCAGTGTTTGAAGCTCAGACTCCAGCTCATCAACTCTGAACCGGAGCTCTTCGAGCAGCCAACACTTACTGCAGATGTGGTCGCTGCAGCTCGCAATGGGATCTGCCAGCTCCCACATCAAGCAGCTCAAGCACATCACCTGACCAGTCATCTCTAATTAATTAATTAGTTTAATTTAAGTTTACGCGTTTAGCTGTGTGTTTTTTAAAATTTGGGGCAGATTTGCTATCAACCAACGTCACTTTTGAAAAAAAGCGGAAAGCTGGAAGTTACCGTTAGATTTTTATACTCACACAGAGACTACTCCTCCTCCTCCGAACGGCTCCCGAAACTAGGCCCGAAGAAAGAGAGAGAACAAAACATTAAGAAAAAGCACCTTCTCCCACTCTGCACCGAATTACCTCACTGCACCAAATTACCAAGTTTCAAATTCCCCACTCTGGATGTGTCTCAGTCACTCAGGCTGTGTCTCTTTTAAAAACATTTTTTTTTAAATTCTCCTTTTTCACGTTTTCTCCCACAGTTACACCCATCAACAATAAACAATAATCAACAAGATATGTCAATCCCCATAATAACAACGATCCCATCCGCCCACCAACCCCCAAACCTCAACCCGCATGTTTACATAAACAAATGACAAAAAGGAATCAGGGATTACCCGTAGTCACCCTTAATCTACATGGCTCTCCACCCCCCCACCTCCCCACCCATCCCCCCAACCAACGCCATCCAGCCTCGAAGAGAGTACCATACATGATACCCCAAAGTTGTAACCCCCCCCTCAAGTCTCCAGTTCCTCCCGTCCAATGCCTCTTGTAAAACTCCTCCTCCCAACCTCGGTTCCCTCCCCCAACCTCGGTTCCTTCCCCCCAACTTTCCACCCCGGCTAGACCACTCGGACCCGTTCTGTCAGGCTCCGATGGTCGCAGCCCCTCCCCCCACCTCACTCCCGTTCACTGGCCGGCTTAAACCGGCCAGCATGGAGGCCCCCGCCCGGGTCCCTTTCCCCCTTGCCCGGCCCTAGGAAAGCCCAAAGATCCCCGCATATCCAGCTACACCCCAAAGAGCCCTCCTTTCGAGTGAAAGTCCCGCCCCTTCCCTTGTCCAAATATATGCAACATTGGCTCCTTTAGCCTCTACACCCGCGCGCAGTGATACAAAAAAAAGAAGAAAATACAGTCATGAGGTTACATCGGCACATGGCCATTCCTCAATTTGTCAGTTCTGCCACAGTCCTTCTGCTTTTGCAAACTCCTCCGCTGCTTCCGCCGTTCCAAAATAAAAGTCCCTGAGCTTGTAAGTCACCCTCAGCTTCGCTGGATATGCAATGCCGCACTGCACCTTGCCCTCTTCACCCAGTTGAAGGCAGCCCGCCTCCTCGCCAGCTCCACTGTAAAGTCCTGGTATACACGTATACCAGCTCCAGCCCACTGCACCACCCGCTTCTGCTTGGCCCAGCTCAGGACCTTCTCCTTCACACTGTACCTCCAGAAGCACAGAGTCACTGCCCTTGGTGGCTCACTCGCCTTTGGTACAGGCCTCCACGACCGATGAGCCCGATCCAGTTCATATCGGGAGGGGTCCTCCCCCTCCCCCAGTAGTTTTGCCAGCATCGTGGCAAAATACTCAGTCGACTTCGGTCCTTCAACTCCTTCGGGCAGCCCCACAACCCTCAAATTCTGTCGTCTGGATCTGTATTCCAGATCTTCCATTTTTCCTCGCAGATTCTTGTTCGTGTCCATCACCTTCCGCATCTCCTTCCCCATCGAGGCAAGTTGATCACCGTGCTGCAATACCGTCTCCTCCACTTCCTTCAGCGCCTCCCCTTGCTCCCGCACCTCCGCCACTGCGCTCGCCACCGCTGTCTTCACCGGAGAAACCACCTCCTCCACCAGCACATTCAAAACCTCCCTCATCTCCTTCCTCACCATCTCCATACATTTCTCGATCTGCGCCAACTGCTTTTGGAATTCCGCAGCCATCACCTTAGTTAGTTCTTCAGCCGTAAGCACTGCAACCTCCCCTGGTGCTCCAGCCTCCATTTTCTTTGTTGACCCCGTGGTGACCTTTCCCCTCTCCAACGGACTTTCAGCCGCTTTTTTCCCAGCCGTTGTTTTGGTGATTTTCAACAGCCTTCTTCTCCTTGCGCTATCCCCCGACTTTTACTGCCGTCGCTGGCCCTAGGACCGGGCGTTAATCCCCGAAAATGCCGTTCCCGAACAGGAGCCCGCCAACGTGCGGCTGCCTCCCGCCCGCCATCACCGGAAGCCCGCAGGCTGTGTCTCTTTGACCTGTTCTACTTAATTTCCCAAACTAGTAATATGTATGAGGAAAAGTAAAATAAATTTGTATGCTGACTTATACAACTCACATGACACATTGATTATCTGGTAGTTTTGTTTTATTTACATTAATGTGGTTGCTATGGTTTCATTGAGTTATGGTACACATTTCTGATAGATTTTTGAGAACTTACCCAATTTTGGCTAATTCTGCATTTAAGACATGTTTGTTTTATTGTCATGTGTACTGAGGTACAGTGAAAAGTATTGTTCTGCGTACAGTCCACACAGATCAGTCTATACATGAAAAAATATAGGACATACATAAATGCACAATGTACGTACATAGACACAGGCTTAGGGTGAAGCATGCAGGAGTGCAGTACTACTCAGTAGGGACAGATTTTGTGAAGAAATCAGATCAGTCTATGAGAGGGTCATTCAGGAGCCTGGCAACAGCAGGGAAGAAGCTGTTTTTGAATCTGTTAGTGCATGTTCTCAGACTTTTGTATCTTCTGCCTGATGGAAGATGTTGGAAGAGCGAATGACCCAGGTGGGAGTTTTTTTTGGTTATACTACCCACTTTCCCACGGCAGTAGGAGGTGTAGATGGAGTCAATGGATGGGAGGCGGGTTTGCATGATGGACTGGGTGGTGTTCACGACTCTCTGTAATTTCCTACGGTCTTGGGCCGAGCGGTGCTACCGTCTTGGGCTGAGCAGTTGCCATACCAGGCTGTGATACAGACAGATAGGACACTTTCTATGGTGCATCTGTAACAATTGGGAAGAGTCAATGTGGACATGCTGAATTTCCTTAGTTTCCTAAAAATGTATATGTGCTGTTATGCTTTCTTGGTCGTAGCTTCGAAGTGGGCAGACCAGGACAGATTTTTGGGGATGTACACACCTAAGAATTTGAAGTCGTCAACCATCTCCACCTCGGCACCATTGACGGAGAGATTGTTGTCATTACACCATCCCACTAGGTTCTCTATCTCCCTCCTGTATTCTGACTCATTGTTGTTTGAGATTCAACCTACTACGGCCGTGTCGTCAGCAAACTTGTAGATGGAGTTGGAGCCAAATTTTACCACGCATTTTGTGTGGTAAAGGAAGTATAGTAGGGGGCTAAGTACGCAGCCTTGTGGGGCCCGGCATTGAGGACTATCATGGAGGAGGTGTTGTTGTTTATCCTTATTGTTTGTGGTCTATGTGTCAGGAAGTTAAGGATCCAGTTGCATATTCATATAGAACTTCAGAAAGGAAATGTTTTTCCGTCTTTGCACTACATGTTTACAGATGGCAATGTATTGCTCTGTTTTTAACATTTAAAGGATATACCTTGTTTAGTAACTCACAATTTACATAGTCATATTGATCTGCTCAACTACTGAGACCAGCCACAACTGTAATTGTTAAGACAGTTTGATGTGTGAAGAGTAGAAGTCTTCTAAAAGATAACCTCTAAAATGTGTCTAAAATGACCTCTGATTGTATCCACATCTCTGCTTCTGAAGAGAATTACATAGTGTAGATGGTTACTTTTTATTTCTCTAGTGCTGTCTTATTGATTTCCTGAGTTAGATTGACCATTTTAATATCAGCTACTTTAATGAAGGCTACTTTGTGTTAAGGACTTTTAACTGCAAAAACAATTAAAGTGCTTCCAAAGTCAAAAGTCATCATATGAATGTTTTTTCTCTACCACCAGTGGAGAGAGATCAATAGCTTATTCATACTTTCTCCACACAACACTAATTGTTTTAACAGTTCTCTTTGCATTGCATAACACCAAACAACAATTGAACTCTCACAGGACTGAGGTAATATGCATCATAAGTGATAATCTATCTCGTTGTCAGTTACCGATTGCTGCCAGTGTGTCCAAAGTGAGTAATTTAAAACATATATGTAAGTCAGTTACTACAAATCTCACTTCAACGCTTATGGTGGAAGTCAATTGAATGACTTAGGCAAATTGAGATTACACTATCTTGCAATACTGCAAAAGTGTTTCAATGGCTCTGAAGCACTTTGGAATGTCCTGAGGCTATGAAAGAAGCTATACAAATGCAAGGGGTGGATTGCTGACATGAAATCAAGCAGTCCTGCAGTGATAATATGCCGGGGTGTCCTTAATTGGGTGAGAGTGAGACGTCCACCCCTCAAAGACAGGAAATCCAGCCCGAGAGAGCTGCAAGCCAATCTGATTATAGTCCCAGCAGCATCACCAGAAGAGAGTAGTGGCCGTAAGTGAGATTGCAAGTAGTCCTGAGGAAGAGGTGAAAGGACGGAATTCTCTGTTTGGGAGACTAAAGGTGGGATTCTCCGTCCCGCCGCACCCGTTTTCCAGTGCAGCGCACGCCCGCCGGCAGGGGGATCCTCTATCCAGGCAGCCGGCCAATGGGTTTTCCCATTGTGGGCACCCCCACGCCGTCGGGAAATCCACAGGCGCGTGTGGCTACCGGTGAAATGGAGGATCCTGCCGATGGAGAATCCAGCCCTAAGTTTTGCTGCCAGGACCGAATAGCGTGCAATTTGTATTCGCATTAGGGGTGCTAGTCGATATGTGAGTCAGGACATGCAAATGGGCTAGAACTCTGCTGACGCAAATTTAGAGCAATTCCCAGTCCAGCGGGCATTGTAACCGCTGGGGCCAGAGTTAGCGCTCAAGAGCCTGGCAGGTTGAGCTCTTTTTAAGCATTCCACTCACCACACACTCACAAAGATGGTGCACAGAAGACGTGCCCCCCCCTCCCCCCTCAAGATCGGGAGTCTGAGGTGGACCCACAGATCCATGCCAGTGAGGAGCTGTGGGACATCCTCTTCTCCAGGGTGGGCTGAGACTCAAGTCTGTCTTCCTGTACACCACCTGGGTGATGGTGGCAGAAGCAGTCAGCTCTGCCAGTCTTACCTGGAGGAGGGAGCTGATGATGGGTGGGGTGGGGCTCACTGGTGACACCTCTGTCCTGAGAAGGGCAGAGAACCAGGGAGGGTCCCAAAGTCCACAGTGCAGGTGTCCTCTGCTTGTGGTGAATTCTGCTAATCCCTGCTTCCTCTGCAATTGGGTAGTGCTTCTGAGGAGTGGGAACACATGGTGGGCCCTTGAACAAGCTTGATCAAGCCCATCTCCTTGATGAAACAGCTGGGGTACAAGAGTGTCCAGAAATGGCCTGAATGGGCTCCCAGATGACCAGAGGCCTTCTGAGTATTCAAAGGACACAGGCAGAACTCAGCAGTGTGAGCAGCGAGAAGCCTGTAAGTAGCACCAAAGGGGTGTGTTTAAAAGACAGACTGCAGCAATGGCGGTCTGAGCCAGACCACACTGATCCAGAGGGGGATGGGGGGGGGGGGGGGGGGTGCATGTGGGGAGCTTTAAAGAGGCCAGCAGGAAAGCTCAATGGGGGCCACCATTTTCAGGGAAGGGTGCTTCCGATGGGTACAGGGGACACGCGAAAAGCGTAACAGTTCTAACTTTTCCCAAAGGGAGGTTAGGAAACTTGGTTCTTTGGTTATTTCCAGCCCTGAAGTTACTGAGCTCAATTGTTGCACCCCCAAATGCCACCCTAGCAGAGAACCTACCACCTTTGTTGTCTTTATGATTCAGCTGCTCACTGCTTGAACCAACTGAGCCATTGAGAGCCCCATTCCAATAATTTACAATGGTCAATGTTGCTATAATACCAGATCAGGGCAGCACGATGGCACAGTTCATAAGATATAAGAGCAGAATTAGGCCATTCAGCCCATCGGGACTGCTCTGCCATTCTATCATGGCTAATATGTTCCTATCTGTTATTTACAATGTTACAGACTAAGAGCTGGATTGCGAAATCAGCCAGAGCATCTCCTGCCTAGAGCACATGACCTAGGAGTGGGAGTAGGCAATTTAGCCTCCCGAGCCTAACACCCGCAATGTGATCATGCTGATCTCTTCCTGGCCTCAACTCCACCATCCTGCCCGTTCTCCATAACCCTTCAACCCATTACTAATTAAAAATCTGTCTATCTCCTCCTTAAATTTACTCATACAAATCATAGAATTTACAGTGCAGAAGGGGGCCATTCAGCCCATCGAGTCTGCACCGGCCCTTGGAAAGAGCACCCTATGCAAGCCCACACCTTCACCCTATCCCTGTAACCCAGTAACCCCACACAACCGTTTTGGAAACTAAGGGAAATTTAGCATGGCCAATCCACCTAACCTGCACATCGTTGGACTGTGGGAGGAAATTGGAGCACCCGGAGGAAACCCACACAGGCATGGGGAGAATATGCAGACTTCACACAGACAGTGACCCAAGCCGGGAATAGAATCTGGGACCCTGGAGCTGTGAATCAATTGTGCTAACCACTGTGCTACCATGCTGCCCTACTCACAGTCCCTGCATCCACCGCACTCTGGGGTAGCAAATTCCACAGATTCACAACACTTTGAGAGAAGTAATTTCTACTCAAATCGGTTTCAAATTTGCTATCACTTATTCTAATATTATGACCTCTCATTTTAGAATTCCCCACAAGAGGAAGCATCAGCTCCACATCTACTTTATCCAAAGCTTTTAGCATCTTGTATACTTCGATTTGATCTCCCCTCATTCTTCTAAACTCTAGAGAGTATAGGCCGAAAATGATCAATCTCTCCTCAAATGACAAGCTCCTCATCTCTGGAATCAATCTAGTGAACCTCCTCTGAACTGCCTCCAATGCCACTACAGTTTTCTTCAACAAAGGGAACCAAAGCTGTGCACAATACTCCAGGTGCGGTCTTACCACAGCACCAGGGACCCGGATTTGATTCCAACCTTGGGTGGAGTTTACACATTCTACCCGTGTCTGCATGGGTTTCCTCCGGGTTATTCGTTTCCCTCCCACGGTCCAAAGATGTGCAGGTTAGGCGGATTGGCCATGTTGAATTTCCCCCTAGTGTCCAAATGGTCAGGTGGAGTTACGGGCATAGACAGGAGCATAGGATTAGGTAGGGTGCTCTTTCAGAGAGTCAATGCAGATTAATGGGCTGAATGGCCTTCTTCTGCACTGTAGAAATACTATGATTCTATGATCAGAAATGTCTAGAACGGCAACACTCAAGGCCGTAGATATCCAATTAAAGAGGAAGCAACACACAGGTGCCTTTCTTTCTCAGGGCTTTAGTCCTAACCTCAAAGCAACAAAAATGTTTTTTGCTGCTTCTTTACTCTCTGGCCCTCATCCTTTTCAAGAGTTAATTTCGATACATATTAATCATCATCTAGTACCTCCTACAGGACGCCACTCTTCATGTGATGACCAAGGCAGAGAGTGTTTGTGGGCAATTCAAACACAGGGCAGCACGGTAGCACACGTGGCTAGCACTGTGGCATCACAGGGTCCCAGGTTCGATTCTCCGCTGGGTCACTGTCTGCACGTTCTCCCCATGTCTGCGTGGGTTTCCTCCGAGTGCTCCGGTTTCCTCCCACAGTCCAAAGACGTGCGGGTTAGGTGGATTGGCCATGCTAAATTGCCCTGGTGACCAAAAAAGGTTAGGGGTTATTGGGTTATGGGGGTAGGATGGAAGTGAGGGCTTAAGTGGGTCGGTGCAGACTCGATGGGCCGAATGGCCTCCTTCTGCACTGTATGTTCTATGTTCTAGATGTATAGAGCTTGATTCTGCCCTCTCTAACATCCATGTCCTGCAGAACTCACTGGATAACAAAGCAGAAGTGGTTGATTTTCCCTTCTGTGCCTTGGGATACTGAGGTGAATAATTGAATACTAATAATTTCCCTTCATGCCACCCACTTCAGAACCTCAGCTATTCACAACCATAACTAGTTAAGCCCATCATTTCAATTTGCAATTCTGGTAAAATAATAAATAATGAAAAGCAAAATAGTTTGGAGGGGGCTTATTTCCAATGAGAAATCACGTAAGTTGTTTTCAAAATGATTTTCTTTCCTGTGAAAATGCACATTTAATTTTGGAATCTTTTTCACATTGGGACAGATAAATCCTATTACTGCTATTTTTAGTTTTTGTTGATGACTGCAAAGATAATGGACAGCATTCTCATTTCAGAAACTAAATGTTGACGCCGGGGCTGAATCCGTGGACTTGCACGACAACTAAATTGGTGCCGTTCCCAGAGCAATTCATGATCGGTTAATGGACTGGCCGATCGGCGCCCTGCGGATCGATTCCAATGAAAAATGGTATCCGATTTTTTTCGGGGTCAGGATTGCCACCTGAGAGGCTGACAAGCTGCAGCTGCATATTAGTACTCCACTCCCCCTGCACACTCATCCCAGCCAACAAGATAGCAGCAGGGAGAGCGGTACCCCCGTATGCGGACGCAGAGCTTAAGACCCTGCTTGATGCCATGGAGGAGAGGCGGGCCACCGGTTTCCACAGGGTGGGAAGGAGGCTGCCACCAACGCCATACACCAGGCCTGGGCACAGTTGGCAGAGACCGTGAGCACCATGGGCCCCAACGCTAGGAAGAAGCTGCACAACCTCCTCAGGGCGGCCAGGGTGAGTAACTAGCACCATGCCCCTGGCACCAACTCCGATCCCACACACCTATAACCCCCTCCCCACCCGGAAGGGGACCAAACCCCACCCGCTAGCAGTATGCGAGCATGCCACCCTGCACCACATGTCAGCACCCATTCAGTCCACCATGGCCAGGTGCCATGTCCACAAAGGCCACCAGCTGCCCACCCGCTGTTCTGCACACGTCCGACTGCCTAACACTGTGCGCTTACTACCCCTCTACCCCCCGGCCCCTGGGAGAAGGTGGCGCATAATCGCAGAGAGAGAGAGAGAGAAGACCAGAGGTAGTCCGCCGGACCTGGGGCCCCTCACCGTTGTGGAGCAGCAGGCACTGGACCTGGTAGGTGGGCCCGTAAAGAGGGCAGCTGTCAAAGCAGAGGTCAGCACTGGGCAAGCAAGTGTGTTGCGGTGTCCCTATGGTACATGTGGACAATCCCCTCACCACCCCGTCCCACCCCTTCACCTTCCCATCACCATTCCCTCACCTCCCCAACACCACACCCTCACCAATCCCTCACGTCCCCCTCACACTCCCTCACCAACCCCTCACATCCCCCTTACCACCCCATCCCCCATACCAACCACCACCCATCCCGTGATCCAAAAATGCATCATGTCCTGTGTCGTGTAGGCGACGAGGCAGGCTCCTCTGGTATCCCCCACACTCAACCCCAAGTGGATTCCAGTGAAGAGTTGGAAATGGATAGCAAAGGGAGCCTCAAAATGCCAAACTGAGACACCCTGGAGCACCAGTCTGGGCACGTCATTGACTTTCCATCATAGCTGTCTCCAACACCCTTCACCATCCCAGAGACACTCACCTCAGTTGGGTATGTTAGTGAAAAGGTTCCTGGGCACGATCTGGTGCGCACCACACATGGGCAGTGGTCCATCAAATGGTGGTAGGATTCCCCGAAGGGGCGGGCTGTCCGAAGGCGGCCCGACCCCAGGGATTACTGCCATTCAGGTGGGTCTCGGGCCTCTGGGCAGGGCAGTCCCATTGATAATGGGAATGCAGACCCAGAGCCAGCGATTACATGAGGGGGAGACAGCAACCACCCAGCACCTGCAGGTGTAGTTGGAGGAGTTCAACCTCCTGCAGGGACAGGAGGCGGTGCCAACCAGGCCGTCACCACATGGGTGGCATCCGTGGTGGAGGCCTTGAGGGTTGTTATCTCCTGTCTGGATCCTATTGGCTGGGTGCAATTGGTTACCCCATGGACCTTGACGAATATGAGCTCCCCCAATGAGGGGGGCACGGCAATAATTAGCAGTGCAGCTGTATAAATAGCGATGGCCAGCGTGGTACCGGCTAGAGAGGGAACCAGTAGTGAACTGCTGCTACTTTGTACATACTGTTGTAAATAAAGTTACTTTCTGTTTGACTCTACAAAGCCATGCTCGATTCTCCGCGGCCCTCACAAAAGGGTGAAGGTATCGGCCATGGGACAGGATGTCCAAGGCCTGGGACACTTTGTGTGGGCGGTGGCCGAGGCTTAGGACAGAACTACCCTATCACAGGCAGGTATATACCAGGGCCACCTGGTCATTGCAGCGGCGCTCCAGAGCTTGGCCCAGTCACAATGGGTCATGGCTGAGGGCGTCGATGGCATTGTCTGGGCACTGGCTGAACTGAGACAGTCCCAGAGGAAGGTAGCACAGTCATTGCGTGATGTGGCACAGTCCCATGAGGGAGGTGGCGCAGTCACTGTGCTCCATGGCCACTAGCTTGGAGACCCTAGTCAAAACGAGAGTGGGCCTCCAGGACTGGCAGCGCCAGGTGGCAGGGGTGCCCGAGGAGTTCGTTCCGGTCGCACCCCCATCCAAAGTAGTAGCCCAGGGGCCAGCTTTCACCCCGAGGGAGGAGCAGGTGATGAGGGCTGTGCCGGTGATGCTGGCATGGGAGATGCTGGAACACCACAGCACCTTTGGACTCCCCCCCCTGCTGCATCCAGTGGGCGGCAGGTAGAACAGGGTCGCGCCACACCACCTGGGACACCCAAGTGACTGCCGGGCCCATTCACACCCATTCACTCCAGAGGATGGCCGCCAAAGGAGAACCTGATCACAGGGCGGGAATCGCAGCAGGCTGCTTCCACTCCTGATATACCATCTTGTGATCCACCTAGACATTGTGTTCGGGCCAGTTAGGCCAGAAAGGTAGACACCAGTTAGGTTGGCGGGGGTGCAGGTCACAGGATAGCATTAGGGTCTAGGGCACAAACCATTATAGAGATGTTCACCTGTTGCAGGGATGGTGTTCATAGGAGGGATGGTCAACTGGGGCTGGGGGAGGGGGGGGCGCTCGGAGGTGTGGGGTTGGGATGCGTGTTCTTGCCATCAGCCAGGCCCTCTAATCGGTTAACCTGTGGCGATTAGAACATTCCATGCATGCCAATCCTGGGGCAGACATTTTGCAGCCTCCTGTGCCTGCCCGGGCCTCATGCCCAGCCCATTCTGGCCATCCCCCACTTCCTCCTCGATGGACGAGGACTGGCGTTCATCTCCCTCCTCCAGCATGTCGCCCCTCTGCTGCACAATGTTGTAGAGGATGCTGCAGGCCACCATGATGTGGGAGAATCTTCTAGCGCTATACTGGAGGGCCCATCCAGAGTGGTCCAGACACTTGAACCGCATCTTCAGGATGCCAAAGCACCGCTCGATCACGCCCCTAGTCACTGCATGGGCATCGTTGTAGTGGGTCCCCACGTCGGTCTCCGGATAGGTGTCATCAGCCACTTCACAGCAGATAACCCCTGTCGCCCAAGAGCCAACCTCTCACCTGGAGGTGCGCCTTGAAGGTGCTGGAAACCATTGAGTATGCCAGGATTAAGGCGCTGCCCAGTTATCGGGCACAGACGTGCACGATGTGCAGATCATGGCCACACACCAGCTGCACGTTCATCAAGTGGAACCCCTTTTGATTTGTGAAAACCAGCCCATCATGGGCCGGTGCATGTAGGGCAACATGCATATCTTCAATCACCCCCTTGCCCTGTGGCATCCTGGTGATGGCGGTGAACTCCACTGCCTGGGCATCCTGGTGGGCTCGGTCCACACTGAAGTTGATATATTGTGAATTACGGCCCTCCGCGACAGCACGGTGCACCTGTGCACCGAAGTCTGTGAGATCCCAGACAGGTCCCCACTCAACGCCTGGTAGGACCCCATGGTATAAAGATTAAAGATCACTATCATCTTGATGGCCACTGGGAGTGGGTGTCCACCCCCTACTCCCGCAGTTCCAGGTGCGCCATGATCCGGCAGATATGCCGTACAGTCCCCCTGCTCAGCTGTAGATCCTTGAATGGTCGGTGTACCGGTACACACAAGGCTTAATGTAGTGCCTCCTTCTCACCTCCTCTTCGGCCTGTTGGGTAGCCGGCACTCCATCAACACTGACTGCCTCCTGTTCCTCTGGGGCAGGGTCCGCTGCTGCAGGGCCTTCCTCGAGCATCTCCTGCTCATACAGCCTCAGTGCATCCTCCAGGGTTGCCGCAGCTAGGGTGAAGTCCATTGTCTGCAGGGGGTGAAAGACATAAATGTTAGCATTGTGCGTGGCCCCGTGCCCCACCAGGTCCACTGGGATACATGACCTGCACACAGCCCCTGCCCCGCATGTCCCCCTGCCTCCTCCCCATCCCCAAACACATCCGCAGTCATTCCCCCAGCAGGCTGCCCTGTGCAGTGCACCCCTGGCCCTGTCGGTGCCTGGCATCCCAGGGGCCTCTGACCCTGACACCCATCCCTGCAGGCAGATGTACCGGTGGCTGGCCCTACACATGCTAGGGGTACACTCTTTGTCCCCAGTCCTCCTGTAGGGGCATCTGTGGTTGTTGCCTTTGTGTGGGTCGCGTGATGCCCCGCCAGCAGATTGTCGGGGTGGGGGTGGGGGGCGGCATTGGTGGTATGGGGTGCAAGGATGCTGGGGTGCAGGCACCCATACGGCCAGTGTCAAACTGCAACAATAGGCGGTTATTGGGGTAAGCAGCAATGTGGCTACCTTGCAGGCTGCGACAATGGCGGTCCATGCGTGGACACCATGGTCATGACAGGTCACCCTGACCCACGGCCCATCACTTGGTCACCCCTGCTACTCCCAACCCCAGTTCTGGCAGACACCTCCCACCATCCCAGCCAGCCCTGCCAGCGACAGGACTGGCAGCCCAGGGGCATGCCTCTGGGAACATCTCCTGCCTCCTCTCTCTCCCTCAGCAGCCAGCACTGTTGGTAATCCCTCCTGGCGGAGGTGGAGCATCGCAGGAGCCCCGGAGGATACCAGCTCAGGCCTGTTAATGATATGCCAATGGCGTTTACTGTACGTGTGGGCTAGAGTGCATTCACGCTGCTGGTGAGGCACCAGAGCATGGCATTCTGTTGGACGCCCGCCGCCGGCCATGATTTTCAGATCACGCGCGATTCCCCACCCAATTGCAATTCGCGAGTCTGGCGTCGCTGGACAGAGAACCCCGCCCAATATCTATTGGAAAAAAAAAGTCATGGTGTAAAAGTCTTTCTGTCCGAAATAGAAATAGTTGTCTATGCACTTGATGTTACTCTAGATTGTGCTGCATAAGTCAACATTTGAAGCTTTGAAAAATCCTTCCAAAAATGAGGGTTGACTTATCGCCTCTTTGATGCCATGTGCTGATTTCCAACTCTGAGCATAAATTTTTGAGCTGAAACATTGAGGCTGATTCCTAATGCCAGTATTTATACACACATTTATAAGCTGAAAAACGGTTGACGTATACACTGAGTCTAGGTTTAAATATTAATTTTGGCTGCAAAAAAAAGGTAATCTTATACATTCGGTCAATTTATATGCCGTGATCTACAGTTGTAAAAATATCATTTCTGCCAGTTAATTGAGTGAAAATATACTGGTGAATCTGGATCATTACTCTGAAAAAAGCTTTATAAAGCATGGGAGCAGTTGCTGCATGTAGGCAGGATTTCAGTAAAGAAGACCATTACAACCTGAAATAAGAGATGATATCAGAGATTAGGTGACCATATTGGCTGAGTCTCAAGGGAAGTGTGCGAAATGAATCAGATTAAATGAAATTGATACAGTGAATACTTAATCAAACAGACAAAGGTAGTCTGCACAGCTAATTAGGGGCAAATAGTGTGTCCCTCTTGTACCTCATTTAACTGACAAATTGTGCAGACAATTTTAATGGTAAATCTGTTTAGCAAAGAGATGGCTGATCAACTGACAGCTTGGCAAAATGTGGTTTCTGCAACACCACATGATGCTTATGTAAATGAGGCCTGGTACAGCTGATCTCATGCGCTGACAAGGTCTGTTTGAACCAATGTCAGATGGGGCTCTTACATGGAGTTTATTGTAAACTTTCATTGTTTATTCTTTCTTATTCTTAATTACAGAGACCTAAACTGATTGAATTAGCCTTATTTCGAATTGCATACTGTGTTTCCTAGTAATCTGACAAAAGCAAAACTCCAGGTTTATGACTGGACTGCAATATGGGACTTGAACCTGTATGTTCTGTAATACCATACACCTTCAAATCCATAGCAGTAAAATCTTTGCTGTCCCTTTGTGTGTCTCACATTGTCTTTATTGCACTCAGCACAGTCATCATG
Source organism: Scyliorhinus torazame (assembly GCF_047496885.1). Lineage (NCBI taxonomy): Eukaryota > Metazoa > Chordata > Chondrichthyes > Carcharhiniformes > Scyliorhinidae > Scyliorhinus > Scyliorhinus torazame. Next base: position 257,495,309 of record NC_092710.1, read on the forward strand.
TAATGGTAAAACAAAGTAAAATATATACTTTAAAAACGATTTGAAAACGTTGAATAGAGCAATAGATTTTTGAGCACGATTTTTAAAAGTTAAAGAGAATCTGACGGGAACACTTTTGATTTAAAGTGCCCAAAACACACACAACTTTTGAGGTGGTTGGAGATCCACCTTTGCTCAGCTGCTCTGTGACATCGCTGTGAAAGCGCAAATTGTGTTTTGCAAAATGGTTCGACTGAAAACAATGGGGTTATAAGTTTGGATTGGTTTGAGTGCTGACCTTGACTTTCACCAGGAAAGCATACAACCAGCTGGATATTCTGCAGTCCCAGGTTTATGAGGCCAGGCAGTTCTGACTGACTCTCAACCCATCTGAAATGAAACACACATTGTTTCAATGGAGTTTCTCTGGCATATATTATTAAATGGATGAGTGCTTTAAGTAAAAATTATTTCCATGTACTTACTTTCTACCTAAAGCCGCAAGTCTGATATTGACTTGCCATTAAAGGTTAGTTGGGGTTACTGGGTTAATGGAATAGGGTGGAGGTGTGGGATTAAGTAGGGTGCTCTTTCCGAGGGCTGGTGCAGACTCGATGGGCCGAATGGCTTCCCTCTGCACTGTAAATTCTATGAATTCATTAAATACTCAGATTGTATCACCATGATTTACAATTTCATTGGAATCAAATACTCAGTTGAATGTCTGATTTATGAGTTACTTCAGCCATCTGATGTCCTAAGCACAGTAAGTGCATTTTCAAAAAAATGACTTGCCCTTATATACTGTCTTTCATTACCACCAGACTTCCCAATGTGTTCTACAGCCAATTAAATATTTTTGAAGGGTAGATAGACACTCTGTAGGAAATGCCTCAGCTAATATGCTCACAGCAAACTTCCACAAACCGCAATGTGATAATGGCCAGGTAATTGATTTCTGTGCTGTTGTTTGAACGATAAGTATTAACCATGGAACCAGGATAAATCGCAACTCTTCTTTGAAATAATGCCCAGGATCTTTTACATCTACCGTAGGGCAGACACGGCCTCAGTTTAATGTAATTCAAAATATTTTACAATGCACTAAGATCCATGATAATACATGGACTCCACCATTCAAGTATCCTGCAGCTGGTTTTACCCTCTGAAGAAATCTTGCTCAGATTTTCAAAGTTCAGTTGCTAGAACGATTCACGTCCATTTGGCCTTTCCCAGAACTGAATCTTGTCAAATCCTGTAGATTTTACTTCCATGGAGTCATACTGCACAGAAAAGGCCCTTCGGCCTGTTGCATCTTTGCTGGTCAGAAACAATCACCTAACTATTCTAACTATAGTTTAGGCCTATACATTCTAGAGTTTCGAAGAATGAAGGGAGGTCAAATTGAGATATACAAGATGATAAAAAGTATGGATAAGGTATACGTGGAGAGGATGCTTCCTCTTGTGAGGCATTCTAAAATGAGAGGTCATAGTCTCAGGATAAGAGGTAGAAAATTTAAAACAGAGTTGAGGAGAAACTACTTCTCCCAAAGGGTTGTGAATCTGGAATTCGCTACCCCAGAGTGCCATGGATGCTGGGACAGTCTGTAAATTTAAGGAGTTAGGCAGATTTTTAATTGGTAATGGGTTGAAGTGTTATGGAAAACTGGCAGGACGGTGGAGTTAAAGCCAGGATGAGATCAGCCATGATTGAATGGCGGAGCAGATACGATGGGCAAAATGGTCTAATTCTGCTCCTCTACCTTATCTTATGAACTATTCAAAATTCCATTTTTGAAGCACTCGGCCCATCGCCTTGTATGCCTTGGAATTGTAAGTGCACATCTGAATGTCATGCAGGCCTTTACCTCCACCATAATTTCAGGCAGCAAATCCCAAACTCCTACCACCCTCTGGGTAAAAACATTGGACGGGATTCTCCCAGCCCTGCGCTGTGCCTGAGAATCCCCGCTAACGGACCACACCGCCCTGCACGCGATTCTCCACAGTGCGGAGAATCAGCGACATTGGCGCCAGCGTGGTTGGCGCAGCGCCGGTCACGGGCCACTCTACGCGGCCGGCCCGGATGGGCCGAAGGAAAAAAGCCGACTCCTGCCGGCGCCGTTCTAACCTGCTCTGGGTCGGCAGGACCTCAGCGTGTAAGGGTCGGGTGGCGGCCTGTGGGGTGGGAGTGGGGGTCCGACCCCGGGGGGGCCATCCGATATGGCCTGACCCGCGATCGGGACCAACCAATCAGCGGGCAGGCCTCTACGGCTGTACGCCTCCTTTCCTACGTGCCGGCCCCTGTAGTCCTGCACCAAGTTGCTTCGGGGCCGGCGCGTTGAAGGAGGCCATTGCGCATGCACCCGTTGGTGCCGGCACCACTGCACATCTCCTCGTTGGCGCCGGCACAACTGCACATCTCCTCGTTGGCGCCGGCACAACTGCACATCTCCTCGTTGGCGCCGGCACAACTGCACATCTCCTCGTTGGCGCCGGCACAACTGCGCATGCGCGTATCCTGCAGCGCCCAGTTCGCGCCGGGATCTGCAGCTGGAGTGGCGTGAACCGCTCCAGCGCCATGCTGGACCCCTGAAGGAGCCAGAATTAGATGTGTGAGCAGCCCGTTCACGCCGTCGTAAAACGCAACGGCGTGTACACTCCGCCGCGGGATTGGAGAATCCCGCCCATTTTTCTTCACATCCCCTATAAACCTCCTGCCCCTTACCTTAAGTCTATGCCCCCTGGTCATTGATCCTTCCACCAAGGGAAAATGTTTATTTTGGTCTACTCTATCTATGCCCCTCATAATTTTATACATCTCAATCTTACCCCCCTCCCCCCTCCCCAGTCCCTTCTGCTCCAAGGAGAACAAACCAAGTCTATCCAATCTCTCTTCAGAACTAAAACTTTCCAGCCCAGGCAACATCCTGGTAAATCATCTCTGCACCCTTTCCAGGGCTATCACATCCTTCCTATAATGGGGGTTCCAGAAATGCTCACAATACTCTAGCTGTGGCCTAGCCAATGTTTTATACAGTTCCAGTATCACCCTGCTCTTAAGCTCGAAGCCTCTCCAAGTGCAAAGCTTGAATGTTGGATACTCGTGTTAGTCAATGTAAAAGTAATTTTTGTGACACTGTACAACTGGGTTGATCCTTGAATCTATGGCAGAAGCCTTCACACACTTGCCTGTTTTTTTGGGCTAGGCTGGTTGAGGAACAATTTGCACTGATGCTTTCTTATTTAAAGCATGTTGGCCTCATTACATAATCCTTTGCTTAAAAGGATACTGTTACTCATCAAGCAGTTTCTTGTAACAACCAGGCACAGCTGACCTTGCAAACTTTATTGATACAATATAGTGCCTGCCATGGAAACCTTTAGAACACAGTCTTATTTCTTTTCATTAAAGTTATAAATATTATAGATCAGACACTATGATCACGTGTGCAATGATAGTTCACCCTGGTTTTCAACTGTAGTAAAGAACTCCAGGATAACTTGTAGCAATAACATAATTTCTTTATGTTCATGATATGTAGTCTGATAGCACATCCATAATGCTGTTTCTACAAATTCAAATTACTAGTACAGTGGTAGGACATTGATATTCTTCAGGAGTCAATCTAGTTACAATGAGACCCACCATGAAAAATGGCCTGAATGGGCTTTCATATCCTTTTAGTTCTAATATAACAGCAAGCTAAGCCATTAATGTGGATTAGATCTGATTTACCTCATTAGTAGCAGAAGTCATTTCCACATGGGAGAATAAACTGTCGCTAATAACACAGTGCTACATACATTCTGGGGAACGCCAGTTGCACATATTTAGAACTCTGATCCAAAACTGAGGAAGCTATTACACATGGCTAAGCACGATGAGACTTTGAGGGTGTTAAGTTTGACATGGCAGATGCAAATGAAGTCGTGATGTTTAATTTCTGCTTCATTTGTCTGGAGTTAACCGGGTTACATTCCTTTTCCAATTTAAATGTGCACTGATACACAATATGTTTCAAATACGACAACGTCGTTCAAACATCTCATTCTCACATACGGGCTAAGTATATAAATAGTTATCCTTATTTAAAGTTCGATTTCCAATGCATTTCCCTCTGAACCTTGAGACTTTAGATGCAATCTGATATAAACCCATGTTCAAGAGGCTGAATATCATGTTTTCTGTTTAGCTGCATGTTATTATCTAAATAGCATTAAGAATCAAAGAATCATCACAAACTGTGTCTAGAAATGTACTTTCCATTGCTAAACTGAGAACTGCATCACATTTATAGCGCTTGTTAACATATGTCATTGTGTCTGTAATGAGGAATGGTCATGGACCCCAGGCACCCTCACAGCCTATTTGGTCCCACCCAAATGTAAATGTGCACCATAGGCTAAGAGATAACAACAGGAACAAACTACCTCAGGCATTACTGTCACTGTTTGCCTGCACAGTACTAAGATTGATAACAGCGAGCATTTCTTTGCCATTTATTATTGCATCAATATTATTGATGCAATCATGTTTATCATTGTCTCACGATGAAATTTATGTTACCATATTAGGGAGTATATATTATCTACTGCATATGTATTAAAAATAACAGTAGATTTAAAAATGAATAACCATTTGTCTGAAATCGATTAGACCAAATCTGAGACTGGAGCAATTTGCAGCATTTTGGCTGGCCTTGAGATATTTAGGGAAAAAAGCAGACAAAAAAATTGACAGTAATAGTGATCAATGTTGTGTAAGATGCTAATTCCAGGAGAATTATTGTATGAAAAATGAGCAATATTTCTTGATTGAACTTAAACATAGGAGAACTATGCTACATGGTACAGATGATTCATATGTTTAGACCAGCCACTTGTGTTACACCAGCTCTGATATACAGTGACACAACATCAACATTTTGACCTGGTAAAGGTCCCAAAAGATGTTCCACTCTAGCTATTGGCTGTAATCCGACGAGTAAGGAGTTCCACATTTGGAACTCTCTTCTCATTGGTTCAGCTTTTGATGGCAAAGTTTGATGGAGCATCGATGTACAAGGTGGCAGTCTATTTCCTCGAGTGTTGAACTTCGTATATCATCAAGCCTACCTATTCGAGGAACAAAGGTAGCATGTAGCTTGGCTACTTCACTGAAGGAGGCTAGAGAAGTGTGTGTGTGTGGGGGGCGGGGTGGGGCACAAACATTGCTTGGCAGTTTGCTTCCTTGAACCTTCTATCAACCATTTAACTTTTTACCAACCAATGGTCAGACAACATTGTCATTTGGTCAAGGAGGAAAGAGAGAGAGGAACATTTTTTTAAAAAGGGGGCAAAGTACAATGTGGCCTCAAATTATTCTACACGACTTCATTATGAAATGGCTTGCGCTGCAAAATACCATTAGGGATGTAGAGCAGAAGCCTGGTCTTCTTAACTGAGCAACAAAACTTTGCAAACCAGAAACCGCACTGCATAATAATCATACCTCCTGTCTAATGTGATGCATTTCTTGGGATTTCAACCAATTCCTCACGGGTCGCCACCAGATTCAGCTAATAACAGCACTAAATGAGTATTGACCGATAAACAGAAGTGACAGCACCAGTGGCCTTGCCCCACAGTCTCAGTGAATATTCGCAGTGACTCAAGCTCGGGATGCATGTCTAATCACGCAGAAACAAGCAGGTAAATGCGGCTCCTCGGTCGGCAGGAAGAACCACTGACGGTTTAAAAAAATTATATATTGGTGAAAAGAGTTTCAGGAACTATGCCAGATCAGCTTTGAAGCTAAAAACAGACTATTTCACTGAGCTGTTTCACACTATCGCACAGCCATTCACCACGTTTCAGTTTTAGCACAGTTTCAAATCATAACAAAAAGGCTGTTCGATTAGCAATTGGTGGAAGTATAAGAATATTTTGAGTGCAAATTTTCATCGGGACTGATCAAACACCACGACGAAAATCATATACCTTTTCTCTTTTAATTCTGACTGAATCTGCACACTTTTCCAACAGTGTGCTTATATTTATGGTGTGTTGCAGCCCACCCACCCACACCGAGGTCATTGTCTAGCACCAGTGCAGGAAACAGAAAACATTTCTGGGATAGAAATGCCTGATTTGCAGCGAATCACACAAGAGGGCCTAAAGAAAAGAGACATTGCAGCGTCGGAACGGACGATTAAAAGTGACAGCATCTAAATCCGTGCTAATGCCATCAAAAGCTGGACGAGCCAACACATAATGAGGTGATTTGCTTGAGGAGAAGCCAGACGGGCACACACTGCTGGAAAACGTGTATCTTCCGCAATGTAAACACTGATTGTTTTGCAACAGAATGGAACAACACGACTGCACTGACTGATTTTGAGTAATGCATCTACATTCTTGTGTGACTTCCGACTTGTCCGGTGTCCTGACCGAACACCTCCTTTTGCCAGGGGTCCAATAGTGTTCCCACGCTCTGCCTTGTGCTACCCAGCGACTGGTCCTGATGAAATGCTGGGTTGCAGTGAGGAGGGTAACTGCAGGTCAGCGCATTAACAAACCATCTCTCACCATTGCACCTACCCATGTGCTGCATTGACCACCTTATCTGCCTCTGTCCTCACCGTGCATAGGGTCACACTGACTTTGGCTCAGGCTCAATGCTGAGGAGTGGGTGGAAACAATTCACCTCAGATATGGGGCAAAAGTGGCGCTAGAATATTCAAACTGGACTTCAAAAAACAAAACTCCCGGGTTTAATAATATTAATAATAATCTTTATTGTCACAAGTAGGCTTACATTAACACTGCAATGAAGCTATTGTGAAAAGCCCCTAGTTCCCACATTCCAGCGCCTGTTTGGGTACACATAGAGAGAATTCAGAATATCCAATTGACCGAACAACATGTCTTTCGGGACTTGTGGGAGGCAACCGGAGCACCCGGAGGAAACCCACACAGACTCAGGGAGAACATGCAGACTCCGCACAAACAGTGACCCAAGCCGGGAATCGAACCTGAGACCCTGGCGCTGTGAAGCAACAGTGCTAACCACTGTGCTACTGTGCCACCCTCTTTGTGAACAAAGAACTTTGGGGCAAAACCGTTCTTGAATCACTAGTTGACTTATTTCTTTAGATCCCAAGGGATTCCGAATTATTCAGCCGATGAAGAATCTTTTTTTTTGCCTCCACTCTTTGTCATCTTTCAGGTTTATCCTTCCCCAAATATTCGGTTTTCCTTTTTTTTTACATTTCATGCAAGTTGATCTCCCATCATTCTGATGAAAGGTTATCAGCCTGAAATGTTAACTTTATTTTGCTGCCGCCACAGATGCTGTCCGGTGCAGTGTATGTTGAAAGATGCACGTGGATTGCACTGTTATTTCCTGTGCTCTCAGTTTATTTGCATTCAAAAATTCTTCTCCACACCGCAACTGTGTTATAAACTTAACTTACTGCAGGTTTGTGCTTCGAAACTGGCTCCTCTCCTGCTTTTCTCTGGTTCAAAAAGAAGCAAAATGGAATTTAGTTGCAATGAGTGCCCAAACTTATGCATCTTTCTTCAACAAACTCCCGAGTTCAAGTATTCACTTTATTTTTGTGACATTCATGAGATTGGGTGAGCTGTTTGGGCAGTATAGGGGGAGAGCAAGTTGTTGGAGCGATTAGAATGGGAAACATTCTACTTTATGGGTAATGTCTGTGGTATTTTCAGAATCAATTTTTTTTGTGCTTATTATAAGTTTGATTTTTAGAGTTCAATGGTGGAATGGGGAGGGGAACTGTCTGCAGTTTTGCTTCAGAGAACAAAGTGGTACAAAGTGAATTTATGGTTTAGTTTTGGGATATGATTCAGGGAAAAGATAATATGAAGGTGAATGATGTAAGACCACCAAAAGTAGAAGAGAGCCAGGGATTTGTGAGCGCCTGTAAATCTAAGAATGTTCAGTTGTATGAATTAGGAGCAGGAATAAACCACTTGGCCCCTGGAGCTGCTCCACCATTCAATAGATCATGGCTCATCTGATTACAGCCTCAACTCCACATTTGTGCGACCACAATAATCTTTCATCCCCTTTCTTATACAGAATCTATCTCGCTCTGCCCTAAAAATATTCAAAGACTCTCCTTTCACCACCTTCTGAGGAAGAGAGTTCCAAAGACTCATGACTGTCAGAGAGAAAAACATTCTCCTCATTTTGGACTTAAATGAGCAACAGTGACCCCTGGTTCTGGATTCGCCCAAAAGGGGAAACATTTGCTCCACATCCACCCTGTCAAGACCTTATATGTATCAACAAAGTCACCTCTTACTCTTCTAAATTCCAGTGAATACAAGTCCAGCCTTTCCAACCTTTCTTCATAAGACAACCGCCCATTCCAGGTATTAGTCTCATAAATGAACTGCTGAACTGCTTCCAACACATGTACATCCTTCCTGAAATAAGGAGTCCAATACTGTACACAATACCCCAGATGTGGTCTCACCAATGTCCTGTATAACTTAAGCTCCCTACTTTTGTATTATATTCTATTCACAATAAACAATAACATTCTATTAGCTTTCCTAATTACTTGCTGTATCTATATATTAACCATTTGTGATTCATGTGCTAGTGTTTTCTGTTTTTGCTTCAGATTTCAGCATCCACAGTAATTTGCTTTTAGCCTTATATCCCTTTCTAGCCTTCTTATGTCCCATTCATAATTTATTTTCCTACATACCTTTGTGTCATCAGCATATTTTTCAACCATACCTTTGGTTCCATCATCCAAGTCATTTATGCAAATTGTAAAAAGTTAAGGCCCCAGCACAGATCACAGTGGCAGACTACTCATTACATTTTGTCAACCAGAAAAAGGTCAATTTATGCCTATTCCCTTTTTCCTGTTCATTAGAAAACCTTTTATCCATGCCAATATGTTACCCCTACACCAAAATCTATAAAGAAAAGTTACCTACTAGTTGATCTCATGACATGCATAAGAGAAATTAGTCTGTAATTAATCTCATGACGTGCCCCTGTATGGCAATTAGACTTTATAGCTGTAAAATAGATACTGTACCATATCAGCAGCAGAATAACACATTGTGCATTGCATAATGTAAGATTTTTATTATTAAATAGCACACTTTCAAATTTTAATGAGCATTGTTGCTGATGTGCCATATGTTATTATAAAGGCACTGAAATGTACCCAGGTCTAAAATCTAATCTCTGCGAAGAACAAAGGATCACACCTCAGTTACACTCCAAGGATTTTAACCCCATTAGGACTTTATTTTCTACTAACCCAACTCACAGATCACAGCATCCACCAGCACTCATGGTTTATCTTCATTACCTGATGACATTATTTCAAATATTTCGCACTCTATGAATAATTAGGTTATTTTTAATATTCCTACTTCAAGTTTACTTTTCATTCATTTCAAATGTGTGTCCTCTAGAGCAATTACCCGGCATACTTTGAAATAATAATCTTGGACTGTCTTCCCCGTTGTGTTTGGAAGTGGTTCAATTTGTGATAGAGGACATGATTGAGGCTGTATTTAATATTGTTAAGCAACAGTCCTGTAAAATAAAATGCACCAAGCTTGAATCTAATCCTACACCAGTCAACAGTCCTCTGTTAGAATAACTTATGCTTCTTATTAAATCATACTTGCTGATCTAGGTAAATTTGTGTTACATCTTTAGCTGTAGTGAATGATGTTTCTTTATTCTGCATTTTTGGCATGCGTGATATCCTTTTGGGTTCGAGTCAGACACTGAAAGTGGAACATCAATACAGCAGTTTCAAAACTACCTGGAAGAGGTGGTTCCTACTTTCTGATTGATCGCAATGTTGCTGCTGCAATAGAAGAGCTAGCCTGATGTCCTCTTAGAAAGAAAAGTGTTTTCAAGTCAGAATAAACTGTATCAAATTGATTGAAAGGTGTTAGTTATCTCTGTACCATAGAACATACAGTGCAGAAGGAGGACATTCAGCCCATCGAGTCTGGACCGACCCACTTAAGCCCTCACTTCCACCCTATCCCCGTAACCCAATAACCTCTCCTAACCTTTTTGGGAATTCATCTAACCTGCAAGCCTTTGGACTGTGGGAGAAAACCAGAGCACCCAGAGGAAACCCATGCAGGCACGGGGAGAACGTGCAGACTCTGCACAGACAGTGACCCAGCGGGGAATTGAACCTGGGCCCCTGGCGCTGTGAAGCCACAGTGCTATCCACTTGCGCTACCGTGCTGCCCGTGCTGCAGTGGTGGATGGTTCCAGCAGCCTCCGCCCCAGAGGTTGGAGTGGTGGGAACCCGCGTCTGATTCTACACTTGTAGGAGTGCGGGCACACATGCAAGTCCTGTATCCCAGGAATGGCCCCAGAAAGCATACAGACCTCACGTCACCAGCCTGGGATGTTGTCGCGCATCAGTGACTGAAATGTGACATCCTGTGCAGGAAGACGATGAGTGATCTCGTCCACTCTGCCAGGGTAAGTCATCCCTCAACTCCCTCCACAACCAAACTCTCATCATGGCATCAGGTACTAGTGTGCACAGGTCCACAAGTCACTGAAAGTGGCAACACAGGTGGAGAAGGTAGTCAAGAAGGCATATGGCATGCTTGCCTTCGTTGGCTGGGGCATTGAATATAAAAATTGGCAAGTCATGTTGCAGCTGTATAGAACTTTAGTTAGGCCACACTTGGAGTATAGTGTTCAATTCTGGTCGCCACACTACCAGAAGGATGTGGAGGCTTTAGAGAGGGTGCAGAAGAGATTTACCAGACTGTTGCCTGGTCTGGAGGACATAAGCTATGAGGAGAGGTTGAATAAACTCGGTTTGTTCTCACTGGAACGACGGAGGTTGAGGGGCGACCTGATAGAGGTCTACAAAATTATGAGGGGCATTGACAGAGTGGATGGTCAGAGACTTTTTCCCAGGGTGGAGGGGTCAATTACTAGAGGCATAGGTTTAAGGTGCGAGGGGCAAGGTTAGAGGAGATGTACGAGGCATGTTATTTACACAGAGGGTAGTGGGTGCCTGGAACTCGCTGCCGGAGGAGGTGGTGGAAGCAGGGATGATAGTGACGTTTAAGGGGCATCGACAAATATATGAATAGGATGGGAATCGAGGGATACGGACCCCAGAAGTGTAGACGATTTTAGTTGATACGATCATAGAATCATAGAATTTACAGTGCAGAAGGAGGCCATTCGGCCCATCGAGTCTGCACTGGCTCTTTGAAAGAGCACCCTACCCAAGCCCACACCTCCACCCTATCTCCATAACCCAGTAACCCCACCCAACACTAAGGGCAATTTTGGACACTAAGGGCAATTTAGTATGGCAAATCCACCTAAGCTGCACATCTTTGGACTGTGGGAGGAAACCGGAGCACCCGGAGGAAACCCACGCACACACGGGGAGAATGTGCAGATTCCGCACAGACAGTGACCCAAGCCGGGAATCAAACCTGGGACCCTGGAGCTGTGAAGCAATTGTGCTAACCGCCATGCTACTGTGCTAGATGGGCAGCATGGTCGGCGCAGGCTTGGAGGGCCAAAGGGCCTATTCCTGTGCTGTACTTTTCTTTGTTCTTTGTTCTTTGTTCTGCTCAAATTGCTACGGTCTTCAGGGATCTCACAACCATTAGTGGATCACATGTCAACAATTCATAAAAACTTTCACATCACCACCATGCCATCTATCTATGTTGCTCACATTCCATCCTTTGGCCCTTCTGAGGAGGGCTCATCACACACAGGGAACATGCATCTCACCCAACTCTTAAATGGTAATGGGTTGAAGGGTTATGGAGAACGGGCAGGACAGTGGAGTTGAGGCCAGGATGGGATCACACATGATCACATTGAAGGTGTTTAGGCTCGGGAGGCTAAATTGCCTAGTCCTGCTCCTAGGTCATGTGTTCTAGGGAGGAGATGCTGTGGCTGATTTTGCAATCGAGTTCTTGGTCTGTAGCATTGTAGGTAACAGATGAGGAACATACCAACCATGAAAGAATGGCAGAACAGACTCGATGGGCTGAATGGCCTAATTCTGCTCCTATATCTTACGAAGTTCTGCTCCATCCCCTTTGACCACATGCCTTTCTTTCATCTTCATACAGGGCAAGCATTGTTTTATTCATTTATGGGATGTGGACGATGCTCGCTTTGCCCATCTCTAACTGCCCTTCATTTCAGAGGGCATTTCAGAGTCCATCACATTGATGTGGGTCTGGAGTCACATGTAGGCAGGACCAGGTAAGGACAACAGATTTCCTTCCCTAAAGGACATTAGTGAACCAGATGGGTTTTTACGCCAGTGGTTTTATCGACATCATTAGACTTTAAATTTCAGGGGCTGGACTCTACTCCATTCCTGACACTAAGTGTTGATGCCAGGGCAGGATTCGTGGGCTTCCACGACAGCAAAACTGGTGCCGTGTCTGGACCGATTCAACAACCATTGAGGGGCTAGCACCGGCACCAAGTGAAACACAATCAATTCCAATGAGAAATGGTGCGGGATTCACCGAGTCTGTGATTGACATTCGGGAGGCTGACAAGCTGCAGCCGCATATACACATTACACTCCCCACACACACTCACCCCGCCAACAAGACGGCACTGGTTTAGCTGGAGCACGCCCATTTCGCTGATGGGTCAGCTAGGGCCAGAGAGCAACTAGGGGATGTGCCCTGGGGGGAGACCCAAACAACTTGTGGCCCTAAGTTCAGAGTGGGCAGACTGCTCCTTGTGCAGCTGCATTGCTGCCTTGCTGCCCACTGCAATGGTGTTCCGTGCCCATCTGCCCCGACCCCACAGACCTCCTGGCCACCCACCGCTATTCCCCCCATCCCTGGCAGAAGCCCCCCGGCCAGTGGCTTAACTATCAGCAAACTATAGCGATGTTGGACACTTTCCATACATCCTCTCACTCCCTCAGCAGCCACAGATTTTTAAAAGCACAAGTGAACCGCACCGTCGGGAATTCGCCCCAGTGAAGGCGGAACTTCGCGGAGGCCCCGGACAATACCGGGTCAGGCCCGCTAATGATATGTCAACAGCGTTTACTGTACGTGTGCTCTGGAATGCATCGAGGCCACTGTCAAAGCACTGGAGAATTGCAGTTTGGAGTGAAACTGGTGCCCGCCACAATTTCGGCATCAATATCGATTCTTCGCCCAATCGCGTTTCCCGATTCTGGCGTCAGCGAACGGAGAATCCCACCCTAGATATTTTATTGAAATCAAATTTCACCATCTGCCATGGTGGGATTTGAGCCCTGGGCCACAGAGCTCACAGAGCTCAGCGTTTACCCTGGGTTTCTGGATTACTAGTCCATGTGACTATGTCGCCACCACCTGCTCACACAGCAAGCACAGAAGATCGTAGACCGGGGGAGGGACTGCCGACATAATTGCCCTCACTGAGTTTGAAGAGGCTGCAGCCCAGCAGGCTGGGGAGGACAGGGATTGGTAGGGAAGGGGAGGTTGACCCCCCCCCCCCCCCACCGCAGCTCCATCACCTCAGCAAATCCTGACAATCACAGTGAGGCGCATGTAATCATATATAGCTCATGCTCATCAACACAAACACTATCGACTATTTTCTAGGCACCAGCACTTCGAAACCCACAAGACAGCAGAGCAGCAGTTCGAGTCCCATGTCTACCTCTGAGTAGAAAGCGCAGGAAGAAAAATAACAGCGTTCACCCATAGCCACCGCCAGTGCAGGCACACAGCTTGGTGATGTACAGCTCTAGATTAGGCTTGAGTACACTTTCTGGAGAACGCCTCATGAACACGCCCCCACAGCAGTCGGAGGCAGCGACAACTCAGGCTTTCTGGATTTCAGAGGGCTGCAGGAGAACAGCCATAAGACCATAAGATATGGGAGTTGAATTGGGCCACTCGGCCCTTCGCGTCTGCTCCACCATTCAATCATGGCTGATAATTGTTTCATCCTCATTCTCCTGCCTCCTTCCCAAAATCCCTGATCTCCTTATTAATCAAGAATCTATCTACCTCTGTCTTAAAGACACTTGGTGATTTGGCCTCCACAGCCCTCTGCGGCAAAGAGTTCGATTCACCACCCTCTGGCTGAAGAAATTCCTCCTCATCTCTGTTTTAAAGGATCGTCCCTTTAACACACTACAATGATGAGTGAAACAATAGAGAGTGTACAGTAGTGAGCCATTGAGCGGTCCCAGCATCTGAAGAGCATCTTCAGAAGTTCTATGGCCTGCTCTATAATGGAGCAGGTAAAGCTGTGAGTAGCCTTCTACCTCTCCTCGAAATGACCCTGAGAGTGATGCACTGACGCAGTGTTTGCATCATTAGATGGTGGCGAAAGCTACAATAGCCAGTGTTTGAGTGGGTACCCCTTAACCATAAGCAGCCGTCCCTGCAAACATACTGACACCTTGAAAATCCCAGGCACCGGGGAGTGACTCAGGAGGTAGGAGTCATGGAAATTCCCAGGGTAACGTGAACGCGCAGTATGATCACACACCAGTTGTACATTGATGGAACAGTAGCCCTTATGGTTTCTAAACATTAGGGGACTCCATATAATTACATGGATGCAGTCTATTGCACTCTACAGTCTTTAAAGCCGGAGATGAGGGTAAATCTGGTGAAAACATGAGGATAAATCTGGTGAATCTCGCACCCTGGCTATCATTGTCCTGACATTTTGCTTTACAGTTTTCCAATTAAGGTGCCATTTAGTATGGCCAATCCACCTACCCTGCACATCTTTGGGCTGTGGGGGGGAAGGGGGGGAGGGCGGGGGGAGAGACTCATGCAGATTGTCCTGTTAAGGACACCTTTATGCATTGATGTGTTACGGACTGAGTGATGCTGCACAGGGCCCCTGTTGATCCCTGGAAATAGCCAGAGGCAAGGAAATTGAGTGATGTGGTCACCATCAAAGCCACTGGCATCAGGTCTTCCTGAGAATGTACAATATGTGATATATCAGATCTCAGGACAAGTGCAGGTGTGCCTGGCATTGCCACTCACTCATTTGTAAATAGGAGGCTCTTCTATGATAAACACCATGTCTGGCGAATCATCTCCATTATCTGGGTTTCTCCCCCTGACCTACATGCCCATGCCCTGGCTCTCCTTGACCATGTCCCTCAGACGGGGCCTCC
The DNA here is from genome assembly GCF_047496885.1 of Scyliorhinus torazame. NCBI lineage: Eukaryota > Metazoa > Chordata > Chondrichthyes > Carcharhiniformes > Scyliorhinidae > Scyliorhinus > Scyliorhinus torazame. The sequence continues at coordinate 257,510,457 of NC_092710.1, forward strand.
AGCTGGAATTGTGCTCGGCATCACCTCGCCCTCCTTCACCATCACTGACAAAGACAGCATTGAACCCTGGTTCCATTCGGCCCTTTGCACTTCTCTCTGAAATGAAACATTGAAGACAAGAGTGATTAAAGGGTCGAGAAAGTGAAGTTTTGAATAATAACCCAATGGAAAATGTAAGGGTCCATAGCCCTACTTGCATGGACATGGATTCCCAGAAATGTGAGAGCTGGAGCCCTGTGTGGGATGGTCAGGTGTAATGAGATGAGTGGTCCAAATTAACTCTGTGTTCCAATCTCTGATGTGCATACTAATGACCAATCAGGTCAATGAATGGAAGCATTTGGTCTGTTATGAATGGCAATTCTGGTGAACATGTGACTGGCCTTCATTGATGGATGCCATGTGCAGCTGTGTCTCCTTCACTGACGCCTTCATTCTCAAAGTCTGTATTTCTCGGTGTTACTCTTGAGATGCAGCGACGGTGATGTGAAGCCACTGAGTTCTGAGTGTCCCTTTAACAGCGCTAATGAAGGCATTGGCTTCCAGTCACTTTCTTGCCACGGAGGCATTCCTCCTTTCTCTCTAAATTTGTTCACTGTTGCGGCATCAACAAGTGAGAGAGCATCCCCAGAAAGGGCCCCTTAGCCCAGCAGTGCACTCCTCCCACACTGCCTCAGACATCAATCAGATTCACTAATACTTTCCTTCTGAGACAAAGCCATTACTGTGGTACAGCAAGATGGTGGTTCCTCACTTTTGTTTCCAGACAGAATTGGATGCTCCCCCTCTCACTGTCTGTTTGCCAAATACATACCTCGATCCTCATGAAGGTAGTTGTTGTCTAGCCTCCCCAATAATTTAGGATCCAATTGTTGTTACAGTGGATATTTCTACTCTCCCCACTGATCCCATCACCTGTGTTGTTCCCATGCCCCATATGTCCCTTTACCTCGTTCATCTGGAGACTGTGTACACCGTCACATAGAAACACTACCCCCCTCGCCCCACATTATTGTGTTTCCAATCTACAAGCCTCCAGTTACCATCACCATTCCATCTGCAGCCCAGGATAGAGACAACCAAATGCAGGGACTTGGGAACTGCTGTTGGGGGACACCATGCTCCCAATGATTCCTCCTGTTGCAGGCCCTTTGCATCACTGGACATGCCCTATCACTAACCTTTGACTATGAGGTCCTTACAGCCCCTGGATTGCCTGTAATCTGCTATACAGGAGTGATTGTACTCTGTGACTCCTGACTACAGCCCCAAGATCAAGGACTCTCTTGCACAGCATTCCACATTGCCATGAAAACTAAGGATTGCAGTGTTCCCTCCAAACCCCCCCCCCCCCAACTTCTTAGTCTCCATGTGAACCATCCCTAATGTGCCACACTAACAACAGCTCACATCCCCTGCTCTCCCCCCCCCCTCCCCCCGCCCCCAGCCTCCACTCCTCCTACTTCGGGCATGCACCCTCTGTAAGGGATGGGTTAATTCTGCTCAATGTGAGGATTCTTGGCAGCCTTCCAGGGCAAGGACTGGAACATGAGGCACCAGGTGTCCAGACTCAGGCATTCTCATGTATCTTGCTGATTTTCCCAACTGCTTATCTTATCTAATAGACTTATTTACTTCACTGTATAAATATCAGGCCTTTTTACTCGTTCGTTGGACTTCACCTTGGTCCTGAGTTGCGACAGGTGCCAGGAGCTGAATTTCGCAACTGCCATCGACCCCGGGGTCCCCGTCGAGATTATTATGTTATCTTCTTGTTTTATATTCTTTTTATATTATATTCTTATTTGGATTATTCTTTGCTAATAAAGTAGAGTAGATGAACTTCTGTCGTTGTTCTCTTCATTGTGTCTGAATTATAAAGAACCCTTGGAGTAATCCAAGACACCCTCTTCAAGTCAATGATGTGTTATTGCTTTGTTTGTCAGTGCTTCATCTACTCTTGTCCGGTCCAGCTTCCCAGCCCTCAGTCTATCCTCTGTCTCCACTGTTCCTCCTCCTCCTCCACCTCTATGCCCCTCTGTGTTACATTGAGCTCCCTTCCCCCCATTGCCCTTGCATAGCCTTCCTTCCCCACTGACCCCCTTATGTTTGTCATCCCTACCTTCTCCTCATGCTCCACCCCCAGTTAAAGTGTTCATAATAAGAGCAATGCAGTGCTATGGCAGGTAGGCTATGTATGTTGCACTCACCTCAAAGTCATGAGCAAACTGAGGTCTGACTTGTGCCAGCTGGTGATTTTCATACGTGTTTGAGGTCGACTAAATTTCCCACAGGTGTGATGCAAGATTGGAAGGCGTGAGGAGATTCCGATGAACATGTGTTTTAATGAGATTTAAATGAAAGCAAATGGCGTTCATGCCACTAGACAGCAGGATAACTGACCTGCCATTAACCCGCCACCGGGAGAATTGCAAACTCTTTTTATACCGGCACGTTCCCGACTTTTTGCCTGCTGCCACATTTTCTGCTCCTGCCTGCCACGAATCCTGCCACAGGTGGGGTAGGAAAATTCAGCCCAGAGTTACTGCATATTGATGAATAAGCAGAGTGGGTATCCGGAATTAAACCTGCACAGCCAATCGTGATTGCCATGGATGTGATGGGAATTACACTCTGGAAATATAAGAACATAAGAACTAGGAGCAGGAGTAGGCCATCTGGCCCCTCGAGCCTGCTCCACCATTCAATGAGATCATGTCTGATCTTTTGTGGACTCAACTCCACTTTTCCGCCCGAACACCATAACCCTTAATCCCTTTATTCTTCAAAAAAACTATCTATCTTTATCTTGAAAATATTTGATGAAGGAGCCTCAACTGCTTCACTGGGCAGGGAATTCCATAGATTCACAATCCTTTGGGCAAAGAAGTTCCTCCTAAACTCAGTCCTAAATCTACTTTCCCTTATTTTGAGGCAATGCCCTCTAGTTCTGCTTTCACCCGCCAGTGGAAACAACCTGCCCGCATCTATCCTATCTATTCCCTTCATAATTTTATATGTTTCCATAAGATCCCCCGCATCCTTCGAAATTCCAATGAATACAGTCCCAGTCTACTCAACCTCTCCTCGTAATCCAACCCCCTCAACTTTGGGATTAACCGAGTGAATCTCCTCTGCACACCCTCCAGCGCCAGTACGTCCTTTCTCAGGTAAGGAGACCAAAACTGAACACAGGTGTGGTCTCACAAACACCTTATACAGTTGCAGCATAACCTCCCTAGCCTTAAACTCCATCCCTCTAGCAATGAAGGACAAAACTCCATTCACCTTCGTAATCACATGATGCATCTGTAAACCAACTTTTTGCGACTCATGCACTAGGGCACACAGGTCCCTCTGCACAGCAGAATGTTTTAATATTTTATCATTTAAATAATAATCCCTTTTGCTGTTATTCCTACCAAAATGGATAACCTCACATTTGTCAACATTGTATTTCATCTGCCAGACCCTAGCCCATTCACTTAAACTATCCAAATCCCTCTGCAGACTTCCAGCATCATCTGCACTTTTTGCTTTACCACTCATCTTAGTGTCGTCTGCAAACTTGTACACATTACACTTGGTCCCCAACTCTAAATGTAAATTGTGAACAATTGTGGGCCCAACACTGATCCCTGAGGGACACCACTAGCTACTGATTGCCAACCAGAGAAATACACATTAATCCCCAATCTTTGCTTTCTATTAATAAACCAATCCTCTATCCATGCTACTACTTTCCCCTTAACGCAATGCATCATTATTTTATACAGCAACCTTTTGTGTGACATCTTGTCAATAGCTTTCTGAAAATCCAGATATACCTAATCCATTGGCTCCCCATTGTCTACCGCACTGGAAATATCCTCAAAAAAATTCCACTTAAATTAGTTAGGCACGACATGCCTCTTATGAACCCATGCTGCGCCTGCCCAATGGGATAATTTTCATCCAGATGCCTCGCTATTTCTTCCTTGAAGAGAGATTCCATCTACCCTACTACCAAAGTTATGCTAACTGGCCTATAATTACCCGCTTTCTGCCTACATCTTTTTTTTAAACAGTGGTGTCACATTTGCTAATTTCCAATCCACCGGGACCACCCCAGAGTCGAGTGAATTTTGGTAAATTATCAAGAGTGCATTTGCAATTTCCCTAGCCATCGCTTTTAGTACCCTGGGATGCATTCCATTAGAGCCAGGAGACTTGTCTACCTTTAGCCCCATTAGCTTGCCCATCACTACCTCCTTAGTGATAACAATCGTCTCAAAGTCCTCACCTCTCATAACCTCATCTCCATACAGAACATTGAATATAGAACATACAGTGCAGAAGGAGGCCATTCGGCCCATCGAGTCTGCACGCACTTAAGCCCTCACTTCCACCCTATCCCCGCAACCCAATAACCCTTCCTGACCTTTATGGTCACTCAGAGCAATTTATCATGGCCAATCCACCTAACCCGCACATCTTTAGACTGTGGGAGGTAAGCGAAGCACCCGGAGGAAACTCACGCAGACACGGGGAGAACGTGCAGACTCCGCACAGACAGTGACCCAGCGGGGACTCGAACCTGGGACCCTGGAGCTGTGAAGCCACAGTGCTATCCACTTGTGCTGTTTTAGTGACAGTCCTAGAAGTTATAGAGTCACTGATGTCTAGCATCAGAATGCTCTAACGTGTTACTTTACTTTCAGCAAGTAAACACTTCACTATCTAGTTCAAACATGCTATTGACTGTGATCATACAATCACCAGAAGTGGCCAGCTCCTGTGGTGGTAGATTCTTCGCCCAATGATCAGTTGGGTTTTCTTTCTCTCTCTGACATCGCCTTCCAACAATTAATAGGGTCTTTTCCCACTTCCATAGACGTACAGTTCTCCAATGTGTTCAATCCCTTTTCAGGTGTTTGAGTTCATTTATTATTTTGACAAGCCATACTACTGTCTTTGTCTCTTTAAAAGCACAACACATTGTTTGTTCTGCGGCCTTTATTTTAAAAAATGACTTGATTCCTCCCAGAAAGTTATGTGTGTATTTTTTACTTTCTCCAGTAATTTTCCATTATGTGAAGGCCCTTGCAGTCAATATTCCAGTAAGCGATGTTAATATATTGTGGAGGAACACAGGCATCCTCTTCATAACTAGGACAGCAGTGTCTCTGGCTGGCCTGTTGTTTTCCTCGATGGTATTTGTTTCCCTTTTTCATCTCGTTGAGGGTTATTTTGGAAAAACTGCACAGAAGTTGCTTTTGGTCATTTTATTGCGAAGCGTGATGGGCAGCCTTGCCAATCATTGCCCTGAATTCATTTAAAAGAGGTTTCTTTGCCTATATTGCGTATTCATCATTCCCAGGTATGTGACATTTTCTATACAAATTCTCAACGTTACATATTCTCTTCATTGCAAGCTATGGTTCAGTCATACAGTCATAAAAGTCTACTGTACAGAAAGGCCCTTCGGCCCAACACGTCTGTGCCAGTTAAATACAACCATCTAAGTATCCTAATCCTATTTTCCCACACTTGGCCCATAGTCTTGTATGTCTTGGCATCACAAATGCACATCTAAATAGTTCTTCAATGTTATTAGGGTCTCTGCCTCCACCACCCTTTCAGGCAGTGAATTCCAGTCTCCCACCTCCCTCACAACCCCTTTAAACGTCCTGACCCTTACCATGAATTTATGCCCCCTGGTCATTGATCCCTCCAACAAGTAATGTGTTTGAAAGAGGATGGACACCTGTTCATCACTTACACTAAAGGAGTTGGTGTTCTGATTTTTAAAAACCTTGACAACATAATTTGAGTGAACTGGCAATATTGGCAGATAGTACTGTTATTGACAGTATAGTTTGGAAGTGTTTAACTGGCGTGTTCCTGGGAAGATCTGCAGAGATCTGAATGCTGGCTGTTGATATGTTTGACAAGATGCAGCAACCACGGTAGTGACAGCTTGAGTGACTTGACTGTTGGTGGTGACTCACCAGGAGGTAATGCCATTGATGGAAAGTGATTGATAACCCTGACAGTGCCCCACCTTAGCCACTTAACCATGTGCATGACAGTAGTTCTTGAAGGCCTGGGTTAAGCAGTGGAACAATGACCAAAATAAGTATTCAAATGTGTAAAAACAATGCATTTGGATCCAACAGGGATTTTTACACAGATTTATGGCCACTAATGAGTTGCTAATGTGAAAATAATTTTCTTTTCTGTCTCTGAATTGCAGGGAATAAAGACAGATGTTGGAAGCCTATTGGGTTGATGACGGCTTGGAGGGCTCTTCAGGAAATGCAAAGCAAAATCTGAACATTCCACTACTGAAAAGTGACAGCACCTAAATGTGATGCTTTTGCATGTCGACCATATTCTGTCAGACCTACTATGAAACAATTTATCTTGGAAAAGAAAGCCAATCAGCTGGAAATGCAAGTTCCTAGTAGGAGATTACAGGAAGGGTTTGAGTTTTCAAATCCTGTTCAAGTCCTGCTGTAGACAGTTACAACATTTTCTGCTGGTTTCTTGAGATTGCAATAATAGGGAGAAAAATAAATGGGAAGATTGGACTTTTGATTTACTGACACTTCCCTTCCAGGAATAGCAGCCTTGATTAGTTCTGTTCCATTCTTTCTGATCTTGTTTCTCTTTCATCTTGTTCACTGTTAGTGTTGTCCCTTTCTCCTTGTTTCTGGAGCTATGAGTGACCAACGCTTTACCATTTACATCAATCTATTTAATTTTAGTTTTTATAAAAGACAGAATTTAATACAAAATAAACCTGTTAACTTGACTGTTGTTTTCTAATGCATTAGCAAATAAAACTGTTTGATAATAATTGGGTTTTGGGTTTAGTGATCTTTCTGCACTGAATGCAAAAGAATCATCTTTGGAGATATGAATGAAGAGTTTCTGTATTGGCATGTTAATTGCAGATTTTACTCTAAGAATGACCTGGAAGACAATCTAACAATTAATTTAGTTCCAGCCCAGCAAATAGTATCGAACACAAGGTGTTATAAATGAGGTATTACAAATATGCTGTGTAGCACGGTAGCACAGTTGCTTCACAGCTCCAGGGTCCCAGGTTCGATTCCCGGCTTGGCTCACTGTCTGTGCGGAGTCTGCACGTTCTCCCCGTGTGAGCGTGGGTTTCCTCCCGGTGCTCCGGTTTCCTCCCACAGTCCAAAGATGTGCAGGTTAGGTGGATTGGCCATGATAAATTGCCCTTAGTGTTCAAAAAGGGCAGGTGGGATTACTGGGTTACGGGGATAGGGTGGAGGTGTGGGGCTTAAGTGGGGTGCTCTTTCCAAGGGCCGGTGCAGACTCGATGGGCCGAATGGCCTCCTTCTGCACTGTAAATTCTATGATTCTATGAAGTGGTGAAAATGTATTGAACAGCATGAAGTTCCTGTACTTGTATTGTAGATACAAACTGAACTTGCCACTGAAAGTTAGGCCTTTATCTTTTCATTTAAGTATCATTTTAACAACGTGGTAAGTCTTTATTTTGTCATGCAATCTCTGTGGCACTTAAAGTTAACTTTTATATCTCATTCCTTCACTTATTGATTATTGTTGGAGACTTAAAATAGCAAAATTTCTTTTTTTTTTCTTCTTTCTCTCTTAATTCAATCTTTCGTTCCTTCTCTTTATTTCACCTTCTACACCTGATTTGGCATTGAATTAACTATTTAAACTTACACTACTTTTTCAGACTTGGTACTGTTGAATAATGACCATTCAATCTGATTGGTTAAAGAGATACACAGTTGCTGGTCCTGCTCACACATATCCCAGAAACCCTGTAGAGGCTACTGTGCCTTTTAAATGCCTCCTCCGCACCCTCCCACAACCACCTCTCCCCTCCTCTGACTGCAACATGCTGTGAAGAAGATCAAGGGAATTAAACAGGCAAGATAAGTCTAATGAATGTCTATGCTGTTAGTTCACTAGCTACAGTAAATTCTAGCCCTCTGTTTATTCTCTAATGCCCCTTTGCTTCCCAGTCTCAACTTAAGGCCACAAGTTATAAAGTTTTAGTGGATCTAGCTTCCTGAAACAATCTTTGAATTCTGTACAATAAATCGAAATTGTACATCTAGGACAAGCAATTAATGCAGAATAAGCCCCCAAGTTGCTTTAATGGAATAATAAGGGTCTCATGAGTTATAAATCAGTGACGCAAGAACATGTAAAAATATTGGGAAACTTGGTTACAGGGTCAAGCCCAAAGAACAGGGCACAATTAAGTTAGAAAGAGTGAATGGAATGAGATAAATGATATCTTGATACATTGGTTCCACTCAGGTGATTTATGATCTAGAAGTACAAAATAATCCCACTTTCAGACTCAAAATGATGGGTCTTCATCTGGTGTATTTCTTACAGCTCTCCACGTGGCTGGCAGTCTGATACATTGTTGCTCAGCCCCAACTACAGTGCAGCAGACAATGTGGCACACTGGTTGTACATTGAAGTAACAATTAGTTCCCAGTTCTTGACGAATAATGGGCGAGATTCTCCGACCCCCCGCCGGGTCGGAGAATCGCTGGGGGCTGGCGTGAATCCCGCCCCCGCCGGTTGCCAAATTCTCTGGCATCGGATATTCGGTGGGGGCGGGAATCTAGCAGCCGAAGTCCCGCTGCTAGAATGCCTGTCCCGCCGGCGTAGATTAAACCACCTACCTTACCGGCGGGACAAGGCGGCGCGGGCGGGCTCCGGGGTCCTGGGGGGGAGCGCGGGGTGATCTGGCCACGGGGGGTGCCCCCACGGTGGCCTGGCCCGCGTTCAGGGCCCACCAATCCGCGGGCGGGCCTGTGCCGTGGGGGCACTCTTTCCCTTCCGCCTTCGCCACGGTCTCCACCATGGCGGAGGCGGAAGAGACTCCCTCCACAGCGCATGTGTGGGGATGCCGTGAGCGGCCGCTACCGCTCCCGCGCATGCGCCGCCTGGAGATGTCATTTCCGCGCCAGCTGGCGGGGCACCAAAGGCCTTTTCCGCCAGCTGGCGGGGCGGAAATTAGTCTGGCGCGGGCCTAGCCCCTTAAGGTTGGGGCTCGGCCCCCCAAGATGTGGAGGATTCCACACCTTTGGGGCGGCGCGATGCCCGACTGATTTGCGCCATTTTGGGCGCCGGTCGGCGGACATCGCGCCGATATCGGAGAATTCCACCCAATATAACAACATAATCCTGCTTTATTTTAAAAAATATAGGCCAAATTCTCCAGCCGTTGGGATGCTCTGTTACCGCTGGCAGTGCACCCTCACCCATGGGTTTCCCGGCGGCATGGGGTGGCTTCAATGGGAAATCCCATTGAAAAGCGACGGGAGTAGAGTATCCCGCCCCAAGCGAACAACGCGCCATCGAGAAACACGCGGCTGGGGGACCGGAGAATCCAGCCCTACTAATCTCTCCATATCGACATGACTATTCCAATCAATAACCTATTTTCATCCAAAATAAAGAAGATTAATAATCGACTTTTATAAATAAACTGAATGCCTGCAGAGCCTGTTATAACCTTGGCTTCTTTTCTCAAGACATGATTCACACTTTCACTTAGGAAATAAAATGTTGGGTCTCCTCTTCTGAGTAAAAGTAAAGTAGCACACTGCAGTCAGTCTTTGGTCTGGCAGTGCTCCTTCTTATTTTCTATATTTTTATGAGAGTTGTATAGTTTTTACAGATAACACAATAAACTTTCAAAAACAAAATGCTACAGTGCAGAATGTAATTTTTCTCTTGTATGCAGAATAAATATTTCTGCGTACAAAAAAGGCAGGATAACCTCAGAATTATGGTTCCAAACATTTAGTGCCTTTAATTACACAATGGATGAACTAGAGAAGGGGGGAATAGGATAAAGTCATAGATGATGGCACAGTTGACACAGTGGTTAACACTACTGTCTCACAGCACCAGGGACCTGGGTTCAATTCCAGCCGTGGATGTCTGTGTGGAGTTTTCACATTCCCTCAATGCCAGCAAAACTAAAGAGCTGGTAATTGACTTCAGGAAGCAAAGTACTGTACCCACCCCTGTCAGCATCAACGGGGCCGAGGTGGAGATGGTTAGCAGTTTCAAATTCCTAGGGGTGCACATCTCCAAAAATCTGTCCTGGTCCACCCACGTCGACGCTACCACCAAGAAAGCACAACAGCGCCTATACTTCCTCAGGAAACTAAGGAAATTTGGCATATCCACATTGACTCTTACCAACTTTTACAGATGCACCATAGAAAGCATCCTATCAGGCTGCATCACAGCCTGGTAGGCAACTGCTCGGCCCAGGACCGTAAGAAACTTCAGAGAGTCGTGAACACTGCCCAGTCCATCACACGAACCTGCCTCCCATCCATTGACTCCATCTACACCTCCCGCTGCCTGGGGAAAGCGGGCAGTATAATCAAAGATCCCTCCCACCCGGCTTACTCGCTCTTCCAACTTCTTCCATCGGGCAGGAGATACAGAAGTCTGAGAACACGCACGAACAGACTCAAAAACAGCTTCTTCCCCACTGTCACCAGACTCCTAAATGACCCTCTTATGGACTGATTTCATTAACACTACACCCTGTATGCTTCATCCGATGCCAGTGCTTTTGTAGTTACATTGTATATGTTGTGTTGCCCTATTATGTATCTTCTTTTATTCACTTTTCTTCTCATGTACTTAGTGATCTGTTGAGCTGCTCGCAGAAAAATACTTTTCACTGTACCTTGGTACACGTAACAATAAACAAATCCAATCCAATCCATTCTCCCGTTTCTGCGTGGGTTTGCTCTAGTTTCCTCCTATAGTCCAAAGATGTGCAGGTCAGTTGGATTGGCCTTGCTAAATTGCCCTTTAGTGTGCAAAGATGTGCAGGTTAGGTGGAGTTACGGGGATAGAGCAGAGGAATGGGCCTAGGTAGGCTGCTCTTTCAGAGGGTCAGTGCAGACTCAATGGGCCGAATGGTCTCCTTTTGCACTGTAGGAATTCTATGATTCTAAGCATTACAGAAAGGCATAACAGGACGCACACCTTTATGTATAGCATTTTATGCAGCCTTTTCTTATTAACGTCAGAGGTCTGCTGGATCCCAGGATTCAGCTGGGTCCCAGCCTGATGCTGAGCCTATGAAAGAGGTATTCAAGAGCTGATGCAGATGCTAGGGTATGTCCATGATATTCAGAGCGGGATATTAGCAACCCACCACCATAGCCTACTGGAGGAGTTCCAGAGGTTATTGGCACAGGAGATGGCACTAGTAATGCGTGGTACCGAGGTCAACACTGGTAAGGCGGCAATTGCAGTGGAGAGCCTGGTGCACAGCATCAGCAACATGAATGGAGGTGTCCAAGGTGTAGTCAGTGATGGCCATGGCTGAGCGCCTCAACAGCATGTTCCAGTCACTGGGGGCATTGCCGAGGCTGTGAGAAGCATGTCCCAGTCACTGAAGAACATCGCTGAGGGCATCAACCCTGTGCTGCAGACATTGGGGAGCTCCCAGGGCTGGCAGAACCAAATGGCGCAGGGGTAGCCAGGCTCGATCCAGCTGTCCCTCTGATCAGAAGTGAACTCCAGGGACCTATAGGCGCCAACCGGGAGGAGGGGGGCACTGGGTGCTAACCCGGAGCCACCTTATGGAGTTGCGACGGCAGCCACCAGCTCACCAAGACAGTGGTGAGTCTCGGAGTCAGCACCCGGAATAGGGCGGTACGGCGGAGCATGTGCCACTGGCAAGTAAGCCAGGGCCCTCATGCCCAGGGCCCCCAGAGGACGCCCGCCAGGGCATCGATGGCCATGAGATGTGGGAGGCAGCAGGTCGCCTCCAATTCTGATGTACATGCTGGGGACACACCTAGGCGCAGCAATAGAGTACGGAGGTCTGAGCACATTGAGGATCACCGAGAGGTCACTTTGGGGGGGGGGGGGGAGCGGGGAGAACTAGGCGGAAGGGGTTGGGGTGCGATGGTGGGAAGGAGTGCGGGGAAGGGTTGGGAGAGGTGGGGAGACTGGGGAGGTACCATCGGGGGATTGAGACAGTCAGTGACCCGTTGACAGTGCAGTCCCATCCTGGAGTGATGTTACAGACCCTGGGGGGTGGAACAGGGTGTGGGTAGGGAAGGGGGATGGAGGGGAAGGGGAGGGAAGGCAGAGAGAAGTGAGGGCTCAAGGTTTTGCCAGACCCCCCGTTGCTGCCGCCTGTTCTCCATCCACTGGTCCTCCCCGTACCGATCTCCAGCCCGTCTTGGTCCAGTGCCTCCTCATCCTCCGGCTACTTGGAGGTGGCCACGTTTTTGTTCACCTCCACCTCTAGCATGTTGCCCCACTGCTGTGCCAGGTTGTGGAGAGCACAGCAGACTATCACAAAGCAGACGGCCCTCCAGGGGGTGTACTGTCATGCATCACCAGAACCATCGGACCCGCATATTGAAGACAGCCCGGTGGCCACATGGAAAGAATTCCAACAGGTCTCCACATCAGTGTCCGGCCTCCATACTGGCATCATTAGCTAGTTTCACAGCGGGTACTCCTTTTCCCACAAGAACCAACCAGCCATCCTGGGGTGGTCCTTGAAGTGGCTGGGGTTGTCCAACTGCACCAGGATGTAGCTGTTGTGCACACTCCCAGGGAAACGTGCACACACGTGCATGATCTTCATGAGGTGGTTGCACATGAGCTGGACGTTCAGGGATTGGAAGCCCCCCTGTTGCTGAAGGGAACTCCCAGATGGCCCAGTGAGCGCAAGGTGTCATCTACTACTCCCTGGACATGGGGCATCCCGGTTATGCTGCTCAGGCATTCTTTTGGGACTGGTCCATGTCAATGTTTATATAGTAAGAAGTCTTACAACACCAGGTTAAAGTCCAATAGATTTGTTTTAAATCACTAGCTTTCGGAGCACAGCTCCTTCCTCAGGTGAATGAAGAGGTGGGTTCCAGTACATATATATAGACAAAGTCAAAGATGCAATACGATACTTTGAATGCGAGTCTTTGCAGGTAATTACGTTTTTACAGGTCCAGGTGGAACAACTGGAGATCCGTCTGGACCTGTAAAGACTTAATTACCTGCAAAGACTCGCATTCAAAGTATTGTCTTGCATCTTTGACTTTGTCTATAAAAATGTTTCTGGAACCCACCTCTTCATTCACCTGAGGAAGGAGCTGTGCTCCGAAAGCTAGTGATTCAAAATAAACCTGTTGGACCTTAACCTGGTGTTGTACGACTTCTTACTGTGCTCACCCCAGTCCAACGCCGGCATCTCCACATAATGATTATATAGTTCACTGCCCGGGCAAACAGGGCATCTGTGACCTCCGTGGGCTTGTGAGATGACATAGAAGTCCCAGCTCGAGCCCTGAAATGATCCTGAGGCGTAGATGATCAGGGCTTTGGTGACCTTGAAAGCCACCAGGAGTGGGTATCCTCCTCCTCCGCGTGGTGCCAAGTCAGCGAGGACATGGCACAGGTGCCCCACCATTTCCTTACTGAGGTGGAGCCTCCTGTGGCACACGCTGTCCATCATCTGTTCGAAAGACCAACGATGACTGTACACCTTGGACCATCGCTGGCCTCACTCTCTGGGTCTCTCCCTGGCCTGATGGGTGGCCAGGCCCTCAGGGTGTGGGGTGGTGTCCTGCACATGATCTGCTGCCTCGGGCCTCTGTGGACACTGCTGCTGCCATCTCCTCCAACGTCTGGCCACCTGGCCTGGTAGCAGCACCATGAGGGCAGACTCCGCAGGATCTAAGATATCATCCATCTCATGAAATACCTGTAAGGAAATGGAGAGGGTGAGAGACTGACAATCATCAGTGTCATCCTCCCTAGGATCCTCCATTCCCCTTGCTCACCCCCCCCCCCACCCCCTGACATTCCCTTCCATCTGTTGCTCTTTTTAGCCTTAGTCTATTGGCTCTGATTACGTAATCTTTGTTCACGAGTCGCCAGGTATCTTTCGGATACCGCCACGTGGTTCAAGTTCAGGTTATGATTAATAATACAGCACACCGCTTAGTAAGGATTAAAACAACGGTCATTTATTATATACAACAAGCAATATTAATACCCTAATACTACTTTCTATATAATAAACCTATCACTACTGGCCAATACTTAACTTAGGAAGAGCCCACCAGGTCAGGGAAATGAATGGCTTGTCCAATCAGATCTGGCCCGTGGGATTCAAAAGGCTGCTACAGGTCGGTGGCTAGGTGTCTCTACCGGATAGCGATCACTGGATTCAAACTTACAGTTGCCGGTTGCTGTTCTTGCGAAGGTCTCGAGCAGGCGAAGAGGAGAAAGAGCGAGATCTGAACTTGGCCCCTCACTTTTATAGGGCCCAGGGGCTTCCCGCCTCCCGGGGCGGCCCTTGACCCTGAGTCCCAAGTGATTGGATCTGTCCCCAATCTCTGGGGTCGATGTGTCCAATGGTGAGGCGCTTCCTCGATCGGGGGGTGGTCGCTCACCTGTCTTTGTATCGGCCACTGCAGGCGCCGACAGGTCTGGCCCGGTATTCAATTGCTAAGATGTTGCAATTGTTCCCGGGGATAGCCGATTTAACTGCAGCTGTCTGGATAGATGGGCTGCAAACAGTCCTGAATGTAACTGCAAATACCTGGGTTGATGGGCTGTTGATAGCTCTGAGTATCGATCTGGGCTAACTTCCCAGAGCCGAATATGCAATACTGTCTGCAGCTGCCTGCTTGTGTCTTCTTAGCTGCTTTTCCCAGCAGTCTTTCGGGTTAGCCATTTTAAACTGGGTTTTGGTCAGATTAATCGGAACACAGCCATTTTACGTGGCTACAATCCCGCCTTGTGATCCTAACGCGAAGTGTGAAGGATCACATAAATTTTGTCCTCTTTGTTCCCTGACCGGGTGGGGGGCACCTCCTACATGGCCACTACTCTGACCCTAGCTATGCACAAAAATTTACCTAAACAATTCTTGAGGGCGCTATGTCAGGCAGGGGCATGTATCTATAAAAAAATAAACTGGGAACCTCTAATTTTACCTAAACAATTTTCAAGCATTATACAATCTTATCTCTCTAAACAGACAAAAACAATCACAACATTTAATATATTCTTTCCTGGCTTGGCAGTCAAGCTCAGGCTCATACATTTCCATACATTATTTACAGGAAAAACCGCCAGTGCATGTTTTATTATTCATATGTCGCGGGGGTCTGAGGTCTGGTCATAGCCGAATATCGGGGATCGGATCTGATAGACCGGGGTTCGAGCGCGGTACGCTCTCCTTTTCCACTTGCGGAGGCGCATGGTCTGTACTGCACAACTGAGTATAGCCAATGCCAACAGTGCCTCAATAATGTACGATAGGGAGTACCAAGTTATGAACTTGGCACACCAGGATAATGCAGCGTGGTTGGTGACTGGGCCCTCGGTACTACTGGGCAGTGAAGTGTTAACAGTAAAGGGGTTTGGAGTGATGGGGTCCGCGTTCCCACGCAACCAAAAGCTCATCAAAAGAGTGTTGAGCACGATGAAAGGAGTCCTCATGGCTGTCTTCTTTCCTTCCTTTTCCTGTTTGCTGGTTTTCTCTGGACTTGGAGCTTCTGGAGTTCTGTAAGACAAGCATAGTGTGTGTAAATACTTCGGTTTAATATCTGGTGTGTTAGTGTGTCAGTCCTTCTTGGGGTCAATTAAACCCTTATAATTGGTCACAGTATGTGACTCTCCTCCCATTTTTTTTTTCAAAACAAATGTTTGGACACAGCACACTTCCCAATGGTGGACCAGTGCTAACTTTATCATCCAAATGCTCTAGGATGTAAATAGCATGTGGCAGCAACCCAAAGGTTGCCTAAATAAAATAAAACTGTTTTTGAAAGAAAAGTTCGAATGAGGTGCGTGTGGGCCGCGACGGTTAAGACTTGGGTGGAGTCCCCAGGTAGGACGGCTACCAATACCGTATCTTCCCTACCTGAGCGTTTTTGACCAACGGGGGGGGTCCCCAGGCAGGGCGGGTTTCACGCCATTTCTCCACTGCCTGAGCGACCAAAGAGCGGACAAAAATATAGTTATCATAGAACATAGAACGATACAGTGCAGTACAGGCCCTTCGGCCCACGATGTTGCACCGACATGGGAAGTCAAAAAACAAAAGCCATCTAACCGACACTATGCCATTATCATCCATATTGCCATTATCATCCATATATGGTGGGGTTACAGGGGTTACTGTTTTGATTCTACCATCAAATCAGAAGAGTAGCTACGATCGGGCGTCTGGTCTGGTGACCACGTATCAGCTGAAAAGCTAGTTCCTCTGAATGGGCGTCTGGTCTCGGTGGGCCTCTGAGGCAAGTCCTCAGAGGTTTCGGCAGAATGGGCGTGTGGCCGCGGTGGGTGTCAGTGGGAAAGTTAAAAAGTTCAGGTGAATGGGTGTGGGGCGGTGAGAACATTCTCCTGTAGGACGAACAATATTTAACAGACAGACAACATAAAACATTCTGCAGGTTCCATCAGGATGGATAACACTTTTCACCAAGTGTCTCCTTTGAATCATCATGTGGACACCTCAGTTCTCGGTCGCTATGGGCTCTGCCTTTTTCTTATTGAGAGTGCCTGTTGGTTGGGCACTCTGAGTGGTTTTTTAGGGCCATTGCATTCTCTAGCAAAATGTCCCAAGTGTCCGCAATTGTAGCATTCTTGCGGCTTGGCTGGGGGGCTGTTCTTTCCCTCGTTTACCCAGGCGGGGTTGTGGAGCGTGGTTCTTACTGCCTGCACGTCTGCGGCGGCTTGGTTTTCCTCGGGGGTTCTAGTTGCTGATTTGCCGTGAGCCGCTTGTTCCCAAACGCGGGACAATCTTTTGACCACCCACTTCTCATTATGAGCCTCCTCCGAGGGGTCATAATTGCTACAGGCATTCTGTCCTGCTTCCGTGGCATGGGAGATAAGGGTGCGGGTCCACTTGGCCATATTGTCTGGGGACAAATGGGCACGATCTACGTTGCCGAAAACGGCTTCAAAATGAATCCACAAGCGTCCTGCGAACGCTGTGGGGTGTTCAGACTTTTTCTGTCTGCATTTATTCAGACCGTCTACAGGGTCGCCCCGGTTGTACCTGATCGCATCCAGGATTGCGGTATGCCTTTCTGCAAGGGTGCCTCCTCCTACATTCTGTGGGTCGGGAAGGGCTGCTGCGACCGATGGGTCTAAGCTGAGGACCGTGAGTTTTACCTACTCTTTCACATCCAGGCCGTACATGGTCGCCTGGTGTTTGACGGTGGCAAAGAAATGGTGTGGGTCTGAAGCAGGGAGGAACGGTGTGATTTTGGCACATGCGTCCTGTAATTGGGTCACTGTGAGGGGGGTGGAATATAAGACCTACGCCTCGTCTGCTGTGGCGGTGCGTTGGGTGGTTACAGGGTTCATGGGAGCCTGTATTATCTGTTGTGTGGGGGTGCTTTCCTCCTTTGGGGTTTTCCCTGCGCACATGCTCCCTGAACATATCTCTGCGCTGTCTCTTGCAATTCTTCCCAATGAGGGCCGTCTTCCTGGTCTAAACTTTCCCCAAAGGTTTCTTGAAATCCCTTTTGGACAAAAAGCAGTGCTTTCAAGTCTGCAATCTGCTTTCGGCACTTTGCATGGTCCAAAGTACTCTGCCTTTGTTCCGTGGTTGATGCGTGGAGCGCTCTCAAGGCTGCCTTGAGATCACTGCGTTGTTTCTGGAGCGTCCCCAACTGGTTTTCTGTTTCTTTCTTTACCAGGACTGCACGCTGCAGATCCTGATAAGCCTTTTCATATTGTGACTGGAAACGACTCAAGTGCGCCAGACAAGATTGGTGACCCCGTTTGGCATCAGCCACCACTTCGTCTTTTGCTGCTAATTTCCCTTTTAACTCCAGGTTCTCTTTCTCAATTTCGCATACATCGATTTTACTCGTCCGATGTATGCCTTCTATTTCCTTGCGGAGCATCCTGATGACCTCCTCTGTGCCTCGCAATTGTGCCAGACAGGACACAATTGCCATCGGCTTGCGCGCTTTTGCTAAACTCTTTTTGTGGATCTCACTCAGGTTCTCCCACCAATTATGCCCTATACTTCCAGGACCTGAGTCGTCGTTATTGCAGAAATCCTTCCACATGGGCCATCCTTTGCCCTGCAGAATTTTGCGGATTTCCACTTCCCAAACGGGACACTGTCCTGCTCCTACGCTGCTGACTGGTACGACAGCAAAATCTTCAGGGTTCATGAGGCGCTGCATCGCTTGCATTGCCTGCATGGCTCTCTCTTATCTGCTCGTTACATTCGAATTTGGAACAGGGGGCTAAGGTGGTGTAGATGCGGATACGGCTTGCGCTAATTTCCGAAATACCAACTGCCGATAGTTTTGACGCAACAAAAAAATCTATCAGTTTTGCCTTCTAACCCTGTTCATTACGCATGCATATACACACTTCCGAATTGTGAATTATTAACCAGAACCGCTTGAACACTTGTGGGGCTTTTTTTTTGTTTCCGATTGGATTCTAATTCAAAATGTTGGGGTTCTCCCGGAGTGGTTTTCCACTTCTAAGTCGGGTCCCGTCAGGATGTCGCAAATTATGTTGCTCTTTTTAGCCTTAGTCTATTGGCTCTGATTACGTCACCTTTGCTCACGAGTCGCCAGGTATCTTTATGATACCGCCATGTGTTTCAAGTTCAGGTTATGATGAATAATACAGCACACCGCTTAGTAAGGATTAAAACAACGGTCATTTATTATATACTACAAGCAATATTAATACCCTAATACTACTTTCTATATAATAAACCTATCACTACTGGCCAATACTTAACTTAGGAAGAGCCCATCAGGTCAGGGAAACGAATGGCTTGTCCAATCAGATCTGGCCCGCGGGATTCAAAAGGCTGCTACAGGTCGGTGGCTAGGTGTCTCTACCGGATAGCGATCGCTGGATTCAAACTTACAGTTGCCGGTTGCTGTTCTTGCGAAGGTCTCGAGCAGGCGAAGAGGAGAGAGAGCGAGATCTGAACTTGGCCCCTCACTTTTATAGGGCCCAGGGGCTTCCCGCCTCCCAGGGCAGCCCTTGACCCTGAGTCCCAAGTGATTGGATCTGTCCCCAATCTCTGGGGTCGATGTGTCCAATGGTGAGGCGATTTCTCGATCGGGGGGTGGTCGCTCACCTGTCTTTGTTTCGGCCACTGCAGGCGCCGACAGGTCTGGCCCGGTATTCAGTTGCTAATATGTTGCAATTGTTCCCGGGGATAGCCGATTTAACTGTGGATGTTTGAATAGATGGGCTGCAAACAGTCCTGAATGCAACTGCAAATACCTGGGTTGATGGGCTGTTGATAGCCCTGAGTATCGATCTGGGCTAACTTCCCAGAGCCGAATATGCAATACTGTCTGCATCTGCCTGCTTGTGTCTTCTTAGCTGCTTTTCCCAGCAGTCTTTCGGGTTAGCCATTTTAAACTGGGTTTTGGTCAGATTAATCGGAACGCAGCCATTTTACGTGGCTTCACATCCAACCCGCCCTGCCAACAACCCCCCCCACCCCCCCCCCAAACCCCACCTGCAACGGGACGGCCTGCTCAGTGGATCCCACACCCTGTAACATTATCTGGACTTGGCACTGGTCCCATTGCTGGTGCACACACCCACCCGCTAGTCGCCGATATGTTCCCGGTGCTGGGACCCAGCCCCTGGGTGTTTGGATGTTGACTGCTGCATCCGTGGTGTTGGTTCCTGCAGTATTCAGGCACAGTGCCCAGGCATTGTGGTCTGATTAGGATGCTAGGCAATAACTCCCCCATGCGTTAAGGCATGCCGGGGATCCACTTGGGAGGTGTGAAATACTCACTTAACTACTATTGCCAATTCCCAATCAGCAATAACATTCAGCAATGTGGCCAGAGGCCTCCGAAGTCAGTGGGAGTTATGGGTGGTCAGCGGGGCTGGGGGGCTGGGCTGGGGTTGCCCCCGGAATGGGGGTTGGCATGGCGGACCCATGGGCACTGAAACACCCATCTCCCCATCCCCCCCTGCCCTGCAACCACTCCCCCACCAATCACTAGTGGGCCATTCCAACTAAGATTGGATGTCAGGGGTTCCCCCAGTGAGCACCAGATTAGCAACTCCAGTGCCCCCAAGCTCAGTGCCCGGGAGCAAAGATGGTTATTCACCTCCTCGAGTCCTGCAGCAGCCACTCAGCCAGCTTCATGATTTTACAAAGGTGTCCTAATCGGTGTCTGAGTGACCACTTGCAGGGGAGGCGGTTAGATCGCGGGAGGCGATTAGGATAGGTGGTGTCTCCCGTTAATTGTGGAGATTGGGCTTCAGGGGTGATTATTGGTTTCTCGCTACACTGCACCGGGATCCTGATTTTGCCAACAGGAGCAGGCTGGTTAGATCACATTCAGATTGGTACCCAGAATGGTTCTCGTTTTTGGCCTCTCCCATGATATAACAACTTTGTTGGCTCTCGCTTAACCGCAAAGCAGCCATTAAATCGCACCCAAAGTCTGAAAATTGCAGATATTTTAAAAATGAGTATCTCGGGATATCAAATTGTTGGCATAGCTGCTCAAAGGATGACAAGAAAACACCACTCAACAGATCTCCCAGTTTATAAATACCTCTCTCCAGACATCGAATCCATGGACAACAAGACCTGATGTGAAATCTGGGTTGCCCTGAATGGGAGAGAGGGTGGAAGTCAGCTTAGATCTTCCTTCTAACAGACGGAACATTCTCCATATTTAAGATTGTTGGCAGTTATACAATTCTCACACTTAGAAGAGCCAGTCCTGAAATCCCTGTAAAACAACAGATCCTGTAAAGGATATATCGACTGGTCTGCTTCAATATGAAGCCAAATGGAGTACCTTATAAACCCAGGATGAGACATTAATTGGTACATTTAATGTTCAACACCCCCAATCCCCCATTGGAGCCAGGGAGTTGCAACTTGGTCAACTTCAAATGAGGTTTATTTTTCTTCCATGCAAACAAACTGATCATTCCATTCATCTCCTTTTAAACCCTCACAGATCAATCAGATTGGCAACATCTGCAAGGCATATAGTAATCTAGACCACGCATTCGTCTGAATCAATGCGATCACACCCAAACACGATATTGACAGGCAGGACCAGTGGGTCAAGTGCCATCTAATTGACGCAATCAACAGAGGGAAATTGGCCCGATACATTTGCTTAAAGAAGGGGGTATTCACAACACCCAGGTAGGTAAACGCTGAGGGGGAACCGCCTGAATGGAAAGTTAGTAAAGCAGGATGGCTTACATCTCAACCCACCCACTGGCATAGCCTCATGCTTTGTAAAATTAATCTTTAAATTAAACTGATGAAAGTGCACATCAATAACAGCGGGAATCGAGCGGTCCGGTTCAGATACAAACTGAACTCCACTGTGCAGCCTAAAAGCTGAAAGATCCAATCTAATTGCCTCTCCAAGGGCAATGCGAACAACAAGGGGGATAAGAGGCACCCCTGCATATTCCGTCACTGGAGACTAAAATTCTTCGATCTATAACCATTCCAAGTCAGCACTGCTGCCAGGGAACTATGATACAACAGCTGTATCCACATAACATGTTCCCTCCCAGCTCAAGTCCCCGCAGCCTATAAAACAATAATTCCGTTCCACCGAGTCAAAAGCTTTCTCCGTGTCCAAGGAAATCACTAACCCATCTGAAGCCCATTTCTGGTACCGAAATAACACTCAGTAATCTCCTAAAATAACAAGAATTCCGACCTTTTATGAATCCAGTCTGATCTCTCCGGGTAATCAGCGGGAGAATTCAGTTTAAGCTCCACGCCAACACTTGAGGCAACAATTTCAGATCAACATTCAGGTTCCTCGGAATTCTTGCCTGCCTTCAAAGTCAAGGAAATATTTGATTTTTGTAGTGTCAGCGGTAGCACGCCTGTCTCGAATGACTACATGCCAGTTAACAGATCTCTCAGAGAGTCCTTTAGTTCCTTGTTGAATTCACAGCCCAAACCATCCGGCCCAGGGGCCTTCCAGGTTGGAGGTCCGTAATGACCACAGTCGCCTCCCCTTTAGAGATAGGCAAATTTAGGAACAACCATTGATCCTCCGAGACTGTGAGAAACTCGAGGGATGTCGATACATCGCCAAACTGGCCCATCTTATGTAACTCAACATAAAAATCCCTAAATGCCTTATAAATATCCTCAGTTTTAATTAATCTAGTACGAAGTCTTACAACACCAGGTTAAAGTCCAACAGGTTTGTTTCGATGTCACTAGCTTTCGGAGCGCTGCTCCTTCCTCAGGTGAATGAGGAAGGAGCAGCGCTCCGAAAGCTAGTGACATCGAAACAAACCTGTTGGACTTTAACCTGGTGTTGTAAGACTTCGTACTGTGCTCACCCCAGTCCAACACCGGCATCTCCACATCTTAATTCATCTATTAACCCTGGAATCTCGCCAGTGGTGGGATGGTCTGCTCCTGGCATTGTTAATGCACCCATCGCCATTGCAAAACCCATGGCAGGGGTGTGCCATCGGCGGGACCATAAAATTCTGTCAGCATGAACAGCCGGAAAATCCTGCACCATGGGCGGGATTCTCCGCAATCGGCGCGATGTCCGCTGACCAGTGCCAAAAACGGTGCGAATCAGTCCGGCATTGCGCCGCCCCAAAGGTGCGGAATCCTCCGCATCTTGAGGGGCCGAGCCACCACCTTGAGGGGCTAGGCCCACGCCGGACTAATTTCCGCCCCGCTAGCTGGCGGGAAAGGCCTTTGGTGCCCCGCCAGCTGGCGCGAAACTGACTTTGCCGTGCGGCGCATGCGCGGGAGCGTCAGCGGCCGCTCACGGCATCCCTGCGCATGCGCAGTGGAGGGGGTCTTTTCCACCTCCGCCATAGTGGAGACCATGGCAAAGGCGGAAGGAAAAGAGTGCCCCCATGGCACAGGCCCGCCCGCAGATCGGTGGGCCCCGATCGCGGGCCAGGCCACCATGGGGGCACCCCCCGGGGCCAGATCGCCCCGCGCTCCCCCCAGGACCCCAGAGCCTGCCCGCGACACCTTGTCCCGCCGGTAAGAGAGGTGGTTTAATCCACGCCGGCGGGACAGGCATTCCAGCAGCGGGACTTTGGCCCATCACGGGCCGGAGAATCGCCGGGGGGTGGGCCCGCCAACCGGCGCGGCGCAATTCCCACCCCGCCGAATATCCGGTGCCGGAGAATTTGGCAACCGGCAGGGGCGGGATTCACGCCAGCCCCCGGCGATTCTCCGACCCGGCGGGGGGTCGGAGAATGCCGCCCCATGTCTCCAGCCTCAGAGTCAGTTTTCTTTGAAGTCAGACCTCTTCCACATTCTGAGATATAAATCAGCGGGAGATGGTTTTTGGACGTTTGCTGGGATGTGGAAAGTTTGCTGCTAATGTCTTTGCAATCAGGGGGGATTTAAGTTCAGACCTTTGCATTTTTCCCATCTCCCCTTTCAAGAGTCTTTGCTTGAAGTAGGACTTGACACCCTCCAGATGTGACATCTCATAGTCTCTCCTGGAACTAAGTATAATCCATACAGGAATTTTGCAGAAGGTAATTATTTTACAATCCCAGCCCTCTTTTTTTTCTCTTTTTAAAAAAAATAAATTTAGAGTACCCAATTCATTTTTCCAATTAAGGGGCAATTTAGCGTGGCCAATCCACCTAGCTTGCACATCTTTGGACTGTGGGGGCAAAACCCACGCAAACACGGGGAGAAGTGCAAACTCCACATGGACAGTGACCCAGAACCAGGATTGAACCTGGGACCTCGGCACCGTGAGGCAGCCGGGCTAAACCACTGCGCCACCGTGCTATTCCTAGCCCTCTTTTGATCAGTGTTTTTGCTTGTATTTCTTTTAAAAACACATGACTCCCTTAAAAAGTTCAGTATGCCCGTAATTGATTCGGAGCTGTAGTGCATCTTCGAGACAGTGCTTTACAATAGGTGATTTTGTGAAAATCTCTATCACTGGGAAAAGGTGTGAAGAACCTTCAACCTTCAATGATACCTCCTTCATCTCATGGTAGATTGATATCAGTTGCAGCTCTTCGCAACTGGTCAACCCCAAGATAGCAGGACCATCTGTTTCAATGATGTAGAACATGTAATTATCATGTTCTCCTTTGTGTGCCCCTCAGATTTCAGTTGTTTCTCACTGTCGAAGCTCAGTTCCTCTCACATGATGTTAGCTTGATTTCAGAGCATCTTTCCTTGCATAGCCATTTTCTTTCAAACCTTCAGGAAACATCTTCTGGTATAGTCTGAATGGGATGATGTTACTCTGTGCTCCAGTATCAAGCTTCAGCTTCAGATCTATGGTTGTGGGCTTATTTCTCACCCTCCTTCTGATCTCAATGCAATTGCATGGTTCCTGTGTGATTTGTGTTCACAGATCCATTGTCATTTTCCAGGGAATGGTTGTTTTAGCTTCTTTTCCTTCTCATTTGTTCTGTTTCTCTATCTATGATGACTTGTTTAATGTCTTATTTCTTTATTCTGCACATCTTTTTCCGCTGATTGGGCTTTCCACAAGCTCTGCAGTTTGATTCTTATTTGGGATATTTCCTTCCATCTGTGAACTCATATGATTGTCCACAGCTCCTGCATATGTCTCTCGCTATCTGCTGTGCATTCTTTTGTTGCTGTTTCACTGCACCAACCCTGCTGCCTTTTTCTTGACTTAGGTGAATGCTAGTAATCAGGGTAGTCAGTATCTTCCTCTGCCTACTGGTGGCTTCATATGTTCTGGCAGTGACTACAGCCAGAATATTATAATATTGTGATCTTGTCCATTCAAATCTAATTCCTTTGTACCTCAGGGTGTGCAGAATCCTAAATGAGAAATGAATCCCACCCTTTCATCTGTTTCCTTGAATTAACCTTTACTGGCTGCATTTCTCAATTTTATTAAGAAATTGTCCAGAGGCTCACCTGGTTCCTGCCACAGGCTTTGAAATTCATATTGGTGGACCCATTGATTAGATTTTCTGGAAATCTGTGCTGAATTCTTCATAAATTTTGTCTGGACTTTTACCGTCATCCTCAGCTATTAAATTTTTAAAATAATTTCTCCCCTGCCCACAAGCTGATGTATCTGACCATTTCCTCTTCACTCAAGCTTTCTAGAAAGCGATTGAATGTCAGGCTTGAATGTTCGCTCCTGGTTTCGGAATGCTGAGTTGAGCTAAGTCCCAGGTCTGCAAACCCGACCCAGGAATATGTGCCCTAGCAGGTTTTTCGGTCCAGGGGTGCAGGTGAAAGTGGGAGTTAGGGCAGGTTACTTCAGAATGAGTGTGGAGGCTGTGGGTATAGGGGTGGACTGGATGGAATGCAAGATTTTCAGCCTAGGGCTGCGGGTGGAAGTGGGAATTGGGGCAGGTTACCTCAGAATGCGTGTAGAGACTGTGGGTACATGGGTGGACTGGATGGAATGCCGGCCTCGGTGCACTTATACAGTTTGGAAGTTTTTAAGGAATAAAAAAGAACATAAAATGCCTCACCAGCCCTCACCCTTATCTCCCCATGCCCTACCCATGACCTATCCATGCCAACACATGCCAACTCATGTCTCACACCCATCCCCTATGACCCCCCAGATCTTCCATGCCAACCTATTCACTTTTATTCACCCCCTGACCCGTTATAGCCCATATGCTAACTTAGTGCCAACTGGTGCCTCCAACTATGACTCTTTGTTCTTATAGTTACCATGCTAATGCACCAATATGTACCATGGGCAGACTTTAGGGTGCATGCTGAGATGAGATAAAATAGTTATTAAATATGTATTGAAGAATTAACTGTTTCAAAAATGAACACTCTTATTAATAAAAACCATTCACTAAATTTATTTTCCTTTAATTACTTCTAAAAGCAAACATTGGAATTCTTAGTATAAATTCAAAGATTTCCATGACCACTTGGAGCTATCAATAAAACTGTGAATCAAGAGAATCTCCACTGTGATAACAGACAGTTGTGAGATCCATCATGCAGCACTAATTGAGTAATGATATCCCTTAAAACCATGTGCGCAGACGTAAATACCAAGCATAATTTTATTAAACACTGCAGAAAGTTCTAAAAATAATTAAAGGGCAGGAGTTTTAAATGCCTTAAAACATGACCAACCTTTTGTAGTTTAAATGAGCTTGACAGTTACTCTTGTTGTTACAATGAGCATGACAGTCCAATGAGCCTAAACACCTTTCCGCACATTCATGTCTACATTTAATAATCCCAAAGGGTACCTGATGTCTCCCAAATGTGTCGCAGGTCCATATGCAAAAGGATGTCTTATCTCTCCAAAGGAGTACCCCACATATACAAAAATGTCCGCAAAGGGTAGACCTTCTTCTAACCAGTCAATCTGCACACGTCCTGTTTCCCATTCCTAGCTGACAAAAGTTCAACATGACTGGATGAAGCTGGAGATTTATATGAGCAGCTGCATCCATAAACGATGAATCTTGTAATTTAGAGCTTATCTCTATTGCCCCGGTCCTCTTGCATCCACCCCCCACCCCCCAACACCTTGCAGAAATAATAGGTGCCATGTTCTGGGGTGGAACATTCAGGCCTCCAGAGTAATTTTCATAATGACAGAGAGGTTCTCTATCTTTACAAAAATTTAGACTCAGTCTGCAGTTCTCTTTAAGATTCACAAACATCTGCACAACACCAGCTTCCCAACTCATTATTAGCTGTAGCTGCGCACGGATTGGTGCAGAGGCCATTTGGGCACAATTCTCTTGTTCTCACTTTCTTTGTGGCACTAATTTAGGATGATTTTTCTCAATCTAATTCAGCATTAAATCCACTGAAAGGGTTTGGATATTTATTCACAGACAATTGCTGCCACCATGTCTTATGGTTTCCAGAATTTTCAAATAATCACATTTTTGACTCAAAATGTGGGAGCTTCATTGAGAGTATTTCTCACTCCAGAACTATCTCACTCATGAACTGATACATTGTTGCTTGGCAACTGACTGCAGTGTAGCAGTAAATGTGGCACCCCGATGAACATTTGCATAAAAATGTGTTCCTCGCTCTTTACGAATTATGTAACAATATAACACCTAAGTTCTCTCTTTTTGGTCACCTGTCCTAATATCTCCTAAGTAGTTTCATGTTACATTCTGCTTGATAATTCTCCCGTGACATGCCTTGGGATACTTTAATGCATTAAACATGCTGTATAAATGCAATGTGATATTGTTGAGTGTCCATGTGCCCTAGGAACTGGAATGAGGCACTGGATTTTATTTTATTAAGGACCCTGACAGCAAACAGGCAAAGGAAACATTCTTCGAAATCAGTCTGGGTTGGGTTTGATCCCAGATTCCAGAGATAAAAGGCTAAACCATCCCGCAAAACCCAGTTCCTGGAAAGGCTACCACTTGAGAAGGCATTCTGTTCTCCAAGGCTCACTGTTAGCATTACACTATATTGATATGCTATGAAAATGGCAGTCACTGTGTGTAGTTACTTTAATATTAAATACGGCACAAGAGGATTCAAGTGCAATTGTCAAAGCAGCACTGCAATTGTGTGCTGAGTGTTTAGAATGATGTTACATTCATTCACAGCATTGATACTGATCTCACTGGAATTCAATATACATCAATTGTAAGTCAATTCAACTGAATTTATTATGGGATTGTGAGCTACCACTTCAACGGGACTCAGTTCCACTTCCCTGAGTGAACAAGTGCACTAAGTAAACCATTTGACCATGAAAAGTTCCAAAGTAACTGCAGCCATCCATGACACCTCATTAATTCACTTTTACAATCGCGACAAGCAATCACACAATGTGATAAATGTAACACACGTTCGTATGGGAAAATATGCAAAAGGTGACAGCTGTAAGGACAGGAATGGTGTCTGATATACACAAAAACATCCAGAAGAGCTGGATTAACAAGAAAATCTAAAGTGAAAAAACCCCAAATATCCATTAGCAGAGCTACTTTTATGGGATAACCTGTTTATTGACATGTACAAGGATGGTTTGAGCGCCAGTTTAATTTGTGATCAACAAACAACGAGTAAACCCCACTGTCTAAATTTAACTGAACTGCTGTAAGGTTGCTCTCGTCACGTTCGATAGAATGGGGAAATGAAATATATTTTCAGTTAAATATCCAAAAATGTTTACCCGGGGCTAATTACCAAATAAGCAGCCTTTGGACATCAGATAAATATGCTTATAGCTGATAGTAGAAAGGAATGGGCGAATGTGCGCTGTGATTTTTTTTTTACTGTACTTTCATCTATTTGCATGTAAGTGCTTGTGAACTCGCTTCATATGTTCACCGATGACAGGCAAAGCAACACAAAAGGTGTGAAATCGAAGCTGTCTGATAACTGGATGTGGCTGATTAATAGAAATTTCTCGGTGAGGCTCCTGCAGCTCCGAGGCTGAGCTTTGTGGGGGTCACTGGAATAGAGCAGCTGTAGAGACAGCAGGAGCAAGGAGGACAGCTTGACCAGCCCTTCCATGGCAAACACAAGAAGGACTAATAGACTCTTTAGTTTACAGCATTAGTAAGGGCGGCGGCGAACTGTGCTAATTGGGCTTTGGAGTATCAGCGTCCTGTTCACTTTCTCTGGCTTAGAAAATGAGTTGAAGAAGGTTTATCTAGTTCAATCAACTTTGTCTCATTAGGGTGTATTAGTCCTATTACTTTGGGTAACTACAAAATAGTTTTAAGGCAGTGGCTGTGCTGACAATATCACTGTGCACTGGTAAATTAACTTTTAAACCAACTTTTCAACATTAAATATGATTCATTCGCCGAAATAACTGCTACCAAATCCTCTAAAATATGAGAGAAGGCGATTTTAACTATGTCTTATCCTCTTTCCAATACAATGTGCACATTTTAAATTTCTGCAGATGAAAATGGGTATTTCAGCCGTATGTTTTACATATCGGACACGTAAACAGTAGCTTGCAGCAAGTAACTGATTTCGTTTAACTTCAAATGCAACAGATTCTCGCGCATGTCTGGCATAGTGAGGGTGCTGTGAGGTGATCTGATCTGTTGGAACTTTATCGATTGCTCCCGAGGATATACAATCGGAACGGGTAGAAACAGTCGGTTGTGCATTGGGGAACTCGGAACTACAATGGATTAACTGTAATTAACTGCACTATTAACTGTCACTGCAAGTTTGAATTTCCAACTTCGATTTTAGTGCAATTTAGATTTAAAATAGTACATTTATTGCACCAGGTGCAATCTTCACAAGATAATTAGCCAGAGAAGATGCCAGATTACTTTATTCTTATTTATCAACAAGCAATATTTTTACAGCTGATTAAAATTCTTTATGCAATTTATTCCAACAAAACTACTGTGTGAAAAAGCCCGCTTTTATAATAACACCATCTGCTGTAGT
This sequence comes from Scyliorhinus torazame, assembly GCF_047496885.1. Classification (NCBI taxonomy): domain Eukaryota; kingdom Metazoa; phylum Chordata; class Chondrichthyes; order Carcharhiniformes; family Scyliorhinidae; genus Scyliorhinus; species Scyliorhinus torazame. Next base: position 257,539,876 of record NC_092710.1, read on the forward strand.
TTAAATTAGGCCATTATATATGGCGCCCCAATGACCAGAGAATTATGCCATTTAAATTGCTTCAGTTTTAAATCTACCTAAAGGTGACAAGATGCCAGAAATGAACACACACCCCAGGCTAGCGAGAAGAGAGCAAGCCAGAACCGTGAAACGAACGGCAAGCGATTGTTAAAAAAAAAACTGTTTGACTACAGGTCAGACACAGGGGCATACGCATGTAAATACATTTCTTTAAACTAGTTCAAAGAAAAGCATCAAAGTAACAGTCTTCAACCTGACATCGGGCTAGAAATAATGGTGACCTAGCAGTCAGAGGTAGACTTTTCCGACGCTGAACCTAAATCAAAACTTTCCCAACAATGGGAAATTCATGACATTGATGTATATTTGTAAAGCAAAAGGTGGCAACATTAGGAATGTTCCTGCTCTCCGCAGAAAGACAACTTCTCGAAGTCCCAGAAAGAATTAATGAGATCAGCATTGATACAGGGACCATAATGTAAGCCTGATAGCATATATTTTCATAACATTAACAGCTTAAAGCATCAATACATTGCTGGATGCAGAAGGCACGTGGCAAAAAAAAATCTGAAGGGTGTGAAATTGGCATGATTAATAATTAGAATTATTAGCACATATGCCAGCTGCTCATGTATGGGCTATTCTTTGATTTATGGGATCATAAGATTGCATATCAGTGGTAGTACAGTGCCAGACTATAAAAATCCAAGCGTTTCTCTGTTGCGTCCTCTGGTATCCTCTCTATTTGTCCACTATGCCCTCTGATTAGTTTTGTTCCTGGCTGATGTTAATAATAGTTGTGGTAATTTTATCTTGGTTTATGCAACAGTGTGGGTTGCTTGAACCTGGATGGTGCATGACGGAGGGTGGATGAGGAGAGTGGGATTTAGGATGCTGTTCAAGTTACTAAGGGCTGGCAGACTCTCACTCTTGCTTGGAACTGTTGCTAGGCTGCAAACAAGCACTTCATGGGAGATAGAGGAGGTGCTAAAGGAAAGACCATTTACATGAACAATAGAAATAATAGCTGATACCACAGGGGTTGTAAACAGTGGCATCTCTTTTACATCTTTAGTTTTGTGCATTTATTAAACTGCCACCATATATTTATGTATCAAAGTACTTTCATATCAAAATGGTTTTTCATCCTTCGAATTGACAATATTACTTTATTACCCCTGAAGCACCCAAGCACCTTCAATAGGCTGTATTTCAAAACTTAAAAACAAAGAAATCTATATGGCACAGTGTCTCCAGTTCTGGTGCTGTCTTTATTGGGTTACATTTATTCAAATCAGTTGGGGAATAGTAAAAAACTAAAGATGGACAGCTTTGATTTAGAAAAAATTTAAATGAAGACTTTTATACTTTTACAGGAATTATTATTTTAAAGACTGTTTCATGTGCTGATTTCAAATGTGATTTAGCACTCAGGCTCTGCAAAATCTCGTCCTTGATGCTATGAGTTGATGTAAAATATGTGTCAACTGAGATTTGCAAGAGGAACTCTTGTTAAAAGATTTATAAAATACGAATCTTTACAGTACCGTCATTGCTGTCAAGAGGCATTCTTAATAAATGCATCACCAAGAGGAACTGTTGTGGTTGATCATACACACATCTGTAATACATTGCATATTTCCTGCTGGCTTTGATTTTCAGTTTTTATTATATAATTAAAGTTGCTCTGCTGTGCTTCTCTGCAAATTCTGTTTGTATTGTATTCAGCAGTAATGCAATGCTGCGCATCAGCATTGTTGAGCCTTGAATGGACTTTTCCAGTCTCCCTTCATAAGTTTACATAGATTCGGCCCTTTGAGCCTGCTCCGCCATTCACTATGATCATAGCTGATCATCAAGTTCAATACCCTGATCCCGCCTCCCCCCCATATCCCTTGATTGCTTTAGCCCCAAGAGCTATAGCTAATTCTTTCTTAAAATTACACAACATTTTCACCTCAACTACTTTCTGTGGTAGTGAATTCCACAGATTCACCACTCTCTGGGTGAAGAAATTTCTCCTCACCTCAGTCGTAAAAGGTTTATCCCTTATCCTCAAACTATGACCCCTAGTCTGAATCTACCCTGTCTAATCCTATTAGAATTTTATAAGTTTCTATGAGATCCCCTCTCACTCTTCTAAACTCCAATGAATATAATCATAACCAACTTAATCTCTCCTCGTATGCCAGTCTGCCATCCCAGGAATCAGCCTGGTAAACCTTTACTGCACACCCTCCACAGCAAGAACATCCTTCCTCAGATAAGGACACCAAAACTGCACACAAAACTGTGGCCTCACTAACACCTTATACAAATGCAATAAAACATCCATGTTACAGGCAGCAAGGTAGCACAAGTGGATAGCACTGTGGCGTCAGTGGATTGGCCATGATAAATTGCCCTTAGTGACCAAAAGTTTACCAGGGGTTATTGGGTTACGGGGCTAGGGTGGAAGTGAGGGCTTAAGTGGGTCAGTGCAGACTCGATGGGCCAAATGGCCTCCTTCTGTTCTGTATTCTGAACTATACTCAAATCCTCTCACTGTGAAAGCCAACATACCATTTGCCTCTTTTACTGCCTGCTGTACCTGCGCGCTTACTTTCAGCGCCTGATTCACAAGGTCATCAAGGTCTTGCTGAGTTTCCACATCTTTCAATTTACACCCATTCAAATAATAATCTGCCTTCCTATTTTTGCCACCAAAGCGGCTAACCTCACATTTATCCACATTATACTGCATCTGCCATGCATGTGCCCTCTCACTCAGCCTGCCCAAATCGCACTGAAGCATCTCTGCATCCTCCTCACAGCTCACCCTCCCACCCAACTTTGTATCATCTGCAAATTTGGAGATAATAGATCTAGTTCCCTCATCCAAATAACTAATATATCATGTGAACAGTTGGGGTCCGAGCAATGCTTGCCATTCGGAAAAAGACCCACTTATTCCACTTATTAGCTTCCTGACTGCTAACCAGCTTTCTATCCATAGAGTCATAGATAGATATTTACAGCATGGAAACAGGCCCATCGGCCCAGCTGGTCCATGCCACCCAGTTTCTATCACTAAGCTAGTTCCACTTGCCTGCATTTGGCCCATATCCCTCTATACCCACCCTGCCCATGTAACTGTCTAACTGTTTTTTAAAGGACAAAATTGTACCCGCCTCTACCACTGTCTCTGGCAGCCCATTAAGATGCTCACCGCCCTCTGTGTGAAGAAATTTCCCCTCTGGTCTCTTTTGTATCTGTCTCCTCTTCACCCAATGGCCTCTAATTCTAGACTCCTCTACCTTTGGGAAAAGATGTTGACTATCTACCTTATTGATGCTCCTCATTATTTTATAGACCTCTATATAAGATCACTCCTAAGCCTCCTACGCTCCAGGGAATAAAGTCCCAGCCTATCCAGCCTCTCCTTATAACTCAGACCATCAAGTCCTGGTAGAATCCTTGTAAATCTCATCTTAACGCTTTCTAGTTTAACAATATCCTTCCTATAATAGCGTGATCAGAACTGAACACAGTATTCCATGTGTGGTCTTACCAAAGTCTTGTACAACTTCAAAAAGACGTTCCAACCCCTGTATTCAATATTCTGACCAATAAAACCTAGCATGCTGAATGCCTTCTTCACCACCCTGTCTACCTGCGACTCCACCTGTACCCTAGATCTCTTTGTTCTGTAACTGTCCCCAACTCCCTACCATTAACTGATTGTTCCTGCCCTGATTTGATCGGGGAATTTAAATCGGGGAACTACCAGTATCTGTGGGACTGGGACAGCAGCAACCAACAGCATCTTCAGGAAAAGAGGGGGAATTTCCAATGGAAAGAAATGGACCTCAGCCTCAGCTAGACCAGAGAGGAAAACCGCTGCTCACTTCCCATCATCTCTCTTGGAGCACTGCTTCCCGAGTTCAATTATACTATTGTCAGCATCAAGTGCCATCAGTATCAGCATCGAATATCACGTGTGTTCCAAGCACATCTTCACACTCTGCTGCAAACACGCGTCTGTCCACCTGCACAATTTGCTGTTCAGTGTCTATTCCCACAATCTTGCACTCATTCCTACACTTCAACAACAAGTCTGGGTCAATGATCCCTGACAGTTTCACAACATCAGCTGCTCCCCCACCTCCCAGTCCCCATCCTGCTGCACTGGGACCTTCCCCGCTGACATCTCCCCACCGCTCTTCCAGCCTCTCCAATCCTGTCCTCTAGTACTGTTAATCCTCAGCACAGTAATGTTATTGTTACTTTGGGGGGGTGGCATCTTTCGGAACAGATGTCAAATTAAGGCACTGTCTATCTTTGAAGGGGGTGGAAAGCACCGTGGTCAATATTTATCCCTTTAATCATTATGACGAGGAAACATATTTTCTGGTTATGTTTGCTGTTTGTGGGACCTTTCTGTGTACAATTTCACTGCTACGTTTGCATACCATCGCTTCAAAGTGATGTCACATAGATTACGCCCATTCCCCAGGGATGGACAGCATGTCTGTTTATTTATCCATCCGACAGGGCGTTCACCATTGATATCATTGAAGAAACCCATGCAAGCCATGTAGGTAATGGTTGGTGGTGCCATCTACATCTACCCTAGGAAATGGATGTAGATCACATAGCGCTGCTTTGAAGTGATGCTCCACAATCACATTTTTAGACCCTCATTTATTTATTTCTAAGTTACAGTGATAGAGAAAAACAGGGCTAAATTCTCCGTTTGGGAAACCTTCACGCCAGAGATGAATCGCCTCTGATTTATGCTCACGCTGGGAGCGGGAATTCAGAGGCGATTCACTGTCCCTTGCCATGCAAATTTGTGCAGAACGGGGATTGTGAGGGAGTCTGTCGCGAATCCTGCTATCGGGCTGCCATTTTGACTGGGCGGCCCACTAGCAAGGTCGGCAACCCAATTGTGAAACTAATTGCAATGTTTATAAACATCTAGCTAAGATTCACAACTCTTGGACCACATCAAAAACAGTTAAGTGCTCTCACTTACTCCTTTTCTCTGCAGAAAGCAAATGCACCAATTTCAGCCCCCCTTTACTCCTTCATACACACTCTTCATATCCTTCCACCCTACATACGACCAACCCTTTATAAACCCCTTCACACCACCACCCTTCATAGATCATAAATCATAGAATTTGCAGTGCACAAGAAGGCCATTTGGCCCATTGACTCTGCCCTTAGAAAGAGCACCCTACCTATGCCCACACCTCCACCCTATCTGTACACCTCCACCCTATTCCCATAACCCACCTAACCTTTTTTTTGGACACTATGGGCAATTTAGCATGGCCAATTACCGCAGACTCTACTCAGACAGTGACCCAAGCCGGGAATCGAACCTGGGACCCTCGAGCTGTGAAGCAATTGTGCTAACCACTATGCTGCCGTGCAGCTGGTATACACCACTTTAGGCCTTGCCCCTTCCTTTATGGATCTCCTACATTACCCCCTCAGGCTCTGCTCCTTGGCAAAGTCCTTGGTACACTGGAGCTGCCCCAGGTGCTAGAGACAGTGCCAGGGCACTGCTCCATCCCGGACTACTGGGGGGCTCCAATGGCCTCCAAGCCCCCTGCGTGGCCATCATGTTTGGTTTCCGCTTTTGGAAACCAGTACAAATTGGTGTCGGCATCATGCTGTGCCACTGGGGCCAGTGAATCCTGAGAGCCGAGAGACTCCGATCTCGAACAGGGTGCGCATATTTAAATGGGTTTTATGACTCATTAAAATATGCTGACCTGAACCATGCCCAGCGAGGGTGTGATCCAGATCATGTGATCCAGATTGTGTGCCATGGGTCAGGAGCACCTTGATCAGTTTGACGCCCAGCACAAAACTCATTTTTGGGCTCTCCCGCTACTCACCGGGAATAGCGGGATCAGCGACGGGCGCACTGCAGCAGGAAAATCCTGCCCAAATGCATAACATTACCTTAGTACAGTACTGGAATAGAAGAATCAAGCAACTGATGGTCGTGAATGATATTACAATAATTCTGAATCGACTTTCAAGCTTAAATATAATAGATCTGGCTAATACAGGTCTACATATAACAGATGTAATAAATTAAATATCTGAGCATTAAACGTGCAATGTTTAATTTGTTAGGTATATTAAATAGCTTTTTTTTATTGCTTCTTAATGGAATTACATCATTCCAATTCTGTGAAATTTAAATCTGATTTGAAACCCAAATGTTCATCAGCATCATATGATGCGTGATATTTTGAATTTTAACATCACTAATTTTAAGATATTCAGCACTTGAATGTTTAGTAATTGCCGAGAGGTTTTTACCTGGATGGGTGCAGTTTTAACAACACTTAACAATCTCAACACCATCCAAGAAAAAGCAGTCTGCTTGATTGGCATCCCATCAATCACCTCAAACATTCACTGCCTCCACCATTGCCGCACTGTGTCAGCAGTGTGTACCATATCCAAGATACGCTGCAGCAAGACTCCTTTGACAGCACTTTCCCAACCTGCAACTTCTGCCACCTAGAAATACAAGGGCAGCAAATGCATGAGAGCACCATCATCTGCAAGTTCCCCTCCAAGCCACACACCATCCTGACTTGGAAATATATCACCGTTCCTTCAATGTTGCTGGGTCAAAATCCCAGAACTTCCTTTCTAACAGCACTGTGGGTTGTTGCTCATTGTGTCTTTACTTAATTTGCTCTGTTTTATAACTTTTGCTCTGGAGTCGCCAGGTATCTTTATGATACCACCACGAGGTTCAAGTTCAAGTGCTGATCAATAACTCAATACACCAGTTAGTAAGTTTCAAATCAAAACACATTTATTATACACAATCAATCACTACTCATGTATAAAACTCTACTTACTAGACTATCTCTAACAATAAGAGGCCTATACTTAGCTTTGGAACTGGCCCACCAGGTCAGCGGAACAAATGGCCTTTCGTCCGATTCTGAGTCTGCAGGCTTCAAAGCTGGTATAGACTGGTAGCTAGGAGCACCTATCTCGTAGCGTGCGTTGACTGGAGACTTACTTGGTTGGTGCAGCTGCTAGGTAGGTCACTGTCAAGGGTTGTTTTGAGCTGCTGAGAGGCCCTGCCAAGAAGAACAAATTGAACTTGGGGACTCTATTTTATAGTCCCCAGGGGCTTCGCGCCCTTTTGGGTGGACCCCGTACCTGGTTCCAAGTGATTGGACTAAGTTCTGATCACTTGGATCGATTTCTCCAACACTGGAGCTGTTCCCTGATTCTGTTCCCTGATCGCTGGGCGGTTCCTAAGTGTCCGTTGGCCTTCCTTTGTCTTGGCTCCTGCTGGCGCCGAGGAGTCTGGCTTGGCCTTGTTTATCTTAACTGTTTCCAATTGTTCCCGGGGCTTGCTCATCAATATGTACATGGTTGTTAGTTTCAGTGCTGTCTGGGTTCCTGCAAGTTCTGATATACATGAAACTTTGCACCTGCTTGTTTTTCCTGCATTTGACTGAATTTCCCTGCATTCTTAGCGGATCTCCATTTTAAAGCCGGGAAGTGGCCAACCCAGGTGGCTACACTCCCTCCTTATGATTCCTAACGCAAAGCGTGAAGGATCACATAACTGCGTCGTCTTCACTCCCTGACCCAGTGAGCACTCTTCCATGGCCTCTACACTGACCATAACTATGCAAGAAAATTTTAACTGGCAATTCTAAGTGGCGCTATGTCACAACAGGGACATGCTGTACAACATTTTAAAAAATGGTACCTCTAACTATCTTCCATAAACTACACTCATTTAAACATCCAATCATACTAACTTCCTAACAGTACAAAAATAATAGCAGCATTCACATTTTCCTCTGGCTTGGCAGTCAAGCACAGAGTTGTACAATCTTTCAGTTGCAAATGAGACATATTTCTTTATTCACAAATGACGCAAAAGGAATGTCATTTATTGTAGATCAAGGGGTTCGGGGGCCTGGTGAAAACCAAAATTAGGGGATCTTATCCTGTATACCGGGGTGCGAGAGCGGTTGGCTCTCCTTCGTAATTTTCTCATGCGGATAGTCTGCACGATGCTGCAGAATATCGCCAATGCTAAAAGGGATTCAATTACATATGAAAGGGAGTACACGTTATAAACCTATCACACCATGATGGTGTGTTATTACTTGTCACTGGGCTCTGGGTGCTATGGGGAAGTGAATCATTGACGGCCGGGGGGGGGGGGGGGTTCAGGGGGTTAGCGTTCGCGCGTAACCGAATACAAATTATAATGATAACGAAAAACACGTATGATGTCTTCGTTGTTCCCTTCTTTCTTCTCTTCTCTTCCTTTTCGTCTCTTCTCTTCCTGGAGCTTCTGGAATTCTGTGGATCAAGCGTAGTTTCTGTTACTATCTTGTTTAATATCTTGTACGTTAGCATGTCTGTCTTTTAGTGCCAATTTCCCTTTATAATTGGTCATTAAATTTAAAAAAAAAAAAACAAATATTTGGATTAGACATCTGAGAAAATATTGTCGTACTGCGAGCCGTCTCGCAACCTGTGTGATTTACCATCCCAGTGTTGGAGGATGTAAATAGCATAGGGAAGCAATCTAAGGGTTGCCAAAACCAAACAAAAGAATTTAACGTAACGAGGCAAAATGGGGTGCGTATGGGCGGGTAATTTGGATGGAATCCCCGGGTAAGATGGTGATCAATGCCGTATGTGCTCTACCCGAGCATAGCTGACCAGAGGGGGGTCCTCAGGCAGGGCGGGGACCAATGCCGTTTCTCCACTGCCTGAGCAACCGGCAAGAACGGATAAGAATGTGGTCGTCGTGGGGGGCTGCCTCACGAATTATGAGAGCAACTATGAGTCGGGTTCTGTCGACAGACTAGTTCCTCTGAACTATTGTCTGGGACAAACTTGTACCTTTAACAATTTGCTGGGGACAAACTAGTTCCTCTGAACTATTGTCTGGGACAAACTTGTTCCATTAACAAGTTTCTGGGGACAAACTAGTTCGTCTAACAGCCATTGGGTGTCAAAGGGGGTGGTGATGTGGGGCAGTGAAAAACTTTCCGAGTTTACATACAACACTTAACAATAACACTAATGAACAAACATTCAACAAATATGGTGCAGGTTCAAACAGAAAGGACACCGTTTCTCCCAAACGGTTCCTTTTAAAACATCATCTGGACACCTCAGTTATCAGTTGCGAACAGGGTCGCAAAGGGGTTCTCGTTTTGGCAGTCAGACTCAATGTCATCATCTTCTCCCGGATGCCATACTCTTGAATGGATGAGGGTTGCTAAAGCTGCATGGTGTGACTTAGGGTCCATCTCGTTGTTTCGGACGAGCCTGTACGAATTGTCACGGTGCCAAATAGTCGTGTCTAATTCTGTGGAGATGGATTTGGGGTCATCATCGTAGGGCGGTGGTCTTCGGTGAGGTTTGTTAAGGAATGTGATCAGGAAGGGATCACTCGAATCGTGTTCAGATTCGCTGGGTGTGGGACCTGTTGCATGAGGATAGTAGGGAGGCGTGATGTGGCTATCATCTTTGTCACAGTCGCTGTCGCTACTGCTGCTGTCTGTGGGCGTTCAGGGGCGGAGTCTAAAGTTTGGGGGTGGAGTCGAGGTCGAGTCCGTGGATGGGGTGGACGTGTTGGGGGAGGGTAGGGATACGTTGGCTGTGGGCGGGGCGTGGTCTGCTGCCTCAAGCATGACGTGGTGTGCGTGGTTCGACTGCAAGCCATATGCCTTGAGCTGGTTAATATGAAACCACGCGGTCTTCCCGTTGGGGAACTTAATCTTATAAACGGAGGGGCTTACTTTGTCCGCAACGGAATACGGACCCAAATACTTAGGTGGCAGGAACGTGCTGGGGTTGTAAATGGAGAGCATGACCTGCTGTCCTACATCAAACTCAGTCGCATGCACTGTCTTGTCGAAACAGACCTTGCTCTGTTTCTTCCTGGTGCCTAATTTTACTGCGGCTGCTAGCTGAGCCGTTTTAACATTCTCTACTAATTGTTTCATTGTGTTCTCGTGTGTGAGGGCCGTCACTTCGGGGCTGGTCAAGTTAAGTCCTAATAAAAATTCTGTGCCTTTCATGGGGCGTCCGGTCATGAGAGTGTGTGGGGTGTATCTTGTGGATGTCGAAACAGTGTTACGCAAAAACATTAGTGCAAAAGGGAGGACTGAATCCCAAGTGGTTCTGTTTTGTTGGACCATTTTCCTGAGGGTTGCTTTTAGGGTCCGATTCTTTCGCTCCACGATACCACTTGACTGGGGTGGTATGCGATGTAGAATTTTTGGGTAATGCCAAATATCGTGAGGACGTTCTTCATGACACCTCCCGTAAAATGGGAACCTTGGTCGGATTCAATGCTGCGGGGGGGTCCCCATCTCGTAAAGATGTGGTGGGTTAAAATCTTAGCTGTATCTTTGCCGTGTTTGTTCTAGATGGGAATGCTTCTACCCATTTCATAAACCTGTCTATAACAACTAACACATACTTGTGACCATTCCTGCAAGGGGGCAATGGTCCTATAAAATCAATCTAGAGCTTAGTCCAGGGGACATTAACGGGGCGGGTGTGGCTAAGCTGAGCTTTCTTCGCATATCTGTCCGGATTGATTTGGGCATAGATAAGGCAATTTTCTACATAGTGCGTGACATCTTCCGTTAAATTCGTCCACCAACAGCTGCCTGAGGTGGGCTCTAGTGGGGTCAATTCCCTGATGCTCATGGAACAAACAAATAAGCTGATTCCTGTCCTGTTCAGGAACCACATAAAGGGTGTCTTTTAGGACCACACCGTCATGTGTGGTCAGTGCATTTTTAAACCTATCATATGGGGCTGGAAATTTTCCATTTAAAATCTCCCTGAGATTACTATCTTGCTTCTGGGCCTGCACTAAATCTTCGATATTTGTCTGTGAGACCTGAACTGCATTCACTGGGGCGCTTTCGGGGGGGTGTTCCAAAAATATCCATGTCTGGAACCTGCTTTCGCCAGTGCGTCGGCTTTTACACTTCCAGGTGGGGAGGAACGGTGGTGACTTCGTACTTTAGCAATACCAAATATCCTGTCCTGTGCTTTGTCCAAAATGTGCCGGAGCAATTGGGCTGAAGGGAGGGGTTTTCCGTCCGCGGAAACAAATCCTCTTGCTTTCCACAGGGGTAGGAATTCTGTGAGGCTGTTACAGACATAGAGGCTGTCCGAGTATATGTCTGCTGGGCTGGGGAAGGAATCTGGATGATCTACAATGTATGCAATGGCTGCTAGTTCTGCCGCCTGCGTGCCTAAGTGTCATAGAACATAGAACATAGAAAGATATAGCACAGAACAGGCCCTTCGGCCCACGATGTTGTGCCAAACCTTTGTCATTGATTATCATAGAATTTACAGTGCAGAAGGAGGCCATTCGGCCCATTGAGTCTGCACCGGCTCTTGGAAAGTGCACCCTACCCAAGGTCAACACCTCCACCCAACACTAAGGGCAATTTTGGACACTAAGGGCAATTTATCATGGCCAATCCCCCTAACCTGCACATCTTTGGACTGTGGGAGGAAACTGGAGCACCCGGAGGAAACCCACGCACACACGGGGAGGATGTGCAGACTCCGCACAGACAGTGACCCAAGCCGGAATCAAACCTGGGAACCTGGAGCTGTGAAGCAATTATGCTATCCACAATGCTACCGTGTTGCCCTTAAGATCAAATTAATCTACACTATATAATTCTACCGTAATCCATGTACCTATCCAATAGCTGCTTGAAGGTCCCTAATGTTTCCGACTCAACTACTTCCACAGGCAGTGCATTCCATGCCCCCACTACTCTCTGGGTAAAGAACCTGTTTTGTTATGTTTCCTTTGTAACATAAGCGGCTTCCTTGTGCTGCATTTGTCAAAGGAAGGTCGAGACGTGTAGATAACTTCAACATATTTATTTACAATATGTACACTTTTATAACTTGAGGTCGACACTACTGCTAATCCTATTATAGCTACCTAAACTGACTAACCAGCTGCTGTCTTCCACGTGGTGGGTGTAATATTGAATCAACCCTGTGCCTCTCCTCGCTGACTGTCTCCACTGGCCAAAGGGCAGATCATGTGTATGGTGTCCTTTATATATGGGTTGGTGTAATGCCCCCCTGTGGTCGTGTCACCTCCTTGTGTATCGTGAATGTCCATTGGTCGCCTCCTATCTAACTTATCTATTGGTTGACTGTGTGTGTGTGATGTTTCTGGTGCTCCCTCTAGTGTCTGGCTAGCTTACATGTATTTACATTGATGCACATCACCACATCCTCCCTTTTTTATATGTTCATATTTTCTGTACACTTTAAGAAAAACTGAACAAAGAACAGGTAGATAGGTTAAGGTATATACAAGTCATGGGAACGGTTATTAAACAATAAGTCCAAATCATTCATGTGAGTCCATAAACCATCTATCATCATGGTCAAAAGTCTCTCTTGGTTATGAACGCCATCAACGTTTCCGAGCCACAGGAACCAAGAAGTGGTCAAATCACTTCGCAGTCTGATTTGGAGTGTTTTTCTTTTTTTATGTTTGTGGTGGTGCTGTCGGATGGCATCTTGTAGCTGACAGGTCGTTGACATTGAAGAGGTACCATCAAGTATCATTCGAGGTCATGGATGTGCCATATGCTGAAGTTGGATAAGACTGTGCATACTGGTTCTGGCCACATGCTGTGCTGGAAGGGTGATTCTGCTGAGAAGCGTTGTAGCATGTCGATTTGGAGACAGAATTGCTGCTCGCAAGTCTGGTGATGGTGTGAAACTAGAACCTTGCATCTGATAGGAATATGCTGTCTGGCCAGGCTGTGGTGAAAATTGGTGTATTCCTCCTGGACTGTAGCTGCTGCTTGTTATTGCTGACCCAGTGTGATTGTTACGTGATCCATCTCCTGTCATTGTGGCATCTGCTGTCACCCTAAGCGTGCCATCACTGAGGTTGCGACACTGCCTGTCTGGAGTAAAGTCTGGCTTACGTGAATCAGAGTCGGCGTTTGGTTGCTCCCCATCTGGAGTCTGGTCTGTTTTTTGTTGATGCTCCCCGTCCAGAGTCTTAGCAGGTTCACTGGAGTCAGCTGAGATTTCTTGAAGCTGCACGTCTGGAGTCGGAACATGCAGGAATGCATTGACTTGTGGAGAGGTTTGAGCAATTGAGGGTGGAAGTAGTGTGGTGTCACCGGAGTCACCAGTGGTCTCACCGTGATCGTCGAGTGCCTCTGTACACACTAGCTGAGGTCTGTCATTTTGTACCTCTTGCATGGGAAGTGGGATGTTATCATCACTCGTTTCACATACCGTAGGTAGATCCTCAGTAGCTGCTTGCTGTTCACTAGGGTTGGGTAAATTGTCAGAGTTTTCATCTGGTGGTTCAAACAATGTGGGTGGTCTGTCATTGTCTTGCCGTTGTCCTTCATTTGGGCTTGAACAGTCATCATCGCTTTGTCCTTCATTGTAGCATGATAGACCGTCATGGTTGTCCTGCTGTGCAGTGGAGTGTGGTAGACTGTTATAGTCTTCTTGCTGTTTACGTGAGCATGGCAGACTTGCATCGTCTGCTGCTAGTTGGTCAGAGGAGGTTGCTAGACCCTCATGGTCGTGTTCCTGCAAGGACTGCGCGTCGGAGTCATGCGTTTCTGCCATTGTGGAGTCTGTCCACGATCTTGCTGTGGAGTCTTGTGATACTGGAGTCACTTCTTGTGCATGCAAGGACTGTGGTGTGGAGTTTTGCATGTCTTCTTTCGTAGAGTCGGGAACCCTGAGCGGGGCATGGACCACGCTCTGTGTGGCAGCAGGCCGCTCTCTGTAGGCTTGTACCGCTCTCTGTCTCTTAATTTCAGGCTGCAGCATCATCCTGCACTGATGAGTTGGGACGTCATATCTGCTGGGTTGAAGATCCTCAAATCCGAAGAATGAATCCGCATCTGCATCGGATTCAATGTGGGGGTCGCCAATGTGCAACACGTCCAGTTGCGGTTCGGATTTGGTACTGTGGTAGCCTCTCAAGGTGAAAGGTTTGTCCGAGTCATAGTCGTCTAGGACCATGGAGCTGTCATTGGGCTCGCGAGATCCAGAGAAAATGTAAAGGTCGGTATCAAAGTATTCAAGGTCGGAATCATCGGTTTGTGCGTAGGTGACTGCTTGTTGCCGCGTTCTTCGGAGGTTAAATTCATTTCCTGGTTCAATTTGAGGCATTGTGCTGTCATTCCAGGTGAAGGAAGGTTGTTTTACAGCTTTAAAAGATTTTTTCTTTGATTTGGGACGTTTCCCCTTTAAATTGGTGCGGTCTGGGGCCTCGGACGTCATGACGCGTACGTCGGAAGTGATTGCGCATGCGCAGATCGCTGTTCCTTTATTGATGGCCGTTTTCTTGAATGCGCATGCACGGCGTCTCGCGCATGCGCAAACGAACCTTCTGGTTCTGCGCACTTCTCGCGCAACTGCGCTAGTGTAGTCCCTTTAGCAAGATGGCCGCCGACCTCGACCCAAATCGTTCCCTGCTCCAGGATTTCGGCCTCGAGGTGAGTACTGCCGCTTCACTTACGTTTTCTTGCCAATTGGAGTGTGTTTTCCTCACAGTATTTACCGAATCTGTCCAGGACTGCCTGGAAGTCGCACCTGTTTTACCCCTTGGAAAACTTGAATTTTTAAAAGATTTCTTCTGCTCTTGCACCGCCGATGGCGAGGAGAAGCTCTGTTTTTTCATCATCGGCCAGGTCTTTAAGTTCGCCTGCCACCAGGAAGAATTCAAACGTTTGCCGGAATATCTGCCAGTTTTCGCGGAGATCGCCGTGGCACTGGAGCTGCTGCGGAACCGGGAGCTCGAACATCTTGCCTGGGTATTGCTGGTTGTCACTGTACGCTGAGGTATGGCTATCTGGATTTAAACAGTTCACTCCTGGTACCATGTTTTGTAATGTTTCCTTTGTAACATAAGCGGCTTCCTTGTGTTGCATTTGTCAAAGGAAGGTCGAGACGTGTAGATAACTTCAACACATTTATTTACACTATGTACACTTTTATAACTTGAGTTCGACACTACTGCTAATCCTATTATAGCTAACTAAACTGACTAACCAGCTGCTTTCTTCAACGTGGTGGGTGTAATATTGAATCAAACCTGTGCCTCTCCTCACTGACTGTCTCCACTGGCCAAAGGGCAGATCATGTGTGTGGTGTCCTTTATATATGGGTTGGTGTAATGCCCCCCTGTGGTCATGTCACCTCCTTGTGTATCGTGAATGTCCATTGGTCGCCTCCTATCTAACTTATCTATTGGTTGACTGAGTGTGTGTGATATTTCTGGTGCTCCCTCTAGTGTCTGGCTAGCTTACATGGTATTTACAGTGATGCACATCACCACAGAACCTACCTCTGACATCTCCCCTATATCTTCCACCATTCACCTTAAATTTCTGTCCCCTTGTAATGGTTTGTTCCACCCGGGGAAAAAGTCTCTGACTGTCTACTCTATCTATTCCCCTGATCATCTTATAAACCTCTATCAAGTCGCCCCTCATCCTTCTCCGTTCTAATGAGAAAAGGCCAAGCACCCTCAACCTTTCCTCGTAAGACCTACTCTCCATTCCAGGCAACATCCTGGTAAATCTCCTTTGCATCTTTTCCAAAGCTTCCACGTCCTTCCTAAAATGACATGACCAGAACTGTACACAGTACTCCAAATGTGGCCTTACCAAAGTTTTGTACAGCTGCATCATCACCTCACAGCTCTTAAATTCAATCCCTCTGTTAATGAACGCTAGCACATCATAGGCCTTCTTCACAGCTCTATCCACTTGAGTGGCAACTTTCAAAGATGTATGAACATAGACCCCAAGATCTCTCTGCTCCTCCACATTGCCAAGAACTCTACCGTTAACCCTGTATTCCGCATTCATATTTGTCCTTCCAAAATGGCCAACCTCACACTTTTCAGGGTTAAACTCCATCTGCCACTTCTCAGCCCAGCTCTGCATCCTATCTATGTCTCTTTGCAGCAGACAACAGCCCTGCTCACTATCCACAACTCCACCAATCTTCGTATCGTCTGCAAATTTACTAACCCACCCTTCAACTCCCTCATCCAAGTCATTAATGAAAATCACAAACAGCAGAGGACCCAGAACTGATCCCTGCGGTACGCCACTGGTAACTGGGATCCAGGCTGAATATTTGCCATCCACCACCAGTCTCTGACTTCTATCAGTTAGCCAGTTCGTTATCCAACTGGCCAAATTTCCCACTATCCCATGCCTACTTACTTTCTGCATAAGCCTACCATGGGGAATCTTATCAAATGCCTTACTAAAATCCATGTACACTACATCCACTGCTTTACCTTCATCCACATGCTTGGTCACCTCCTCAAAGAATTCAATAAGACTTGTAAGGCAAGACCTACCCCACACAAATCCGTGCTGACTATTCCTAATCAAGCAGTGTCTTTCCAGATGCTCAGAAATCCTATCCTTCAGTACCCTTTCCATTACTTTGCCTACCACCGAAGTAAGACTAACTGGCCTGTAATTCCCAGGGTTATCCCTAGTCCCTTTTTGAACAGGGGCACGACATTCGCCACTCTCCAATCCCCTGGTACCACCCCTGTTGACAGTGACGACGAAAAGATCATTGCCAACGGCTCTGCAATTTCATCTCTTGCTTCTCATAGAATCCTTGGATATATCCCGTTAGGCCCGGGGGACTTGTCTATCCTCAAGTTTTTCAAAATGCCCAACACATCTTCCTTCCTAACAAATATTTCCTCAAGCTTACCAGTCTGTTTCACACTGTCCTCTCCAACAATATCGCCCCTCTCATTTGTAAATACAGAAGAAAAGTACTCGTTCAAGACCTCTCCTATCTCTTCAGACTCAATACACAATCTCCTGCTACTGTCCTTGATCGGACCTACCCTCGCTCTAGTCATTCTCATATTTCTCACATATGTGTAAAAGGCCTTGGGGTTTTCCTTGATCCTACCCGCCAAAGATTGTTCATGCCCTCTCTTAGCTCTCCTTATCCCTTTCTTCAGTTCCCTCCTGGCTATCTTGTATCCCTCCAGTGCTCTGTCTGAACCTTGTTTCCTCAGCCTTACATAAGTCTCCTTTTTCCTCTTAACAAGACATTCAACCTCTCTTGTCAACCATGGTTCCCTCACTCGACCATCTCTTCCCTGCCTGACAGGGACATACATATCAAGGACACGTAGTACCTGTTCCTTGAACAAGTTCCACATTTCACTTGTGTCCTTCCCTGACAGCCTATGTTTCCAACTTATGCACTTCAATTCGTGTCTGACAACATCGTATTTACCCTTCCCCCAATTGTAAATCTTGCCCTGTTGCACGCACCTATCCCTCTCCAATACTGAAGTGAAAGTCACAGAATTGTGGTCAATATCTCCAAAATGCTCCCCCACTAACAAATCTATCACTTGCCCTGGTTCATTGCCAAGTACCAAATCCAATATTGCCTCCCCTCTAGTCGGACAATCTACATACTGTGTTAGAAAAGCTTCCTGGACACACTGCACAAACACCACCCCATCCAAACTATTTGATCTAAAGAGTTTCCACTCAATGTTTGGGAAGTTAAAGTCACCCATGACTACTACCCTGTGACTTCTGCACCTTTCCAAAATCTGTTTCCCAATCTGTTCCTCCACATCTCTGCTACTATTGGGGGGCCTATAGAAAACTCCTAACAAGGTGACTGCTCCTTTCCTATTTCTGACTTCAACCCATATTACCTCAGTAGGCAGTACTCCTCGAAGTGCCTTTCTGCAGCTGTTATACTATCTCTAATTAACAATGCCACCCCCACCTCTTTTACCACCCTCCCTAATCTTATTGAAACATCTATAACCAGGGAGTATAACCAGGGACCTCCAACAACCATTTCTGCCCCTCTTCTATCCAAGTTTCCGTGATGGCCACCACATCGTAGTCCCAAGTACCGATCCATGCCATAAGTTCACCCACCTTATTCCTGATGCTTCTTGCGTTGAAGTATACACACTTCAACTCACCTCCGTGCCTGCAAGTACTCTCCTTTGTCAGTGTTCCCTTGCCCACTGCCTCACTGCACGCTTTGGCATCCTGAATATCGGCTACCTTAGTTGCTGGACTACAAATCCGGTTCCCATTCCCCTGCCAAATTAGTTTAAACCCGCCCGAAGAGTACTCGAAAACCTCCCTCCCAGGATATTGGTGCCCCTCTGGTTCAGATGCAACCCGTCCTGCTTGTACAGGTCCCACCTTCCCCAGAATGCGCTCCAATTATCCAAATACCTGAAGCCTTCCCTCCTACACCATTTCTGCAGCCACGTGTTCAGCTGCACTCTCCCCCTATTCCTAGCCTTGCTATCACGTGGCACCAGCAACAAACCAGAGATGACAACTCTGTCTGTCCTGGCTTTTAACTTCCAGCCTAACTCCCTGTGGTAATACCAGGTATTGAGGAACCTGAGCGGTGGATCACCATTGGCTAGACCCAGGAGTCTACCATTGGCCGATGTACATAGCTCCGCCCTGAGAGGCGGAGTATAAGATCCAATGCCGTCCCAGCAGCCTTCACTTTCTGTATCGAAGCTGCTGGGGAATAGTTCTAGCAGATTAAAGCCTATTAGTTATGACTCACCTTCTCTCGAGAGTAATTGATTGCGCATCAATTTAATCTGCTACAACTTCAGTGAAAGGATGGATCTCCGTATCAAACCGGAGTGCCTTCAGCTCAGCCCCCACGCGGACAACTCTGCTGTTATCTTTAAACATTGGCTGGCGTGCTTTAAGGACTACCTCGACACGGCCGCCGACACCCCCACGGAAAGACAAAAAATGCACCTGCTACGCTCGCGGGTCAGCCCTGGGATCTACCCTCTGATCGAGGAGGCGGAGAATTATGCTGCGGCGATCGAACTGCTGGAAGGACACTATACCCGCCCTGTGAACCAGGTCTACGCTCGTCACCTGCTGGCGACTAGGAGGCAAAGCCCCGAGGAAACGTGGCTGCCCGCTAGTTTCGGGGAACGAGCACACGGAACTTTTGATCAGGGATGCTTTCGTGGCCGGTGTGACTTCCCCCGACATCCGCCACAGGCTCCTAAAAATGGACACTCTTGGACTGACTGAGGCACGGGCCCTGGCGGGGTCCATGGACGCTGCGTATAAAAACACGCTGGCTTTTGCTCCCGGACGTGCGGCGCCCCCCTGTGCTGCATGGCACCACTTTGCGGCAGCCCCTCAGACTTTTCACCTGACCCCGCAAGCCTGCGCGGCGAGACGGCCCGCTACCGCCGCCGGACAACGCTGCTTTTTCTGCAGGCAGGCGAATCATCCTCGCCCGCACTGTCCGGCCCGCACCGCCACCTGCAAAGGGTCCGGCAAGAAGGGCCACAATGTCCGGGTCTGCCAGGCTCGCGCCGTGGCCACGGTCTCCAGCGACTATCGGCAGCCCCCTTTTCAGGCCCCGGCCGTCCTAAGCCCACCGCCACCCCCCTATCCTCAGCCCGCGTGCGATCTGCGGCCGCGGCCATTTTGCCCCCCTGCCACCATGCTGGATGGGTGGGCGCCGCCATTTTGTCCCTCGCCGCCGCCGTCTTCTATGTCCCCGGACTCCATGTGCGACCCATGGCTGACGCCATCTTGGATGGGGCCTCAGGCCCCCTGCACAGCCGACTACACGCTGCCCGACCAGAACTCGAACTCTCAATTACTTCAGCTGGCCTCAGTGACTCTGGACCAGAGTCGGCCCCGTACGCTTGCGAAAGCTACAACGACGATCTCCATCAACGGCCACGTGATGTCGTGCTTGATCGACTCTGGGAGCATGGAGAGCTTTGTTCACCCCGACATCGTAATGCGCTGTTCTCTTGTCACCCATCCCGTTAACCAAAGGATCTTCCTGGCCTCCGGGTCACACGTGGTGGAGATAAAGGGGTTCTGCCTAGCGAACCTCACGGTCAAAGTCCAAGGCCGGGAATTCCACAATTTCCGCCTGTACGTCCTGCCGCACCTCTGCGCAGCCACCCTTCTTGGGCTGGATTTCCAGTGCCATCTGCAAAGCCTGACCATTAAATTTGGCGGCCTTATACCCCCTCTTACTGTCTGTGGCCTCGCGACCCTTAAGGTTGACCCGCCTTCCCTGTTTGCGAACATCAACCTGTCGCCACCAGGAGCAGACGGTACAGTGCCCAGGACCGGACCTTCATTAGGTCAGAGGTTCAAAGGCTACTGAGCGAAGGGGTCATTGAAGCAAGAAACAGCCCCTGGAGGGGTCAAATAGTGGTGGTAAAGACCGGGGAGAAACACAGGATGGTCATTGACTACAGCCAGACCATCAACAGATTTACGCAGCTAGATGCGTACCCTCTTCCCCGTATAGCCGACCTGGTGAACAGGATCGCGCAATACAAGGTTTTCTCCACGGTGGATCTCAAGTCTGCCTACCACCAGCTACCCCTCCGTCATGGGGATCGCCAGTACACTGCCTTCGAAGCAGGTGGGCGGCTCTATCACTTTTTAAGGGTTCCCTTTGGTGTCACGAATGGGGTCTCGGTCTTCCAACTTGAGATGGACCGAATGGTTGACCGGTACGGCTTACACGCAACGTTCCCGTATCTTGATAACATCACCATCTGCGGCCATGACCAGCAGGACCACGACACCAACCTCCAAAAATTTCTCCAGACGCGAATATCCTTAATCTGACTTACAATAAGGATAAATGCGTGTTTAGCACCGACCGTCTAGCCGTTCTAGGCTACGTAGTGCGAAGTGGAGTCATAGGCCCCGACCCTGAACGCATGCGCCCCCTCATGGAATTCCCCCTCCCTCACGGCCCCAAGGCCCTAAAGCGCTGCCTCGGCTTCTTCAGCTATTATGCACAGTGGGTCCCCAATTACGCCGACAAGGCTCGACCCCTAATCCAGTCCACAACCTTCCCCCTGTCGACGGAGGCCCGCCAGGCCTTCTGCCGCATCAAGGCAGACATTGCTAAAGCCACGATGCGCGCCATCGACGAGTCCCTCCCCTTCCAGTTCGAGAGCGATGCGTCCGATGTAGCTCTGGCGGCCACCCTCAACCAAGCGGGGAGGCCCGTGGCTTTCTTCTCCCGCACTGTCCATGCTTCCGAAATTCGCCCCGGCCATAGTAGAAGCTATGCGACACTGGAGGCATTACCTGGCCAGCAGGAGATTCACTCTCCTCACGGACCAACGGTCGGTTGCCTTCATGTTCGATAATGCGCAGCGGGGCAAGATTAAGAACGACAAGATCTTGCGGTGGAGGATCGAACTCTCCACCTACAATTACGAGATCTTGTACCGTCCCGGGAAGCTGAACGAGCCTCCTGATGCCCTGTCCCACGGCACTTGTGCCACCGCACAAGTGGACCACCTCCGATCCCTCCACGAGGACCTCTGCCACCCGGGGGTTACTCGTCTCTGTCATTTTATCAAGACCCGCAACCTGCCCTACTCCATCGAGGAGGTCAGGTCCGTCACCAGGGACTGCCAAATCTGCGCGGAGTGCAAGCCGCACTTCTACCGACCAGAGAGAGTGCATCTGATAAAGGCTTCCCGTCCCTTTGAACGCCTCAGCATGGATTTCAAAGGCCCCCTCTCCTCCACCGACCGCAACACGTACTTCCTGAACGTGATTGACGAGTACTCCCGGTTCCCATTCGCCATCCCCTGCCCGGACATGACCAAAACCACCGTCATCAAGGCCCTCCAGGGTATCTTTACACTGTTCGGTTTCCCCGCGTACATACACAGTGATAGGGGGTCCTCCTTTATGAGTGACGAACTGCGTCAATTCCTGCTCAGCAAGGGCATCGCCTCGAGCAGGACGACCAGTGACAACCCCCGGGGAAACGGGCAGGTTGAGGGAGAACGGCACGGACTGGAAGATCGTCCTGCTGGCCCTACGGCCCAGGAATCTCACAGTCTCCCGCTGGCAGGAAGTCCTCCCTGTCACCCTGCATTCCATCCGGTCGCTGCTCTGTACTACCACAAATCAGATTGCGCATCACTCCCTAAACTCGTTTATTACCTCCATACCCCTTTTCCTACCTATGTCGTTGGTACCAATGTGCACCACGACTTCTGGCTGCTCCCCCTCCCCCTTAAGGATCCTGAAGATACGATCCGAGACATCCCTGGCCCTGACACCCGGGAGGCAACATACCTTCCGGGAGTCTCGCTCGCGACCATAGAATCTCCTATCTATTCCCCTAACCATTGAATCTCCCACTACTATTGCTTTTCTATTCTCCCCCCTTCCCTTCTGAGCCCCAGAGCCAGACACAGTGCCAGAGATCTGGCCGCTAGGGCCTTCCCCCGGTAGGTCATCCCCCCCAACAGCATCCAAAACGGTATACTTGTTTTGAAGGGGAACGGCCACGAGGGATCCCTGCACTGTCTGCCTGTTTGTTTTCGTTCCCCTGACTGTAACCCAGCTTCTCTTGTCCTGTACCTTGGGTGTGGTTACCTCCCTGTAACTCTTCTCTATCACCCCTCTCTGCCTCCCGGATGATCCGGAGTTCATCCAGCTTCAGCTCCAGTTCCCTAACACGGTCTTTGAGGAGCTGGAGTTGGGTGCACTTCCCATAGGTATAGTCAGTGGGGACACCGGTGGTATCCCTCACCACCCACATCCTACAGGAGGAGCATGCAACTGGTCTAGCCTCCATCCCCTCTTACCTTACAGAATATAGCTGCCCTATGGACCAACTGGACCTCCGCCCGCCGACTCTGCTCCCAGTCAGCTGCATTCTCTGTAAACTCCTGGCTCCCTTCTCGCTCCTTGCGGAAATGTAGGAAACAAAATGAAAGGAGCGTCTTACTCCCTCCTCACCTAACTCACTCGGTCATCAAACTCTCACTATAGCACTCAAATGCACCAAATTCAGCACTTCCTCAGTCACCAAACTCTCACTATAACACTCAAAAAGCACCAAATTCAGCACTTCCTCAGTCACCAAACTCTCACTATAGCACTCAAATGCACCAAATTCAGCACTCAGTGCAAACAACGTCTGCACTGTAGGGGATCACTTTTATATTGTGAATCTAGCCTCTGAAAACTGGCCTAATCCAATTAACTAATTAACAAGCGCCAGCTGCAAGTGCCTACAAGTAGAACCTTCGTTTAAAGCTGATTGAAAATTCACCTTCTTCTAAACCAAACAGCAACTTTTAAGTTAATGAACTAAATAAAAGAAAGACTAGACTTTAAATGAAAATGAAGCCTTATACTCTTTCAGTAACCTAACTCTCATTATAGCACTCAAATGCACCAAATTCAGCACTCAGTGCAAACCTGGCAGTTTTAACGAGATTTCTTCTAGGGCGCGTCCCTGCGTGTCCTCAACATAGATGCCGCATCCTGTAATGCGCTTCACGTTTAATATAGTGGATGAACCATCACATATATATATATATTCTCAAAGGTGCGCATGTGTCTGTGTGCTGGGGGCTCTGGGGTGAACTACCTATCTTTTTGGGGGGTGTTTTCGTGACAAAGGGGCCTGTGCTGTGGTGCGGTGAGATGATTTCACATTTGTGGGGGGTGCCTGGGTACTGAAGGTTGTTGGCTAAGAAAGTGTGGGTCTTGGTCCTTTTAACAGTGATGGCCGGTCCCTGCAAAAGAAGGGTCATCTGGCTGCTCTGGTCTGGCTTACTGTACCGTCCTTAAGCCGTCCGTCTAGTAAAAGTTGGGTGGGGGGGGTGTTTCGTGAGGATTGTGATGGGGTTTAGTCCGGTGATATATGAAAAGTATTGAACTGCCCAGAAAACTGCGAGCAGGTGCCTTTCACAGGCCGAAAATCCCTGCTCCACAGGATCGAAAACTCTGGAGGCGTAAGCCACGGATCTTAACTGTTCGTGCCATTCCTGGAGGGGCACGGCCGAAAGGGTACGATCTGTGCGAGCTATCTCTATAGCATAGGGGGAAAGTGGGTCTGGAACCTGTAGTGCGGGGGCTGCAATGAGTGCGCGCTTTAACGCATCTACAGCATCCAAAGGCCGCGGAAGCCATTCCCAAGAGGCTCCTTTCTTTAGGAGTTCCGAGAGGGGCGCTGCTTCCGTGGCGAAACCATCAATATGGTTTCGGCAGTAGCCAACCAGTCCTAAAAACAACCGGAGGGCGGAAACATTCTGGGGAAGGAGCAATTTGACAATCAAGTCAATTCTTTTATGCTCGATCTCGCGTTTACCATGCGTGATAATCGTTCCCAAATATACCACTTTGTTTTCCAAAATTTGCGCCTTCTTGGGGTTCACTTTACATCCAATTCGCTGTAGGAGTTCTAGGAGTTCGGACAGAAGCGCGATGTGCTCTGCCTTGGTGTCTGTCTGCAGTAAATGGTCGTCTACTGGACCAGACATTCGGGGCGAGAAAATTTTGATAAACCATTTGCCAGCTGTCGGTGGAAAATGGAGGGGGAGTTGTGGAATCCTTGTGGAAGGCATGTCCACGTGTATTGCTGACCTTTAAAAGTGAAGGCAGATTTATACTGGCACGCTTTTGCCAATGGAATGAACCAGAATCCGTTACTGATGTCCAAAACCGTAAAATATCGTGAGTTGAGTCCCTGTTTGAGCATGGTCTCGGGACTTGTGGCTACTGTGGGGGCTGCTGAGGGGTGACTTTGTTGAGTTCCCGGTAATCGATGGTCAGTCGCCATGATGCATCGGGCTTTCTCACTGGCCAAATCGGGGCATTATTAGTAGAGGCGACTGATCTAAGTACGCCTTGTTCTAATAAACTATCAATAACTTTTGAGATTTCTCCCTCTGCCTCTTGGGGAAATCCATATTGTCTCTGGGGTCTAGGGTCAGGTCCTGTTATTTGAACCGAACCAGCCATCCCGCCGCAATCATGGTTATGACTTGAAAATGCGGTCCTATTTTTCTGCAGAACTGCCCTAACCTCTTTGTCTGCCCTAATCGTGGTCGGGTCAAACCAAAAATCGCCGACTGCGCTAATCTTATTAGCATACTCACCTACTGTGAGCGTTGCGGGGGGTCTTCCTGACTTTGTCATTTTCCAGACACATCGATTTACTGGGTCAAATGACAGGTTGTGGGAGTTCATGAAATCGATGCCCAAAATGTATTCTGCTGTGTGGGGCAGATCGACCAAAACTAGGGGGTGTTTTGTTGTAATGTTGCCCATTTGAATGGTACAGGAGCTGTGATGTGTCCCTGTTGTGAGTGGCCTGTGAAGCCGCTGAGGGTGACTGTGGCTATAGTGGGCCACGTGTCATTTTGGAACATGGTGGAGGAATTAATTGTGGTGCAGGACCCTCCTGTATCCCAGAGAAATTCGATGGGCTGTCTCCGTATTTTCGCTGCAACGACTGGTCGGCCGGACCTACCCCAAAGGGTGTTGCAGACCCAGGTGGGGGGGGGGCCCGAACAGCGTCATTCAGTTCCGTTCATGTCTGTCTGGTCTGAACGGGTGCTTACACTATGTATGGGCTTTGTCCTGTTTCTATTCAGAGTGCCTGCCTGCTGGGCTCTCTGTGGCTTTCGTGGGGCATTGCACTCTCGTGCAAAGTGACCTAATTGTCCACAGTTGTAACACTCCTGTGGTTTCTGTGGGGCACTGTTCATGCCTTCGTTCACCCATGAGGGGTTCTGGTGCGCTTTAACTGCTTGAATATCTGCCTCTGCCTGCTGTTCTTCGGGTTTTCTAATCGCAGGTTTGTTGTGGACAGATTGCTCCCAGGTGCGGGACAACCTTTTTAAAACCCACTTTTCATTGTGCGTTTCTTCCAAGGGGTCATAATTAGTACAAGCTTTTTGTCCTGCCTCTGTGGCATGGGAGATAAGGGTGCGGGCCCATTTCGCCATGTTGACTGGGGGCAAATGGGCGCGGTCTAAGTTTCCGAAACGGCTGTAAAATGGATCCACAGGCGTCCAGCAAACGCTGTGGGGTATTCTGTTTTCTTCTGCCTGCACTTATTCAGGCCTTCTACTGGGTCACCTCTGTTATAACCGATCGCGTCTAGGATCGCGTGTGCATCTCTGCAAGGGTGCCTCCTCCTACATTCTGTGGGTCGGGAAGGGCTGCTACAATGGAAGGGTCTAAGCTTAAAACTGTGAGCTTCACTTGCTCACGCTCATCCAGGCCGTACATGGTCGCCTGCTGCTTCACTCTAGCAAAGAAGTGGTGGGGGTCTGAGGTGGGGAGGAACGGTGTGATCTTTTCGCACGCGTCCCGTAATTGGGTCACGGTTAAGGGGGTGGTGTAAAGGAATTCCGTGTCTCCATCCGATATGACTGTGCGGTGGGTAGTTACTGGATTCATAGGTGCCTGATCTATCTGCTCTGTGGGGGGTTGAGCTGCTTTTCTCCTTTGGGGCTTTCCTTGCGCACATGTTCCCTGTACATATCTACGTGTGGTTTTGTTTAGTTCTTGCCAATCAGGGCCGTCATCTTCATCTAATTGGGATCCAAATGTGCTTTGAAACCCATTTTGCACTAAAAGCAAAGACTGCAATTCCGCAATCTGCTTCCGGCATTTTGCATGATCCACTGAGCTTTGTCTGTGCTCCGTGGTGGCAGCATGGAGTGCTCTTAACGCTGCTTTTAGATCGCTGCACTGCCTTTGCAATGCCTCTACCTGTTTCTCTGTCTCTTCTCTTACCAGGACTGCACGTTGCGTGTCCTGATAGGCCTTATCATATTGGGTTTGGAAGCTGCTCAGATGACCTAGACAAGACTGGTGTGCCCCCTTGGCATCATCCACCTCTCCGTCCTTTGCTGCCAACTTCCTTCTCAATTCTACATTCTCTCTCTCGATCTGACTAACATCGACCTTGCTCATTCAATGTCTCTCTTCTATCTCTTTGCGGAATGTCCGAACGACCTCCTCTGTGCCTCGCAATTGTGCCAGACAGGACACGATTGCCATCGGCTTGCGAGCTTTCCCTAAGCTCTTCTTACGGATTTCGCTCAGGTTCTCCCACCAAGTATGTCCTATACTCCCGGGACCTGTTTCCTCATTTGAACAAAAGTCACTCCAAAGGGGCCACCCCTTCCCTTTGAGGTACCTTCTAATCTCAACTTCCCAAACGGGACACTGAACTACTCTGCTGCTGGTCGCTGCGACCACAAATTCTTGAGGGTTCATGAGGCGTTCCATTGCCTTCATTGACATTTTTCCTATTTGAATGCTCTCTTTTAAAATTTGGAACAAGGGGTACTAAGACGGTGCTGTAACACGGGTACGGCGTTCGTTATTTTCCAGAATACAAACTCCTGACAGTTTTTTGCAACAAAATCTATCAGTTTTACCTTATGGCCCTGTTAGTTACGCATGCATTAACACGCTTCCAATTTATGAGGATTGATCTGAACTGCTTGAACACTTGTGAATGTCTCTGTTCCCAATTGGATTCTCAATTCAAATTTTGAGTTCTCTCGGAGTGGTTAGGCCACTTCTAAGTCGGATCCCACCAGAGTCGCCAATAAATGTTGCTCGTTGTGTCTTTACTTAATTTGCTCTGTTTTATAACTTTTGCTCTAGAGTCGCCAGGTATCTTTATGATACCACCACGAGGTTCAAGTTCAAGTGCTGATCAATAACTCAATACACCAGTTAGTAAGTTTCAAATCAAAACACATTTATTATACACAGTCAATCACTACTCATGTATAAAACTCTACTTACTAGATTATCTCTAACACGAAGAGGCCTATACTTAGCTTTGGAACTGGCCCACCAGTTCAGCGGAACAAATGGCCTTTCGTCTGATTCGGAGTCTGCAGGCTTCAAAGCTGGTATAGACTGGTAGCTAGGAGCGCCTATCTCGTAGCGTGCATTGACTGGAGACTTACTTGGTTGGTGCAGCTGCTAGGTAGGACACGGTCAAGGGTTATTTCGAGCTGCTGAGAGGCCCTGCCAAGAAGGACGAATTGAACTTGGGGACTCTATTTTATAGTCCCCAGGGGCTTCGCGCCCTTTTGGGCGGACCCCGCACCTGGTTCCAAGTGATTGGACTAAGTTCTGATCACTTGGATCAATTTCTCCAATACTGGAGCGTTTCCCTGATCACGGGGCGGTTCCTAAGTGTCCGTTGGCCTTCCTTTATCTTGGCTCCTGCTGGCGCCGAGGAGTCTGGCTTGGCCTTGTTTATCTTAACTGTTTCCAATTGTTCCCGGGGATCGCTCATCAATATGTAGATGGTTGTTAGTTTCAGTGCTGTCTGGGTTCCTGCAAGTCCTGATATACAGGAAACTTTGCACATGCTTGTTATTCCTGCGTTTGACTGAATTTCCCTGCATTCTTAGCGGATCTCCATTTTAAAGCCGGGAAGTGGCCAACCCAGGTGGCTACAGGGTGTACCTGTACCACATGGACTGTGGCGGTTCAGGAAGCTGGCTCACCACCACCTTCTCAAGGGCAATTAGGGATGGGCAACAAATGTTAGCCAAGCCAGCGACGCCCACATCCCGTAAAACAATTAAAAAATCACCCCTCTCTGTGCGATAAAGTGTAGGTGTAGACAAATCAGAAGAATTGCAAAAGAAATTCCCCCCTTTCCGGCTCCCCCTGTTCCTCCTACCCTCAACCCACACCACCCGAGCCCCATTAGGTAAAGTATTTGAAAGTTTATAGTGGTTTTCAGAACAAGTGTAACTGTTTTAAAATATTAAAAATCACAATAAAAAATTCATTGCCATTGAGCTGGACTCACCTCAAGGTAAGTGTTTACAGCTGACGATATATCCAGTGGTGTGGCATTGCCGACAATGCTCATCACTGGAAGGCCATGTTGCTTGTCGCTACACTGGGCCCTGCTGCAGCAATAAGAGGAGCGGCGGGATTCTCCGATCACCAGCCTCATGTTTTCCAGCCGCACGCCATTCGCTGGCGGCGGGATTCTATCTTCCTGCCCATTGTCAATGGGATTTCCCATTGTAACCACCCCACGCTCCTGTGAATCCTGATGGCGGGGGTGTGCTGCTGGCGGGAACATTGAATCACAATGACCGGAGAATTGCGGCCGAGGTTTCTTTGCAGCAGTCTATTGACAAGGTAAATTCAGAGTTTTCTTTGTGCAGGCAGTAACAAATGCCACTCCTTCACCGCTGACAGGAAAATTGGGGCCATTACTTTGCTCAGATTCCAGGTTTGTGGTGAGTTAAGTGACTTTAGCTCGGACAGTGAGTGGGGGTCATTTTCATTTTCACCTTCACCAGTTGGGTGATAAACCACCAGAATTGATTGCCCGCCCATCAGAAAACCCATCCATGATTGAAATCATGAAAATCATCAGAATATACAGCAGGTAGGTAACCTATTCCACAATTATGCACTGCCCATGCAACAAAGATTAAAATTACCTCTGTTTAATCTACATCCTGCTGGGCTGCTTAAGGAAAATCAGTTTTATAGCTGGGTCACCAAATGAGAGCAAGAGTGTCTATGTGTGTGGATGTTGGTTGAAAACAGTTTTACCTTTAACTTTGGTGCTTCCTGTGGCCAAATAATCTGATGGTACTTAACTCTCTAAGTTCACACATGAAGAGTTACAATTTGCATACGAGAATCATAGAATTTACAGTGCAGAAGGAGGCCATTCGGCCCATCGAGCTATACCGGCCCTTGGAAAGAGTACCCCACTTAAGCCCACGCCTCCACCCTATCCCCCAAAACCCAGTAACCCCAACCAACCATTTTGGACACAAAGGGCAATTTACCATGGCCAATCCACCTCACCTGCAGATCTTTGAACTGTGGGAGGAAACCAGAGCACCTGGAGGAAACCCATGCAGACATGGGGAAAACATGCAGACTCTGCATAGACAGTGACCAAAGCCGGGAATCGAATCTGGGACCCTGAAGCTGTGAAGCAACTGTGCTAACCACTGTGCTGCCCGTGTTATTGAAGAGCTGTTGCCATTTGTGGATATAAACATCTGTAAGGAGTTTTGAATGACAAAGATTCTGACTGGGGAGGTGGTGACCACAAGAGAACTGAAATATCAGCAAAGCAGCCATAAGTCCAACATTGACAATGCATGTTACATTCACTCTCTCAATGTAGGGTCAAAAAATAAATCAAACAAAAATATTCCCCAAAAGTTGACAATGCTAATGTCCATTATACTTATCTATAAAGCTGACTTTTTAAATAGATTCTGCTGGTGAGATTCCATTTCTAAGTTCCCAGGCTTCACATTTGTGCTTTGAGCATTAACTTGAAACCATTTCCAACTTAGAAAGAGAGTGTGTTGAGTTTTACAGCCAATTCCATGTTCCTCTCTTATAAGGTGAAGATAAAGTTTACCCATGGCTCTACCATTGCAGTTAAATTATTTGCATTGGCATGAGATACTAGGATAATAGAGCAACATTTGGAAATGATAGAAATTCAGTAATTGGATTCTGACTCTTCTGTTTAACCATTGCCATGTTTTTGCTTTCACTTTACAGGCTAGGATTTGCTACAATATTTTGATGACAACGCTGTTAAGTAAATTATGTGATACTGGTCTTTGAGACGTGCCTGAAGAGGTAATTTTCCTGATGAATCTGGGGGAAGATCAGGCAGTAAGTATTAATGCTGATAGAGGGAGAGGCTGCCATCTTTGCAAGCCACAGGCTGGAAGAGCTGACTCAGATTGAGTCCTGGATCCAACATATGAAAGGAACAAGGTGGAATAAATTGAACAAAGCTTTGAATTCAACATTAATGCCCTTTTTCTTTACTGCAATACTTTTCTGAAGATGGTTGCTGATAATGTAGTTTGTATATTTTTTGTGAATTGGCATGTCTGCCCACATGTTGTACAAGTAGATAACATCACAACTGATCAATGCCGTAATAGCTGAGGTTAACAAACCACCTAACATTTGATTTAAGATTGCAAGATGATTTATAAAGATAATTATTGTGAGGCTCTGTTCCATTTAGATCAGTGAATCAGGAGCAGTAGTTGACAAGCCTAATTTGTAATGCCATGATCTTTTAGAGATTAATTGAAATGTACTCCACCAGCAGACTATGCCATTAAGGAAGAAGGATAGGGTAGTTTGAGCAACAAGCTATATAATTTCCCTCAATAACATGTTCAATGAGCAAGCTTGAGTTAAGCAGGACTTAAGTGACTCTGCTTCCCTTGCCATTTTCTCTTCCCTTCAAACATGAAATACTCCCCTTCTCAAATTTCTCTGATGACTCAAGCTTAACAGAACTAAAGAAAGCTCAGTATTAGTAAAATGTGAAACAAATTTAAACTCTTTTCTACTGGACTATACCTGTATCATCGCATTTGAGAAAGAATCAACAAGCTGGAGATGCATGTATTTACAAAATATTCCACAACAATTTGACATCAATAATTAGCCTGTGCTATGAGTCTAACACTTAAGGCTTCAGATCATTAATCTAGATAAAATGTTGGCCTAACTAATTAGGAATCAGACCTTGTAAAGTTATTCAAACAGTGTCTAACAATCATGGAACAGGCACTATTAATTTGGAGGGTTGTTCAAATAGCATAAGTTGTCTATAGTATGATAATTTAACAAGGTACAACATGTGTTTCATGATTCGTAATATGATGTAATATTTTGTTTCTTTTATTATTTAATAGTTCCTTCATTAGTTTGCTTTGTGTAATCCATTTCCACTCTATTAAAAATATCTTACCTTCCAGCTATTTAGAGCATTGAGGTAACCAATCATACACACGGACATGGTAGGGCTCACTGTTAAAGCATTTCTCACTATTGCTCTATCTAGCATAGTAACTATTATTGAAATTGAGAACATAATTAGGATTCTTCAGTCCCCCAACCACGTGTTTTTCTTTTTTTTTAAATGTATTTAATTCCAAACCTATTCAAAAGTACAAAAACACAAATTGGTAACATTGTCAATACCTCCACAGTTTATACAATTTCCCCCCCCTTTTCACAAAAAACAATTCCTCAAAGATTGTCATGAACAGTCCCCGCCGTGTCTCAAAGCCCTCCATTGATCCCTTCAACTCGAACTTGAACTTTTCCAGCCGAAGGAAGTCATACAGGTCCCCCAGCCAAGCCGCTACCCCCGATGGCATTGCCAACCGCTAATCCTACAATATCCTTCGCTGGGCAATAAGAGATGCAAAGGCCACAACATCGGCCATCCTCCCCTCCGGCATTTCCGATACCCCATAGATCTCCACCATTGGGCTCGTCCTGACAGCCGTGTGTTTCTCAGCAGTGCACCGTTCGCTGGAGGCGGGGTTCTCTCTTTCCGCCACTTGTCAATGGGATTTCCCATTGAAGCCACCTCATTCCGCCAGGAAACCCGCGAGCTGAGGTGCATTGCCAACGGGAAAAGAGAATCCCCAAAGGCCGGAGAATTCCAGCTACAGTTACTAAGATCAATGAAAATTGCTGAATTTTGAACAAATTGTATATTTCTACTTTGAATCCCAAACTGATTCCAACAATTCTGACTTTAGGAACTGTTGTAATTAGATTTAATTAATTCAGATACACTTCTGCCGTTTTTAAAATAATAATCTTTATTAGTGTCACAAGTAGGCTTACATTAACACTGCAATGAAGTTACTGTGAAAATCCCCCAGTCACCACACTCTGGCACCTGTTCGGATACACAGAGGGAGAATTCAGAATGCCCAATTCATCTAACAAGCACATCTTTGGGACTTGTGGGAGGAAACCGGAGCAGCCGGAGGAAATTCACACAGACACAGGGAGAAAGTGCAGACTCCACACAGACAGTGACCCAAGTCGGGAATCAAACCTGGGTCCCTGGTGCTGTGAAGCAACAGTGCTAACCTTTTATGTTTACATGCAGAGTGGCATTTCTAGCAATAATCAATTAAAATCCTGGGCGGGAATTGTTCGTCGGCTGGCGTCTAAATCAGGAAGCATGATTGGGAGGAGATTCGGCGCCAGTTTCACCCCAAATCGCAATTCTCCATTGCCTCGACAGTGGTGCCAAGGCGTTCCGGAACGCACGTACAGTAAACGCCATTGGTATATCATTAGCGGGCCTGACCAGGTATTCTCCGGGGCCACTGCGATTCTCTGCCTCCAAAGGGCCGAATTCCCAATGGCCTGGTTCACTTATTCGTGAAACTGCCATTGTGGCTGATGAGGGGGAGGAGGTAGGACACGGAGAGGCACAACTGTGGGTTGCTGGGCCTGACTCTGGCCGGGCTCGCTGGGGGGGCAGTGAGGACGAGACGGGCCATGGGGCTGGGTTGAACCCCCATGGGACTGGTAGGTGTCCAGGCATGGACTGCCATTGCTGCGGCCTACAAGGCAGTCACCTTGCTACGTACCCCACTGAATGTAGACAAAAACATCACCAAGGTCTGAGAAACCTGGATAGTCAGGGGTGGGGGGGAGGAGGGTGGGGAGCACAGGCCACCGCCAATGTCCACCAATTCCCTCCCCCTCCACTTAACTGGTATCTAACTTTCTGGCTCTAACACTACATCTAGGTGGTTCCCCAGATGGTACAGCAGGAGTGGAGGCAGTCTGCTGTGATTCCCACCCTCCCTCTGGGACTGGGCTACCTCCCTCCCTGTCTGCACCAAATCGGCCAGAGCCAGGGTAATTCCGCCAATATTCTTAGCTATGGCCCGCTGTGACTGGGCCATGCTCAGGAGTGCCGCCGCAATTTCCAGGTGGCTCTCACACGTGTCTGACTATGAGTCCACAACCCTGTCCAGGGCCTCAGCCAGCACCTTGGGCATGCTAATCCATCGCCAAAACTCTCGCCCCCAATGCCTCCATCATGGATGCCACCCATACAGTGTTGGCCTGGGTGGCACAAGGTCAGCACCACCTCCTGCTCTTGAACGCAGTTGGACTCCTTCAAATGCACCTGCAGGTGTTGGACCACGTGGACGGCAGCTAGTTCCTGGGGTCGGCCCGCCCTCCGACTGTCCTCCCCCTTGTGTGTTCTTACCACCATCTGATGTACTCGGAGGAGCTGTGTGATGTGCACCAGGTAGTGTCCCAGGAGCATCTTCACTAAAGTACCCAAACTATGTGAGTGTCTCTGGGCTGGTGGAGGGTTTTGGATACAGCTGTGATGGAAAGTCTGTGACATCCCGGACTCGAGCTCCGGGGTGTCTTGGATCTCTTGTCGAGGGCTGTCAACAATGCTGCTCTCCTCATCACTGGTCAGCACATGGTGGAGGGGGGGGGGCTCGGGCTGTGGCACTGGCTGGGGGCAGGGGATACCAGAAGGACCCACCCCATCACCAGCAGGTCCTGCAAGCCACAAGACAAGACGCATGATTAGACCACGGGCCAGGGTGGGGGTGAGAGTGGTGTGGGAGTGGGGGTGAGGCTGGTGTGGTGGTGAGTGTGGGGGTGACCGTGAAGGTGGCGTGGGGGTGGTGTTTGGGATGGAGGTGTTTGACACACGTGGCATGGGAATCCGCTACTCAGCGGCGTCTCACTTACTTGCCGTAGCCGATCTCCACCCCGGAGACTTCCCTTTCCCCTGGGCAGCTGACCACGTCCCGGGCCCTCTGCTCAGCCATGGTGAGGGGCTGCAGGTTCGGGGCAATGCAATGTCCTAGTATCAGTTGGAGCCACATTGGATAATGCAGTAACTATCTATGGCTACACACACTTTTTTGCTCCCTTTAAGGTGTCTTGCTTGCATGGGAACTTGTGGCACCTTCTCAAGCGAGGAGACTGTTCTTGGAGTCTGCTACTGCCATTGGCCTCAATGCTGGGTTTCCCAGCTGATTCCATTTGGGTGAGAAATGCTGTCCCAGTTGTTTCCTAACACCTATAAAAACCAACAGTGAAATCTTCCTTGAAGACCAATCTCTGTGAAATCAGTCCCTGCGTTTGTAAAATAACTTTGTCCTGTGGTTGTTTCTTTAGTGGTTTACATCTCCCCAGCAGATGAAGCCAATTCACTTCGTACATCAACAAATCCCTCTGGCAGCATTTCAATGAGGTCAAAGTTACACTGCTGCATATTGTCTGACAGCTGCTGCAGGCTGCTATAGTGGACACAAAGAAGGTTGCCAATCCTTTTTGCTCTTGGGTAATTGCTGTCTGAAGGTATCAGACACACATCCTTTGCCCATGTCCCAAACAGCATGGGTTTGCGGCACTGCCATTTCTTTTGGCTTTGTCTCCTGCCAGTAGCACCTCAACTTACTCCTCCTCATACATGTCTTGCATCCTCCTGATGCCCTTCCTCACTGAAGATGCCACGGTTCCAGTATGTGGGCTGGAGAATGCAACAGGTGAAGAACTTGGCATATAAGATGAAATGTGTTTGGGGATGAACTGCCTCATCCTTTGGCTTCTTCATCTTGTAAAAAGAAATGAAAATCGCTTATTGTCACAAGTAGGCTTCAAATGAAGTTACTGTGAAAAGCCCCTAGTCGCCACATTCCGGCGCCTGTTCGGGGAGGCTGGTACGGGAAGAAGAAAAAAGAAAATATTGAATTTTTTAATTAAAAAAAATGATTTTGGGACAATGATTTCCATTTGCATTCCAGTGTCCCTCATAAAGATTTTTAAATGATTTTGTTCAAGAGAACCATTTTTGGTTGGGGTGTTCGCTATAAATAATTCCATGGTTTGCATTACTTCTGCTCTCACTTTGACTCGTCATTTTTAAAATCATAATTAGATATTTTTATCTGGTTAATGTATATAAGATGCTAAAGGGAATTGACAGGGTAGACGTGGAGCAGATGTTTCTCCTTGTTGGACATTGAAGAAAGAGAGGCTAGTTTTAAGCTAATCAGTGGCAGAGGAGGAATTACTTCACTCAAATGTTGTGAATCTGTGGAATTCTCTACCCCAGAGTGCAGTGGGTGCCGGAACACTGAACAAATTTAAGGAGGTAATAGATAATTTTTTAATAGTGGGATGAAGTGTTATGAGGAGCAGGCAGGAAGGTGGAAATGAGGCTGCGATGAGATCAGCCATGATTGTTTTGAATAGTGGAGCAGACTCGAGAGGCTGAATTGCCTATTCCTGCTCCTAGTTCTTGATTCTTATGTCTTATATATATGAACTATGAACTGGTTTCTCAGTTAGTGTCATGCCATTTTCAACTTTTAACCTGGTACTTGCTTCTGTTGCTGGATTTGTCTTCACCTTCTTGCTGACGCACTGCTGAATCCTATATCTGGTTTGAGTGAATATACTTTCATGAACACATTTATGGTGCTCTGGTTTATTGAAGACCATCTTCAATGTGTTGTAACCATTTGAATTTGGGGGAGTCACGTAACCTGAGTGCGGTAGTGGCTGCGTTTTAGCGAAAACCAGCTCTGCTCCTCTTTTAATCCAGGTTTTCCTCCTGTTGAACATTATTTTTTCTTAGGGTGCACAGCTTGTGCTCTGTCCCAAGAAGTATTTGGTCAGTGTCCTTGCAAGAAAGAGCCAAAATAAAATGTTAAAATCCTTGTTTGTCCATGGCGTCTAGAGTGTGGAGCCCTGCTTTCAATGGCACAGTTGCTATTGAGCAAGTCTCCATCTGGGCAGTGGTATGTGCATTCGATGATGGCTGCCAGCAAGGATGTCGTTCTGGCTGAAAGTCTCGGTCCTGAGATACAGTCGTTAGGGCTCACTTTCAAGAATTGTGATGTACTCTTATGGAGGCAGGAGGCGCACAAGGAGGTTATTGTACTTGGGAGAGCACTTTCCTTGGTGGGGGCATGTTTCCGTTCTGTCGAGTTCCTCCTGCATGACTTGTTGTCCATTCTTATGGGTTTGGAAGAGGGAGAGAAGGCTGAGAGGAGCACGTCACTGAACCTGGTCCTCAGTGAGAGGCGGTGGTAAAATTCCCAGGTAAGTTTGAAGATTGGCTGCCATGTTTTGGTAATCTCGATTTGGAGACTGGGCGTTTCAGATTCGATAGGACACATCATATCCTGATTTCAAAGCTGGTGTCAGTTTGGCTCACTGATTATTGGTCCTGCATTGTCCTATTCCTGATGTTCCTTGTGAGGGGTTGGAGGTGGCAATACCGGTCAAGTCACCCTCCAGCCATGACCTAGGCTGTGGACCACCTGGGCGTTGATGAGATGGCATGGTGGAGGTGTCTCGTGCTTTGATCGTTGGAATCCTTGGAAGATCCTGAAGAGTGCTCAGTGAGCGTGCTTTACCTTTGGCTTTTGCTTTATTCGTGCATCCTGAGGACTGCCCTGCAATTCAGTTGCTATCCTGGACATTACTCCCTATTGATCATGTTAACATAGTGGCTGGTTTAGCACAGTGAGCTAAACAGCTGGATTGTAATGCGGAACAAGGCCAGCAGCGCGGGTTCAATTCCCATACCGGCCTCCCCGAACAGGCGCCGGAATGTGGCGACTAGGGGCTTTTCACAGTAACTTCATTGAAGCCTACTTGTGACAATAAGCGATTATTATGGGTATGATGGCCTGTGCTATTGGTTATCCTGATTTAGCAAGTTCATGTTTAATTGAAAATGGGATTTGGGCATTGTTTCAAAAGTGATCATGCTTTTTAGTGTCTTATCATCTTTGTGGTTGAGGGATGAGGGTGTTCTTTGCCTTCGCCCTCCTGTCTCATTTAGTGTGAAGATTAGTGGAGCTGGAGCCGGCAGAGGGGTGGTCTTGGTTGGGAATGTTGGGCTTGGTTAATTTGTCCTTGCTGTGATTGAGGATAGCGCCCCCAGATAGAGCTAATCCATTTTATTTTTCCCCCTATTCTTTCCTTTTGATCTAAATTTAGGAATCCGTGTTTTTATCCTTTGTCAGCCAGGACAGATTTGTTTGTTATCATGGAGAGGACTGGGTTCTGTCTGACTATTCCTTCAGGTCAAGTTTGTCTTTTTTCCTTGCATGGGTCTCTCTCTTTCGCTGTTGTCGGTACTATTGGAGCTGTTCGAGTGTCGTCACTTGTCTGTTATTAGAGCAGACTGAAGGGGAACCAGCATCTGTGGTTGAGGTTGGAGGTTGAGGGTTGAGGGTGGCCCTAGGTATCTTTCGTATGGTGGTGGTTTCCACAAATTTGTTTGTGTGTCCCCTCCCTGGGGATCTCTTATTTCTTTGCTTGTCAAGTCAAAGTGGTGCTGGTCCTGGTTTTGGTATGACCTGGTGGAATGGGCGGTGGTGTGGGAGGGGGCAGGGGGGGGACTATTTGGATTTGGGAAAGGAGGACCAGCCCTCCCTCTCAATGCGCCCAGTTGATGGATGCCTTGACAGTTCTTCTTCCTTCGGATTGGGGTCCCTTCCTGGCAAGGGCTGGAGTGTTATCCTTTCTTTTCCTGTATGAATGGCAGTGGTGCCCTGCCCTTGATGGGGTTACCCAGATGCAGGCTAGGCAGGGTATAGGTTTGTGGTTGTGTGAGCGTGTGGACATAAATTCATGTGCTTTGTTTTAGCGCATGCTGGGCGAGGCCAGGCTCGACGCCGTGGTTGATATCCTCTTGTCCCCGGGGAACGAGGGTGCCCTCATTTGGGAATGCCTTCAGTAGGGGTGTCTGGTGGGCAGGTCTGCCGCCCCCCTCCCCCCAACCCGGGTGTGTGAGGACTAAGATGGGCTGAGCGCTGTGCTCTGGGTTTTTCTCCTGGGGTAGGTGAGTGCCCACTTGTTGACTGGTTGACTCTCTTTCCTGTTCATTGGCATGGGTGGGGCAATTGCCCGAGAGATGTGGGGTTTGGGTTGGATGGTGTTTCCCTGTTATTAGTGTGCTTAACTCTGCTGTTTCTTGCTTTTTCTTACTTCTTTTTTTCTCCTGGGGTGCCTCGAAGGCTGAGCCCTCCACTGCGTCTCTCACTTTGTCCTGGCTTTCTCTGAGATATTGGGGGGTGCAGGGGCCAGGGCGGGAAGATCAGTTGCCCGTGTGTCATATGCCCTCTTCTGGCGACCGCGCTGCAGTTGCATTCTATGTAGTACCGGAGCATAGTTGGTTATGGGTGCCAGAATGGAAGGCACAGTGGTCCTGAGGGCGCGACCCATCAACAGCTGGGCTGGTGAGAGGCCAGTGGCTAGTGGGGCCGAGCGATAGGCCAGCAGGGCTAGGCAGAAATCCGATCCGGCAGCAGCAACCTTGCAGAGGAGCCGCTTTACAATGTGAATGCCCTTCTCCGCCTTTCCATTGGACTGGGGATGCAGAGGGCTGGATGTCACGTGTGTGAAACCATACGAGGCAACAAAAGATGACCATTCCTGGCTGGCGAAACAGGGCCCATTGTCCGACGTGACAGTCATCGGAATGCCGTGGCGAGCGAAGGTATCTTTGCAGGCCCTTATGACAGTGGACGATGTCAAATCGTGCAGGCGTATGACCTCTGGATAGTTGGAAAAGTAGTCAATGATGATGACATAGTCCCTGCCGAGCGCGTGAAAGAGGTCCACACCCACCTTCACCCAAGGGAACGTCACCAGCTCACGGGGCAGAAGCGTTTCAGGAGGTTGCGCCGTTTGAAACCTTTGGCAGGTGGGGCAGTTGAGCACCATATTGGCAATGTCATCACTGATGCCCGGCCAGTATACCGCCTCTCGGGCCCTCCGTCTGCACTTCTCGACCCCCAGATGGCCTTTGTGTAGTTGGTCGAGGACCAGCTTGTGCATGCTGTGCGGAATCACAATCTGGTCCAGCTTTAGAAGGACACCATCAATGACGGCCAAGTCGTCTCGGACATTGTAGAACTGCGGGCACTGCCCTTTGAGCCACCCTCCCGTCGTGTGGCGCATCACACGTTGTAGAAGGGGGTCAGCCGCAGTCTCTCGCCGAATACAGGCCAGACTGGAGTCGTCAGCTGGCAGATTTGCCGATGTGAAAGCCACCTGCGCCTCGACCTGACAGACGAACCCTTCCGAATCTGGCGGCGTGCTCACTGCTCTAGACAGGGTATCCGCAATGATAAGGTCCTTACCCGGGGTGTAGACCAGTTGGAAGTCATACCTCCTAAGTTTAAGTAGGATGCGCTGTAGGCGAGGGGTCATCTCGTTTAGATCCTTATTAATGATGCTGACCAGGGGGCGGTGG
Source organism: Scyliorhinus torazame (assembly GCF_047496885.1). NCBI lineage: Eukaryota > Metazoa > Chordata > Chondrichthyes > Carcharhiniformes > Scyliorhinidae > Scyliorhinus > Scyliorhinus torazame. The sequence continues at coordinate 257,579,911 of NC_092710.1, forward strand.
TCAGTCTCAACGGTAAACCGGGGGAGACCATACACATAGTCATGGAACTTGTCTAACCCGGTTAGCAAGCCCAGGCACTCCTTTTCAATCTGCGTGTAGCGCTGTTCTGTGGGGGTCATGGCCCGCGAGGCATATGACGCAGTGTCATCCCGCTGTAGGAGCACCGTCCCAATGCCGGACTGGCTGGCATCAGTTGAGATTTTAGTGGCACGAGATGTGTCGAAAAGCGCCAACACCGGTGCAGTGGTGAGCTTACGTTTGAGCTCCTCCCATTCCTGCTGGTGTGTGTGTAGCCACTGGAACTCTGTGGACTTCTTGACGAGGTGGCGCAGAGCCGTCGTGTGGGAGGCAAGGTTGGGAATGAACTTGCCCAGGAAGCTGACCATGCCTAGGAAGCGTAGCACTGCTTTCTTGTCTGCCGGCTGCGGCATGGCTGTAATGGCACTCACCTTGTCTGCATCCGGACGGACCCCTGACCGGGAAATGTGGTCCCCCAGGAACTTCAGCTCGGTTTGGCCGAAAGAACACTTGGCTCGGTTGAGGCGCAGGCCGTTTTCGCATATGCGCGCAAAGACGCGCTGGAGACGATAGATGTGCTCCTGTGGTGTGGTGGACCAGATGATGACGTCGTCCACGTAGACGCGCACCCCTTCGATGCCTTCCATCATCTGCTCCATGACCCTATGAAAGACCTCGGATGCCGAGATGATGCCAAATGGCATTCGGTTGTAGCAGAACCTGTCGAAAGGGGTGTTGAAGGTGCACAGCTTTCGGCTGGATGGATCCAATTGGATCTGCCAAAAACCCTTTGAGGCATCCAGTTTTGTGAAGATTTTCGCCTGGGCCATTTCGCTCATGATCTCTTCCCGTTTGGGTATGGGGTAGTGTTCCCTCATAATGTTGTTATTGAGGTCTTTTGGATCAATGCAAATCCGGAGCTCGCCGGAGGGCTTCTTAACACACACCATGGAGCTGACCCACGGCGTGGGCTCCGTGACCCGGGATAGGACCCCTTGGTCCTGGAGATCCTGCAGCTGCTGCTTGAGGCGGTCTTTGAGTGGCGCTGGGACCCTGCGAGGTGCGTGAATGACCGGGGTGGCGTTCAGGTTTGAGCCGAATTCAGTAGGTGTAGGGCAGTGTTCCCATGCCCTCGAATGCCTCCTGGTTGTGGGCGAGGAGCGATTGGAGCTGTGCGCTGCACTCTGCATCCGGGAAGACAGATGTGCCGTCTGGAGAGAGAGAGTAGACTCGTTGCACGAGGTGGAGAGCCTTGCATGCCTGTGCGCCTAGCAGGGAATCCTTCGATGAGCCGACTATCTCGAATGAGAGTGTGGCCGTGTGTGTTGTGTGTCACCTGGAGCTGGCAGGATCCCATAGCCGGGATAACGTTCCCGTTGTAGTCGACCATCCTGCAACGAGACGGCCGAATTGGTGGTCTGATCTTCATGGCGTAGAAGGCTGACCATGCTATGAGGTTGGCGGAGGCGCCAGTGTCCAGGCGGAACGGTATCAGTGATCGGTTGACCATTAGGGTGGCACACCATTCATCACCCGGATTGATCGTGTTAACTTGCACTGGCTGGTGGGTCCTGGGTGGAGACATTCGGTTCCCATCAATGACCGCAACACGGAAGGCGTCCCAGTCGTCTGTGTCACTGGTCTGGACATCGTCTGGGCACGATTCGTAATAAGGAGGCTGAATGGTCCGCACGTCCCTGCGAGGTTGTCGGAATTGGGGAGCATTGGCAGGTTGAGCTGCTCGACAGCAAGCAGCGTAGTGGCCCACCTTGCCACAGCGGAGGCATTGTCGGGTTCTCGCGGGACATTGCCGCTTTAAATGTGCGGCTCCACAGTTGCCGCACGTCGTGACGTCATGGCGTTCGTTGCACCACTGCGCATGCGCGGTTCAATCTTGTATCGAGCGCGCCTGCGCATCACGTCCCTCAGTGCTGCCGTAGTTTTTGGCGCGCACAAGTGCGGGAGGCCTCGAAAAGCGCGCAAAATGTCCGCCCTCGTCCGGGCCGCGGGCCGGGAGGAACTCGATCGCCTGGACCAGTTCGGCCTCGTAGGGCGCCGATCCGGCTGCGTAGGACCTCTGCCGCGCCAATTCGGCCGCCTGAAATTGGGTATAACGGCTAGTCGCGTTTTCGTGCAGGACACAGGTTTCGATTGCGGAGGCTAAGGTGAGGCGTTTTATTTTTAAGAGCTGCTGGCGTAGGGCGCCCGAGGTGACCCCAAAAACGATCTGGTCCCGAATCATGGAATCGGAGGTGGTGTCGTAACCGCAGGACTGCGTGAGGATGCGGCGATGCGTAAGGAATGACTGAAAGGGCTCATCCTTACCTTGCAGGCGCTGCTGGAAGAGATAACTCTCGAAGCTCTCGTTGACCTCGACGTTGAAGTGTTGGTCGAGCTTGAGAAGGACCGTCTTGTATTTGGTCTTGTCCTCGCCTTCCGCGAGCACCAGGGAATTGTAGACATGGATGGCGTGTTGACCTGCCGTGGAGAGGAGGATGGCGATCTTTCTGGTGTCCGAGGCGCTTTCCTTTTCGTTGGCTTCCAGAAAGAGCTGGCAGCGCTGTTTGAACAGCTTCCAATTAACACCGAGGTTTCCAGCGACTTGCAGTGGCTGCGGTGTGTTGATGGTGTCCCTGGCGCATGATGGAAGATTCTGGAGGAATTTTAGGTAGGTACCAAATTCATTCCTGGTACAATGAAGTGTTGGGTGCTCTGCCACACAGATGAACCAACACGGTTGTGAATGGTACAACGAAGTTTTATTTCAAACATCTATTTACATTGATAAACTGCTTACTGAGGTTCGATCATGACCCTTGATTCTGTGGACCTATTCCTAATTCTATCGTGTAGTGGCACTCAGCACATGGCGGATGTCTGAGTGGCCTGCAATGGGCTCTGTGCCCTGAGCCGTCTCCTGCTCGAGTGCCCAGGAAGTGTCGTGTTCCCTGTTTTGTACTGTGTATGCTCTTGCCTGTGATTGGCTGTCGTGTTGTGTGTGTTGATTGGTCCGTTGATCTGTCCATCAGTATGTATGTGCTATGATGTTTACCTGAATATCATGACAGTACTCACTATAGTGTATGTGTTCTTGACTTTTGCATGGTGCAGTTGGGAGTGATGTCTGAAAAAGATGGCAGGGGTGAGTTGCTGCCTGTGGTGCTGCTCGAGCAGAGGGGTTTGTGTTGGTGTTCACCCGATCTGGCCGTATGCGAGTAGTGTGATATGGGAGGGTTCTGTCATGTTTTTATGACTTTATCCTGTTCTTCCCTTGGTCTCTGGTGGGAGCGCAGGAATATTTGGTTTTGTCCAGTCATTGTACCGAGCCAGTTGTGATGTTATTCTCCTGTTCCACTTTATGCCCATGTATGTATGTTGAGTTGCTTTATTCCCACTCTCCTGATGTCTGGTATTGTATTTGGTAACTTTGTTGCATCTGTTTCTAAATTGTAAAATTCCAATACATGTGTTTACCCAAAAAACCTTTGGAATTTGACACTGAAGCAATGCACATAAGGGCTGGAATTCTCCGGCCGTTGCAATTTTCCCGCCGGCAGCCACCCTTCACCCTTGGGTTTCCCGGCGGTGTGGGATGGTGTCAATGTAGAATCACGCTGCCAGCGAACTGCGTGCTGCTGGGAAACATACAGCTGGGGGAGCAGAGAATCCATCCCTAGTTTTGTTTTCTCACATAACCATCTCCAACCTTTAAGGCCAATTATCTGCTCTTTCTTCTGTCAGTAAGTGTAATGACTGGTCAATCGTAATGGGCAGAAGCTCTAAAAACTGTGGTAAATATTGGGGACATTATTTGAGAAATTACTTTCCATGCATACGAAACACTTAACAGTATGGATACTTATACGGCTACATGCCTCACTATAAGCTGATACCAGGGGCGTCATTCTCCGACCCCCCAGAGGGTCGGAGAATGGCCGTTGGCCGCCGTGAATCCCGCCCCCGCCGGTTGCCGAAGTCTCCGAAGGGAGAAAAGTCGGCGGGGCGTTAATGTCGCCGCTGCCGCGGAGAATGTCACGGGTCTGCGCAAGGCAGCCGATTTTCGGCCTGCCGATATTCTCCCTTCCGGATGGGCCGAAGTCCCGTCGACGTGATGACCGTTCACGTCGACGTGAATCAAACCTCCTTTTCATCGGCGTGACCCGGTGCTCCAGGCTCACGCCGACCAGCGTGGAGGTGAGTGACGGCCTGGGGGGTTGGCTCTGGGCAGGCAATGGCGTGGCCGCAGTCTGATTGCGTGAGGAGAGGTGTGTCTCGGGTTGTGTGTGTGTGTGTGCGGCCGGGGGGGTGGTGGTTAGAGTAGGCTGGGCTCCGGGGGAGTGCCGGGAGGGGGGTCCGTGCCGGGGAGGGGGATGGGGGGGTGTCCGTGCCGGGGTGGAGGTTGGGGGTTGGGGGGGGTCCGTGCTGGGGTGGAGGTTGGGGGGGTCCGTGCCGGGGTGGAGGTTGGGGGTTGGGGGGGGTCCGTGCTGGGGTGGAGGTTGGGGGGGGTCCGTGCCGGGGTGGAGGTTGGGGGGGGGTCCGTGCTGCCGTGGAGGTTGGGGGTTGGGGGGGGTTCCGTGCTGGGGTGGAGGTTGGGGGGGGTCCGTGCCGAGGAGGGGGATGGGAGGGCAAGTGAGTTGGTCCACCTGGCCAGGTGCAGCCTCCAACAGTTGGACCCATGCGGTCCATGCCACCTGGCTGGGGGGAGGAGGGTATATGGGCAATGATGACATGTCGTCGTTCCCCTCCCCCCCCACCAGGCCGTCATGTTTTCAGATCATCCAGCGATGTTGGCCGCCGTGGTGGCAGCCGCTCATGTCTATGTTGCCCTGGAGGAGGAGGAGGAGGAGGAGGAGGAGCGTGCCAGAGAGGCGGCGCAGGCTGCCGCAGAGGGGCAGGCGGCAGCCGCCCAGGCTGGAGGGACACCTGACCGACAGGACGAGGAGGGGGAGCAGGACGTCGCGGCCCCACGGCAACGGAGGCACCCGAGGGCGCCCCGTGTGTACAGTCCCCGGCAGTCATACCAGGACCTCACGGACCGGGAATGCAGGAGGAGACTCCGGATGAGCCAGGAAACCGTGGCACACATCTGCCACCTGCTGGCACACCTGTCACCGCGTGGCACTGGCGGGGGACACCCTCTCCCCGTGTCCGTCAAGGTTACGGTGGCCCTGAACTATTATGCAACGGGGTCATTCCAGGCACCGAGTGGGGACCTGTCCGGCATATCGCAGACATCGGTGCACCGGTGCATCCGGGCAGTGACAGATGCCCTATATGCCATTGCGCACCGCTACATCCGCTTCCCCGTGGACCGGGCCAGCCAAGATGCCCGGGCCGTGGGCTTCTCTGCCGTGGCCGGGTTCCCCATGGTCCAGGGCGCGATTGATGGGATGCACGTCGCCGTGCGGCCACCTGCAGATAACAGGGCCGTGTTCACTAATAGGAAGGGGACCTATTCGATGAACGTACAGGTGGTCTGCGACCACCGCATGATGATCCTGCACGTCTGAGCCCGTCACCCAGGCAGTGTACACGACTCATTTGTGTTGTCGCGGTCATCCATCCCCGGCATGTACGAGGGACGCCATCCCCAGCTGAGGGGCTGGTTGCTGGGCGACAGGGGCTACCCATTGCGATCGTGACTGATGACGCCTATACGGAGGCCACGCAATGAGGCGGAGAACCGCTACAATGATGCCCATGTAGCGACAAGGGGAGTGATCAAGAGGTGCTTTGGCGTGCTGAAGATGCGTTTCAGGTTGCTGGACCTCTCTGGGGGCGCCCTCCAGTATCGGTCAGATAGGGTCGGCCGCATCATTGTGGTGTGCTGCGTCCTGCACAACATAGCCCAGCAGAGGGGCGATGTGCCGCAGGCAGAGGAGGGCGGAGTGGAGGAGCAGCAGGAAGAGGCGCAGTCCTCCCCTGATGAGGGGGATGGGGGCAATGGTCAGGGCAGACGGGGTAGACACAGGCGGGTGGCTGTCCACCGTTACCGGCTGGCCCAGCGGGCACGGGACAGACTGATAGCCGCCCGCTTCACTGACTAGATGGGCGTGGGAATCGGGTAGTATGGCCACAGACCGCACACCATGGCAACAGCCGACCACCCACACCCCCCACCCATCCACCCACCCAGCACCCTCACCCCCCTCCCCAACCCCACCCACCCCACCCGCATGCACACCACCCCCCCCCCCACCATTGCCGATCCACCTGCGGCACAACGGGCCGGGCTCACACAGTTGCGGGTGGACGCGTGTCTATCGCAGGCCATGAAGGATGATGACAACCCGCCCTGCGATGAGCTCCTGGCTCTACATCGTTGGACTATGTCTGACCCATGGCCACAGTACCACCATCCACCCGGACCATCCCTGCATGCGGCTGTGACACTGCAGCGCACGGTCCCGTCCTCTGCCTGGGGGATGTTGATTGCGGCCCAGGGGAAGGGGGCAGACTCACCTGGGGCTGAGGTAAGACCACCCCTCACACACACACTTGCGCTCAATGTACATGACACCCCCGCACACTTTGGACAGAGCACAAAGGCAGCTTCGGTAGGTGTAACATTGACTTTAATAACCAAAGGAGTTCATGCACGTGCCCTAGCCCCTAAAACTCATCTGTTCCCTGCACCCGTGCCAACTTACTCAGTGTCTAATTGTTTGGCCTTACGGGCCCTTTGACTACGTCTACGTGGTTCCCCAGACGGTACAGCAGAACTGGAGGTGGACTCCTGTGATTCCTGCCTTCTGACACTGGATCCCTTTGGCGGCCGTTTCCTGGGGCGTCCTGGCCTAGATGGGCCAGGCTGCGGCCCGGGCGACTGGGATGGCGAGCTGCCAGCCTGTCCTGCCCGTTGCCCACCCGATGCACCTGGGACGGAAGGGGGGGAGTCCGAGGTGTCGCGGTGTGCCGGGACCTCCCCTACAGAGGGAGCCGGGACGGACCACACCACCTCCTCCTCCCTCGGGGTGCCCGATGGCCCCCAGGCCTCTACATGGGTGGGGGATGCGAACGGACTGGCCATCCGACGCCCCCCCCGACATCTGGCGCTGCCAGTCCTGGAGGCCCGTGCTGGTATCGACAGGGGTCTGCAGGTTTGCAGCCATGGAGCCCAGGGGGTTGGCAAACCCTGTCTGTGACAGTGCAACGCCGGCTCGCACATGGCCACTGGCACCGATGCCCTCAGAGATGGCCTGCAGAGACTGGGCAATGGCCTGCTGAGACTGGGCCATGGCCTGCTGAGAGACTGGGCCATGGCCTGCAGAGTCTGGGCTATGGCGTTGAGCGCCTCTGCCATCTGGCGTTGAGCGCCTCTGCCATCTGGCGCTGGCACTGGCTCATGGCCTCCTGTGAGAGGGCAGCCATTTCCTGGGCCACAGACGCCGCCTGCACGGAAAGCCCCAGGCCTCGCAAACCGTTCCCCATGTCTGACACCGTCGCACCCATTGCCTCCACTGCGGGCGCCACCCGTGCGGTGTCAGCTTGGGTGGCACGCATGACCGGCACCACTCCCAGCTCCTGGACGTGGGTGGATTCCTCCACCTGCGACCGCAGCCGCCGCAAGCCGCCCGTCACCCTCTTCGCTCGTCTCCGGGTCGGTGGTTGCATCGGATCTATGTGTGGGTGTGGTAACTGCAGGAACCCGGGATCCATCTGGGCGGCAGATGTTCGCTTGGGCTGGGCTGCCCTCCGACCGCCCGGCTCCTCTGCTGCTCCTACCTCCACCTGCTGTACCGGGACGGCTGTGTTGTGCGCACCAGTGAGTGTACCAGACGCCTCATCACTAAAGTGCCCAACCGTGGTGAGTGTTTCTGCGATGGTGGAGGGTGTTGGTGACAGCAGTGGCGTTGTGTCGTGCTCTTCGTCCCACTCTGAGTCCATGGCACTTTGGGGTGGGGGTTCGTCTCCACCCATCCACTCTGACTCACTGTCCGGTATTTCGTCTTCCTGGGTAGTGCTGTCCCGGGTAGGGGTGTCCTGGGTAGTGCTGTCCCGGGTAGGGGTGTCCTGGGTAGTGGTGTCCTGGGTAGTGGTGTCCTGGGTAGTGGTGTCCTGGGTTGGGGTGTCCTGGCTCCGATGTGACGGGGGCCTGTGGCTGCCCCCCTCATCGCTGGGTGGTCGCTCCCGCACGTGACGGGGGTGTCGTCTCCCTGTTGCTCCAGGTCTCTCCGTCTCCTGTGGTCTCCGAGGGGCATCCTGCGGGCGTCGCATGCTGGAGGGTCCGGGTCTCTCCGTCTCCCGTGGTCTCCGAGGGGCATCCTGCGGGCGTCGCATGCTGGAGGGTCCGGGTCTCTCCGTCTCCCGTGGTCTCCGAGGGGCATCCTGCGGGCGTCACATGCTGGAGGGTCCGGGTCTCTCCGTCTCCTGTGGTCTCCGAGGGGCATCCTGCGGGCGTCGCATGCTGGAGGGTTCGGGTCTCTCCGTCTCCCGTGGTCTCCGAGGGGCATTCTGCGGGCGTCGCATGCTGGCGGGTCCGGGTCTCTCCGTCTCCCGTGGTCTCCGAGGGGCATCCTGCGGGCGTCGCATGCTGGAGGGTCCGGGTCTCTCCGTCTCCCGTGGTCTCCGAGGGGCATCCTGCGGGCGTCGCATGCTGGAGGGTCCGGGTCTCTCCGTCTCCCGTGGTCTCCGAGGGGCATCCTGCGGGCGTCGCATGCTGGAGGGTCCGGGTCTCTCCGTCTCCCATGGTCTCCGAGGGGCATCCTGCGGGCGTCGCATACTGGAGGGTCCGGGTTTCTCCGTCCCCTGTGGTCTCCGAGGGGCATCCTGCGGGCGGTCTGCATCTGCGGGGATGGGTGCCTGGACGTTTGGTCCTGCGATACACAATGAAGCATGCATGGTTAAACATCAGGCAGTGATCAGGTGATACGGGGGAGGGGGATATAGGGGAGGGGGATATGGGGACGGGCTGTCGGTGGCTCACTTGCTACTACGCCCCCGACCTCTGCATCAGCAACCTCCCGGTCCTCAGGTCCGCCAGCCAGTTCCAGGGCCCTTTTCTTGTGTACGGTCAGTGGCCTCTCATCAGCGGGCCCTCCTCCAGTCCTCACATGCTCCCTATTGTTGTGTGCGCGCTTCTCCAGTGGGGGGGGGGGTGGTGGCAGGGGTAAAAGGCAACACTGTTAGGCAGGTATATGAATGCACGCCATCGGTTGCGCGTGCATTGCAGAGGTTAAGGTTAGGGCTATATTCACTTGGGGATATGGGGGAGGCGGAATATGGGGATGGGGGGATATGGGGGAGGGGGGATATGGGGGATATGGGGAGGGGGGATATGGGGATATGGGGGAGGGGGGATATGGGGGAGGGGGGATATGGGGGAGGGGGGGATATGGGGGAGGGGGGATATGGGGGAGGGGGGATATGGGGGATATGGGGGAGGGGGATATGGGGGAGGGGGGATATGGGGGATATGGGGGAGGGGGATATGGGGGATATGGGGGAGGGGGGGATATGGGGGAGGGGGGATATGGGGGAGGGGGATATGGGGGAGGGGGGATATGGGGAGGGGGGATATGGGGGAGGGGGGATATGGGGGATATGGGAGAGGGGGGATATGGGAGAGGGGGGATATGGGGGAGGGGGGATATAGGGGAGGGGGATATGGGGGAGGGGGGATATGGGGGAGGGGGGATATGGGGGAGGGGGGATATGGGGGATATGGGGGAGGGGGGATATGGGGAGGGGGGATATGGGGGAGGGGGCGATATGGGGAGGGGGGATATGGGGGAGGGGGGATATGGGGGAGGGGGGATATGGGGGAGGGGGGATATGGGGGAGGGGGGATATGGGGGAGGGGGGATATGGGGAGGGGGGATATGGGGGAGGGGGATATGGGGGAGGGGGGATATGGGGGATATGGGGGAGGGGGATATGGGGGAGGGGGGATATGGGGGATATGGGGGAGGGGGATATGGGGGATATGGGGGAGGGGGGGATATGGTGGATATGGGGGGGGATATGGGGGAGGGGGATATGGGGGAGGGGGGATATGGGGAGGGGGGATATGGGGGAGGGGGATATGGGGGATATGGGAGAGGGGGGATATGGGGGAGGGGGGATATAGGGGAGGGGGGATATGGGGGAGGGGGGATATGGGGGAGGGGGGATATGGGGGAGGGGGGATATGGGGGATATGGGGGAGGGGGGATATGGGGAGGGGGGATATGGGGGAGGGGGCGATATGGGGGAGGGGGGATATGGGGAGGGGGGATATGGGGGAGGGGGGATATGGGGGAGGGGGGGATATGGGGGAGGCTCACCCTGCCTGCTCTGACGAGGTTGTTCACCTTCTTGTGGCACTGGGTGCCTGTCCGTGGTGTCAGGGCCACAGCGGTGACGGCCTCTGCCACTTCCCTCCACAGAAGCCGGCTGTGGCGTGGGGCAACTCTGCGGCCGTGCCCGGGATACAGGGCGTCCCTCCTCTGCTCCACTGCGTCCAGGAGCGCCTCCACATCGCGTGACTCGAACCTCGGGGCTGAGCGACGGCCAGCCATCCAGTCGGGTGTTGCGGTCAGGTGTTGCGGTCGGGTGGGGGGGGAGCAGCGCGGCCTTATGAGCCGTCACGCCGTGCAGCGCGTATGACGCTGCACGGCGTGAACCACTGCGCAAGCGCGGATCCCGTTACGTCGCTGCTAGCCCATTTCGGGCCGGAGACTATCGACCCATTTTTCCGACGTGACGTAAGTCGGATTTGCGCTGTTTTTTGCGCCGATCGGCGGACTTTCCGCCGATAACGGAGAATTTCGCCCCAGATGTCCTTTTTATCTTTCCAAGAATCATAGTCATGTCATTTTTTGCATCAATGCATAGTTTCAGACATGCATTGACAATAAACTGACAATATATGACAGGTTTGATTCAGGCCTAATGCCTGAGTCAATTAAGCCATCCAGGAGAATATCTCACATCAAGCTTCAGACCAGGTGCAGTACCACTGCAAGTTAAAATGTTGAATGTGATATTTTTATGTTTTTTTTCAGGGTGTGAGAATCAATGGCAGAGCCAGACTTTGTGGCCCTACTCCATTTGTCTCTAACACCTGGCTTGCAAGGCCATTTCAGAGGGCAGTGCAGAATCAACAATAGTAATATGAGACTGTAGTCACGTGTAGACCACATTGGGCGAAGGTGGCAGATTTCCTTCCTGAAGGACATGAGTGAGCCTGTTTTGCCTTTACGATAATCCAACAGCTTCATGTTCACATTGCCAGGTACCAGCAACATTTAAATTTCCAGATTTGAAAAGAAAATTGAATTCAATTCTCAAATTGATAATGCAAAATTTCAATTCGCATTTCTCGGACTATTAACCCAGTCTTAGACATTACTGGGGCAGTAGCATAACCTCTACACAACCATAACCTACTATGTTTAAAGAGTGTATCACTATGCCTTCAATTGCATATGCTCAGAATTCCCACATGACAAAGGTTATTGCAACCAGAAGGGTCTTTGCCTGCAGTGTAGATATGGCTGTGAACTACATTTAGTCAGGGGATTATAGGGCTGGATTTTACCGGCCCTTTGGAGATGGGCTGGGAGGGGGTGACATGCCCATCATCCTCCCTTGCTGTGACAAATGGGTAATAAATGTTGGCCTAGCCAGCGGTGCAATCCTGTGAAAGAATATATTCTTTTTGTATGCGTTCCACTATATTGTGATACTACCAGCTAAACATTGACAGAGTCACAGCATGCTCCATGGGCAGGTGGCTCTCCTTTCTGATAAATCTTTGGCCCAAGGGGCCCGCCTGCAGCAATGACCTCACCCATGGCAACAGCACTACCTATTCCCACTTCCTCACCCCCTCAGAGCACCACCAGATCCTACTTACCTGGCTGTGAGAGTTCAAGGCCAACAATGTGCACTCTACGTCAAGAGGCAGACCCAGAGGTGGCCACCACTCCCAGTGGAACAGCTCTTGGGAGCAGGTAGCCATCCTTAATAGGGGCCCCAGCTCCAGCAGCAGCCACTGACAAAGATTCCTGAGGTCCTGCTGACCACAGAAGTGAATTTGCACCCTGATTTTAGGCTCAGTTGCACGGCACTTGCCGTCATCACTAAGTCCAACCTCTATAGTCATTGAGGCAAAGATGGCGGCCATTTGACCCCTTGAGTCCATGGCAGCTCTCTGTACAGCAGTCTTATCAGTGCCATTTCCTCACTCTATCCTTGAGGTCCTGAAAGTTTATTTCACTCAAATACTCACCAATTTCTGCTTGAAAACATTGCTTGTCTCCATTTCCATCACTCTCCAATGCAGTGAGTTCCATGTTCTTATCAGTCGCTGTGTAAGATGGTTCTTCCTCCCAATCCCCTCACCCAAAACCTGAAGTCTGTGTCCCCAAATCCTTGCTCCATCAGCTAATGGAAGCAGCTTGCCTTTGTCTACCTTATCTAAGCCTGTCATAATCTCGATCAAATCTCTACTCAATTTCCTTTGCTCCAAGGAGAACAACCACAGTTTATCCAATGTTGCTTTGTCACTAAAATCCCTTATCCTTGGAACCATTCTGTTCTGCACCCTCTCAAGAACCCTCTCAGCCTTCTGAAGTGTGGTGATTAGAACTGAACGCAGTACTCTAGTTGTGGCAGAATGAGAGATTTATAAAGGTTCAGCATAACTTCCCTGCTATTGTTCGCAATACCTCTATTTATGCAGCGCAAGATCTTATTTGCTGAGCTAATTACTCTCTCAATATTTGCTGCTGCCTTCAAATATCTATGGACTTGAACCCTCAGTCCCTCTGTCCCTGCACTCTTTTGACCCATGTCAGTAAGTCTAAATTGTGTCTCTTTTGCCAAAATGCTCGCCCATCAGCTAATGTAAACAGCTTGCCTTTTATACCTTATCTAAGCCTGTCATCATCTTGTACACCTCTATCAAATCCCCGCTCAATCTTCTTATATGCCTCAATTAGATCTCTCATTCTTCTGAACTGGATAGAGTATAGGCCTAAACTGCTCAATCTTTCTTCATAAGATAAACCTGTCCTCTCTGGAATCAATCTCGTGAACTTCTTCTGAACTGCCTATAATGAAACTATATACATCTTCAAGTAAGGGGGCCAAAGCTGTACACAGTATTCCAGATGTGGTCTCACCAATGCCTTATGCAGTTGCAGCAGCATTTTCCCACTTTCATACTCTATCACTTCAGTTATAAAGGCAAAAATGTCATTATTACCTTATGTACTTGCATTCTAGTTTCCTGAGATTCATACACGAGGACACCCAGATCTCTCTGCACCGAAGCACTGTGAAGTTTCTCTCCATTTAGATAATACGTTGTCTTTCCATTTTCCCGACGAAACTGGATAACCTCATACTTATCCACATTAAACTCCATCTGCCCACTCTCCTAACCTATCCATATCCATTTGTAAGTTTCTTATTTCCTCATTGCAATTTACTATCCCACCTATTTTAGTATCATCTGCAAATTTGGCTTTAGTACCTTCTATCCCTTCATCCAAGTCATTAATATATTGTAAATAGTTGGGACACGAGGACTGAACCCTGTAGCACCCCGCTAGTTACATCTTGCCAAACAGAAAAAGACCCATTTATCCCGACTCTCTGCCTTCTGTTGGTTAGCCAGTCTTCTATCCAAGCTAACAAATTAACCCTAACCTCACTTACTTTGTGTATTAACCTTTTGTGTGGCACCTTATCAAATGCCTTCTGGAAGCTCAGATATACAGGATGTCCATTATGCACTTGGCTTGATACATCTTCAAAGAGCTCTAGCAAATTAGTCAAACATCATTTACACTTCATAAAACCATGCTGACTCTGATGGATTGTGCTTTAACTTTCTAAATGCCTGGACAGAATTCTCCGGTGCGCCAGCCGCATTTTCCTGCAAGAATTCCCTCGCCAGCAGCAGGATCCTCCATTCTGACAGCCGGCCAATGGAATTTCCCACTGTGGCTACCCACGCTGTTGGGAAACCCACGGGCGTGGGTGCGCTGCCGGCGGAGCAGTTAATCCCACTGACAGAGCATTCCGCCCCTTTTTATTACTTCCTTCATAGGAAGGACCATGTGTGCGCATTTTGCACAGGGGCAGAGTGACCAGCAGGTGGCAAATGTGTTTTATGATGTTATGTGCACTGGTAGAGTATTTCCATGTGGACAGGACCAAAAGGAAAATATATTAAAAATCTTATGAGTCACAGGCGTGTCAATCCCTAATGTTGTATGATAAAGACATTTGTTCTCCAGAATGGATATTGAGAAAAAAGGGTACTGGTCAGCAGCATTCTTGGAGAAAGGAAAGAAATTCCTGTGGTAAGATAAGTTTATAGCTTGAAGACAGGGAAAGTAGTGGTAGGCATGGTAGAAACCCTGCTCATTACAGGCATTCAATTCATTCAAGGGAATTATGTCGCAGGATCGCAGATGGTAGTGATGCTGACTGTAGTCGATCTGCGGATAGATAATCCTACCGCAGAGATATTGCAAACAGATCTCAGTGGAGCATTTCCAGATTGCATGGTTATGCAACCAGAGGCTCATAAGCTAAGACAAAAGAAGGAGGGGTTGCATGCCCAGGTTGAGACCAGTGAGATCAGGGCTGACATGAAGGCCCAGACCCGGAGTTTAATACCAAGAGAGAGAGTGCTCATGTTGTTACCTTTGTCAGGTGAAGCCTTGAAAGCTAGATACAGTGGGCCAAGTTGGAAAGGAAATTGAGTTCAGAAAACTACCTGGTATGCAATCCAGACAGACGCAAATCACACAGTGTATCGTGTGAACCAGTGTTCCAATTTGGGATACCCTTGCAGATAACATCAGCGTGCATTATGAAAAAAGGCCAGAGAAAGAAACGTAAAGTATTGAGATGAAATAGCATTTAATGGAATCAAACTAAAGTTCAATAAGTGTGGTATTCTTCTCAGCTATTATTAGCCCACAGCTTTTAAAATGTAAGCTATAGCTTTCAGCAATCCCTGCTTAAGATTGTACAGGATATAACACAATTCATGCAAAGAAATCATACAAACATCCCACATAGCTCACAATATATAATCAAATATTAATGGGAATTTTCAAATATTTTCCTGGGTTTAGTTTGTGTATTTTTGGGATGAGAAGATAGACGGCATAGTTGCCGAATGATTGTAATGGGTACAATAAATGGTTGGGCACACAAATATGGCAGCAATGTAGAGTTTTAAAACCTACTTTTAATATCAGCAGCTGTGGCACTAGAATGAGCAGTATCACCACAGAGCTATCAAACAAACCTCCTTTATTGGAAAAATATGAACAAGTATGGACAGATGTAGATGAGCATAATGTAGTGTCTATCATTTCACAAATAAACAATGAATTAATGGGTCCATTAATCACCATCAAAACTGTATCTGTGGTGATGATAGCCAAAAAGAGCTTATCTGACTTTGACTGGCCATAAACCTGTCCGGAATGTAATGCAATTACCATCTTGCCTGCATCTGGGGCACTTGTGGGGTGATTTTTGATGAAATTAAGTAGACAAGCCATTCAAGCGTATAATGGATATCTAAATTATAACAAACAAGCAAAAAAACAGAAAATTATTAAAAAGAGACAATTTAAAAGAAATTAGCAATGGAAGGAATGAAACTGCTGCTGTTTTTCTTAATTTTCACTTTTTTGTAAAAGCCAACACAATTATTTACTTGCAGTATTTAGATTTGCTGTTGCTTGCTTTACTAATCTAATAAATATGATGCAGCATAGATTTAAATTAACCATTATATGTGTGACTTGACTCATCAGAAATCAAATCAGACCTCCCTCCAGCAATGCAGCTGAGGACTGGACTGTATATTAAATATTGTGGTATGTTTTGTTTAATCAACCAAACTTTATCAGGCAACGCAGTGCAACTCAACAATATAGCTATAATTGCTTTGCTCCTGTGGTTGTCTTACCTGTTACAGAGCTTTTAACAGTGACAAGTGAAAGAGAAGTTATTTTAACAGCCATCATTTTATTTATGTTCTTAAAATTGACTGTTAAATTATATTTAAAATGATCAGAAGCATCCATGTATGCCAGCTACTAACTGACTGCTTCACTCAACTTTACAACCACCACAATTCCTTGCAAATATTTGCTTGTGAACAACACATTAAAAAAGCGAGCATCAAAACATCGCAGCCAATAAGCAAAATATAGTAATTTAATGTTGGCAATTTCATTATTTATTAAGGACTTGAGTAAGCCAATAATGCCATGTATACTGGCCACTAAAACCTATAATTCAGTACCATTGTGTTTTCCTGACTATTTTGACTACATCACTATCCTTCTGCCTGTACTAAGGAGCTTGGCCCTGTTTGCAAAAATGCCTCAGGGTGAAGAAAACTGCCATTCAGGGGACTGTGCCTGCAGGCTGTCTCATTCTACCTGACATCCGTTTGCAGATGGGCCGTTCCCCAGGTAGGCCTGGCAAAGCTCTTTCCATTAATCATTGCTTAAACACTCTCAAAGGAAAGACCTCAGGTTAGTCATCATTTGAAAGCAAATTGGGTGAAAAATAGTGCTGGCAATCAGGAGGTTGTGTTGTAATCCCCTGTGAGCCCAATGCAAACGCAAAAGCAGACTCTATTTTGCAAGGAAGTAATCTGTCAGTCAGTGAACGACATCATAATCTAGTTTAATATAATAACAAACAATACAAATTATAACTTGACTTGCTTCCCTTGTCCTTTCATTTATTTTGCTTTCTATGCAGTGAACCAAGGGACGATATAGAAAATTAGAGATTTATACAAACTTATCTAATATGATTTGAAATCAGGAATACTTGAATTTTTGGAATTTGTTCTGCGAAGGTTGAATGGTTTGAGCATAAAATTAGTTTAATTCTTAATCAGAACATGAGAGTTAATTTACTGCAGCTTTTTTTATCAAAAGAAGCTGCAACTAGTTAGTAGCCAGGTTTAAAAATGCTTCCACCTATCAAGAAGCAGAACCTCTAAGAATAAAGCTAATACTGGTATTTACCCTTTGAGAACTGTAATAGGATTATTGTACCTTGCCCCAAGATAATACGAGATCAGACCCTTCATTTGTTGTTCCAAATCTGTTCTATGTCATTCATTGTTTTTCGCCTTGAAACAATTGTCATTTTTACTCTATTAATAATAATAACAATCGCTTATTGTCACAAATCGGCTTCAATGAAGTTACTGTGAAAAGCCCCTAGTTGCCACATTCCGGCGCCTGTTCGGGGAGGCCGGTACGGGAATTGAATCCGTGTTGCTGGCATTGTTCTGCATTGCAAGCCAGCTATTTAGCCCACTGTGCTAAACCAGCCCCTGTTTTAGAAATTGTTTTAGAAATTAATAATTGGAATTGTCTGATCCCACATTAAATAAAATCTTCCTTAATTACTACTGGTGGGGAATAGATGACTATTTGAGTTACAACAGAGGTAGGCAATGGCGTAGTGGTATTGTCACTGGACTGGTAATCCAGAGACCCAGGGTATTGTTCTGGGGACCTGAGTTCAAATCCCACCACAGCAGATGTTGAAATTTGAAATCAATGAAAAACTGGAACTAAAAGTCTAATGATGAACATGGAAAATTACAGCCTTGTTGTAAAAACCTATCTGGTTTACTGATGCCCTTTAGGGAAGGAAATCTGTTCATACCTGGTCAGGCCTACATTTGAGAAATTTGAGTTCAGGGTAATTAGTGATGGACAATAATTGCAGCCAACGATGCCCACAGCTCACATGAATGAATAAAAAAAAGATTCAAAGGATTCTTGAACAGCTAGGACAATGTTGTAAAACCTTATGGTTTTAACTGGCAATAAGTGATTTTGATAGGTGAATGACCACTGTTTAATAGGTCATTCAGTTGTGTGTATGCCTTTACAAAAATACCAGGAGAGGAATATCATATATGAAGGCAAAATTCTGTGAATGCTGGAAATGTGAAATAAAAAATGGTAATGTTAGAAATACTCAGCAACTGTGGAGAGAGAAATTAAGTTACCGTTTCAGGATTATTATTTGTCAGAACGCATGTGACACGCATATCATATGATGCATTAAATGTCACTCATTAATATTGGCTGCAGTAATTTTCACTTATCGGTTATAGTACAAAAAATGTCACAAAACCAGCATGCTGAGCATTATAGTAGGAGCATTATACAGATGAGAAAAGAATAAAAAAGACATTGATGTAGGAACTGGACATTACATGTAATATCATACATTCAGAACATGGTATCACCTCTTCTTGAAGAATTCAGGGTAATAAACTAGACACAATGTAGTATATAGAGATCACTGGACATGTGAGAATAAGCTACAAGACAGCAATGCAAGCAAAGTCTCCCGATGAACTGGAATATGAGTCCATCATATCAGACCGCAGGAAATGTCACTTTCATGATGGAGGCCAAAGTGTAGTAAGGGAAAAACTGTGCATTACGACTGTCTTTTTCGATGCAGTGAGTACAGAAAAGATTTTCACACAGTAGCCATCACACAACAGCTAATTGGCAAAAGCACTAGTTTGGAGGGAAATAATTCAATGAAGGATTTAGAATGACATCATGAGTGTCATTTCCAGTTATCATTGGATTTCTACTATTAATACTAAAAATATTATATATTTTTATAATTTTTATTGGCAATGCATTTTTGATCTTATTAGTTGATAGTGATCTCAGATTCTATTTTTATTCGTTCATAGGGTGTCGTAGGTTGTGCCAGCATTTATTGCCTATCCCTAATTGTCAACCACAATGCTGTGGGCCTGGAGTCACATATAAGCCAGACCAGGTAAGGATTCCCTTTAGGAAAGGAAATCAGATGGGTTTTTACGACAATTGACAATGTTTTCATGGTTATCATTAGACTTTTAATTCCAGATTTTTATTGAATTCAAATTTCACCATCAGCAATGGTGAGATTTGAACCTGGGATACATACATACATAGATACATAGAAGATAGGAAGAGGCCTTTTGGCCCTTCGAGCCTGCTCCGCCATTCATCACGATCATGGCTGACCATCCAACTCAATAGCCTAATCCTGCTTTCTCCCCATAGCCTTTGATCCCATTCTCCCCAAGTGCCATATATAGCCGCCTCTTGAATATATACTCTGGGACTCTATTGTCTACTATGATTTGTTATGTTCTCGGTGTAACATAAGCGGCTTCCTTGTGGTGCACTTGACAAAGGAAGGTTCAGCCGTGGAGATAACTTCAACATGTTTATTAAACTATTTATACTTCTATTACTCGGGTTCGACACTACTGTTAATCCTACTATAGCTACCCAGACTGACTAACCAGCTGCTGCAATTCACGTGGTGGGTCTAACATTGAATCAACCCTGTGTCTGTACTCACTGACTGTCTCCACTGGAAAGAGGCAGATCATGTGTGTGGTGTCCTTTATGTATGGGTTGGTGTAATGCCCCCCCTGTGGTCGTGTCACCTCCTTGTGTACCGTGAATGTCTATTGGTTCTGTCCTATCTAATTGGTCTATTGGTTGAGCGTGTGTGTGTGATGTTTCTGGTGCCCCCTCTAGTGTCTAGCTAGCCTACATGCATTTACATTGATGCACATCACCACATCCCCCCTTTTTTATATGTTCATATATTCTGTACACTTTAAGAAAATTGAACAAATAACAGGTTGATAAGGTAAGATATATACAAGTCATGAGAACAGTGATTAAACAATAAGTCCAAATCATTCGTGTGAGTCCAAAAACCAACAATCATCATGGTCAAATGTCTCTTTTGGTTATGAACACCATCAACGTCCCTGTGCCACAGGAACCAAGAAGTGGTCAAATCACTTTGCTGTCTGATTTGGAGTCCCTTTCTTTTTTCGATGTTTGTGATGGTGCTGTCGGGTGGCATCTGGTAGCTGATAAGGTGTTGACGTTGAAGAGCTACCATCAACAGTATCATTCGAGGTCATGGATGTGCCATACGTTGAAGTTGGATAAGTCTGTACATACTGGTTCTGGCCACGTGCTGTGCTGGAAGGGTGATCCTGCTGAGAACCGTTGAAGCTTGTCGAATTGGAAACAGAATTGGTGCTCGCAAAATACTTGGTGGTGGTGTGAAACTAGAACCTTGCATCTGATAGGAATATGCCGTCTGGCCAGGCTGGGGTTAGGGTTAGGGTTAGGGTCAGCAAATCCTGGGCTGCAACTAAGGCATCCAGTCTGTAGTGCAGATTGCGCTTGCGGTAGTGCTCCTTCGGTCTTGATTCCATTAGTGGGACTCCATAGTGCTGGCCTGTTTGAGAATATGCTGCATAGACCTCTGGCTGCTGCAAGCCTGAATACTGGGTCTGTCCAGCATGAGCTGTCATTAGCTGCACTGCTGGTGTGGAAAAAATGTGTGGATATAGCTGTGGTGAGTATTGGTGTATTCCTCTTGGACTGGAGCTGCTGCTTGTTATTACTGACCCAGTGCAATTAAGTGATCCATCTCCTGTCGTTGTGGCATCTGCTGTCACCCTGAGCGTGCCATCACTGAGGTTGCGGCACTCCCTGTCTGGAGTAAAGTCCGGCTTGCATGAATCAGAGCCGCCATTTGGTTGCTCCCCATCTGGAGTCTGGTCTATTTTAACTGAGTCAGTGTTGGTTTGTTGATGCTCCCCGTCCGGAGTCTTAGCAGGTTCACTGGAGTCAGCTGAGATTTCTTGAAGCTGCACGTCTGGAGTCGGAACATGCGGGAATGCATTGACTTGTGGAGAGGTTCGAGCGAATGAGGGTGGAAGTATTGTGGTGTCACCGGAGTCACCAGTGGTCTCACAGTGATCGTCGAGTGCCTCTGTACACAGCTGAGGTCTGTCACTTTGCACATCTTGCATGGGAAGTGGGATGCTGTCGTCACTCGTCTCACATATCGTGGGTAGAGCCTCAGTAGCTACTTGTTGTTCACTTGGGTTGGGTAAATAGTCAGAGTCTTCATCTGGTGGTGCAAACAATGTGGGTGGACTGTCATTGCCTTTCTGTTGTCCTTCATTTGGGCTTGGACTGTCTTCATCGCTTTGTTCTTCACTGTAGCATGATAGACTGTCATGGTCGTCCTGCTGTGCACTGGAGCGTGGTAGACTGTCATAGTCTTCTTGCTGTTTGCTTGAGCATGGCAGAATTACATTGTCTGCCGCTAGTTGGTCAGAGGAGGTTGCTAGACCCTCATGGTCTTGTTCCTGCAAGGACTGCGCGTCGGAGTCTTGCGTTGCTTCTATCGTGGAGGCTGTCCTGATGGTGAATTTTTTCCTGATGGTGAATTTCAAAGGAACGTACATTCTCCATATATTAAACACCAACATTTTCTCTTCCTTTATCACTCTTTATTATGCTAAACAAGTGCCAATATTTGGTTCAGCAGGAATATTTCATGATGAATGCCAATGGTTAACACTTATACTTCCTCTTAGAAGAAACAAGCAGAGTAAATCAATGTTCACAATAAACAACCTCAAAGATTTTGATTTGATTTATTATTATCACATGTATTAGTATACAGTGAAAAGTATTGTTTCTTGTATGCTGTACAAACAATGCATACCGTACATAGGGAAGGAAGGAGAGACTGCAGTATAGAATGTTACAGTTATAGCAAGGTGTAGAGAAAAGATCAACTTCATACGAGGTAGGTCCATTCAAAATTCTGATGGCAGTCGGGAAGAAGCTGTTCTTGAGTCGGTTGAAACGTGACCTCAAACTTTGGTATCATTTTCCTGACGGAAGAAGGTGGAAGAGAGTATGTCCGGGGTGCGTGGGGTCCTTAATTATGCTGGTTGCCTTTCCGAGGCAGCGGGAATTATAGATAGTCAATGGATGGGAGGCTGGTTTGCGTGATGGATCGGGCTACATTCACGACCTTTTGTAGTTTCCTGCGGTCTTGGGCAGAGCAGGCTCCATACCAAGCTGTGATACAACCAGAAAGAATGCTTTCTATGGTGCATCTGTAGAAGTTGGTGAGAGTTGTAGCTGACATACCAAATTTCCTTAGTCTTCTGAGAAAGTAGAGTCGTTGGTGAACAAGATCCGTTGAGTCAAGTTGCCATGAATCTGCCATTTCTGTTTCCATTTATTTCTAATTCTATATGGGACAGTCCAGTGGTATTAATATGACAACAGCATTGGGACATTTTTATTTGTTTGTGTGACTGCCGCTTGTGATTGAACAAAAAATGCTGCTTTTTTGGAAGAAGGGGTATGAAAATATCTTGTCATCATCTCTGGCCTATCGATATTTACAATACTTCTGATCCCAAATGTATTACTGACAATAATATCCCAGCAGCATTTAAAAGGTCACAGTACAGACACTAGAAAATATTAAATCTGTTATCAGGACATCGGAAAGCAGAATAAATTAATCTTAAAGATCACAAAGATTCAGTCCAAATGGTGAAAAGTAATAACAGCCACATGGTAGATAACTTTGTTTTGAAACATTTTACAAAAAAACATTCTGAAACAGATCCAAAATATCAATTCTCTTTTTCACATGACATATTCTTCGGGTGTATGAAAATGAATGTGAATATGCAAGTAGATATTGTGCATCCTGGCCTATATTGATTTTCCAGGCTATCGCATCTGGATTAGAACTGGTAACATATATACTTTTGCACAAGATCTTTCATTAGTTTAAGGCCAAAAAATATCAGGACATATTGGATGTGTTTCTTCTTTGTGAAACTTAAAGGGGAAAATTGCCACATATTTTCCCATCAAGTGCAAGAGTTGCTTGCTTTGCTGTCTCTTCGTGTACATGCGCACCAATTGAAATGGGAACCCGCAAAATTAAAACAAAATTATCCTTTTGTTTTGCTTCAAGTGTGGCGCTGACCAATCAGAATACAGTTGGCCGAACTCTGTTTCTGCTGTACAATATATAAGATGCAGATATTTAAGTCCTGCTTTTCAATCATTGATGGGTGACATCTGGTTGGAGTTGCAAACAGTGGCTATTGAAAACACACATCCATAAACAATATGGATAATTGTAAACGACATCTGCGCCGCCACATTGATGAACGTTTTATATAATAAAGATGAAATAAGGTACATAAGGTGGGAATCGCCTGATCCTGGACTGCAAATTAAAAATAATCTAACCTCATTAATGAACTCAAGATGCTTTACTATGCTCGAATGTCCAAAATGTACAGTTAAAAATAATCCCTGCCTCTCCCTTGTGGCATCTTCCTTTCAAGGGATCTGTCGTGGCTTGTACCATCTTCGACAGAACATGAAGTTACTTAACAGATACAGAAAAGTGACATTTCTGGCCTATTTTCCAAGTATTTTAATCTTTTCACTCACTGGTGGTTTGGGAAGAAAAATCCCACGAAATTTAATGTGGGGGATACATAGCCAAATATCAGAATGTAAAGTTAACTTATCCTGAAAATTCGGGATCTTATTGCACTGAAATCTCGTTATGACAAAGAAACCAGTTTCTTTCAAAATGGAGGGTGCAATAAAAAGGCATCGTCTAGATCTGCTTTCAATCAAAGAAATGGCCAGGAATTAGTTTCTCCTCAAGAAAAGTCCAGCTCACGCTTCTTTAACCCGTTACTGGGCGTTACAATCGCTTGTATGGCCTAGTTGCTAAACTGCACAGGGACACTTGCCAAAAAACAGTGGCTGTTCTCAGTCATTTTACACACGGACTTCATCCAACTGTTTCCCCTGGGATTTGAAAATAAAAACTGAGTAGGAAAAGAGAATGTAATCTGTCCCAACTCAAGACCCTGATTTTAAATAGCAAGATTTTAAAAATAAGCTTGTTTTTGAATAGACATGGATCTTTCCATCATCAGATACAGTTTAGTGGTCCAAGTTATTCTGGGCTATGTATTGCTATAAATATCAAGTCAAAGAATACGATCAAACGAGAAATTGAACAGGGTAAGAGGATGCGGCGATTTAAATGCACCACAGACCCAAGTGAACGTAATTTTAAAAAAGTAACGTTCACCTCATTCCACAAAGTTTCCCGAACAAAAAAACATTGGGTCGGCGTGTGATTTATTTTTGAAAGATGTTTCCAAAATGCTTTTGATCTTTAAGGTACCGAGTTAAGCCGGCGTCCATCCGTCTGATTAGCAGTGTTTAACTGGCATATTGCTGTCAGATTTCCCCTGGTCATGCCAATCAGAGGGGCAAGGTGTTGAGTTAGCACGGCTGCTGTAGCAATCATACAGCCTCAATATGTTTGTCCCTCCCTGAAGACCCCCAGAGATAACCTGCAGCCTGCGTCAGCCATCATACAGGATTATGAGGTTGACTGCACCGGCATGGCAACCCAGTACAGCAAGCTATCAGCAACAAGATTTATTGCTTCATTTGACAAACAGGAATTGGCAAAGCAAGCCTGGTACTTCTGGAGCTGAGATTTAACACTATGACACAACCAAGTTTGCTATTAAAAGAAAACCTTCTCCAGTCTATCGCCCGCTGTATTAGCATAGAATGGCATCTGGCTTCCACTGTAAACTCTATGTAATAATTCAAAAAGCAGCTTTGATCGCTCTCATACGTTTCCTTAGGCACTGCAAGGAGAGAAAGTGGCCAGTGAGACTCTATGGATAGAAAAAAAAGACAGGACTCCCGGTGTAAGTGTGTCCAATAAGGCTTTCTTTTCCATTCTCCACAGTCAAGGGCACAACATGGGGCTCTCATCTGTCACAGAGGCCCCAGTTCTACCTGCCTCCTCTCTGAATCTCTCAGCTGCCAGCTCAGGATGAGACCCTCTTTCTGTCTCCACATAAAATATTACACTGTCATCTGCTGACCTGATTGTGGTCCTACTTCAAGAATCAAAGGATCGACACTAAACAAGATGTCAAAGATAAAAGCATAAGACAGAAATTGTTCCCTATTGTCTACTTAGGATCCAGTCCTCTTTTAAGACGGATTATGCACAATAGATCATGGATCTCCTTTTGATATTTGCTTAAAGCTATAGTGCTCACCTTCTAAAGAACCCCGGTTCTACCCCGTTTCCTACCTTTAGACATAAACTATCGAGCTATGTGTTCGGATTTGCAATAATTCAATTCCAAATGCGAGATAGTAAACGAGAAAGTAAGTAAGAATGAACATTTTGGCAAAAACATCCACATCACTCAAACTAAGCTAAATATTTGGGATCGGTGTAATGGAGGTGACTGCGAGAGACGCCGATCTGCTCCTTTCTCCTGGTTTATTGATAATGCGGAATGTTTCAGGGAGAGTCCATGAAACTGGCTTCTTGGTCTCGGTACCGATGGCGGACATTAAACGCCACCATGTGTCACAAGTGTCCTCAGTAATGACAAGTGCGACTGTGCTAGCTGCTCCCTGAAATCTGGCAGTGCCTGGCAGAGGAAAACATTTCAAGTGAAACGATTGTTGAGAAAGTTCGAAAGAAAGATGGACAAGGGGGTCTTGGGTTTGTTCCCGAGGATCAAATATAATCCGGTGGTATGAGGGCAGAGGGATAGTAATTCAACCCTCCTGCTCTGGGAGAGACAAGCAGAAGGAAAGGGGCGTGCCGAGGAGAGTTACTGAGGGGAATACTCGCGCGAAAGTCTTCCATTCTGTTACAGGGTAAAATTAATTTCCACTTCTGGTTTAAAACTCTATGTTGCTATTTTCTATTTGTTTCCCTCTCTCCCGCCCCCGATTGGCAGGAGTTTCCTGACAGCACATCCTGAGGATGGATATGGATGTCGAACACCGCACAGGTAGGGAGACAAGGACTGAATTCGTTTTAAATACATCGATTATCTGGGACTGGAATCGAATTGGGGAGAAGTGTCCTTTCGATCAGCTCCTCCCGCCGCTATAATAACGGCCCAGCTCAATTGGGGCGGATTTCACATCTAGCTTTGGGGAGTATAAATAAAACGAACCGTGAACACACCTTGTGTAAATTGGCTTTTAAAGTGGGAGGAAGTTCTTCCGCTGAGACAGTGCAGCAAAGCGGTCCCGTGCCAGCCTGGCGGTGAGTTGCTGCTTGCACGAAGCAGTGTGATTGTAATTGGAGTTTGAAGTGTGATTTCACCCGGCCGCTTTCAATGCCACTTCCACCCGTTTCTCTCTCAAACGCTGCATTCTTACAGTCACAAAGCTAAAGTTAAAATTAACAACCCCTCCATTCGTTCCGCCATCTCCCGGGATAAAAGCGAAACATTTTCAGGTTGACTGAAAGTTTAACTTTGTTCAACTATTTATTTTGCAGGAAATTCACCGTGACCTGGCACGCGCTCCAAGAAAGAAATCCCCTCGCCACTGAACAATTAATTGTGGGTTTTTTTTTTTTTTGGGGGGGGGGGGGGGATTCTACAATCCCCTCTTTTTGTTGGGTATTTTCATTTGTGTGAAATTAGCTGTGTCTGTAAAGCTCAGTGGAAGGGTGAGATTAGTTTTTCTTTTGTGAAGCGGGCACGGTCTTTGTGAATATAAGGGAACAAAAAATTCCCACTGAACAGAACGAGAACGATTTTAAAAGTGGCCTGACACCCCAGTAATTTAGTAATTTATTAAAGTAACTGCAGAGAGAGACAGCAAATGGCAGCAACAATTAATAATTAACCTGGAGCTGCAGAAAGGTGGAAATCAGTACTTCCTGTTCACCATAGCAATTGATTTTAGGAAGGGGTAAACTTGCATTAATTGTAATTTTTGTTGTTGTTGTACTTTTGCTTGTGTAGGAAATAAAATGCAGGTTAATCTGACCTGGTGTTTGCGGGTAAATATGTTTTAAATGTCAGGGAGAGTGAAAGAGTTAACTGACCCGCTGTTATTTTACAAAGGAAGCGGATCGAGGATATTGGCTGCAGTGGACAGAGCGAGCAAGGATTCGGCAACAATGGTCACTTCTGACACTCGGGGCAAATTGCTCTTTCTGCGGTTGATGCCTGTAATAAATAAAAGTTATTTATTCAACTCTGGGGTGTCAGGCCACGGAGAACAAGGAGTTCCAGGCTGATATGAAAATGAAGGGATTCCCTCCCTATAAATGTCATTTATTTATGCCCGGCTCTCTCAGCCTAACAATGCGGTTATTTATAACTCCTTTTCTTGGCCAAGTTAATGTTTTCCAGTTGGCCTGAGCTCGTTTTACTCGGCTCGCGGGGAGCAGGCTCCCTCTTCGAGTTTGCTGTCATCTCTAGCAGGTGTTGGGCTGATACAGCAACTTCACTCCCAGCCCTTCACAGAAAATGGGGGATGTCAAGAAGAGGATTTGAGAAATCCCATCAAGATTAAATCACACGGAGAAGGAAACAGGCAGAACGATCTTTCAAGTTGAAAGTCAGTTGCAAACGCGGGTACATTTTTATTTGTCAGCGGCAGGATGGCCAGATCTTTATGCTTCCGTATTTTATTGTTGGCCTTCCAGTTGCAATAAACAGAGAAATGTGTTCAAAGGCTGGCTGACCATATTTAAAAGTGTGTTTCTGAAGGAGATGAAGAGGAAAAAGGCCCCGGCGGGTCTCTGTTGAAGTTTTACTGGTTATTCCTGGTTTGTGAGCTGTCACACCGACCTTGCCCACAGAGCTGTCTAGGAGGGGCCCATTGTGAGGAGATCTGTGACCCCTGGACATACATTTATAGAGAAATGGCCGAGTGTTTTGTGTTTTCCCAGGTCAGTAAGTCCCCGCCCACCCCCATCCACACCAGGCTTTGCTCAGCTCGGCCTTTCCCGGGACAGACAGGCAGCAGGCAGGCAGGAGAACTTGGTTTTTCACATCCTCCCCATTCTGAAGTCAAGGTAATGTTTGAGTGGGCCTGGTCCTTTCTCCCGTCCTCGCTGAGGTGACAGCCAATTGGGGTAATGGATGGCTGTCCCGAGACTGAACTCACTGGCCAGCCGTACATCAGTTCCACAAACCCCAGCGATCGTACCCCAGGCATATCCCACACAGCACCAGGACAACATTTTATCATGTGCACCCCACTCCCCTTTCTCACTTCAATTGCTAATGTATCTGTATTGTAATCATAATGAAGTCTACGTGACCAAGCAACCCTAAATGTTCTCCCGCCAAAAAAGTTATAATTGTCAATCTGTTTGTGTGTGGGTGTCAAATATTCCCAAAGACAGTCTGAGACATTTCCCGGATTTGGGAGCTCGGTTTTGTAAGAGCAAAAGCGGGCTGGGGGATTGAACATCGGCTGAATTCTACAGCATAGAAATTCCCCCAAATTGAGCCAAAAAAATCATATTGGCCGAATGTTACAGCCCGCACCCTAAAACACTCAGCCTTCCGGGTGACCTCAGCCCACCTTCCCCCTCTGCCCCAGGAAATTCTGGCCTTTCCCTTTCGGATGGGGGGGGGGGGGGGGGGGATTGTTTCTCAGTCAGTACTTTTGTGAATTTGATACATTTGAATTAAACAAATCAAAGAATTGACCCCGTCGTGGCCGAATAGCGACTCCTATCAACTTCACCAACATTTGGAGGGGAAACTTTAAAACACATCAATATTAGTTCAAGCTCCTCTTCTCGAGGATGTCGCTCACTGTCGGGATTGATTTATTGATCCTTTTACAAGTTGCCCTCGGATGTTGAACCTTGTTTTTGAGACGCTGATAATCAGTCAGTTTGTTTTTTACTTTGTTTCCATGGGTGAGTTTAACTTGGCTAAAATGGATTCCCCCTGACAAAGGCGGGCCAAGTGTTCACTGGAACATCGCGCCTCCTGTTTTAACCCCGGAATTACAGCATATCGAACAGAGGTACAGGGCTCCATGCATTTTGGAAACTGACCCAGTTACCCTCTTAGAGGCCCTACAAAAACTCCTGGGTATTGAGAAAAGTTTCATATTTCCCAATAACATTATTTGGAATAATTTCCCCACGTAGATGACAGTTGTGGATACAGTTTGGCCTTTGATCAACTTCATTAGGATCCGACAAGATATTTTATATTAAAAAAGGGGATTTCAAGGTTGTGTCCTATTAAAAGGAAACCTCTCCAATCATATTCAGCTTCTGAATTACTTTGCTTACACCTAAATACATGATGTGGCGATGCCGGCGTTGGACTGGGGTGTGTACAGTAAGAAGTCTTACAACACCAGGTTAATGTCCAACGGGTTTGTTTGGAATCACTTTCGGAGCGCAGCTCCTTCAGTATACAACAATAAAGGCAGGCGATGTTGAAACTACAAAACATCTGTAAGTGAAGTTTAGAAACTTGGGCAAAAGTCAGAGTTCTCTAACTACTTGAACCACTACACTTGAACCATTAGGGTGCCCTTTATACATCTGCTGGCGGACCTGTTGTGTACTGTCAGATTTTGGCTTATTATGTTTTCAGATTTCTAGCATTTGCAAGTTTCTTTCTGTCACCCCCGCTACAAAATGATAGGTGAGCTGGCCGCTCGATCTCCACTCGGGAGGTCTGTATATACCTTGGGTAAACTGCTATGTTCCTGTAAATAATGTCTGCCGCCCTCTTTAAAAAAAACATTTAGAGTGCCCAATTATTTTTTCCAATTAAGGGACAATTTAGGTTGGCCAATCCGCCTACCGTGGACATCTTTAGGTTGTGGGGGCAAAACCCACGCAAACACGGGGAGAATGTGCAAACTCCATACGGACAGTGACCCAGAGCCGGGATCGAGCTTGGGACCTCCGTGCCGTGAGGCAGCAGTGCTAACCACTGCGCCACCGTGCTGCCTGCCACCTGCCGCCCTCTTTAAGACGGCGATGCAGTTTATGCTGCTTTTCACTGGATGGTAAGTTGACCCGATGAGGGGCAAGCGGAATTCCATTACACATACAGGGAGACAGGAAACAATTGGAGCGGACACATGATACACAAATAGTCCCCCTTCCGCCTCCTACTGCTGCAAAGGAGCTGAGCACAGTGCTAATGAACTGCCGGAGGTGTTGGCATCGACATTTTCATGGGGCAAGACTGGTGTTAGTCCATATCATTCTTCTACCTCCAAACATGGTGTACAGTCACAAGGAGCCTTCAGCAAAATGGCTCAAAAGCTCCCAATGACCTCCAAGCCACATAGTGTTTTCTCTGGTTCAAATAGCGTCCATATTTCTTGGCTAAGTGGGAGGTGTAATGCACTTTGCCTCTTCCCATTCTCCTTTCCATCTCTAACAAGACCTAAGGTCAGAAATCCGGGTTCACACCGAAATGCAGCACTGACACAGGTTGTGTGGTTTGAATGTGATGGGAAACTGAGTCTTTTTAAGTCCTTTGGCATTACTTTGAAGAACAACAGTTTCAGTGCCCTGTGCGACATTCCTCCCTCAACCAATACCCGGAAAGATCAGATTAATTAATTCGGCTCATGTGCTGTTTATGGGGTGTTGCTGTGCAGATCGCCGCCTGCACACATTGCATTGCAGCGCTGTCTTCAAGAGGGAGACAAGCTCTACCTTAGTTTCAAAAGTTAACCATCGGCTCCGAATGAGTTTGCGATACCCTGTGAAGGTGGAAGTTTCGATATAAACCCAAATCCCTCCTTCTGTCTGCTTAAAGGAGTTCCATTGGAAATGAATTGGCGACAAGACAGCACATTCATCCTAACAGCCAACCGCAAAATAAATCATTAGGATTCTGGTAGAGAAAGTGGAAAACTTCGCACGGATGGAGCAGAGGAATATCGAGGCTGAGTTTATTTAAGATATATTGTTGGAGATTTACTTTGCAACCGCGTGTACTGAACTTGACCTGGGAGTACTGGGCACTGACATTGGATAACAAGGGCGGGAAAGTACTTAATTCCTTAACATTGACATTCTTTACATAGTACACAAAATCAAAATAACTGCAAAATAGGGACAAAATTGTGCCCTTTATGTTGTTTATTAAACTAATGAGAACCATTAGTTTGTGTAGGTAAGGGCCAAGGAAAGGAAACCATCTCATTGTCAGAAGGATAAAGTTTGAACGATTTGAAATCTCCGGTTTACCCTGCACACACCGCCATCAGTGCCCTGCCTGAACACCACATGAAGCAGGAGGTGGACAGCCATCAGTGCCCTGCCTGAACACCACATGAAGCAGGAGGTGGCAGCGAGCAGCGCTGAGATTGCGGGCCACAGGTTGCTGAGGGATTGAATCGATGGTCTTCAGCGTTCAGTGGTTGGGAGGGAGATCCGGTGGATCAGCTTTGCTCCACCTCCAACTCACAACATGGCAGTGAAAAAAAAACATTCCTGATCTTCACCTGACACCTTGATCCACCAGGTTGACCTTGGAGGGGAAGCTGTCCCGCACAGACTGACCAGGTTAAAACTGCCGTCCGCCCCAATGGTGTGATCAGAGTTCAACCTGCTTATTTAGTGAAAGGCCCGCTGATTCTGGCACTTGCCCCTCTTTTTTTTAGAAAGCAAGGTCTCAATCAGCAGAATTAGAGTGGCTAAACCACATCAGATGCTTAAACTGTCCGCCAGCCGCCATCCTGTCAAGTCACCAAATCTACCCCCTGCATTTCTGCCCCTTATTGAGAATGAATATGTACTGAGAGAGTGGCTAATGCATTACCCCCATTCGCTGGAAGGAAACTAGAACTAACCCGGTTAATTCAACATGTGTGTGTGTGTGGGGGGGGGGGGGGGGGGAGGGAGGTATTTGGCATCTTAATTAAAAATATAGTCAATTAAAGGTGATGTCACAAGATATCTAAATGTGGAGAAAATAACTAAATGATAGCGACATGAATTTCAGAATGGAAGACCGCACTTATCATACCGGCAGAATTCCTGGGGAGTTGACAGCACAGAGGAAAGTACAATAGATTCGGGGTGGGATTCTCCGTTGGTGGAATCGAGAAACGCGATTGGCCAGAGAATCGATTCTGACACCGAAATCATGGGCGCCGATTTCACATCAAATCGCAATTCTCCGGCACCGCGACAGCGGCGTCAATGCGGTCCGGAATGCACATACAGTAAACACTGTTGGCATATCATTAGCATGCCCGATCCCGTATTCTCCCGGGCCTCCGCGATTCTGCACCTGCAATGGGCTGAATTCCTGAAAGTGTGGTTCACTTGTGCTTTTAAAAATCGTGAAACCGGCCTCGTGGCTGGAGGGAGAGGGAAAAGGTCGGGCACGGAAAGATCGTGGGCCGCCAGGCTGGACACTGGCCGGGTTGGGGGGGAGGCCTGCTAGGGCTGGGATGGGGGTGATTGAGGAATGTGCCATGTGGCCAGAGTGACCCCCCACAAACACCATTGGCGCAGCCGGTAAGGCAACCATCTTGCTGCGCACCCCACTGACCCTGGCCCCTCGTTTTGCAGAGTGACACCGGCCATATGGGTGTCGCCACCCCAAACCCACACCCTGCACATCACCCTCCACCATACCACACTCCTGGCCACCACCCACCGATGGGGCATCATGCAGCCTAACCGAGGGAATGCCCACTGTAGCCCATACAGGGCACCGGATGGGGCATGGAGCATACCGCTGGAAAGGGTGGCACTAACCGACAGTACCCCTTGCAGCAAGGTCAGGCTCCAGGGCCAGAGGCCCCAGAGAGCTGGTCAGCAATGGGGCCAGGGGTGCGGGGATGGAGGGGACATGTGGGAGCAGATCCCGCAGTGCCTTGTAGCCCCTTGGACCTAGTTGGGCAAGGGGGTTCGCACCATGCTAACATGTTGGTCTTTCGCCCCCTGCAGACAATGGATATTGGAATTCAACCAGCAATGATGGCCTTCCTGCTAGCCACCACAGCCCTGGGGCTGCCCTGTATGGGCTGGAGCCTCTCGATGAGGAGGAAGCTGCAGCAGTGGAGTGTGCCCCAGAGGAACAGGAGATGGCCACTCAGGATGGAGAGCCGGCTGCCCGACAAGCTGAGGAGGAGGGGGAGGCAAGGAGATGCCACATGAGGCCTTGTGTGTATCGGCAGGACCTGTCATTCGAGGGCCAGCTGGCCCGGGCATGCTGTTACCGGCTCCAGCTGAGCAGGCAGACAGTGCAATGTATCTGCCAGATCATGGTGCACCTGGCACCGTGGGAGCAATGGGGGAGGACACATGCTCCCGGTGTCCACCAAGACAATGGTCTCCCTGAACATTTATGCCATGGGGTCCTTCCAGGCCCGAGTGGGGACCTGTCTGGGATCCCGCAGAGCTCGGTGTAGAGGTGCTTCCGCGCCGTTATGGAGGCCCTAAAGGCCAGGTCGGCACAATACATCCATTTCAATACGGACCGAGCCCACCAGCATTCGCTGCGATTGCTGAGTATACCGGGTATGTATGTCACCCTATGAGTACCTGCAGATGACAGGCGCTCTACACAAACCAAAAGGGTTTACACTTGCTGAACGTGCAGCTGTGTGACCACCAGCTGTGCATAATGCACGTCGGTGCCAGTACCCGGGCAGTGTGCAAAATGCCTTCAACCTGTCACACTCAACAATTCCTGACATGTTTGAGAGCCCCCCCCACCCCACCCCACCCCTAACCGGCTTGGGGGGGGGGGGGTTGGCCCCTCTGTGACAGTGGTTATCCACTGCGGTTGTGGCTGGTGACGCCTAGCTGGAGGCCACAGACCGACGCCGAGACCCGTTACAACAATGCCCATGCTGTGACCAGGGGCATGATCGAGCGGTGCTTCGGCATTCTGAAGATGCAGTTCAGCTGCTCTGGAGGAGCCCTCCAATATGGCACTGAGAGGATCGCCAGCATGGTGGCGGCCTGCTGCGTCCTTCACAACATCGCTAGGCCTCCTCTGATGAGGAGGATGTGGGGGAGGGCAAGGATGGGCAGGACATGGGGCCCAGGCATGCATGGGAGGTTGCACGGTGTGTGTGCCAGGGCCAACACGCACGAGACAAACTGATTGCCTCCAGGTTCACCAATTGTGGGGTGAGGGTACTAGCCAAGGGCATGGACACCACATTGCAGTGCCACCCGCCCCCCGCTCGCAACCCCCCACCCCCCTTGGCCACCAGCCCGCCCCGCCTGCAACCCTCTCCATGATACATACCTGTCGCAATATGGGGGTGGGGCCCTGGGTTGGCAGTAACAGCAGGTATGGTCCATTGGCTGGAGGATGATGACAACCCGCTCTGCGGGTCGCACATCCCACCGTCCACTTGGGTGATCCCTGCATGAAGCTGGCCATTCCATTCCATGGTGCCATCGGATCCCAAGGGTGCGGTGGTGGGAGTGGGGGATGGGGTGGGGAGGGGGGGGTGGAGGGAGTGGAGGGGGAGCCAAGCCCACCCACAACATCTGCCCATTTCCCCCCAAACCTCCCCCTCTGCACCCTCTCTTGGCAAGACCAGCCCACCCCTCACACCCATCTGACAGAGCACCGAGGCAGGTTGTAACAGTGTGAAAAGATGTTAATGTGCACAAGTATATACATATACGTGCCCGAGCTCTGATAACTAAACTGTGCCCTATACCCGTGCCACCTTAACTGCTGTCTAACTTCCTGGCTTTACGGGTCCTGACGCTACATCTAGGTGAATCCCCAGACGATACATCAGGAGTGGAGGCGGCCTGCTGTGATTCCAGCCCTGTGACCTGGGTCCCCGCTGGCAGCGTTTTCTGGGGTGACTGGGCCTGGATGGGCCCGGCCGCTCTCGGATGTCCTAGGTGGCGTGGTGCCGCCCTGTTCTGCCCACTGCCCACCAGATGCACCAGGTACAGGAGAGGGGAAGTCTGAGGTGGTGCAGTGTTCTGGTGCCACCCTGCAGGAGTCACCGGCATGGGCCTCATCACCTCTTCCTCCCTCGGGATGCCTGAAGGCCTGAGGAGGTTGTCCTGGATGCCCGCTCTGGTCTTGACCAGGGTCTGCATGCTCGCGGCAATGGAGCACAGGGAGTCTCCATCTGGGACTGCGCCACATCGCGCTGCAACTATACCACCACCTTCTGGGTCTGTGACACATCAGCCGGTGACTGGGCCACCTCCCTCTGGGACTGTATGACCTGCCTCTGTTTCTGTGCCACATCGGCCAACAACTGGGCAATGCTGCCGACGTTCCCACCCATTGCCTGTTGTGACTGGACCATGCGCAGAAGCGTCGCTGCAACATCTAGGTGTCTCTGGCACATAGCTGCCTGCAAGAGGGCAACCCTATCCCAGGCCTTGGCCAGCACCTGCACAGAATGCCCCAGGCCTTGGAATGCTTATCTATAGCCAAATTCCTCGCCCCCCCCCCAATGCTTCCACTGAGGATGCCACCTGTGTGGTGTTGGCCTGGGTGGCACGCATTGTTGGCACCACCTCCTGCTGCTGCACGTGGTTGAGGATGGTGTGGGGGTTGTGTTGGGGGGGGGGGGGGGGGGGGAGTGACAGGCATGTCACGGGGAACCGCAACTAAACGGGCTCTCACTTCCTCACCCGTGGATGACCTTGCCCTCGGCGACTTCACTTTCTTCTGCACTGCCAACCACATCCAGGGCCCTCAGCTCAGCCACGGTGAGGGGCCGCAGGTCCAGCGGTGCCCCTCCAGTTATCTCCCGCTCTCAGCGGTTATGGGTGGCCTTTACCTGGATGTGGGGAAACAGAAAATCACAGTCCAACACATGCAGTCCAGGGAATGGGTAGCTGGTGGCCTCAGTGGCCATGGTGCCCAGCAATGGCGGTCAGTATGGGTGCCGGCAGTAGTGTAGGGTTGGGGTTCAGCTGCTCTTGGTGGGGGGTGGGGGGGAGGCTCGTCATCTGTGAACCTCGGTGCCGCGCATCGTGCTGCCATATTGTTGGCTGGGATGGTGTGTGTGGGGAGTGAAGTGTGTATATGTGCGGCTGCAGCTTGTCAGTCTCATGAGTGTCAATCGCAAATCCGGCGAATGCCTCACCGTTTTTCGTTGGAAATGATTGAGTTCCATGTGATGCCGGTGCTAGCCCCTTAACAGCCACTGAATCGGCCCAGGTGCGGCACCAGTTTTGCTGTTGTAAAACTCCACGAATCCTGTCCCAGCGTCAACACTTAGTCTCAGGAACAGAGAATCCAGCCGATGATGTCAATTGACATTCAGAAAGCTTTTTACGGGACAATAAACTGCTCATCACATAACATTCTCTCTGAGCCCCCTTGTTAGCGGATATTGTATACATTTCTCTCTCTTCAGATGTTGTCCCTCTCCCCTTTAATTCTGCCACCATTACCCATCTCCTAAAAAATGAACCCTTCACACTTCTGTGTTTGCAAACTATTGTCCCGACTCCAACCTCAATTTCCTCTCCGAAGTTCTTGAGCATGTTGTCACCTCTCAAATCCATTCCCATCTTTCTCTGAACTCCATGTTTTAATCTCCCATCAGGTGCTGCCCCTGTTACAGTAATGAAAGGGCTTTCATCAAAGTTAGAAATAACATCCCATGTGACTGTCATAAAGGTAAACTATCCCTCTACACCCTTCTCAACCTATCTTAGGCCATTGATATTATTGACCGCACCACCCTCTTCCGGCTACATGGCCCAGTTGGTGGGACTGTCCTAATGCGGTTCCACTCGCATCTATTTAATCATAGCCAAAGAATCACTTGCAATGGTTTCTCTTCCTGCTTCTGCTACAAACTTCACACAGACCCAAGGCCGGAATTGAACCAAGGTCCCTGGCGCTGTGGGGCAGCAGTGGCACCACGTCACCCATTGATCCTGAATGAGCGTCTGACCTCATACTCATATCATCACGAAGATCACCTATTTCTACCTCAGTAACATTACTTGACTTCGCCCTGTCTCAGCTAATCTGCTGCTGAAATCCTCATCCATGTCTTTGTTACCTCTCGACTCGGCTATTCTAATGGACTCCAGGCTGGTCTCCTACATTGCATAAACTTAACCTCATCCAAAATTCAGTTGCCCGTAACTCACAGCAAATCCCATTTCCCTATCACCCCATGTGATCACCTCACTGACCTTCATTGGAGTCAGCTTCATCTTGATTTTAAAATTCTCCTATCCTTGCTTTGAAATCTCTCTATGGCCCCTCCCTAACTCTGTAATCTCCTTCGACCCCACAACTCTCCAAGATACTTGAATTCTTCTATACCTCTCTTGTGCATTCCCAATTATATTCCATTATTAGTGGTGCTACCTTCAGTTGTCTAGGCTCCAGGCCCTGGTACACAGTCCCACAATCTCTCAATCTATCTACCTCCTTTTCAACTTTCAAACACTTTGTAAAACCTATCTCTGATAGGTCACCTGATCTAATATCTCTGTATGTGGCTCAGTGCCTCCGATCTAATATCTCTGTATGTGGCTCCGTGCCTCCGATCTAATATCTCTGTATGTAGCTCAGTGCCTCCAATCTAATATCTCTGTATGTAGCTCCGTGCCTCCGATCTAATATCTCTGTATGTAGCTCAGTGCCTCCGATCTAATATCTCTGTATGTAGCTCAGTGCCTCCGATCTAATATCTCTGTATGTGGCTCCGTGTCTCCGATCTAATATCTCTGTATGTAGCTCCGTGCCTCCGATCTAATATCTCTGTATGTGGCTCAGTCCCTCCAATCTAATATCTCTGTATGCAGCTCAGTGACTCCGATCTAATATCTCTGTATGTAGCTCCGTGCCTCCGATCTAATATCTCTGTATGTAGCTCAGTGCCTCCAATCTAATATCTCTGTATGTAGCTCCGTGCCTCCGATCTAATATCTCTGTATGTAGCTCAGTGCCTCTGATCTAATATCTCTGTATGTGGCTCCGTGCCTCCGATCTAATATCTCTGTATGTAGCTCCGTGCCTCCAATCTAATATCTCTGTATGTAGCTCAGTGCCTCCGATCTAATATCTCTGTATGCAGCTCAGTGCCTCCGATCTAATATCTCTGTATGTGGCTCCGTGCCTCCGATCTAATATCTCTGTATGTAGCTCAGTGCCTCCGATCTAATATCTCTGTATGTGGCTCAGTGCCTCCGATCTAATATCTCTGTATGTGGCTCCGTGCCTCCAATCTAATATCTCTGTATGTAGCTCCGTGCCTCCGATCTAATATCTCTGTATGTAGCTCTGTGCCTCCGATCTAATATCTCTGTATGTGGCTCCGTGCCTCCAATCTAATATCTCTGTATGTAGCTCAGTGCCTCCGATCTAATATCTCTGTATGTAGCTCAGTGCCTCCGATCTAATATCTCTGTATGTAGCTCAGTGCCTCCGATCTAATATCTCTGTATGTGGCTCCGTGCCTCCGATCTAATATCTCTGTATGTAGCTCAGTGCCTCCGATCTAATATCTCTGTATGTAGCTCAGTGCCTCCGATCTAATATCTCTGTATGTAGCTCAGTGCCTCTGATCTAATATATCTGTATGTAGCTCAGTGCCTCTGATCTAATATATCTGTATGTAGCTCAGTGCCTCCAATCTAATATCTCTGTATGTAGCTCAGTGCCTCCGATCTAATATCTCTGTATGTAGCTCTGTGCCTCCGATCTAATATCTCTGTATGTAGCTCAGTGCCTCCGATCTAATATCTCTGTATGTGGCTCAGTGCCTCCGATCTAATATCTCTGTATGTGGCTCCGTGCCTTCGATCTAATATCTCTGTATGTGGCTCCGTGCCTCCGATCTAATATCTCTGTATGTAGCTCAGTGGCTCCGATCTAATATCTCTGTATGTGGCTCCGTTCCTCCGAGCTAATATCTCTGTATGTGGCTCAGTGCCTCCGATCTAATATCTCTGTATGTGGCTCAGTGCCTCCGATCTAATATCTCTGTATGTAGCTCAGTGCCTCCGATCTAATATCTCTGTATGTGGCTCCGTGCCTCCGATCTAATATCTCTGTATGTAGCTCCGTGCCTCCGATCTAATATCTCTGTATGTAGCTCAGTGCCTCCGATCTAATATCTCTGTATGTAGCTCAGTGCCTCCGATCTAATATCTCTGTATGTAGCTCAGTGCCTCCGATCTAATATCTCTGTATGTAGCTCAGTGCCTTCGATCTAATATCTCTGTATGTAGCTCAGTGCCTCCGATCTAATATCTCTGTATGTGGCTCAGTGCCTCCGATCTAATATCTCTGTATGTAGCTCAGTGCCTCCGATCTAATATCTCTGTATGTAGCTCAGTGCCTCCGATCTAATATCTCTGTATGTAGCTCAGTGCCTCCGATCTAATACCTCTGTATGTGGCTCCGTGCCTCCGATCTAATACCTCTGTATGTAGCTCAGTGGCTCCGATCTAATATCTCTGTGTGTAGCTCAGTGCCTCACTTTATTTTATAATGTTTCTGTGAAGCATCTTGGGATGTTTCATTATGTTAAAGGACGGCAGGATTCAACGTTCCTGTGACTAAGTGTTGCCGCTGGGGCAGGATTCGTGGAGATCCATGACATCAAAACTGGCGCCGCACCTGGACCGATTCAGCGACTGCTAAGGGACTAGCACTGGTGCCACATTGATCACAGTCGATTCCAATGAGAAATGGTGCCAGATTCATCGGATCCGCAATTGACACCCAGGAGGCTGACAAGTTGCAGCCGCATATACACACTTCACTCCTCACACACACCATCCCAGCCAACAAGATGGCAGCAAGATTCACCGACCTGGAGCTTAAGACCCTCCTGGGGATAGGCGGGCTACTCTGTATCCCGGCCTGGGGAGGACGCTGTAGCCGCGCCCATTCGCCGTGCCTGCGCGCAGCTGACAGAGGCGGTCAGCGCCACCAGTGACACCATCCGATGTAAAAAACTGCACAACCTCCTCAGGGCGACCAGGGTGAGTGCCCTTCCCTCAATGCCACCCTCACCCCCACACCACCCTCGCTCCCACACCATACTCACACTATTCTCACCCCCACCAACCTCACCCCCACCACCCTCACCCCTAAAAACCCTCAGCCCCACACCATCCTCCCTCCCACACCACCCTCACACCACCCTCATCCTCACACCACCTCCAAACCTTCACTACCCCCCGGCCCGTTGTCTAATGATGCATCTTGTCTTGTGTCTTGCAGGACCCGCTGGTGATGGGGAGGGTCCTTCTGGTGTCCCCCGCCCACAGCCACAGCCCACGAGAGCTGAGCAGCGATGGCAAAACTGACACGGAGTTGACCCACCTGCCCGAAACCCATGACACCCCGGAGCTCAAATCTGATTTCCCATCACAGCTGTCTCCAGCACACTCCACCATCACAGAGACACTCACCTCGGTTGGACACTTTAGTGAAGAGGCTCCTGGGATACTGTCTGATGCGCACCCCACAGACATTCTGCTACATCAGATGGAGGACGCGCCGACCCTAGGGACTAGTTGCTGCCCAGATGGGTTTCCAGCTTCTGGAACGGACAATCCCATTGATCGTGGAGATGCAGTCTCAGAGCCAGGGACTACATGGGGGGTTGTTGGCGAGCATCCAGTACCTGCTGGTGCAGGTGGACATGTCAAACGAATTGGAGCACTAAAGATCATCGCAGAGCGGGTTGTCATCATCCTCTATCCCATGGACCAGACCTGCTGTTACTGCCAACCCAAGGCCCACACCATAGATAGGTAGGAATAACGGAGGGGGTTGTGGACAGGGCAGGGGGTGGTGCAGGGAGGGTGGTCATGGGAGGGGATGGTCGGCAGGCGGAGCGGGGGCTGTGGGGGTAGGTTGAGATGGTCGTTCGTCAGCCCGGCCCCCTAGTCGGTGAACCTGGAGGCGATTAGAATGGCCTGTGCGCACCAGCCCTGGTGCACACTTTATTGGGCCTCCTGTGCCTTCCCTGGCCCCATTCCCTGCCCAGGCGGCACGGTGGCACAGTGCTTAACACTGCTGCCTCATAGCTCCAGGGTCCCGGGTTCAATTCCGGCCTCGGGTGACTGTTTGCGTGAAGTTTGCACTTTCTCCCCGTGTCTGCATGGGTTTCCTCCGGGTGCTCCGGTTTCCTCCCACAGTCCAAAGATGTGCAGGGTATGTGCAGATTGGCCATGCTAAATTGTCCCTTAGTGTCCAAATGGTTAAGTGGGGTTATTGGGCCATGGGGATAGGGTGGAAGCGAGGGCTTAAGTGGGGTGCTCTTTCCAAGGGCCCAAACTCTTGAATTCGATGTTCAGGCTGGAGGGCTGTAGCGTGCCTAACCGGAAGATGAGATGCTGTTCCTCCAGTTTCTGTTGAGCTTCACTGGAACATTGCAGCAGGCCAAGGACAGACATGTGAGCATGGGAGCAGGGTCTTGTGTTAAAATGGCAAGCAACGGGAAGGTCAGGGTCCTGAATGCGCACAGACCGAAGATGCTCAGCAAAGCGATCACCCAGTCTGCGTTTGGTCTCTCCGATATAGAGACCACATTAGGAGCAACGAATGCAGTAGACCAAATTGGAAGAGCTGCAAGTGAAATGCTGCTTAACCTGGAATGAGTGTTTTGGGCCTGAGATGTTAAGCATGGAAGAGGTAAAGGGGCAGGGTTAGGCACGCTACAGCCTTCCGGCCTGAACATCAAATTCAACAACTTCAGATGATCAGCTCTACCCCACCTCGACCCATTTGTTTTCATTTCATTTTAACTGGCTTTTACCATTTCTTTCTTTCTTAATTAATATACATTTAATTCCCCCCCCCCCCAATCTTATCCACCTTTCCTTCACCTTTCTCCACTTTGCTTTCCCCTTACCCTTCCCCCACATCTACAGTTCATCCTCTGACGTTAGTTTCCCTGCTGTTTGACCTTTCACATCTTTTGTTCTCTCTGGGGACAGCCATTAGCACTCTTTCCCCTTGGTGTCTGTGGCTATTAGCACCCAGTTTCCCTGGGTTTCTGTGGCTATGACTCATCTTTCATTTTCACTCCACAGTATAAATATTTCCCACTTTCTCTGTCTGTTAGCTTTGACAAAGAGTCATCGGACTCGAAACATTAGCTCTTTTCTCTCCCTACAGATGTTGCCAGACTTGCTGAGATTTTCCAGCATTTTCTCTTTCGTTTCAGATTCCAGCATCCATTTAATTTCATTTCATCTGCAGTAATTTGCTTTTATTCGCAGGATTGTAGGAGCTGGGAGTGAAGTATGGGCTGGAGCAGGGGGAAATATTTAGATACATGCAGGTTCGAGAATTTGCCAGAAAGGAGATATAGAGCTTCCCGGTAGAGCCAGCTTCCAAATTGCTGGAGGTGGTGCTGACGACAGGGGGACAGGAGAAATGGGTTGTGTCGGCGGTTTACGGGGCTATTTTGGAAGAGGAGAAGGCACTGCTGGAAGGGATCAAGGCAAAGTGGGAGGAAGAGTTGGGAGAGGTATGGAGGAGGGGTTCTGGTGTGAGGTGCTCCGGAGGGTGAACACCTCCAACTCGTACATGAGGTTGGGGCTGATACAGCTGTAGGTGGTATATAGAGCACACCTTTCAAAGGCGAGGATGAGCCGGCTCTTTGAGGGGGTAGACGATGTGTGTGAACGTTGCGGGGCAGGGGCCCACAAACCACTTTGAACTTTGAATCCTGATTTGCACTGGCAGAATTAATAACCCATACCTCAAGTTCATATGTTTTGGTCCTGTCCAAAGCTGGAGGATTACTGGAAGGAGGCTTTTAGGGTAATCTCTAAAGTGGTGCACGTGAAAATGGACCTGGGCCCTCGGGAGGACATATTCGGGGTGTCAGACCAGCCGGGGTTGGAAACGGGTGCGGAGGCAAATGTTGTAGCCTTCGCCTCGTTGATCGCCCAAAGGCAGATCCTGTTAGGGTAGAGATCAACCTCTCCACCCTGTGCCCTGGCTTGGGGCAGGGGGACCTGCTAGAATTCTTGACGCTTGTAAAGGTCAAATTTGAACTGAGGGGAAGGATGGAGGGGTTCTACAATTCATGGGCGTTATTCATTATGCACTTTCGAGAACTGGATTACATCGAACATTAGGGGGCGGGGTTGGGAGAGTTCGGGGCACGGGAACTGTATGTGTTAATGGTGATTATGGGTGATTCCTGATTCCTTTTTGTTATTTGCTATGTTAACATGCGGGCTAATGTCTGGGGTTTGGTGGGAGGATAGGATTGTTGTTATTGATATGGGGATTGACATTACATTCATTCCTGATTATTGTTTATTGTTGGGTGTAAATTTGGGAGAAAATGTGAAAAAGGAGAATAAAAATATTTTTTTTGAAAAGAAAAAAAAGAAATGTAGCATTGAATAACAAAGCAAGCGACATCATGACGACCAAGTAGACTTATCTGTCACATTAAAGGTAAGTGAAAATGGTGGGTCGCAAAGGTCAGCCGACGTGGGTCGCAAAGGTCAGCCGGCGTGGGTCGCAAAGGTCAGCCAGTGTGGGTCGCAAAGGTCAGCTGGCATCGGACATGAAGGTCAGCCGGTGTGGCTCCCAAGAATGGCTGGTTGGCAAAAATGGGTCCAGGGCAAAAAACGCTGGTTTACACTGATGCAGAGTCCTTAAGGTCGAAAAACGTTCACAAGGCAGTTGACAAAGACGTAAGGATCATGAGCCAACATGGAAGAAAATAGGCTACTTAGCAAAAGGTTTAGGAAAAGAAGAGAAAATGATAGTTTAACCAAATCTGGATGCTTGATGAACTATTTGATAACACAGTGATAGTGGATGGTTCAAGAGAGGTGGTAAAGTTGCGTGTTATCAGTGTACATGGATAAAGGCCACATTCTTATGAATAATGTTGCCAAGGGGCAAGAGATAAAGAAGAGGAATGATGGGGCAATGATAGATCTTTGAGGGGGCTTCTTTAATTTCTGAGCCTGATGTAAAATAGTAAGAGACGTAATGGGTGAACCATGGTGATCAGTGAGTGTCAGCAGCACAGTAGGTATGACAGTATTACCCATCAGCTATAATACTGTCTATGCAATTTATCCCCATTCGAAACTCTGCTGCTGAAATAATCTCCTAACATTCCTCTCCATTAAACTTTTTACCTTAAACTGCTGTATGTGAGATTTCACCCATCCACTGTTACATATTTTGATGCTGTTTATATGAGTTACTAACCTTTAGTCACTATACATAAGGCTTGACCCTTATAATACTTAACATCAAACACTGCTCTCTTATTTCGGTATTTGAGACATCATCTATACATTGCTATGTGCAACCTTGAGCATTCTGTTTATAGAGTAACAACTTAAAGTGAAATAGTTCCTTTAAGGTGGCAAAATGCCAGAACATCCGGTGGTGGC
This sequence comes from Scyliorhinus torazame, assembly GCF_047496885.1. Lineage (NCBI taxonomy): Eukaryota > Metazoa > Chordata > Chondrichthyes > Carcharhiniformes > Scyliorhinidae > Scyliorhinus > Scyliorhinus torazame. The sequence continues at coordinate 257,623,996 of NC_092710.1, forward strand.
TATGAGGGAGTAAGTCGCGCATTTGGTGGCTTCCGCTCTGGCTGCACTTTTGGACCTTTCCCCCTGACATTTTTGCGTTTTTGAGCGCTGGCTTTGAAGGTAAACTCAATTTGGCACTGGTTCCACACATTGGGGTATGGAACGAAGGACCCCAAGGGATCGAAAAGGGAAAAATAAGAAGACAAGCAAGGGCTGGGTGGAGGTTGCGGCAGAAGACAATATGGGTGATGTTCGAACCTCTGCTGTGACGGCCCAACCATCAACAGAGGAGTTGATGCAGGTCATTCAAGAGGGCTTCGCTAGACAGAAAGGGGACTGTCTTGATCCGATAAAGGAATCGATCGATCGGCAGGCTGGATGCCCAGGATCGGACGATTCAGAAGCTGGAGAAAGCGCTGGTGGACCAGGAGGAGCATCAAACGGTGGTCGAGCTGGAGGTGGGGATGCTGAAGGATCAGCAAAAAAGGCTGCTGGAGAATGTAGAAGACCTGGAGAATAGAGCTTGCTGGCAGAACTTAAGAATTATCGGTCTCCCGGAGGGGGCTGAGGCGGCTGATGCTGGCGCGTTTGTGGCGAGTATGTTTCAGAAGCTTCTGGGGGAGGGGGCTTTTCCCCAACCGTTGGAGGTGGACAGGGCATACAGAGTGCGGGCGAGGAAGCTGCGGCCGGGGGACCCCCAAAGGGCGATGGTGGTCCGGTTCCATAGGTTCCTGGACAAGGAGTGTGTTCTTTAGTGGGCCAAGCGAACGCGGAGCTGCAAATGGGACAACAGCATTTTGCGTGTCTACCAGGATATGACGTGGAGGTGGCCAGAAGGAGGGCAGGCTTTAATCAAGTTAAGGCGATTCTGTTCAAGAAGTGGGTGAAATTTGGAGTGTTATACCTGGCGCGTCTTTGGGGTACGCACGAGGACCAGCACCATTATTTTGAGTCGCTGAAGACGCGATGGACTTTGCCAAGAGGAAAGGGCTGGTGCTGAACTGAGAACTTTTTGGTCAAGTTGCAACTTTTTGAGTGATGTTTCTTTGTTTCTACTGTCGTTTCTCTTCTGTATTTGAGTTTGGTTGAAGAAGGGGAAGTTAAAAGTTATTCGGTTTCTGTGGGTTTTCGGTGTTTTGGTGGGGGTGGCTGGTGGGGCTTTTTACTTGGTATTACTTTGATTTACATTATTGGGGAGGTTTTCTGTGTTTTTCTTTTTGGGTTGTCTCTTATGTTAATTGGCCAATTGTTTGGGGTCGGTTTAATAAGGGAAGTGGTTTCGATGGGCGGGGGGGAGGGGAGTGAGGGAACAATAGGTGGGTGACTTCTTGGTGCCGGAGGCAAGGGCCACCAGGCTAGCTGGGTGAGCTAGTCTATGGAAGCAAAGTTGGGGGGCGTATATGATTAATCTATGGCAGGGATTAGGTTACAAAGTGTTGTTGCTGGGGGGGGGGGGAGGGGGAGTTACTCTGCTGACAAGGGAGGGACTTAGGTTTCGGGACAGAGAGGAGATCGGTGGTGGAGGCTGCCAGGAGGCAGGTCAATGGAGGCATGGTGCATGGGCTGTTGGCTGGCCCAGGAAAGGGGATGGCTGATCGGCGGAGGGGTGGGGCACGGTGCCCCCCAACTAGGCTGATCACCTGGAAGGTTAGAGGGTTGAACGGCCGGTCAAGAGGGCACGTGTGTTCGCGCATCTGAGGGCTCTGAAGGCGGACATGGTAATGCTGCAGGAGACACACCTGAAAGTGACGGATCAAGTCAGGCTAAGGAAGGGTTGGGTCAGTCAGGTCTTTCATTCGGGGTTGGACACCAAGACTAGAGGGGTTGAGATTTTGATCAATAAGCGGATGCAATTTCAGGTCAGCAGTATAGTCTCGGACGGGGGGGCCGTTATGTCATGGTTAGCAGTAAGCTGGAGGGGAGGAAGGTAGTCTTGGTTAATGTGTACATGCCAAATTGGGATGACGTGGAATTTATAAAGAGGTTGCTGCGGAAGATGACCTGGTCTCGCACAAGTTGGTTATGATGTCGTAGTTTCTCCGCTCCGGGGAAGTACTGGACGATGAAGGGTATTCTGTCGGTTGTGTCCCATGTTTGTCTTCTGAGGAGGTCGGTGCGGTTTTTCGCTGTGGCGCATCGACTCATCGATCGACAGTTCCAATGCGCCACAGCGAAAAACCGCACCGACCTCCTCAGAAGACAAACATGGGACACAACCGACAGAATACCCTTCGTCGTCCAGTACTTCCCCGGAGCGGAGAAACTACGACATCTTCTTCACAGCCTTCAACACGTCATTGATGAAGATGAACATCTTGCCAAGGTCATCCCCACACCCCCACTACTTGCCTTCAAACAACCGCGCAACCTCAAACAAACCACTGTTTGCAGCAAACTACCCAGTCTTCAGAACAGTGACCACGACACTACACAACCCTGCCATGGCAATCTCTGCAAGACGTGCCAGATCATCGACATGGATACCACCATTACACGTGAGAACACCACCCACCAGGTACGCGGTATATACTCGTGCGACTCGGCCAACGTTGCCTACCTCATACGCTGCAGGAAAGGATGTATTGAAGCGTGGTACATTGGCGAGATCATGCAGACGCTGCGACAACGAATGAACGGACATCGCGCAACAATCACCAGGCAGGAATGTCCCCTTCCAGTCGGGGAACACTTCAGCAGTCAAGGGCATTCAGCCTCTGATCTCCGGGTAAGCGTTCTCCAAGGCGGCCTCCAGTACGCGCAACAACGCAGAATCGCCGAGCAGAAACTTATAGCCAAGTTCCGCACACATGAGTGCGGCCTCAACCGGGACCTGGGATTCATGTGGCATTACATTCATCCCCCAACATCTGGCCTGCGAAATCCTACCAACTGTCCTGGCTTGACACAATTCACACCTCTTTAACCTGAGTTTACCCCATCTCTGGATCTGTAAAGATTTAATCACCTGCTAATGGTCGCATTCCAAGCATTGTTTGGCAGCTTTGAATTTGTCTATATATTTGTTTCTGGAACATACCTCTTCATTCACCTGAGGAAGGAGCAGCGCTCCGAAAGCTAGTGACATCGAAACAAACCTGTTGGACTTTAACCTGGTGTTGTAAGACTTCGTACTGTGCTCACCCCAGTCCAACGCCGGCATCTCCACATCATGTCCACAGGTAAGGCAGTGGAGCAGCTTAGAAAGGCAAGGGACGTGTTTTACGAACATGGGGAGAAGGCCAGCTGAATGCTTGCACAGCAGCTTAGGAAGAGGGAGGCGGCCAGGGAAATAGAGAGGATGGTTGATGGGGATGGGAATTTGGGAGGGGAGTCGGCAGGGCTAAACAGGGCTTTTAGGGACTTTTACAGTAGGCTCTGTTGCTCGGAACCCCCCACGGGGTCGGAGGGGATGAGACGCTTTTTGGACAGACTGACCTTCCCAAGGGTGGGTAGGGAGCTGGTAGACGGGCTGGGGGCTACGATTAGGGCTGAAGAAATAGTTAAGGGCTTGAAGGCAATGCAGTCGGGTAAAGCCCCGGGGCCGGACGGGTACCCGGTGGAGTTCTATAAAAAGTTCTCGGGGATTTTAGGGCCGTTGCTGGTCAAGGTTTTCAATGAGGCAAGGGACGGAGGGGTGCTGCCCCCGACGATGTCACTGGCCACTATTTCGTTGATATTGAAGTGGGATAAGAACCCGGAGCTATGCGGGTCATACAGGCCGATCTCCCTCCTTAATGTGGATGCCAAGTTGCTGGCCAAAATTTTGGCCTCCAGGATTGAGGATTGTGTGCCGGATGTGATTATGGACGATCAAACCGGGTTTGTCAAGGGCAGACAGTATATAAGGCTGCTCAATGTGATTATGATGCCCCCGGAGAGTAGGGAGGTTGAGGTAGTTGTGGCAATGGATGCGGAAAAGGCGTTTGACCGGGTGGAGTTGGACTAGAGTCTCGCTGTACGCGGATGACCTGCTCTTATACGTATCGGATCTGGGGGCAGGGATGGGTGAAATTATGGCGATTTGGGGGGAATTTGGCCGGTTTTTGGGGTATAAACTGAATATGACAAAGAGTGAGAATTTTGTAGTCCAGGTGAGAGGTCAGGAGGGTCGGCTGAGGGAGCTGCCGTTTAGGTTAGTAGGGGACAGTTTCAGGTACTTAGGGATACAAGTGGCACGCGACTGGGGCCAGTTACACAAGTTGAACTTGTCCCAGTTGGTTGAACAAATGAGGAGCGAGTTTCGGAGATGGGATGCGCTCCCGCTGTCGTTAGCTGGGAGAGTGCAGGCGGTCAAAATGACGGTCCTCCCGAGATTTTTTTTTGTATTTCAGTGACTCCCAATTTTCATCCCGCGGTCCTTTTCTAAGAGCGTCAATAAAATCATCCTGGGCTTTGTGTGGGCGGGTAAGTCCCCGCGAGTGAAGAAGGTGATGCTCGAGCGGAATCAGGATGAAGGGGGGGATTGCGCTGCTGAATAGCCATGATAAGGAAGTGGGTGGTAAGGGCGGGGTTGGTTTGGGAGCGAATGGAGGCAGCTTCGTATAGGGGCACCAGTCTGGGGGCGTTGATAACGGCACCTCTGCAATAGCCACCGGCGAGGTACTCCACCAGCCCCGTAGTGGTGGCAGCCTCGTGAATCTGGGGTAAGTGGAGGAGGTAAGCTGGAGCAGTGGGAGCATCGGTCTGGTCCGCAATATGTGACAATCACCGGTTTGCATCGGAGAGCTTGGATGAGAGGTTCCGAGTATGGCGAAGGGCAGGGATTGAGAGGATGGGGGACCTGTTTTTAGAGGGGAGCTTCCCTAGCTTGAGGGCGCTGGAGGAGAAGTTTGGGTTGGCAAGGGGAGACAGATTTAGATATTTACAGGTGCAGGACTTTCTGCGCAGGCAGGTTTCATCCTTCCCACTCCTGCCACTAAGGGGGATCCAGGATAGGGTAGTGTCTAGGAGGTGGGTGGGAGAGGGGAGCTTCTCGGACATCTACGAAGAAATCATGGGGGCGGAGGAGACGCAGACCGAGGGGCTGAAGCGTAAGTGGGAGGAGGAGCTTGGTGGTGAGATGGAGGATGGCTTATGGGCGGACACGTTGAGCAAAGTCAACGCGATCGCAACATGCGCCAGGCTTAGCTTGATCCAATTCAAGGTGGTACATCGGGCCCATATGACAGTAGCCCGGATGAGTACATTCTTTGGGGTAGAGGACAGGTGTGCAAAATGTGCAGGAGGACCAGCGAACCATGTCCACATGTTCTGGGCTTGTCCAAAACTCAGGGGATATTGGCAGGGATTCGCGGACGTCATGTACAGAGTATTGAAAACGAGGCTGGCAATGAGTCCAGAGGTGGCGATTTTCAGGGTGTCGGAAGACCCGGGAATCCAGGAGGAGAAAGAGGCAGATGTTCTGGCCTTTACTTCCCTGGTAGCCCGGAGATGGATACTGCTAGCTTGGAGGGACTCAAAGCCCCCAAAGTCGGAGACCTGGCTAACTGACATGGCGAGCTTCCTCAGCCTAGAGAAGATTAAGCCTTGAGAGGGTCACTGTTAGGGTTCGCCCGGAGGTGGCAACCATTCATCGACTTCTTCGTGGAGAATTAATCGTCAGCAGGGTTGGTGGGGAGAGGGGAGGGGGGGGGGGGGGGGGGGCGGGTCTTGGCGGGATGGGAGTCGGTGATTGCACTCTGTTTATTGTTTTTTGTACATTGTTTTTATACTGTTTGTAATGCCAAAAATACCTCATTAAAATTGTTTATCTAAAAAAAGGTGGCAAAATGCCACCAGGCACTTCAGCCAAAACTGGACTGCAAGCTACATAAAGATAGATTTGGATAGCCAACCAAAACTTGGGTCAAAGAAATAAGTTTTAAAAAGCAGCTTAAAGGAGGAAAGAGGAGTAGACAAGTTTAGGGCTGAAGTCCTAGAGCTTAGGGCCTTGGCAGCTGAAGGCACGGTGGTCAAATCAGGGATGTGAAAGAGACTAGAATTAGAGGAGCGGTGGGAATTATGAAATGCCCCCTTTATACTACTGTATATAAGATACTGTCCTTATATTCCTTTATATGAGATAATGTCTTTACGTCACTCTAGTTATGCCATACAACCTTTATATTGCTTACAAGATATCCTTTATTGCTGCATAATACATTGTCCATACATTGGTCTTCAAGAGAAGTGCTGATATACTATAAAGAAATTTATGATTAGTTTCATTTATTATTATATTTATTATAAATATTATATATATTTATTATTTGTATTATTTATTATTTTATGTATGTGCTACAATTGCCAGAATGAGAGTGACACTGCTGAACTTTACTCGAGATTCCAGATGAGTGTTGTAATATTTTATTGTTGTAGAGCCAGTTTTAATCCTTCCTAAGTTTATGTTTAAATTCAATCAATCATGAATACTTTGTAGAATTCAACAACTCAATTTTTAAATAAGCATAATAAAGCCTTTTAAACATATAAACTGTCACTCTTTTGGTTTACCTCAAAATATCTCCTGAGGGTTCTTGAAGGAATTTGAAAAGATGAACCGTGTAAGCGTGTTTCTGTAATCCAAAGTATTGAATGGTAATTTTTTTCAAAAGGCAGGATAATTGTCTATTAGTAAAAGTATTTTGGCAGAGGGAGGAAAACCAGAACAGATTGTGCCAATTTTCTTGGAATGGGTCATTAGCAAGTGCTAAAATTCTGCATTTTTAACATGATTCACCACATTATGTCTTATTTACACAAAGCAGTGAAGCAAATGTTTTCTGAATATCATGTTTTTTTTATGAAGTCTAATGTAACGGAAACTCCAGAATACTTCAGCTCAGTGAATTTTCCAAAATCAACCTCAGTGGTAAGTACAAGTTAGTGTGTTGTCTAGGAAATGCTGATCCTTAAACTTTTCACCTCTTTGCAATTGTAATCAAAACTCACTTTCCAGCTACTTTTCCTTAGATCAGTTGAAGTGGATCCCAAGTCTGATTGATTCTGACATGAACACTCTTGAAGTATCTCTAATGGGACTCTTTTACGTCTTATTACTTTGAACCCACTGCAGCGTGTTTACTGGTATTTACATTTCGTGGCCTGAAGATGAACCGTGGAAATTAGAAAACAAACTCCTATTCAGCATTTCATGTCAAAGGTGATGCCCATGCCTGGGCGTTGTCTGTGGGACAATCCTTTGCTGCAATCTCCAGGCCTCCGTTCTGCAGTGTTGCACTCTCCACAGTTACGTACCTGTCTGGAGGGAGAGCTGCAGTTTATCTTGTCAATGTGGGAAGTCCTAGACGATGCCATCAAACTGATCGATGGCAGAGATGCTCCTTTGACACACGCACAATGGCGCTGGCGGAGAAGAAAGAAAGTGAGCCATTCTCCAAACAATGTTGCTTTTGAGTTGGACAAAAAATTCACACTCGCTGAATGAAACAGTTGCCATGTTTCTGCGGTTCACTTTATACTTTGGCCTTAAAGCAAAAAAAAATAATCCAAGGAAGTACCCTGTGCCGTCCTCCGAAGTGGCTTGGGCTTTATTTTCGCTCGTTTCATTTCACCATCCAGCTTGGCTGAACTCTCAGGCTGCAGGAGTGTGCACCTGTTAGGCACTTCAGCGTTGCGTGGCTGGCTGTTTGCTTTTGTTTGCCGCCACAATCGCGGGCTGTTCGTGCAGTTGCCCAACTATCGCAGTTATCATATAAAACAGTCATTAAGGGCTAATGTGCACCTGCTATAGGAAATACATGAATCAAAGCCTGCTCATTGCACATAATCACAGATCCCTCTGAAAGAAACCTCACAGGGCAACAAAAAGCCCCCTAAACAAACCAGCCCAACCGGCCCCTTTGCGACAACAACACAAATAGACGCCGATTTCAAACAGTTCGAAGTTGTACCGAGCTCCCTGCGATCTAATGTTTCAAACGAATTGAGAAACTCTTTGATAAATGTGGCTGCACATTTTAGGACTTTACCTTTGCAGGGCTGGCCCCCTGATTGACCGAGGAAGTGTGTTGGGCACTGCTGTTAATTCTGCAATGGTTGAAATTTAGTCCGAACTGTTATAACATATATAAAAGGTGGACGAGAGAAAAGGACTTTGAGGAGAAAAAAAAAAGAGGTCCGCTAAAATTGTTGTCAGGGACTTGACTTTGTATGAATGGAATGCTGTTTCATTTATGTGCTCCTCTTCAGAACTGGAGATTTCCGACAAGATACTGCATGAGCTTTCTGAAAGGGGAAAGCTTTTTGTTTTTTCACACAAACATGCTCAGACATTGCTTTCCTTTCAGCTAATTAAGCTGTTTTGAAGGAAACTGGTCAAACAGTGACATCTTTGTGGGGAGCCTCGGAATAAATAGCACGATATAGAAGAGGGGACATTTAAAGGGTGACTTCTGCCATTGTTTGCTGCTGGATGAATCTTTTCTACTTGGTCAGTGCTGCCGGAGTGACCTTATACAATAGAGAGAATTTGAAGGCAATAACCTCGAGAGATGCCATTAAGAGGACAATCCCAGAATAACATTTCATGGTAGGGAGCCAAGCTTGCTTTCTCTCGGCCCAGGATGCTTTCAACATTTCGTATGCGTGGTTTTATGCTGTTAGCTTGGCGTTGGTGACAAACCAGTTTCAGTTCATTTTTCATAGCCTCTTTTTTGTAATGACTCAAAACTTTGTGCTTGGCCGTGATAGCTTTCCCCTATATTCTGCATCACATGTTTCGGACTATTTAAAGAAAAAAACATGTTTGTTTAAAATGTGTGTCTTCCGAAAGAAGATATGTGGCATTCTGTGCAATACATTTAATGAGTTTTTTAAAAAGATGCAGTATACGTAATCGTTACCAGGCATTATTAGTATCTGTTATGTGTGAGCTTTTGCAAAACAGAACATTCTATTTGGATTTATTCAAGCAGTATTTGTTTCAAAAAGCATTTGGATTCTTTTTCGATTCTCTCCAAATCTTGGCATATTTCTCAGTCAGCAGGTTGTGTTTGAACAGAGTGTAATTTAACTTATCGTGCTGACCTGCAAAAGACACTTCTCCAAGAGATTAACGCAGTAACTCTCACCTCAAACTGGGAGAACAAGCTGAACCCGCAGTCCCCGTTGAAGAAAGCTGACAAATTCAACCGGGGGAAAAAATAGCATGCTAACCCCCATTAAATATCAGAGCAGGGTCAAAATCTTATTAAAATCTATTGCTGTTAACTTCTTTCCAAAACGGTGTCAAATACCCGCATACATCGTGAAAAGCATTTGTTCATTGCTGAAGGACCTGTGTTGGGAGTTCAATTATGTTTGATATCGGACTCGTTTTTTGCCTGTGTTTTATTCACATAAGTTCGTTTTTATAATTGATTGAGCAAAAATAAAATCTGGAGGTATTTGGTTCAAATTTAAATCCAGCTTTGTACCACAGTTAAAGTATTGAATTCAAGGGACTAAACGAGTTGGATCCCTGAAACTAATGATGATTGCCGAATTCAATTTCAAACATAAAGCAGTTCAAAATGAACTCTTCGGAGGTAGCTCAGGTCATAGTCAGCTACCTTGGTGTGAATACAAAAGCCTATCTGCAGCGACTCCTTGGACGGCAGCCTATTGCCAGCCTCACCTGCAAATGGGGAACGCAGGTTCAGCACACTTGGCATCGAATTCCCAATTGGCAGGAGAAAAACAACAGCAAATATTTGAGGCCACACGATGTGTGGGCACTGACCTCATTGCGTACTACAAATTTATGCAAATGAATGCAAATTGGTACCACTCCAAATTTCCCATGACGTTTTGCAGCCCTTGCTTCATTGAATGCCTGTTTAAAGTGAGAGCGGCCTGGGCTGGAGGTTACTCCTTCAGGATAGGTTGTCACATTGGCGAGGCTTGCATTCTGACTGCTGTTTTCTGACTTGACTATCAAAACTTTGTGCATCGCTGCTTCTTGCTGTTTCCCCCTCAATTCAGCAATCCTATGGCGTGCACCGTCCTGAGCTACACTCCTGCTGCCAATAGTTCGTTCCTCCAGCTTCAAGCAGCGCTGGCCATGGCTGATCCATGTCCTGCAAATAACTGCAGGAGGAAGAGGAAGTCCACCAATACAGCAGGCGACTAGCTCAGATGTGTACTGTATGACCCAGGCACAACTACACAACTATTATGATCCCAGACCAAACCCCAACATTGTCCAGGATACTGGACAGAAATTCCTATATCTAATTTTAGTTTTGTAAGACTGTGAGGAAAGGAGACCTCCCTCCAGGAATGAATTCATGAAGAAATAGGCATATGGTATTATAAAACAAACTTTATTACTAGCATAGTATTAACATATCTTTAACATCACACCAGAAAATAGTTTACTTCTTAAACAATGCTACTCAATACAGAGAATGCACTCGCCTTAATTGCTATTGTTATTCCCACTCAAAAAGCAAGAAATATCATTTTAGCTATTAATCCACCTGAACTACCATCAGCACATAGGAATATCTACTGTGCAGAAATGTTCTTTGCGAAAGATGGATCTTTTAACACTGCTTTAAAGAAAAGACATGAATCCTGTCAGAACCATGCAGAAACTCTGGCTGCATTTCTTCAGAAGCTGCTTTTGCTCATCTTCTACTCACACAAATCTGAAATGCTTTGAAATACTGTTTATATGTCTACAGACATATCTTTAACTGAACTGCAGTGAACAAGTTGCTTGACCTCTGTTTACTCTTCATCTAGCTCACAACTGACCTGCCTTCTGAAAAATAACTGATAACGTATCTCCACCCAGTAATGACATAATCTTAAACTGAAATCTTATTAACTACATGGGGAACCCCTTAATCCAAATAAAATGGCATTAGCCCAAGTTTTTTTGCAATGGCTTACTTGCACCTCTGGCTCCCATAACCTTAGTTGTCTTTCAATTTATTTTACAAACGTGACTGCAGCAGTCAAATATTTACACAGGCTTTTAATCCTCACAGCACCAAATATCTATAACACAATAAATCTGAAACTCCTACATTCATCACACCTCCCCCTTAAAAGAATGAACCAGCAAAAGTAAAAAAAATTGCTTCATTTTACCAAAGCCTTTTAAGTCTAAACGTTTATCATTACTAAACGCAACTCTATAAGATACATATCAGATTACATTTAAATATGCAAAGTAAACATGAGTATGGTTCATTTCAGTCCTTCATTTCCACCTTTGAATGTTCCAGTCTTCTCACACTTCAAAGTCATAATAAAGCATCGGCAGTCACGTTTTCTCTTCCTGCTACATGTATAAATGTTAAGTTAAATGGTTGTAGCAATAAACGCCATCTAAACCGTCATGCATTTTGATCCTTAAACGTTTCCAAAAACTGTAATGGATTATAGTCTGTATATACAATTCACAATTCTTAGCAACATACATGTCAAATTGCTGTAATGTTAACACCAAACTTAATGGGCGAAATTCTCCGTTATCGGCGGAAACTCCGCAAATCCCACTTGCGTCACGTCATAAAAATGGGCCGATAGTCTGCAGCCCGAAATGGGCTAGCAGCGATGTAACGGGATCCGCGCTTGCGCAGTGGTTCACGCCGTGTAGCGTCATACGCGCTGCACGGCGTGACGGCTCATAAGGCCGCGCTGCTCCCCCCCACCCGACCGGAACACCCGACCGCAACACCCGACTTGATGGCTGGCCGTCGCTCAGCCCCGAGGTTCGAGTCACGCGATGTGGAGGCGCTCCTGGACGCGGTGGAGCAGAGGAGGGATGCCCTGTATCCCGGGCACGGCCGCAGAGTTGCCCCACGCCACAGCCGGCGTCTGTGGAGGGAGGTGGCAGAGGCCATCACCGCTGTGGCCCTAACACCACGGACAGGCACCCAGTGCCACAAGAAGGTGAACGACCTCGTCAGAGCAGGCAGGGTGAGCCTCCCCCATATCCCCCATATCCCCCATATCCCCCCTCATATCCCCCCTCCCCCATATCCCCCCTCCCCCATATTTCCCCTCCCCCATATTCCCCATATCCCCCCTCCCCCATATCCCCCCTCCCCCATATCCCCCCCTCCCCCATATCCCCCCTCCCCCATATCCCCCCCTCCCCCATATCCCCCATATCCCCCATATCCCCCCTCCCCCATATCCCCCATATCCCCCCTCCCCCATATCCCCCCTCCCCCATATCCCCCATATCCCCCATATCCCCCTTCCCCATATCCCCCCTCCCCCATATCCCCCCTCCCCCATATCCCCCATATCCCCCCCTCCCCCATATCCCCCCCTCCCCCATATCCCCCCCTCCCCCATATCCCCCCCTCCCCCATATCCCCCCCTCCCCCATATCCCCCCCTCCCCCATATCCCCCCCTCCCCCATATCCCCCCCTCCCCCATATCCCCCCCTCCCCCATATCCCCCCCTCCCCCATATCCCCCCCTCCCCCATATCCCCCCCCTCCCCCATATCCCCCCCCTCCCCCATATCCCCCCCCTCCCCCATATCCCCCCCCTCCCCCATATCCCCCCCCTCCCCCATATCCCCCCCTCCCCCATATCCCCCCTCCCCCATATCCCCCCTCCCCCATATCCCCCCTCCCCCATATCCCCCCTCCCCCATATCCCCCCCTCCCCCATATCCCCCCCTCCCCCATGTCCCCCCCTCCCCCATGTCCCCCCCTCCCCCATATCCCCCCTCATATCCACAAGTGAATCCAGCCCTAACCTTAACCTCTGCAATGCACGCGCAACCGATGGCGTGCATTCATATACCTGCCTAACACTGTTGCCTTTTACCCCTGCCACCACCCCCCCCCCCCCCACAGGAGAAGCGCGCACACAACAATAGGGAGCATGTGAGGACTGGAGGAGGGCCCGCTGATGAGAGGCCACTGACCGTACACGAGGAAAGGGCCCTGGAACTGGCTGGCGGACCTGAGGACCGGCAGGTTGCTGATGCAGAGGTCGGGGCCCCACGAGCAAGTGAGCCACCAACAGCCCGTCCCCATATCCCCCCTCCCCTATATCCCCCTCCCCCGTATCACTTGATCACTGCCTGATGTCTAACCATGCATGCTTCATTGTGTATCGCAGGACCAAACGTCCAGGCACCCATCCCCGCAGATGCAGACCGCCCGCAGGATGCCCCTCGGAGACCACAGGAGACGGAGAGACCCGCACCCTCCAGCATGCGACGCCCGCAGGATGCCCCTCGGAGACCACGGGAGACGGAGAGACCCGCACGCTCCAGCATGCGACGCCCGCAGGATGCCCCTCGCACACCACGGGAGACGGAGAGACCTGGAGCAACAGGGAGACGACACCCCCGTCACGTGCGGGAGCGACCACCCAGCGATGAGGGGGGCAGCCACAGGCCCCCGTCACATCCGAGCCAGGACACCACTACCCAGGACACCACTATCCAGGACACCCCTACCCGGGACACCACTACCCAGGACACCCCTACCCGGGACAGCACTACCCGGGACAGCACTACCCGGGACAGCACTACCCGGGACACCCCTACCCGGGAAGACGAAATACCGGACAGTGACTCAGAGTGGATGGGTGGAGACGAACCCCCACCCCAAAGTGCCATGGACTCAGAGTGGGACGAAGAGCACGACACAACGCCACTGCTGTCACCAACACCCTCCACCATCGCAGAAACACTCACCACGGTTGGGCACTTTAGTGATGAGGCGTCTGGTACACTCACTGGTGCGCACAACACAGCCGTCCCGGTACAGCAGGTGGAGGTAGGAGCAGCAGAGGGACCGGGCGGTCGGAGGGCAGCCCAGGCCAAGCGAACATCTGCCGCCCAGATGGATCACGGGTTCCTGCAGTTACCACACCCACACATAGAACCGATGCAACCACCGACACGGAGACGAGCGAATAGGGTGACGGGTGGCTTGCGGCGGCTGCGGTCGCAGGTGGAGGAGTCCACCCGCGTCCAGGAGCTGGGAGTGGTCCCGGTCATGCGTGCCACCCAGGCTGACACCGCACGGGTGGCGTCCGCGGTGGAGGCAATGGGTGCGATGGTGTCAGACATGGGGAATGGTTTGCGAGGCCTGGGGCCTTCCGTGCAGGCGGCGTCTGTGGCCCAGGAAATGGCTGCCCTTTCACAGGAGGCCATGAGCCAGTGCCAGCGCCAGATGGCAGAGGCGCTCAACGCCATAGCCCAGTCTCAGCAGGCCATGGCCCAGTCTCAGCAGGCCATGGGCCAGTCTCAGCAGGCCATAGCCCAGTCTCTGCAGGCCATGGCCCAGTCTCTGCAGGCCATGGCCCAGTCTCAGCAGGCCATCGCTGAGGGCATCGGCGCCAGTGGCCATGTGCGAGCTGGCGTCGCACTGTCGCAGACAGGGTTCGACAACCCCCTGGGCTCCATGGCTGCAAACCTGCAGACCCCTGTCGATACCAGCACGGGCCTCCAGGACTGGCAGCGCCAGATGTCGGGGGCGCATCGGATGGCCAGTCCGTTCGCATCCCCCACCCATGTAGAGGCCTGGGGGCCATCGGGCACCCCGAGGGAGGAGGAGGTGGTGTGGTCCGTCCCGGCTCCCTCTGTAGGGGAGGTCCCGGTACACTGCGACACCTCGGACTCCCCCCCTTCCGTCCCAGGTGCATCGGGTGGGCAACGGGCAGGACAGGCTGGCAGCTCGCCATCCCAGTCGCCCGGGCCGCAGCCTGGCCCATCTCGGCCAGGACGCCTCAGGAAACGGCCGCCAAAGGGATCCGGTGTCAGAGGGCAGGAATCACAGGAGTCCACCTCCAGTTCTGCTGTACCGTCTGGGGAACCACGTAGACGTAGTCAAAGGGCCCGTAAGGCCAAACAATTAGACACTGAGTAAGTTGGCACGGGTGCAGGGCACAGATGAGTTTTAGGGGCTAGGGCACGTGCATGAACTCCTTTGGTTATTAAAGTCAATGTTACACCTACCGAAGCTGCCTTTGTGCTCTGTCCAAAGTGTGCGGGCGTGTCATGTACGTTGAGCGCAAGTGTGTGTGTGACGGGTGGTCTTACCTCAGCCCCAGGTGAGTCTGCCCCCTTCCCCCTGGGCCGCCATCAACATCCCCCGGGCAGAGGACGGGACCATGCGCTGCAGTGTCACAGCCGCATGCAGGGATGATCCGGGTGGATGGTGGTACTGTGGCCATGGGTCAGACATAGTCCAACGATGTAGAGCCAGGAGCTCATCGGAGGCGGGTTGTCATCATCCTCCATGGCCTGCGATAGACACGCGTCCACCCGCAACTGGGTGAGCCCGGCCCGTTGTGCCGCCGGTGGATCGGCAATTGGGGGTGGGGGGGGTGGTGTGCATGCGGGTGGGGTGTGTGGGGTTGGGGAGGGGGGTGAGGGTGCTGGGTGAGGGTGCTGGGTGGGTGGATGGGTGGGGGGTGTGGGTGGTCGGCTGTTGTCATGGTGTGCGGTCTGTGGCCATACTACCCGATTCCCACGCCCATCTAGTCAGTGAAGCGGGCGGCTATCAGTCTGTCCCGTGCCCGCTGGGCCAGCCGGTAACGGTGGACAGCCACCCGCCTGTGTCTACCCCGTCTGCCCTGACCATTGCCCCCATCCCCCTCATCTGGGGAGGACTGGGCCTCTTCCTGCTGCTCCTCCACTCCGCCCTCCTCTGCCTGCGGCACATCGCCCCTCTGCTGGGCTAAGTTGTGCAGGACGCAGCACACCACAATGATGCGGCCGACCCTATCTGACCGATACTGGAGGGCGCCCCCAGAGAGGTCCAGGCACCTGAAACGCATCTTCAGCATGCCAAAGCACCTCTCGATCACTCCCCTTGTCGCTACATGGGCATCATCGTAGCGGTTCACCGCCTCATTGCGTGGCCTCCGTATAGGCGTCATCAGCCACGAGCGCAATGGGTAGCCCCTGTCGCCCAGCAACCAGCCCCTCAGCCGGGGATGGCGTCCCTCGTACATGCCGGGGATGGATGACCGCGACAACACGAATGAGTCGTGTACACTGCCTGGGTGACGGGCGCAGACGTGCAGGATCATCATGCGGTGGTCGCAGACCACCTGTACGTTCATTGAATAGGTCCCCTTCCTATTAGTGAACACGGCCCTGTTCTCTGCAGGTGGCCGCACGGCGACGTGCATCCCATCGATCGCGCCCTGGACCATGGGGAACCCGGCAACGGCAGAGAAGCCCACGGCCCGGGCATCTTGGCTGGCCCGGTCCACGGGGAAGCGGATGTAGCGGTGCGCCATGGCATAAAGGGCATCTGTCACTGCCTGGATGCACCGATGCACCGATGTCTGCGATATGCCGGACAGGTCCCCACTCGGTGCCTGGAATGACCCCGTTGCATAAAAGTTCAGGGCCACCGTAACCTTGACGGACACGGGGAGAGGGTGTCCCCCGCCAGTGCCACGCGGTGACAGGTGTGCCAGCAGGTGGCAGATGTGTGCCACGGTTTCCCGGCTCATCCGGAGTCTCCTCCTGCATTCCTGGTCCGTGAGGTCCTGGTATGACTGCCGGGGCCGGTACACACGGGGCGCCCTCGGGTGCCTCCGTTGCCGTGGGGCCACGACGTCCTCCTCCCCCTCCTCGTCCTGTCGGTCAGGTGTCCCTCCAGCCTGGGCGGCTGCCGCCTGCCCCTCTGCGGCAGCCTGCGCCGCCTCTCTGGCACGCTCCTCCTCCTCCTCCTCCTCATCCAGGGCAACATAGACATGAGCGGCTGCCACCACGGCGGCCAACATCGCTGGATGGTCTGAAAACATGACGGCCTGGTGGGGGGGAGGGGAACGACGACATGTCATCATTGCCCATAACCCCTCCTCCCCCCAGCCAGGTGGCATGGACCGCATGGGTCCAACTGTTGGAGGCTGGCACCTGGCCAGGTGGACCAACTCATTTGCCCTCCCATCACCCACCCCGGCACGGACCCCCTCCCCAACCCCCAACCTCCACCCCAGCACGGACCCCCCCCCCCAACCTCCACCCCGGCACGGACCCCCTCCCCAACCCCCAACCTCCACCCCAGCACGGACCCCCCCCCCCAACCTCCACCCCGGCACGGACCCCCTCCCCAACCTCCACCCCGGCACGGACCCCCTCCCCAACCTCCACCCCAGCACGGACCCCCCCCCCAACCTCCACCCCGGCACGGACCCCCTCCCCAACCCCCAACCTCCACCCCAGCACGGACCCCCCCCAACCTCCACACCAGCACGGACCCCCTCCCCATCCCCCAACCTCCACCCCAGCACGGACCCCCCCCCCAACCTCCACCCCGGCACGGACCCCCTCCCCAATCTCCACCCCGGCACGGACCCCCTCCCCAACCTCCACCCCAGCACGGACCCCCCCCAACCTCCACCCCGACACGGACCCCCTCCCCAACCTCCACCCCAGCACGGACCCCCCCCCCCCAACCTCCACCCCGGCACGGACCCCCTCCCCAACCTCCACCCCAGCACGGACCCCCCCCCAACCTCCACCCCGGCACGGACCCCCTCCCCAACCTCCACCCCAGCACGGACCCCCCCCCAACCTCCACCCCGGCACGGACCCCCTCCCCAACCTCCACCCCGGCACGGACCCCCTCCCCAACCTCCACCCCAGCACGGACCCCCCCCCCCCAACCTCCACCCCGGCACGGACCCCCTCCCCAACCTCCACCCCAGCACGGACCCCCCCCCAACCTCCACCCCGGCACGGACCCCCTCCCCAACCTCCACCCCGGCACGGACCCCCTCCCCAACCTCCACCCCAGCACGGACCCCCCCCCCCCCAACCTCCACCCCGGCACGGACCCCCCCCCAACCTCCACCACGACACGGACCCCCTCCCCAACCTCCACCCCGGCACGGACCCCCTCCCCAACCTCCACCCCGGCATGGACCCCCCTCCCCCAACCTCCACCCCGGCACGGACCCCGGCACGGACCCCCTCCCCAACCTCCACCCCGGCACGGACCCCCTCCCCAACCTCCACCCCAGCAAGGAACCCCCCCAACCTCCACCCCGGCAAGGACCCCCTCCCCAACCCCCAACCTCCACCCCAGCACGGACCCCCCCCAACCTCCACCCCGGCACGGACCCCCTCCACAACCCCCAACCTCCACCCCGGCACGGACCCCCTCCCGGCACTCCCCCGGAGCCCAGCCTACTCTAACCCCCCCCCCCCCCCCCCCCCCCCCCCCGCCGCACACACACACAAGCCGAGACACACCTCTCCTCACGCAATCAGTCTGCGGCCACGCCATTTCCTGCCCAGAGCCAACCCCCCAGGCCGTCACTCACCTCCACGCTGGTCGGCGTGAGCCTGGAGCACCGGGTCACGCCGATGAAAAGGAGGTTTGATTGACGTCGACGTGAACGGTCATCACGTCGACGGGACTTCGGCCCATCCGGAAGGGAGAATATAGGCAGGCCGAAAATCGGCTGCCTTGCGCAGACCCGTGACATTCTCCGCGGCAGCGGCGCCATTAACGCCCCGCCGACTTTTCTCCCTTCGGAGACTTCGGCGGGGGCGGGGGCGGGATTCACGGCGGCCTACGGCCATTCTCCGACCCGGCGGGGGGGTCGGAGAATGACGTCCAATGTCTCTTTCTCGTTGGCTGAATATTTATTTATTTATATTTTTTCAAATTTAGAGTACCCAATTCATTTTTTCCAATTAAGGGGCAATTTAGCATGGCCAATCCACCTACGCATTTTTGTTTCCTTATCCACCTCTTTTTTCACCACATGTTGTGACAATTTATATGTTTTCTAGTCAGCTCACCAGCCCTAGTTAATCTCTCCCTAAAGTTTGACACATAGTCCAATAACATAGTCTCCGAACGCTGACTCATCAACTTCTCCTTGATCAATTTAAGTGGTCCTCTTACCTCATGACCAAAAATCAATTCAAATGGATTGAATTTATTTGATTCATTTAGTACATCCCTAATTGCAAACAACACAAATAGAATTCCTTTATTCCAATCCTCTGGATAATCCTGACTATAGGCATGCAACGTGGTCTTTAAAGTTTGATGACATCTTTCTAATGCTCCTTGTAATTCTGGATGATACACAGTTGAATTAAATTACTTTAACTACTCATACCTTCCTTGAATAACTTCAACATAAAATTGGATATCTGATCTGATTCAATTCCTTTTGATAGTCCATATCTAGTAAAATATTTGGTTAACTCCTCTACAGCCTTCTTAGCTGCAAAGCTTCTTAATGGAATGGCCTTCAGGTATCTAGTAGGCACATCCATTGTGGTTAACAAATACTGATTTAATCATCGTTGGCCAATTCAATTACTTAGCCACTGTCTCAAATGAGAATAGAAAAAGGCTTCCACGTCTTTCTCATCAAATCTTGGCAGTGCTTGAATATATTTAAACATATCCCGACTAAGCTTTTGACTGGGAAGTGTTTGTTCATCATCTAGACCTTCCTCAACTTAAACGTCAACAGTTTAAGTTCATTAAAAAAAAATATATATATTTTTATTCTCCTACTTTTTCACATTTTCTTTTTACACCCACCAATGACCAATAAACAGTAGCAAATATATTGTAAATCCCCATGTAATAAGTCCACGGAGGCAGAAGACCCGTCACCAGAATTGCTTTTATTTACAACCCAACAGCTGAACAACCATGACCATTCAGTCTGCTGTCTACGGCGGGAGTGCAGAGGATCTGACACTCCCTGTTATATACACAGAAAGGGGTTCCCTGATTGGGCCACTAATCAAGGAATTCGTATTCTAATTGACCAATCGCAAAGGCTTGGCCTAAGTCATTACACCCCTCCCCCCCAAAGTCCGAGGAGCCCCCATGGTCCTCGTGACTCACGGATCTCCTGCTTAGTTTTCGCACCGGATCCGTCTCCTCTACTGCTTCCGACGTGGGGGGGGGGGGGGGGTGAGGAGGGAGTATAACGGCGAGGCGCCCGTCTTTTCCGATGTGAGTGCCTGAGGGCGCTCATGTAATAAAGAAACACCTGGACTAAGTGGGGGCCTCAGATGTCTCCTCCCCCGGAGCTGACTCAGACAGCATACCAAGGACCGTGGAGAGTCCTCCCCGACAAACTATTCACGCCCCTTTCCACCAGCGGCAAGGGTACAGCTGCGGCATCATCCACGGTATCCATATCCGAGTCTGATGTCCTCACCAGTGGTGTTGGAGGAGCGTGAATAGTTTTCCAGGGAGGACTCTCCACGGTCCTTGGTATGCTGTCTGAGTCAGCTCCGGGGGAGGAGACACCTGAGGCCCCCACTTAGTCCAGGTGTTTCTTTATTACATGTTTTCCCACACATATCTCATACGACACAGGTTCTGTCCTGGCCTTGACTGTTCCTGCTACCCATGTGGGGCCATTCGCATAATTTCTGACCCATACATTTTCACCTATGTTGAACTGCCTTTCTCGACGAGTGTTGCCGTGGCCCCTGCATTGGGCCTCTTGGTGTCGCTATATTCTGCCACCTACATTTGGGAACAGTAGACTCAGCCGGGTTCGGAGTCATCTACCCATGAGTAGCTCCATTGGTGCTATTCCCGTTGTGGCGTGCGGGGTTGTTCTGTAGTCAAATAGCCAGCGCGACAGTTTGGTGTCCAATGATGCTGCTGACTGTTTCTTCAACCCGACTTTTAAAGTCTGGACGGTATCTCCGCCAAACCATTCGATGTCGGGTGGTATGGTGCCATCCTTATGTGCCGAATGCCATTCGATTTCATAAATTTTGTGAAGTCCTGGCTGGTGAAAACCAATCCAATATCTGAAACTGACACCTCCGGGATACCATGAGTTGCGAACGAGGTGCGGAGTTTTTCCAATGGTAGTTGTTGAATTTGCAGAGTTCATTTTGTAGACGCCCAACCATTTGGAATGGGCGTCTACTATTATAAAAAATATTGAACCCATAAACGGGCCAGCAAAATCGACATGAAGTCATGACCATGGTCTACCTGGCTATTCCCATGGGCGTAGCAGGGCTGCTGGTGGCAACTTCTGCCCTTGTTGGCATTCTTGGCACCGACCTACCAATGCCGCTATGTCGGTGTCCAGGCCCGGCCACCAGACATAGCTTCTGATCAGCATCTTCATTTTTGAGACTCGCCCATGATGTAGCTCAGCCAGTATCGCTCAACGGCCTTGACTTGGAACTATTACTCGAGCCCCCCATAGTAGGATCCTGTCTTCCACGGTGTTCTGCTCTCTCCTGCTCCAAAAGGGTGGAATTCTGCCTGGACCGGTCTTTCCATCTCCCCAGTTAGCACCATGTGTTTTATTTTTGATAAAACCGGGTCCCTTCGGGTCCAGAACCAAATGTTTTGTGCGGGCACTGGAACGGTGTCCAGGAAATGTAACGTCATTACCGTTTCCTCTATTTTGGTACTAATGGCGGGGCGTCCGGTAATGGCAGCCTGCTTAGTTATCAGCGCTTGCCACCCGGGTTCCTGGCCGATGCTCCAGTTGATACTGGTACTCCGCCAGTAGTAGGGCCCAGCGTTGGATCCAGGCCGAAGCTATTGGTGGTATTGCTTTGTCTTCTTTCAACAAACCCAGCAATGGCTTGTGGTCTGTAATTATAGTGAATTTCCGCCCTTACAAGTACTGGTGAAATTTCTTCACCGCAAAGATCACAGCCAGTCCTTCCTTTTCGATTTGGGCGTACTTTCGTTCTGCTGCTGCCAGCGTCCTGGAAGCAAACGCTATAGGTCGTTCCTGTCCGTTTTGCCCGCTGTGTGCCAAAACTGCACCAACGCCATATGGAGATGCGTCGTATGTGAGCACCAACTCTTTCCTGGGGTCGCAATGTGCCAAGATGTTCTCTGAGGAAAGCTGTTCTTTTATCTTCTTGAAACCCTGTCTTGGTGGGCGGACCACTCCCAGGCTTGCCCCTTTTTTAGTAATTGGTGTAGGGGGTCCAAGATGGAAGCTCTGTTCTGTGTGAACTTTCCATAATATGCCACCAGTCCTAAAAAAGACATTAACTTCTGGATTGTGGTGGGGGCCAGGGCATCTTAAATCACCTTCACCCGATCCTCCAAAGGGTGTAGCCCTGATTTGTCAACCTTGTACCCCACATAGGTTACTTGAGGTGCTAGGAAAACACATTTCTCCCTCTTTAGGCGCATGTCTGCTGCTGAAAACCTCCTAAGGACTCCAAGTTTTGCAGGTGTTCTGCCTTTGTTTTTCCTGTAATGAGGACGTCGTCCAGGTAAATGGCGACTTGTGGTAGCCCTTGCAATATATTCTCAATTGTCCTCTGGAATATCGCACAAGTTGATGATACCCCTAAGGATAATCTTGGATACTGAAAAAAGCCCTTCAGGGTGTTTATTGTTGAGAATTTGTGGGACTCTTCGTCCAGCTTCAGCTGCAGATATGCGTGGCTCATATCCAGCTTTGAGAATAGGAGTCCTCCAGCCAGCTTTGCATACAAATCCTCAATCCTGGGAATTGGGTATTTGTCCAGTTGTGAGTAGCGATTAATCGTTTGATTGAAATCTCCACAAAGGTGGACCGAGCCGTCCAACTTATGGATAGGCACCACAGGTGCCGCCCACTCTGCAAATTGGACCGGTTTTATTATTCCCTCATGCTCTAATCGTTTTATTTCCTAATCGACTTTCTGTCTTAATGTGAAGAGTACTGGTCGGGCCTTGTAGAATTTTGGGACTGCCTCTGGATCTACATGCAATGTCGCCTTTGCTCTCTTTATTATTCCGAGCCCTTCTCGGAAAACCTGAGTAGTCGCACAGGAGTTCGCTCAGGCGGCCATTTTCCAGCTGGAAAATGTTTACCCAATCCAACTGGATCTCTTTTAGCCAGTTTCGTCCCAATACGCTTGGTCCCACACCTTTCACTACCATTAAAGGCAGCCTAACCAGTTGTTCTCCATAAGTCACAGTTACATGCATTGTGCCCAACACTCTCTGTGGTTCCCCTGTGTATGTCCTCAGTTTTGCTGAGGTCCTGGTTAGGAATAAGGGTTGGAGTCCAGTGCAAATTTTATTGAATACTGTTTCCCCTATCACTGATACGGCTGCTCCAGTGTCGACTTCCATCAGTGCAGGACATCCATTCAACCTTATGGATAATTTAATGGGTTTTGATTTCACCATCGTTACATAATTTAGTTGTTCCTCGTCGGAGGTAGGTGGGGCTTCTAGGGTATGCATTCTCCTGTACCCCGGCCTACGTGACCTTCTCCAAGATGATGGTTTGGGGCTGCCATTTCTCCTTTCTGGCTCCGATCTCTGGCAACAACTACAATATTTTGCCGGGCGAAAGGCTGCAGGGGCTGCGGTTTGTCTGGATCTAATTATCCCTTGCTTGGGAGGGCTTCTGCAAGTGGGCCTGGTTAACTTAGTATCCGAGTTGGTCCTGAGGGTGGCGATGCAGTTACCTATCCCCCAGCGGTAGTCACTTGACTCAGTTTCACTGGTATGGGCGTCTACCTCCATCGGAGTACCCTGTAACTCATGCGCTCCACTTTATGCTTTTTCTAAGAACAAAGCCAGCTGGAATGCTTGTTTGCAATCCAGCTCGGCCTCTGCTAACAGACGTTTCTGTATTGCTAAATTATTTATTCCACATACCAAATGGTCTCGGAGCATCTCATTTAGCGTCAGGCCAAATTTGCAAGCCTCTGCTAATCGCCTTAATCTTGTTAAAAAGTTTGTAACTGGCTCCCCAGTGTCTCGGATGCTGAGTAAAACCAGTACCTTCGCAGGATCAGAGGTGGCTTAGGGTCATGGTACTCTTTCACTAAGTCCGTCAATTCCTGGAACGTTTTTGTGTCCAGTGCCTCCGGAAAAGTGAGACTGCACATAAAGGCAAAGGCTGCCGGCCCACACGGGGTCAGCCGAATGACCCGTTGCTTTTCATCCAGAATCATATTGCTTGCTCTGAAGAAGTACTTCATCCGCTCTACATATTGGGCCTAGTCTTCCACTGCAGAGTCAAAAGAGTCCAACTTTCCGAATAAAGGCATTTTGCCTGTCAGTGGCTTACCCTCAATATGCAGCAGCTGCTGACGAGCAGATTTCTTCTGGTCGTTACGTTTTCCTTGTCGTCACTGTAGTAAGTCCACGGAGGCAGAAGGCCCGTCACCAGAATTGCTTTTATTTGCAAACCCAATAACTGAACAACCATGAACATTCAGTCTGCTGTCTGCACCGGGAGTGTAGAGGATCTGACACTCCCTGTTATATACACAAAAAGGGGTTCCCTGATTGGGCCATTAATCAGGGAATTTGTATTCTAATTGGCCAATCTCATCGGCCTGGCCTAAGTCATTACACCCCATATCAACAACAAACAATCCTATCCTCCCACCAAACCCCCAAACAACAGCCCACATGTTAACATAAACAAAAAACAAGAAGAAATCAGGGAACACCCATAGTCACCATTGACGCATGTGATTAAACCTCCCAACCCACCCTAATGTTTGATGTTATCCAGTTCTTGAAAGTGCATAATGAATAACGCCCATGAATTGTAGAACCCCTCCATCCTTCACCTCAGTTCAAACTTAATCTTCTCAAGACTTAAGAATTCCAGCAGGTCCTCCCCGCCACACCAGGGCACAGGGTGGAGAAGTTGATCTCCATCCCAACAAGATCCGCCTTCAGGCGATTAACGAAGCGAAGGGTATAACATTCACGTCCACACCAGTTTCGAACCCCGGCTGGTCCGATACCCAGAATATGGTCTCCCGGGGGGCCTGGGTCAAGTTTCATGTGCACCACTTTAGAGATTATCCTAAAAACCTCCTTCCAGTAATCTTCCAGCTTTGGACAGGACCAAAACATATGAACGTGGTTTGCAGGCCCCCCCCCCTGCAACATTCACACACATCTTCTACCCCATCAAAGAGCTGGCTCATCCTCACGCTTGTGAGGTGCACTCCATATACCACCTTCAGCTGTATCAGCCCCAACCTCGCGCACGAGGTGGAGGCCTTCAATCTCCGGAGCACCTCACAGCAGAACCTTCTCCACACCCTCTCCCAATTCTTCTTCGCACTTTGCTTTGATCCCTTCCAGCGGTGCCTTCTCCTCTCCCAAAATATCCCCGTAAACCGCTGACACTACTCACTTTTCCAGTTCCCCTGTCGCCAGCACCTCCTCCAGCAATGTGGAGGCCGGCTCCACTGGGAAGCTCAGTATCTCTTTCCTAGCAAAGTCCCGAACCTACATGTATCTAAACATTTTCCCCTGCTCCAGTCCATATTTCGTTCCCAGCTCCTTCAATCCTGCAAACCAACCCGCAAAATACAAATCCTTTAGTGTCCTAATTAACTTCTCCTCCCATCTCTGAAAATTTCCATCCCATTTCCCTGGTTCAAATCTATGGTTCCCCCGAATCGGTATTTCCCTCGGCTCTGCCCCCAACCTGAAGTGCTGGCGAAACTGCCTCCAAATTCTCAATGAAGCTGTCACTACCTAACTCCCTTAGTATTTCCCCGGGGCCATCGGGAGCGGCGCTGTTGCTAGCGCCTTCAGCCCCGACCCCCTACACAAACTCTCCTCCATTCTGACCCACTGGGAATCAACCCCTCTGACTCAGCTCCGTACATTCTCCACATTGGCCGCCCAGTAATAATACATCAGGTTCGGAAGACCCAAACCCCCTGCCTGCCTTCCCCTCTGTAGCAGCACCTTTCTAACCTTCCCTCCCCATTTGAACAAGGTAATTGTTCCTTCAATCTCTGTAAAAAATCCTTTTGGCAGGAAAATCAGCAGGCATTGGAAAATAAACAGAAATCGCGGCAACACGTTCATTTTAACCGTCTGTACCCGACCCGCTAGTGACAGAGGAAGGCCATCCCACCTTGCCAGATCGGCTTTCACTCTCCTCACCAAACTAGTGATGTTGTACCTGTGAAGCCTCCCCCAGGCAACCTGCACCCCCAGACACCTAAAATGCGTCCCTGCTCTACGGAATAGCAGCCCCCCCTCCCCTGCCCCCACCCACGCCCGAGACACCACCAAATACTCACTCTTGTCCAGGTTCAGCTTGTACCCCGAGAAAGACCCAAATACCCGCAGTAGCTCCAATATTCCTCCTATCAACGCACTCGGTTCCGACACATATATCAGCAAGTCGTCGGCATATAAGGACACCCTATGCTCTATCCCCCCCCCCCCCCCGCACTATTCCTTTCCATGCTCCCGAACTTCTCAATGCGATGGCCAACGGCTCAATCGCAAGTGCAAACAGCAGGGGGGACATAGGACATCCCTGCCTCGTCCCACGGTGGAGAGAAAAGTATCTCGAACTGATATTATTTGTGCGGACACTCGCCTTCGGCTCCTTGTATAATAGCTTTACCCAGTTCACAAATCTTGGTCCAATCCCAAACCGCTCCAGCACTGCTATCAGGTACCCCCACTCTACCCGATCAAACGCCTTCTCGGCGTCCAATGCCACAACTACCTCTGTTTCCTTCCCTTCCGCCGGTGCCATAACAACGTTCAAAACTCTCCTAATGTTCGAAAACAGCTGCCTCCCGTTCACAAACCCCGTCTGATTCTCCCCTATCACCTTCGGGAGGCACTCCTTCAGCCTACCCACCAGTACCTTCGCCAACACTTTTGCGTCCACATTCAGAAGTGATATGGGCCGATACGACCCACACTCCGTCGGATCCTTATCTTTTTTAGCAACAGTGAAATCGATGCCTGTCCCAAGGTTTGCGGCAACACCCCCTTCCCTATCGCCTCCTCAAACAGCCTCACCATCAGGGGTGCCAATCTATCCTTGAATTTTTTATAATATTCCACCGGAAACCCATCCGGCCCTGCCACCTTCCCCGACTGCATCCTCCCAATCGCATCCTTTATCTCCTGCTCCACTATTGCTCCTGCTAATGTAGCCCTGTCCCCCTCTGATAGGATGCCTTCTATGGCACATCTGTAGACGTTTGTGTGAGACATTGCAGACATGCCGAATTTCTTTAGCTTCCATAGGAAGTAGAGACGTTGTTGGGCTTTCTTGACTGTTGCATCAATGTGAATGGACCAGGACAGACTGCTGGTGATGGTGACCCCCAGGAACTTAAAGCTATCGACCATCTCCTCTTCGGAGCCATTGATGAAGACGGGGGAGGGGGGGGGGATGGTGTTGTGCTACGCTTCCTGAAGTCAATGATCAGTTCCTTGGTCTTTCCGACATTTAGGGAGAGGTTGTTTTCGGTACACCATGCAACCAAATGATTTATCTCCCTTCTGTAGTCTGATTTGTTATTGTTTGAGATACGACCCACCACAGTCGTCTCATCTGCAAACTTACAGATTGAGTTGGAGTTAAATCTTGCCACACAGTCGTGTGTGTACAGGGAGTACAGTAGAGGACTAAGCACACATCGTTGCTGGGCCCCGGTGTTGAGGACTATTATGGAGGAGGTGCTGTTACCTATCCTGACAGATTGTGGTCTGTTGGTGAGAAAGTCAAAGATCCAGCTGCACAGAGAGGGGTCAAGTCCAAGATTGCAGAGTTTGGTTATTAGTCTTGTTGGGATTATGGTGTTGAAGGCGAAGCTGTAGTCTATGAACAGCAGTCTCACGTAAGTGTCCTTGTTGTCGAGGTGTTCGAGTGTTGATTGTAGAGCCAGGGAGATAGCATCTGCTGCGGACCGGTTGTGGTGATCGGCAAACTGCAGTGGATCGAGACTGTCTGGGAGGCTGGCATTGATCCGTCCCATGACTAGCCGCTCGAAGCATTTTATGATAACAGACGTCAGAGCCACCGGTAGGTAGTCATTGAGGCAGGCTACTTTGGTCTTCTTTGGTACTGGTATTATGGTGGTCTTCTTTTATTCCCTTTTCTTCTCATGTACTTAATGATCTGTTGAGCTGCTCGCAGAAAAATACTTTTCACTGTACCTCGGTACATGTGACAATAAACAAATCCAATCCAATCCAATCCAAAGGTGGTGGGGTCCTCGGTGCAGAGGAGTGAGGTGTTGTAGATGTTTGCAAATACACTCGCCGGCTGGTCTGCGCAGGCTCTGAGTGCTCGCCCAGGGACTCCGTTGGGGCCCGTCGCTTTCCGCGGGTTCACTTTCAAGAAGGCAGTTCTTACCTCTGAGGCTGTATTAGTGGGTATGGGTGTGTCCAGGGCTGTTCGAGCGGGTGGTACTGATGCATTGGCTGACTGCTCAAAGCGGGCATAGAACCTGTTCCGATCATCGGGGAAGGATGCTCCAGCCCCAGATATTCCGCCTGGCCTTGCATTGTAGCCTGTGATCTCGTGTAAGCCCTGCCATAGACATTGTGGGTTTGTGTCATTGGCCTGGGCCGCTAGTTTGATGCAGTATTATCTTTCGCTATCCCTGATGGCTTTCTGAATCCAATATTGAAGGCAATACACCTTTGATTGTTGGATTTAGGGTTTTACTTGCTTTATGATTTGACCAGAAAACAACACTGCCAGTTATCTGTAAATGAAAGTAGTTGGGTAATTTCTACTTGTGAGCATTGTGCATTTCCCCAAAGAACAGGTCTGATATTCTCTTTTATTCCAGTGGTTCAATGCCTCCCGATGAATGCATCTTTCCAAAGCATGCTGTTGATTCTTCTAATACATGTACACAAAACCAGACCTGTGAGGTTATCATGAAACATAAATGGCAATGTTGTATTTTTTCACCAATAGGAACTTTGCTGGAAGGAGCAATGCTTTCTATTTGGTCTTGGTGCATGAGTAGTGATGAGGAGATACACCGAAACGGATGGAAACATTTAAATTTTTTAAATTCTCATCCTTATTTTCAAGGTCTTCCATGGCTTTGGTCCAATTTATTTCTTCGGAAACCTCCTCAAGCCCCGCAACCCTCAGAGATATCTGTGCTTCTCTTGTTCTGACAAACTGCGCCTCCCTTAATTTCCTTGCTCCACCTTTGGCGATTGTCTTTATTTCTGGAATGGGAATAGAAATTCTGGAAAACTTCAGCCAGCCTGGCAGCATCTGAGAAGAAAGAAACAGTGTTAACATTTCAACTCTAATATGACTCTTCGGTGGAACTGAAGAGAAGTTGGAATGTGATGGTTTTATTCTGTTGAAAAAGGAGGGCAGAAGCAGTGGAGCTTAAGAGAAGATCAGGGAGAGGTCAGAGGGCAGGAGCGATTAAATGGCAAAGATGTCATGGAACACAAGGCAAAGGGTGTGACAATGATAGACTCAGAGCATTAATACAGAGTAAGTATTAATAGCAAAGGTCAGCGCTGTCTGAAAGCAAAATAGCATAATCTGTTAATAGAAGAATAAAACACTGTCCGAAAGCAAGAATGGGAGAACAAGATACCGATTGGCACTTGGAGGAAAGAATTCAAAATGGAGGACAAAGTTCGACTTAATATTGAGTCCAGAAGGTTGCCAAGAGCCTAATCAGAAAATTAGGTGGTGTTCCTTCAGCTTCAGTGGAACGTTGAAGCGGGCCGTCGACCCAAGTATGAGGGCTTGGGGCGGATTCTCCGTCCCGCTGCGCCACATTTCTGCCCCGACCCGCTGGCGGGATTCTCCGTTACGCCGGCCGGTCAATGGGGTTTCCCATTGTGGGGCAGCCCCACGTCGTCGGGAAACCCCCGGGCGCCGGCAAAACGGAGAATCCCGCCGGCGGAGAATCCTGCCCCTTATTTCTGGAATTTCCTCTGTAAATCTCTCTGCCTCTTCATTTCTCTCTCTTCCTTTAAACCGCTGCATAAAACCTGTTTCTTTTACCACCAGTCCCAATATCTTTTTATGTAGCATGGTGATAATTGTGTGTGAAAATTCCTCCTGTGAAGCACCTTGGGATATTTTATTACATTAAGGGTGCTGTATAAATGTATTGTTGTTGTTGTATGTGGAACAAGGCACATCTGTACCCATGAGATCAACAAAACAGAAAATAACCACGTCATTTGAAGGTTGCACAAATCAGTTTTACTCAAAAATGTTAGTAAATAAGCAAACCTTTGGTACAAAATCTTCCGAGCAGGATCAAACCATTTATATGACTAAGCGAAAAGTAGAATACTGCAGATTCTGGAAATCTAAGATCAAAACAGCATGGTGCTGGAAGCACTCAGCAGGTCTGGTTGCATTTATGGAGATAAACATGGTTAAAATTTCAGATCAATTACTTCTATTTTCCAGCATTTTCCATTTCCATGACTGCATGTTCTCAAATGGAAATGTTGTAAACGAGTGGAATAATACATGAAACTCTGTATGAATTGTAAAAATAAATATTTGAACAAAGTTGATGGGGGAATGGAGCTTTGCAATGTTATCTGACTGAGGAGTGGGGGGAAGGGGAAAGCAGGCTGATTGGTTGCCTAGTTTGTTTTTGAAGATTTTAGAATTTTGAACAGATTTTTGGTAACTAACTATAAATCCTCCGCTGATTAGAGAACTGTCAAAGAGTTCCCAGGAGCTGAGTGGTGCATTTGTTAGCCTGTGTTTCTCTCAGTGATCCCGTTTTTTGGTATCTGATGCGAACGAGTATAATTTGAAGTTATAAAAATGTCTATCTGTAAAGATGTTCTCTGACCACCTGCCACTATCGCTACATATTTGCATATTAACTACAATGCATACTCTACAGAAGCCATGTGTTATCATAATGAAACATCATTTAACTAAAGTGTTTTGTGCAGTTTCACCGGAGACATAACATGAATAATAATACAGAACAATTAAAGGGCTACTTTTTGCATTTGTTTGGCATTTAAAACATGGACAACTTTTCGTTTAATGTTGCATTCAATAAGACCATACTGAGGTAATAAAATGGGATGTTCGGTTCTATCTCCTCTTAATAGAAAGAAAATAATCTATTTTTTTTCCATTTTGGCAGCGAAATGTCCACACACATTGCTGCAGCGTCTGTAGCAGCATGTGTTTCTAGGATTGTTCTGGAAGAGAAAATGCCAAAACAGCAGGGAGCAGGAGATAAACAGGCAATTCGTGACTCATTAAAACAGCCAACAGTGGCCAACATTGTGGAGCATGCAAGGACCCAGATCCAGCTCAGCCATAAACTTTTTTCCCACCAGCTGGACTTAGCATCTGTCAGAGTTTGGAGGGAAGATAATCTGGTACAAACAATTTCAGTGTATGCATTTAGAAGCCTGCCGGCTTACATAACAGTGCTGATTGGGAACCCAGGGAACTCTTTAAATGATGACACATCTTCTTGATGTGATATTATAATTATTCCTATTAAAATATTTCACCATAATTTCTGTGAGTGCTTTCAAATGTTACTTCGGAAGCAGAATTCACAGTGGTACATTCTGAGAATATGAGTATGAAAGGTTCTGGAAAGAATATTTGCCCCTCTCCTCCTCCACCATTTTGTCTTTGAATGTGTTTAATCAGCTTCATTAAAATTGCACCCAATCTACTCGGAAAGACTAACATATGGTTAAACATAGCAGAGGGATAACGAAAAAAATACAACAAAGTTCAGGCCACAATGCACTAAAGACATCTCCAAGCATAGCAATATCTCGGCTTCATTTATTCCCTCAGGGTACACGCTCAGCCTCAGTACTGTTTGAGGGAGTCGTGAAATTTCTCTCCAAAAAAACTGCTCTGGAGGCGGTAACAAATGTTACATTATGAACTGAGGATTAGAACATGTATACCACTGCCAAAGGTTGGACCCCAGATGCCTCTGTGAGTAACATTAAAAATCTGCTACATCACGTCCGTGAATTTCAATATTTATAGCATTCAATAAAATGTTTCACTGTCAAAGGGAGATATGGCAGCGCCCTCCCTCGCAGCAGATGGGATGCAATATGGCACATTTACATGGACCAGCTGTGCTGGGCAGAATTGAATGCCGGTCAGAGGCAGAGTACAGACAGCACATCTGGATGGCTGACTGACTGGCTGCTTCATCCATTGAAAAGTTTGTTTCAGCACAGCAATCAGCAGCTTAAATCTGCTCCTCCGTTTACCTTCCTCTGTTACAAGAGCCCACCATTAACATGAACAACAATAGGTGCTGTTTTCTGTGCCTGTGCTGTCTCTGTAGAACATCAGTAAGTGCTTGTGGTTGTGGTTGGCTGGTCACTTGGGTATGTTGTTGCTCACTGCTTTAAAGTGGCTGTGCCCCGGTGGTAATCTCGTCCATCTATCACTAGCCATTAGAAATCAGGAGTTAGCTACGTTTTACAGTATCATTTGACAATGCTTGTTTAATTTAAGATGGGCAGTGTCATGGCCTGTCATATGCATGCCAATTTATGGAACGGATTCCTTAATTAAACTCACTAACTTCGGAAAAGGAAAAGGTAAAAGCAAACCAGCAATGTTTATGAAGGAAACTCTGACAATTTAAACGGAAGTAGAACAAAAATTCACGTCTAAAATGGTTGATTTCTTCTTTCAATGTAGTGGGTTTATTTTAATGCCTAACATACAAACAAATATTTAACATAGCTGGGCTTTGCATCAGAGTAACGAAATGAAAATTGCTTATTGTCACAAGTATAGGCTTCAAATGAAGTTACTGTGAAAAGCCCCTAGTCGCCACATTCCGGCACCTGTTCGGTGAGGCTGATATGGGAATTGAACCGTGCTGCTGACCTGCCTTGGTCTGCTTTCAAAGCCAGTGATTTAGTCCTGTGCTAAAAGGCTCAAAGCTGGGGGTCTATCTAACAAAACTTGAGTTTAGAACAACATACATTCAACTAACAGTAAAATGCAATGCCATCAAAAATAGAAACAAAAGGATGGGCCTTTTGGCCCCTGCCAATGTATTTGAAGATGAGGGACACTCATCAAATAAAATGGGTGGCCTGCCCACCACCTTCCCACCCACTCTGACCTGTCTCCCATGTTACAGTGGTCAATTAATGGCTATTCGAGGGCTTCATTCCATCTCTACCACTAAAGTACATGTGCCAGGGGCTGAAGGCAGAGGCAAGGGGGCAACGATCACTGCACAGACTGCTGTCAGACAGGTAGGAGTTTACCTCCTTTAGGGGGTCCCCTATGCCCAATGGAAGCATTCTGCCCCACCCCTCCCTAAGATTGTACCCCCCTTTAAGCCACTATGACTCAAATAAGACTGTCTCCAACATGGTGTTGCTATGGAGTAGCCAGGTTTTGAGTGTGTGGAAAGACCACAACGTTTCGTCCTGGGGGTAGGGTGGGGTGCTGAGAATATACCGAAGCCCTCGCTGTAAAATCTACTCTTAAGTAGAAATGAAACTCAACAACTGCAAATGGAGTGTGAGACCTGCCCGGACAGCCTCAATCTAGCTGGCTCACATTTTAAACTATAGACCCCCAAGAACACTCACACCAAATTTGTGGGGGCCTCTTTAAGCAATAACAAAGACTTGTACACATAGAATGCCTTTCATGAAATAAAACATCCCAAGGAGCATTATATAACAAAATCTTAATGTTTAAATGTTCAATCTTCCCACGGGAACAGGTTGGCTGCCCTCCGTCCATTCCTTTTCCATCTCCGTTAAACCCAGATGTAAATGGGTGAGAGGTAAGGTTGAGTTCAGTTTGCAAATTTTAGAATTATTACATCGACTGGATTAAAATTACCCTTACAATTGTGCAGTATAGGTACATAGGATCTGTCTACACTTCCCGAAAGGCAGGCAGCATTGTCAGAGACCCCTCCCACCAAGGCTTTGCCCTCTTCCAGATCCTTCCATCAGGCAGAAGATACAGAAGTCTGAAGATCCGCACATCCAGACATAGGAACAGCTTCTTCCCCACAGCGACAAGACTCCTCAACAACTCCCCCTCGGACTGATCTGTTCCCTGTAAGAACACTATTCACGATGCCCTAGGCTGCTCTTGCACATGTGTTTGCTTCGTTTGGCCCTTGTTCTGCACTGTAACCAATCACTATTTGTCGATGTACCATTTGGCAATGTACTCTGTTGATTATTCTTTTTGTCTATGTGTACCTACATTCCCTTGGCCGCAGAAAAATACTTTTCACTGTACTTCGGTACATGTGATAATAAATCAATCAATGTATGAGCCACACGATGGAGGTTGGTTCGTTGTTTTCTTTTCTTTCTTTTTTCCTTTTGTTTTCTTTTTCTTGTTACACGGGAAGAATGGGGTGGCTCTCTCTCTCTTACCCTTTGGGGGAGGGGAGGTTGGGGGCCCGAAGAAGGAGACAACAGTAGGATTGGAGGTAGAGGCGGGAGCGGCTGGGGTCAGTAGGGGTCAGCTGACTTACCGAAGTGCAATGGGGGAGGGTTAGTGTTAAGCGGGGGCTTGACATGGAGGATTGGGATTGAGGGGTTGGGGTGGGGGGAGGAGGTGGGGGGTGCTGCTTTGCTGGCTGAAGGGGAGCCAACTTTCGGGAACAGACGGAGAGTCGGGATGGAGAGCCATCGGCGGGAGGGCTTGAGTGAGCGGGGGGGCGCGGGCACGTAGCTGGGCGAAAAAAGGAGATGGCTAGTCGGCGGGGGGGGGAGGGGTTGGGGGGGGGTTGGTTAACCCCCCCGGCCAGGCTGATCACGTGGAATGTAAGGGGCCTAAACGTGCCGGTCAAAAGGGCCCGCGTGTTCTCGCACTCAAAGGGATTAAAGGCAGACGTAGCCATGCTACGACGCACTTAAAACCCGCTGCCCAAACTAGACTGGGGAAGGGATGGGTGGGCCAGGTGTTCCACTCTGGGTTGGACGCAAAGACCAGGGAGTTCGCAATCCTGGTAAGCAAATGGGTGACATTTGAGGCGGGAAGTATTGTGGCGGACAAAGGGGGCAGGTACATTATGGTGAGTGGTATGCTACAGGGGGCCCGGGTGGTGCTAGTGAACGTTTATGCCCCGAATTGGGATGACGCGGAATTCATGAAGCGCATGCTGAGTAAAATACCGGACTTGGAGTCAAACAATTTGATAATGGGCGGGGGACTTCAACACAGTCCTGGACCCGGCTCTGGACCGATCTAAGTCCAGGTCGGGGAGGAGGCCGGCAGCGGCCAAGGTCCTGAGGGGTTTCATGGAGCAGATGGGAGGAGTGGATCCGTGGAGATTCGCTCGGCCAAGGGCGAAGGAGTTCCCTTTCTTCTCCCATGTGCATAAAGTGTACTCTCGGATTGATTTTGTCGTGTTGAGCAGGGCGCTAATCCCTGGGGTGGAGGGGATCGAGTACTCGGCCATTGTGGTCTCGGACCATGCTCCGCACTGGGCGGACTTGAGACTGGGGGCAGAGAGAGGGCAGCGCCCTCTCTGGAGTTTGGACGTGGGACTGTTTACGGACGAGGAGGTCTGTGGGCGGATTAGGAGGACCATTCAAAACTATGTGACAACAAACGATACGGGAGAGGTAACAGTGACTAAGGTCTGGGAGGCCTTGAAGGCAGTTATCAGAGGGGAGTTAATCTCTATCAGATCCCACAGAGAGAAGAAGGATAGGGCGGAGAGGGAGAGGTTAGTGGGAGAGATACTCAGGGTAGACAGGAGGTACACGGAGTCCCCCGAGGAGGGGCTGCTAAAGGAGCGCTGGAGTTTTTAGGCGGAGTTTGACCTGCTGACCACAGGGAGAGCAGAGATACAGCTGAGGAAGGGGCAGTATATGAGTATGGGGAGAAAGCGAGTAGGTTGCTGGCGCACCAACTTCGAAGGAGGGAGGCGGCCAGGGAAATTGGAGGAGTTAGGGAAAAGGGGGGTAACATGGTCCTGAGCCCTGAAGAGATCAACAAAGTCTTCAAGGAGTTCTACTGCAAGCTGTATGAGTCAGAGCCCCCGGAGGGGAGGGACGGGATGAAGCAATTTATGGACCGATTGAGGTTCCCAAGGGCGGACGAGGAGCTGGTGGAGAGATTGGGGACCCCGATTGAGTTGGAGGAGATAGTTAAGGGCTTGGATAATATGCAGTTGGGCAAGGCCCCGGGACCGGATGGTTACCCTGTAGAATTCTACAAGAAATTCTCGGAGCTGCTGAGCCCACTCCTGCTAAGGACCTTTACCAAGGCCAAAGAGAGGGGAACCCTCCCCCCCGACGATATCACGGGCTTCGATCTCGCTCATCCTTAAGCGGGACCCCGTTGCAGTGTGGGTTCTACAGGTCGATATCGCTCCTAAATGTAGATGCCAAACTGCTGGATAAGATCTTGGCCACCAGAATAGAGGACTGTGTCCCGGGGGTGATTGACAAGGATCAGACAGGGTTTGTCAAGGGCAGGCAATTGAACACGAACGTGCGGAGGCTCCTAAACATTATTATGATGCCCTCAGAAGGAGGGGACGCAGAAGTAGTGGCTGCAATGGATGCGGAGAAAACCTTTGATCGGGTGGAGTGGGAGTACCTGTGGGAAGCATTTAGTAGATTTGGATTTGGTGAGGAGTACATAGTCTGGGTCAAACTACTGTACCAGGCCCCCGTAGCAAATGTGTCCACGAACCGACTGAGGTCGGAGTATTTCCGGCTGCACCGGGGGACGAGGCAGGGGTGCCCCCTGTCCCCGTTGCTATTTGCCCCTGCAATTGAGCCGTTGGCCATGGCATTGAGGACGACAAGAAACTGGAGGGGGCTGGTTCGGGGGGGAGAGAGGAGCATCGGGTTTCACTGTACGCAGACGACCTGCTCCTGTATATTTAGGACCCGCTAGAGGGGATGGGGAGGTCATGCGGATCCTAAAGGACTTCGGGTGTTTCTCAAGGTACAAGTGGAACGTGGGGAAAAGTGAGCTATTTGTGAACCATGCGAGGGGCCAGGAGGAGAGACTGGGGGAGCTCCCGCTCAAGAGGGTGGAGAGGAGCTTTCGGCACCTGGGTTTACAGGTGGCTAGGAATTGGGATGCCCGACACAAGCTCAATCTATCTCGTCTGGGGGAGCAGATGGAGGGAGACTTCAAAAGGTGGGACATGCTCCCGCTTTCCCTGGCGGGTAGGGTGCAGGCCGTGAAAATGACGGTACCTCCCTGGTTTCTGTTCGTCTTCCAGTGCCTTCCCATCTTCATCCCCAAATCCTTCTTCAAGCGGGTGAACAGGATCATCACGGGATTTGTGTGGGCAAACAAGACCCCGCGAGTTAAAAGGCTGTTCTTAGAGCGCAGCCGGAGGGGGAGGAGGGCTGGCGCTGTCGAACTTCTGAAGTTATTACTGGGCGGCTAATATAGCGATGATTAGGGAATGGGTAATGGACGAGGGGGCGGCATGGAAGCGGCTAGAGGCGGCGTCATGCGAGGTCACCAGCTTAGGGGCACTGATAACGCACCGCTGCCGTTCTCGCCGGCACGGTACACCACAAGCCCGGTGGTGACGGTGGTAGTGAGGATCTGGGGTCAGTGGAGAAGGCACAGGAGGGAGAAAGGGGTCTCAGTCTGGACCCCGACACGGCATAATCAAAGAATTGTTCCGGGCAAGATAGACGGAGGGTTTCAAAGTTGGCATAGAGCGGGTATCAAAAGGGTGAGGGACCTGTTTAGAGATGGGACTTTTCCTAGCCTGAAGGCGCTAGAGGAGAAATTTAGTCTGCCCCCCGGGGAATACCTTTAGATACCTCCAAGTCCGCACTTTTCTGAAGAAACAGGTGGTGGCATTCCCGCTACTACCACCCCCCCCCCCCCACCCTCCCCTCCGCAGGATACAGGACAGGGTGGTCTCTGGCATCTGGGTAGGGGAGGGGAAAGTATCGGACATATACCAAGAACTGCAGGAGGCAAAGGAAGTCTCGGCAGAGGAGCTGAAGGACGAGTGCTCTTACCAAGAGCCGGTGCAGACTCGATGGGCCGAATGGCCTCCTTCTGCACTGTAAATTCTATAAGTGGGAGGAGGAGCTGGGCGAGGAGCTGGATGAGGGCCTGTGGGTTGATGCCCTAGGCAGGGTTAATTCCTCCTCATCTTGTGCCAGGCTTAGCCTAATTCAGTTTGAGGTGGTCCACCGGGCACACATGACGACAGCGAGAATGAGCAAGTTCTTTGGGGTGGAGGACAGGTGTGTGAGGTGTTCAGGGAGCCCAGCAAAGCATGTCCATATGTTCTGGGCATGCCCAGCACTTAAAGAATTCTGGCAGGGCTATGCAAAGGCTATGTCCAAGGTCTTGAATGCTCGGGTAAAGCCGAGTCTGGGGATAGCGATATTTGGGGTGTTGGAAGATCCGGGAGTGCAGGAAGCGAAGGAGGCCGACGTCCTGGCCTTTTCCTCCCTGGTAGCCCGGAGACGGATCTTGTTAATGTGGAGGGACGCGAAGCCCCCGAGTGTAGAGACCTGGGTTAGTGACATGGCTGGGTTTCTCAGTCTTGAGAGGATAAGGTTTGCCTTGAGAGGGTCTTTGCTGGAGTTCTCCAGGCGGTGGCAGCCGTTCCTTGACTTTCTGGCAGAACGTTGAAAGGTCAGCAGCAGCAACAATCCGGGAGGGTGAGGGGGGGGGGGTGGGGGGGGGTGGGGGGGCTGGGGGGTGGGGGGGGGGGGTGAGGGGAGATGCGCGGGGGGTGGGGGGGGGGGGGGCGCGGATAGATGGGGAACTGTGTATGGAATGTATACTCTTCTTTTGTAAATGGACTATAACCACCTGTTTGTTAAATTTTCTCCTTTTTGTGATTGGTTATGTAAAGTTTTGTTTAAGAAAAACTTGAATAAAAACAATTTAAAAAAAAGAGGTACACTATGGAAATTACAAGAGCAATGTTAATGAAAAAAAATATTTGTACCCTTGAATAAAGTCGTACTTCCAGCAGCAACCCACCTGAAGTCAGAGATGAAATTTGAGCCAGCCCCATAACCAACAGTGATCCTCGGATAAGTCCTGGGGAATGGGGAGGCGGAGGACATACAAAATTCGTCCAGCATTCCTGGGTCTCAGGGAGCAATTCCCTGGGTTTTGACGTGGGAGATCTATTGGTTGCATCTAAACAGCTGTCCACTATTTCACCTTATGCAGATAGTGGTGGGTAGATCTATCATGCAGCACCATTCTTCAAC
Source organism: Scyliorhinus torazame (assembly GCF_047496885.1). Lineage (NCBI taxonomy): Eukaryota > Metazoa > Chordata > Chondrichthyes > Carcharhiniformes > Scyliorhinidae > Scyliorhinus > Scyliorhinus torazame. The sequence goes on from NC_092710.1 coordinate 257,662,860, forward strand.
ATCTGGTTGGATATTTTTCTGCTGCCAATGGCTGGCTGGAATATTGACACCATCCCCATAAAGCACAAAAATCATGTGAAAAGATCTTGGGCTGAACCACTTACAAGTAGCAGATCAGGAAGGTTGAGCAACAAAGCCAATGAGAAGGTTATTGATGTCTCTGGCTGAAGATTAATATTAGTCACTAGAATCAGATCCCTGACCATTGAGATCCACTATATAAATCTCACTTTCTATCATTGTGCAGAGGGTATCATAATACTGAACCTCACTCTGTGATCATGTCAATGATTTTTAAATGCACAGCATATATAACGCTATTGGGATCTGCTCCCGTACTCTGAAACTGTTGCTAACTTTGGCTGTTTCTTAATTTGGCTCTGTTTAATTATGTTTGCTCAAGAGTCGCCAGGTATCTTTCGACACCGCCACAAGGTTCAGAACCGAATACTGATCAATGGCTCGATACACTAGTTAGTAAGTTCAAAAGCAATGCTCATTTATTTACACACAGTCAAATCTACTCATGCATAAACTCTACAAACTAAACTACCACTATTACTAAAGCCTATACTTAGCTTTGGGCACCCACTCAGTCAGAGGAACAATGGCCGTTGCTCGGTTCTGAGGCTGCTGGGTTGAGCTGTTTACAGGGTAGCAACTAGGAGCGTCTATCACGTAGCGTGCGTTGACTTGGAACTTACTTGGTCTGATGTAGCTGCTAGGCTGATCTCTCTCTTCGCTGAGAGCCAAAACCAAAGAAGAAAGATTCTCCCTTGGGGAATACCTTTTATACTAAAAAGGGGTTTGCGCGCCTTTGGGCGGGCCTTGAACTTGGCCTCAATTAATTGGGTCTTTCCCAATCAGTCATATCAATCTTCCTCCAATAGAGGTGTGGTTCCCTGATTGCTGGGTGTGTCCTAGGTGACTGTTGGTCTGCTTAGTTTTAGTCTTTTCTGGCACCGGGATGTCTGCCTTAACATTTTGTATCTAAATGCTTCCCTTTTGTCCCAGAGATGACTCATTAGTATGTAGATTGCTTAGCAGTTTCTGTCCTGTCTGAGAGCTTAAGGTTCTCATCAACAGACAGACCTTGCACCTGCTTGTTTCTTAGTATTGTCCAATTTTCCCTGCATTCTTTGCAAGTGTCCATTTTGTAATCGGGACGTGGCCATCCCAGATGGCTACACACCCTCCTTGTGATCCTCAATGCAAAGCGTGAAGGATCACACTACTATGTCGTCTTCATCCGCTGACCAACCGGGGCACCCATACTTAGGCTCTACACTGTCCTATCCTATGCACCACAATTTTACCGAAACCATTTTAAATACATTCATTATCATAAAACTCTACGTGGCGCTATGACATTAAAATATGCATTACAGGAAAATAAAATAACTGGAACCTCTAACTATTCTCAATAAGCTATCCTCATTCAAACAATCCAAAAATACAAACAATCCAAAAATAATCTATACAATTTAAACTGTACAAAATAGCAGCACATAAATTTCTCTGGCCTGCCAGTCAGACACAGAGGTTTACATCTCTTTATTCCACAGAATACATAAAGAAAATGGATGCATTTTAATCCGTTCCAATGGGTTTGGGGGTCTGGTGAAATCCGAAAATGGTGGACCTAAACCTATATACCGGGGTGCGAGAGCGATATGCTCTCTTTCACCATTTCCTATCTCTAAACGTTTGCACGACACTGCAAAGTATCGCCAGCACTAAGAGTGCTTCGACTACATATGAGAGTGAGTACCAGGTGATAAACTTATCGCACCAGGTCTGGGTATTGCTAGCTGTCGCTGGGCTAGTTATCTCGGGGTTCCGTGTATTACAGGGGTGAGAATCGTTTACGGTTTGCGTGGTAGGGGTCAGGGGGGTAGCGTCCGGGCGCAACTGAAGGGATCCCGCTGAGATCCATGTGAACACGAAGGCTGTCTTCATCTTTGTCGGACTTCTTCTTTGTCTTCCTCTGGGGTTCCTGGGTTTCTGGAGTTCTGTGAACACAAGCATAATTTCTGTTATTATCTTGCTTAAGATCTCGTATGTCTGTCTGTCTGTCCTTTATTGCCAATTTCCCTTTAAAATTGGTCACCATCTGTGACTCCCTTATATATTTTTTAAACCGAATATTGGGACTAGACATCTAAGAAAATACTGCCGTACTGCGAGCCGTCTCGCAGCCTGTGTGATTTACCATCCCAGTGTTTGAGGATGTAAATAGCATAGGGAAGCAACCTAGGGGTTGCCAAAACCAAACAAAAGAATTTCGAACTTAATGAGCCAAAATGGGGTGCGTATGGGCCAGGGCGGGTAAGAAATGGGTGGAATCCCCGGGTAGGACGGTGGTCAATGCCATATGTGCTCTACCCGAGCATAGCTGACCAGAGGGGGGTCCTCAGGCAGGGCGGGGACCAATGCCGTTTCTCCACTGCCTGAGCAACCGGCAAGAACGAGTAAGAATGTGGTCGTCGTGGGGGCTTCCTCTCGAATCAGGAGAGTAACTATGAGTTGTGTTGTGTTGACAAACTAGTTCCTTTGAACTATTGTCTGGGGACAAACTTCTTCCTCAACCAGGCGTTGGGCGTCAAAGAAGTGGTGACGTGGGGCCATGAAAACGTTCGGGTTTACGAACAACACTTAACGTTAACACTAACGAACAAACATACAACAAACATGGTGCAGGTTCCATCAGAAAGAACTGGAAAACAGCAGTAACCAGAGCAGTGGCACCACGGCTGGCTCTGATGTTCAGAAGGGAGGGTCAAAGCGCAGAAGAGTAATAGTAATAGGGGACTCTATAGTCAGGGGCACAGATAGGCGCTTCTGTGGACGTGAAAGAGACTCCAGGATGGTATGTTGCCTCCCTGGTGCCAGGGTCCAGGATGTCTCCGAACGGGTAGAGGGAATCCTGAAGGGGGAGGGCAAACAGGCAGAGGTCGTTGTACATATTGGTACTAAAGACATAGGCAGGAAGGGGCATGAGGTCCTGCAGCAGGAGTTCAGGGAGCTAGGCAGAAAGTTAAAAGACAGGACCTCGAGGGTTGTAATCTCGGGATTACTCCCTGTGCCACGTGCCAGTGAGGCTAGAAATAGGAAGATAGAGCAGATAAACACGTGGCTAAACAGCTGGTGTAGGAAGGAGGGTTTCCATTATCTGGACCACTGGGAGCTCTTCCGGGGCAGGTGTGACCTGTATAAGATGGACGGGTTGCATCTAAACCGGAGAGGCATAAATATCCTGGCCGCGAGGTTTGCTAGTGTCACACGGGAGGGTTTAAACTAGTATGGCAGGGGGGTGGGCACGGAAGCAATAGGTCAGAAGGTGAGAGCATTGAGGGAGAACTAGGGAATAGGGACAGTGTGGCTCTGAGGCAGAGCAGACGGGGAGAAGTTGCTGAACACAGCGGGTCTGGTGGCCTGAAGTGCATATGTTTTAATGCAAGGAGCATTACGGGTAAGGGTGATGAACTTAGAGCTTGGATTACTACTTGGAACTATGATGTTGTTGCCATTACAGAGACCTGGTTGAGGGAAGGGCAGGATTGGCAGCTAAACGTTCCAGGATTTAGATGTTTCAGGCGGGATAGAGGGGGATGTAAAAGGGGAGGCGGAGTTGCGCTACTTGTTCGGGAGAATATCACAGCTATACTGCGAGAGGACACCTCAGAGGGCAGTGAGGCTATATGGGTAGAGATCAGGAATAAGAAGGGTGCAGTCACAATGTTGGGGGTATACTACAGGCCTCCCAACAGCCAGCGGGAGATAGAGGAGCAGATAGGTAGACAGATTTTGGAAAAGAGTAAAAACAACAGGGTTGTGGTGATGGGAGACTTCAACTTCCCCAATATTGACTGGGACTCACTTAGTGCCAGGGGCTTAGACGGGGCGGAGTTTGTAAGGAGCATCCAGGAGGGCTTCTTAAAACAATATGTAAACAGTCCAACTAGGGAAGGGGTGGTACTGGACCTGGTATTGGGGAAATAGCCCGGCCAGGTGGTAGATGTTTCAGTAGGGGAGCATTTCGGTAACAGTGACCACAATTCAGTAAGTTTTAAAGTACTGGTGGACAAGGATAAGAGTGGTCCGAGGATGAATGTGCTAAATTGGGGGAAGGCTAATTATAACAATATTAGGCGGGAACTGAAGAACATAGATTGGGGGCGGATGTTTGAGGGCAAATCAACATCTGACATGTGGGAGGCTTTCAAGTGTCAGTTGAAAGGAATACAGGACCGGCATGTTCCTGTGAGGAAGAAAGATAAATACGGCAATTTTCGGGAACCTTGGATGACGAGTGATATTGTAGGCCTCGTCAAAAAGAAAAAGGAGGCATTTGTCAGGGCTAAAAGGCTGGGAACGGACGAAGCCTGTGTGGCATATAAGGAAAGTAGGAAGGAACTTAAGCAAGGATTCAGGAGGGCTAGAAGGGGTCACGAAAAGTCATTGGCAAATAGGGTTAAGGAAAATCCCAAGGCTTTTTACACGTACATAAAAAGCAAGAGGGTAGCCAGGGAAAGGGTTGGCCCACTGAAGGATAGGCAAGGGAATCTATGTGTGGAGCCAGAGGAAATGGGCGAGGTACTAAATGAATACTTTGCATCAGTATTCACCAAAGAGAAGGAATTGGTAGATGTTGAGTCTGGAGAAGGGGGTGTAGATAGCCTGGGTCACATTGTGATCCAAAAAGACGAGGTGTTGGGTGTCTTAAAAAATATTAAGGTAGATACGTCCCCAGGGCCTGATGGGATCTACCCCAGAATACTGAAGGAGGCTGGAGAGGAAATTGCTGAGGCCTTGACAGAAATCTTTGGATCCTCGCTGTCTTCAGGGGATGTCCCGGAGGACTGGAGAATAGCCAATGTTGTTCCTCTGTTTAAGAAGGGTAGCAAGGATAATCCCGGGAACTACAGGCCGGTGAGCCTTACTTCAGTGGTAGGGAAATTACTGGAGAGAATTCTTCGAGACAGGATCTACTCCCATTTGGAAGCAAATGGACGTATTAGTGAGAGGCAGCACGGTTTTGTGAAGGGGAGGTCGTGTCTCACTAACTTGATAGAGTTTTTCGAGGAGATCACTAAGATGATTGATGCAGGTAGGGCAGTAGATGTTGTCTATATGGACTTCAGTAAGGCCTTTGACAAGGTCCCTCATGGTAGACTAGTACAAAAAGTGAAGTCACACGGGATCAGGGGTGAACTGGCAAGGTGGATACAGAACTGGCTAGGCCATAGAAGGCAGAGGGTAGCAATGGAGGGATGCTTTTCTAATTGGAGGGCTGTGACCAGTGGTGTTCCACAGGGATCAGTGCTGGGACCTTTGCTCTTTGTAGTATATATAAATGATTTGGAGGAAAATGTAACTGGTCTGATTAGTAAGTTTGCAGACGACACAAAGGTTGGTGGAATTGCGGATAGCGATGAGGACTGTCTGAGGATACAGCAGGATTTAGATTGTCTGGAGACTTGGGCGGAGAGATGGCAGATGGAGTTTAATCCGGACAAATGTGAGGTAATGCATTTTGGAAGGGCTAATGCAGGTAGGGAATATACAGTGAATGGTAGAACCCTCAAGAGTATTGAAAGTCAAAGAGATCTAGGAGTACAGGTCCACAGGTCATTGAAAGGGGCAACACAGGTGGAGAAGGTAGTCAAGAAGGCATACGGCATGCTTGCCTTCATTGGCCGGGGCATTGAGTATAAGAATTGGCAAGTCATGTTGCAGCTGTATAGAACCTTAGTTAGGCCACACTTGGAGTATAGTGTTCAATTCTGGTCGCCACACTACCAGAAGGATGTGGAGGCTTTAGAGAGGGTGCAGAAGAGATTTACCAGAATGTTGCCTGGTATGGAGGGCATAAGCTATGAGGAGCGATTGAATAAACTCGGTTTGTTCTCACTGGAACGAAGGAGGTTGAGGGGCGACCTGATAGAGGTATACAAAATTATGAGGGGCATAGACAGAGTGGATAGTCAGAGGCTTTTCCCCAGGGTAGAGAGGTCAATTACTAGGGGGCATAGGTTAAAGGTGAGAGGGGCAAGGTTTAGAGTAGATGTACGAGGCAAGTTTTTTACGCAGAGGGTAGTGGGTGCCTGGAACTCACTACCGGAGGAGGTAGTGGAAGCAGGGACGATAGGGACATTTAAGGGGCATCTTGACAAATATATGGATAGGATGGGAATAGAAGGATACGGACCCAGGAAGTGTAGAAGATTGTAGTTTAGTCGGGCGGTATGGTCGGCACGGGCTTGGAGGGCCGAAGGGCCTGTTCCTGTGCTGTACATTTCTTTGTTCTTTGTTCTTTGACACCGTATCTCTCCATTGGTTCCATTTTTCTCCATCTTCTGGACACCTCACTGTTCAGTAGCGAACAGGGTCGCAAAGGGATTCATTTGGTGGGAGTCAGACTCTAAGTCATCATCTTCTCCCGGCTGCCAAACTCTTGACTGTAGGAACCGTGCTAAAGCTGCTTGGGGCGAATTGGGGTCCATCATTCCGGATGAGCCTGAACGAATTGTCTCGGTGCCAGAATCGCGTGTCGAGGTTGGAGCTACTATGCTTCAATCCGTAATCGTCGGGCGGTTGGTCTGGGTCAGGAGCTTTGATATAAGTGATCTCAAATGGGGCGGTAGAATCATGCCCAGATTCGCTGGGAGTGGGGCCTGGTGCAGGGGTATAGTCGTAACATGGTGTGCTGTGGCTATCGTCATCGTGATCGCTATCACTGTCGCTGTCGCTGCTGGTTGAGGGAAGGGAGAGGCGGAGTTGTGCCTCTGGGGGTGGAGTTGAAGTCGTGTCTGAGGGTGGGCTGGAGTGGTTGGGGGAGGGTAGGAATACGTCACCTGTGGGCGGGGCGTGCTCGTCTGCTCCTGCGAGCAGGATGCGGTGTGTGTGGTTATTCTGCGAGCCGTAAGCCTTGAGCTGGTTTATATGAAACCATGCAGACTTACCATATGGATAGGTTATTTTGTATACTGAGGGGCTGACTTTGTCCGAAATGGAGTACGGTCCGGAAAATTTTGGGGAGAGGAATGAACTGGGGTTGTAAAGGGAAAGCATGACTTGTTGCCCTACTGCAAATTCAGTGGCATGTACTGTTTTGTCGAAAGAGGCCTTGCTCTGTTTCTTCCTGGTTCCAAGTCTCACTGCTGCTACGAGTTAGGCTGCCTTTATATTCTGTATCAGTTGTGTAACCGCATTTTCATGCGTGAGGGCTGTAACTACGGGGCTGGCCAAATCCAGTCCTAATAAATACTCAGTGCCTTTCATGGGGCGTCCGGTCATGAGGGTGTGGAGGGTGTATCCTGTGGACGTGGATACCGTGTTTCTTAAAAACATCAAAGCAAATGGGAGTACTGAATCCCAGGTGCTGTTATTCTGTTGCACCATTTTCCTGAGGGTGGCTTTCAATGTCCTATTCATTTGTTCTACAATACCACTTGACTGGGCATGGTATGTGATATGGAACTTTTGTCTAATGCCGAAAATCGTGAGGACGTTTTTCATTACACGTCCGGTGAAATGGGAGCCTTGATCGGACTCTATGCTGCATGGGAGACCCCATCTTGTAAAGATGTGGGGTGTTAATATTTTAGCTGTTGCCTTGGCCGTATTAGCTCGTGATGGAAATGCTTCCACCCATTTTGTGAAGGTGTCTATGACCACCACATATACTTGTAACCATTTCTGCATGGGGGTAGGGGTCCTATTTAATTCATCTGGAGATTTGTCCAGGGTCCATTAACGGGGCGGGTATGACCAAGTTGAGCCTTTTTAGCATATCTGTCTGGATTGTTCTGGGCACAGATTAAGCAATTCTCAATGTAGCGTGCTACATCGATTTTTAAATCAGACCACCAGCAGAGCGGTCTGAGGTGGGCTAGGGTGGGTTCAATTCCTTGGTGTCCATGATTGTCATGGAACTGACAAATGATCTGGTTCCTGTCCTGGCTGGGAACTATATAAAGGCCATCCTTTAAAATCACACCATCGTGTGTAGTGATTGCATTTCTAAACTTGTCGTACGGGGGTGGGAAAGTTCCCTTTCAAACTTCCCTGAGTTTCTCGTCCTCTTTCTGGGCCTTCGCTAAATCCTGAATGTTGGTCTGTGAGACCTGAACTGCGTGTACTGGGGTGCTTTCGGGGGGGTTCCAAAAATAACCATGCCTGGAGCCTGCCTTCGCTAGGGCGTCTGCTTTAACGTTACCAGGGGGGTAAGAACGGTGATGACTGCAAACCTTAATTATTCTGTATTTCCTATCCTTCGCTGTCTCTAAGATATGGCGGAGTAATGGGGCTGAGGGTAGGGGTTTACCGTCCACGGAAACAAATCCTCTTGTTTCCCACAGGGGTAGGAATTCTGTCAAACTATTTCAGACATACAAGCTGTCTGAGTAGATGTCTGCTGGGGTCGGGAACGAGTCGGGGTGGTCTACAATATAAGCGATTGCTGCCAGCTCTGCTGCCTGTGAGCCGAAGTGTCCTGGCAACTTTAATGAATTTCATCTAGGGCGCGTCCCTGCGCATCCTCTACATATATACCGCAACCGGTAATTCTCTCTCCATTTTACACTGTGGAGGAGCCATCCACATAAATCTTCAGGGGTGCGCACATGTCTGTGGGCTGGGGTCTCTGGGGTGTACTACCTGTTTTCCTAGGGGGTGTTTTGGGAATAAATGGGCCTGTGTTGTGTTTAGTGGAGATGATCTCACATTCGTGGGGGGTGCCTGCATACTGCAGATTATCGGAAAGGAATGTATGGATTTTGGTTCTCTTTACCGTGATGTCCCGTCCCTGCAAAAGAAGGGTATAACGGGCTGCGCGGATTTGGCTGACTGTGCCATCTTTAAGTCGGCCGTCTAACAATAGCTGTGTCGGTGTGTGTTCTGTGAAGGTGGTGATGGGGTTGAGTCCTGTAATGTAGGCGAAGTATTGCACTGCCCAAAAAACTGGGAGCAGGTGCCTTTCACAGGCAGAAAATCCTTGCTCTATGGGGTCTAGCACGCGTGAGGCGTATGCTACGGGGCGTAATTGGTCATGGCATTCCTGGAGGAGCACGGCCGAAAGGGTTTGGTCGGTGCTTGCAACTTCGATTGCGTATGGGGAAAGTGGATCTGGGACCTGTAGCGCGGGGGCTGTGCTGAGGGCTCTTTTTAAAGCGTCCACGGCATCTGTATGCTGTGGAAGCCATTCCCAAGGTGCCTGCTTCTTGAGAAGTTCGGAAAGGGGCGCTGCTTTAGCGGCAAAACCGTCAATATGGTTTTGGCAGTAGCCAACCAGTCCTAAAAATGACCGGAGGGCTGAGACATTGTGGGGAAGGGGCAATTTGACGATCAAGTCAATCTTGCGTTTACCATGAGTGACCACTGTTCCCAAGTAAATCATTTTTTCTTTCAGAATCTGGGCCTTCTTGGGGTTGACTTTACAACCAATTTATTTTTGGAGTGCTAGGAGTTTGGCGAGAAGCGAAATGTGCTCTCCCTTTGTGTCTGTCTGTAGTAACAAGTCGTCTACGTACTGAACCAGACAATCGGGGCAGGAAAATTTTGCTAAACCATTTGCCAGCTGTCGGTGGAAAATGGAGGGGGAGTTGTGGAAACCTTGTGGAAGGCACGTCTACGTGTATTGTTGCCCTTGGAATGTAAAGGCGAATTTGTACTGGCACGCTTTAGCCAATGGAATGGACCAAAAGCCATTACTAATGTCCAAAACCAAAATTTATTTTGACTGGAGTCCTGTTTGAGCATGGTCTCGGGACTCATGGCTACGGTGGGGGCTGCTGCTGGGGTTACTTTGTTCAGTTCCCGGTAATCAATGGTCAGTCGCCATGATCCATCCGGTTTCCTGACGGGCCAACTTGGTGCGTTGTTTGTGGAAGCTATTGATCTGAGTACGCCTTGATCCAACAAACTCTCTATTACTTTGGAGATTTCTCCCTCTGCTTCCTGGGGAAATCCGTACTGCTTCTGGGGTTTAGGGACGGGACCTGTAATGTTCACAAAGCCAGTCAAACTGCCACAGTCGTGCTTGTGCTGTGCAAATGCTGCTTTATGTTCCTGCAGGACTGCCCTAACCTGTTTGTCTGCACTAATGGCTCGAGGGATGAACCAGAAGCCTCCTACTGAGCTAATCCTGTTTACGTATTCTCCTACTGTGAGCGTGGCGGGGGTTCGTGCTGCCTTTGCCATTTTCCAAACACACTTGTTAACTGGGTCAAAAGAAAAGTTATGGGAACTCATGAAATTGATCCCAAGGATATGTTCTGCTGTCTGGTGCAGATCAACCAAAACTACGGGGTGCTTAGTTGTGATGTTCCCTATTTGTATTACCACAGGGTCTGTGATGTGTCCCTGTTGTAAATGGCCTGTAAAACCGCTGAGTGTGATGGTGTCTGTTGTGGGTCACGTGTCTCGCTGGAACATCGTGGAGGAATTGAGTGTGGTGCGGGACCCTCCTGTGACCCAAAGAAATTCTATGGGTTGTCCCTGGACTTTGCTTGCTACTACCGGTCTACCGGATTTGTCCCAAAGGGTGTTGCAGACCGAACACCGTCAGTCGGTGTCGTTCATGTCTGAACGGGTGCTAATGCTATGGATCGGCTTTGCCCTATTCCTGTTTAGGGTGCCATCTGTTGGTTTCTCTGCTGCTTCTGGGGCGCGTTGCACTCTTGTGCAAAGTGTCCTAGTTGTCCACAGTTGTAACATTCCTGAGCTTTGCGCTGGGGTGGGCTGTTCCTGCCCTCTTTTACCCATGCAGGGTCCTGGTGCGCTTTAACTGGGTTAATCTCTGCCTGCTCTTCATCGGGCATTATAAATGCGGTTTTGCCTGCAATTGATTGCTCCCAAGCGCGGGACAATCTCTTCAAAACCCATTTTTCATTGTGGGCCTCATCTGAGGGGTCATAATTTGCACAAGCTTTTCGTCCTGCTTCTGTGGTGTGGGAGACTAGATTTCGGGTCCATTTGGCCATATTATCTGGGGACAAATGGGCGCGGGCTAACTCTTCAAAAACTGCGGTGAAGTGAATCCACAAGCGAACAGCAAACGCTGTGGGGTGCTCTGTCTTCTTTTGCCTACACTTATTTAGGCCTCCTTTATTAAAGCCGATCACATCAAGAATCGCTGTGTGCATCTCTTGGAGTGTGCCTCCTCCTACATTCTGTGGGTCGGGAAGGGCTGCTATGATTGAAGGGTCGAGGCTCAAAACTGTGAGCTTCACTTGCTCCTTTTCGTCCAGGCCGTACATGGTTGCCTGTTGTTTGACCTTCGTGAAAAATTGGTGGGGGTCTGATGTGGGAAGGAACGGTGCAATTTTTCCACACGCGTCCCGTAATTGGGTTACGGTTAACGGGGTTGTGGAAAGGAAATCTGCTTCTCCTTCTGCTGTGGCCCTGCGGTGTGTGGTTACAGGATTCATGGGGGTGTGTTCTGCCTGTTCGGTTGGGGGTTGGGGCGCTTTCCTTTTCTGGGGCTTTTCCTGCATACATGTCCCATGTACGTATCTATGGGCAGTCTCGTTCAATTCCTGCCAATCGGGGCCGTTTTACTGATCTAATTGGGGTCCGAATGTACTTTGAAATCCATTTTGAATGGAAAGCAGAGATTACAATTCTGCAATTTGCTTCCGGCATCTTGCGTGGTCTACTGAGCTCTGCCTTTGTTCCGTTGTGGAAGTATAGAGTGCTCGTAGGGCTGCTTTTAAATCATTGCACTGTTTCTGCAATTTCTCAACTTGCTGTTCTGTTTCTTGTCTTACCAAGACCGCACGTTGCGTGTCCTGGTAGGCCTTATCGTATTGTGTCTGAAAGCTGTTCAAATGCACGAGACAAGACTGATATGCTCTCTTGGCATCATCCACCTCTCTGTCCCTTGCTGCTCACTGCTCTTTTAAATCTCGATTCTCCTTCTCTACCTCACTCACGTCTACCTCACTACTTCTGTCTCTCTCCTCTATCTCTCTACGGAGCGTCCTAACGACCTCCTCTGTGCCTTGCAATTGTGCCAAACAGGACACGATTGCCATCAGCTTGTGAGCTTTCCCCAAGCTCTTCTTGTGGATCTCTGACAGGTTCTCCCACTAAGTATGTCCGAAACTCCCGGGTCCTGTTTCCTCATTATTGCAGAATTCACTCCAAAGGGGCCATCCTTTCCCTTTGAGATATTTCCTGATCTCATCTTCCCAAATGGGACACTGTCCTACCCTACTGGTCTCTGCGACCTTGAATTCCTGGGGGTTCATAAGGGGTTCCATTGCCTTCATGGCCATCCCCACAAATACTTCTGAGTCACGGGAATTTGGGACAAGGGGGAATAAAGCGGTGGTGCAAACACGGGTACGGCTCAAGCTATTTTCCGGTTTACGCAGCTCCCGAAAGTTTCACGCAACAAAATCTATCGAGTTTACCTTTTGTCCCTTTGTTAGTACCCATGCAAATTACACACTTCCGAATTCTGGAGGTTTGATCGATACTGGTTTTGCTTGTGGTTTCTTTTACTTTGCCAATTTGGATTCTAATTCAAATGCTTTTGTGGGTTCTCTCGGAGTGACATGGTCACTTCTGGGTCGAGTCCCATCAGATGTCGCCAATAACTGTTGTGAGTTTCTTTTACTCTGTCTTTTCTGTGGCTCTGTTCCAATTATGGCAATCAGTGAGTTTGTCCTTCTTTTTATGTCATCTCTGTCCGAATGCTTAGAGTTGCCAGGTATCAAATGATACCACCACAAGTTTCAATCGGCTATAGATCAAAGAGCCAACCACCAGTTAGTTAGTTCAAGGTCAAGGGTACTTTATTTACAAACAATTAGTCATGCAACATAAACACTACTAGTTAACTACACCTATCAACTAAGACAACCTGTACTTAACTTTGGGCACCCGGCTTAGGTCAGAAAACAGTGGCCGCTGTTCAATTCTGGATCTCTCGGGTTCAAAGGAGTAACTGCTGCTCAGCTGGGCTCATCCGTCTGGTAGCGAGCGTTGAACTTGGACTCGCTTCTGGTGTTGCTGCAGTTGCTGATGTCCATGACCGGGGTACCAAGACCAAGAGAGCTTGAATATATGGCAAACTCTTCTTCTTATACTCGGTGGGGTTTTCACGCTCTTTTGGACGGTCCTTCGATTTGGGCCTTACTAATTGGGTGATCCCTGATCACGCCGTTCGATTCCTTAGCCAATAAGTGGGCGGGGATCTGGATGGCTGGGCGTGTCCCAAGTGGTCACTGACCCCGTTGTTTGCGTTTCCCTTGAACAGGGAGTGGCGCCGAAATGTCTGGGACTGTCCCGGTTGCTCGAGTACCAGTACTTTGTCTTGGGGAAGGTGGGTCATCAAATGCTAATCTGCCCCATTAAAATGCTAATTGGACGGAGTTTTGATACCGTCTGGACATCTTGCTTGCAAATATGCATTTCAGGCTCTGAGCCTGCCTGAGTCTTGGCTTGTCCATTTTACCCGTTAGGCTTTGAGAGTTTCTCTGTACCTAGTTGTAAGTGGCCAACCCAGATGGCTACACTTGCCTCCCACGAGGCTGAGAGTGTACAGGCCATCGCTCGAATGCGGCACCTGAGCATCGATGAAGGCGGCCATTTTGCGCGCTTTTCCAGGGGTCCCATGCATGTGCACCACGGTCGGGAGAATGAATCGGCCGAAGACTACACTGCGCTGGTACGAGCGGCGGCTGACCTCACTGCGCATGTGTGACGACACACCGAGCATCACGACGTCGACGTGAGGATGTGCCCCAACTGCGGCACCACCCATTTAAAGCGGCAATTCCCTGCAAGAGGCAGGCGATGTCTCAACTGCAAGAAGCTTGGCCATTATGCGGCTTTGTGCAGGTCTGCACCTCCGATAGGGGGCCAGCGATCCCAGTTCCAACGCAGACGCGTTCGAAGTGTGCACAAGGGCTGCTGGATTTGGAACCTGATCCCGTCACGGATCCAGAGGCCGACTGCCCGGAGTCCCCATATCGAGTGAGCATCATCACCATGCATGACAAGGCCTCCTCGCATTCACCAACACACACACCCATCCTCAATGTGGATTATGCTGATGGGTGGCGTGCCACACTACAAGTCAACCATTGCAGCATCCGGTTTAAGCTGGACACCGGGCTTCGACCAATCTAATATCCCAAGCAGATCTTGCTCGTATCCAAAGGCAGCCAACAATTCTTCCGCCGGCCTGCCAGTTGCTCGAATAAATGGAAATGCCATCACTGCGCTAGGTTCCTGTCACCTGCACGTATCCAACAAGGCCATCAAGGCCACTTTGCGGTTTGAGATCGTCAAGCCCGGCAAGGCTTCTCTGCTTGGTGCCCATGCATGCAAGCTGCTCCATCTCGTCCAGCGTGTACATGCCATGTCCTCTGCCAACAGTACTCTTCAGGCCGACATTGAGGAGCTACTATTGCAATACCCGGATGTGTTCAGTGGGATGGGCACGCTGCCCTACCGCTATAAAATTCTGCTCAGGCCTGATGCCACGCCTGTAATCCATGCACCACGCCTGGTGCTGGTGCTCCTAAAAGACCGTCTAAAGGCGCAGCTGCAGGAGCCCCAAAACAGAACCAACTGACTGGGTCAGCTCGATGGTCTGGGTCAAGAAGCCCTCTGGAGAACTGCGCATTTGTATCGATCCCAAGGCCTATTATGTATTTCCTTTTATTCCCTTTTCTTCCCATGTACTTAATGATGTGTTGAGCTGCTCGCAGAAAAATACTTTTCACTGTACCTCGGTACACGTGACAATAAACAAATCCAATCCAATCCAATCCAATCCAAACACTACCCAATCCCGCAGCGGGAGGAGCTGACGAGTGAGATGGCACATGCCAAATTCTTTACAAAGCTGGATGCATCGCGTGGGTTCTGGCAGATACAACTGGACGAGTCCAGCAGGAAGCTCTGCGCGTTTAATACACCCTTTGGAAGATATTGCTACAACCGCATGCCGTTTGGTATTGTTTCGGCCTCCAAAATCTTTCATCGAATAATGGAGCAAATGCTCGAGGGCATTGACGGTGTGCGGGTTTATGTTGACGACGTCATCATATGGTCCACGACCCCAGAGGAACATATTTCTCGTCTGCAACAAGTCTTCAGGCCCATACATGCCAACGGCCTGAAATTAAATAAAACCAAATGCTCCTTTGGCATGTCGTCAATTAAGTTTCTGGGTGGTCAGATCTCCCAGCAGGACGTGTAACCAGACTGGGACAAAGTCAAGGCCATCAACACAATGAAGACCCCAGAGGACAAGAAGGCGGTCCTCCGCTTCCTGGGGTTGGTAAATCTTTTGGGGAAGTTCATTCCCAACCTTGCATCACACACCACGGCCCTCAGGCACCTGGTGAAGAAGTCCACCACTTTCCAGTGGCTACCCGCACGTCAAGCAGAGTGGCTTGAGTTGAAAGCGAAGCTAACCACCGCTCCTGTTCTAGCTTTTTTTGACCCAGCGAGGGAGACTAAAATCTTCATAGATGCCAGACAGGACGGCATTGGGGCGGTGCTCCTCCAGAAGGATGACATCTCGTCCTGGGCTCCAGTGGCCTACGCGTCAAGGGCCATGACCCCCACTGAGCAACGATATGCTCAAATAGAGAAAGAATGCCTGGGCCTTCTCACTGGCATCGTGAAATTCTACGATTATGTCTATGGTCTCCCGACCTTTACAGTAGAGATGGACCACAGACCCCTAGTGCACATTATACACAAAGACTTAAATGACATGACACCCAGGCTCCAGCGCATTCTCCTTCGACTCCGCAGGTATGATTTTGAACTGGTTTACACACCTGGAAAGGAGCTAATCATCACGGATGCCCTGTCGCGTGCCATCACCTCGCCATGTGAGCAGGTAGACTTCATACATGACATTGAGGCGCAGGTGAAACTGTGTGCCAGCCCCCTCCCGACATCCGACGAACGACTCGTCATCATTCGAGAAGAGACCGTCAAGGACCCTCTTCTGCAGCGGGTCGTACATCACCTCACGAATGGCGGGCTGAAAGGGCAATGCCCCTAACGCTATAATGTAAAGGATGACCTATCTGTTGTCGAGGGGATCCTCCTGAAATTGGATCGCATCGTCATTCCGCACAGCCTCCAGAGCTTGGTGCTCACGCAGATACACGAGGGACACCTCGGTATTGAGAAGTGCAGGCGCAGGGCCCAGCAGGCTGTCTATTGGCCCGGCATCAATGAGGATATATCAAACATGGTCCTCAATTGCGCGACCTGCCAGCGCTTCCAGCCTGCTCAGCCCAAAGAAACGCTCCAGCAGCACGAGACCGTGACCTCTCCGTGGTCTAAGGTCGGCGTTGACCTTTTTCACGCCAACGGGCGTGACTACGTACTGATAATTGATTACTTCTCCAGTTACCCAGATAGTGAAACTGTCTGACCTAACATCCATGACTGACATAAAGGCCTGCAAGGAGGCATTTGCCAGGCATGGAATCTCGCTCATGGTTATGAGCTACAACGGTCCCTGTTTCGAGAGTCAAGAATGGTCCAACTTCGCAAAGCAATACCACTTCCAGCACATCACCTCGAGCCCACATTACCCGCAATCTAATGGGAAGGTCGAAAAAGGGGTCCATATCGTGAAGCAGATATTCTGTAAGGCTGCGGACTCAGCTTCGGACTTTAATCTTGCTCTTCTGGCGTACAGGGCAACCCTTCTGTCCAACGGTGTGTCTCCGGCACAACTCCTTATGAATCGTAACCTGCAGATGACCGTTCCGACCATTCATGTACCTGACCTGGATCACCTTCCAGTGCTGCAAAAGATGCAGCCGATCAGAACCCGGCAAAAGCTGACATACGATGCTCATACTACTGATCTGCCCGTGCTCTCTCCGAAGGACGCTGTTCGCATCAAGTTGCCTGGTGGAGGCTGGTCAGCTCCAGCTGTTGTTGTTCGACAGGTCGTTTGTGGTTCGCATGGCTGATGGATCTATTGTCCGGCGCAACAGAAGGGCACTACGCAAACTTGCCTGCCCATCACCGGATCTCACGTTCCCAGATGCCGTTCTGCCTTATCCGGACACCTTGCTCCACAAGGCCACCAATCTGGCTGCATGCCGACCTGTCAAGACACCATCATCCCCGCCTCCACCTCTCAGGCGGTCCACAAGAATCCAACGACAGCCCCAACGACTGGACTTATAAATAGTTCCTTTGTACATATATTTCTGCACGCTCGACACCTTACATGTACATATCCATTCACTCACCAATTGCTGTATATAGTTACTTTTGTAAATATGTTGTATATGCTCTAAGCAGCTGTCAATTTTTCCAAAAAAGGGGGGCTGTCATAATATGCACCCATGCACATCATGAGGTAAAAACAGGCAGTGACAGACACCCAGGTGAGCCAATCAACATACAGAATAGAACACGACCAATCACCAGACAGAACTCCAGAGGGGGGCTTCCAACTATAAAACACACGAGGCATCAGCACTCTGCCTCTTTCTACTGGTGACAACTGTAGTGACAGTCAGGGTGTACAAATCATTCAACACCTTCTACACGTGGATCAGAGCTAGCCTGGTCTAGATAGTTAATGTGAGTTTATTTAGAGTGATGTGGAGATGCCGGCGTTGGACTGGGGTGAGCACAGTACGAAGTCTTACAACACCAGGTTAAAGTCCAACAGGTTTGTTTCGATGTCACTAGCTTTCGGAGCGCTGCTCCTTCCTCAGGTGAATGAAGAGATATGTTCCAGAAACACATATATAGACAAATTCAAAAATGCCAAACAATGCTTGGAATGCGACCATTAGCAGGTGATTAAATCTTTACAGATCCAGAGATGGGGTAACCCCAGGTTAAAGAGGTGTGAATTGTCTCAAGCCAGGACAGTTGGTAGGATTTTGCAGGCCAGATGGTGGGGGATGAATGTAATGTGACATGAATCCCAGGTCCCGGTTGAGGCCGCACTCATGTGTGCGGAACTTGGCTATAAGTTTCTGCTCGGCGATTCTGCGTTGTTGCGCGTCCTGAAGGCCGCCTTGGAGAACGCTTACCTGGAGATCAGAGGCTGAATGCCCTTGACTGCTGAAGTGTTCCCCGACTGGAAGGGAACATTCCTGCCTGGTGATTGTTGCGCGATGTCCGTTCATTCGTTGTCGCAGCGTCTGCATGGTCTCGCCAATGTACCACGCTTCAATACATCCTTTCCTGCAGCGTATGAGGTAGACAACGTTGGCCGAGTCGCACGAGTAAGTACCGCGTACCTGGTGGGTGGTGTTCTCACGTGTAATAGTGGTATCCATGTCAATGATCTGGCACGTCTTGCAGAGATTGCCATGGCAGGGTTGTGTGGTGTCGTGGTCACTGTTCTGAAGACTGGGTAGTTTGCTGCAAACAATGGTTTGTTTGAGGTTGCGCGGTTGTTTGAAGGCAAGTAGTGGGGGTGTGGGGATGACCTTGGCAAGATGTTCATCGTCATCAATGACGTGTTGAAGGCTGTGAAGAAGATGACGTAGTTTCTCCGCTCCAGGGAAGTACTGGACGACGAAGGGTATTCTGTCGGTTGTGTCCCATGTTTGTCTTCTGAGGAGGTCGGTGCCACTACTTGCCTTCAAACAACCGCGCAACCTCAAACGAACCATTGTAAACGTACTTTATTTAGAGTAGCAGAGAGTTAACCCACAGGCAGCTGTGTGCTTCGTTACTGAAGTTCAATAAATCTTATTGAACTAACGCTTACGTTTGGTGTATGCTTGATCATTTAACTGCATCGTCTTGCAGTCCGTGTCACCCCAGTGTGAATAACACAACATTCTGATGAAATCCAGTACTTTGCTGTCTCTAGATACGATGCAGATTTTTAAAACAAAATTCCAATTAAGAGGCAATTTGGCATGGCCAATCCTCATACCCTGCACATCTTTGGGTTGTGTGGATGAGACCCAAGCAGACACGGGGATAATATGAAAACTCCACACGGACAGTGACCCGGAGCCAGGATCGAACCCGGGACGTCAGCACTGTTGAGCAGTGCTGACCACTGCACCACCATGCTGCCCTGATATGATGCAGCTTTGCCCAGCTTTCTACTTTTTAAACTTGAGATCATCCAAAATGGCTGCTTGTGTCCTTACTTTCATCAAGTCCTATTCTCCTATTGACCCTATGCTCGGTGATCTACATTGGCTCCTGGTCAAGCAATGCCTTGATTTTGAAATTCTCACTCTTGTTTTCAAATCCTTTGTGGTATTGCCCCTCTGTATTCTCACAACTCTCTGAGATATCTTTACTCCTCTGATTCTGGCTTCTTGATAATCCCCATTTTTAATTGTTCTGACGTTGGTGGCTATGCCTTTAGCTGTCTCGGCTCTAACCCATGGACTCACACCCCCCCACCCCCAACGCTTCACCCCCCCAAAAAAACTCTCTGCCTTTGTGCCTAGCAACAACAGTCAAACAAATTCAACAAGAAATGAAATGAAAATCACTTATTGTCACAAGTAGGCTTCAAATGAAGTTACTGTGAAGAGCCCCTAGTCACCACATTCCGGCACCTGTTCGTGAGGCTGGTACGGGAATTGAACCATGCTGCTGGCTTGCCTTGGTCTGCTTTCAAAGCCAGCAATTTAGCCCTGTGCTAAACCAGCCCCTCACAATGGGATGTGAGATGTCCAGCAACAGTTAGGTATCTGCCTAGAAACAGCAGTAGCCAGTATTCAAAAGGACAGATGAGATGCTGAATAACGAGATCAGAAGGCAGCTTAGATAAGAATCGGATGTCAATCCCTTATGAGTAGAAACAGTTTACGTGGACAATTGGGTAAATCAATGAGATATATGTATACTGATGTCTAGATTCAAGGAAGTTGATGGGGGCAAACAGCCAACTACATAGGGGCCATAATCAAAGAGGAAAAAGGGTATAATTGGCCAGACCCTCAGATGCTAGACCGGCCAGTTAACACCTAGCGGTCTCAGAAAGCAGACAAGCCAGTTTCCAGCCACCAAGCCTGAAGGTCACGTTTGGTAGTTCACAGCCTTGAACGTTTTAGAGCCAAGGCAGTGCAGAAAACCTTTGTGAAGGCAATTTAAATATCTTCACTGAGATACTTCCAGCTGCACAGGGGCACCAGACAAGGATGCCCACTGTCCCCGCTGCTGTTCGCTCTAGCGATCGAACCACTAGCAATCGCGCTCAGAGCAGCAAAAAGCTGGAGGGGATCCGAAGGGGAGGCAGAGAGCACAGAGTCTCACTCTATGCAGATGACCTGCTCCTCTACATTTCGGATCCACAGAGCAGCATGGACGGAATCATCACGCTCCTGAAAGAGTTTGGTGCCTTCTCGGGCTACAAACTCAACATGAGCAAAAGCGAGATCTTCCCGGTACACCCACAAGTAGGTGGGGCAGCCCTAACGGGATTGCCGCTTAAACAAGCCCGACACAAATTCCGCTACCTGGGGATCCAAATAGCCCATGACTGGAAAGGGATTCACAAATGGAACCTCACCAGTCTGACAGAGGAAGTAAAAAAGGACCTGCAAAGATGGAACACACTCCCACTCTCCCTCGAGGGGAGGGTCCAGGCGATCAAAATGAATGTGCTGCCCAGGTATCTCTTCCTATTCAGATCCATCCTGATCTACATCCCCAAGGCCTTTTTCAAAGCACTAGACAAACTAATCATGGCGTTCGGATGGGGGGGGGGGGGAAGAATGCTCGGATCCCAAAGAAAGTCTTACAAAAAACAAAATCCAGGGTGGGGCTTGCCCTCCCAAACCTACAACTTTACCACTGGGCGGCGACGGCCGAGCGAAAAAGGGGATGGATCAAGGAGCCAGAAGCCGAATGGTTGCGCGTGGAGGAGGCCTCCTGCATGGGGACCTCCCTCCGGGCCCTCGCCACGGTGGCGCTCCCATCCCCACCCAAAAAACACTCCAGCAGCCCGGTGGCGATAGCCACCCTCCAGTCCTGGAACCAACTACAGCAACAATTTGGCCTGACCAGAATATCGGGTAAAGCTCCCATCTGCAACAACCATAGGTTCACGCCAGCGCTGACTGATGCCACCTTCAAAAGGACGCCACCTTCAAAAGGTGGGGACAGGACAGAAGGGCACTGACAGTCAGGGACCTATACACGGACGGCAGATTCGCAACACTGGGCGAACTGACAGAGAAATTCCAGCTAGCCAGGGGGAACGAGCTAAGGTACCTGCAACTAAAAAACTTCCTATGAAAGGAGACAGGGACATACCCACAACCACCACGACAGACACTACTGGAAGAATTACTGGACACAAGCATACCAGATAAAGGAAACTGTAGTGACATGTATGACCGACTGGTAGAAGGGGCCAACACCATACTGGACGCAACAAGAATGAAGTGGGAGGAGGACCTGGGGATCGAAATAGGGTGGGGACTCTGGAGCGAAGCACTGCATAGGGTCAACTCCACCTCCACGTGCGCAAGGCTCAGCCTGACGCAACTAAAATTGGTACACAGAGCCCACTGAACAAGAACCCGTATGAGTAGGTTCTTCCCGGAAGTGGAGGACAGATGTGAGCGGTGCCAAGGAGGCCCAGCCAACCATGCCCACATGTTCTGGTCCTGCCCCAGACATGTGGAGTACTGGACAGCCTTCTTCGAGACAATGTCCAAGGTGGTGGGGGTGAGGGTGGAGCCATGCCCGAAAGTGGCACTCTTCGGGGTTTCAGACCAGCCAGATCTATTCCTGGGGAGGAGGGCGGATGCCCTTGCCTTTGCCTCCCTGATCGCCTGCTGTAGAATCCTGTTCGGCTGGCGGTCAGCAGCACCACCCAAAGCTGCAGACTGGCTGTTCGACCTCTCGGAATCTCTCCAAATGGAGAAAATCAAATTCGCCATCCGAGGGTCAGACGACGGCTTCCACAGAACGTGGGAGCCATTCACCCAATTGTTCCGAGACTTGTTTGTGGCCAACAAACAAGCAGAAGAATAGCCAGATAGCCAAGAAACAGGGGAGAGTAGCCAAAGCATGAGAGTGAGAGATAGACCGGTAGGGGGGTGTTGCTAACTTTTGGTTGGTTCAATTGGCTCTGTTTTATAACCTTTGCTCTCGAGTCGCCAAGTATCTTTATTATACCGCCACGAGGTTCAAGTTCAAGTAATGATCAATAACTCAATACACCAATTAGTAAGATTCAAATCAAAGCACATTTATTATACACAGTAAATCGATACTCATGCATAAATTCTACTTCTAAGCTATTTCTACAACTAACAGGCCTATACTTAGCTTCGGACTGGCCCTGGCCCACCAGGTCAGGGGAACAAATGGCCTTTCATTCGGGTTCTGAGTCTGCGGGATTCAAAAGCTGGTATGGACTGGTAGTAGGAGCGCCTATCTCGTAGTCAGCGTTGACTTAAGACTTACGGTCTTTTGGCGGCAGCTGAACAGGTCACGTAAAGGGTTGGTTTGCGTTGCTGGGTGACCCTGTCAAGAAGGACGATTTGAACTTGGGGCCTTAACTTTATAGTCCCCAGGGGCTTCCCGCCTTTCGGGGCGGACCCTGTACCTGGTTCCATGTGATTGGACTTCGTTCCAATCGCTTGGCTTGATTTCTCCAATACTGGAGCAGTTCCCTGATCGATAGGCGGTCTTGAGGTGTCTGTTAACCTCTTTTGTGTTGGCTCCTGCTGGCACCGAGGAGTCTGGCTTGGCTTTGTTTATCCCAAATGTTTCGGTTGTTCCTGGGAATCGCTCATCAGTATGTAGATGGCTGCTACATTATTATGCAGATGGCTGCTTGTATCGATGCTATCTGGGCTTTTGCAGCGTTTTATACACAGTAAACTTGCACCTGTTAGTTTCTGCCTCTGTTGGCTGAATTTCCCTTCAGCCTTTGCTGTTCTCCATTTTACGTCGGGAGTTGGCCAGTGCGAAGCGTGAAGGATCACATAACTGCATTGATCTTCATTCCCTGACCCGACGAGCACTCTTCTATGGCCTCTACACTGACCATAACTATGCAAGGAAATTTTTAACTGACAATTCTGAGGGGCGCTATGTCAAACAGGGACATGCATTACAAAATAAGAAAATCGGAACCTCTAACTATCCTGAATAAACTACACTTACTCAAACATTCAATCATACTAACTTCCTAAACAATACACACAAAATCATAGCAGCATTATTCACATTTTCCTGGCTTGGCAGTCAAGCTCAGGACTGTACAATCGCTCATGAAACATTTCTTTATTCACAAAAAAACGCAAACGAATGTTCTTTCGCGGGGGTCGGGGGTCTGGTCATATCCGAAAATAGGGGATCTGATTCTATATACCGGGGTGCGAGCGCGGTAGGCTCTCCTTTTCCATTTCCTCAGACGAATAGTCTGCACGATGCAGCAGAGTATCGCCCATACTAGTAGGGTTTCTATCAAGTAGGACAGGGAGTACCAGGTTATAAACCTGTCATACCAAGATGGTGTGGTGTCGCTTGTGACTGGGCCCTGGGTACTGTGGGGAAGTGAATCATTAACGGCTGGGGGATTGAGGTCAGGGGGTTCGCGTTCGCGCGCAACCAAATGTCCATTATGGTGATGAGCGACGCTGAGGATGTCCTCATGGTTCTTCTTCTTTCACTTCTCTTCTCTGGTCCTGGAGCTTCTGGAGTTCTGTGGGATCAAGCATTGTGTCTGTTACTATCTTGGTTTAATATCTCATATGATAGCCGGTCTGTCCTTTAGTGCCAATTACTCCCTTTATAATTGGTCACTATGTGTGACTCCCTCATTTTTTTTTCTCCAAAAACCAAATTTCAGGACAAGACTCACTTACAAATACTGAACCAGTGCGAACTGTCTCACAGACTGTGAGGTTTACCATCCAAATGTTTGAGGATGTAAATAGCAGAGGGTTGGCAACCTAAGGGTTACCTGAAAACAAAAAACCTTTTGAACAAAACTTGCCGAAATGAGGTGCGTATGGACCGCGACGGGTAAGATTTGGATGGAGTCCCCGGGTAGGACGGCGACCAATGACGTGTGTGCCCTACCCGAGCGTAGCTGACCAGAGGGGGGTTCCCAGGCAGGGCGGATCCCAATGCTGTTTCTCCACTGCCTGAGCAACCGACAAGAACGGGCTAGAAATGTAGCATCGTGGGGGGTTGCCGTATTGGTTCTTCCTTCGAACCAGAAGGGCAGTTACGGACGGGGGTCTGGCAAGCTCTCAGAGGTTTCTGCCGATGAGCGTGCTGACAAGTTCTCAGAGGTTTCGGCTGAAAAATAAGGCGTGGGGCTGTGGAAAAATTTCTGATTTCACAAACAATATTTAACAGTACAACTACACACCACATAAAACATGCTGCAGGTTCCATCAGAAAGGACATCGTTTTCTCCCAAGCGGTTCCTTTTAAAACATCATCTGGACACCTCAGTTATCGGTTGCGAACAGGGTCGCAAAGGGGTTCTCGTGTTGGGAGTCAGACTCAAAGTCGTCATCTTCTCCCGGATGCCAAACTCACAAGTGTATCAGGGCTGATAGGGCTGTATGGTTTGATTTAGGATCGCTCTCGTCATTCCGGACGAATCTGTATGAATTATCACGGTGCCAAAAGGTGGTGTCTAGTTCTGTGGGGACGGAATCTGGGTCGTTATTGTAGGTCGGTGGTCGGTGGTGGGGTTTGTTTAGGAAAGTGATCATGAAGGGATCACTCGAATCGTGGTCAGATTCGCTGGGTGTGGGTCCTGTTGCATGGGGATAGTAGGGAGGGGTGCTGTGGCTATTTTCCGAGTCACAGTCGCTGTCGCTGCTGCTGCAGTCTGTGGGCGTTCGGGGCGGAGTCTGTTGTTTGGGGGTGGAGTCGGGGTTGAGTCCGTGGCTGTGCTGGACGTGTTGGGGGAGGGTAGGGTTACGTTGGCTGTGGGCGGGACGTGGTCTGCTGTGTCGAGCATGACGTGCTGTGCGTGGTTAGACTGTGTTTCATATGCCTTCAGCTCGTTGATATGGAACCACGCCGTCTTTCCGTTGGGGTACTTTATTTTGTAGACCGAAGGGCTTACTTTGTCCGCCATGGAGTACGGACCCGAATACTTTGGTGACAGGAATGTGCTGGGGTTGTATACGGAGAGCATGACTTGCTGTCCTACACTGAACTCAGTCGCATACACTGTCTTATCAAAATAGGTTTTGCTCTGTTTCTTTCTTGTGCCCAATTTCACTGCGGCTGCTAGCTGAGCCGTTTTAACATTCGCCACAAATTGTTCTACTGCTTTCTCGTGTGTGAGGGCCGTCACTTCGGGGCTGGTCAAATCTAATCCTAATAAAAATTCTGTGCCTTTCATGGGGCGTCCAGTCATGAGAGTGTGTGGGGTGTAACCTGTGGATGTGGAAACTGTATTTCGCAAAAACATCAGCGCACAAGGGAGAACTGAGTCCCAAGTGGTGTTGTTTTGCTGGATCATTTTCTGAGGGTTGATTTTAGGGTCCGGTTCATGCGCTCCACGATACCACTTGACTTGGGGTGGTATGCAATGTGGAGTTTTTGGGTAATGCCAAATATCGTGAGGACGTTCTTCATGATACGTCCCGTAAAATGGGAACCTTGGTCGGATTCAATGCTGCGGGGGAGTTCCCATCTCGTAAAGATGTGGTGGGTTAAAGTCTTGGCTGTGGTCTTTGCCGTGTTCGTTCTGGATGGGAATGCTTCCACCCATTTTGTAAACGTGTCTATCACCACGTGTACATATTTATAACCATTCCTGCAAGGGGGCAATGGTCCAATATAATCAATCTGGAGATTAGTCCAGGGGCCATTAATGGCTCGGGTGTGACTGAGTTGAGCTTTCTTGGCATATCTTTCCGGATTGTTCTGGGCACAGATAAGGCAATTCTCAACGTAGTGGGTTACATCTTCTTTCAAACTCGGCCACCAGCAGAGCTGCCTGAGGTGGGCTGTAGTGGGATCAATTCCCTGATGTCCATGACTGTCATGGAATAAACAAATCAGTTGATTCCTGTCCTGTTCAGGAACCACATAAAGGGTGTCTTTTAACACCACACCGTCATGTGTGGTCAGAGCATTTTTAAACCTATCATAGGGTGCTGGATAGTTTCCTTTCAAAATCTCCCTGAGATTGCTGTCCTGCCTCTGGGCCTGCACTAAATCCTCGATATTAGTCTGCGAGACCTGAACTGCATTCATGGTGCGCTTTCGGGGGGTGTCCCAAAATATCCGTGCCTGGAACCTGCTTTAGCCAGTGCGTCGGCTTTTACATTTCTGCGGGGGGGGGAGGGATGGTGACTTCGAACTTTAACTATTCCAAAAGTCCTGTTCTGTGCTCGCTCTGAAATGTGACGGAGCAATGGGGCTGAGGGGAGGGGTTTTCCGTCTGCGGAAACAAATCCTCTTGCTTTCCACAGGGGTAGGAATTCCGTAAGGCTATTGCAGACATAGAGGCTGTCCGAATATATGTCTGCTGGGCTGGGGAAGGAATCGGGGTGTTCCACTATGTATGCGATGGCCGCAAGTTCTGCCGCCTGTGCGCCGAAGTGTCCTGGAAGTTTTATTGTTATTTTTTCTAGGGCGCATCCCTGCGCATCCTCGACGTAAATGCCGCATCCTGTTATGCGCTTCCCTTCTAATATTGTGGAAGATCCATCCACATACATCCTCATGGGTTTACACGTGTCTGTGTGCTTGGGAATCTGGGTTGAACTACCTATCTTTCTGGGGGGTGTTTTAGCAATAAAGGAGCCTGTGTTGTGATGTGGAGAGATAATTTCACATTCATGGGGGGTTCCGGGGTACTGTAGGTTATCGACTAAAAAAGTGTGGGTCTTTGTCCTTTTAACAGTGATGGCCCGTCCCTGCAAAAGAAGGGTCCATCTGGCTGCTCTTATCTGACTAACTGTACCGTCCTTGAGTCGTCCGTCCAGTAAAAGTTGGGTGGGGGGGTTTTCCGTCAGGATTATGATAGGGTTTAGTCCGGTTATGTAAGAAAAATGCTGTACTTCCCAAAATACTGCGAGCAGGTGCCTTTCACAGGCTGAAAATCCCTGCTCCACAGCATCTAAAACTCTAGAGGCATAAGCCACGGGCCTTAACTGTTCGTGCCATTCCTGAAGGAGCACGGCCGAAAGAATGCGGTCTGTGCTTGCTACCTCTATCGCATAGGGGGAAAGTGGGTCTGGAACCTGCAGTGCGGGGGCTGCTATGAGTGCTCTTTTCAACGAGTCCACAGCATCCGTATGCTGCGGAAGCCATTCCCAGGGGGCTCCTTCTTTAGGAGGTCTGAGAGGGGTGCTGCCTTGCTGGCGAAACCGTCAATGTGGTTTCGGCAGTAGCCAACCAGTCCTAAAAACGACCGAAGGGCCGAAACATCCTGGGGAAGGGGCAATTTGGCAATCGAGTCAATCCTTTTGTGCTCGATCTCGCGTTTACCATGTGTGATAATTGTACCCAAATATATCACTTTGTGTTCCAAAATCTGGGCCTTTTTGGGGTTAACTTTACATCCAATTGCTTGTAGGAGTTCCAGGAGTTCGGACAGAAGCTCAATGTGCTCTGCCTTGGTGTCTGTCTACGTACTGGACCAGACATTCGGGGCGAGAACATTTAGACAAACCATTTGCCAGCTGTCGGTGGAAAATGGAGGGGGAGTTGTGGAATCCTTGTGGAAGGCATGTCCACGTGTACTGTTGATTTTTAAACGTGAAGGCAAATTTGTACTGGCACGCCTTTGCCAATGGAATGGACCAGAACCCATTACTGATATCCAAAACCGTAAAGTATCGGGAATTGAGTCCCTGCTTAAGCATGGTCTCGGGACTTGTTGCTACTGTGGGGGCTGCCGCGGGGGTGATTTTGTTGAGTTCCCTGTAATCGATGGTCAGTCGCCATGATCCATCGGGCTTTCTCACAGGCCAAATCGGGGCATTATTAGTGGAGGCTACTGATCTGAGTACGCCCTGCTCTAATAAGCTGTCGAAAACTTTTGTGATTTCTCTCTCTGCCTCTTGGGGAAATCCGTATTGCTTTTGGCGTCTAGGGTCAGGTCCTGTGATTTGAACGGAACCAGTCATCCGGCCACAGTCGTGTTTGTGGGTCGCGAATGCTGTCCTGTGCTTCTGCAGGACTGCCCTAACCTGCTCGTCGGTCCTAATTGTGGTCGGGTCAAACCAGAATTCGCCGACTGCGCTAATCTTATTTGCATATTCTCCTATTGTGAGCGTTGCGGGGGCTCTTGCGGATTTTGCCATTCTCCAGACACATTGGTTGACTGGATCAAAGGACAGGTTGTGGGAATTCATAAAACCGATTCCCAAAATGTGTTCTGCTGTGTGGGGCACAGGGGCACATAAAACTATGGGGTGCTTGGTGGTGATGTTGCCGATTTGAATGGGTACAGGGGCTGTGATGTGCCCCTGCTGTGAGTGGCCTGTAAAGCCGCTGAGGGTGATGGTGGCTGTAGTGGGCCACGTGTCCTTTTGAAACATGGTGGAGTAATTTATTGTGGTGTGGGACCCTCCTGTGTCCCAGAGAAACTCGATGGGCAGTCCCCGTTTCTTTGCTGCAACTACTGGTCAGCCGGACCTATCCCAAAGGGTGTCGCAGACCGAACTGGGGGAGCCCGAACTCCGTCAGTCCATTCCGTTCAGGTCCGTCTGATCTGAACGGGTGCGAACGCTATGCATTGGCTGTGTCCTGGTTTTATTTGGAGTGCCTGTCTGCTGGGCTCTCTGTTGCTTTTGTGGGGCATTGCATTCTCTTGCAAAGTGTCCCAACTGTCCACAGTTGTAACACTCCTGTGACTTTGGTGGGGGGCTGTTCTTGCCTTCATTTACCCAGGCGGGGTTCTGGTGTGTTTTAACTGCGTGTATGTCTGCTTCTGCCTGCTGTTCTTCAGGATTTTTAACTGCGGGTTTGTTTTGTACCGACTGCTCCCAGGCGCGGGACAATCTTTTTACGACCCATTTCTCATTATGAGCCTCCTCTGGGGGATCATAATTCGCACAAGCTTTTTGTCCTGTTTCTGTGGCATGGGAGATAAGGGTGCGGGGCCATTTGGCCATGTTGTCTGGGGTCTAAGTCTCCGAAAACTGCTGCAAAATGGATCCACAAGCGTCCAGCAAACGCGTCTAGGATCGCGGTATGCATTTCTGCAAGGGTGCCTCCTCCTACATTCTGTGGGTCGGGAAGGGCTGCTACGGCCGAAGGGTCTAAACTCAAAACTGTGAGCTTTACGTGCTCACCCTCGTCCAGGCCGTACATGGTCGCCTGCTGCTTTACTCTGGCAAAGAAGTGGTGGGGGTCTGAGGTGGGGAGGAACGGTTTGATTTTCTCGCACGCGTCCCATAATTGGGTCACTGGTAAGGGGGTGGTGTACAGAAATTCCGTGTCGTCCGATGTGGCTGTGCGGTGGGTGGTTACTGGGTTCATTGGAACCTGAACTATCTGCTCTGTGGGAGTTTGGGCGCTTTTCTCTTCTGGGGCTTTCCCTGCGCACATGTTCCCTGAACATATCTCTGCGCTGTCTCATTTAACTCTTCCCAATCAGGGCCGTCTTCCTCATCTAACTGTGCTCCAAAGGTTTCCTGGAATACTTTTTGAACTGAAAGCAGAGATTGCAGTTCTGCAATCTGCTTCCGGCACTTTGCGTGGTCAAATGAGCTTTGTCTTTGCTCCGTGGTGGCAGCATGGAGTGCTTTTAATGCTGCCTTCAGGTCACTACACTGCCTCTGCAATGCCTCTACCTGCTCCTCAGTTTTCTCTCGTACCAGGACTGCACGTTGCGTGTCCTGATAGGCCTTTTTGTACTGGGACTGGAAGCTGCTTAAGTGCGCCAGACAAGACTGGTGTGCCCACTTGGCATCATCCACCTCCCTGTCGTTTGCTGCCAACTCCCTCCTTAACTCTACGTTCTCTCTCTCTACCTCACTGACATCGACCTTGCTCATTCGATGTATGCCTTCTATCTCTTTACGGAGCATCCTAATGACCTCCTCTGTGCCTCACAATTGTGCCAAACAGGACACGATTGCCATTGGCTTGCGAGCTTTTCCTAAGCTCTTCTTGTGAATCTCGCTCAGGTTCTCCCACCAAGTATGTCCTATACTCCCGGGACCTGTTTCCTCATTGTTACAGAATTCGCTCCAAAGGGGCCATCCTTTCCCTTTGAGGTACTTCCTGATTTCCTCTTCCCAAATGGGACACTGTCCTACTCTACTGCTGCTGGTCGCTGCGACCACAAATTCTTCTGGGTTCATGAGGCGTTGCATTGCCTGCATTGCCATCTTTCCTCTCTAAATACTCTTTTAAAATTTGGAACAAGGGGTATTAAGGCGGTGCTGTAATTATGGGTACGGCTTTCGCTATTTTCCGGAATACAAACACCCGACAGTTTTGTCGCAACAAAAATCTATCAGTTTACCTTATAGCCCTGTTAGTTACTTATGCATTTAACACACTTCCGAATTATGAGGATTGATTAGAACTGCTTGAACACTTGGTGTTTTCTGTTCCCAATTGGATTTCTAATTCACATTTTGGGGTTCTCCCGGAGTGGTTAAGCCACTTTTAGATTGGGTCCCGACGGAGTCGCCAGTAATATGTTGCTAACTTTTGGTTGGTTCAATTAGCTCTGTTTTATAACCTTTGCTCTCGAGTCGCCAGGTATCTTTATGATACCGCCACGAGGTTCAAGTTCAAGTAATGATCAATGACTCAATACAGCAATTAGTAAGATTCAAATCAAAGCACATTTATTATACACAGTAAATCGATATTCATGCATAAATTCTATTTCTAAGCTATTTCTACAACTAACAGGCCTATACTTAGCTTCGGACTGGCCCACCAGGTCAGGAGAACAAATGGCCTTTCATTCGGGTCCTGAGTCTACGGGATTCAAAAGCTGGTATGGACTGGTAGCTAGGAGCGCCTATCTCGTAGCGAGCATTGACTTAAGACTTACGGTCTTCTGGCGGCAGCTGAACAGGTCACGGTCAAGGATTGGTTCGCATTGCTGGGTGACCCTGTCAAGAAGGACGATTTGAACTTGGGGCCTTAACTTTATAGTCCCCAGGGGCTTCCTGCCTTTTGGGGCAGACCCTGTACCTGGTTCCAAGTGATTGGACTTTGTTCCAATCGCTAGGTTTGATTTCTCCAATACTGGAGCGGTTCCCTGATTGATGGGCGGTCTTGAGGTGTCCGTTAACCTCTTTTGTGTTGGCTCCTCCTGGCGCCGCGGAGTCTGGCTTGGCCTTGTTTATCCCAAATGTTTCGCTTGTTCCTGGGGATCGCTCATTAGTATGTAGATGGCTGCTTGTATCGATGCGGTCTGGGCTTTTGCAGAGTTTAATACACAGTAAACTTGCACCTGCTAGTTTCTGCCTCTGTTGGCTGAATTTCCCTTCAGCCTTTGCTGTTCTCCATTTTACGTCGGGATTTGGCCAACCCAGGTGGCTGCAGGGGGTGGGGGGGACAGCTAAATCTAAGAGGAAGGAAAGGCGAGCCATGGGGGAAAGGGGGGCAGGAGCGGGGAGAGGGGGGTAGAGGGAAGAGACAGGGAACAATAGAGGAGAGCCAGGGAGGGGGGAGGCAGGGAAACGTTAACAAACTTAACGTCCAAAGGAACAGAGAAAATGGGAAGACGGGAAGCGGAAGTGGGCAGAAGTGGAACGAGACGACAACGGCAGCGAACTCCGTCTGGGAGAAGCAAGGGGCGACAACACCACGAACAGATGCCTACTTATGTGTGTAAATAGTTTTGCCAAGTGTACAGAGCTGCTGCTGTTGAGTGGGGGCATAATACCGTCCGATGGCTTCTCAGGGAAAATTAAAACGTCAGCAGCAGCAGTGACCCATAGGGGAGTGGGGGTGAGTGCTCCGTTGGGAGGGTGTGGGAAGACTGAGGCACGTGGGGTCACGTCTAGTCAATTACTATTGTATATTCTCTTTTTGCACTATGTTAATGGTCACACTATTTTGC
Organism: Scyliorhinus torazame; assembly: GCF_047496885.1. Taxonomy (NCBI): domain Eukaryota; kingdom Metazoa; phylum Chordata; class Chondrichthyes; order Carcharhiniformes; family Scyliorhinidae; genus Scyliorhinus; species Scyliorhinus torazame. The sequence goes on from NC_092710.1 coordinate 257,694,835, forward strand.
TGTGTTAGGATTATTACTATTTATTATGAAAAACGTAGCAAAACTTTAATTAAAAAATATTTTTAAAAAAAATATATCTTCACTGAGGCCACGAAAAGATGTTTCCCAGATTTGATTATCATCTCTGTATTGTGCAGTTAAAAACTGGTTATTTAATTTGAATGTTGTTTGGGTATCGTAGATATATTTTGCAATAAGGGGTAAATTCTACATAAACTATGATTGTGTGTTTAGTAATTCATATGCTTTAATTGGCTGAGGGTGAAGGAGAGCTGTTTGTGTGCCTTTGTATTTTCTTTACCTTAATAAATAGTCATGAAGAACGACTGGGCTGTTTATTCTCACTGGAGTTTCACTTGCCTCCTCACACCAAAACAAAACAAAACTATACACCCCCATGAACCGGTGTTCCAAGTTGGGATACACTCACAGATAACACCAGCATGTTTAGTGATACTTTCTACTGCCCTTTCACCCTTTAAGATGTGCCTTAAAACCTACCTTTTTGTCCAAGCTTTTAGTGATCTTCCCTAATATCGCCGTATGTAGCTCAGTGTCAAATTTTGTTTAAAATGCCTCCAGGAAACACCTTGAGACACTTCAAACAAGTTATTTAAATACATGTGATCATCAGCAACTGAGGAAAAAATTATTCAATACACAAAAGCAAATTGTTGTCTAAAATTAATTTAGTGAAACTGCTTTGAAATTTTATGAATTTTAAACAGAGTATTCATGAGAAAATTGCTGCAGAGGATTGTTCGTGTGTTGCATGAAAAGATGTCCTTCATCTCAGTGACTCCATGACTAGCTAATAGAACGATCCAGCGACCTCTGCTGGAGAGTTATTTTGTATGGCCATCAAATGAGAATAGGTTTCAGCTCAGCTACGATGTCATCAACAGCCGAATAGCCTACTCAATTACCAGGGCTCAACTTCAAGTATGGACACTTGTGCAAGATACTAGAGGTGGTTGGTTTCAGTGTCAGTGCTTCCAAAAGAGAAAGGATGAAAAGGGTGTAAATTCGACAAAAAAAATGGATAGTCTTCCCATTCAACCAGAACAGCACCCATGGAGAAAACACTGTAATGGCTTGGATATTGTGTGAAAGTTTTCTTGACGGCAGCTATCCCGTCAGTGGAACACCTAGCAAACCCATACAAACAGTTAAATCAGTTGTTCATCGCTTTTTTCTGGAGATTCCACCGATAATGGAGCTGCGGAACTGGACGTTCTATGTAATCATTCAATCAATTCATGAAAGTTGCAGTTAATAGCAGCCTACCATGGCCATGACCATGAGCTATCGTTCCTCTGTATTGACCAGTGGGAGCATGTCCTTTGCTCCCATATTAGACTCAGGAATAACCCAGGAAAATAGAAAAAGCAGCTTTCATCCTCTCTAAACTGTGTTCAGAATTTATTAGTTTGAATGTTGCAGTTGGAATCTCACTTTTTTTCTGAGAAACATTTTCCAAGAAGTATTTTCTTGCATACAAACTGTAACTTTGGACTGTATTTCTTCTGTGTAAATAAACGGCATAGTTCTGAAAGGGTTAAAGTGCTTTGGACATTTTGTCATTGAAAAGCTCATTGATCCATGGGTGAGATTCACTTATTCAAAGATTTATCAGGTCAAGTCATTAACATGATATTTGAATATTAATTTATTCAATGTGCTTTATTTATACCAAGGAACTGACAGAATACCATCTGTTAAATACAACAGGACCAAAGATTACTTACAGCATGGCAATATTCAACAGTCACGGCACAATTCTCGTCATGAGTGTCAACTTGACATTGGAAACATTCTTACCCCTGAATCAGAAGGTAGTGGGTTCAAGCCCCAGTCCAGGGCACATAGTCTAGAGCTGACATTCAGTACAATATTGAGGGTGTACTGCATTATCCAAGGTGCTGCCACCTCTCACGAGGGATAGTGTGCTCAATGATCTTTCACTCAACCAATGTACGTTGTAATAAACTCATCTACTTTCACTCTTAATGCAAATGGGAAACTAAACAGAAGGTGGATCACACATTGAAATAGTTAAAGCAGTCTGCAGCTAATGATTTTATTGTGTTTCAGGTTTTAAACTGGTTAGCCTGATTTCTTGGCCTTGGAAAACCCAGCAGATAAAGGAACACAAGGATTGCTACATGGAACATAAACATAAGAACATAAGAACTAGGAGCAGGAGTAGGCCATCTGGCCCCTCGAGCCTGCTCCACCATTCAATGAGATCATGGCTGATCTTTTGTGGACTCAGCTCCACTTTCCGGCCCGAACACCAAAACCCTTAATCCCTTTATTCTTCAAAAAACTATCTATCTTGATCTTAAAAACATTTAATGAAGGAGCCTCAACTGCTTCACTGGGCAAGGAATTCCATAGATTCACAACCCTTTGGGTGAAGAAGTTCCTCCTAAACTCAGTCCTAAATCTACTTCCCCTTATTTTGAGGCTATGCCCCCTAGTTCTGCTTTAACCCGCCAGTGGAAACAACCTGCCTGCATCTATCCTATCTATTCCCTTCATAATTTTATATGTTTCTATAAGTTCCCCCCTCATCCTTCTAAATTCCAATGAGTACAGTCTTAGTCTACTCAACCTCTCCTCGTAATCCAACCCCTTCAGCTCTGGGAATAACCTAGTGAATCTCCTTTGTACACCGTCCAGTGCCAGTACGTCCTTTCTCAAGTAAGGAGACCAAAACTGATTACACAATACTCCAGGTGTGGCCTCACTAACACCTTATACAATTGCAGCATAACCTCCCTAGTCTTAAACTCCATCCCTCTAGCAAAGAAGGACAACATTCCATTCGCCCTCTTAATCATCTATTGCACCAGTTAACCAACTTTTTGTGACTCATGCACTAGCACACCCAGGTCTCTCGGCACAGCAGCATGTTTTAATATTTTATCATTTAAATAATAATGCCTTTTGCTGTTATTCCTACCAAAATGGATAACCTCACATTTGTTAACATTGTATTCCATCTGCCAGACCCTAGCCCATTCACTTAACCTATCCAAATCCTTCTGCAGACTTCCAGTATCCTCTGCACTTTTTGCTTTACCACTCATCTGAGTGTCGTCTGCAAACTTGGACACATTGCCCTTGGTCCCCAACTCCAAATCATCTATGTAAATTGTGAACAATTGTGGGCCCAACACTGATCCCTGAGGGACACCACTAGCTTCTGATTGCCAACCAGAGAAACACCCATTAATCCCCACTGTTTGCTTTCTATTAATTAACCTATCCTCTATCCATGCTACTACTTTACCCTTAATGCCATGCATCTTTATCTTATGCAGCAACCTTTTGTGTGGCACCTTGTCAAAGGCTTTCTGGAAATCCAGATATACCACATCCATTGGCTCCCCGTTATCTACCGCACTGTTAATGTCCTCAGAAAATTCCACTAAATTAGTTAGGCACGACCTGCCCTTTATGAACCCTTGCTGCGTCTGCCCAATGGAATAATTTCCATCCAGATGCCTCACTATTTCTTCCTTGATGATAGATTCCAGCATCTTCCCTACTACTGAAGTTAAGCTCACTGGCCTATAATTACCCGCTTTCTACCTACCTCCTTTTTTAAACAGTGGTGTCACGTTTGCTAATTTCCAATCCACTGGGACCATCCCAGAGTCTAGTGAATTTTGGTAAATTATCACTAGTGCATCTGCAATTTCTCTAGCCATCTCTTTTAGTACCCTGGGATGCATTTCATCAGGGCCAGGAGACTTGTCTACCTTTAGCCCCATTAGCTTGCCCATCACCACCTCCTTAGTGATACATGTAGTACTTTTTCAGCACTGCTTGTGGGCCAGAAGGCAGCAGGAGTGGTCCGCCTCAGCCTAACAAACTGTAACTTTGGACTGTATTTCTTCTGTGTAAATAAATGGCACCTGGAGTTGGAGACGCCCAAGGCCATTGGAGATGCCCAGGTGGGCGTCAAAGCTCCCCAGCAAAATGATTCAGCTACCCAGTACTACTGACTCACCGTGATCCGTCGAATTCCACCAGATTCCTCATCCCACCATCCAATCTTTTTCAGAATCTTCCATTTTTGCCCTTGATCTCTTTCCAACCCTTTGTGGCCGTTATTTTGACCCTTCACACTGCTTTCAACACCTCCATCCCTCACCTCCTATCCCATCTGGTGATCTCTAGCATGAGGAAACTGATATATTCCTCATCTCTAGCTGGCCCTGCAGCGAATCCTGCCTGATAATGAGCTAATGCTGTTAATTAGGCTGACTTTTGGATGGGAACCTATTAAAAGTAATACATACATACCATGGAGTTAAAGACCAAGGGCGTGATTCAGTGACTTAGTTAAAGTCCGCCGGACGGTGCATTTAGGGGGGCGTTTCTCAGTACCAGCAGCATTATTCTGCGGCACTTTGCTGGTCACTTGGGGAGATTCTTTCAACTATCGCTGCACTTAGAGGAATTTCCTGCTTCAGCTCACCAGCAGGAAATGCTCCTCGCAGATTGGGGCATCATTATGTATGGCTGCACCGATCTTTCCTCACCCTATTTTTGAAACCCCCTCACCTTCCCCCCCCCCCCCCCCCCATCTTTGGCGAGGTCCCTGGAAACAGCACCCCCCCATCCCCCTCACCCTACCCACTTGGAAAGGCTATGCCCTGGGCCCGAGCCTTGCACCCTGGCAGTGCCCACGGCATCCTGGCCGTTGCATCAGGCACCCACCCTGGCAATTCCAGGGTTGCACTGGCTGGCAGTGCGAAGGTGCTCAGGAGCCAGGGGAACAGCTAGGGTGCCACCCTGCCCTGTCCCCGACCACCCGGGCTTCTCCAATGGCCTTGGACACCCCCAACTCCAGCTGCCATTATGACTGGTCCACAATTGCTTTGACCAGTACTGAACGACCTGGCCGTTGAGTTCTGGTCTCCAGGTGAATCCAGTGAACGTATATTTAAATAGACCGTAAAACTCATTTAAATATGCTGATCTGGATCTCGCCCAGTGTTGCAAGCTGCAGGGCTATTGGCTGAGGCAGGGAGAAGATCAACACTGAAATGGAGTCAGTGTTGATCCTCTTCCTGCCTTAATGATGGAAGGATTCTTCCCCTGGAATGGGAAAGCCTTAAGAGTAGAAGCACAGATGAGACTGTTATGCGACGCAACAGATTTGCACATGTCTGCTTTCTGCTGGGAATAGACATACTGAGGGTGCACAGGGCTTAGGTGGGATGCTCTTTCCAAGGACCGTTGCAGACTCGATGGGCCGAATGGCCTCCTTCTGCACTGTAAAAAAAAAAAATGTGATGATTCCTGCACCAAGTCCACAGCCCTGCAGCTTACAGCACGTACGGGGCAGATCCAGGTACTTTTAAAAAGAGCTTAGGGTTTCTGCCTCCACCACCAACTCAGGGAGTGAATTCTAGACACCTACCACGTAAAATAAATTTTCCTCATGGCCCCTCGAAATCTTCTGCCAATTAGCTTGATTCAATGACCCCTGGTTTATGACCTCTCTGCCAAGGAAAACAGGTTCCTCCTGTCTATCTCTAACCCTCACAACTTTGTGAACCTCAATCATTTTTCTTGAAATATTTTTATTCTCCATTTTCACATTTTCTTCAGAATTTACACCCCACCAACAAGCAGTAAACGGTAACAAATACAATGTCAATCCCCTTATCAACAACAACGATCCCATCCTCCCACCACCCCCAAACAACGGCCCACCTGACAATATTAGCATCAAATAAAACTAAACCTCCCAAGGTGGAAAAAAAAAGGAAAAAAGAAAAAGGAATCAGGAATCGCCGATGGTCACCATTGACATATACAGTCCACCCCACCCAACCTTAACCTAATATTCAACGCCATCCAATCCCCGAAAGAGTACTGTGAATGACACCCATGAATTGGAGACACTGCGCACCCCCCCAGCTCCCCTCCCAGACGCCTCCCTTCCACTTCCTCTTGTAAACTCCTCCCCCAACCTCGGTTCCTTCCCCCAACTTTTCACCACAGCTCGACTCACTGAAATCTGTTCTGTCAGGCTCCGATGGCCGCAGCCCCTCCCCCCCACCTCACTCCCGTTCACGGGCCGGTTTGAACCGGCCAGCGTGGAGGCCCCCGCCCGGGTCTCCTTCCCCCTTGCCATGCCCCAAGAAAACCAAGAAATCCCTTTTAGCACACAACCACAGCATACACACCCAAGCCCCAAAGAACAATCATTGCAAGTGAAAGTCCCATCTCTTCCCTTGTCCAAATATGTACAACGTTGACTCATTTAGTACATACACCAACACGCAGTGAAAAAATAAAGTTACATGAGGCTACATCGGTACATGACCATTTCTCAATTCAGCCACAGTCTTTCTGCCTTCGCAAACTCCTCCGCCGCTTCCGCCGTCCCAAAATAAAAGTCCTTCGATTTGTAGGTCACCTTCAACTTAGCTGGATATTGTATGCCGCACTGCACCTTGCTGATGTACAGTGCCTTCTTCACCCGGCTGAAGGCAGCCCACCTCCTCGCCAGCTCCACCGTAAAGTCCTGGTATATGCGTATACCAGCTCCAGCCCACTGCACCACCCGCTTCTGCTTTGCCCAGCTCAGGACCTTCTCCTTCACACTGTACCTACGGAAACACACAGTTACTACTCTTGGCGGCTCACTCGCCTTTGCTATAGGCATCCATGACCGATGAGCCCGATCCAGTTCGTATCGAGAGGGATCGTCCCCCTCCCCCAATAGCTTCGCCAACATTGTGGCAAAATACTCAGTAGGCCTCGGGCCTTCCACTCCTTCGGGCAGACCCACAATCCTCAGATTCTGTCGCCTGGATCTGTTTTCCAAATCGTCCATTTTGGCTCACAGACCCTTGTTGGTCTCTATCACCTTCCGCATCTCCTCCCCCATCGAGGTGAGTTGATCACTGTGCTACGATAATGCCTCTTCCACTTTCTTCAGTGTCTCACCTTGCTCCTGCACCTCCGCCACTGCGCTCAATACCGCCGCCCTCACCGGGGCAATCGCCTCCTCCACCAGCACTTTCAATACTGCCCCCATCTCCTTCCTCGTCGCTTCCATGTGTTTTGTGAACTATTTTTAAAGTTCCACAGCCATCACCTTGGTCATTTCTTCTGTTGTGAGCGATGCGGCCTCCTCTGGTGCTCCAGCCTCCGCTTTCCTTCCAGTTCCTGCGCTGACTTTTCCACTCACTAGCGGACTTTCGTTAACCCCCTTTTTCACGGCCGTTTTTCTCCCAAATTTGGACATTTCTCCTCCCTGTGCCTTCTTACAGCCTTTTCAGCCTCCGTTGCCCCTGGGACCGGGTGTTAATCCTCCAAAATTTCTATTCCCAAGCGGGAGCCCTCCAGTGTGCGGCTGCCTCCCGCCCGCCGTCAGCGGAAGTCTCCTTGTGAACCTCAATCATGTGGCCTAATTCTGTTCCTATGTCTTATGGTCTTATGTCATCCCTCAGCCTTCTCTGTTCCAAGGAAAATAATATATTAAAAGATGTGTTACTTCCAGTAATTGTTCCATTTTCTGTCTCAATCACACCTACCTGCCAAGCTATTTCCGTCATGCCTTTTCTTCTCTGTCACTTTTTTGTCAATTTCTTTCTGCTGCTTTTCTATTTGTTTTCAACTCAAGCACCCTGCATTACTTGGTCTCCATGGTAGATGTCACTGTTGCCTACTGATCTTTGAACCATGGCGGTTTTTAGTTGAGGACGTGCTGCTTTAGGCATTTGAAGTTTTCAGGGCAAAGATAAACCATAAACTTTGTAAACTTTGTCAGCCCTCCCCCAGTTCCCATTCCCAACTGGTGCATTCCCTGTACACTCAACATCTTATCACCATTGTGGTCCACTCTCCCCTCCGCTGGCGTATCTCACTATTCTCCCCTCAGCTCCCCAGCCTCTCAGGCTACTCCCTGCCAACTAGTGGCTTGAGCGTTAGGCCTCGGCTTCCTTTTCCCCTTAACCCATACCCTGAACTCCCAGTCTCTTGAGGCACGATCAATTTGGCTGGAGACGAAGTTGAATTCAAACTGAGGCTTGATGAGTATCAGATGTGTGGCCTCCCACAGCAGCTGACAAAATGTCTGCGAGCTGGAGGCCACGCATATTTATACCCCGCCTCCTGGACGAGCTAGCATGCAGGGGCCCAGGTGAACCTGTAGTGCAGGTTCTACCATACAACCCTTAATATAAGAACACAGTGGTTTACCACATTCACCCCCTGTTAAAATTGAGTCCGGCAGGGGTGGTGGATAACTATATACAATTCGCAATCTTTAATATTTACAGAACGGTAAAAAAAATGTCTCTGGTCATCCGGTGGGCCGGTCAGAGGTTCAGCCGGTCCGACGCCTTGATCATCCTCTGGGATCGACAAAGTTTAACAGGGGCTGTTTAGCACAGGGCTAAATCACTGGCTTTGAAAGCAGACCTAGGCAGGCCAGCAGCACGGTTCAATTCCCGTAACAGCCTCCCCGAACAGGCGCCGGAATGTGGCGACTAGGGGCTTTTCACAGTAACTTCATTTGAAGCCTACTTGTGACAATAAGCGATTTTCATTTTCATTTCAAGTGGAGCCGGCGATGTTGGTGCTGTCGTGGTCGAAGTTGACTCCGGGAGCGTGCTGAAATCCTCTTCGTCAACGGGGGTGGGCAGGGGGAGGACGGACAGTCCTGGGGAGGGTGATGGGGGCGGCGGGGGAGGGGAGGGTGGCGACGGGGGTGGTGCCGGGGTGGAACCTGCTGGTGCCAGGTCCCTGAGGGAGACAGTATCCTGGCGGCCGTCGGGGAACGCCACGTAGGCGTACTGTGGGTTTGCGTGGAGCAGGTGCACGCTTTCCACCAACGGATCCACCTTGTGGAGCCGCACATTTTTACGGAGAAGCACGGTTCCCGGAGCTGTGAGCCAAGTTGGGAGTGATACCCCAGATGTGGACTTCCTGGGGAAGGCAAAAAGACGTTCATGCGGTGCACTGTTAGTAGCAGTGCAAAGTAATGAGCGAATGGAATGTAGTGTATCAGGGAGGACCTCTTGCCAGCAGGAGGCCGGGAGATTCCTGGACCGTAGGGTCAGCTGGACGGCCCTCCATACCGTCCCATTCTCCCTTTCTATCTGTCCGTTTCCCCGGGGTTTGTAGCTCGTCGTTCTGCTGGAGGCGATACCCCTGCTGAGCAGGAACTGACGTAGTTCATCACTCATGAATGAGGATCCCCTGACACTGTGGATGTAGGCGGGGAAGCTGAACAGAGTGAAGATAGAATTAAGGGCTTTAATGACGGTGGCAGACGCCATGTCGTGGCATGGGATGGCGAAGGGAAAACGGGAGTAATTTATCAATCATACTGAGTGTCGGTCGGAGGAGGGAAGGGGGCCTTTGAAATTGACGCTGAGGCGTTCAAATGGGGGGGAGGCCTTCACCAGGTGCGTGCGGTCCGGCCGGTAGAAGTGTGGTTTGCACTCCACACAGACCTGGCAGTCCTTGGTGATCGTCCTTACTTCCTCGATGGAGTAGGGCAAATTTTGTGCCTTAATGGAGTGGTACAACCGAGTGACCCCTGGGTGACAAAGGCTGTCGTGCAGGGCCTGGAGTCGGTCTACCTGTGCGCTGGCACATGTACCTCGGGATAGGGCGCCTGGGGGCTCGTTGAGTTTGCCAGGGCGATACTTAATCTCGTAGTTATAGGTGGAGTGCTCGATTCTCCACCGCAAGATTTTATCATTTTTGATCTTGCCCCGCTGTATGTTGTTGAACATGAAGGTAACCGACCATTGGTCAGTGAGGAGAGTGAATCTCCTGCCGGCCAGGTAATGCCTCCAATGTCGCACAGCCTCAACGATAGCCTGGACCTCCTTTTCGACGGATGAGTGCCGAATTTCGGAGGCATGGAGGGTGGGGGAAAAGAATGCCACTGGCCTGCCTGCCTGGTTGAGGGTGGCGGCAAGGGCAATGTCTGATGCGTCGCTTTCTACTTGGAAAGGAAGTGTTTCGTCTACAGCGTGCATTCCAGCTTTGGCAATATCAGCTCTGATCCAGGCGAACGCCTGTTGGGCCTCGGCCGTCAGGGGGAAATGAGTGAACTGTATGAGTGGGCGGGCCTTGTCCGCATAATTTGGGACCCACTGGGCGTAATACGAGAAGAACCCCAGGCAGCGTTTGAGGGCCTTGGGGCAGTGGGGGAGGGGAAGCTCCATGAGGGGGCGCATGCGGTCGGGATCTGGCCCCAGAACTCCGTTCTGGACCACGTAGCCGAGGATGGCTAAGCGGTTTGTACGGAACACCCACTTCCCCTTGGTATACGTGAGGTTGAGGAGAGTGGCGGTGCGGAGAAATTTAGCGAGGTTGGCGTCGTGGTCTTGCTGATCATGGCCGCAGATGGTCACATTGTCTAGGTACAGAAACGTGGTCCGCAAGCCGTACCGGTCGACCATTCGGTCCATCTCCCTTTGGAAGACCGAAACCCCATTGGTGATGCAGAAGGGGACCCTAAGGAAGTGATATAGCCGGCCGTCTGCCTCGAAGGCGGAGTATGGCCGGTCCGATTTACGGACGGGAGCTGGTGGTAAGCGGATTTCAGGTCCACCGTTGAGAAGACCCGGTACTGTGCAATCTGGTTAACCATGTCAGATATGCGTGGGACGGGGTTCCCGTCGAGCTGCGTGTACCTGTTGATGGTCTGGCTGTAGTCCACGACCATTCGGTTTTTCTCCCCAGATTTAACTGCTACCACTCGAGCTCTCCAGGGGCTGTTGCTGGCCTCGACGACTCCCTCCCGAAGCAACCGCTGGACCTCGGACCTGATGAAGGCCTTATCCTGGGTGCTGTACCGTCTGCTCCTGGTGGCGACGGGTTTGCAATCTGGAGTTAGATTGGCAAAGAGGGAAGGAGGATCGCCTTTAGGGTCGTGAGGCCGCACACAGTGAGGGGTGGTAAGGGTCCGCCGAATTTAAGGGTCAGGCTCTGGAGGTTGCACTGAAAATCCAGGCCAAGGATAAGTGCAGCGCAGAGGTTAGGTAGGATGTAGAGACGAAAACCGTGGAACTCTACGCCTTAGACTGTGAGCGTGACCGTGCAGTACCCCCGGATCGCTACTCGATGGGATCCGGAGGCCTGGGAGATACTTTGATTGGTAGGGTGTACCGTAAGGGAGCAGCGCCTTACCGTATTCAGGTGTACAACGCTCTCGGTGCTCCCGGAGTCAAGTAGGCAGGAGGTCACGTGGCCGTTGACTTTCACGCTCTGGATGCGTTGGTCAGAGTGTGTGGTCGGGACTGGTTGATTGCTATGGATGCGAGTCATGGTTGATCGTCGGGTAGTGAGGCGGCCGCTGCGTCGGGGTCCTGAAATGCCGTTGGTCTCCATGTGTTGCGGGGTGGACAAGATGGCGGTGCCCGGAGGTCCTGGGGGTCACAAAATGGCGGCGCCCATGGAACGCACGTTGCGGGGGTGGAGCAAGATGGCGATGCCCATGAAACGCACGTGTTGTGCGGGGGAGGAGGGGAGGATAGCGGCGCCCATTGTCCGTGACCAGGGAGGGTGGGGGCGACCGCTGCCGCTGAGTGGGCCTGGCACACTGCTGCGTAGTGGCCCTTCTTCCCGCAGGCCTTACAAAGGGCAGCGCGGGCCGGGCAGCGTTGGCGGGGGTGTCTTTGTTGGCCGCAAAAATAGCATCGGGGCCTCCCAGAGATCACTGGCTGGCGCGTAGTGCAGGCGTATTGGGTGGGTAGTGCCCCGCTGTGGCGGCTGCCTGTGGGGCCCATGAAGCGTAGGAGGAATGGGCCGTGCGGTTGGGGGCGTAGGACTGGACATTGCGCAGGGCGACCATCATGGAAAGCGCTAGTGTTTTAGTCTCTGCGAGGTCGCGTGTGGCCCCTTCTACTAGCCGCTGCCTGATAACATCGGACCCAATCCCAGTTACAAAAGCGTCCCTCATAAGGAGATCTGAGTGCTCCTTAGCTGTAACGTCCTGGCAGTCACAGTCCCAAACTAGTGAGATCAGGGCCCTCCAGAAGTCCTTGATTGACTCACCAGGTAGTTGAGTCCGCGTTGCGAGTGCGTGTCTGGCGAAGAGTGTGTTCATCTTCTGCTCATAATTTTCTTTGAGTCGAGTTATGGCATCAGTGTAATTGGGCGCATCCTGGGTCAGCGGGAAGATTTTAGAGCTGAGTCTGGAGTACACGATTTGAATCTTCTGAGCCTCTGGAACAGGGGCCGGCGCCGCGTTGATATACACTTCAAAACAAGCTAGCCAGTGCTGAAAGTCCTTTCTGGCGTCGCTTGCGTGTGGATCCAGCTGCAGGCGATCTGGTTTAATCCGGAGGTCCATCTCCTGAATCAGATACTAATAAATTGAGGTACGATCAATTTGGCTGGAGACGAAGTTGAATTCAAACTGAGGCTTTATTGGTATCTGATGTGTGGCCTCCCACAGCAGCTGATGAAATGTCTGCGAGCTGGAGGCCACGCATATTTATGACCCGGCTCCTGGGCGGAGCTAGCATGCAGGGGCCCAGGTGAACCTGTAGTGCAGGTTCTACCGTACAACCCTTAATATAAAAACACAGTGGTTTACCACATCCCTGTCCCAGTGCTTCCTTTTATTTGGGAAGTGAGGAAAGGAGACAGGAAAATAATAGAGTAGACAGTGGGATTAAGGGGAAAGGGGAAGGGTGGGATATGGGAAGAGAGAGCATGGAGCTGTGGAATGGATATGAGGCAAGCAAGGACATTTGAACCCTAACTTCTTAGAACAGAATGTTTAATTAAACCAAAAGAAAGCCACCGTTAAGATCGGAGTGAATGAAAGTTCACCGTCGAGCGAAAGGGTCAGCTTGGTAGCTGGAAAGATGGCGGAGGCTGGGTCGCTGGGTGGGGCCGCACTGCTTATGGCAGCAAAGGTGACCGAGGTGATGGCATTGAGACTGGAGAAACAGTTTGCAAAGCATATGGAGGTGATGAGGAACAGGTGACGGCGGCGCTGAAGGTGCTGGTGGAGAAGGCAATTGCCAGGTGAAGGCATCAGCCGAGGTGGGGGAGCAGGGTGAGAAAATGAAGGGAGTGGAGGAGGCCATGTCTCAGCACAGCTCGCCAGCCCCCCCCCCCCCCCCCGCTAACAAGGTCGAGCAGCACTTAAACTGCACTTGATCAGCCAACCCCAGCCAGCTCGCAATAATGGCACTGAGGAGACCAGCCCCAAGATTCAGGGACGCTGACCTGGGGAGGCTCCTGGATGTGGTGGAGACCAGGCGGTCTGTCCTGTACCCCTGGGCATCCCTGGATGAGGGGGTGGCGGCCGTTAGTTCCAACAGTATGACCAGGAGGACTGGCCAGCAGTGCAGGAAGGTCAATGACCTACACCAGGCAGCACGAGTGAGTAGACACCAAAGCCCCCACCCCACCTCCCCACCGAGGGAACATCCACCCCAACTCTCCAAATGGTCCTCAGCCCTCCCTCCCCCCTCCCCATCCCCCCAACCCCATCCTCAGACCCCCATTCCCATCACTGAACCACACTAACGATGCCCTCTCTGTATCTCCTCAGGAAAAGCTCTCCCACAAACGGCTGGAGAGGGCCCAGTCTGGCAGAGGGGTGCCAGACATAAGAGGTGACTGGTGTGGCCAAGGACAGATCGGTCACCCATGCGGAGGCTGGCGGATGCCGCAGCGGTGAGAAACCACTGGGCACCACCTGGGGGACCTGTAAAATGTGAGTAGTGATTGCCTTACTGACTGACCCATCCATCCCACTGACCACATGTCCATTCTCCCGCTGGTCCTCCAGCCAAGGGCGCCGGCCCATCCCGGGTGGACCCCTCAACTGAAGACAACACCTCGGAGGAGAGCTCAGAGGATGCCACCGTGGTCGGGTATAGCTGTCATCCCCAACCTCCACCAACGCAGATACACATACCTTGTGGTGTGGTATTATCATAACTATCAGCATTACAAGGGTTACTGTAGTGTCGAGAGTAGCCACTAGTGGGAGCTACATTTACAACTATATAAGGCAGGAATGCTAGACTTTAGGGGAGGAGTGTGTGCAGCTGTTAGCTCGTGAGGGTGAGAAGAACAGATAGTGTAAGTGAGTGCAGATCATAGTTTAAACCAGTAGTGAGATTAGCTGTGTATGAATGTAGTTTAGATGTTATTAATCAACTGTGTATTCTTAAGGAGGAGATGTCAAATCCAAGTTAGTAGTGGCTAATGACAGAGATGACTATATGAGGGGTAGGATCAGTATGTTTGCGGAATACACAAAGCTTGGGTGGGTGGTTAACAGTGAGGTTGAGTGTCTTGGGTTACAGGGTTTGACAGATGGTCAAATGGGCGGTTAAGTGGCCGGTGGAATTTAACCCTGAAAAGTGTGAGGTTATACACTTTGGAAGGAGTATTTTGACAAGGAAGCATACTATGAAAGATCTGACACGGGGAAGTTCCGAAGAGCAAAGGGACCTTGGCGTGTTTGCACATGCATCTCTGAAGGCAGATGGGCAGGTTAACAGGGTGGTGAAAAAGACATATGGGACACTCGCTTTTATCAAGCGAGGCATTGATTTCAAAAGCAGGGAGGTTATGATGGAGCTGTATTGAACGTTGGTGAGGCCACAGCTGGAGTACTGTGTGCATTTCTGGTTGCCACATTATAGGAAGGGTGGAATTGCACTGGAGGGGTGCAGAGGCCATTCACCAGGATGTTGCCTGGAATGGAACATCTAAGTTATAAAGAGAGGTTGGATAGGCTTGGGTTGTTTTCACTGGAGCAGAGAAGACTGAGGGGTGATCTGATCGAGGTGTACAAGATTATGATGAGCATCGTCAGGGTGGATAGGGAGCAGCTGTTCCCCTTAGTTGAACGGTCAGTTACGAAGGGACGCAAGTTCAAGTGAGGGGTGGGAGGTTTAGGAAGGATTTGAGGGGAAAACCTTTTTACACAGAGGGTGGTGATGTTCTGGATTCACTGCCTGGGAGGGTGTTGAGGTGGGATGCCTCATATCCTTTAAGAAGTACCTGGATGAGTACTTGGCAAGCTAGGGGCCAGGTGCTGGCAAGTGGGGTTAGGTGGGCAGGTCAGGGCCTTTCATGCATCGGTGCAAACATGATGGGCCAAAAGGCCTCTTCTGCACGGTAGTATTCTGTGATTCTGTGAAACTAATTTTGTTAAAATCTTCTTTTTCTCCTTTTAAAAATTTAAAAAATAAATAAATTTAGAGTACCCAATTCATTTTTTCCAATTAAGGAGCAATTTAGCGCGGCCAATCCATCTACCCTGCACATCTTTGGGTTGTGGGGGCGAAACCCGTGCAAACACGGGGAGAATGTACAAACTCCACACGGACAGTGGCCCAGAGCCGGGATCGAACCTGGAACCTCGGCGTCGGATCTTGTGCTAACCACTGTGCCACCGTGCTGCCATTTTGCCAATATCTAATGCAAATTGTAACAAGACAATTCGAAGGAGGGTATATTTATATAGTTTAAATTGCTCATACTTCAGAAAAAATGTTTTCGTCACTTCTACATTTCATCATTTTTATTGCTGCCTTTAACATTCTAAATGTCCATTTTTGGAGAAATGCCATTTAATTATTCTTAATAACGATTGGGTTCTAACATATTTCAACTTATGGGCAATTCGGGATGGATAATAAATGCTGGTCTTGCCAGCAAGGACCATATCTCATGAATATCTAATAAAAATATTGAAAACATTCTGTCCCATAGAAGACAACAAGGGAGATATTTTAAATCCTGGGCAGCCGATCAGTGAAATGAGTCAGCCACCCACCAGAAGTGTTAGTTTCTCTGCTGGTTGGCCTTTCACACCTTTGTTCTCTCTGGGGACTGTCATTAGCACCCTTTCCCCTTGGTTTCTGTGGCTATGACTCAGCCACCCTACAATATTTACAATATAAATATCTCCCACTTTCTATGTCTTTTGACAGAAGGTAATCGGACTCGAAACATTAGCTCTTTTCTCTCCCTGCAGATGCTGCCAGACCTGCTGCGATTTTGCAGCATTTCCTCTTTGGTCTCAGATTCCAGCATCCGCAGTAATTTGCTTTTATACAAACCAGTGCATCTCAATTCAGTGGTGGGAAAACTACTGGATAAAATTCTTAACAAGAGAATCTATCTCTGCTTGGAGAGGTAAGGTTTGATCTGGAATAGTCAACACGGCATGGCCTCAGGGGGAGGTCATGACCAACAAATTGGAATTTTTTGAGCATTAGATCGGTGTGTAGATGAGGGTAGTGTAGTTGATGTAATTTACATGGATTTCAGCAAAACATTTGACAAGGTCCCACATGGGAGACTTATAAAGAGGGCAAATGCACATGGGAAACAGAGGAACTTGATAAGGTGGATTCAAAATTGGCATAGCTGTTGGCACTTCATAACATTTTTTCATTTTTATTTTTTCATTGGGGCTGGTTTAGCACAGGGCTAAATTGCTGGCTTTGAAAGCAGACCAAGGCAGGCCAACAGCACGGTTCAATTCCCGTACCAGCCTCCCTGAACAGGCGCCAGAATGTGGCGACTAGGTGCTTTTCACAGTAACTTCATTTGAAGCCTACTTGTGACAATAAGTGATTTTCATTTCACATTGAAGGCTATGGGATTAGGCAGGCAGATCAAGTGTTCTGCATGCGTCGGTGCAGACTTGGGGCCGAAGGGCCTCTTCAGCACCGTATTATATGTGACTCTGTCATTCTGTGAAAGAATTAATGCTGTCCGCAAATCGCTGTAAAATATTGATACAACTTTATTGAATGCTGCCCCACTGATAGTCTCAGTTAAAATGTTTTTGCACAAAAGTTTAAAATGGCTATAGCTCGGTAGAAGCAGAGATATTTTCGGGCAGCCCGGTGGCACAGTTGTTAGCGCTGCTGCCTCACAGCGCCAGGGACCGCGTTTCAATTCCGGCCTTAGGTTACTGTCTGTGGGACGTTTGTACTTTCTCCCTGTGTCTGCGTGGGTTTCCACCGGGTGCTCCGGTTTCCTCTCACAATCCAAAGATGTGCTGGTTAGGTGGAGTGGCCATGATAAAATTGCTCCTTAGTGTCCTGGTGTGCGCAGGCTAGGTGTGGTTATCCGGATAGGAGGGGGGTATGGGCCTCTTTCTTTAGAGGGTTGGTGAAGATTTGCTTGGCCAAATAGCGTCCTCCTGCACTGTAATGATTCTATGATTAGCAAAAAATACAGGACCCTCACACAGTGCAGGAAGTGACAAAAGTGCGGCCTTGACAGTGCCTTCCTCGCTGAGGCCAAAAATATCCAGCCGTTGAATAGTGGAGTCAGACGTCCGCCACCACCAGGAGCGGATGTCCCCTTCCTCCATGGGGTGTCAAGTCCACAAGCAAATGGCACAGGTACCACACTATCTCTTTGTTGAGACAGAGTCTCGTGCAGCACACGCTGTTTGTCAGCTCCTCGAAAGAGCAATGATGCCTGTGCACCTTGGGCGGTCGCTGGCATCCCCTTCTGAGTTCATTCTCAGCCTGATGGGCGGCTGGGGTCTTCAGGGTGTGTGGCGGCCCTCTGCACATGGGGTACCAACTCCAGCCTGCGCTGCGCTGCTGCCTTCTCTGGCATCTGGCCACCTGGGCTGCCACCAGCACCGTGAGGGCATCCTCTGCGGGACTTACACCACCATCCATTTTGGTATCTGTAAGTAATTGGAGAAAGAGAGAGACCGACAATCAGTTAGTGCTTCCACCCTGGGACCCTCAAATCCCCCAAACATCCCCCACTGTTATGTGTCCTGCCTTCTGTCAGAGTGCCATCCAGCGAGCCAGTTGTGCCGGAGAACCTCGCTCTGCACACTCACCCCGCAGCCTCATCAGGAGCCCCTGGACCCCAAACCCCTGCCGAGACTGTGCTTCTCTGATCCACACACTCCACCCTTTGGTCACGAGGATATCCCCAGTGCTGAAGCCCAGCTCTGGAGTGTTTGATTGTTGGCTGCTGCCTCTATGATGCTGACGCTTATAGAGTTCAGGCACACTGTTCAGGCTTCAAAGTTTGATTGAAATGTGATGCAATAATCATCGTCTGAGACATATGTGTACCCACGAGAAACCACTTGAGAATATTTTATTGGCAAAAACAGTCAACGATTTGAAAATCAACTACGTAACATTGCACATATCACATGAACCATTAATGAACAAGGAAACGTCGCTATTCCATATTGGTACCAATACAAAGCTATATCAGCTTATTTTCACTAAAACACCCACATGGTATCACCCCTGAGGTTTCTCAACAGAAATGGGAATAAGCCTGAGTATGTGTTATCATGTCCACTTTGTCGTAGAAATGATCTGTCCATCAATGTGTGATTTGTTCCATGTATCAGTGCCATCCTCCATCCTGGAGCCGCAGCTGTGCAGGCCCGCCCACACGGCCCAACCTCACCGGAACCAAATCCTGGCATCCACATTCCTCTGGGGCTCAAGGTGCAGTTGAATATGGTAGAACTTTTCATCAAGATGGAGAGTGAAGTAGTTGATTCTGAGATTAGAGTCCTGAACCTTAATAAAGGAAACTACAATGGTATGAGGCGCAAGCTGGCTGTGACAGATTGGTAATCGTTACTTAAAAGGGATGATGGTGGATAGGCAATGGCAAACATTCAAGGTGCCCATGGGCAAACTGCATCAATTGTTTATTCCTGTTTGGCACAAAAGTAAAACGGCAATCCATTGACTGACAAGATAGTGGTATTCGATCCAAGGAATAAGCATACAAATTTTCCAAGAGAAACAACAGGTCTGAGGACTGGGAGCAGTTTATAATTCAGCAAAGAAGGACCAAGGGATTGATTAAGAAGGGGAAAATAGAATATGAGAGTAAGCTTGTAGTGAACATAAAAACTAATTGTGAAAGTTTCTATAAATAGGTGGAGAGAAAAAGATTGGTGAAGACAAATGTAGGTCCCTTACAGTCCGAAACAGGGGATTGTATAATGGTGTATCTTGTAATTGCCACTGTGTGCCAGTGGTGGAGGGAGTGAAAGTTGAAGGTGGTGGTTGGGGAGCCTATCAAGCATATTACTTTGTCCTGGATGGTGTTGAGCTTCTTGAGTGTTGCCAGAGCTGCACTCATCCAGGTAAATGTAAATTATTCCATTCCACCCCAGATTTATGCCTTGTAGATGGTGAACAGGCTTTGGGAAGTCAGGAGCTGAGTTCTCACCTCAGAATTCCCAGCCTTTGACTGCACTTTAGTTGCAGTATTTATATGGCTGGTGCAAGTAAGATTCTGGTCAATAGTTAATAGTGGTGGGTTCAACAATGGCAATGTCATTGAATGCCTTGGGAGGTGGCTACATTATCTCTTATTGGAGATGGTCAATGCCTGGCACATACATGACGTAAATGTTACTTTGCACTTATCAGCTAAACCTGAATGTTGCTCAGGTCTTACTAGAGATGGAAATGGACTGCCTCAGTAAATGAAGAGTTGTGAATTATACTGAAAATTGTCCAGTCATCAAACATCCCACTTCTGACCTCATTATAATAGGGAAGTTAATTGATGAAGCAGCTGAAGATGGTTGAACATACCCTGAGGAAATCCTGAAGTGATGTCCCAGGGCTGAAATGAGTTGTGCAAATGGTTTTCCTCTTTTATTTTCTATCACTTTTTTGTGCTGCTACTCCTGTGGCTTCAGCTGAGCTAGATGCAGGCCGTTTGTTCTTGTTCTCTAATACATGAGATACCGTGGCAGAGGTCCTCTGGGTTTTGAGATTCCTAAGATCCCTGCCAAAGACTGGCGCACCTGAAACTGTGAAGAGGCAGGAGGTAATCATCGAGCCTGGAGGTAACTTGTGTGGTTGTACCTAAGCATTGGTGGAGGCAAGGGCTATAAAATGGGCGTGCCTTGAGCAGAGCCTCCACTGCCCTCTCTCTGTATTTTCCCTCATCGGCCAACTTCACAAAAACGGGAAATACTAAGCTGCACGAACGCATGGTGTTCAACCACCAAGGCAATGGTTTGTTTCATCCTGTGTAAACTGGAGTCAGAAATTGCAGGCCAGGACCTGGGTCAGCGTGCCCTTGGTAACTCCTGCACCTGATTCCCTATGAAGGTATGATGATGATATTGTGACTCAATTAAAGCCCACTAATTAATCAAACAGGTTCCCGACCTGTTAATGTTCCTGCCATTTCATTACAGCCCGAGTCCGGAACATTCTGGCCCATGATACTGAGCAAAAGATGTATCACTTAAACACATCAGAGTGAAACTGCAATACTGTAATACTTTCCAGCACTGATCCTGGAAAGATTAACCTTCATAACATTGTCAGGTCCTGGAAGTTCACATGGAACATTACCATATCAACAAAACTTCAACAAGGCCAACCTCAAGTGTGCTGCCAAAATTCCACCAGCACATCTCCTGTCCCACCAGGGGCGACAACACTCTTGACCACTGCTACTCAAAAATCAAGGGTGCCTACCGATCCATCCCCCGATCGCACTTTGGAAAATCAGACCATAAGACGATGCTCCTTCTCCCGGCATACAAGCAGAAACTCAAGCGGGATAATCCAGCTAAGAAGGTCGTGCAGTGCTGGTCCGCGGAAACAGAAGAGCTCCTACGAGACTGCTTAGAGACTGAAGACTGGTTCATATTTAAGAACTCAGCGACCAACTTAAATGAGTATGCCACCACCGTCACAGACTTCATCAGCAAATGTGTGGACGACTGCGTGCCAAAGAAAGCAGTACGTACGTTCTCCAATCGGAAACCATGGCTCAATCGCGAGATTGACTCCCTACTGAAGGACAGATCTGATGCGTTTCGGTCAGGCGACCCTGATCTATACAGGAAATCCAGGTACGACCTCCGTAAAGCCATCTGAGATGCCAAGAGAGAATATCAAACCAAGCTAGAGTCACAGACTAGTATTACAGCCTCTCAGCGGTTGTGGCAAGGCCTAAACAACATAACGGGCTACAAAGCGAAGCCGAACAGTATCTCCAGCAGCAGCGCACCCCTCCCCGATGAACTCAATGCATTCTATGCTCGGTTCGAGCAGGAAACCAACGAACCGCTGTCGAGTGCCCCAGCAGCCGATAACACACCCATCCACCATCACAGCTTCCGAAGTCGGAACGGCCTTCCTGAAAGTGAACCCTGGGAAGGCGACGGGCCCGGACGGGATCCCTGGTAGTGCAACTCAGAGCCTGCGCAGACCAGCTGGCAGATGTGTTCGCGGACATCTTTAACCTGTCCCTACTCCGCTCCGAGGTCCCCACCTGGCTCAATAAGACCACCATCATACCGGTGCCAAAGAAGAACCAGGCAACGTGCCTCAATGACCATCGTCCGGTGGCCCTGACTTCAGTCGTAATGAAGTGCTTCGAGAGGTTGGTCATTGAGCGCATTACCTCCATACTCCCAGCACACATTGATCCACTGCAATTCGCATACCGCCACAACCGGTCCACAGCAGTCACCATCTCCCTGGCCCTACACTCATCCCTCGAGCATCTCGACAACAAGGACTCCTACATCAGACTCCTATTTATTGACTACAGCTCCGCCTTCAATACCATAATCCCAGTCAAGCTCATATCAAATCTCCAACAGCTAGGACTTGGCTCCTCACTCTGCAACTGGATCCTTGACTTTCTGACCCACAGACCACAATCAGTAAGAATAAACAACATCGCCACAATAGTCCTCAATACCGGGGTGCCGCAAGGCTGCGTACTTAGCCCCCTACTATACTCCCTGTACACACACTTCTGCGGTCAAAATTTGGTTCTAACTCTATCGACAAGTTTGCTGACGATACGACAATAGTGGGCCGGATCTCGAAAAACGACAAGTCAGAATACAGGAGGGAGATAGAGAACCTAGTGGAGTGGTGCAGCGACAATAATCTATCCCGCAATGCCAGCAAAACTAAAGAGCTGGTCATTGACTTCAGGAAGCAAAGTACTGTACACACCCCTGTCTGCATCAACGGGGCCAAAGTGGAGATGGTTAGCAGCTTCAAATTCCTCGGGGTACATATCTCCAAAAATCCGTCCTGGTCCACCCACGTCGACTCTACCACCAAGAAAGTACAACAGCGCCTATACTTCCTCAGGAAACTAAGGAAATTCGACATGTCCACATTAACTCTTACCAACTTTTACAGATGCACCATAGAAAGCATCCTATCTGGCTGCAACATAGCCTGGTATGACAACTGCTTAGCCCAAGACACCAAGAAACTTCAGAGAGTCGCGAACACCGCCCAGTCCATCACACGAACCTGCCTCCCATCCATTGACTCCATCTGCACCTCCCACTGCCTGGTGAAAGCGGGCAGCATAATCAAAGACCCCTCCCACCCGGCTTACTCACTTCCAACTTCTTCCATCGGGCAGGAGATCCAAAAGTCTGAGAACACGCACGTACAGAGTCAAAAACAGCTTCTTCCCCGCTGTTACCAGACTCCTAAATGACCCTCTTATGGACTGACCTCATTAACACTACATTCTGTATGCTTCTTCCGATGCCAATGCTTATGTAGTTACATTGTATATGTTGTGTTGCCCTATTATGTATTTTCTTTTATTCCCTATTCTTCCCATGTACTTAATGGTCTGTTGAGCTGCTCGCAGAAATATACTTTTCACTGTACCTCGGTACGCGTGACAATAAACAAAATCTAATCCAATCCATATCAATAATAAACTGATATTCTTTGGAGAGCAAACTAATCAGAAATGGGTGCCTTGTGAGTATAGGTGAGGCTGAGCAATTCCTGCCCTAAGTTAATATCTCCCTTCATTCACTTTGATGTCATGTATCTTTAACAACGCTCTCAGCTTGCCTAGTGCACGTTGCTCCCATATCAAAAGGGATTTTTCCACCACCTCGGTCATTATCTTGGGCAGGATAAAAGAGGAAGGTAGCCTTTTCTGAAGGCAGATCGATGGTGGGACAGTGACCATTGAGGTAGATTTTGGAAAAGAGATGGTTTGGGTACAACCGTCTGCTGAATATGGGTAAAATAAATGTTTTCTTATTTTTGTTGTAGATTAAAAATATTTAATTTGTGAAGTAAAATGATTTTCACAAAGACCAACAAAGAACAATACAGCACAGGAACAGGCCCTTCGGCCCTCCAAGCCTGTACCGACAGGACGTACCATTTCCCTCTCCCCGCAGGTAACGACTGTCAGAGTACACAGCGGATAGGGGACGTTGGGGCAGCATTCATATAGAATGTGTACTCCTTACAGCCCTGTACAGCCTTTGCCAGAGTGTGAACTGGCCGAGTGAGCAGGTGTCTGTTGGTGCAAAAGTGCGAAGGAAATGTATCTGATGTGGCTGTCCATAGATTACCCTAGGTTACATCACCGAGGTCAATCCTCGAACATTACATTTT
Organism: Scyliorhinus torazame; assembly: GCF_047496885.1. NCBI lineage: Eukaryota > Metazoa > Chordata > Chondrichthyes > Carcharhiniformes > Scyliorhinidae > Scyliorhinus > Scyliorhinus torazame. The sequence goes on from NC_092710.1 coordinate 257,718,258, forward strand.
AAGATAAAACTCATGTAACATTTATAGTTGCTGTTAAAAAGGCTTCTTACGAACAGATGGTACTTTAATACTCCCCTTGAACAGGAGCTATCTCTCCTCTCTCTACAGAGGTGACCAGCTGCTAACTTGCCAAAGCAATGATAAAGTATTGAGTTTGCAATCGCTGTTTCAAACCCAAATATTCTTTGATTCAGCAATGAGCCATGGAGCTGGCACTTAAATTTATCTCCAAGCAAATTAAAATTCAGAATTAAATTTTCAGTTGACTACTGTACAGAAATGAGGGCAGCCCAGTCAGAACCACTTCAGTCATGCTCAGCAGGGTAGAAAGCTGCAGTTCCGGTAAATTGGCCATGATGTCCGAAGTGAAAGATGTCAGAAAATAACTTGCAAGCCCACTCAGGCATTAAATCTGCTGGTTTATTTTCAACACATAATGCTTCAAGCAATGCATTTCCCATAATGCATATTGACATTCACACCTCACAATAGTGATTGTTACAGCCTGGATAGTGTGACGCTCGCGTAGATCAAATAACAAACAGTCAGAACCCCAGCTGTCAATCAGGCAGTCACTTCAGCAGCTCAACTGTCTGTGCTCAACATGCAACTGTCACAGGCTGATGGGCAAAGGAATTTTCCCACCTTGTCGGGGGTCAAGGGCCACCTTAAAAAAGCAAAGTACAAGCGCAGATCCAATCCAGGACAGATACAAAACCAAGGACTTTGTTCAAAAAGTGCACGTTATTCTGCTTGACCCTTGTTGACAGTCTCCTATCTGATAATATCCAGGTGATTTTGTTGTTAAATCTGTCATTAATAAAATACACCACTTAGCAATATTCGCCGTGGCATAAATGATACAATTTCTGGAAATTGTACCAAACCACAAGCTTAGAATGCAGATATATGCTCGCTTTCCATTTTGAAACTTTTTTTTTAGAAATATTTTTATTCAAATTTTTACATATTTTCAACAAACGCCCCTTACAGAAAAAAGAAAAACAAAGAACACATAAATAAACATCTTACAACTACATCCCGAATTCCCCCAATATACAAACCTCCCATTGAGCAATAATAAACACAGTAGAAAACACAAAGTCCTCTCCCACTCCCTCCCCCCCCCCCACCCTTTCTGGGTTGCTGCTGCTGCTGATCTCCTCCTAACTCCCCGCTAGAAAGTCTAGGAAAGGTTGCCACCGCCTGAAGAACCCTTGCACAGACCCTCTCAAGGTAAATTTTACCCTCTCCAATTTAATGAACCCTGCCATGTCACTGATCCAGGCTTCCACGCTTGGGGGCCTCGCATCTTTCCACTGTAGCAGAATCCTCCGCCGGGCTACCAGGGATGAAAAGGCCAGAATACCGGCCTCTTTCGCCTCCTGCACTCCCGGCTTGTCCGATACCCCAAATAATGCTAATCCCCAGCTCGGCTTGACCCGGGTGTTCACCACCTTAGACACTGTCCTCGCAACGCCCCTCCAGAACCCATCCAGCGCCGGGCATGCCCAGAACATTTGGGTATGATTTGCTGGGCTCCCCGAGCACCTCCCACACCTGTCTTCCACCCCAAAGAACCCAGCGTCGCCCCTGTCATATGCGCTCTGTGAAGAACCTTAAATTGTATCAGGCTAAGCCTGGTGCAAGAGGAGGAAGAATTAACCCCACCCAGGGCGTCCGCCCACGCACCCTCGTCTATCTCCTCCCCAAGCTCCTCCTCCCATTTACCCTTTAGCTCCTCCACCGAGGTCTCCTCCTCCTCCTGCATCTCCTGGTAGATCGCCGAGACCCTGCCCTCTCCAACCCACACCCCCGAGAACAGCCTATCCTGGATCCTGAGTGCTGGAAGCAGCGGGAACGCCCTCACCTGCCGTCTTACAAATGCCCTTACCTGCATGTACCTGAAGGTATTTCCGGGGGGAAGCCCAAATCTTTCCGCCAGCGCCCCAAGGCTCGCAAACGTCCCATCTAAAAACAGGTCTCCCATCCTTCTAATTCCTGCCCTGTGCCAGCTCAGGAACCCTCCATCCATTCTCCCCAGGACGAACCAATGGTTCTCCCGGATCGGGGACCAAACCGAAGCCTCTACCTCACCCCTGTGGCGTCTCCACTGCCCCCAAATTTTCAAAGTTGCCGCCACCACCAGACTCATGGTGTGCCTAGTCGGCGGGAGCAGCAGCGGTGCTGTCACCAGCGCTCCCAGACTCGTGCCCACACAGGACACCATCTCCAGCCTCTTCCATGCTGCCCCCTCCATTATCCACCTGCGTATCATCGCCAACATCCGGCTAGCCTTCTCCCCGTACTCATACACCGCCCCTTGTGCTTTCCTCCACTGCACCTCTGCCTTCTTGGTGGTCAACAGGTCAAACTCGGCCTGGAGGCTTCGTCGCTCCTTGAGTAGTCCCTCCTCGGGGACCTCTGCATACCTCCTATCCACCCTTAAAATCTCCCCCACCAATCTCTCCCTCTCTCTCCTCTCCTTATTCTCCTTGTGGGCCCTAGTGGATATTGGCTCTCCCCTAATCACCGCCTTCAGCGCCTCCCAGACCACGCCCACCTGCACCTCCCCATTATCGTTAACCTCTAGATAGCTTTCAATGCACCCCCGGATCCGCCCACTCACCTCCTCATCTGCCAGCAAGCCCACATCCAGGCGCCACAGCGGGCGCTGGTCCCTCTCCTCCCCTAGCTCCAGCTCCACCCAATGTGGGGCATGGTCTGAGATGGCTATGGCCGAATACTCCATGCGCTCCACCCTCTGGATTAGTGTCCTGCTCATAACGAAGAAGTCTATCCGGGAGTAGACTTTATGGACGTGGGAAAAAAAAGAAAATTCCCTGGCCCCCGGCCTGACCAACCTCCATGGGTCCACTCCTCCCATCTGGTCCATAAACCCCTCAACACCTTGGCCGCCGCCGGCCTCTTACCCGTCCTGGACCTGGAGTGGTCCAATACTGGATCCAGTACCATGTTGAAGTCCCCCCCCCATTATCAACGGTAGACCCCCACCCCGACTCTCTCTCCGAGCTCCAGCTCCCCTTTGGCCAATGCAGCAGCAACCCAGTTCCTCCCCCCCCCCCACTCCCCCACTCCCCCCCCCCCCCCCAGCTAGGTCCCCCCCCAGCTGCGTTGCTCCCCCCATAGCACTCCCGTAAGTCAGCTGACTCCTGCTGACCCCGGCCTTTCCCGCCACTCCATCGACCCCCCAGTGTGGTAGTCTCCCCCCCCCTCCTGTCCATCAGCGGACACTCCTCTCCAACACCGCCCTTCCCCCCTGGCCCCGCCCCCTTCCTTCCCTAGCGCGGGAAAAAGCCCGTGCTTTCCATCAAACCGGTCCCGCCCTCTCTGGCGCAGCTCCCTTTTGCGGCCTAATCCCAGCTCCCCCACCTCGGGCCTCCCATCCCCCCTCCCCACAACGGGCCCCATCCTTCCAACCACCAACACCCACACTCTCACAAAACCCCCACTTCGAACCATTTCACCCTTCCCCACCCAGCACCCAAGGAAACAATACAGAACAGAACAGCCCCCAACATCCCCCAAAGCACAGTAAGCACAGTAGCCCCCCGCGACCTCCCCTAACAACCGACCCTCAGTCCGTGTCCAACTTTTCGGCCTGGATAAAGGTCCACGCCTCCTCCGGCGTCTCAAAGTAATGGTGCCGGTCCTTAAATGTGACCCACTGTTGCGCCGGCTGCAGCATCCCAAATTTCACCCCCTTCCGATGCAGAGCCCCCTTAGCCCGATTGTACCCGGCCCTCTTCTTGGCCATCTCCGAGCTCCAGTCCTGGTATATCCGGACCTCTGCATTCTCCCACCTGCTGCTCCGCTCCTTTTTTGCCCATCTTAGGACACACTCCCTGTCCACCCCAAAAACAGTGGAACCGCACCAATACCGTCCGCAGCAGCTCGTTAGACTTGGGCCTCCTCGCCAGGACTCGTTGGGCCCCATCCAGCTCCAGGGGCCTCGGGAAGGCACCCGCGCCCATCAACTTGATCAGCATCGTGACCACATATGCTCCAGCATCCGACCCCTCCATTCCCTCCGGGAGACCCAGAATCCGCAGGTTCTTCCTCCTCGACCGATTCTCCATGTCCTCGAACTTCTCCTGCCATTTCTTATTCTCATTCTCCGAGGCCTTCTGCCGCACCTCCCGGATCGCCGCCCCTTGGGCCTTCTGGGTCACGACCAGCTTGTCGATCGAAGCCTTCATCGGCTCCAGCAGCTCTGCTTTCAATTCCGGGAAGCAGCGCTTGAGAAACTCTTTCTGCTCTTGCGACCATTGCGCCCACGCTGCCAGGTCTCCACCCGCCGCCATCTTGGCTTTCCTCCCTTGCACTTTTCGCTGCACCAGAATTACTTTTTTCACCGCTCCACTCCTGGTCCAATCCATACAGTGCCGGGGAAATCGTACTGTCACCTTCCCACACTGGGAACCGTCGAACAAATGCCGCTGGGGCCCCTAAAAAGAGCCCAAAAGTCCGTTTCTGGCGGGAGCTGCCGAACGTGCGACTTAGCACAGCATAGCCACAACCGGAAGTTCCATTTCGAAACTTGATACAAAAGTGACAATATAAGTTCAGAAGGAGATGTGAAGAGAGTCACGTTGGACTTGAAACGTAAACTCTGTTTTTCTCTCTCCACGGATGCTGCCAGACCTGCCGAGTATTCCCAGAATTTTCTCTTTCCATTTCAGATTTCCAGAATCCGCAGTATTTGATTTTTAACATAACTCCAGAGTCAGATTTCAATCGAACTCTACAATGCCACCACACAATCCCCACACCACGCACCCCCACCCCACACCACACACACAACTTGGGTTCAACAGCAGTATAATTCCAGTCAGGTTTTTCCAACAAAAATGTATTCTGCACACTGATGCACGATCAATTGCACAAAGACTTGAGTTGGGTACAATTGAGGCTTTATTGCTCTAAGATGTGTGTCCTCCCACAGCAGTTGGCGAAATGGCTGCAGCATGGAGGACACACATATTTATACTTCGCCTACTGGGTGGAGCCAGCAGGCAGGGACTACGAACGAACCTGTAGTACAGGTCCTACCATACATCACCTAATAGAGGTGCAACAGTGGTTTACCACATTCATCCCCTGTTAAAATTGAGTCCGGCTGGGGTGATGGAGAAATATGTACAACAAATGTTTTTCTTTTTACATTTACAATCCTTGACAGAGGGAGAAATAAAATGTCTTTTGAAGTCCAGTGATCCAGTTAGAGGTTTAACCGGTCCGGGGCCTTGATGTGCCGCTGGGAGCGACGGAGTGGTGGCTGCGATGTCGATGCTGGTCTGATGTCCGGTGCCTCCGGGAGCATGCCAAAATCCTCTTCATCCTCGAGCGGGGAAGGACGGATGGTCCCGGGGGATTGCTGCTGGGAGCACCGGGGAAGGGTAGATTGGCGGCGGGCCGGGGGGGGGTGTGTGTGTGGAACCTGCTGGTGCCAGGTCCCTGAGGGAGACAGTATCCTGGCGGCCGTCGAGGTACGCTACGTGGGCATACTGGGGGTTTGCATGGAGCAATTGCACCCTTTCCACCAATGGGTCCGCCTTGTGGAGTCGGACGTGCCTACGGAGCAGGACGGGTCCTGGAGCTGCGAGCCACGTCGGGAGCGACACCCTGGATGTGGACTTCCTGGGAAAGGCAAAGAGACGTTCATGGGCTGTGTTGTTAGTGGCGATGCACAGAGTGACCGAATGGAGTGTAGTGCACCAGGGAGGACCTCCTGCCAGCAGGTGGCCGGGAGGTTCCTGGACCGTAGGGCCAGTTGGACGGCTCTCCATACCGTCCTGTTCTCCCTCTCTACCTGTCCGTTTCCCCGGGGGTTGTAGCTTGTCGTTCTGCTGGAAGCTATACCACTGCTGAGCAGGAACTGAAGCAGCTCATCACTCATAAAGGAGGATCCCCTGTCACTGTGGATGTAGGCGGGGAAACCGAACAGAGCGAAGATTGTGTTGAGGGCTTTGATGACGGTGGCAGACATCATATCGGGGCATGGAATGGTGAAGGGGAATCTGGAGTACTCATCGACCACACTGAGAAAATACGTGTTACGGTCGGTGGAGCCTCTTTCGTGACGGATGAGTGCCGAATTTTTGAGGCATGAAGGGTGCGGGAGAAGAATGCCACGGGTCTGCCTGCCTAATTGAGGGTGGCGGCTAGGGCGACGTCTGATGCGTCGCTCTCTACTTGAAAGGGCAGCGTTTTGTCTACTGCGTGCATCCCGGCCTTGGCGATATCGGCTCTGATACGGGCGAAGGCCTGTTGTGCCTCGGCCATCAGGGGAAAATGGGTTGGCTGTATGAGTGGGCGGGCCTTGTCGGCATAGTTTGGGACCCACTGAGCGTAGTACGAAAAGAACCCCAGGCAGCGTGTGAGAGCCTTGGGGCAGTGGGGGAGGGGGAGCTCCATGAGGGGGCGCATGCGGTCGGGATCGGGCCCCAGAACTCCGTTCTGGACCACATAACTGAGGATGGCTAAGCGGGTCGTGCTAAACACACACTTCTCCTTGTTGTAGGTGAGGTTTAGGAGAGTGACGGTGTGGAGAAATTTGGCAAGGTTGACATCTTGGTCCTGCTGATCATGGCCGCAGATGGCAACGTTGTCTAGGTACGGGAAGGTGGCCCGCAAACCGTACCGGTCGACCATTCAGTCCATCTCCCTTTGGAAGACTGAGACCCCGTTGGCGACGCCGAAGGGAACCGTGAGGAAGTGATAGAGGCGGCCGTCTGCCTCGAAGGCAGTGTATGGACGGTCCGATTTACGAATGGGGAGCTGGTGGTAGGTGGATTTGAGGTCTACAGTTGAGAAGACCCGGTACCGTGCAATCTGATTGACCATATCAGATATGCCTGGGAGGGGGTACGCGTCGAGCTGCATGTACCGATTGATGGTCTGGCTGTAGTCCACGACCATTCTGTGTTTCTCCCCAGTTTTAACTACTACCACTTGGGCTCTCCAGTGGCTGTTGCTGACCTCGATGATGCCTTCCCGAAGCAGCTGCTGGACCTCGGACCTGATGAAGGTCCTGTCCTGGGTGCTGTACAGTCTGCTCCTGGTGGCGACAGGTTTGCAATCCGAGGTTAGATTTGCGAAGAGGGAAGGTGGGTCGACCTTGAGGGTCGCGAGGCCGCACACAGTGAGGGGTGGTAGGGGCCCGCCGAATTTCAGGGTTAGGCTCTGGAGGTTGCACTGCAAATCCAGGCCTAGCAGTAGGGAGGACGTAGAGGTGGAAGCCGCTGAATTCTACGCCCTGGACCGTGAGTGTGACTGTACAGTACCCCCGGATCGCCACGGAACAGGATCCGGAGGCCAGGGAGATGCTTTGGTTGGCGGGGTGTACCACGAGGGAGCAGCGCCTTACCGTATCCAGGTGGATGAAGCTCTCGGTGCACCCGGAGTTCAGCAGGCAAGAGGTCACGTGTCCGTTGACTTTCACGCTGGTCGAAGCAGTGGCCAGGTTGTGCGGACAAGACTGGTCGATGGTCACTGAGGCGAGTCGTGGTCGGTCGTCGCTGGTGTAGGATGACTTGGAGCCCGGGGGGCCCTGGTTCTGGAACGCTGGCGGTGCCCATGTGCCGTGGGGGAGACAAGATGGCGGCGCCTGAAGATCTCGAGGTGGACAAAATGGCGGCTGAAGATCTAGAGGAGTACCAAATGGCAGCGCCCATGGGCCGCACATGTTGCTCGGGGGGGGATATGGCGGCGCACACTGGCCGCGCTTGGTCTGAGGGAGAGAAGATGGTGGCGCCCATTGTCCGTAAACGAGGGGGATGGGGGCGATAGCGGCGACTGCGCGGGCCTGGTACACCATGGCAAAGTGCCCCTTCTTGCCGCAAGCCTTACAAAGGGCAGTGCGGGCCGGGCAGCGTTGGAGGAGCTGTTTCTGCTGGCCGCAGGAATAACATCGGGGGCCCCCAGGGTTTGCTGGCTGGCGCGTGGCGCAGGCATATTGGCTGGGTAAGGCCCCCTCTAGGGTGGCCATCTGTGGGGTCCACGATGCGTAGGAGGGGTGGGCCGCGCAGCTGGGGGTGTAGGCCTGAACGTTGTGAGAGGCGACCGTCATGGAGAGCGCTAGTTCTTTTGGCTCCGCTAGGTCGAGCGTGGCCCCCTCTAACAGTCACTGGCGTATGAGGTCCGACCCAATCCCTGTAACAAACGCGTCCCGCATAAGGCGGTTTGAATGTTCAGTGGCCGTAACGGCCTGACAGTCACAGTCCCGGACGAGTGGGATTAGGGCCCGCCAGAAGTCTTCTATGGACTCACCAGGGAGTTGAGAGCGAGTGGCGAGTACGTGCCTGGCGAAGAGCGTTTTCGCCTTCTGAGCGTAATTCTCCTTAATAAGCGTCATGGCTTCGGAGTAGTTCGGCGTGTCCTGGATTAGTGGAAAGACGCTGGAGTTCAACCTTGAGTACAGGATCTGTATCTTCTGAGAATCCGAGACAGGGGTGGACACCGAGTTGATGTACGCCTCGAAGCAAGCTAGCCCGTGTTGAAAGTCCTTTTTGGCGTCGCTTGAATGCGGATCCAGCTGCAGGTGATCCGGTTTGATACGGAGGTCCATCTTTTGAAAATCTTAGAGCAATAAATTGATGCACGATCAATTGCACAAAGACTTGAGTTGGATACAACTGAGGCTTTATTGCTCTAAGATGTGTGTCCTCCCACAGCAGCTGGCAAAATGGCTGCAGCATGGAGGACACACATATTTATACTCCGCCTACTGGGCGGAGCCAGCAGGCAGGGACTACTAACGAACCTGTAGTACAGGTCCTACCATACATCACCTAATAGAGGTGCAACAGTGGTTTACCACAAACACTTGCTAAGCTGAAGCAGTTTTTCGTCAAATGTTTGAAGAAAGTGGATGCCCTCGGGCTATTCAGAATTTGCCAGCAGGTAGATGAAATTGTACCCGAGTGCAAGCACCAATGTGTTGAATTCTCTGTTCCTACCTAAAATATGATTGGCAGCACATAGCACAACTCAGGTGCTACAACTGGGAATCTCAGTCCGCACCCACCAGATTTAAGCTGGTGACCCACATTACATTTAGTAAGTCAGCTCTCATTTTTGAACTTCATAAGATAGATTTTGTGAATGACTGGGTTTTGCAGCAAGGGACATGTATCAGAATTTAACCATGGGGCTCATACAGCATTGGCATGGTCGCCTGAGATTCCTTTCTTTAAATGAAAGGATACAAAATTGTGAAAGCATTCAACTGGATGTGCCAAAATCAATGCCTAGATTCTCAATGTGTGCTCCCTGTCAGCTACAACTCTCCACTGGGATTGTTCATTCATGAACTTTACCCCATTGCCCTCTAACATTTGTCAATGTGACCATGGCTTGATTTCTGATTTCTGATCAGAAATTTCCAGTTTCGGATCAGAACTATTAACTTTGTGCTATTCCATGCTACGGCCAGGGGCAGGAATTCTCTAATTCTCAATGTCCATAAAAATCACATCATAGCCAACAGCAAGTAGAGTTACAGAAGCTTTTTTTAACCATGTCCAATTTTCACTGCACCTCTCTTGAAAATACTCTTTCATGCGAGGGGATGGTTACCAGAACAATTGGCACAATCAGTACCTCACCAACGTAGAATTCTCATGAAAACTGTTTGACTATGGAGAGAAACATTGCTGAGCCCAATCCTGCCTGGATGTCGATTTGGATTTGGGTTTATTGTTATGTGTACCATTAGCACAGTGGGCTAAACTGCTGGCTTGTAATGCAGAACAAGGCCAGCAGCACGGGTTCAATTCCAATACCAGCCTCCCCGAACAGGCTCCAGAAAGTCGCGACTCGGGGCTTTTCACAGTAACTTCATTGAAGCCTACTTGTGACAATAAGCGATTATTATTATTATAAGATGGTTAACAGCTTCAAATTCCTTGGGGTGCACAGCACCAAAAATTTGTCCTGGTCCACCCACGTTGAAGCCACCGCCAAGAAAGCACAACAGCGCCTATACTTCCTCAGGACACTAAGGAAATTCGGCATGTCCACATTGACTCTTACCAACTTTTACAGATGCACCATAGAAAGCATCCTATCAGGCTGCATCATAGCCTGGTATGGCAACTGCTCGGCCCAGGACCGCAAGAAACTTCAGAGAGTCGTGAACACCGCCCAGTCCAACACATGAACCTGCCTCCCATCCATTGACTCTATCTGCACCTCCCGCTGCCTGGAAAAAGTGGGCAGCATAATCAAAGACCCCTCCCAACCGGCTTACTCACTCTTCCAACTTCTTCCATCGGGCAGGAGATACAAAAGTCTGAGAACACGCACGAACAGACTCAAAAACAGCTTCTTCCCCGCTGTCACCAGACTCCTAAATGACCCTCTATGGACTGACCTCATTAACACTACACCCTGTATGCTTCACCCGATGCCGGTGTCTATGTATTTGCATTGTGTACCTTGTGTTGTCCTATTATGTATTTTCTTTTTATTTCATTTTTATGTACTAAATGATCTGTTTGAGCAGCTCGCAGAAATATACTTTTCACTGTACCTCGGTACACGTGACAAACAAATCCAATCCAATCCAATCCAATGTATTGTTCTGCGTACAGCCCAGACAGATCGTTCCATACATGAAAAGCATAGGACGTATGATAAATACACAATGTAAGTCACAGACATCAGGTGATAGCACATGGAGTGCAGTACTACTCAGTAGAGAAGATGCAGGGAGAGATCAGTTCAGTCCATAAGAGGGTCATTCAGGGGTCTGGTAACAGCGGGAAAGAAGCTGCTTTTGAATCTGTTAGTGCATGTTCATAAGATCATAGAATTTACAGTGCAGAAGGAGGGCATTCAGCCCATCGAATCTGCACCGGCCCTTCGAAAGAGCACCCCACCCAAGCCCATACCTCCACCCTATCCCCACACCTCCATCCTATCCTCGTAACCCCACCCCCATAACCCTACATAACCGTTTGTGGACACGAAGAGCAATTTAGCATAGCCAATCCACCTAACCTGCATATCTTTGGACTGTGGGAGGAAACCGGAGCACCCGGAGTAAACCCACGCACACACGGGGAGAACGTGTAGACTCCACACAGACAGTGACCCAGCCGGGAATCGAACCTGGGACCCTGGATCTGTGAAGCAATTGTGCTAACCACTGTGCTACCGTGCTGCCCGTGTTCTCAGAATTTTGTATCTCCTGCCCGATGGAAGAAGTTGGAAGAGAGAATAACCCGAGTGGGAGGGGACTTTGATTATGCAGCCCACTTTCCCAAGGCAGCGGGAGGTGTAGGCAGTCAATGGATGGGAGGTGGGTCCGCATGATGGACTGGGCTGTGTTCACGACTCTCTGTAGTTTCTTACGGTCTTGGGCTGAGCAGTTTATTTATTCGTTGTTTGAAATCCAACCCACTATGGTCAGCAAACTTGTAGTTGGAGTTGGAGCCAACTTTTGTCACACAGTCGTGCGTGTATAGGGAGTATATATGGGCTAAGTAAGCTGCCTTGCAGGGCCCCAGTATTGAGGATTATCGTGGAGTAGGTGTTGCTGTTTATTCTTACTGATTTTGGTCTATGGGTCAGGAAGTCGAGGCAACAGTTGCAGAAAAGTCCTAGGATTTGGAGTTTTGATATGAACTTGGCAGGCATTATGATGTTGAAGGCGGAGCTGTAGTCAATGAATAGGAGCCTGATGTAGGAGTCCTTGTTGTCGAGATGCTCTAGGGATGAGTGTAGGCCAGGGAGATGGTGCCTGCTGTGGTCCGGTTGAGACGGTATGCGGATTGCAGTGGATCAAGGCGTTCTGGGAGTATGGAGTTGATGTGCCTCATGACCAACCTCTCGAAGCACTTCATTATGATTGATGTCACAGCCACCGGACAGTAGCCATTGAGGCACTGTGGTGGTATGCATTAGGGGTGTTACGGTACCCTGTGATCCCGAGAGGCTATTGGTGGATAGACTCCGGGTCCCAATTGGATCAGCTGCCTACTGGCTCCACCCAGCAAGGCGGAGTATAAGAGCCCGGGTTCTCCCAGCAGCCGCATTATGTAACTGTGCTGCTGGGGAACAAGTCTGCGTAATAAAGCCATCGTTCGACTCCTTCTCATCTCGTCTCGTGAGTGATTGATTGTGCCTCAATTTATTACTCAGACTTTAAAAGAACATGGAGCTCCGAATCACTCCGGAGTGACTGCGAATCAGCCCCCACGCGGCAAACTCAGCGGCCACTTTTAAACACTGGTTAGCGTGTTTTGAAGGATACCTTCCAACGGCCACCTGCAGAAGACCAGAAAATGCAGGTCCTGCATTCCAGGGTGAGCCCGGAAATCTACACTCTCAGAGGACGCGGATGATTTTCAGGCTCGCCCTGCTGATAGGAATCTACGTTCGGCCCGGCAACCAGGTCTACGCACGCCACCAGCTCGCAATGAGACGGCAAACCCCGGGGAATCGCTGGACGAATTCTACAGTGCGCTGTTAATACTGGGGAGAAATTGCAACTGCCCACCAGTTTTGGCTAATGAACATACGGAGCTACTGATTCAGGATGCTTTCGTGGCAGGTATGCCTTCGTCCCAAATTCGCCAGCGATTGCTGGAAAGAGTTTTATACATCCCGATACGGTAAGACGCTGTTCCCTTCCGATCCACCCGAGTAATCAAAAGATTTTCCTGGCGGCAGGATCCCATTCTGTAGAGATCAAAGGGTTCTGCATTGCGAACCTCACGGTGCAGGGGAGGGAGTTCAAGAACTACAGGTTTTATGTCCTTCCCCCACTTCTGCGCTGCCGCACTCCTGAGGTTGGATTTTCAGTGCAACCTCCAGAGTTTAACGTGTCAATTCGGCGGCCCTATACCCCCACTCACTATCTGCGGCCTCGCGACCCTCAAGGTCGACCCGCCTTCCCTGTTTGCGAACCTCTCCCCGGATTGCAAACCAGTCACCACTAGGATCAGACGGTACAGTGCCCAGGACCAAACCTTTATCCGGTCAGATGTCCAGCGGCTGCTGAGGGAAGGCATAATCCAGGCCAGCAATAGTCCCTGGAGAGCTCAGGTGGTAGTTGTAAAGAAGCAGAGGATGGTCATAGACTATAGTCAAACCATCAATAGGTACACGCAGCTGGATGCGTACCCTCTCCCCTGCATATCCAACATGGTCAATCAGATTGCACAGTACAAGGTCTTTTCCACGGTGGACCTTAAGTCCGCCTATCACCAGCTCCCCATCCGCCTGAGCGACCACAAATACACTGCTTTTGATGCAGATGGGCGGCTCTACCACTTTTTAAGGGTTCCATTCGGCGTCACTAATGGTGTCTCGGTCTTCCAACGGGAGATGGACCGAATGGTTGACCGGTACGGTTTGCGGGCCACGTTTCCGTACCTCGATAACGTCACCATCTGCGGCCACGATCAGCAGGACCACGACACCAACCTCTGCAAATTCCTCCAGACAGCAAACACCCTGAATCTCACATACAACAGGGAGAAATGCGTGTTTAGCACCGACCGTCTCGCCATCCTTGGCTACGTAGTGCGAAATGGAGTTATAGGCCCAGACCCCGAATGCATGCGCCCCCTTATGGAGTTCCCCCTCCCCCACTCTTCCAAGGCCCTGAAACGCTGCCTGGGCTTTTTCTCTTATTACACTCAGTGGGTCCCCAACTACGCGAACAAGGTCCGTCCGCTAATTCAGTCCACTGTCTTTCCCCTGTCGACAGAGGCCCGCCAGGCCTTCAGCTGCATCAAAGCGGATATCGCAAAGGCCACGATGCACGCAATCGATGGGTCCCTCCCCTTCCAAGTTGAGAGCGACGCGTCCGACGTAGTTCTGGCGGCCACCCTCAACCAAGCGGGCAGACCCGTGGCCTTTTTCTCAAGCACCCTCCACGCCTCAGAGATCCGCCACTCCTCAGTGGAAAAGAAAGCCCAGGCCATAGTGGAAGCTGTGCGATATTGGAGGCATTACCTGGCTGGCAGGAGATTCACTCTCCTCACTGACCAACGGTCGGTTGCCTTCATGTTAGATCATGCACAGCGGGGCAAGATCAAGAACAACAAGATCTTGCGGTGGAGGATCGAACTCTCCACCTATAACTATGAGATCTTGTATCATCCCGGAAAGCTGAACGAGCCTTCCGATGCCCTATCCCGCGGCACATGTGCCAACGCACAAGTGGACCATCTCCGAACCCTCCACGAGGACCTCTGCCACTCGGGGGTCACTCGGTTCTATCACTTCGTGAAGACCCACAACCTGCCCTACTCCATCGAGGAGGTCAGAACAGCCACCAAGATCTGCCAAATCTGCACAGAGTGCAAACCGCACTTCTACAGGCCAGATAAAGCGCACCTGCTAAAGGCTTCCCGTCCCTTTGAGCGCCTCAGTCTGGACTTCAAAGGCCCCCTCCCCTCCACCGACTGCAACACGTACTTCCTGAACATGGATGACGAGTACTCCCGTTTCCCATTCGCCATCCCCTGCCCCGACATGACCGCGGGCACGGTCATTAAAGCCCCCTGCACCATCTTTACACTGTTCGGTTTCCCCGCCTACATACATAGCGACAGGGGGTCCTCCTTCATGAGCGACAAACTGCGTCAATTCCTGCTCAGCAAAGGCATTGCCTCGAGCAGGACGACCAGTTACAACCCCCGGGGTAACGGACAGGTAGAGAGGGAGAACGGAACGGTCTGGAAGACCGTCCTGCTGGCCCTACGGTCCAGAAATCTCCCAGTCGCCCGCTGGCAGGAAGTACTCCCGGATGCCCTCCACTCCATCCGGTCGCTGCTGTGTACCACAACGAATCAAACACCTCACGAATGCCTCCTTGTCTTCCCTAGGAAGTCCTCCTCCGGAACATCACTCCTGACCTGGCTGGCAGCCCCGGGAGCCATCCTGCTCCGAAAGCATGTGCGGACGCACAAATCGGACCCGTTCTTTGAGAGGGTTCATCTCCTCCACGCGAACCCTCAGTACGCCTACGCGTGCCCCGACGGCCGACAGGACACGGTTTCCCTGCGGGACCTGGCACCCGCCGGAACTCCACACACCCCCCCAACACCAATCAACCCCTCCCTCCCACCGGCGCACCCACAGCCGCCCCCTTCCCAGGTGGATCGGTCCTTCCCCCAGCCACGCCTAGGGGTAGTGAAGCAGGAAGAGACAACGCTACGCTCCCAGAGGCGACGGTGCCCGAGCCAGCGCCTGCATCACCACCGGGGCTGAGACGATCGGGGAGGACGACCAGGGCACCCATTCATCTCATCGAATCTTTATTACAAAGCAAGAAATGCCTCTGTAAATAATTCAGTTGCCCAGTAAAAGTGGCATTGTAAATAGTTTGATATCGGAGCATAGCCGCTGTGTTAGTGGCATCCCAGGTATCGACTCTGTAAACCCCTACCACCATACGGCCCACTACCCCCGCCGGGTTCATTTTTAACAAGGGGTGAATGTGGTGGTATGCATTAGCGGTATTATAGGACCCTGTGATGCCGAGAGGCTATTGGTGGATAGATGCCGGGTCCCGATTGGATCAGCCGCCTACAGGCTCCACCCAGTAAGGCGGAGTATAAGAGCCCGGGTTCTCCCAGCAGCCGCATTCTGTAACTGTGCTGCTGGGGAACAAGTCTGCGTAATAAAGCCATTGATTGTCTCCTTCTCATCTCGTCTCGCGAGTGATTGATTGTGCTACAGGCACGTTGCCTAGTTCTTCTTTGGCATCGGTGTGATGGTGGTCTTCTTGAAGCATGTGATGACTAGATATGAAGCCTGATTGATTTTTCCTTTCTCTAGTTTAAGATCCACCATGGCAACAGTGACACCCTAAGTGCCATCCCAGCAGATGTCAGCCAAATCAGCTCACATTGAGGAATTGAGATGATCTTCCTCATCTGTATGACACAGGAGCATCATTTTTACCAATTAAATCACCAAACTAGCTCCTCTCAGATTAATCTGCTGTCTGCTTAAACTTACTGAAGGCTACCCATCGATCCTGCCATGAAACATCCTGCCATTAAATTTAAGTTTTTGCCACACTTTCAAATGGTAAATGACAAGTTGCACTGCCTTTAACGAGGAACACACAGCGAGCATGGTCAATGCTTAAAATGGCACCATGGCAGAGGCACCTGTATTCCTTCAGCCATCCTCTTAACCTGCCATTATATCTGCCGAGATGCTGGTAGTATGAAGGCTGCTCATCACAGTCCAAATAAAAATATGAACATTATGAGCCAATGACATTATCAATGCTGCAGCACAATTCTGACTTCAAATCTAAAGTGCCCACACAGCTGCCAATGAAAACTGGTGAGGGATGGTAGAGTGACCAGAAGAAGCCACATTTGGAAGAATTCCTTGGGGTGCAGGAGGAGCAAAAGTGCCCAACTAAACAGGAAGAAATTAGGGTCTTCATGCAAAGACATTTGCTGCTTAATTTTACCCCCCCCCCCCCCCCCCCCCCCCCCCCCCCCCCCCCCCCCCCCGCGCTAAGAAGTTGTCTTAAATGACAATTTTTAAAAACTGTCTTTGGAGACAAGGTTACTTGGTTCAGGCTGCCATGTTGACATTCCTAAGCTTTGAGGATGGTGTTCTGTGTACCCTCGTATCTATACAATTATTTTGAAAGGACAAGAGTTTGACACTCGAGCAGAATGTAAACTAAAAAACCTATCTCAAGCAGGGTGACTTTTGTGAGGACCACGAAGAGTCCAGCACGAGTTGTAGAATAGAAAGAAATTACATTCATTTACAATAACATATATATATATATATATACAACAGCAGCAGTAACTTCCTTGCTGCTCACTCCTCTCTAGCTGGTTCCATACTGGCCAGCTTTATTTATGAAGGGACCTGCTAATGATTTCTCCGCCCCCTCATTGGGAAAGCTCATACTCCCTAAGGTTTGTGGGATTGCCTTAGTCCCCAGCCGGTGGTAAGCAGGCAGGTTATAACATCCCTCCCCCGCAAAGTCCAAGGAATCCACCGAAGACCCTGGCGAAGGAGGGCATCGGACTCATTTTGTCGCAGGCTGGACACGAGGCGCTGGATCGGGTGGCGTGTAACGAGACAGAGAATGGCGCTTCCATGATGAGCGGCGTAACGGTTGTACATCCATGGCCCATGGGCCCGAGGACTCCCCCTCTGAGGCATCCTGTGTCTCCATCTCGGAGTCGGAGTCCACTACCTCCATCATCTCGGCTTCCCTATCTCCACGCGGTTCTGCAATGACCTGCGCAGGCTTTGAGTGTGGCACCAGAGGACGATTCTGAGGAATACTCTCCACTGGGTCTGGTCTCTGTGGCTGTAGAAATGAGCTCCGGGGACGGGGAATCTTTGGAAGAAATGGTCTTCTGGACCGAAAGTGGTCTACATGCTTGCACTGAAGACAACCCTGGGCTTGCACCTGGTAAGATATAGGGCCCGTTTGGCGAAAGATAACACCAGGGACCCACTGGGCACCACCAGCAAAATTTCGAACCAACACTGGGTCACCGGGCGCAAACTGCCGAATCGGCCGATGCTGAGTAAGGCAATGTCCCTGCCATACTTGAGTGCGGCGTACTTTTGCGCCAATGTCCGGGAAAACCATGCTAAGGTGGGTGCGAAGCCTCTGGCCCATTAGGAGTTCCGCAGGAGCTACTCCAGTCACTGCATGTTGAGTGGTCCTGTATGAAAACAAAAAATGAGCCTGTCTCGTATCCATAGACCTGGAAGACTGTTTCTTTAGGCCCCGTTTGAATGTCTGCACTGCGCACTCCGCCAACCCATTGGAAGCAGGGTGGTATGGAATGGTGCAGATATGGCGTATGCCGTTCATCATCATGAACCTCGCAAATTCCTCACTTGTTAAAGTAGTGCTGTTGTCGGTGACGAGCATCTCGGTTGGCTGTGCGTACTGAAAGACAAACGCATCTTCTCGATTGTTGCACAGGACATTGTGCCTACCATCTTATGCACCTCTAACCATTTAGACTGGGCATCGATTAATAGAATTAACACGAATCCTTGAAAAGGGCTGGCGAAATCCACATGCAAGCGCGCCCAAGGCCGCCCTGGCCATTCCAAGTGATATAGGGGCGCGACCGGTGGAAGCATCTGATGCTCCTGGCAAATGGAGCAGTTTTGGGCCACCTTCTCAATGTCGGTGTCGAGGCCTGGCCACCAGACATAACTCCGGGCCAACATTTTCATTTTGGTCACACCCGGATGCCCATTGTGCAAGTCCCTTAGTATCAGCTCCTGTCCTTTTTCCGGGACAATCACACGCGTCCCCACAAAAGGATGCCGTCTTCCACGCTGAATTCTGACAGCTTGGAGGAAAATGACCGCAACTCGCCTGGGAGCTGTCTATGTTGCCCATCATACAGGACTATATGCCGAACCTTTGACAGGACTGGCTCCGTCTGGGTCCACTCACGGATCTGTGATGCCGCGACAGGCAAGGAGTCCATAAACATTAGGGTTGCAACCACCTCGCCGGTCGTGGGGTTCGACATGGGGCTGGTCGACAAAGGCAATCAGCTCAGTGCATCGGCATTTGCTATCTGGGTCCCTGGTTTATGTTCCAGAGAATATTCGTAGGCAGCGAGCAACAAAGCCCAGCGCTGGATCCATGCGGAAGCAATAGGCGGTATTGGCTTATCTTCTCAGGAAAGTCCCAGCAGAGGCTTATGATCAGTCATGATAGTGAAGTGGCGGCCATACACATACTGGTGGAAGCGTTTCACCGCAAAGACCACCGCCACGCTCCCCTTCTTGATCTGCGGGTACTTCTTTTCCGCTGCAGTCAATGTGCGGGAGGCGAAAGCTATCGGCCGCTCGGCCCCGTTCTTCATCTTGTGGGACAGGACGGCCCCAATACCATAGGGGGATGCATCACATGTGATGAGCAAAGGCTTTCCAGGATCATAGTGGGTTAGTAACCCAGACGACGACAATTGTTGTTTTACCTGCCGGAAAGCAGTTTCTTGCGGCTGACGCCAAACCCAGGCGTGATTCTTCTTTAGCAGAAGGTGCAACGGGGCCAGCGTAGTTGCCAGATTGGGAAGCAACTTCCCGTAATAATTTACGAGGCCGAGAAAAGAACGACGATGCGAAGTGTCAGTTGGGGCAGAGGCCTGTTTGATTGCACGCACCTTCTCTGTGACAGGGTGCAAACCTTCTCGGTCCACCCGATAACACAGGTCGACTACGTCCTTTGTCTGAAAGACGCACGTTGTACGACGTAAACGGACTCCAGCCTCCGAAAAGCGTCTGAGGACAGCCCCCAAATTTTCCAAATGTTCCTGCTCCGATGTCCCTGTAATCAAAAAGTCGTCTAAGTAGACAGCGACATGCGGTAAACCTCTCAAGATGCCCTCCATGACGCGTTGAAAGATAGCGCAGGCAGAGGATACCCCAAAGGGCAACCATGTATATTCATACAAGCCCAGGTATGTATTAATAGTTACATATGGCCGGGAGGCAGGGTCCATCTCCAACTGTAGGTAGGCATGACTCATATTTAATTTTGTGAACGAGAGTCCGCCTGCAGGCTTCGCGTAGAGATTTTCTATGCGAGGCATTGGATATCGGTCGAACCCGGAATCCATATTCACTGTATGTTTACAGTCGCCGCACAAGTGAACTGTGGTATCTGGCTTCATTACAGGTACAATTGGAGCTACCCAATCAACGAAACGTACAGGCCTGATAACACCCAAGGACTCCAAACGAGTGAGCTCCTCTTCTACCTTCTCGAGCAAGGCGTAAGGCACCGGGCATGCAGAAATAGTGCGGTGTAGCTCCTGGTTCGAATTGGATATGGGCTACGACCCCTTTTATTTTCCCCAAACCGGGCTGGAATACATCTGGGTACCGTCCTAGTGCCTCCGTCAACCCTCCAGAACCTGTTTGGAGGATGTACTGCCATTGCAGCCGCAAATGCGCAACCAGTCCCGACCCAACAGGCTGGGCCCGTGGCCGCGCACCACAATAAGTTGCATCCATAAACAACAGAGGTCATTGTAGTTCCTGCAATGACCAATGGTTTCCCCCATGTAGGTGGCCAACCTGGCCTGTGTGTTGATTATTGTAAGGGTCTGTATTCCCTGCTTGATGCGGTTGAATGTCCTCTGGGCGATCACGGAGACCGCTGCACCAGTGTCCAACTCCATCTCAAGCGGGTGACCATTGACCCATACTGTCACCTTAATGGGGGCCACACAATGCAGCTGCAGGCAGTCGTCCTCCGTCTCCACGTCCTCGGGAGTAGTCGCCGCAGGTTCATCCAAATGGAAGGTACGGCCCCTGGGCTGGCCCCAGTTTCTGTTGGAACGACGCCACCTCTGGCGCCCCCAGGACCAGCGTCCATGACGGGGTCGGCGCCCACAGGTCCGACACTGACATGGCTCCTCATCCATCGGTTCTGGAGAAGGCGCCCTTCGGGGAGGAACGTCCGGTAGCCACTGGCGTTGATTCGGACGCCGACCCGCCCAAGGTACCACAGGGGTGCGGGGAGATGCTTTTGGATGGAAGGGGTTGCGCCCCAAGGCATGCACCTCCATTCCCTGTAGCTCCTGCACTCCCCGTTCTGCGCTCTCTCGGGACAATACTATTTGAATGGCCTGTTGAAACGTCAATGTTGGCTCAGCTAACAACTTTCTCTGGGTGGCCGCATTGTTAATACTGCAAACCAAACGGTCGCGTAACATTTCTGACAAGGTCTCACCATAGTCACAGTACTCCGCAATCCTGTGTAGCCTGGATAGAAACAATGCAAGGGATTCTCCTGGGGTCCTCTCAGTGGTATTAAACTGGTAACGTTGGAGTATCGTGGACGGGGTTGGGTTAAAATGTTGCCCCACTAAGGTCACAAGTTCATCAAACGTCTTGGTGTCCGGCGCAGCTGGGTACGTAAGGATCCTTATCACCTCAAACGTATGCGGGCTGCAGGCGGTGAGCAAAACGACCACCCGGTGCTCGTTTTCGGTTGTTTGCCGGGAAATAGTAATGCATCCGTTGTGCATACTGGTTCCAACTTTCCAGCGCAGCATCAAAGACATCCAAACGTCAATAAAGAGGCATGTGCAACAGAAAAAAAACTTCTAACCTGTATCCAACAAAAATCCAAGGAGGTGGCTTCAGCAGCACAGACAGCTATCCACTTTAACCCTCGTCGCCAGTTTTGTGAGGGCCACAAATAATCCAGCACGAGTTGTAGAATAGAAAGAAATAACATTTCTTTACAATAACATATATATACAACAGCAACAACTCCCTTGCTGCTCACTCCTCTCTAGCTGGTTCCATACTGGCCAGCTTTATTTATGCAGGGACCTGCTAATGATTTCTCCGCCCCCCTCATTGTGGAAGCTCAAACTCCCTAAGGATTGTGGGTTTGCCATTAGTCCCCAGCCAGTGGTAAGCAGGCAGGTTATAACAGTGACAAACATGGGGGGTATTAACCACCCTAACATTTGGAGTACCTGTCCTGTATCCATTGGTCAAATTTGTTAGATAGATGATTTACACTGGAAAAGCTACCAGCCGCCGAAAAGGGTGCATATACAGGCCCCAACAGTTGCTAGGATACTGGACACAAATCACAATATTTATTTAATTTGTAAGACGGTGAGGAAAGGATACTTCACTCCAGGATGATTCCATAAACAAATAGGAATATGGTATACTCATAACAAACTTTAATAAAGCAGTGTTACAAACTTTGATATCATAAAGACAGTAGCTTACAATTACCAGTCAAACAAAGCTTAACAATACAATGAAATAACAACTCCTAACTGCTATCGTTATCTCCATTCTAACAACACTCACCTCAGGTCAAAATCCACTTTTAAATACAGTTAGCAGATCCAGGAATACCTGCTTCATAGAAATCCTTTAAAAGACTGGTTGGAAAGAGAAAAATCCGGTCAGGAAACATCCTGCAGAACTTTGCCTGTCTTAGGTGTTACGAATGAGAGATGTTAGGAAATTGGATCCAGAAATGGCTCAAAGATATAGGGATGGATTCTCCGTTTCTGAGACTAAGTGTTGACACCAACGCAGAATTTGTGGAGATTGACAACAGCAAAACTGGTGCCGCATCTGGACCGATTCTGCTACTGTTGAGGGGCTAGCACCGGCACCACATGGAACACAATCGATTCCAATGAGAAATGGTGCCAGATTCATCGGTTTCATTATTGACATTCAGGAAGCGGACAAGCTCCAGACAAGTGGGGAGTGAAGTATACACACTTCACTCCCCACACACACCATCCCAGCCAACTGTCATGAGAGTGTCCCTTTAAAAGAACGTGTTAAATTTTGTCGATCAGGTCACACATGTCAAGTGACAGGAAAGCCTCAAGCGGTGATAAAACCAGCACCCTTAATACCCATTCCAGCATTTGAAGAACCTTTCACAAGTGTCTTAATTGATTGCGTAGGATCGCTTCCTAAAATGAAAAGTGGGAATCAACATCTTTTGACTATCATGGATGTATCTACTAGGTTTCCAGAGACCATTTTGGTACATAATATTACAGCTAAAAAGATTGTGGAGGAGTTACTTAAATTCTTTACTAGATATGGACTACCCACAGAAATACAATAGGATCAAGGATCAAATTTTACCTCAAGGTTATTGAAGAAAGTTATGGATAGCTTAGGAGTAAAACAATTTAAATCAACTGCGTACCATCCAAAATCACAGGGAGTGTTAGAACGGTGGCATCAGACGTTAAAGACAATGTTGAGGGCTTATTGCCATGATTATCCAGAGGATTGGGATAAAGGAATTCCATTTGTACTGTTTGCAATTAGGGATGCACCAAATGAGTCAACCAAATTCAATCCTTTTGAACTGATTTTTGGTCACTTAAATTGATTGAGGATGAATTGGTGATTGAGCAGTCTGAAATTACATTATTGGATTACGTGTCAAATTTTGGGGAACAATTAAATAGAGCAGGTGAATTGGCTAGACAAAATTTGAAAGTTGCACAGCATGTGATGCAACAGGTAGCAGACAAGAAAGCAAAAGTTTGTAGTTTTGCCAGTGGAGGTAAAGTTTTAGTATTGTTACCAGTGGTAGGTGAACCTTTAAAAGCAAGGTTTTGTGGACCGTATCAGATTGAAAGGAAATTAGGTGAGGGGAATTATGTGGTAAGATCGCCGGATAGAAAGAAAACTCACTGAGTGTGTCATGGGAATATGCTTAAAAGGTACTTTGAAAGGGAAGGAGAGCAAAAGGAGGAGGTTTTAACTCAAAGTGAAAAACCAAATCCAGATAACTCTGAATTTGACATTCCTTAAATTAAATTGGAAAACGAGGATGTTCTTAAAAATTGGGATAAATTGTTGAGTTACCTTCCAGAGGAAAAACGGACTGATGTGGGAAATGCTGTTCCAATTAAACAACATCCATATAGACTTAACCCTTAAAATTGGCACAGGTTAACAAAGAGATTGAGAGTATGCTTAAAAATGGCATAATTGAAGTGGACTGCAGCCAATGGAGCTCACCCATGATGGTACCGAAACCGGACAGTACCCAATGATTGTGTATGGACTGTAGAAAGGTTAATGCAGTTACAAGAATGGACTCTTATCCTCTCCCACGTTTGGAGGATTGCATTGAGAAAGTGGGACAATCAGCTTTTATTTCCAAACTGGATTTACTTAAAGGTTACGGACAGGTACCTTTATCCGAATGGGCAAAGGAGATTTCAGCTTTTGTGACTCCAGATGGTATATACCAGTTCAAAGTTATGCCATTTGCATGAAAAACGCCCCAGCCACATTTCAACGGTTAATTAACAAAGCCGTTTCAGGATTACCCAATTGTGCGTATACATAGACAATCCCATGATTTTTAGTCAGGCATGGAAAGAACATTTGAAGCATTTGATGGAGTTATTCAATCGAATTCAGGAGGCGGGTTTGGTGGTAAACCTAGCCAAAAGTGAATTAAAAAGCCCAAGTCACGTTCCTTGGCCATACAATTAGACAGGGATGAATGGTCCCATGGGATGTGAAAACAAAAGTTATTGGGGAGTTTTCAATACCCTTGACATGAAAGGAAATAATGTGATTTCTTGGCATGAGTGGATTTTACCAAACATTTGTGCTGAATTTTAGCAGCGTGGTTGTTCCACTGACGGACTTGCTGAAGAAGAGTAGCAAATTTCAGTGGACGGCAGAGTGTCAACAGGCATTTTATAGCCTGAAGGCTGTGTTAACCACTCCATATTACACAAAACCATTCAAAGTGGTTCTCGATGCGAGTGCAGTGGGCGAAGGCGCTGTGCTCGTGCAAGAAGACGATGAAGGAATAGAGTGGCCCATTGGATATTTTTCCAAGAAATTGAATGATCACCAGAGGAAGTATTCAACAATTGAAAAGGAGAGTTTGAGCTTAGTGCTGGCTTTGCAACATTGCAACATTTATGCTACCAGTAATTCGTCTGAAACAATTATATATACTGATCATAATCCATTGACGTTTTTGGAGCAATTCAGGAATTAAAGTGGCAGACTGTTTCAATGGAGTTTATTGACACAGCCATTTCATTTAAGAATTATACAGGTGGCAGGACGAGAAAATGTGATAGCCGAAACGAAAGAGAAAATGCTGGAAAATCTCAGCAGCTCTGGAAGCATCTGTAGGGAGAGAAAAGAGCTAACGTTTCGAGTCCGATGACTCTTGTCAAAGCTGGCAAAATGTCAAATGTGATAGCTGATGATTTGTCACGAATGTGATGAAGGTTCGATGGTGGAAGACAAAGAACTAAAATGGACTGCATTATTATCAATGTTTGCCTGTTTAAAAAATGCGTATTTATTGTTATTGTTCTTAATGGAAAAGTGAAAAGGTAAAAAATGAAACCATCTTTGAAGTTGATGGTTTATTTTTTTTTCTTGGGGTGGTGTCATGGGACTGACCCTTTAAGAAATCTTTTTGTCTTATCACATGGCTTCAGTGATGCCATTGTGTGGGTGGAGCTGGGCTGTGGCTTTGGGAGTTGATTTTACTTTCGCTTTGGTTTGGGGCTGTTTTGGTGGCTCTGAGTTTTGTTTTGCTTTCGTCCTCACATGTTTGGCTGCTGTACTCAGAAAGAGAAGTATCTTGGCCTGTCTCTCTATCTTCATTTTAAAAGCTGTTTCCAGACTGCTTGATAACCTGTAAAGAAATAATTGTTTTCTGGAAGGAATTCAAACCTGCTGTTTTGGAAAGGAAACAAGAGTATCCATACCATATACCATTTCTTAAGTGCCATGTGTTGGGCCACGCCTTTGAAAAGGGGGTACTGGTTTTTGCGATCTTGTTATTAAATTGGAACAGTTAAAAAGGGAAATGTATTAAGGGTTATACATAGAGTGCTGTAGCTGTGTGGGGTATTTAGGTTTGTAGTTGATAAAAATGCTTACTGTGTGTGTTTATAAAAATGTTAACTAAATTCGTAGAATAAAGCTTGTTTTGATTAAAAGTGCTTAAGGCCTCTGTTGAATAACAACTGAAAGGCAGGCCCTTGCGCTCATCATAACCAAAATCATAGATCAGGTGAACTCCATGATATACTTTGGAGTTGTCTAAACCCTGGCCCATAACACAACAAGATGGCAGGAAGATGTGCAGCCCCATGTTTAGCTGACGCAGAGCTCGAGACCCTCCTGGACTCGGGAATGACATTGTACCCTGACCCGGGAAGGAGGCTGCCATCCACCGCCATTCGCCATGCCTTGGCACAGTTGGCAGGGGTGGTCAGCGCCATGGGCAACACTGTAAAGACCAGCCAGCAGTGCCAAGAAAAACTGCACAACCTCCTCAGGGCAGCCAGGGTGAGTAGGCAGCCCTGTGCTCCTGGCACCAAACCCGTACCCAGACACATGTAACCGTAGCCCCAACCAGTACAGTAGGGTATCCGAACCCTCACCCTGTACCACATCGTGGCAGTCATACCGGCCGCCATGGCTGGGTGCCCTGGCCACTGGAGCCACCAGCTACCCACCCCCTGGGCTGCATGACTTGGACTGTCTAACACTGTCGTTTTATGTTTCCCCCCCCCCCAGGAGAAAGACACCCACAACCGCTGGGAGTGGAGAGAAGGGGCAGCGCCGGACCTGCGGCCCATAACTGTGGCATAGCAGAGGGCCCTGGATGTGGCTGGCGGCCTGGAGGATAGGGAAATCGCTGTGGTGGAGTTTGGCTGCGGGCGAGGAAGTGAGACCCCACTTAGCTGTGGTTTCCATGACACATGTGTCAACCACCCCCACCCCCCCCCAACAACAGCTCCTGTAATGTTCCTTGTATTGTTCTCCAAGATAGCCAAAGTCATAGTGTTTACAAAGAACATTGAGCTATATATTTAAACCGAACCTAGTTTATTTTAGACTACTTGAAATGGTTCGCACATTTCACTCACTCCCACACCAACATCACCCCTTCACCCTACACCCTCCCTCACCCTCACCACTCCCCACCCACAGGCTCACATCCACCACCCCACGGCACACGGCCTAATTATGCATCTTGTCTTGTGTCTTGAAGGAGCAGCTGGAGATGGGGTGGGTCCATCCGATGTCCCCCGCCCCCAGCCAGTTCCACAGCCAGAGCCCGCACCATGAGCCGAGCAGTGATGCTGAGAGCAGCTCGGACACCAGCCCTCCTTCCGAGACTCAGGAGACTCCGGAGCTCGGGTCGGAGGATGACAGTGATTTTCCGTCACAGCTGTCTCCAACACCCTCCACCATCCCAAAGACACTCATCTCTGTCGGGCACTTTAGTGAAGAGGATCCTGGGACACTATCTGGTGCACACAGCTGCTCCGGTGCATCAGGTGGAGGTAGGAACACCTGAGGGGGCGAACAGTCGGAGGCAGGCCGACCCCAAGGTCTAGCTGCCATCCAGATGAATTTTGGGCTTCTGGAACAGACAGTCCCATCTATAGTGGAGATGCAGTCACAGAGCCAGGGCCTACATGAGGGGTTGTCGCCGAGCATCCAGTACCTGCAAATGCAGTTGGAGGAGTCCAATCGCATGCAGGTCATGCATGCCAACCAGGCCAACACCACATGGACGGCATCCACAGTGGAGGCATTGGGGGCATCAGTGTTGGCTATGGATCAGCATGTCCAAGGCCTGGGGCATTCATAGCAGGTGCTGGCCGAGGCCCAGGGCAGGGTTGCCACCTCACAGGCGACCATGTGCCAGAGCCACCTGGGCATCACAGCGGTGCTCCTGAGCGTAGCCCAGTCACAGCGGGCCATGACTGGGAACGTCGGCGGCATTGCCCAGACGTTGGCTGACATGGCGCAGTCACTGGCTGATGTAACACAGATCCAGAAGGTTTTGGCACATTGGGTAATGTGACGCAGTCCCAGACGGAGATGTTCCACTCTCTGTGCTCCATGGCCGTGAGAAGGCAGACCCATAGCAGACCTCCAGGACTGGCAGCGACAGGTGGGGGGGGGGGGGGGGGAGGCTCAGGGGTTAGCTCCGTTCACAACCCCGTCCCATGGAGTACCCGGGGGGGGGGGAAATCGGGCACCCCGAGGGTGGAGGAGGTGATGGGGCCCATGCCGGTGAGGTGGGGAAGGTGCTGGAACACCGCAGCACCTCAGACACCCCCTCCTGTCCTTGGTGCATCTAGTGGGCAGTGGGCAGAACAGGGCGGCACCACGCAACCCGGGAAACCCGAGCAGAAGCCAGGCTTAGCCAGGCCCATCCAGGCCGGGTCGCCCCAGGAGACGCATGCCAACGGGAATCCAGGTCCAGAACGAAAATCACAGCAGGCCACCTCCACTCCTGCTGTACCGTCTGGGGATCCACTTAAAGTAGCGTTAGGGCCTGTAAGGCCAGAAAGTAAGACACCAGTTTAGTTGGCACAGGTGCAGGGCACGGTTTAGTTATAGGGGCTCGGGTTCGTATCTTAATGAAATGAAAATGAAGTGAAATGAAAATCACTTATTGTCACAAGTAGTCTTCAAATGAAGTTACTGTGAAAAGCCCCTAGTCGCCACATTCCAGCACCTGTTCGGGGAGGCTGTTATGGGAATTGCACCGTGCTGCTGGCCTGCCTTGGTCTGCTTTCAAAGCCAGCGATTTAGCCCTGTGCTAACGTCCATGATCCATGTAATATATTTGGTTACATTAAACACCTGTTACCTCTGTTACAACTTGCCTCAGTTCTCTGTCAGATGGGTGTCAGGGGTGGGCTGGTCTGTGCTGGCCATAGAGGGAGTGCAGGGATTGAATGGGCGAATGTTGTGGGAGGTCTGTGCTCCCACCTTCCCGACCATCCCCACCACCGTCACCCCAGCTATTTAATGGGACTGTGTGATGAAATGGCCAGCTTACATGCAGAAATCACCCAGGTGGACAGTGGAAAGTGCTACTGTGGGCAGGAGTCAGACCTCGTCATACGATGCGGAGCACCAGAGTTCATCTCAGAGTGGGTTGTCATCATCCTCCAACCCATGGACCATACCAGGTGTTACTGCCAACCCAGGGCCCCCACCCCGTAGTGCTGCAGGTATGTATCATGAACGGGGTCGCAGGCAGGGGTACAGCCGGAGGGGGAGTGGGGGGGAGCGAGGGGATATGGGGGTGGGATGCGGTGTCCATGAACCTGGCCAGTCCCCCACCCCTCCTAGTGGGTTAACCTGGAGGTGATCAGAGCGTCCCGTGTGCATTGGCCCTTGGACACACATCATGTGGCCTCCCGTGCATACCTGGGCCCCATGTCCAGCCCATTCTTCTCCTTCCCTGCATCCTCCTCATCGGACGAGGCCTGCCGTTCATCCCCCTCCTCCAGCACATCGCCCTTCTGCTGTGCAATGTTGTGGAGGATGCAGCAGACCATCACAATGCGGATGACCCTCTCAGCATCATACTGGAGGGCCCCCAGAGCGGTCCAGGCACTTGAACCGCACCTTCAGGGGGCTGAAGCATTGCTTGCTCACGGACTTGGTTGCTGTATGGGTGTCGTTGTTGCAGGTCTCGTATCGGTCTGTGGCTTCTAGATAGGTGTCATCAGCCACGACCGCTGTGGATGACCACTGCCACCCAGGAGCTAACCCCTGACCCGGGGGTGGGAGGGAGAGGGCCGTTGGGTGAGGGCGTCTCAAACATGTCAGGAATCGTCGAGTGTGCCAGGGTGTAGGGGTTGTGCACACTACCCGTGTATCGGATGCAGATGTGTAGAATGCACAGCTGATGGTCAGATATCAGTTCATTGAGTGGAACCCATTTCGATTTGTGTAGAGCAGCCTGTCATCTGCAAGTGCTCGTAGGGAGACATGCATCCCGCCTATCACCCCCTGGACCCGGGCATGTTGATGATGGCAGCGAACCCCTCTGCCCGGGCATCCTGGTGGGCCTGATCCACATTGAAGTGGATGTACTGATCCACCTGGGCATATAGGGCCTCTGTAACGACACGGATGCACTTGTTCACCAAGGTCTGTGAGATTCCATAAAGGCCCCCACTCGGCGCCTGGAAGGACCCTGAGTCGTAAAAGTTCAGGGCGGCAGTTACTTGACAGGCACCGGGAACGGGTGTCCTCCCCCATACTCCTGTGGTGCCAGGTGTTTTGTTACCTGTGTGGTAGGTAACATGTGGTACTCAAACCTTGGTTAGTGATGAGGTCTTCTGAATCTCGATGAAGAAGACTCGAACTCGTCCAGTAGTAACAAAAGGTTTATTGAGTAACTATAACAATAATTGCATGAGTTCTTTACTTTAACTTTGATACTAGTGATAAGGTTAACAAGATATAATTATGGTAACTATATGTAACTCCACTAGTCATCTGAACTAGTCTGCCATTGCCCTGGTCACAGTGCACCCGAGAGAGAGAGAGAGACCCAATGTGGTTGCCTTTTATACCCCTGTTGGTCCAGCCATCTGGTGATCATGTGGTGCTACTGATTACACATTAACCCCTTGTGTACATGCACATATAGAGATCACTACATCCCCCTTTTTTTTGTGTTACATAATTTCTGTACGTTGTAAATAAAATTGAACAAACATAATGGAAGCAGTTTGCAAATGCATTACATAAAATCAATGAGTTAGTCCATCAAATGTTAATACATTTAGCCTCTTAGTTTTTTTCGCTTGCGTGAAATAGGTAGACAAATGATGTTATGTACAAGTTGTGATGATCTTGATGATTATACAAAGCCAATTAATATTTATGAGTCCAATCTTAATTTTTAAAAAACATTTGTGAGTCCATGCTTTATGAGTTTGTTCGGTCGAGTTGCTTTCTTCTTCTGTTGTTGAAGTGGTGATGATGATGTTGTTATTTCATTGTGAATGACGTCAGTGTTCCTGTGTTTAAGTAACCAAGAAATCATCAATGAGGTGTTTGAATGGTCGAATCATTTTGTTGTCTGATTTATGCTTTTTTTTAATGCTTGCGGTAGCAATTCTGTGTTACAGCTTTGTTGGCTGACCTGGACTTTTTCCTGTGTTTGTGGTGTTGATTCTGTATGTCATCTTTGTTAACTGAACTGGACTTGTTCTTGTGCTTGTGGTGTTGATTCTATATGTCCATAAGACCATAAGACATAGGAGTGGAAGTAAGGCCATTCGGCCCATCGAGTCCACTCCACTATTCAATCATGGCTGATTTCAACTCCATTTACCCGTTCTCTCTTCATAGCCCTTAATTCCTCGAGAAATCAAGAATTTATTAACTTCTGTCTTAAAGACACTCAACGTGCTGGCCTCCACCGCCCTCTGTGGCAATGAATTCCACAGACCCATCACTCTCTGGCTGAAGAAATTTCTCCTCATCTCTGTTCTAAAGTGACTCCCTTTTATTCTAAAGCTGTGCCCCGGGTCCTAGTCTCCCCTGCTAATGGAAACAACTTCCCTACATCCACCCTATCTAAGCCATTCATTATCTTGTAAGTTTCTATTAGATCTCCCCTCAACCTCCTAAACTCCAATGAATATAATCCCAGGATCCTCAGACATTCATCGTATGTTAGGCCTACCATTCCTGGGATCATCCGTGTGAATCTCCGCTGGACCCGCTCCAGTGCCAGTATGTCCTTCCTGAGGTGTGGGGCCCAAAATTGCTCACAGTATTCTAAATGGGGCCTAACTAATGCTTTATAAAGCTTCAGAAGTACATCCCTGCTTTTATATTCCAAGCCTCTTGAGATAAATGACAACATTGCATTTGCTTTCTTAATTACTGACTCAACCTGCAAGTTTACCTTTAGAGAATACTGGACTAGGACTCCCAAGTCCCTTCGCACTTCAGCATTATGAATTTTGTCACCGTTTAGAAAATAGTCCATGCCTCTATTCTTTTTTCCAAAGTGCAAGACCTCGCACTTGCCCACGTTGAATTTCATCAGCCATTTCTTGGACCACTCTCCTAAACTGTGTAAATCTTTCTGCAGCCTCCCCACCTCCTCCATACTACCTGCCCCTCCACCTATCTTTGGATCATCGGCAAACTTAGCCAGAATGCCCCCAGTCCCATCATCTAGATCGTTAATATATAAAGAGAATAGCTGTGGCCCCAACACTGAACCCTGCGGGACACCACTCGTCACCGGTTGCCATTCCGAAAAAGAACCTTTTATCCCAACTCTCTGCCTTCTGCCTGACAGCCAATCGTCAATCCATGTTAGTACCTTGCCTCGAATACCATGGGCCCTTATTTTACTCAGCAGTCTCCCATGAGGCACCTTATCAAAGGCCTTTTGGAAGTCAAGATAGATAACATCCATTGGCTCTCCTTGGTCTAACCTATTTGTTATCTCTTCAAAGAACTCTAACAGGTTTGTCAGGCACGACTCCCCTTACTAAATCAATGCTGACTTGTCCTAATCCGACCCTACACGTCCAAGAATTTAGAAATCTCATCCTTAATGATGGATTCTCGAATCTTGCCAACAACCGAGGTTAGGCTAATTGGCCTATAATTTTCCATCTTTTTCCTTGTTCCCTTCTTGAACAGGGGGGTTACAACAACGATTTTCCAATCCTCTGGGACTTTCCCTGACTCCAGTGACTTTTGAAAGATCATAACTAATGCCTCCACTATTTCTTCAGCTGTCTCCTTTAGAACTCTAGGATGTAGCCCATCTGGGCCCAGAGATTTATCAATTTTTAGACCTCTTAGTTTCTCTAGCACTTTCTCCTTTGTGATTGCTACCATATTCAACTCTGCCCCCTGACTCTCCTGAATTGTTGGGATATTACTCATGTCTTCTACTGTGAAGACTGACACAAAGTACTTATTTAGTTCTTCAGCTATTTCCTTGTCTCCTATCACTGGATTACCAGCGTCATTTTGGAGCGGCCCAATGTCTACTTTTGCCTCCCGTTTGTTTTTAATGTATTTAAAGAAACTTTTACTATCATTCCTAATGTTACTGGCTAGCCTACCTTCATATTTGATCCTCTCTTTCCTTATTTCTCTCTTTGTTATCCTCTGTTTGTTTTTGTAGACTTCCCAATCTTCTGACTTCCCACTACTCTTTGCCACATTATAGGCTTTCTCTTTTGCTTTGATGCAGTCCCTGACTTCCTTTGTCAGCCATGGCTGCCTAATTCCCCCTTCTGATAACCTTTCTTTTCTTTGGGATGAACCTCTGTACTGTGTCCTCAATTACTCCCAGAAACTCCTGCCGTTGCTGTTCTGCTGTCTTTCCCTCTAGGCTCTGCTCCCAGTCGATTTTCGTCAGTTCCTCCCTCATGCCCCTGTAGTTACCTTTATTTAACTGTAACACCTTTACATCTGATTCTACCTTCTTTCTTTCAAATTGGAGATTGAATTCTACAATATTATGATCACTGCCTCCTAAGTGTTCCCTTACTTTAAGATCTTTAATCAATTCTGGCTCATTACATAACACAAAGTCCAGAATGGCCTGTTCCCTCGTGGGCTCCATCACAAGCTGTTCCAAAAAGCCCTCCTGTAAACATTCAATGAATTCCCTTTCCTTGGGTCCACTGGCAGCATTATTTACCCAGTCCACCTGCATATTGAAGTCCCCCATGATCACTGTGACCTTGCCTTTCTGACCTGCACTTTCTATTTTGTGGAGCATTTTGTGCCCCCGGTCCTGACCACTGTTAGGAGGCCTGTACATAACTCCCATTATGGTTTTTTTGCCTTTGTGGTTCCTCAACTCTACCCACACAGACTCCACATCATCTGACCCTATGTCGTTTAGTGCTATTGATTTAATTTAATTACTAATTAACAAGGCAACCTCGCCCCCTCTGCCCACCTCTCTGTCTTTTCGATAGGTTGTGAATCCCTGGATGTTTAAATGCCAGTCCTGAACCCCCTGCAAGCACGTCTCTGTGATGCCTACCACATCATACCTGCCAGTCACAATCTGGGCCACAAGCTCATCTACCTTGTTCCGTACACTGCACGCATTTAAATATAGCACCTTTAATTCTCTATTGACCGTCCCTTTTTGTTTTCTTAGTGTGGTGGACCTTGGTTTACTGAGCCTTTCCATACACTGTGTCATATTTTGTGGGATTGGGTCTATTGTAACCTCTCCTGAGTTTTGTCTTTTCGTGCTTTTTTGCATTCCTATGCAGCTACGCTTCCCACTGATTACTTCACCTCTTGGTTCCCTGACTTTCCCTTCCCCCCAATCTCTAGTTTAAAGTCCTATTGACCACCCTATTTACTCTTTTCGCCAGAACACTGGTCCCAGCTTGGTTCAGGTGGAGACCATCCCAACGGTATAGGTCCCCCCTGTCCCAAAACTGATGCCAGTGTCCCATGAAAAGGAGCCCCTCTTTCCCACACCACTCTTTCAGCCACGTGTTAACTTCCCTTATTCTTGCCTCCCTATGCCAATTTGCACGTGGCTCGGGCAGTAATCCGGGGATTACGACCCTTGAGGACCTGTTTTTTAATTTGAATCCTAGCTCTTTATAATCTCTAAACAGGTCCTCTTTTCTAGACATGCCTAGGTTGTTGGTACCGACATGGACCACAACAACTGGATCCTCCCCCTCCCTCTCCAGTATCCTTTCAAGCCGGTCAGAGATGTCTCGCACCCTAGCACCGGGCAGGCAAAATACCATGCAGGACTCTTTATCCTGCTCACAAAGGATACTATCTATCCCCCTGATAATAGAATCCCCTACAACTACAACTTGCCTATTTACTCCGTCCCCTTGAATGGCCTGCTGAACCATGGTGCCTTGGTCAGCTGACTTATCCTTCCTGCAGCCCTGTTCGCCATCCACACAGGGAACAAGTGCCTCATACCTGTTGGACAGGGTCAAGGGCTGAGGCTCCTGAGTTCCTGACTGCTGGTTCCCTTTACCTGCCTGACTTGCAGTCACACCCTGCTGTCCCTGGCCACTGGCAGGATTTAAACTACTTACTCTGACTGGTGTGACTGCCTCCTGAAACACAGTGTCCAGGTAAGTCTCCCCCTCCCGGATGTGCCTCAGTGTTTGAAGCTCAGACTCCAGCTCATCAACTCTGAGCCGGAGTTCTTCGAGCAGCCAACACTTACTGCAGATGTGGTCACTGCAGCTCGCAATGGGATCTGCCAGCTCCCACTTCAAGCAGCTCAAGCACATCACCTGACCAGCCATCACTAATTAATTAATTAGTTTAATTTAAGTTTACGTGTTTACCTGTGTTTTTTTAAAATTTGGGGCGGATTTGCTATCAACCAATCAGATCACAGCTTCCCTCTGACGTCACTTTTGGGGAAAAAAACTGGAAAACGAAGTTACCGTTAGGTTTTTATACTCACAGAGACTGCTCCTCCTCCTCCAAACGGCTCCCAAAATTAGGCCCGGAGAAAGAGAGAGAACAAAACAGTCGGGAAAAAGCTCCTTCTCCCACTCTTCACCGAATTACCTCACTGCACCAAATTACCAAATTCTCACTCTGTCTGTGTCTCACTCACTGAGGCTGTGTCTCCTTGACCAGCGCAACGCTTACTAAGTGCGCTTTCTGTCTGTCTTTTATACAGACTTTAGGATGACTCACACTAAAACTTCAAGAGCAGAATACAATGTGTACCTTTGTGCCCCTTAACAGGCCTCAGTCTCCTTGACCAGCGCAATGCATCTTTGTTGAAAGCTGGTTTGCTTATTTGTTGCGGAGCAAATGTTAATTTGTGAGATTTGTTCCCATGCCATGGCATGTTTGTACTCTTGCCATTGTTTGGCAGTGTGCTGTGGCATTGTCCTTCATGTGCAGAGTTGTACAATGTTGTACAGGTTGTTGTTTCATTGTTGTCCTTTCTGTCTTGGTCGTTTTCGTTGTCGTTCTTGTTGTTGTTGTTCTTTTTGTTGTTTTGTCATGCTTGTTGTTTCTGTTTTTGTTGTTTTTACTGTTGTTCTTGTTGTTTTTCTTATCGTGCTTGTTGTTTCTGTTATGCTGCTTGTTGTTTTTGTTGTTCTTGTTGCGCTCAATGAGTGCTCCGTATGGATGATTTGAGTCATTGTCACAGTTATTGGTGTCAGTGTCCTTTGTGGTATCTGTTACATTGAGCGTTTCTTCTTGAGAATTGTGAGAATGATCTGATGTTGCATTGATGTTGGTGACATCAGTCATTTGTGGTGGATTCGATTCCTCTTCTTTGCTTCCTTGGTACTCCTCTTCTCGAGTCATTTCTGGTTCACTTGAATCATCATTGATTTCTTTGTGCTCCTCTTCTGGAGTTATTTCTGGTTCATTTGAATCCCCTTTGGTTTCTTGGTGCTGCTCTTCTGGAGTCAAAATCTTCACAATTTCATTTTCTTGTTGGTCTTGGTGCTCCTCTTCTGGAGTCAAAACCTTCAAGATTTCTATTGACGTGGTCTCTCTGGACTCTTGGTGCTCCTCTTCTGGAGTCAAAATCTTCAAGATTTCAATTGACGTGATCTCTCTGGACTCATGAGTAGCCGTCCTCTGATTATTGAGTGCTTCTGTGCAGACGAGCTGAGATCTGTCAGTCTCGCTGTGATCCTACACATCCTGTATGGGAATTGTGATTTCTTCGTCACTTGTCTCACATACAGTGGGTAGACATGCAGTGTCTTCTTGTTGGTTAAATGAGCTGGCTAGACTTTCATAGTCTTCTTCTGGTGGCTCCAATGAGCTGGGTAGACTGACTTCTTGTTGGTTAAATGAGCTGGGTTCTGGTGGCTCAAATAAGCTGGGTAGACTGTCATAGCTGTTTTGTTGTTCACGTGAGCTTGGTAGACTTTCATAGTCTTGTTGATGCACGGCGTTCGCTGTGGAGTGTTTGCTTGCTTCCATTTTTGAGTCTGTCACCGAGCTGTCTGTGTAGGCTTGCGTCGCTCTCTTTGTGGAGGCTTGTGTCGCTTTCTCTGTGAAGTCTTTCATCGCTCTCTCTGTGAAGTCTTTCATCGCTCTCTCTGTGGAGTCTATCATCGCTCTCTCTGTGGAGTCTTTCATCGCTCGCTCTGTGGAGTCCTTCATCGCTCTCTCTGTGGAGTCTGTCATCGCTCTCTCTGTGGAGTCTGTCATCGCTCTCTCTGTGGAGTCTGTCATCCCTCTCTTTGTGGAGTCGTGCAGTGTTCTCGCTGTAGAGTTGATCTGTGCTCTCTCAACTAAGTTGTTCTGTGCTTTGTGTGGCGTCGCCTTCATCTTGGGTATTGCTGTCATCCAATGTACCGACGATCTGCCATGACATCATGGTATTGGATTCATCTACCATGAGAAGAGTCGTGTTGACCTTTTCAACCATGTTGCTGATGCTGTGATCAGCATATCCGAATAACTCAGCCACGTCTAAGTAGAATTGTGTGTATTGTTAGGTTGACAAATCATCTCTTTTTGTTTCGGAGTTGTTATCGTTCTCTTCATGTTCAATGAACAAATCATTTTCTTGGGTTTCGGATTTGTCATTGTGCTCTTCACTTTGGGTGGTGCAGACTGCTTGTTCCAGGGTGTTGTGAAAGTTATTTTCAACTGCTGGTGTAAGTTCGGGCATTGTTCTGTCTTTTGAGGTAAGAAAATTGGGTTTTGCAGCTTTACATTTCTTTTTTTAAATTTTCGTGCATTTTCCTTTTAAGTGGGCATGGCCCGGGTACTCTGCCGTCATGCCGCTCGTGACGTCATGCGTAGGGCTCGATTGCACATGCGCAATCCGAGTTTCCTTTACTGTGCGCTCTTTTCACAACTGTGCACGCGCGGCTTCTCACGCATGCGCAGAACACTGTTTCGCCGGTTTGCGTCTTTTAGGGCAGTGCGCATGTGCGGCCTGGCCAGACTGGACATGCGCAAGATGGCTGCCACTCAGAACTTCCGTCTTCTTCTGTTTCAACCCTGCCTCTGCCTCGTGGTGAGTATTCGTGCCATTTTTACCGATTTTATTTTCTAGATACTGATTCTGTGTTCGTAGAGACTCAAAGTATTGTTTTTGTTCATAAGCAAGGCATTTTTTAATAGCGATTTCTAGAGTTTGATACTTATCTTGTGATAGTTCTTCCCTCAAATCTTTGTCAGATAGTCCAGAAGTTAATTGATTCATTATCACAGTGTCTCTGAAATCAGCATAATCACAGCCTTGTGGTATTAACTTGAAATTTGTAACAAAATCAGTGATAGGCCTCCATTTCTCTAGTATTTATGACACGAGTTAAATCTTTCCAGCATCTCACCAGACTGACTCTTACAGTGTTCATCAAATTTTTTGAGTATTACTTCTATTTTGGTGTTGTCTTCACCTTCACCAATGAAGGCAAGCGTGCCATATGCCTTCTTGACTACCTTCTCCACCTGTGTTGCCCCTTTCCGTGACCTGTGGACCTGTACACCTAGATCTCTCTGACTTTCAATACCCTTGAGGGTTCTACCATTCACTGTAGATTCCCTACCTGCATTGACCTTCCAAAATGCATTACCTCACATTTGTCCGGATAAAACTCCATCTGCCATCTCTCCGCCCAAGTCTCCAAACAATCTAAATCCTGCTGTATCCTCTGACAGTCCTCATCGCTATCCGCAATTCCACTAACCTTTGTGTCGTCTGCAAACTTACTAATCAGACCAGTTACATTTTCCTCCAAATCATTTATATATACTACAAACAGCAAAGGTCCCAGCACTGATCCCTGCGGAACACCACTGGTCACAGCCCTCCAATTAGAAAAACATCCTTCCATTGCTACTCTCTGCCTTCTATGACCTAGCCAGTTCTGTATCCACCTTGCCAGCTCACCCCTGATCCCGTGTGACTTCACCTTTTGTACTAGTCTCCAATGAGGGACCTTGTCAAAGACCTTACTGAAGTCCATATAGACAACATCCACTGCCCTACCTGCATCAATCATCTTTGTGACCTCCTCGAAAAACTCTATCAAGTTAGTGAGACATGACCTCCCCTTCACAAAACCATGCTGCCTCTCACTAATACGTCCATTTGCTTCCAAATGGGAGTAGATCCTGTCTCGAAGAATTCTCTCCAGTAATTTCCCTACCACTGAAGTAAGGCTCACCGGCCTGTAGTTCCCTGGATTGTCCTTGCTACCCTTCTTAAACAGAGGAACAACATTGGCTATTCTCCAGTCCTCCGGGACATCACCTGAAGACAGTGAGGATCCAACGATTTCTATCAAGGCCTCAGCAATTTCCTCTCCAGCCTCCTTCAGTATTCTGGGGTAGATCTCATCAGGCCTGGGGACTTATCTACCTTAATATTTTTTAAGACGCCCAACACCTCGTCTTTTTGGATCTCAATGTGACCCAGGCTATCTACACACCCTTCTCCAGACTCAACATCTACCAATTCCTTTTCTTTGGTGAATACTGATGCAAAGTATTCATTTAGTACCTCACCCATTTCCTCTGGCTCCACACATAGATTCCCTTGCCTATCCTTCAGTGGGCCAACCCTTTCCCTGGCTACCCTCTTGCTTTTTATGTCCGTGTAAAAAGCCTTGGGATTTTCCTTAACCCTATTTGCCAATGACTTTTCGTGACCCCTTCTAGCCCTCCTGACTCCTTGCTTAAGTTCCTTCCTACTTTCCTTGTATTCCACGCAGGCTTCATCTGTTCCCAGCCTTTTAGCCCTGACAAATGCCTCCTTTTTCTTTTTGGCGAGGCCTACAATATCTCTCGTTATCCAAGGTTCCCGATAATTGCCTTATTTATCCTTCTTCCTCACAGGAACATGCCGGTCCTGAATTCCTTTCAACTGACACTTGAAAGCCTCCCACATGTCAGATGTTGATTTACCCTCAAACATCCGCCCCCAATCTAGGTTCTTCAGTTCCCGCTTAATATTGTTATAATTAGCCTTCCCCCAATTTAGCACATTCATCCTAGGACCACTCTTATCCTTGTCCACCAGCACTTTAAAACTTACTGAATTGTGGTCACTGTTCCCGAAATGCTCCCCTACTGAAACTTCTACCACCTGGCCGGGCTCATTCCCCAATACCAGGTCCAGTACCGCCCCTTCCGTAGTTGGACTGTCTACATATTGTTATAAGAAGCCCTCCTGGATGCTCCTTACATACTCTGCCCCAACTAAGCCCCTGGCACTAAGTGAGTCCCAGTCAATATTGGGGAAGTTGAAGTCTCCCATCACCACAACCCTGTTGTTTTTACTCTTTTCCAAGATCTGTCTACCTATCTGCTCCTGTATCTACCGCTGGCTGTTGGGAGGCCCCCAACATTGTGACTGCACCCTTCTTATTCC
Source organism: Scyliorhinus torazame (assembly GCF_047496885.1). Classification (NCBI taxonomy): domain Eukaryota; kingdom Metazoa; phylum Chordata; class Chondrichthyes; order Carcharhiniformes; family Scyliorhinidae; genus Scyliorhinus; species Scyliorhinus torazame. The sequence continues at coordinate 257,757,955 of NC_092710.1, forward strand.
TGATCTCTACCCATATAGCCTCACTGCCCTCTGAGGTGTCCTCCCGTAGTACAGCTGTGATATCCTCCCTAACCAGTAGCGCAACTCCGCCACCCCTTTTCCATCCCACTCTATCCCACCTGAAACATCTACATCCTGGAACGTTTAGCTGCCAATCCTGCCCTTCCCTCAACCAGGTCTCTGTAATGGCAACAACATCATAGTTCCAAGTACTAATCCAAGCTCTAAGTTCATCTGCCTTACCCGTAATACTTCTTGCATTGAAACATATGCACTTTAGGCCACCAGCCCCGCTGTGTTCAGCAACTTCTCCCTGTCTGCTCTGCCTCAGAGCCACACTGTCCCTATTCCCTAGTTCTCCCTCAATGCTCTCACCTTCTGACCTATTGCTCCCGTGCCCACCCCCCCTGCCATACTAGTTTAAACACTCCCGTGTGACACCAGCAAACCTCGCGGCCAGGATATTTATGCCTCTCCAGTTTAGATGCAACCCGTCCTTCTTATATAGGTCACACCTGCCCCAGAAGAGCTCCCAGTGGTCCAGATAACGGAAACCCTCCCTCCTACACCAGCTGTTTAGCCACGTGTTTAGCTGCTCTATCTTCCTATTTCTAGCCTCACTGGCACGTGGCACAGGGAGTAATCCCAAGATTACAACCCTAGAGGTCCTGTCTTTTAACTTTCTGCCTAGCTCCCTGAACTCCTGCTGCAGGACCTCATGCCCCTTCCTGCCTATGTCGTTAGTACCAATAGGTACAATGACCTCTGCCTGTTTGCCCTCCCCCTTCAGGATGCCCTCTACCCGTTCGGAGACATCCTGGACCCTGGCACCAGGGAGGCAACATACCATCCTGGAGTCTCTTTCACGTCCACAGAAGCGCCTATCTGTGCCCCTGACTATAGAGTCCCCTATTACTATTACTCTTCTGCGCTTTGACCCTCCCTTCTGAACATCAGAGCCAGCCATGGTGCCATTGCTCTGGCTGCTGCTGTTTTCCCCTGATAGGCTATCCCCTATGACAGTATCCAAAGGGGTATACCTGTTCGAGAGCGGGACAACCACAGGGGATTCCTGCACTGACTGCCTGCCCTTTCTGGCGGTCACCCATTTCTCAGCCTGCATCTTGGGTGTGACCACATTTATATAACTGCTGTCTATGACGCTTTCCGCTACCTGCATGCTCCTAAGTGCATCCAACTGCTGCTCCAACCGAAACATGCGGTCTGTGAGGAGCTCCAGTTGGGTGCACCTTCTGAGATGAAGCCATCCGGGATGCTGGAAGCCTCCCGGACCTGTCACATCTCACAGTCAGAGCACTGCGCCCCTCTAACTGACATTGTGTCAATTAATTAGTAAATTAAAGTTAAAAGTTTTTTTTTAAATTTTAAGTTACTGTTAACTATCTGTTTCCTAGCACTAGATTTCTACTATAAATGTGGAAGCTAAATATAGTACTCTCCGATCTCTGGCTTAGATACCCATCTAAATTATAATTAAGTAATTATGTTTAATTAGCTACCAATGCTTAATTTTTTTAATTTAGTGCAGATTCCCAACCAGCCACTCAGGTCACAGCTTTTCTGTGATGTCACTTCAGTTCCCCCCCCCCCCACACACACACAATTTGAAAAGGTAATAAAAGTAAAAATGGGTAAAAATCACTTACTTACCTTCTGAGGGTCTCAGATGTTCTCAGGTTCTCTCCCTGCTGATTAAAAGCTACAGGCCAGAAGAAAGAGAGAGAACAAAACAGTCGGGAAAAAGCACCTTCTCCCACTCTTCACCGAATTACCACACTGCACCAAATTACCAAGTTTCAAATTCTCACTCTGTCTGTGTCTCACTCACTCAGGCTGTGTCTCTTTGACCTGCACAACGATTTCTAAGTGCGCTTTCTGTCTGTATTTTGTACAGACTTTAGGATGACTCACACTACTTAAACTTCAAAGAGAAGAATACAATGTGTACCTTTGTGCCCCTAAACAGGCCTCAGGTGACTGCCAGATAACTGCCTCTCAGCAATTAGGGTGGGGGCAGCTTCAGCCAATCAGACAATTTCAATATCCATTGTCTATAGAGGGCGAAAGACCATCATGTTGGCATGGTGTGTACCCTCGTGTCCAACCAGGTCCAACAGGTTACACAGTGGCCCCGGTTTGCACTGCGGGCTTCGCCCCCCCCCCCCATGACCCCCCTCTCCCCCTATCTCCGCAGCCCTAGCCCCATTGGTAGTAGGCACCGTGGGGGCATCTGGCCCTGTCACTCGCCCCTGATGCCAGGAGTACCGTTGGCTGGTGCTGCCCTTGCCAGCGGTTTGCACCACGTCCCCCGCCCAATGCCCCAGTATGGGCTACAATGGCCAATGCCCTGGGTGGGTCGCCTGATGCCCCGCCGGCGGGTGGCGGCAGGGTGAGGGGTATGGTAGAGGGTTGGATGAGGGGGTGAGGATTGGGTGCACCCATCCGACCGGTGTCACTCTACAGAATCAAGGGCCAAGGTGGATGGTCAGTGAGGTGCACAGTAAGATGGCTGCCTTTCAGGCCACGGTAATGGCGGCTCATGACTGGACACTGCCCCAGTCCCATGGGGGGTCACCCTGGCTACTCAGCCCATTCTCCATCAACCTCCCTCCTCTGGCCCTGGCAGGGCCCCCCCCCCCTCACCCCAGCCACCCTGGCCAGTGTCCGACCCGGCAGCTCATAGTTGAGTCTCTCTGTGTCCTACCTCCTCTCTATCTCTCTCTCATCAGCCATGATGCGTTAAAAGTGCAAGTGAACCATTGGGGACTCGGCCCATCGGAGGTGGAGAATTACGGAGTACCCGGAGAATACGGGGTCAGGCCCGCTAATGACATGCAAATGGCGTTTACTGTACATGCCTTCCGGAATGCATTGACGCTGCTGTCAAGGTGACGGAGAATTGCGATTTGGTGTCAAATTGGTGCCCTCCTCGGTTTTGGCATCGGAATTGATTCTCCGCCCAATCGCGTTTCACGATTTTGCCACCAGCCAACGGAGAATCCCTCCCGCAATGTGCAATTTAGGGTTTAACAGACTGAGGGTAAAACTGATATTGCTGAATAAGAGAATACGCCCATACCTGGCCTGAGTTACAATGTACTATTTAGACTTTAAACGTTAAATTTGTTAATAGGAATAAACAGGATACCCCTGTTCAGCCGGAGTGATTTACTCAAGATCCATCACGGACAATGTCCTCCGGGACACTCTGGTATGACCAGCCATGGCCCATTACAAAGTTTAATGTTGGCTTTTGCCCATAAATTAGAGGTTACTTGCATAAACAGGAGTGGGCAATCAGAATCCCAGATAACGCTCATGTGTTAAGTCTGGACATGCCTGGACAGAACCATCTTTCAGGGGCTGGGCAGAGTTTAGAGAGATAAAAGAATTCTGTTCCAACAGGTGGAGGGAGAAGGATTTGTCAAGCTACCGGGAGAGGTCATGAAAAGCTGCCACAGAGACAGGCTTTCGAAAAGGGGTGGGAAGGAGCTGCACTAACAGCAGGAATATGTTCTGTAAATGCAAGTATCATTTTTGCCTGCCTGCATAAGTGGAGATGAGAGGTGTATGTTCATTTCACATGCTGTTTAATGGGAAATTGTGTCTGAATTAAAACATGCATGTAAGCTGTTCTTGTTAGGTTTGAAGTTTAAAAGTTTAAATATTGTTTTTATTTTGTTTTAATAAAGTTTTGTTTGTAAAAATAACCAAACCCTATTTCTTATGCAATCACCTCTGGAGAGAATTGATCTTTCCGCACAGCCTTAAAAATATAAAAAACCGTCACGGTTCTGGCCAGTATTTGAGCCACTGTAGGGATTTGACCAGCAGTCAATAGCACAGAGTATTGTTCAAACTGCCGGTGTTTGAGAAACTGTTCCTGTCCTGTTCACAGGCACATCTTTAACTCACTGCTTTGAGAGAAAATGCTCTTGTTCACAGAGATAAAAACGTCGTGATTTCAGAGTAGCTGCTTCTCTGTCCTCATCCCAATCTAAAAGTGATTTATAAAACTGAAAACTCAGCACCTGACTGCGTCAACCCCTGGCGCCTCCCAATAACTACATCATCTTACTAAGCTAAACGCAATGGGCTGGATTCTCCGATCCAGGACGCCCAGAATACGTTCCCGATGCGACAGTGAATTGGGAATCGGAGCAAAATCGGGATCGATGCGGGGCACCAACCTTAATGCCATGTCCCAAATCCACCCCCCCCCCCCCCCCCACACCCCTCTGGTGGCATGAACGAGTTCCACGCTGCATCACAGGCATTGACTTCCCTTATTTTGAAGAAGGATAAGGATCCAGAGAGCTGTGGATCATATAGGCCGGTCTCTCTTTTGAATGTAGATGTGAAGTTGCTGGCAAAGATCCTGGCCACACATATAGAGGACTGTGTCCCGGAGGTAATAGGGGAGGACCAGATGGGATTTATGAAGGGACGGCACTTGATGTCCAACATTAGACGATTCCTAAATGTTATAATGATGCCTGCGGAGGGGCACGAGGTTGAGGTGGTAGTAGCCATGGGTGCAGAAAAGGCCTTTGACCGGTGGAGTGGAAATACTTACGGTATATCTTGGGAAGGTTTGGGTTTGGGCAGGGATTCGTGGACTGGGTCCGGTTGCTATACCAGGCATGGGTGGCAAATGTAAGGACCAACTGGGTCCGATCAGAATACTTTGTTTGTGTAGGGGGACAAGACAGGGGTGTCCGCTCTCCTCGCCACTATTTGCCCTCCTCACCACTGTTTGCCCTGGCCATAGAGCCCTTGGCAATGACCCTTAGGTCATCGAATGTTTGGTGGGGGATAGTGAGAGGTGAGGTGGAACATAGGGTCTCGCTCTACGCAGACGGTTTGCTCCTGTATATAACAGACCGCCTGGGGGGGGGGATGGCTGGAATTATGGAGATACTGGAAGAATTTGGTCGGTTCTCAGGCTACAAGTTAAATATGGGTAAGAGTGGGGTGTTCTCGATCCAGGCACGGGGGCAGAGGAGGAGACGGAGGGAGTTTCCATTCAAAGTGGTGGGTAGGAATTTTAGGTACCTGAGGATTCAGGTGGGTAGGGACTGAGGTCAGCTCCATAAGTTAAATCTGGGCAGGGCGGGCAAGCATAAGAAAAGAGACTTCCGCAGGTGGGACATGCTCCCGCTGTCATTGGCGGGGAGGGTACAGACTGTGAAGATGACAGTCCTCCCGAGGTTGCTGTTCGTTTTTCAATGTCTTCCAATTTTAATCCCCAAGGCTTTTTTCAGGAAGATGAACGCGGCGATCGCGGGATTTGTATGGGCTGGTAAGACCCCGAGGGTGAAGAAGGTATGTTTGGAACGGGGACGTGGGAAGGGGGGCCTAGCCTGTCATAATATACACACAAGTATATGATGGTGCAGAGACAGACACTGACTGACACACTGAAAGACCAATCAACACACAGAACACAGCAGCCAATCACCAGCCAGGACACTGCCACTATATAGCCAGAGGGCACTAGTTTTCCCGGTCATTCGGGATGCAGCCCCTGAGACAGCCAGAGCCCGTGATCAGGAACACGAACATCTACCATGTGCTAGCAGTGTAGTCTGGTCAGGTTAGCCTCAGGTCTCCAGTCAACCTAACATAGTGTCAACCCACAGTGCAAGTATGTTTAACAGCTCATAGCTAAATAAAATAGAGTTGTACTGCTACAAGTGTTGGTAGCCTGTCTCTCTCACTGCAGACCCAGCATACCCAACACATCATGGTACCAGTACGTGATGTTAGAGTTTGATGGACCTACCCTGAAATAATCTGCCTTCGACCAGCGATCAGCCATCCGGTAGTATGGACAGCGTCTGCCCTTCCCAGCCGCTCCGCATCACCGGCAACCTCGGTGCCAACAGGAAGATTTTTAAACAAAAGTTTCAACTGTACCTCGAAGCTACTGACCTGGAAGCAGCCTCAGACGCCAAAAAGATTGCTCTCTTCCTTTCCACGGCCGGGGACCACGCCATCCATATTTTCAACTCCCTCATATTCGCTGAAGGTGAAGACAAGTCCAAGTTCAAGACAGTCCTGCTCAAATTCGACAGTCACTGTGACAACAAAGTCAACAAATGTTTTGAACACTTTGTCTTTCAACAGCGTCTGCAGGGTAAGGATGAACCTTTTCAATCTTACCTCACCCATCTTCACATCCTCGCGCAATCCTGCAATTACGGCTCCACCTCCGATTCAATGATCCATGACCAGATCATTTTCGGTGTGCACTCGGACCCCCTACGCCAGCAGTTCCTCAAAGTTAAACAGCTCACCCTCGCTATAGCCATCGAAACCTGCGTTCTGCATGAGCACGCCACTAACCGATACTCGCTCATTCAAGTGGCAGAGGCGGCGTGGCAAGGCCCCCACGAAGCAAAGCGGGTGCTGGCTGTAAAACAGCTCCAGGGCCTAAGCCTGGATGAGGGGGGCCACTTCGCGCGTTTTCCTGGGCTCCCGCTCATGTGCGCAATGACCGAGGGGACGGAGAGGCCGAAGACCGAACTGCGCAGGCGCACACTACGTACGACCGAACCGCGCATGCGCGGTGGCGCACTGTCACGACGTGCGACAACTGTGGCTCCTCCCACTTAAAGCGGCAATGTCCCTCAAAATCTCAACGCTGTCTCCAGTGTGGCAAGCTTGGCCACTACGCAGCCCTGTGCACATGCTCAAGCACCTGCCTCCCGTCGCTCCCACCAGCAGCGCAGAGGCGTCCGAACCGTACAACAACCGGTCACCGATTCTGACTCCAACATGGTTCCAGACCCTGACACCGAGGATCTCAAATCCCCATTCTGGGTGGGCATCATCACCAAGCACACGATGCTTCAAAAGAAAAAGGCCAAGTCCTTCCCAGTGATGAGCATTGATCCGGACGATGAATGGTGTGCCACCCTCACGGTCAACAAATCTTACATCCGATTCAGGCTGGACACCGGCGCTTCAGCTAACCTCATTGCGCGGTCTGACCTGGACAGCCTCCACGTTAAGCCGACCATCCTTCCAACCGCCTGCCAGCTTCTCGACTACAATGGCAATGCCATTGCTACCAGCGGCTTGTGGTGGTATGTATTAGGGGTAATGTGGTACCTGTGAAGCCGAGAGGCTATTGGCTGTCAGGTCCCGGGTCCTGGTTGGATCTGCCGACTTCTGGCTCCGCCCTGAAGGCGGAGTATAAAAGCCCGAGCTTCTCCCCGCAGTCTTATTCCGTTGCTGAGCTGCTGGGGACAAGTCTCGCTTAATAAAGCCGAGATCGACTTCATCGCTTCTCGTCTCGCGTAAGTCATTGTGCGCTACAATTTATTAAGCAAACTTAAAAGACTATGGAGCTTCGGATCGCCCCGGAGTGCCTGCGGATCAGCCCCCACGCAGCGAACTTGGCAGCAGTTTTTAAACACTGGCAAGCATGCTTCGAAGGCTACCTTCGAACGGCCCCCGGCCGGATCACAGAAGAGCAGAAAATGCAGGTCCTGCATTCGAGGGTAAGCCCGGAAATTTACCCTCTCATAGAAGACGCAGAGGATTTCCCGACGGCGCTCGCATTGCTGAAGGGCATCTACGTTCGGCCCGTAAACCAGATCTATGCGCGCCACCAACTCGCGACGAGACGGCAAATTCCCGGAGAATCGCTCGAGGAATTCTACGGCGCACTGCTAATTTTGGGACGAGGCTTTTTCAGGCCGGATAGAGCGCACCGGATCAAGGCTTCCCGCCCCTTTGAACGCCTCAGTTTGGATTTCAAAGGGCCCCTCCCCTCCAACGACCGCAACGCGTACTTCCTGAACGTGGTGGACGAGTACTCCCGTTTCCCCTTCGCCATCCCCTGCCCCGACATGACAGCGGCCACAGTCATTAAAGCACTTGGCACCATATTCACACTGTTCGGTTTCCCCGCGTATATCCATAGCGACAGAGGGTCCTCCTTCATGAGTGACGAGCTGCGCCAGTTCCTGCTCAGCAAGGGCATACCCTCGAGCAGGACGACCAGCTACAACCCCCGAGGGAACGGGCAAGTAGAGAGGGAGAACGGCATGGTCTGGAAGACCGTCCTACTGGCCCTACGGTCCAGGGATCTCCCAGTTTCCCGGTGGCAGGAAGTCCTCCTGGATGCTCTCCACTCCATCCGGTCGCTGCTGTGTACCACCACTAACCAAATGCCTCATGAGCGCCTCCTTGTCTTCCCCATGAAGTCCTCCTCCGGAACATCGCTGCCGACCTGGCTGGCGGCCCCAGGACCCATCTAGCTCCGGAAACATGTGCAGGCGCACAAATCGGACCCGTTGGTCGAGAGGGTTCACCTTCTCCACGCGAACCCGCAGTACGCCTATGTGGCGTACCCCGACGACCAACAGGACACGGTCTCCCTGCGGGACCTGGCGCCCGCCGGCAACACACACATACCCCCTACACCGATCACCCCCTCCCTGCCACCGGTGCACCCCGGGGGGATCGGTCCTCCTCCCGTGCCCGCCCAGGAGTAAAACAGGAACAAACAGCGAAACGCTCCCGAAGACGACAACGCCCGAGCAAGCACCTGCACCACCACCGGGGCTGAGGCGATCGACGAGAAAGACCAGACCGCATGACACCAAGAAAAGCAAGAATGTTGTTATAACAAAATTTTTTTTTGCTCGTATTGTAAATAGTTCTCACAAGCTTGTACATAGCCCAGTGTAGGGCTAAAGCTGTATTAACAGTCCGAAATTTGTTCCAGGGCCAGCCTTGTAAACCCTTACCACCATGCGAACCACCATCCCGCCGGGTTCTTTTTTAACAAGGGGTGAATGTGGTGGTATATATTAGGGGTAATGTGGTACCTGTGAAGCCGAGAGGCTATTGGCTGTCAGGTCCCGGGTCCTGGTTGGATCTGCCGACTTCTGGCTCCGCCCTGAAGGCGGAGTATAAGAGCCCGAGCTTCTCCCCGCAGCCTTATTCTGTTGCTGAGCTGCTGGGGACAAGTCTCGCTTAATAAAGCCTAGATCGACTTCATCGCTTCTCGTCTCGCGTAAGTCATTGTGCGCTACACGGCTCATGCCAGCTTGTGGTGTCGCACCGTACCTTAAAGGCCACCCTGCCCTTTGAGATTGTAGGGGCCACTAAAGCTTCCCTGCTCAGTGCTCAGGCATGCAAGATCCTAAACCTCGTCCAAAGGGTTCATTCCATGTCACCCGCTGAGGCTTCAGCATCACTGGATGCCGACTTTCAAACATAACTGAAGAACATCATCACTCAATACCACAGCATTTTCGAGGGCAAGGGCACACTCCCATACACGTACAAAATTATTTTAAAACCAAATGCCACGCCTGTGGTTCATGCACCTCGCCGGGTACCGGCGCCCCTCAAGGACCGCCTCAAGCAGCAGCTGCAGGGCCTCCAGGACCAGGGCTTCATATCTAAAGTAACAGAACCAACCGACTGGGTCAGCTCCATGGTGTGTGTTAAGAAACCATCTGGAGAACTACGCATCTGCATCGACCCCAAAGATCTGAACCGTAACATCATGAGGGAACACTACCCTATCCCAAAGCGTAAAGAACTCACCTGCGTGATGGCTCGATCCAAATTTTTCACAAAGCTGGACGCATCCAAGGGGTTCTGGCAGATACAACTTGATGCATCCAGTCGGAAGCTCTGCATCTTTAACACCCCATTTGGCCGGTTTCATTACAACCGGATGCCGTTTGGCATCATCTCAGCCTCAGAGCTGTTCCACCGAATAATGGAGCAGATGATGGAGGGCGGTCCTTGAGGGGTGCGGGTATATGTAGACGACATCATCATCTGGTCTACCACCCCGCAGGAACACATTGATCGCCTCCGACGCGTCTTCCGGAGAATCCATGAGCATGGCCTCCGCCTCAACAGAGCCAAATGCTCCTTTGGTCAAACAGAGCTAAAATTCCTCGGCGACCACATGTCACAGTTTGGCGTGCAGCCGGATGCAGACAAGGTGTCGGCAATCAATGCCATGAAGACACCGGAGGACAAGAAGGCGGTCCTCCGCTTCCTGGGCATGGTCAACTTCCTGTGGAAGTTCATCCCCAACCTCGCATCCCACACCACGGCTCTCCGCAATCTGGTGAAGAAGACAACCGAGTTCCAATGGCTCCCCGCCCACGAGCAAGAGTGGCGAAACTCACCAAGGCCCCGGTATTGGCATTCTTCGACCCTGCCAAGGAGACAAAGATCTCCATTGATGCGAGCCAGTCCGGCATTGGAGCAGTGCTCCTCCAACGCGACGACGCCTCCTCATGGGCTCCAGTCGCATACGCATCGCGTGCAATGACGCCCACTGAGCAATGCTATGCGCAAATCAAAAAAGAGTGCCTGGGCCTCCTCACGGGAATTGTCAAATTCCACGATTACGTCTATGGACTCTCCAAATTTATGGTCGAAACGGACCACAGGCCACTGGTCAACATTATACAGAAGGACCTTAACGATATGACACCTCGCCTGCAACGCATCCTCCTTAAACTCAGGCGGTATTACTTCGAACTGGTCTACACCCCGGGTAAGGAGCTCATCGTCGCTGATGCACTCTCCAGTTCTGTCACTATGCCCTGCGAGCCGTCGGGCTTCGTGTGCCAAATTGATGCTCATGTTGAGTTCTGCGCATCTAACTTGCCTGCCACGGACGAACGACTCATCCAGATTTGTCGTGAAACAGCCAATGATCCTTTGCTCCAACGCGTCATGCGCCATCTTACAGACGGATGGCTCAAGAGCCAGTGCCCGTAATTCTACAACATCAAAGATGACCTGGCAGTGGTACATGGAATTCTGCTAAAGTTGGACAGGATCGCCATCCAACGGGATGCGGGAGCTCGTCCTTGAGCAGCTCCATGAGGGTCACCTGGGGGTAGAGAAGTGCCGACGGCAGGCCCGTTAGGCAGTGTACTGGCCTGGCATCAACCATGACATCGCCAACGCCGTTCTCAACTGCCTGACATGCCAACGGTTCCAGCCAGCTCAGCCAAAAGAGACCTTGCAGCCGCATGAACTGGTGTCGTCCCCCTGGACCAAGGTTGGCATTGATCTTTTCCATGCACTAGGCCGGGACTATGTCCTCATAGTGGACTACTTCTCTAACTACCCAGAGGTAGTTAGGCTGCATGACCTCACGTCGACAGCGGTCATCCGTGCGTGCAAGGAGACTTTTGCTCGCCATGGCATCCCACTCACGGTCATGTCCGATAATGGCCCGTGTTTAGTTAGTCAGGAGTGGTCCATCTTTGCCCAGCGGTATAATTTCACGCACATCACCTCAAGTCCCCACTACCCCCAGTCGAATGGCAAAGCTGAGAAGGGGGTACATGTTGTCAAACGACTCCTGTGCAAAGCGGCTGATGCGGGATCCGACTTTTACCTCGCACTACTTGCCTACAGGTCAACTCCATTGTCCACTGGCCTGTCACCAGCTCAATTGTTAATGAACCGCACAATCCGAACGACGGTGCCTGCGATACACGCCCCAGACTTGGACAACTTTCCGGTCCTGCGTCGAATGCAACTGTCTCGGGCCCAACACAAGTCGGCGTACAACGCCCGCGTCACAGATCTCCCTGCTCTCGTTCCTGATGACCAGGTTCGTGTACACCTTCCTGAAGGTGGCTGGTCTGCCGCCGCGGGGGTAATCAAGCAAGTGGCCCTCAGGTCGTTCCTGGTTTGTATGCAGGATGGCTCTTTTCTTCGCCGAAATAGGTGGGAACTGCGGCTCCTTCCATGCTCGCCACCAGATCGTGATGCCCTGCCTCGCCCTCAGGACAGGCCCGTCCAAGAGCTCGCAGATCTGCCTCTTCTGTTTCCACCCTCTGCGACTGACACAGTCCCAGTGCAGGTGGCCACTGGCCTAACCTTGCGGCGGTCAACCAGAATTCGTCGCTCACTACAGAGCCTGAATTTATGAACTGCCTGAATTTTGAACTCTCTAAACTCATGGACTGATTGTTTAGTTACCCTGGTTATTTGTCGCTAGTTTGTACATACTGTTATTCATGTCCCGCGTTTTGTTTCATACAGTCTATCTGCACGAGACACCTCCCCATGTAATTATGTTAGAATTTTTGTATATAGTCCTGTAAATATGCTCACATATTCTCCACATAGTCAGAAACATTCACATACCACACTATTTATTGCCACGTTCCCCTTTTTCTTTTCATAAAGGGGAGATGTCATAATATACACACAAGTATATGATGGTGCAGAGACAGACACTGACTGACAACTGAAAGACCAATCAACACATAGAACACAGCAGCCAATCACCAGACAGGACACTGTCACTATATAGCCAGATGGCACTAGTTTTCCCGGTCATTCGGGATGCAGCCTCTGAGACAGTCAGAGCCCGTGATCAGGAACACGAACATCTACCATGTGCTAGCAGTATAGCCTGGTCAGGTTAGCCTCAGGTCTCCAGTCAACCTAACATAGTGTCAACCCACAGTGCAAGTATGTTTAACAGCTCATAGCTAAATAAAATAGAGTTGTACTTCTACAAGTGTTGGTAGCCTGTCTCTCTCACTGCAGACCCAGCATACCCAACACATCATAGCCCTTCTGAATTTTATGAACTATTACTGGGCGACCAACATATCGATGGTTAGGAAGTGGGTAGTGTCATAATATACACCAGTATATCATGGTGCAGACACACACACTGATGGACACACAGCAAGACCAATCAACACACACAACACCGCAGCCAATCACCAGTAATAGCACACTCACTATATAGACAGAGGGCATCAGAGTTCACATTCATTTGGGATGGAGCCTCTCAGAAGGACAGAGCTTACAGCTTACAGCACAGATCTTCACCATGTGCTGAGTGCATAGACTGGTTAGGACAGGCATAGGTCTTTAATTTAATCTAATATCGTGTTAACCCACAGTGAAAGTATGTTCAACAGTTCCTAACTTAATAATAGTGTTGCACTATTTTAAGTGTTGGTGGCCTTTATGTGTTCCACGGATCCAGACCCATCGCATCAGGTAGTGGGGGAGGGGTCGGTGTGGGAGTGAGTAGAGACAGCATTGTGTAAGGGCACGAGTTTAGAGGCTTTGCTAACGGCGCCCCTGACATTCTCGCCAGCTCGGTACTCCACAAGCCCAGTGGTGGTGGCAGCCCTGAGGGTGTGGGGACAATGGAGGCAGCACATGGGATTGGAGGGGGCATCAGTGTGGTCACCGATCTGTGATAATCACCGGTTTGTTCCGGGGGGTCTGAACGGGGGCTTTAAGCGGTGGCAGTGGGCAGGAATTGAGAGATTTGAGGATTTCTTCATTGAGGAGGGTTTTCCGAGCTTGGAGGCTTTGGAGGAGGAGTTTGAGTTGCCGGGTGGGAACGGGTTTCGGTACCTACAGGTACAGGACTTTGTCCAGAAGCAGGTTCCAAGCTTCCCTCGCCTCCCCCTGAGGGGACTACAGGATAAGGTAATGTCAAAAACGGGGGTTGGGGAGGGGAGGGGAGATATACTAGGAATTGATGGAGTGGGAAGGGGTCCCAATAGGGGAGGTGAAGAGGAACTGGGAGGAAGAGTTGGGAAGGGAGCTGGAAGTCAGACTATGGGAAAAGGCCTTGAAGAGAGTCAATTCATCCTCGTTGTGTGCCAGGCTTAGCCTGATCCAGTTCAAGGGGTTCATAGGGCCCACACGACGGTAGCCCAGATGAGTAGGTTTTTCGAGGAAGTGGAGGATAGCTGCAGGGGAAGCCCGGCGAATCATGTGCATACATTCTGGGCGTGTCCAAAGGTGAGGGGATTCTGGCAGGGATTTGCGGACGTCATGTCAGAGGTCCTGGAAGGGAGGGTGACTCCGAGTCCAGAAATGGCAATATTTGGGTTATCGGAAGATCCGGGGGCCCAGGGGGGGAGGGAGGCCGATGTCCTTGCCTTCTCCTCCCTGGTGGCCCGGAGATGGATTTAGCTGGGATGGAGGGACTCCAAAGTTAGGGGTGTGGGTCCGTGGCATGGCAGGGTTTCTCAGGCTGGAGAAGATTAAATTTGCCTCGAGAGGTTCAACTCAGGGGTTTGCTCGGAGGTGGCAGCCGTTCATTGACTTCTTTAAGGAAAACTGAACGTTAGCGGAATGGGGGGGAAGGGGAAAAGGTGGGGGTGGAAAATGGGAGGCATGGCAGTGTAAAATAAGGACAGTGAATCTAATATACGGGTAGTTAGGAGCTAGGGTGGGAGGGTAGTTGGGTATGTTATTGTGATGTGGTTAGGAGCTAGGGCGGGAGGGTAGTTGGGTATGTTATTGTGATGTGGTTAGGAGCTAGGGCGGGAGGGTAGTTGGGTATGTTATTGTGATGTGGTTAGGAGCTAGGGCGAGAGGGTAGTTGGGTATGTTATTGTGATGTGGTTGCGTGCGTCGGGCCGTGAGGTTGTTTAGAATGTGAATTTATAAAATTTGCTAAACTGTGAAAATTACAAATGCTTCAATTAAATATTTTCTAAAACAAAGAAAGCATCCTATCTGGCTGCATCACAGCCTGGTATGGCAACTGCTCGGACCAAAAAAAAGACAGCACCTTACAAACCAACGACCACTTCCATCTAGAAGGAAAAGAGCAGCGGACATTAGGGAACATTATCACTTCCAGGTCACTCACCACACTGATCTGGAAAAATATCACTGTTCCTTCACTGTTGATGTGTTTAAATCCTGGAACTCTCTCCCTCACAGCACTGTGGGTGTACCTACACCACAAAAACTGCAGCAATTCAAAAAGACAGCTCACCAACACCTTCTCAAGGGCACTTAGGGATGGGCAATAAATGCTGGCCTCGCCACAGATGCCCACATCAGGTAAATGAATTTTTAAAAACTTGTACATCAGCCAATGTAATGAATACTGTTCTGTTTTGCACATGACCTCTGCCTAATACTATCATCATTCAACATCCATTAGCTCTGATACCTATAAGTGAGCAATCCCGCACCTCCATTCCAGCACAACATTGCTTGGCATAATTTTAGCAGCCCCACCATCTCCCTGGGTGATAGTAGCCAAATTACCAGAGACCAACATCCTTTTTGATCATCGCTACACTAGCTCCTCTGATCTATATCTGTACAAAAATTATGGCGTCAATAGTCTTGGTTTATCCTGTGCTAAAGCTGATTAGCACACCAGAAACTTACCCACTGGGAAAATTTGACCTTATTTTAAAAGGCATTTTAATAGAGCACCCTCTGGACATGCACTTTGAACACAGAATCAAACAGAGTTTATCCTATCTGATCATAATCTATGGTTAACTCTCATGTGGCACTACATCATCCCCTATCCATCATGAAACTGAGAATTTGGAGCTGCTCATGGCTAGCTGTTAACCTGTCTTTATTTCAGATTGCCAATAATTGTTGTATTCTTATTTATTCCATTCTGTTTATTAACGTACGTTCATGCCAGTTCATATTGGATTGACAATCAACTAAAATATTTTCTTGGTTGAGTGTTGATTGTTTAAAAAAAAAAATCATCTGTATTTGATTTCTGACGAAGACTGACCAACAGTGATTGAAAATATTTACAAAGGTCTACTGGATGTGGGGGAGGGGCAGAAAGGAAAGAATTATTTATTTAGATCACTCAAGATAAAGGAACGCAGGGATTCTAAATGCAAACAGCAATAATACGGAGGGTCAGAGAGGAAGAGAAAAACGAACAAGTAATGAATTAATAAAAAGACATTGCATGTGGCAATCACAGAATGAATCAATGTTAATCAATAAAATGTTCCAAGTTCTACTTCTGTTGAAGGCATGGATTTAATCAGACAACCTAAGGTTTTTGCTCATATCAATATTGCATTTGGCATTGAACATATGGTTTGCCTTTGCACATGCGAAAAAGTTCTGTGGTGCAAAATATTGTGCATTGCCCTGGGAGTTTGGGAACCAGTGGAGCCAGAAGCTGTCTTTAGATTGACAGCAGAAAAGAGAGTTTACATTGTGTCTATGAATGCTGAACCTTCACATGAAAAAACTTCCAATGGCCCCAGACAGAAAGTCGTGACCTTTTCTACAAGACTGATTTGATATGGGTAAAAGTTAACTTCATCTCCCACCCCTAACAGTTTTATCTAGGTGACAACCCCATCATCACATAACACAACCACAGACATATACAATAACCTTCTAAGGTTAAAGGGACATTTGGTTTATGAAGCTATCACTAGCATCACTTATTATTTGTAAAGGTCTGGTGGATACTTTTCTCTTCTGGTTAAAATAACTTTTTAATACTTTTTTTGCACTTTAATGGCCACCAATCTTTAATAAGGCGGGGGAGTCCAGAGTGAGTTTCAGCAAAGCCATTTATTAGAACAACAGTATGTACATGAGGCCCAGTTAAACCTCACCGGGTACTCCCCCCCCCCCACCCCCCGCTTCCTCCCCATCCTTGGTTCCACACTGGCCGACATTTTATACAGGTACAGATAAGCTACCCCGCCGCTAGAGGGGGAGTTTGAACTCTCCGTGGGGCACGGGGAAACAATCAGCCCCACATCATATATTCCGTGCTGGTTATTACATTCCTCCCCTCCAAAGTCCAAAGACCCTCTCAAAGGATGATGAGGAGACGAAGACGATAAAGAAGAAGAAAAAACGGAAAAAGACGAAGAAACCAGTGCAGCACTCGCACAACCAGCTGACGAAAGCGTTTCCGCTCCGGTCGGTTGCCATCGACGTTCCAAAGTCTGCCAATCTTTGCCTGCAATTTATTTGTTCGTCCCTGCTGCATCTTTGCCCTGTTGAAGCTGGTTTTCCCCCAGTTCATTATTTTTACCCTCGATTGTTCTTTGTCCTTTTCCATAGTCATGCCCAAGATCCAGGTCTAGCCGCGACTCCTTTCTTGTTGGACTGCAAACATACGACTGTAAAAAGTTTTCCTGAACACTCTTTTGCAACTCTTGTCCCTCACTGCCCTTTAAACTGCACTATCCCAGTCTATAGTGTAGCCATCTGGGATGGCCACTTACAAAGAAACATGGACATTTGCAAAGACTCAAGGGAAATATGGCCAATACAAGATTCAGGCAGGCTCAGAGCCTAAATGTATATTCGTGAGCAGAGAACCAGACAGTATTGAAACCCCCCAGCTGATTTGCATTCTAATGACCCATTTCCCTAAGACAAAGGACTGGCACTCAGGTATCCGATACAAATCCAGGCACATCGGCGCCACTCCTTTTACTCAGGAAGCATAAACAGCAATGTCAATGCCCGCTTTGGACATGCCCAGCCATCAAGGCACCCGCCCCTTTATTGGCTCAGATCGAAGGCAATGATCGAAGTCTGCCGAATTATTGGGTCCAAACCTAAGGACCACCCAAAAACCCCCCAAGGATAAAGAGAGACACTCATATGTTCGATTTCTTTTGGACCTGGCGCTCCGGCAACGTCCATCTCCAATCGCAGCACCACGACCAGAAGCAAGTCCAAGTTCAATGCTCGCTGCCAGGCGGATGAGCCCAGCTGAACCGCAGTTACTGCTCCAGACCCTGCAGATCCAGATTCGAACAAAGACCACTGTTCCTCTGACCTAAGCCGGGTGCCTGAAGTTAAGTACAGGTTGTCATAGTGTTAGGTGTAATTTAGCTCGTAGTGCTTATGTTGCATGTATAAGTTAATCTTGTGTGTAAATAAAGTATTATTGAACTTGAACTAGCTAACTGGTTGTTGGGTCTTTGATCGATATCCAGTTGAACCTTGTGGTGGTGTCATTTGCTACCTGGCGACTCTGGAAGCAATATAATATCAATATCTAGACAAAAGAAGGGCAACCTTATTGACTGTCATATTTATAGCGAGTAAATATAGCAACAATCGTCAGACAATAATGTCCTCCATATTAACTATCCTATAAGTTTTTGTACCACTGTGTATTTTCCTGGTGATTTATTCTTTTACATCCATTCTATTAGTTGGTGGTCTGTGGGCCACTGAGCAATGTAATTGCATCTTTTTTATTCCTTATATTCGTAATAATATTGCCGCCTCGCCAATATTCATGGTGCGTATTTGGTTCGTTTATCTGTCAATATGTTCTCATAATTAGTAATAGGTTGAAGGGTTATGGAGAACGGGTGGGAAAGTAGAGTCAAGGCCATGATGAGATCTGCCATGATTGTATTGTATTGTATTGCTCCAGGTGCAGGAGCAGGCAACTCAGCCCCTTGAGCCTGCTCCTGCACCTGGTTCTCATGTACTAGTGTAGAGGAGTTACAGTAGGCTGAACTCTGTCACTCCCTAACTTGGTGTCCAATTTGTAAAATATGATTTAATTATGGGACACAGAGATGATGATAGATTATATGATTGAGAATAGAAGTGACACATATGGTATCCCAGGTTGGTTAACGTCAATACACGGGAGACACAAAGTATAGCTTCACGCAACAAACCATGTGAATTAAGGATTTGTAACACAAAGATTTGGCAAGAGGCTTGAAAGAAGTTTTACAAATTGAAGACGGTCATCAAGGTCATTCATGTAAAGTATGAAAGGCACGATCAAATGAACTGAGACATAAATGAATGTTATTGTGCCAAAGTAGCCTCTCCTGATATGGACATGATAGGTATATCTGTTTTATAAATTTAAAGGGCTACTTTTTATTGCATGTTAAAATTGATTAATTACTGAAAAAAGAGCATATGCATACAAACATGTGATGCACTGAGACAATAAAAACACGGAATATATCTTAAAGTCTGTTGCCCTTTTGAACGGTAAAGAAACCATCCGTTATCGGTAATAAAGCAAATTGAACATGTTTGTCAAAAAAATCAACAATTTTGCAATTTAAAACACAGCAAATAGAAAAGAATAGTGGCCAGCAGTAAGGATCACTATAGGCTTCAAAGGATCCCCCAGTGTGAAATTTCATATTTACTGCTAATGTGTCCTGCATACAAACCTCCTCTTTTCTATCCCCCAACTGTTGCTTCTCATTAAAGCAAGTTCCCTATGGGAATCTTACAAGGCTTGTAACACAGTTATAATTTTTATAACTTCTCAGGATGTACTAAAACCACTGCTGAAAAGCGTGAAACATTATGTTAACACCCTGAAATTTCAGCATATTGAGAACCTTGGGCAGAATTTTTCCATCCTGGACCAAGTCCCGTAGTGGGATGGGGACAAGGAGCATTTACTGCCGCAGGGACTGCCAGGAATTTGTGCCATATCGCATGACCCTGGCCTCGTTAATTATGTCGCTGGGGGTTTCCTGAAGTATCGCGCAGTGGGGCAGTCTGTCATACTGGGGCAACATTTAAAGTTCCCAGACAGCAACTTATTAATAATTATCCAATAAAGATGGCAAGAAGGGGACCAGAACCGGCGATGCTAAAGTTTTATGACTCATCACTGGGCGTCCTTCTCGACCAGGTGGAGGAAAGGAGGGACATCCTGTATCCAGCTGATGGAAGGAAAAGAGTGAGCAGGGAGGCAAAACCTATACGGGAGCAAGTCTCCAGGGCAGTCAGTGTGCAGGGCTTCCAGCAGAGGACTGCCCTCCAATGTCGCAAGAGGGCAAATATCCTCATCCACACCGCAAGGGCAAGTGAATCCTCAGCTGCTCATGCTCATTTCAATGAATGGTACAGGGTCCATGGGCCACAGTGGCAACACAATAAGCTAATGTCATAGCCTCATTGCAATAGTCCACTCTGCAGGAGGAGAGGCCATTTACCTCCCACATGCTTCCACATAGAGTTCACACACTGGAAGGGAGTGGAGGAAGCGGCTCAAGTATTCAGGGCACCAGCAAGCTCTGCAATTAATATGCTTACCTGAGCCTTGACCTTTTATCTGGATGCGCTCACCACTCAGGAGGGTACTGCCTCAAAACCCTTCTGGACAAAGTGCAGCACATCAATCACAGGCCTCTGCCCGTGCCCCCATACTCCATTAGACCTGTACAAGCCACCCCCACACCCTGAAGATTTGATCCACAAGTGAAGCCTCTGAATGATGATCTGATCCCTGGGGAAATTTCTGGATGATGATCTGATCCTTGGGGGAAATTTCTGGATGATGATATGGGGCACGATACTCCGCTCCCGCGACTAAGTGCCCTCGCCGTCGTGAATGCCATCGAGTTTCACGACGGCGCGAAACGGCCCCGATCGCAATCGATTCAGGGCCCGAAAATGGGCTCGGAGCGGGGCCGCGAGGAACTCGGGGGGGCGTGGCACGAAAGCAGCGTCGTAAGCGTGCAACGCCCGAATGACGCGGCGCTGCGCCATAAATGGCGCGTTCCACGCAAGGAAGGACCCAGGAGGAGGAGGAGAAGGAGGAGAGATGGCTGAGCCCCGACGAGCCGCACCGAAGTTCCAGGACACGGACCTGGACACCCTCCTCGATGAGGCTGAAAGCCGAAGGGCCACCCTCTGCCCAAGACGTAGGCATCGCCAGCCGTCCAGCGCCGTGAGGCGCAGTTGACGTGAAGTTGGCACGGCTGTGAGTGCTGTGGGGCACATTGTGGGGCAGACCCCCCGGTCCGGGGAGCAGTGTCGGAAGAAGCTGCATGACCTCACTCGGGCTGCCAGGGTAAGTGCCATGAGGGTGCCCCCGGTCACAACCAACGCCCCCCCCCCCCCCGGGGCACGAGGGGGGGAAGTGGGGTGGGGGATGGGTGGGGGGGGGTTAGGCAGCACAACATTGTACTCGACCCACATGAGCACCGGGACCACCCCTGGAGAGATGCCATGGCGTGGCTCCAACTGTCTCCTCACCCAGCATTAATATAGCTTATATCTGCACGCCCTGATGACATCCGCCTAATTGTGATCCTTTATCCGACCCCCCGCCCCCCCCCAGGACAAGACAGCTCACAACCAACGTGAGTGTATGAGAACCGGAGGGGGTTCTCCTGTGCTGTACCCCCTAAATGTTCACGAGCAGAGGGCCCTGGACCTCGCTGGGGGATCTGCCACCCGAGAGGTCGCGACATGCCAGGTCGGAGGCGCAGAAGCAAATGAGACAACCCTGCATGTCCTCACACCAGACTTCCGAACGGACGATGACCTCGAGCGAGCGGCACTGCTGTCTCCCACACCATCCACCATCGCAGAGACACTCACCTCGGTTGGGCATATACATGATGAGGCTCCCGGGTCACTGTCTGGTGCGCACCCCACAGCCGAGCCGGCACAGTAGGTGGAGTTTGGAGCAGCCGAGGGGCTGGACGGTCGGAGGGCAGCCCAGGCCCAGCAACCAGCTGCCGCCCAGACGTTTCCCGGGTTCCTGGATGTCCTTGACCCACCCGGACAACCGATGCATGTGGACACCGAGGGACTGAATAACGGGATGAGGGCCATCTTCCAGGATCTGCACACGCAGTTGGAGGAGTCCATTCGCGTCCAGGAGCAGGGAGTGGTGCCGCTCATCGCAGCCACCCAGGCCGACACCGCACGTCCGCGGTGGAGCCAATGGGTGAAGGGGTTTTGGCCATGGGTCAGGTTCTGGAAGGCGTTGGGCTTAACGTGCACGCGTCATCCATGGCCCAGGAGAGGGCTGCCCTCTCACAGGCAGCCATCTCACAGAGCCAACAGGACATTGCCGCCGCTCTCCGGGCCCTGGCAGAGTCTCACCATGCCATGGCCCGGTCCCAGCAGGCGATGGCACAGTCCCAGCAGTCATTCACGGAGAGCATAGATCGCCTGGCGCACGTGATGGACGGCGTAGCGCACTCACAGGTTGAGATAGCACAGTTCATGGCAGGAATGTCGCACTCCCTGGTCCCTGTCTCTGTGAGCATTCGGACCGTGGTCGATACCGCTGCAGGCCTCCAGGACTGGCAGCGCCAGGTGTCGGTGGTGCGACGGGGCATGTCTCCGATTGCACCTCCGTCCCACAGTGAGGCCCGGGGGCCACCGGGCTCCCCGAGGGAGGAGGAGGTTCTGGGGCCCATCCCGGTACCTCCAGCAAGGGACGTCCCTTGGCCTCCCCCCGTTCCGTTCCTTGGTACACTTGGCCTCCCCCTGTTCCGTCCCTGGCACATCTGGTGGGCAGTGGGCAGGACAGGGTGGCACCACGCCATCCAGCACGCCCGCCGAGCAGGTTGGCCCATCGAGGCCGGGCCGCCACTGGAAACGTTTGTCGACGGTGAGCCATGTCACTGGGCGTAATTCTTAGCAGCCCGCCTCCACTCCTGCTGTACCATCTGGGGAGACACCTAGACGTAGTGGTAGGGCCCGTAAGGCAAAGAAGTTAGGCACGTAAGAAGTTGGCACGGGTGCAGGGCACAGTTTAGTTGTAGGGGGTAGGGCATCTGTATGTGATTTGCCCTCACAAATAAACTCACTGTTGCACTTAACTTGTAAGACTCTGTGCTATGTCCGGTGCCAGGGGGCTCGTTAGGGTGACCGAGTGGCGCTGTGGTTAACGAGTGGTTCAACTTCGGTGCCGGATGTGCTGCCCCTTTCCCCCCTGCCTCCCAAAATCGGACACCGAAGTCCTCGGCACTCCGACGCCAGCTACCCCACACGGGCACGTGATGAAATGCCTGTTACGAAGGCTGTGACCACCCGAGTGTATGGTTGAGCTATAACCATGAGTCAGACCTCGGCTGGCGAATCTGAGCTCACAGCTCATCGCAGAGCGGGCTGTCATCATTCAACATGGCACTGATCACACCCGCTTACTCAACCATCACTGCTGTGCAATCCTGTAGTGCCGCACTGGTAAGGTGATGTGGAATTGGTGCCGTGTACGCGGTGCGGGGGTGTGGGGGGGTGGGTGGGTGGTGGGTGCAGTGTGGTGCCCATGTGCAGGACTGGCGGGGCAAGTGGCAGTGTTCAGCGAATCCCTCACCCACGGTGCGTGAACTGTGCGGCCACCAACGCGTCGCGTGCCCGCTGTCCTCGACGGTGCCGTCGTGCAGCCTCCTGGACGTAACCAGCACCCGGGCAGTGTCTGTGTCCTGCGCCCCTCCCCCACCCTAATGCGCCCCATCATCCTCATCCTCCGTATCCTCCTCTTCCCCATCCCCCTTGTTTGCGTTGGCTCCGGTGCCGTCGGGTCCTCCCTCCGACTCCTCCAGCAGGTCATCTCCC
Organism: Scyliorhinus torazame; assembly: GCF_047496885.1. Taxonomy (NCBI): domain Eukaryota; kingdom Metazoa; phylum Chordata; class Chondrichthyes; order Carcharhiniformes; family Scyliorhinidae; genus Scyliorhinus; species Scyliorhinus torazame. Next base: position 257,781,085 of record NC_092710.1, read on the forward strand.
TCTGCATGGCAATGTTGTGCAGCGCACAGCAGACCACAACCATGCGACCGACCCTGTCGGGCCGGTACTGCAGGGCCACTCCGGAGCGGTCCAGACATCTGAATCGCATCTTCAGCAGCCCGAAGCACCGCTCCACCACACCCCTGGTTGCTGCATGTGCCGCGTTGTATCGGCTCTCCGCGTTGGTGTCATCAGCCATGAGCTCAATGGATAGCCCCTGTTGCCCAGCAACCAGCCCCTCAGCTGGGGGGGGCATCCATCGAACATTGCGGGGATGAACGGCTGTGCCAGAATGTAGGCGTCATGCACGCTCCCGGGGTACTTTGCACACACGTGCCTGATCGTCATGTGGGGGTCGCACACCACCTGAATGTTCATGGAGTGTGCGCCCTTCCTGTCCATGAACACTTCCCTGTTGTCTGCAGGTGGGCGCATGGGGATGTGCACACCATCGACGATCGGTATCCCGGCCACCTTGGCGAATCCACGTGCCCGTGCTTCCTGCTGTGCTCGGCCCTTGGGGAATTGAATGTACCTGTCCGCGATGGCGTACAAAGCGTCGGTCACGGCCCTGATGCACCTGTGGACCGATGCCTGTGAGATCCCGGAAAGGTCCCGCTCGGCGCCTGGAAGGAACCGGTCGAGTAAACGTTTAGGGCCACCGCCACCTTGACGGAGACTGGTATAGCGTGTCCTCCTCCCATTCCACGTGGTGCGAGGTGCGCCACGAGGTGGCATATATGTGCGACCGTCTCCCTGTTGAACCGTAGTCTCCTCCTGCATGTGATGTCCAGTAGGGCCTCGAACGACATTCTGTCACGGTACACCCTCGGCCTTGCTGGACGCCTGTGGTGCCCTGGCACCACCATCAGTGGCTCCTCCTCCTCCTCCTCCTCCCCCCCAAGCACTTCGATATCAGTACCCGCTTCCTGTGCATTCCTCGCCGTCGGGGGGGTCAATGTTCCCCTCGGCATCCCCCTGGACATTCCGGCCCTGAGCACCTGCAGCAGCAGCCGCTGCATCTGCAGCCACTGTGGGCCGTCGCAGTCTACGCTGCCGGATGGCCACCTGCAGAGCTGCGGCTCCAACCACGGCAGTGAACATCGCTGTCTGGTTGGCATACATGGTGACCTGCAGGCGGGTGGTGGGGGACAGAGAAACGACATGTTACACCGAGGTTCTTCCACACCTCGCCAGCCGGGTTGCATGGGATACCTGTGTGTTCCGGTGGCTTGGTCGCGCTGCAGATACGCAGCCAGCCTAACATCTGGTCACTGTCTGCGTCCAACGGTCAGTTCACACCGTTCTCCTCACCAGTGTGCCAGTCGCCTGTGCCCATCAGCCACACGACAACCTGCGGCCGTGTCCTCGTCACCGTCCTGCCATATCAGGGCAGCTGACATGTGGCATCCACGGATGGACGACACCCTCCACACTCTCCCTCACCCCCTCCCACCTGCACTCCCTCCCTCACCCTCCTCCCACCTCCACTCCCTCCCTCACCCCCCTCCCACCTCCACTCCCTCCCTCACCGCCCTCCCACCTCCACTCCCTCCCTCACCCTCCTCCCACCTCCACTCCCTCCCTCACCCCCCTCCCACCTCCACTCCCTCCCTCACCGCCCTCCCACCTCCACTCCCTCCCTCACCCTCCTCCCACCTCCGCTCCCTCCCTCACCGCCCTCCCACCTCCACTCCCTCCCTCACCCTCCTCCCACCTCCACTCCCTCCCTCACCCCCCTCCCATCTGCACACTCTCCCTCACCCCCCTCCCACCACTCCCTCCCTCACCCTCCTCCCACCTCCACTCCCTCCCTCAACCCCCTCCCACCTCCACTCCCTCCCTCACCCTCCTCCCACCTCCACTCCCTACCTCACCCCCCTCCCACCTCCACTCCCTCCCTCACCGCCCTCCCACCTCCACTCCCTCCCTCACCCCCCTCCCATCTCCACTCCCTCCCTCACCCCCCTCCCACCTCCACTCCCTCCCTCACCCCCTCCCAACTCCACACTCTCCCTCCCCCCTCCCACCTCCACACTCTCCCTCACCCCCTCCCAACTCCACACTCTCCCTCCCCCCTCCCACCTCCACACTCTCCCTCCCCCTCCCACCACCACACTCTCCCTCACCTCACCCCCTCCCACCTCCACTCCCTCCCTCACCCCCTCCCACCTCCACTCCCTCCCTCACCCCCTCCCAACTCCACACTCTCCCTCCCCCCCTCCCACCTCCACACTCTCCCTCACCTCACCCCCTCCCACCTCCACACTCTCCCTCACCTCACCCCTTCCCAACTCCACTCCCTCCCTCACCCCCCTCCCCCCTCCCACCTCCACTCCCTCCCTCACCCCCTCCCACCTCCACTCCCTCCCTCACCCCCTCCCAACTCTACACTCTCCCTCCCCCCTCCCACCTCCACACTCTCCCTCACCTCACCCCCTCCCAACTCCACTCCCTCCCTCACCCCCCTCCCCCCTCCCACCTCCACTCCCTCCCTCACCCCCTCCCAACTCCACACTCTCCCTCCCCCCTCCCACCTCCACACTCTCCCTCCCCCTCCCACCACCACACTCTCCCTCACCTCACCCCCTCCCACCTCCACTCCCTCCCTCACCCCCTCCCACCTCCACTCCCTCCCTCACCCCCTCCCAACTCCACACTCTCCCTCCCCCCTCCCACCTCCACACTCTCCCTCACCTCACCCCCTCCCACCTCCACTCCCTCCCTCACCCCCTCCCACCTCCACTCCCTCCCTCACCCCCTCCCAACTCCACACTCTCCCTCCCCCCTCCCACCTCCACACTCTCCCTCACCTCACCCCCTCCCACCTCCACACTCTCCCTCACCCCCCTCCCCCCTCCCACCTCCACTCCCTCCTTCACCCCCACCCCAATCCCCCCCTTCCACCCCCACCCCCACCCCCGTTGGCCGCAGCGTTCTCGGGGAAGCCGACTCGGGAGTCCGCTCACCTCCTCACTGCTCAGCGTCAGCCAGTCGTGCTGGCTGACGACTTTATTTACCAAGTGTGAATGGCTGGGGTCACGCCGTCGGGACTTCGGCCCATCTGGGCCGGAGAATAGCGGGGGTAACGGAGAATCGCCATTTTGGGTGTCCCGGGCGATTCTCCAGCCTGCGCCGCGCAGAACTCGTCGGGGCCGTTCTCGCCGCTTGGGTGAACCGCGGGAGGGCATCGGGCCGGCATCGCGGGGAAAAATGGCGCGCCAGGGGATTCTCCCAACCAGCGCGCCATCGGAATCGCGCCCCTGATTCCTGGAGGAAGTTTCTGGATGATGATCCGATTCCTGGGGGAAGTTTCTGGATGATGATCTGATTCCTGGGGGAAGTTTCAGGATGATGATCTGATTCCTGGGGAAAGTTTCTGGATGATGATCCGATTCCTGGGGGAAGTTTCTGGATGATGATCCGATTCCTGGGGGAAGTTTCAGGATGATGATCTGATTCATTTTTTTTTTCATAGAATTTACAGTGCAGAAGGAGGCCATTCGGCCCATCGAGTCTGCACCGGCTCTTGGAAAGAGCATCCTACCCAAGTCAACACCTCCACCCTATCCCCACAACCCAGTAACCCCACCCAACACTAAGGGCAATTTTGGACACTAAGGGCAATTTATCATGGCCAATCCACCTAACCTGCACATCTTTGGACTGTGGGAGGAAACCGGAGCACCCGGAGGAAACCCACGCACACACGGGGAGGATGTGCAGACTCCACACAGACAGTGACCCAAGCCGGAATCGAACCTGGGACCCTGGAGCTGTGAAGCAATTGTGCTATCCACAATGCTACCGTGCTGCCCATCCTGGGGGATGTTTCAGGATGATGATCCAATTCCTGGGGGAAGTTTCAGGATGATGATCCGATCCCTGAGGGAAGTTTCTGGATGAGAATCTGATCCCTGGGAAAGTTTCTGGATGATGATCCGATTCCTGGGGGAAGTTTCAGGATGATGATCTGATTCCTGGGGGAAGTTTCAGGATGATGATCCGATTCCTGGGGGAAGTTTCAGGATGATGATCCGATTCCTGGGGGAAGTTTCAGGATGATGATCCGATTCCTGGGGGAAGTTTCAGGATGATGATCTGATTCCTGGGGGAAGTTCCAGGATGATGATCTGATTCCTGGGGGAAGTTTCAGGATGATGATCCGATTTCTGGGGGAAGTTTCAGGATGATGATCTGATTCCTGGGGGAAGTTTCAGGATGATGATCCGATTCCTGGGGGAAGTTTCTGGATGATGATCTGATTCCTGGGGGAAGTTTCAGGATGATGATCCGATCCCTGGGGGAAGTTTCAGGATGATGATCCGATTCCTGGGGGAAGTTTCTGGATGATGATCTGATTCCTGGGGGAAGTTTCAGGATGATGATCCGATTCCTGGGGGAAGTTTCAGGATGATGATCCGATTCCTGGGGGAAGTTTCAGGATGATGATCCGATTCCTGGGGGAAGTTTCAGGATGATGATACGATTCCTGGGGGAAGTTTCAGGATGATGATCAGATTCCTGGGGGAAGTTTCAGGATGATGATACGATTCCTGGGGGAAGTTTCAGGATGATGATCTGATTCCTGGGGGAAGTTCCAGGATGATGATCAGATTCCTGGGGGAAGTTTCAGGATGATGATCCGATTCCTGGGGGAAGTTTCAGGATGATGATCTGATTCCTGGGGGAAGTTTCAGGATGATGATCTGATTCCTGGGGAAACTTTTAGGATGATGATCTGATCCTTGGGGGAAGTTTCTGGAAGATGATCCAATCCCTGGGGGGGAAGTTTCTGGATGATGATCTGATCCCTGGGGGAATTTTCAGGATGAAGATCCGATCCTAGGAGAAGTTTCTGCACTGAGAACAACCAGCTCCTGGATGATTCTGTGCAGAGATGATTCTCTTGGTGGACTCTCCGCCCACCCACTGCTGCACGCTGAGTTCCGCGGTCTGGTCGCTGGAGGCTTCCATCTTCACCTCATTTCCATTAGCTGCCGCAGGGCTTCTTTAAGTAAGTTCCAAGTTTTATACACCAAATTGGTCCAAACTTGTTCTGACCAATATGACTTCCCGCTCGCGTGGTGGACAATTGGTCGTGGCGGGTGTTGATTTTGTTGCATCCAATTAGCCGGTCTCTGGTGGGAAATGTAATCCACCATGGCGGACAGTAGTGGAAGATCTTACCATCATTTCACGCCAACGTGAAATCGATTCATGAACCACTTGCTACATTCTCCCAACATGCCCGCCATTAGTGACCGTGGGGAGGTTTGGAAAAATCCCACGCTTGGAGGGGACTTAGTGCCGGCATTCGCCTTGGGCCAGTGGAAAGTCTTGCAATACTGCAGGAATGGGAATCTCGGCAACAATATCTCATTTTCTGATTTTCCCTGTCCCTTGCTGGTGATAGAGAAGGGTGGGAATCTCAATTAAAATCAGTTAAATAAATTTACATATGTTTAAAGGGCTACCCCGCCATATGTTCTCCCCACATAAAGAATTCTTCCCTCGCTGACATGATGTCACATCGGCGAAGTTTACAACAGGTATTCGACACGTGAAGCAGTTGCGGGGAACCCGCAGGGGGCGCAAATGTAAGTGTAGTCCTGGGGGGAGGGGAGATGGATATGATTGGGCAGTGCCTCCTGGCACCTGGTACTGCCCCCCTGACAGTGGCAACCCGACAGTGCCACCTTTGCAGGGGCAGTGCTGGGCAGGCCCTCTGGGGAGCTCCATTTGAGGGTTGAGTCCCTTTATGCATGTGGGGTGTGGTTGCCCTGATGCCTGTGGGGGTCCCTTATCTATTGGGGGGTGTTACTCCAGTGCTTGTGGAGGGGGTCACTCCAGTGCTGATGGGGAGGGGGAAGGATTGCCCCAGTGCTTGTGGGGGATTTGCCTGGAGCTTGTGCGGGGGTTGGGGAGTTTTGTTTTACCGCAGATCAGGGTACCTTTAAAAAGGCCCCCCCTTTCTCTGTTCCATCAGACCCCTCCCCACCAGTGTGACAGCAGAAGCCATGCCCCTGGAATTTCCATGCACAGTGCCAGAGAATCTAGAAGAAAAGTCGGCTGTGCAGCGGGAGAACTACATGCCAGTTTTCTTGTCTCAGTCAGCACTTTATTCACAGAATGCAAACTTCTGCCCCTTGTTTCATCTTTTAACTCTGTTCTCTGTTGGACGTTGGAACGTGTGAAGGTGTCATCCTCCATAGTCGCACTGTATAACACATATTCCGAGGAAACAAGTCTCAAACCTTCCTCCTTCTTCAAAGCAGCATGGTGGCACATTGGTTGGCAATCACTGCTGCTTCACAGCGCCAGGGACCCGGGTTCGATTCTGGCCTTGGACTGCGGGAGGAAACTGGAGCACCTGGAGGCAACCCACGCAGACACGGGGAGAATATGCACACTCCACACAGTCACCGAGGTCAGAATCGAACCCGGGTCCCTGGCGCTGTGAGGCAGCAGTGCCAACCACCGTGCCACCACATGTGTGCAGTTAAAAGCAAAATTTGGGCTAAATGATAACCATAATCCTGAAAAACAAGCATCAGTATCACTAGCTGAGTAAATTCTACAGACTAAGATAATACAATGTTGCTAGAGGAAAACAATTATTAGAAACTTGCATCTCTTGGATGCGCTTGACAATACAGAGCGTGACAACACCAAAGCTGTAGATTCACTTATGTCAAGCAGTTAGTGACTACAGGTAAACTTTGTACTCCAAGTATGTGAAACAAAATCATACAGAAAAACAAATTAAGTTGAAAACTATGCACTACCAATTAAAAGCAATGAACATCATAAGTCATGATTCTCCCTCATGTTAATCAATCTCCTAAATCTTGGTCCATGGACAAAGGAGCTGAATTCCAAAAGTGACGTGAGAGTGACTGCCCTTGACAACAAGGCAGCATTGACCGAGTATAACATTAAACTGGAGTTAATGGGAATCAGTGGGAAAACTCCCCACTGGTTGGGGCCATACCTGACACAAAGGAAGATGGTTGTGGTTGTTGAAAGTCATTCATCTCAGTTCCAGGACATCGCTGCAGTTCCCGAGGGTTGTGACCTAGGCCCAGCAAACTTCATCAATGACCTTATACACGTGGCATTCCCTTCTAATGGGGCATCTTTCCTCCCTCGAGAGGGAGAAGAGGTTATGACTCCAGAACCTGCTCCTGTGCAGCAGCTACTTGGTATGGGCAGAGCTCGCTACATCTCGTGATCGTGCGGGGTCCGCGTACTGCCACTTTAATACCTGCTGCTGGAGGACGAGTGGTTCCAGCCGTGATTCGCCGCTTCTGGGCCAGCTGGAAAAGAAGGTGGGGAGGATATGGTGGGACATGGGTAAATCTCACGTCCGTGCGTCTGTCAGGTTATGCGAGAGGATCGACAAAGAGATGGAAATCCAGAGTCGAGGAGTTGGAGAAGGAGGTGCTTGACCTGGAGTCATGTTTCGGTCAGCCGGAGGAGGGCCTGACCCTGCAGCTGGTGTATGAAGAAGAGAAGGGCACGGTGCAGGATCTGTAACTCGCCGGGTCTCACGGCGTGTGGGTGAGGTTAGGGATCTGTAACTCGCCGGGTCTCACGGCGTGTGGGTGAGGGTAGGGATCTGTAACTCGCCGAGTCCCACACGTGTGGGTGAGGTCAGGGATCTGTAACTCGCCTGGTCCCACGCGTATGGGTGAGGTAAGGGATCTGTAACTCGCCGGTTCCCACGGCGTGTGGGTGAGGATAGGGATCTGTAACTCGCCGGGTCCCATGTGTGTGGGTGAGGGTAGGGATCTGTAACTCGCCGAGTCCCACACGTGTGGGTGAGGTCAGGGATCTGTAACTCGCCTGGTCCCACGCGTATGGGTGAGGTAAGGGATCTGTAACTCGCCGGTTCCCACGGCGTGTGGGTGAGGGTAGGGATCTGTAACTCGCCGAGTCCCACGGCGTGTGGGTGAGGTTAGGGATCTGCAACTCGCCGATTCGCACGCGTGTGGGTGAGGTTAGGGATCTGTAACTCGGCAAGTCCCACGCGTGTGGGTGAGGTTAGGGATCTGTAACTCGGCAAGGCCCACGCGTGTGGGTGAGGTGAGGGATCTGTAACTCGCCTGGTCCCACGCGTGTGGGTGAGGTTAGGGATGTGTAACTCGCCGGGTCCCACAGCGTGTGGGTGAGGTTAGGGATCTGTAACTCGCCTGGTCCCACGCGTGTGGGTGAGGATAGGGATGTGTAACTCGCCGGGTCCCACGCGTGTGGGTGAGGTTAGGGATCTGTACCTCGCCGGGTCCCACGCCTGTGGGTGAGGTTAGGGATCTGTAACTCGCCGGGTCCCATGTGTGTGGGTGAGGTTAGGGGTCTGTAACTTGCCGGGTCCCACGCGTGTGGGTGAGGTAAGGGATCTGTAACTCGCCGGGTCCCACGGCGTGTGGGTGAGGGTAGGGATCTGTAACTCGCCTGGTCCCACGCGTGTGGGTGAGGTTCGGGATGTGTAAATCGCCGGGTCCTATGTGTGTTGGTGAGGTTAGTGATCTGTAACTCGCCGGGTCCCACGCGTGTGGGTGAGGTAAGGGATCTGTAACTCGCCGGGTCCCACGCGTGTGGGTGAGGTTAGGGATCTGTAACTCGCCGGGTCCCACGGCGTGTGGGTGAGGTTAGGGATGTGTTACTCGCCGGGTCCCATGTTTGTGGGTGAGGGTAGGGATCTGTAACTCGCCTGGTCCCACGCGTGTGGGTGAGGTAAGGGATCTGTCACTCGCCGTGTCCCACGTCGTGTGGGTGAGGTTAGGGATCTGTAACTCGCCGTGTCCCACGTCGTGTGGGTGAGGTTAGGGATCTGTAACTCGCCGTGTCCCACGTCGTGTGGGTGAGGTTAGGGATCGGTAACACGCCGGGTCCCACGTGTGTGGGTGGTGTTAGGTATCTGTAACTCGCCTGGTCCCACGCGTGTGGGTGAGGTTAGGGATCTGTAACACGCCGGGTCCCACGTGTGTGGGTGGTGTTAGGTATCTGTAACTCGCCTGGTCCCACGCGTGTGGGTGAGGTTAGGGATGTGTAACTCGCCCGGTCCTATGTGTGTGGGTGAGGGTAGGAATCTGTAACTCGACGAGTCCCACGTGTGTGGGTGAGGTTAGGGCTCTGCAACTCGCCGATTCCCACGCGTGTTGGTGAGGTTAGGGATCTGTAACTCGCCTGGTCCCACGCGTGTGGGTGAGGATAGGGATGTGTAACTCGCCGGGTCCCATGTGTGTGGGTGAGGGTAGGGATCTGTAACTCGCCTGGTCCCACGCGTGTGGGTGAGGTTAGTGATCTGTAACTCGTCGGGTCCCATGTGTGTGGGTGAGGGTCGGGATCTGTAACTCGTCGGGTCCCACGCGTTTGGGTGAGGTAAGGGATGTGTAACTCGCCGGGTCCCACGGCGTGTGGGTGAGGATAGGGATCTGTAACTCGCCGGGTCCCATGTGTGTGGGTGAGGGTAGGGATCTGTAACTCGCCGGGTCCCATGTGTGTGGGTGAGGGTAGGGATCTGTAACTCGCCGGGTCCCATGTGTGTGGGTGAGGTTAGGGACCTGTAACTCGCCGAGTCCCAAGCGTTTGTGTGTGTTTAGGCATCTGTAACTCGCCTGGTCCCACGCGTGTGGGTGAGGTTTGGGATCTGTAACTCGCCGAGTCCCACGGCGTGTGGGTGAGGTTAGGGATCTGTAACTCGCCGGGTCCCACAGCGTGTGGGTGAGGTTAGGGATCTGTAACTCACCGAGTCCCACGGCGCGTGGGTGAGGTTAGGGATCTGTAACTCGCCGAGTCCCACGCGTGTGGGTAAGGTTGGGGATCTGTAACTCGCCGAGTCCCACGCATGTGAGTAAGATTAGGGATCTGTAACTCGGCAAGTCCCACGGCGCATGGGTGAGGTTAGGGATCTGTAACTCACCAAGTCCCACGCCTGTGGGTGAGGTTAGGGTTCTGTAACTCCCCGTGTCACACGACGTGTGGGTGAGGTTAGGGATCTGTAACACGCCAGGTCCCACGTGTGTGGGTGATGTTAGGTATCTGTAACTCGCCGAGTTCCACGCGTGTGGGTGAGGTTAGGGATCTGTAATTCGCCAAGTTCCACGTGTGTGGGTGAGGTTAGGGATCTGTATCTCCCCGAGTCCCACAGGTGTGGATGAGGTTAGGGATCTGTAACTTACCGAGTCCCACGCGTGTGGGTGAGGATAGGGATGTGTAACTCGTCGGGTCCCATGTGTGTGGGTGAGGGTAGGGATCTGTAACTCGCCTGGTCCCACGCGTGTGGGTGAGGATAGGGATGTGTAACTCGCCGGGTCCCATGTGTGTGGGTGAGGGTAGGGATCTGTAACTCGCCTGGTCCCACGCGTGTGGGTGAGGTTAGTGATCTGTAACTCGTCGGGTCCCATGTGTGTGGGTGAGGGTAGGGATCTGTAACTCGCCTGGTCCCATGCGTTTGGGTGAGGTAAGGGATCTGTAACTCGCCGGTTCCCACGGCGTGTGGGTGAGGATAGGGATCTGTAACTCGGCAAGTCCCACGCGTGTGGGTGAGGTAAGGGATCTGTAACTCGCCGGGTCCCACGGCGTGTGGGTGAGGGTAGGGATCTGTAACTCGCCTGGTCCCACGCGTGTGGGTGAGGTTCGGGATGTGTAAATCGGCGGGTCCTATGTGTGTTGGTGAGGTTAGGGATCTGTAACTCGCCTGGTCCCACGCGTATGGGTGAGGTAAGGTATCTGTAATTCGATTGGTCCCACGGCGTGTGGGTGAGCTTAGGGATGTGTTACTCGCCGGGTCCCATGTTTGTGGGTGAGGGTAGGGATCTGTAACTCGCCTGGAACCACGCGTGTGGGTGAGGTTAGGGATCTGTAACTCGGCAAGTCCCACGCGTGTGGGTGAGGTTAGGGATCTGTAAGTCGGCAAGTCCCACGCGTGTGGGTGAGGTGAGGGATCTGTAACTCGCCTGGTCCCACGCGTGTGGGTGAGGTTAGGGATGTGTAACTCGCCAGGTCCCACAGCGTGTGGGTGAGGTTAGGGATCTGTAACTCGCCTGGTCCCACGCGTGTGGGTGAGGATAGGGATGTGTAAATCACCGGCTCCCATGTGTGTGGGTGAGGGTAGGGATCTGTAACTCGCCTGGTCCCACGCCTGTGGGTGAGGTTAGGGATGTGTAACTCGCCGGGTCCCACGCCTGTGGGTGAGGTTAGGGATCTGTAACTCGCCGGATCCCATGTGCGTTGTGTGAGGTTAGGGGTCTGTAACTTGCCGGGTCCCACGCGTGTGGGTGAGGTAAGGGATCTGTAACTCGCCGGGTCCCACGCGTGTGGGTGAGGTTAGGGATCTGAAAAGCGCCTGGTCCCACGCGTGTGGGTGAGGTTAGTGATCTGTAACTCGCCGAGTCCCACACGTGTGGGTGAGGTAAGGGATCTGTAACTCGCCGGGTCCCACGCGTGTGGGTGAGGTTAGGGATCTGAAAAGCGCCTGGTCCCACGCGTGTGGGTGAGGTTAGTGATCTGTAACTCGCCGAGTCCCACCCCTGTGGGTGAGGTTAGGGATCTGTAACTCGCCGGGTATCACGACGTGTGGGTGAGGTTAGGGATCTGTAACTCGATGGGTACAACGCGTGTGGGTGAGGTTAGCGATCTGTAACTCGCCGGGTCCCACGCGTGTGGGTGAGGGTCGGGATCTGTAACTCGCCTGGTCCCACGCGTGTGGGTGAGGTTAGGGATGTGTAACTCGCCAGGTCCCACAGCGTGTGGGTGAGGTTAGGGATCTGTAACTCGCCTGGTCCCACGCGTGTGGGTGAGGATAGGGATGTGTAAATCACCGGCTCCCATGTGTGTGGGTGAGGGTAGGGATCTGTAACTCGCCTGGTCCCACGCCTGTGGGTGAGGTTAGGGATGTGTAACTCGCCGGGTCCCACGCCTGTGGGTGAGGTTAGGGATCTGTAACTCGCCGGATCCCATGTGCGTTGTGTGAGGTTAGGGGTCTGTAACTTGCCGGGTCCCACGCGTGTGGGTGAGGTAAGGGATCTGTAACTCGCCGGGTCCCACGCGTGTGGGTGAGGTTAGGGATCTGAAAAGCGCCTGGTCCCACGCGTGTGGGTGAGGTTAGTGATCTGTAACTCGCCGAGTCCCACGCGTGTGGGTGAGGTAAGGGATCTGTAACTCGCCGGGTCCCACGCGTGTGGGTGAGGTTAGGGATCTGAAAAGCGCCTGGTCCCACGCGTGTGGGTGAGGTTAGTGATCTGTAACTCGCCGAGTCCCACGCCTGTGGGTGAGGTTAGGGATCTGTAACTCGCCGGGTATCACGACGTGTGGGTGAGGTTAGGGATCTGTAACTCGATGGGTACAACGCGTGTGGGTGAGGTTAGCGATCTGTAACTCGCCGGGTCCCACGCGTGTGGGTGACGTTAGGGATCTGTAACTCGCCGGGTCCCACGCGTGTGGGTGAGGTTAGGGATCTCTAACTCGCCGGGTCTCACACGTGTGGATGAGGTTAGGGACCAGTAACTTGCCGAGTCCCACGGCGTGTGGGTGAGGTTAGGGATCGGTAACACGCCGGGTCCCACGCGTGTGGGTGAGGTTAGGTATCTGTAACTCGCCAGGTCCCACGCCTGTGGGTGACATTAGGGATCTGTAACTCGCCGAGTCCCACGGCGTGTGGGTGAGGTTAGGGATCTATAACTCGCCGGGTCCCACGGCGTGTGGGTGAGGTTAGTGATCTGTAACTCGCCAGGTCCCACGGCTGTGGGTGAGATTAGGGATCTATAACTCGCCGAGTCCCACGCGTGTGGGTGAGGTTAGGGATCTGTAACACGCCGGGTCCCACGTGTGTGGGTGATGTTAGGTATCTGTAACTCGCCGAGTTCCACGCGTGTGGGTGAGGTTAGGGATCTGTAATTCGTCAAGTTCCACGTGTGTGGGTGAGGTTACGGATCTGTAACTCGCCAAGTCCCACACGTGTGGGTGAGGTTAGGGATCTGCAACTCGCCGATTCCCACGTGTGTTGGTGAGGTTAGGGATCTGTAACTCGCCTGGTCCCACGCGTGTGGGTGAGGATAGGGATGTGTAACTCGCCGGGTCCCATGTGTGTGGGTGAGGGTAGGGATCTGTAACTCGCCTGGTCCCACGCGTGTGGGTGAGGTTAGTGATCTGTAACTCGTCGGGTCCCATGTGTGTGGGTGAGGGTAGGGATCTGTAACTCGCCTTGTCCCACGCGTTTGGGTGAGGTAAGGGATCTGTAACTCGCCGGTTCCCACGGCGTGCGGGTGAGGATAGGGATCTGTAACTCGCCGGGTCCCATGTGTGTGGGTGAGGGTAGGGATCTGTAACTCGCCGAGTCCCACGGCGTGTGGGTGAGGTTAGGGATCTGCAACTCGCCGATTCCCACGCGTGTGGGTGAGGTTAGGGATCTGTAACTCGGCAAGTCCCACGCGTGTGGGTGAGGTTAGGGATCTGTAACTCGGCAAGTCCCACGCGTGTGGGTGAGGTTAGGGATCTGTAACTCGGCAAGTCCCACGCGTGTGGGTGAGGTGAGGGATCTGTAAATCGCCTGGTCCCACGCGTGTGGGTGAGGTTAGGGATGTGTAATTCGCCGGGTCCCACAGCGTGTGGGTGAGATTAGGGATCTGTAACTCGCCTGGTCCCACGCGTGTGGGTGAGGATAGGGATGTGTAACTCGCCGGGTCCCATGTGTGTGGGTGAGGGTAGGGATCTGTAACTCGCCCGGTCCCACGCCTGTGGGTGAATTTAGGGATCTGTAACTCGCCGGTTCCCACGCGTGTGGGTGAGGTTTGAGATCTGTAACTCGCCGGGTCCCACGCCTGTGGGTGACGTTAGGGATCTGTAACTCGCCGGGTCCCATGTGTGTGGGTGAGGTTAGGGGTCTGTAACTTGCCGGGTCCCACGCGTGTGGGTGAGGTAAGGGATCTGTAACTCGCCGGGTCCCACGGCCTCTGGGTGAGGGTAGGGATCTGTAACTCGCCTGGTCCCACGCGTGTGGGTGAGGTTCGGGGTGTGTAAATCGCCGGGTCCTATGTGTGTTGGTGAGGTTAGTGATATGTAACTCGCCGGGTCCCACGCGTGTGGGTGAGGTAAGGGATCTGTAACTCGCCGGGTCCCACGGCGTGTGGGTGAGGTTAGGGATGTGTTACTCGCCGGGTCCCATGTTTGTGGGTGAGGGTAGGGATCTGTAACTCGCCTGGTCCCACGCGTGTGGGTGAGGTAAGGGATCTGTAACTCGCCAGGTCCCACGCCTGTGGGTGAGGTTAGGGATCTATAACTCGCCGAGTCCCACGGCGTGTGGGTGAGGTTAGGGATCTATAACTCGCTGGGTCCCACGTGTGTGGGTGAGGTTAGGGATCTGTAACTCTTCAAGTCCCACGCGTGGGGGTGAGGTGAGGGATCTGTAAATCGCCTGGTCCCACGCGTGTGGGTGAGGTTAGTGATCTGTAACTCGCCGGGTCCCACGGCGCGTGGGTGAGCTTAGGGATCTGTAACTCGCCTGGTCCCACGGCGCGTGGGTGAGGTTAGGGATCTGTAACTCGCCGGTTCCCACGGCGTGTGGGTGAGGATAGGGATCTGTAACTCGCCGGGTCCCATGTGTGTGGTTGTGGGTAGGGATCTGTAACTCGCCGAGTCCCACGGCGTGTGGGTGAGGTTAGGGACCTGCAACTCGCCGATTCCCACGCGTGTGGGTGAGGTTAGGGATCTGTAACTCGGCAAGTTCCACGCGTGTGGGTGAGTTTAGGGATCTGTAACTCGGCAAGTCCCACGCGTGTGGGTGAGGTTAGGGATCTGTAACTCGGCAAGTCCCACGCGTGTGGGTGAGGTTAGGGATCTGTAACTCGGCAAGTCCCACGCGTGTGGGTGAGGTGAGGGATCTGTAAATCGCCTGGTCCCACGTGTGTGGGTGAGGTTAGGGATGGGTAACTCGCCGGGTCCCACAGCGTGTGGGTGAGGTGAGGGATCTGTAACTCGCCTGGTCCCACGCATGTGGGTGAGGATAGGGATGTGTAACTCGCCGGGTCCCATGTGTGTGGGTGAGGGTAGGGATCTGTAACTCGCCGAGTCCCACGGCGTGTGGGTGAGGTTAGGGATCTGCAACTCGCCGATTCCCACGCGTGTGGGTGAGGTTAGGGATCTGTAACTCGGCAAGTCCCACGCGTGTGGGTGAGGTTAGGGATCTGTAACTCGGCAAGTCCCACGCGTGTGGGTGAGGTTAGGGATCTGTAACTCAGCAAGTCCCACGCGTGTGGGTGAGGTGAGGGATCTGTAAATCGCCTGGTCCCACGCGTGTGGGTGAGGTTAGGGATGTGTAACTCGCCGGGTCCCACAGCGTGTGGGTGAGGTTAGGGATCTGTAACTCGCCTGGTCCCACGCGTGTGGGTGAGGATAGGGATGTGTAACTCGCCGGGTCCCATGAGTGTGGGTGAGGGTAGGGATCTGTAACTCGCCCGGTCCCACGCCTGTGGGTGAATTTAGGGATCTGTAACTCGCCGGTTCCCACGCGTGTGGGTGAGGTTTGAGATCTGTAACTCGCCGGGTTCCACGCCTGTGGGTGACGTTAGGGATCTGTAACTCGCCGGGTCCCATGTGTGTGGGTGAGGTTAGGGGTCTGTAACTTGCCGGGTCCCACGCGTGTGGGTGAGGTAAGGGATCTGTAACTCGCCGGGTCCCACGGCCTCTGGGTGAGGGTAGGGATCTGTAACTCGCCTGGTCCCACGCGTGTGGGTGAGGTTCGGGATGTGTAAATCGCCGGGTCCTATGTGTGTTGGTGAGGTTAGTGATATGTAACTCGCCGGGTCCCACGCGTGTGGGTGAGGTAAGGGATCTGTAACTCGCCGGGTCCCACGGCGTGTGGGTGAGGTTAGGGATGTGTTACTCGCCGGGTCCCATGTTTGTGGGTGAGGGTAGGGATCTGTAACTCGCCTGGTCCCACGCGTGTGGGTGAGGTAAGGGATCTGTAACTCGCCAGGTCCCACGCCTGTGGTTGAGGTTAGGGATCTATAACTCGCCGAGTCCCACGGCGTGTGGGTGAGGTTAGGGATCTATAACTCGCTGGGTCCCACGTGTGTGGGTGAGGTTAGGGATCTGTAACTCTGCAAGTCCCACGCGTGGGGGTGAGGTGAGGGATCTGTAAATCGCCTGGTCTCACGCGTGTGGGTGAGGTTAGTGATCTGTAACTCGCCGGGTCCCACGGCTCGTGGGTGAGCTTAGGGATCTGTAACTCGCCTGGTCCCACGTGTGTGGGTGAGGTTAGGGATCTGTAACTCTGCAAGTCCCACGCGTGGGGGTGAGGTGAGGGATCTGTAAATCGCCTGGTCCCACGCGTGTGGGTGAGGTTAGGGATCTGTAACTCGCCGGTTCCCACGGCGTGTGGGTGAGGATAGGGATCTGTAACTCGCCGGGTCCCATGTGTGTGGTTGAGGGTAGGGATCTGTAACTCGCCGAGTCCCACGGCGTGTGGGTGAGGTTAGGGATCTGCAACTCGCCGATTCCCACGCGTGTGGGTGAGGTTAGGGATCTGTAACTCGGCAAGTTCCACGCGTGTGGGTGAGGTTAGGGATCTGTAACTCGGCAAGTCCCACGCGTGTGGGTGAGGTTAGGGATCTGTAACTCGGCAAGTCCCACGCGTGTGGGTGAAGTTAGGGATCTGTAACTCGGCAAGTCCCACGCGTGTGGGTGAGGTGAGGGATCTGTAAATCGCCTGGTCCCACGCGTGTGGGTGAGGTTAGGGATGGGTAACTCGCCGGGTCCCACAGCGTGTGGGTGAGGTTAGGGATCTGTAACTCGCCTGGTCCCACGCATGTGGGTGAGGATAGGGATGTGTAACTCGCCGGGTCCCATGTGTGTGGGTGAGGGTAGGGATCTGTAACTCGCCCGGTCCCACGCCTGTGGGTGAGGTTAGGGATCTGTAACTCGCCGGTTCCCACGCATGTGGGTGAGGTTAGGGATCTGTAACTCACCGGGTCCCACGGCTGTGGGTGACGTTAGGGATCTGTAACTCGCCGGGTCCCACGCGTGTGGGTGAGGTAAGGGATCTGTAACTCGCCGGGTCCCACGGCCTCTGGGTGAGGTTAGGGATCTATAACTCGCCGGGTCCCACGTGTGTGGGTGAGGTTAGGGATCTGTAACTCGCCAGGTCCCACGCCTGTGGGTGAGGTTAGAGATCTATAACTCGCCGGGTCCCACGCGTGTGGGTGAGGTAAGGGATGTGTTACTCGCCGGGTCCCATGTTTGTGGGTGAGGGTAGGGATCTGTAACTCGCCTGGTCCCACGCGTGTGGGTGAGGTAAGGGATCTGTAACTCGCCAGGTCCCACGCCTGTGGGTGAGGTTAGGGATCTATAACTCGCCGAGTCCCACGGCGTGTGGGTGAGGTTAGGGATCTATAACTCGCTGGGTCCCACGTGTGTGGGTGAGTTTAGGGATCTGTAACTCGCCAGGTCCCCCGACTGTGGGTGAGGTTAGGGATCTATAACTCGCCGCGTCCCACGGCGTGTGGGTGAGGTTAGTGATCTGTAACTCGCCGGGTCCCACGCGTGTGGGTGAGGCTAGGGATGTGTAACTCGCCGAGTCCCATGCGTGTGGGTGAGGTTAGGGATCTGTAACTCGCCTGGTCCCACGCATGTGGGTGAGGCTAGGGATGTGTAACTCGCCGGGTCCCATGTATGTGGATGGGATTAGGGACCTGTAACTCGCCGAGTCCCAAGCGTTTGTGTGTGTTTAGGCATCTGTAACTCGCCTGGTCCCACGCGTGTGGGTGAGGTTTGGGATCTGTAAATCGCCGAGTCCCACGGCGTGTGGGTGAGGTTAGGGATCTGCAACTCGCCGAGTCCCACGCGTGTGGGTGAGGTTAGTGATCTGTAACTCGTCGGGTCCCATGTGTGTGGGTGAGGTAAGGGATCTGTAACTCGCCGGTTCCCACGGCGTGTGGGTGAGGATAGGAATCTGTAACTCGCCGGGTCCCATGTGTGTGGGTGAGGGTAGGGATCTGTAACTCGCCGAGTCCCACGGCGTGTGGGTGAGGTTAGGGATCTGTAACTCGGCAAGTTCCACGCGTGTGGGTGAGGTTAGGGATCTGTAACTCGGCAAGTCCCACGCGTGTAGGTGAGGTTAGGGATCTGTAACTCGGCAAGTCCCATGCGTGTGGGTGAGGTTAGGGATCTGTAACTCGGCAAGTCCCACGCGTGTGGGTGAGGTGAGGGAAATGTAAATCGCCTGGTCCCACGCGTGTTGGTGAGGTTAGGGATGTGTAACTCGCCGGGTCCCACAGCGTGTGGGTGAGGTTAGGGATCTGTAACTCGCCTGGTCCCACGCGTGTGGGTGAGGATAGGGATGTGTAACTCGCCGGGTCCCATGTGTGTGGGTGAGGTTAGGGGTCTGTAACTTGCCGGGTCCCACGCGTGTGGGTGAGGTAAGGGATCTGTAACTCGCCGGGTCCCACGGCCTCTGGGTGAGGGTAGGGATCTGTAACTCGCCTGGTCCCACGCGTGTGGGTGAGGTTCGGGATGTGTAAATCGGCGGGTCCTATGTGTGTTGGTGAGGTTAGGGATCTGTAACTCGCCTGGTCCCACGCGTATGGGTGAGGTAAGGTATCTGTAACTCGCCTGGTCCCACGGCGTGTGGGTGAGGTTAGGGATGTGTTACTCGCCGGGTCCCATGTTTGTGGGTGAGGGTAGGGATCTGTAACTCGCCTGGTCCCACGCGTGTGGGTGAGGTTAGGGATCTGTAACTCGGCAAGTCCCACGCGTGTGGGTGAGGTTAGGGATCTGTAAGTCGGCAAGTCCCACGCGTGTGGGTGAGGGTAGGGATCTGTAACTCGCCTGGTCCCATGCGTTTGGGTGAGGTAAGGGATCTGTAACTCGCCGGTTCCCACGGCGTGTGGGTGAGGATAGGGATCTGTAACTCGGCAAGTCCCACGCGTGTGGGTGAGGTAAGGGATCTGTAACTCGCCGGGTCCCACGGCGTGTGGGTGAGGGTAGGGATCTGTAACTCGCCTGGTCCCACGCGTGTGGGTGAGGTTCGGGATGTGTAAATCGGCGGGTCCTATGTGTGTTGGTGAGGTTAGGGATCTGTAACTCGCCTGGTCCCACGCGTATGGGTGAGGTAAGGTATCTGTAATTCGATTGGTCCCACGGCGTGTGGGTGAGCTTAGGGATGTGTTACTCGCCGGGTCCCATGTTTGTGGGTGAGGGTAGGGATCTGTAACTCGCCTGGTCCCACGCGTGTGGGTGAGGTTAGGGATCTGTAACTCGGCAAGTCCCACGCGTGTGGGTGAGGTTAGGGATCTGTAAGTCGGCAAGTCCCACGCGTGTGGGTGAGGTGAGGGATCTGTAACTCGCCTGGTCCCACGCGTGTGGGTGAGGTTAGGGATGTGTAACTCGCCAGGTCCCACAGCGTGTGGGTGAGGTTAGGGATCTGTAACTCGCCTGGTCCCACGCGTGTGGGTGAGGATAGGGATGTGTAAATCACCGGCTCCCATGTGTGTGGGTGAGGGTAGGGATCTGTAACTCGCCTGGTCCCACGCCTGTGGGTGAGGTTAGGGATGTGTAACTCGCCGGGTCCCACGCCTGTGGGTGAGGTTAGGGATCTGTAACTCGCCGGATCCCATGTGCGTTGTGTGAGGTTAGGGGTCTGTAACTTGCCGGGTCCCACGCGTGTGGGTGAGGTAAGGGATCTGTAACTCGCCGGGTCCCACGCGTGTGGGTGAGGTTAGGGATCTGAAAAGCGCCTGGTCCCACGCGTGTGGGTGAGGTTAGTGATCTGTAACTCGCCGAGTCCCACGCGTGTGGGTGAGGTAAGGGATCTGTAACTCGCCGGGTCCCACGCGTGTGGGTGAGGTTAGGGATCTGAAAAGCGCCTGGTCCCACGCGTGTGGGTGAGGTTAGTGATCTGTAACTCGCCGAGTCCCACGCCTGTGGGTGAGGTTAGGGATCTGTAACTCGCCGGGCATCACGACGTGTGGGTGAGGTTAGGGATCTGTAACTCGATGGGTACAACGCGTGTGGGTGAGGTTAGCGATCTGTAACTCGCCGGGTCCCACGCGTGTGGGTGAGGGTCGGGATCTGTAACTCGCCTGGTCCCACGCGTGTGGGTGAGGTTAGGGATGTGTAACTCGCCAGGTCCCACAGCGTGTGGGTGAGGTTAGGGATCTGTAACTCGCCTGGTCCCACGCGTGTGGGTGAGGATAGGGATGTGTAAATCACCGGCTCCCATGTGTGTGGGTGAGGGTAGGGATCTGTAACTCGCCTGGTCCCACGCCTGTGGGTGAGGTTAGGGATGTGTAACTCGCCGGGTCCCACGCCTGTGGGTGAGGTTAGGGATCTGTAACTCGCCGGATCCCATGTGCGTTGTGTGAGGTTAGGGGTCTGTAACTTGCCGGGTCCCACGCGTGTGGGTGAGGTAAGGGATCTGTAACTCGCCGGGTCCCACGCGTGTGGGTGAGGTTAGGGATCTGAAAAGCGCCTGGTCCCACGCGTGTGGGTGAGGTTAGTGATCTGTAACTCGCCGAGTCCCACGCGTGTGGGTGAGGTAAGGGATCTGTAACTCGCCGGGTCCCACGCGTGTGGGTGAGGTTAGGGATCTGAAAAGCGCCTGGTCCCACGCGTGTGGGTGAGGTTAGTGATCTGTAACTCGCCGAGTCCCACGCCTGTGGGTGAGGTTAGGGATCTGTAACTCCCCGGGTATCACGACGTGTGGGTGAGGTTAGGGATCTGTAACTCGATGGGTACAACGCGTGTGGGTGAGGTTAGCGATCTGTAACTCGCCGGGTCCCACGCGTGTGGGTGAGGGTCGGGATCTGTACCTCGCCGCGTCCCACGGCGTGTGGGTGACGTTAGGGATCTGTAACTCGCCGGGTCCCACGCGTGTGGGTGAGGTTAGGGATCTCTAACTCGCCGGGTCTCACACGTGTGGATGAGGTTAGGGACCAGTAACTTGCCGAGTCCCACGGCGTGTGGGTGAGGTTAGGGATCGGTAACACGCCGGGTCCCACGCGTGTGGGTGAGGTTAGGTATCTGTAACTCGCCAGGTCCCACGCCTGTGGGTGACATTAGGGATCTGTAACTCGCCGAGTCCCACGGCGTGTGGGTGAGGTTAGGGATCTATAACTCGCCGGGTCCCACGGCGTGTGGGTGAGGTTAGTGATCTGTAACTCGCCAGGTCCCACGGCTGTGGGTGAGATTAGGGATCTATAACTCGCCGAGTCCCACGCGTGTGGGTGAGGTTAGGGATCTGTAACACGCCGGGTCCCACGTGTGTGGGTGATGTTAGGTATCTGTAACTCGCCGAGTTCCACGCGTGTGGGTGAGGTTAGGGATCTGTAATTCGTCAAGTTCCACGTGTGTGGGTGAGGTTACGGATCTGTAACTCGCCAAGTCCCACACGTGTGGGTGAGGTTAGGGATCTGCAACTCGCCGATTCCCACGTGTGTTGGTGAGGTTAGGGATCTGTAACTCGCCTGGTCCCATGCGTGTGGGTGAGGATAGGGATGTGTAACTCGCCGGGTCCCATGTGTGTGGGTGAGGGTAGGGATCTGTAACTCGCCTGGTCCCACGCGTGTGGGTGAGGTTAGTGATCTGTAACTCGTCGGGTCCCATGTGTGTGGGTGAGGGTAGGGATCTGTAACTCGCCTTGTCCCACGCGTTTGGGTGAGGTAAGGGATCTGTAACTTGCCGGTTCCCACGGCGTGCGGGTGAGGATAGGGATCTGTAACTCGCCGGGTCCCATGTGTGTGGGTGAGGGTAGGGATCTGTAACTCGCCGAGTCCCACGGCGTGTGGGTGAGGTTAGGGATCTGCAACTCGCCGATTCCCACGCGTGTGGGTGAGGTTAGGGATCTGTAACTCGGCAAGTCCCACGCGTGTGGGTGAGGTTAGGGATCTGTAACTCGGCAAGTCCCACGCGTGTGGGTGAGGTTAGGGATCTGTAACTCGGCAAGTCCCACGCGTGTGGGTGAGGTGAGGGATCTGTAAATCGCCTGGTCCCACGCGTGTGGGTGAGGTTAGGGATGTGTAACTCGCCGGGTCCCACAGCGTGTGGGTGAGATTAGGGATCTGTAACTCGCCTGGTCCCACGCGTGTGGGTGAGGATAGGGATGTGTAACTCGCCGGGTCCCATGTGTGTGGGTGAGGGTAGGGATCTGTAACTCGCCCGGTCCCACGCCTGTGGGTGAATTTAGGGATCTGTAACTCGCCGGTTCCCACGCGTGTGGGTGAGGTTTGAGATCTGTAACTCGCCGGGTCCCACGCCTGTGGGTGACGTTAGGGATCTGTAACTCGCCGGGTCCCATGTGTGTGGGTGAGGTTAGGGGTCTGTAACTTGCCGGGTCCCACGCGTGTGGGTGAGGTAAGGGATCTGTAACTCGCCGGGTCCCACGGCCTCTGGGTGAGGGTAGGGATCTGTAACTCGCCTGGTCCCACGCGTGTGGGTGAGGTTCGGGGTGTGTAAATCGCCGGGTCCTATGTGTGTTGGTGAGGTTAGTGATATGTAACTCGCCGGGTCCCACGCGTGTGGGTGAGGTAAGGGATCTGTAACTCGCCGGGTCCCACGGCGTGTGGGTGAGGTTAGGGATGTGTTACTCGCCGGGTCCCATGTTTGTGGGTGAGGGTAGGGATCTGTAACTCGCCTGGTCCCACGCGTGTGGGTGAGGTAAGGGATCTGTAACTCGCCAGGTCCCACGCCTGTGGGTGAGGTTAGGGATCTATAACTCGCCGAGTCCCACGGCGTGTGGGTGAGGTTAGGGATCTATAACTCGCTGGGTCCCACGTGTGTGGGTGAGGTTAGGGATCTGTAACTCTTCAAGTCCCACGCGTGGGGGTGAGGTGAGGGATCTGTAAATCGCCTGGTCCCACGCGTGTGGGTGAGGTTAGTGATCTGTAACTCGCCGGGTCCCACGGCGCGTGGGTGAGCTTAGGGATCTGTAACTCGCCTGGTCCCACGGCGCGTGGGTGAGGTTAGGGATCTGTAACTCGCCGGTTCCCACGGCGTGTGGGTGAGGATAGGGATCTGTAACTCGCCGGGTCCCATGTGTGTGGTTGAGGGTAGGGATCTGTAACTCGCCGAGTCCCACGGCGTGTGGGTGAGGTTAGGGATCTGCAACTCGCCGATTCCCACGCGTTTGGGTGAGGTTAGGGATCTGTAACTCGGCAAGTTCCACGCGTGTGGGTGAGGTTAGGGATCTGTAACTCGGCAAGTCCCACGCGTGTGGGTGAGGTTAGGGATCTGTAACTCGGCAAGTCCCACGCGTGTGGGTGAGGTTAGGGATCTGTAACTCGGCAAGTCCCACGCGTGTGGGTGAGGTGAGGGATCTGTAAATCGCCTGGTCCCACGCGTGTGGGTGAGGTTAGGGATGGGTAACTCGCCGGGTCCCACAGCGTGTGGGTGAGGTGAGGGATCTGTAACTCGCCTGGTCCCACGCATGTGGGTGAGGATAGGGATGCGTAACTCGCCGGGTCCCATGTGTGTGGGTGAGGGTAGGGATCTGTAACTCGCCGAGTCCCACGGCGTGTGGGTGAGGTTAGGGATCTGCAACTCGCCGATTCCCACGCGTGTGGGTGAGGTTAGGGATCTGTAACTCGGCAAGTCCCACGCGTGTGGGTGAGGTTAGGGATCTGTAACTCGGCAAGTCCCACGCGTGTGGGTGAGGTTAGGGATCTGTAACTCGGCAAGTCCCACGCGTGTGGGTGAGGTGAGGGATCTGTAAATCGCCTGGTCCCACGCGTGTGGGTGAGGTTAGGGATGTGTAACTCGCCGGGTCCCACAGCGTCTGGGTGAGGTTAGGGATCTGTAACTCGCCTGGTCCCACGCGTGTGGGTGAGGATAGGGATGTGTAACTCGCCGGGTCCCATGTGTGTGGGTGAGGGTAGGGATCTGTAACTCGCCCGGTCCCACGCCTGTGGGTGAATTTAGGGATCTGTAACTCGCCGGTTCCCACGCGTGTGGGTGAGGTTTGAGATCTGTAACTCGCCGGGTCCCACGCCTGTGGGTGACGTTAGGGATCTGTAACTCGCCGGGTCCCATGTGTGTGGGTGAGGTTAGGGGTCTGTAACTTGCCGGGTCCCACGCGTGTGGGTGAGGTAAGGGATCTGTAACTCGCCGGGTCCCACGGCCTCTGGGTGAGGGTAGGGATCTGTAACTCGCCTGGTCCCACGCGTGTGGGTGAGGTTCGGGATGTGTAAATCGCCGGGTCCTATGTGTGTTGGTGAGGTTAGTGATATGTAACTCGCCGGGTCCCACGCGTGTGGGTGAGGTAAGGGATCTGTAACTCGCCGGGTCCCACGGCGTGTGGGTGAGGTTAGGGATGTGTTACTCGCCGGGTCCCATGTTTGTGGGTGAGGGTAGGGATCTGTAACTCGCCTGGTCCCACGCGTGTGGGTGAGGTAAGGGATCTGTAACTCGCCAGGTCCCACGCCTGTGGTTGAGGTTAGGGATCTATAACTCGCCGAGTCCCACGGCGTGTGGGTGAGGTTAGGGATCTATAACTCGCTGGGTCCCACGTGTGTGGGTGAGGTTAGGGATCTGTAACTCTGCAAGTCCCACGCGTGGGGGTGAGGTGAGGGATCTGTAAATCGCCTGGTCCCACGCGTGTGGGTGAGGTTAGTGATCTGTAACTCGCCGGGTCCCACGGCTCGTGGGTGAGCTTAGGGATCTGTAACTCGCCTGGTCCCACGTGTGTGGGTGAGGTTAGGGATCTGTAACTCTGCAAGTCCCACGCGTGGGGGTGAGGTGAGGGATCTGTAAATCGCCTGGTCCCACGCGTGTGGGTGAGGTTAGGGATCTGTAACTCGCCGGTTCCCACGGCGTGTGGGTGAGGATAGGGATCTGTAACTCGCCGGGTCCCATGTGTGTGGTTGAGGGTAGGGATCTGTAACTCGCCGAGTCCCACGGCGTGTGGGTGAGGTTAGGGATCTGCAACTCGCCGATTCCCACGCGTGTGGGTGAGGTTAGGGATCTGTAACTCGGCAAGTTCCACGCGTGTGGGTGAGGTTAGGGATCTGTAACTCGGCAAGTCCCACGCGTGTGGGTGAGGTTAGGGATCTGTAACTCGGCAAGTCCCACGCGTGTGGGTGAGGTTAGGGATCTGTAACTCGGCAAGTCCCACGCGTGTGGGTGAGGTGAGGGATCTGTAAATCGCCTGGTCCCACGCGTGTGGGTGAGGTTAGGGATGGGTAACTCGCCGGGTCCCACAGCGTGTGGGTGAGGTTAGGGATCTGTAACTCGCCTGGTCCCACGCATGTGGGTGAGGATAGGGATGTGTAACTCGCCGGGTCCCATGTGTGTGGGTGAGGGTAGGGATCTGTAACTCGCCCGGTCCCACGCCTGTGGGTGAGGTTAGGGATCTGTAACTCGCCGGTTCCCACGCATGTGGGTGAGGTTAGGGATCTGTAACTCACCGGGTCCCACGGCTGTGGGTGACGTTAGGGATCTGTAACTCGCCGGGTCCCACGCGTGTGGGTGAGGTGAGGGATCTGTAACTCGCCGGGTCCCACGGCCTCTGGGTGAGGTTAGGGATCTATAACTCGCCGGGTCCCACGTGTGTGGGTGAGGTTAGGGATCTGTAACTCGCCAGGTCCCACGCCTGTGGGTGAGGTTAGAGATCTATAACTCGCCGGGTCCCACGCGTGTGGGTGAGGTAAGGGATGTGTTACTCGCCGGGTCCCATGTTTGTGGGTGAGGGTAGGGATCTGTAACTCGCCTGGTCCCACGCGTGTGGGTGAGGTAAGGGATCTGTAACTCGCCAGGTCCCACGCCTGTGGGTGAGGTTAGGGATCTATAACTCGCCGAGTCCCACGGCGTGTGGGTGAGGTTAGGGATCTATAACTCGCTGGGTCCCACGTGTGTGGGTGAGTTTAGGGATCTGTAACTCGCCAGGTCCCCCGACTGTGGGTGAGGTTAGGGATCTATAACTCGCCGCGTCCCACGGCGTGTGGGTGAGGTTAGTGATCTGTAACTCGCCGGGTCCCACGCGTGTGGGTGAGGCTAGGGATGTGTAACTCGCCGAGTCCCATGCGTGTGGGTGAGGTTAGGGATCTGTAACTCGCCTGGTCCCACGCATGTGGGTGAGGCTAGGGATGTGTAACTCGCCGGGTCCCATGTATGTGGATGGGATTAGGGACCTGTAACTCGCCGAGTCCCAAGCGTTTGTGTGTGTTTAGGCATCTGTAACTCGCCTGGTCCCACGCGTGTGGGTGAGGTTTGGGATCTGTAAATCGCCGAGTCCCACGGCGTGTGGGTGAGGTTAGGGATCTGCAACTCGCCGAGTCCCACGCGTGTGGGTGAGGTTAGTGATCTGTAACTCGTCGGGTCCCATGTGTGTGGGTGAGGTAAGGGATCTGTAACTCGCCGGTTCCCACGGCGTGTGGGTGAGGATAGGAATCTGTAACTCGCCGGGTCCCATGTGTGTGGGTGAGGGTAGGGATCTGTAACTCGCCGAGTCCCACGGCGTGTGGGTGAGGTAAGGGATCTGTAACTCGGCAAGTTCCACGCGTGTGGGTGAGGTTAGGGATCTGTAACTCGGCAAGTCCCACGCGTGTAGGTGAGGTTAGGGATCTGTAACTCGGCAAGTCCCATGCGTGTGGGTGAGGTTAGGGATCTGTAACTCGGCAAGTCCCACGCGTGTGGGTGAGGTGAGGGAAATGTAAATCGCCTGGTCCCACGCGTGTTGGTGAGGTTAGGGATGTGTAACTCGCCGGGTCCCACAGCGTGTGGGTGAGGTTAGGGATCTGTAACTCGCCTGGTCCCACGCGTGTGGGTGAGGATAGGGATGTGTAACTCGCCGGGTCCCATGTGTGTGGGTGAGGTTAGGGGTCTGTAACTTGCCGGGTCCCACGCGTGTGGGTGAGGTAAGGGATCTGTAACTCGCCGGGTCCCACGGCCTCTGGGTGAGGGTAGGGATCTGTAACTCGCCTGGTCCCACGCGTGTGGGTGAGGTTCGGGATGTGTAAATCGGCGGGTCCTATGTGTGTTGGTGAGGTTAGGGATCTGTAACTCGCCTGGTCCCACGCGTATGGGTGAGGTAAGGTATCTGTAACTCGCCTGGTCCCACGGCGTGTGGGTGAGGTTAGGGATGTGTTACTCGCCGGGTCCCATGTTTGTGGGTGAGGGTAGGGATCTGTAACTCGCCTGGTCCCACGCGTGTGGGTGAGGTTAGGGATCTGTAACTCGGCAAGTCCCACGCGTGTGGGTGAGGTTAGGGATCTGTAAGTCGGCAAGTCCCACGCGTGTGGGTGAGGTGAGGGATCTGTAACTCGCCTGGTCCCACGCGTGTGGGTGAGGTTAGGGATGTGTAACTCGCCAGGTCCCACAGCGTGTGGGTGAGGTTAGGGATCTGTAACTCGCCTGGTCCCACGCGTGTGGGTGAGGATAGGGATGTGTAAATCACCGGCTCCCATGTGTGTGGGTGAGGGTAGGGATCTGTAACTCGCCTGGTCCCACGCCTGTGGGTGAGGTTAGGGATGTGTAACTCGCCGGGTCCCACGCCTGTGGGTGAGGTCAGGGATCTGTAACTCGCCGGATCCCATGTGCGTTGTGTGAGGTTAGGGGTCTGTAACTTGCCGGGTCCCACGCGTGTGGGTGAGGTAAGGGATCTGTAACTCGCTGGGTCCCACGCGTGTGGGTGAGGTTAGGGATCTGAAAAGCGCCTGGTCCCACGCGTGTGGGTGAGGTTAGGGATCTGTAACTTGCCTGGTCCCACGCGTATGGGTGAGGTAAGGTATCTGTAACTCGCCGAGTCCCACGCCTGTGGGTGAGGTTAGCGATCTGTAACTCGCCGGGTCCCATGTGTGTGGGTGACGTTAGGGACCTGTAACTCGCCGGGTCCTATGTGTGTTGGTGAGGTTAGGGATCTGTAACTCGCCGGGTCCCACGCGTGTGGGTGAGGTTAGGGATCTGTAACTCGCCGAGTCCCACGCGTGTGGGTGAGGTTAGGGATCTCTAACTCGCCGGGTCTCACACGTGTGGATGAGGTTAGGGACCAGTAACTTGCCGAGTCCCACGGCGTATGGGTGAGGTTAGGGATCGGTAACACGCCGGGTCCCACGCGTGTGGGTGAGGTTAGGTATCTGTAACTCGCCAGGTCCCACGCCTGTGGCTGAGGTTAGGGATCTATAACTCGCCGAGTCCCACGGCGTGTGGGTGAGGTTAGTGATCTGTAACTCGCCAGGTCCCACGCCTGTGGCTGAGGTTAGGGATCTGTAACTCGCCGAGTCCCACGTGTGTGGGTGAGGTTAGCGATGTGTAACTCGCCGGGTCCCACGCGTGTGGGTGAGGCTAGGGATGTGTAACTCGCCGAGTCCCACGCGTGTGGGTGAGGTAAGGGATCTGTAACTCGCCTGGTCCCACGCATCTGGGTGAGGCTAGGGATGTGTAACTCGCTGGGTCCCATGTGTGTGGGTGAGGTTAGGGACCTGTAACTCGCCGAGTCCCACGCGTGTGTGTGAGGTTAGGCATCTGTAACTTGCCTGGTCCCACGCGTGTGGGTGAGGTTAGTGATCTGTAACTCGCCGATTCCCACGTGTGTGGGTGAGGTTAGCGATGTGTAACTCGCCGGGTCCCACGCGTCTGGGTGAGGTTAGGGATCTGTAACTCGACTGGTCCCACGCATGTGGGTGAGGCTAGGGATGTGTAACTCGCCGGGTCCCATGTGTGTGGGTGAGGTTAGGGACCTGTAACTCGCCGAGTCCCAAGCGTTTGTGCGTGTTTAGGCATCTGTAAGTCGCCTGGTCCCACGCGTGTGGGTGAGGTGAGGGATCTGTAACTCGCCTGGTCCCACGGCGTATGGGTGAGGTTAGTGATCTGTAACTCGCCGAGTCCCACGGCGTGTGGGTGAGATTAGGGATCTGTAACTCGCCGGGTCCCACAGCGCGTGGGTGAGGTTAGGGATCTGTAACTCGCCGAGTCTCACGGCGTGTGGGTGAGATTAGGGATCTGTAACTCGCCGGGTCCCACAGCGTGTGGGTGAGGTTAGGGATCTGTAACTCGCCGAGTCCCACGCGTGTGGGTGAGGTTAGCGATCTGTAACTCGCCGAGTCCCACGCGTGTGGGTAAGGTTGGGGATCTGTAACTCGCCGAGTCCCACTAGTGTGAGTAAGATTAGGGATCTGTAACTCGGCAAGTCCCACGGCGCATGGGTGAGGTTAGGGATCTGTAACTCACCAAGTCCCACGCCTGTGGGTGAGGTTAGGGTTCTGTAACTCCCCGTGTCACACGACGTGTGGGTGAGGTTAGGGATCTGTAACACGCCGGGTCCCACGTGTGTGGGTGATGTTAGGTATCTGTAACTCGCCGAGTTCCACGCGTGTGGGTGAGGTTAGGGATCTGTAATTCGCCAAGTTCCACGTGTGTGGGTGAGGTTAGGGATCTGTAACTCCCCGAGTCCCACAGGTGGGGATGAGGTTAGGGACCAGTAACTTGCCGAGTCCCACGCGTGTGGGTGAGGTTAGGGATCTGTAACTCGCCTGGTCCCACGCGTGTTGGTGAGGTTAGGGATCTGTAACTCGCCTGGTCCCACGCGTGTTGGTGAGGTTAGGGATGTGTAACTCGCCTGGTCCCACGCGTGTGGGTGAGGTTAGTGATCTGTAACTCGTCGGGTCCCATGTGTGTGGGTGAGGGTAGGGATCTGTAACTCGCCTTGTCCCACGCGTTTGGGTGAGGTAAGGGATCTGTAACTCGCCGGTTCCCACGGCGTGCGGGTGAGGATAGGGATCTGTAACTCGCCGGGTCCCATGTGTGTGGGTGAGGGTAGGGATCTGTAACTCGCCGAGTCCCACGGCGTGTGGGTGAGGTTAGGGATCTGCAACTCGCCGATTCCCACGCGTGTGGGTGAGGTTAGGGATCTGTAACTCGGCAAGTCCCACGCGTGTGGGTGAGGTTAGGGATCTGTAACTCGGCAAGTCCCACGCGTGTGGGTGAGGTTAGGGATCTGTAACTCGGCAAGTCCCACGCGTGTGGGTGAGGTGAGGGATCTGTAAATCGCCTGGTCCCACGCGTGTGGGTGAGGTTAGGGATGTGTAACTCGCCGGGTCCCACAGCGTGTGGGTGAGGTTCGGGATCTGTAACTCGCCTGGTCCCACGCGTGTGGGTGAGGATAGGGATGTGTAACTCGCCGGGTCCCATGTGTGTGGGTGAGGGTAGGGATCTGTAACTCGCCGTGTCCCACGGCGTGTGGGTGAGGTTAGGGATCTGTAACACGCCGGGTCCCACGTGTGTGGGTGGTGTTAGGTATCTGTAACTCGCCTGGTCCCACGCTTGTGGGTGAGGTTAGAGATGTGTAACTCGCCGGGTCCTATGTGTGTGGGTGACGGTAGGGATCTGTAACTCGCCGAGTCCCACGGCGTGTGGGTGAGGTTAGGGATCTGCAACTCGCCGATTCCCACGCGTGTTGGTGAGGTTAGGGATCTGTAACTCGCCTGGTCCCACGCGTGTGGGTGAGGATAGGGATGTGTAACTCGCCGGGTCCCATGTGTGTGGGTGAGGGTAGGGATCTGTAACTCGCCTGGTCCCACGCGTGTGGGTGAGGTTAGTGATCTATAACTCGTCGGGTCCCATGTGTGTGGGTGAGGGTAGGGATCTGTAACTCGCCTTGTCCCACGCGTTTGGGTGAGGTAAGGGATCTGTAACTCGCCGGTTCCCACGGCGTGCGGGTGAGGATAGGGATCTGTAACTCGCCGGTCCCATGTGTGTGGGTGAGGGTAGGGATCTGTAACTAGCCGAGTCCCACGGCGTGTAGGTGAGGTTAGGGATCTGCAACTCGCCGATTCCCACGCGTGTGGGTGAGGTTAGGGATCTGTAACTCGGCAAGTCCCACGCGTGTGGGTGAGGTTAGGGATCTGTAACTCGGCAAGTCCCACGCGTGTGGGTGAGGTTAGGGATCTGTAACTCGGCAAGTCCCACGCGTGTGGGTGAGGTGAGGGATCTGTAAATCGCCTGGTCCCACGCGTGTGGGTGAGGTTAGGGATGTGTAACTCGCCGGGTCCCACAGCGTGTGGGTGAGGTTAGGGATCTGTAACTCGCCTGGTCCCACGCTTGTGGGTGAGGATAGGGATGTGTAACTCGCCGGGTCCCATGTGTGTGGGTGAGGGTAGGGATCTGTAACTCGCCCGGTCCCACGCCTGTGGGTGAATTTAGGGATCTGTAACTCGCCGGTTCCCACGCGTGTGGGTGAGGTTAGGGATCTGTAACTCGCCGGGTCCCACGCCTGTGGGTGACGTTAGGGATCTGTAACTCGCCGGGTCCCATGTGTGTGGGTGAGGTTAGGGGTCTGTAACTTGCCGGGTCCCACGCGTGTGGGTGAGGTAAGGGATCTGTAACTCGCCGGGTCCCACGGCCTCTGGGTGAGGGTAGGGATCTGTAACTCGCCTGGTCCCACGCGTGTGGGTGAGGTTCGGGATGTGTAAATCGCCGGGTCCTATGTGTGTTGGTGAGTTTAGTGATATGTAACTCGCCGGGTCCCACGCGTGTGGGTGAGGTAAGGGATCTGTAACTCGCCGGGTCCCACGGCGTGTGGGTGAGGTTAGGGATGTGTTACTCGCCGGGTCCCATGTTTGTGGGTGAGGGTAGGGATCTGTAACTCGCCTGGTCCCACGCGTGTGGGTGAGGTAAGGGATCTGTAACTCGCCAGGTCCCACGCCTGTGGGTGAGGTTAGGGATCTATAACTCGCCGAGTCCCACGGCGTGTGGGTGAGGTTAGGGATCTATAACTCGCTGGTTCCCACGTGTGTGGGTGAGGTTAGGGATCTGTAACTCTGCAAGTTCCACGCGTGGGGGTGAGGTGAGGGATCTGTAAATCGCCTGGTCCCACGCGTGTGGGTGAGGTTAGTGATCTGTAACTCGTCGGGTCCCATGTGTGTGGGTGAGGGTAGGGATCTGTAACTCGCCTGGTCCCACGCGTTTGGGTGAGGTAAGGGATGTGTAACTCGCCGGGTCCCACGGCGCGTGGGTGAGCTTAGGGATCTGTAACTCGCCTGGTCCCACGGCGCGTGGGTGAGGTTAGGGATCTGTAACTCGCCGGTTCCCACGGCGTGTGGGTGAGGATAGGGATCTGTAACTCGCCGGGTCCCATGTGTGTGGTTGAGGGTAGGGATCTGTAACTCGCCGAGTCCCACGGCGTGTGGGTGAGGTTAGGGATCTGCAACTCGCCGATTCCCACGCGTGTGGGTGAGGTTAGGGATCTGTAACTCGGCAAGTTCCACGCGTGTGGGTGAGGTTAGGGATCTGTAACTCGGCAAGTCCCACGCGTGTGGGTGAGGTTAGGGATCTGTAACTCGGCAAGTCCCACGCGTGTGGGTGAGGTTAGGGATCTGTAACTCGGCAAGTCCCACGCGTGTGGGTGAGGTGAGGGATCTGTAAATCGCCTGGTCCCACGCGTGTGGGTGAGGTTAGGGATGGGTAACTCGCCGGGTCCCACAGCGTGTGGGTGAGGTTAGGGATCTGTAACTCGCCTGGTCCCACGCGTGTGGGTGAGGTTAGGGATCTGTAAATCGCCTGGTCCCACGCATGTGGGTGAGGATAGGGATGTGTAACTCGCCGGGTCCCATGTGTGTGGGTGACGGTAGGGATCTGTAACTCGCCCGGTCCCACGCCTGTGGGTGAGGTTAGGGATCTGTAACTCGCCGGTTCCCACGCGTGTGGGTGAGGTTAGGGATCTGTAACTCACCGGGTCCCACGGCTGTGGGTGACGTTAGGGATCTGTAACTCGCCGGGTCCCATGTGTGTGGGTGAGGTTAGGGGTCTGTAACTTGCCGGGTCCCACGCGTGTGGGTGAGGTAAGGGATCTGTAACTCGCCGGGTCCCACGGCCTCTGGGTGAGGTTAGGGATCTATAACTCGCCGGGTCCCACGTGTGTGGGTGAGGTTAGGGATCTGTAACTCGCCAGGTCCCACGCCTGTGGGTGAGGTTAGAGATCTATAACTCGCCGGGTCCCACGCGTGTGGGTGAGGTAAGGGATCTGTAACTCGCCGGGTCCCACGGCGTGTGGGTGAGGTTACGGATGTGTTACTCGCCGGGTCCCATGTTTGTGGGTGAGGGTAGGGATCTGTAACTCGCCTGGTCCCACGCGTGTGGGTGAGGTAAGGGATCTGTAACTCGCCAGGTCCCACGCCTGTGGGTGAGGTTAGGGATCTATAACTCGCCGAGTCCCACGGCGTGTGGGTGAGGTTAGGGATCTATAACTCGCTGGGTCCCACGCGTGTGGGTGAGGCTAGGGATGTGTAACTCGCCGAGTCCCATGCGTGTGGGTGAGGTTAGGGATCTGTAACTCGCCTGGTCCCACGCATGTGGGTGAGGCTAGGGATGTGTAACTCGCCGGGTCCCATGTATGTGGATGTGATTAGGGACCTGTAACTCGCCGAGTCCCAAGCGTTTGTGTGTGTTTAGGCATCTGTAACTCGCCTGGTCCCACGCGTGTGGGTGAGGTTTGGGATCTGTAAATCGCCGAGTCCCACGGCGTGTGGGTGAGGTTAGGGATCTGCAACTCGCCGAGTCCCACGCGTGTGGGTGAGGTTAGTGATCTGTAACTCGTCGGGTCCCATGTGTGTGGGTGAGGTAAGGGATCTGTAACTCGCCGGTTCCCACGGCGTGTGGGTGAGGATAGGAATCTGTAACTCGCCGGGTCCCATGTGTGTGGGTGAGGGTAGGGATCTGTAACTCGCCGAGTCCCACGGCGTGTGGGTGAGATTAGGGATCTGCAACTCGCCGATTCCCACGC
The DNA here is from genome assembly GCF_047496885.1 of Scyliorhinus torazame. Taxonomy (NCBI): domain Eukaryota; kingdom Metazoa; phylum Chordata; class Chondrichthyes; order Carcharhiniformes; family Scyliorhinidae; genus Scyliorhinus; species Scyliorhinus torazame. The sequence continues at coordinate 257,814,788 of NC_092710.1, forward strand.
GTGTGGGTGAGGTTAGGGATCTGTAACTCGGCAACTTCCACGCGTGTGGGTGAGGTTAGGGATCTGTAACTCGGCAAGTCCCACGCGTGTAGGTGAGGTTAGGGATCTGTAACTCGGCAAGTCCCATGCGTGTGGGTGAGGTTAGGGATCTGTAACTCGGCAAGTCCCACGCGTGTGGGTGAGGTGAGGGAAATGTAAATCGCCTGGTCCCACGCGTGTGGGTGAGGTTAGGGATGTGTAACTCGCCGGGTCCCACAGCGTGTGGGTGAGGTTAGGGATCTGTAACTCGCCTGGTCCCACGCGTGTGGGTGAGGATAGGGATGTGTAACTCGCCGGGTCCCATGTGTGTGGGTGAGGTTAGGGGTCTGTAACTTGCCGGGTCCCACGCGTGTGGGTGAGGTAAGGGATCTGTAACTCGCCGGGTCCCACGGCCTCTGGGTGAGGGTAGGGATCTGTAACTCGCCTGGTCCCACGCGTGTGGGTGAGGTTCGGGATGTGTAAATCGGCGGGTCCTATGTGTGTTGGTGAGGTTAGGGATCTGTAACTCGCCTGGTCCCACGCGTATGGGTGAGGTAAGGTATCTGTAACTCGCCTGGTCCCACGGCGTGTGGGTGAGGTTAGGGATGTGTTACTCGCCGGGTCCCATGTTTGAGGGTGAGGGTAGGGATCTGTAACTCGCCTGGTCCCACGCGTGTGGGTGAGGTTAGGGATCTGTAACTCGGCAAGTCCCACGCGTGTGGGTGAGGTTAGGGATCTGTAAGTCGGCAAGTCCCACGCGTGTGGGTGAGGTGAGGGATCTGTAACTCGCCTGGTCCCACGCGTGTGGGTGAGGGTCGGGATGTGTAACTCGCCAGGTCCCACAGCGTGTGGGTGAGGTTAGGGATCTGTAACTCGCCTGGTCCCACGCGTGTGTGTGAGGATTGGGATGTGTAAATCACCGGCTCCCATGTGTGTGGGTGAGGGTAGGGATCTGTAACTCGCCTGGTCCCACGCCTGTGGGTGAGGTTAGGGATGTGTAACTCGCCGGGTCCCACGCCTGTGGGTGAGGTCAGGGATCTGTAACTCGCCGGATCCCATGTGCGTTGTGTGAGGTTAGGGGTCTGTAACTTGCCGGGTCCCACGCGTGTGGGTGACGTAAGGGATCTGTAACTCGCCGGGTCCCACGCGTGTGGGTGAGGTTAGGGATCTGAAAAGCGCCTGGTCCCACGCGTGTGGGTGAGGTTAGGGATCTGTAACTTGCCTGGTCCCACGCGTATGGGTGAGGTAAGGTATCTGTAACTCGCCGAGGCCCACGCCTGTGGGTGAGGTTAGGGATCTGTAACTCGCCGGGTATCACGACGTGTGGGTGAGGTTAGGGATCTGTAACTCGATGGGTACAACGCGTGTGGGTGAGGTTAGCGATCTGTAACTCGCCGGGTCCCACGCGTGTGGGTGAGGGTCGGGATCTGTACCTCGCTCCGTCCCACGGCGTGTGGGTGAGGTTAGCGATCTGTAACTCGCCGGGTCCCACGCGTGTGGGTGAGGGTCGGGATCTGTACCTCGCCGCGTCCCACGGCGTGTGGGTGACGTTAGGGATCTGTAACTCGCCGGGTCCCACGCGTGTGGGTGAGGTTAGGGATCTCTAACTCGCCGGGTCTCACACGTGTGGGTGAGGTTAGGGATCTCTAACTCGCCGGGTCTTACACGTGTGGATGAGGTTAGGGACCAGTAACTTGCCGGGTCCCACGTGTGTGGGTGAGGTTAGGGATCTATAGCTCGCCGGGTCCCACGGCGTGTGGGTGAGGTTAGGGATCTATAGCTCGCCGGGTCCCACGGCGTGTGGGTGAGGATAGTGATCTGTAACTCGCCAGGTCCCACGGCTGTGGGTGAGATTAGGGATCTATAACTCGCCGAGTCCCACGGCGTGTGGGTGAGGTTAGGGATCTATAGCTCGCCGGGTCCCACGGCGTGTGGGTGAGGATAGTGATCTGTAACTCGCCAGGTCCCACGGCGTGTGGGTGAGGTTAGTGATCTGTAACTCGCCGAGTCCCACGTGTGTGGGTGAGGTTAGCGATGTGTAACTCGCCGGGTCCCACGCGTGTGGGTGAGGCTAGGGATGTGTAACTCGCCGAGTCCCACGCGTGTGGGTGAGGTAAGGGATCTGTAACTCGCCTGGTCCCACGCATGTGGGTGAGGCTAGGGATGTGTAACTCGCTGGGTCCCATGTGTGTGGGTGAGGTTAGGGACCTGTAACTCGCCGAGTCCCACGCGTGTGTGTGAGGTTAGGCATCTGTAACTTGCCTGGTCCCACGCGTGTGGGTGAGGTTAGTGATCTGTAACTCGCCGATTCCCACGTGTGTGGGTGAGGTTAGCGATGTGTAACTCGCCGGGTCCCACGCGTCTGGGTGAGGTTAGGGATCTGTACCTCGCCGTGTCCCATGGCGTGTGTGTGAGGTTAGCGATGTGTAACTCGCCGAGTCCCACGCGTCTGGGTGAGGTTAGGGATCTGTAACTCGACTGGTCCCACGCATGTGGGTGAGGCTAGGGATGTGTAACTCGCCGGGACCCATGTGTGTGGGTGAGGTTAGGGACCTGTAACTCGCCGAGTCCCAAGCGTTTGTGCGTGTTTAGGCATCTGTAAGTCGCCTGGTCCCACGCGTGTGGGTGAGGTTTGGGATCTGTAACTCGCCAAGTCCCACGCGTGTGGGTGAGATTAGGGATCTGTAACTCGCCGGGTCCCACAGCGCGTGGGTGAGGTTAGTGATCTGTAACTGGCCGGGTCCCACGGCGTGTGAGTAAGATTAGGGATCTGTAACTCGCCGAGTCCCACGCGTGTGGGTGAGGTTAGCGATCTGTAACTCGCCGAGTCCCACGCGTGTGGGTAAGGTTGGGGATCTGTAACTCGCCGAGTCCCACGCATGTGAGTAAGATTAGGGATCTGTAACTCGGCAAGTCCCACGGCGCATGGGTGAGGTTAGGGATCTGTAACTCACCAAGTCCCACGCCTGTGGGTGAGGTTAGGGTTCTGTAACTCCCCGTGTCACACGACGTGTGGGTGAGGTGAGGGATCTGTAACACGCCGGGTCCCACGTGTGTGGGTGATGTTAGGTATCTGTAACTCGCCGAGTTCCACGCGTGTGGGTGAGGTTAGGGATCTGTAACTCGCCGAGTCCCACGCGTGTGGGTGAGGTTAGGGATCTGTAATTCGCCAAGTTCCACGTGTGTGGTTGAGGTTAGGGATCTGTAACTCCCCGAGTCCCACGGCGTATGGGTGAGGTTCGGGATCTGTAACTCGCCGTGTCTCGCCGGCGTGTGGGTGAGGTTAGGGATCTGTAACTCGCCGTGTCCCACGGCGTGTGGGTGAGGTTAGGGATCTGTAACTCCCCGAGTCCCACACGTGTGGATGAGGTTAGGGACCAGTAACTTGCCGAGTCCCACGCGTGTGGGTGAGGTTCGGGATCGGTAACACGCCGGGTCCCACGCGTGTGGATGAGGTTAGGGACCAGTAACTTGCCGAGTCCCACGGCGTATGGGTGAGGTTCGGGATCGGTAACACGCCGGGTCCCACGCGTGTTGGTGAGGTTAGGGATCTGTAACTCGCCTGGTCCCACGCGTGTGGGTGAGGATAGGGATGTGTAACTCGCCGGGTCCCATGTGTGTGGGTGAGGGTAGGGATCTGTAACTCGCCTGGTCCCACGCGTGTGGGTGAGGTTAGTGATCTGTAACTCGTCGGGTCCCATGTGTGTGGGTGAGGGTAGGGATCTGTAACTCGCCTTGTCCCACGCGTTTGGGTGAGGTAAGGGATCTGTAACTCGCCGGTTCCCACGGCGTGCGGGTGAGGATAGGGATCTGTAACTCGCCGAGTCCCACGTGTGTGGGTGAGGTTAGGGATCTGCAACTCGCCGATTCCCACGCGTGTGGGTGAGGTTAGGGATCTGTAACTCGGCAAGTCCCACGCGTGTGGGTGAGGTTAGGGATCTGTAACTCGGCAAGTCCCACGCGTGTGGGTGAGGTTAGGGATCTGTAACTCGGCAAGTCCCACGCGTGTGGGTGAGGTGAGGGATCTGTAAATCGCCTGGTCCCACGCGTGTGGGTGAGGTTAGGGATGTGTAACTCGCCGGGTCCCACAGCGTGTGGGTGAGGTTAGGGATCTGTAACTCGCCTGGTCCCACGCGTGTGGGTGAGGATAGGGATGTGTAACTCGCCGGGTCCCATGTGTGTGGGTGAGGGTAGGGATCTGTAACTCGCCCGGTCCCACGCCTGTGGGTGAATTTAGGGATCTGTAACTCGCCGGTTCCCACGCGTGTGGGTGAGGTTAGGGATCTGTAACTCGCCGGGTCCCACGCCTGTGGGTGACGTTAGGGATCTGTAACTCGCCGGGTCCCATGTGTGTGGGTGAGGTTAGGGGTCTGTAACTTGCCGGGTCCCACGCGTGTGGGTGAGGTAAGGGATCTGTAACTCGCCGGGTCCCACGGCCTCTGGGTGAGGGTAGGGATCTGTAACTCGCCTGGTCCCACGCGTGTGGGTGAGGTTCGGGATGTGTAAATCGCCGGGTCCTATGTGTGTTGGTGAGGTTAGTGATATGTAACTCGCCGGGTCCCACGCGTGTGGGTGAGGTAAGGGATCTGTAACTCGCCGGGTCCCACGGCGTGTGGGTGAGGTTAGGGATGTGTTACTCGCCGGGTCCCATGTTTGTGGGTGAGGGTAGGGATCTGTAACTCGCCTGGTCCCACGCGTGTGGGTGAGGTAAGGGATCTGTAACTCGCCAGGTCCCACGCCTGTGGGTGAGGTTAGGGATCTATAACTCGCCGAGTCCCACGGCGTGTGGGTGAGGTTAGGGATCTATAACTCGCTGGGTCCCACGTGTGTGGGTGAGGTTAGGGATCTGTAACTCTGCAAGTCCCACGCGTGGGGGTGAGGTGAGGGATCTGTAAATCGCCTGGTCCCACGCGTGTGGGTGAGGTTAGTGATCTGTAACTCGTCGGGTCCCATGTGTGTGGGTGAGGGTAGGGATCTGTAACTCGCCTGGTCCCACGCGTTTGGGTGAGGTAAGGGATGTGTAACTCGCCGGGTCCCACGGCGCGTGGGTGAGCTTAGGGATCTGTAACTCGCCTGGTCCCACGGCGCGTGGGTGAGGTTAGGGATCTGTAACTCGCCGGTTCCCACGGCGTGTGGGTGAGGATAGGGATCTGTAACTCGCCGGGTCCCATGTGTGTGGTTGAGGGTAGGGATCTGTAACTCGCCGAGTCCCACGGCGTGTGGGTGAGGTTAGGGATCTGCAACTCGCCGATTCCCACGCGTGTGGGTGAGGTTAGGGATCTGTAACTCGGCAAGTTCCACGCGTGTGGGTGAGGTTAGGGATCTGTAACTCGGCAAGTCCCACGCGTGTGGGTGAGGTTAGGGATCTGTAACTCGGCAAGTCCCACGCGTGTGGGTGAGGTTAGGGATCTGTAACTCGGCAAGTCCCACGCGTGTGGGTGAGGTGAGGGATCTGTAAATCGCCTGGTCCCACGCGTGTGGGTGAGGTTAGGGATGGGTAACTCGCCGGGTCCCACAGCGTGTGGGTGAGGTTAGGGATCTGTAACTCGCCTGGTCCCACGCATGTGGGTGAGGATAGGGATGTGTAACTCGCCGGGTCCCATGTGTGTGGGTGAGGGTAGGGATCTGTAACTCGCCCGGTCCCACGCCTGTGGGTGAGGTTAGGGATCTGTAACTCGCCGGTTCCCACGCGTGTGGGTGAGGTTAGGGATCTGTAACTCACCGGGTCCCACGGCTGTGGGTGACGTTAGGGATCTGTAACTCGCCGGGTCCCATGTGTGTGGGTGAGGTTAGGGGTCTGTAACTTGCCGGGTCCCACGCGTGTGGGTGAGGTAAGGGATCTGTAACTCGCCGGGTCCCACGGCCTCTGGGTGAGGTTAGGGATCTATAACTCGCCGGGTCCCACGTGTGTGGGTGAGGTTAGGGATCTGTAACTCGCCAGGTCCCACGCCTGTGGGTGAGGTTAGAGATCTATAACTCGCCGGGTCCCACGCGTGTGGGTGAGGTAAGGGATCTGTAACTTGCCGGGTCCCACGGCGTGTGGGTGAGGTTACGGATGTGTTACTCGCCGGGTCCCATGTTTGTGGGTGAGGGTAGGGATCTGTAACTCGCCTGGTCCCACGCGTGTGGGTGAGGTAAGGGATCTGTAACTCGCCAAGTCCCACGCCTGTGGGTGAGGTTAGGGATCTATAACTCGCCGAGTCCCACGGCGTGTGGGTGAGGTTAGGGATCTATAACTCGCTGGGTCCCACGTGTGTGGGTGAGGTTAGGGATCTGTAACTCGCCAGGTCCCCCGACTGTGGGTGAGGTTAGGGATCTATAACTCGCCGAGTCCCACGGCGTGTGGGTGAGGTTAGTGATCTGTAACTCGCCGGGTCCCACGCGTGTGGGTGAGGCTAGGGATGTGTAACTCGCCGAGTCCCATGCGTGTGGGTGAGGTTAGGGATCTGTAACTCGCCTGGTCCCACGCATGTGGGTGAGGCTAGGGATGTGTAACTCGCCGGGTCCCATGTATGTGGATGGGATTAGGGACCTGTAACTCGCCGAGTCCCAAGCGTTTGTGTGTGTTTAGGCATCTGTAACTCGCCTGGTCCCACGCGTGTGGGTGAGGTTTGGGATCTGTAAATCGCCGAGTCCCACGGCGTGTGGGTGAGGTTAGGGATCTGCAACTCGCCGAGTCCCACGCGTGTGGGTGAGGTTAGTGATCTGTAACTCGTCGGGTCCCATGTGTGTGGGTGAGGTAAGGGATCTGTAACTCGCCGGTTCCCACGGCGTGTGGGTGAGGATAGGAATCTGTAACTCGCCGGGTCCCATGTGTGTGGGTGAGATTAGGGATCTGCAACTCGCCGATTCCCACGCGTGTGGGTGAGGTTAGGGATCTGTAACTCGGCAAGTTCCACGCGTGTGGGTGAGGTTAGGGATCTGTAACTCGGCAAGTCCCACGCGTGTAGGTGAGGTTAGGGATCTGTAACTCGGCAAGTCCCATGCGTGTGGGTGAGGTTAGGGATCTGTAACTCGGCAAGTCCCACGCGTGTGGGTGAGGTGAGGGAAATGTAAATCGCCTGGTCCCACGCGTGTGGGTGAGGTTAGGGATGTGTAACTCGCCGGGTCCCACAGCGTGTGGGTGAGGTTAGGGATCTGTAACTCGCCTGGTCCCACGCGTGTGGGTGAGGATAGGGATGTGTAACTCGCCGGGTCCCATGTGTGTGGGTGAGGTTGGGATCTGTAACTCGCCCGGTCCCACGCCTGTGGGTGAGGTTAGGGATCTGTCACTCGCCGGTTCCCACGCGTGTGGGTGAGGTTAGGGATCTGTAACTCACCGGGTCCCACGGCGGTGGGTGACGTTAGGGATCTGTAACTCGCCGGGTCCCATGTGTGTGGGTGAGGTTAGGGGTCTGTAACTTGCCGGGTCCCACGCGTGTGGGTGAGGTAAGGGATCTGTAACTCGCCGGGTCCCACGGCCTCTGGGTGAGGGTAGGGATCTGTAACTCGCCTGGTCCCACGCGTGTGGGTGAGGTTCGGGATGTGTAAATCGCCGGGTCCTATGTGTGTTGGTGAGGTTAGTGATATGTAACTCGCCGGGTCCCACGCGTGTGGGTGAGGTAAGGGATCTGTAACTCGCCGGGTCCCACGCGTGTGGGTGAGGTTAGGGATCTGTAACTCGCCTGGTCCCACGCGTATGGGGGAGGTAAGGTATCTGTAACTCGCCGGGTCCCACGGCGTGTGGGTGAGGTTAGGGATCTGTAACTCGCTGAGTCCCACGTGTGTGGATGATGTTAGGTATCTATAACTCGCCGGGTCCCACGGCGTGTGGGTGAGGTTAGGGATCTGCAACTCGCCGAGTCCCACGCGTGTGGGTGAGGTTAGTGATCTGTAACTCGTCGGGTCCCATGTGTGTGGGTGAGGTAAGGGATCTGTAACTCGCCGGTTCCCACGGCGTGTGGGTGAGGATAGGAATCTGTAACTCGCCGGGTCCCATGTGTGTGGGTGAGGGTAGGGATCTGTAACTCGCCGAGTCCCACGGCGTGTGGGTGAGGGTAGGGATCTGTAACTCGCCGAGTCCCACGGCGTGTGGGTGAGGATAGGAATCTGTAACTCGCCGGGTCCCATGTGTGTGGGTGAGATTAGGGATCTGCAACTCGCCGGGTCCCACGCCTGTGGGTGAGGTTAGGGATCTGTAACTCGGCAAGTTCCACGCGTGTGGGTGAGGTTAGGGATCTGTAACTCGGCAAGTCCCACGCGTGTAGGTGAGGTTAGGGATCTGTAACTCGGCAAGTCCCATGCGTGTGGGTGAGGTTAGGGATCTGTAACTCGGCAAGTCCCACGCGTGTGGGTGAGGTGAGGGAAATGTAAATCGCCTGGTCCCACGCGTGTGGGTGAGGTTAGGGATGTGTAACTCGCCGGGTCCCACAGCGTGTGGGTGAGGTTAGGGATCTGTAACTCGCCTGGTCCCACGCGTGTGGGTGAGGATAGGGATGTGTAACTCGCCGGGTCCCATGTGTGTGGGTGAGGTTGGGATCTGTAACTCGCCCGGTCCCACGCCTGTGGGTGAGGTTCGGGATCTGTAACTCGCCGGTTCCCACGCGTGTGGGTGAGGTTAGGGATCTCTAACTCACCGGGTCCCACGGCTGTGGGTGACGTTAGGGATCTGTAACTCGCCGGGTCCCATGTGTGTGGGTGAGGTTAGGGGTCTGTAACTTGCCGGGTCCCACGCGTGTGGGTGAGGTAAGGGATCTGTAACTCGCCGGGTCCCACGGCCTCTGGGTGAGGGTAGGGATCTGTAACTCGCCTGGTCCCACGCGTGTGGGTGAGGTTCGGGATGTGTAAATCGCCGGGTCCTATGTGTGTTGGTGAGGTTAGTGATATGTAACTCGCCGGGTCCCACGCGTGTGGGTGAGGTAAGCGATCTGTAACTCGCCGGGTCCCACGCGTGTGGGTGAGGTTAGGGATCTGTAACTCGCCTGGTCCCACGCGTATGGGGGAGGTAAGGTATCTGTAACTCGCCGGGTCCCACGGCGTGTGGGTGAGGTTAGGGATGTGTTACTCGCCGGGTCCCATGTTTGTGGGTGAGGGTAGGGATCTGTAACTCGCCTGGTCCCACGCGTGTGGGTGCGGTAAGGGATCTGTAACTCGCCAGGTCCCACGCCTGTGGGTGAGGTTAGGGATCTATAACTCGCCGAGTCCCACGGCGTGTGGGTGAGGTTAGGGATCTATAACTCGCCGAGTCCCACGTGTGTGGGTGAGGTTAGGGATCTGTTACTCGCCGAGTCCCACGTGTGTGGATGATGTTAGGGACCTGTAACTCGCCGGGTCCCACGTGTGTGGGTGAGGTTAGGGATCTGTAACTCGCCGGGTCCCACGGCGTGTGGGTGAGGTTAGGGATCTGTAACTCGCCGTGTCCCACGCGTGTGGGTGAGGTTAGGGATCTGTAACTCGCCGAGTCCCACGTGTGTGGATGAGGTTAGGGACCTGTAACTCGCCGGGTCCCACGTGTGTGGGTGAGGTTAGGGATCTGTTACTCGCCGTGTCACACGGCGTGTGGGTGAGATTAGGCATCTGTAACTCGCCGAGTCCCTCGCGTGTGAGTGAGGTTAGGGATCTGTAACTCCCCGAGTCCCACGGCATGTGGGTGAGGTTAGGGATCTGTAACTCGCCGTGTCACACGGCGTATGGGTGAGGTTAGGGATCTGTAACTCGCCGTGTCCCACGGCGTATGGGTGAGGTTAGGGATCTGTAACTCGCCGTGTCCCACGGCGTATGGGTGAGGTTAGGGATCTGTAACTCACCGAGTCCCACGTGTGTGGATGATGTTAGGTATCTGTAACTCGCCGTGCCCCCCGGCGTGTGGGTGAGGTTAGGGATCTGTAACACGCCGGGTCCCACGTGTGTGGATGATGTTAGGTATCTGTAACTCGCCTGGTCCCACGCGTGTGGGTGAGGTTAGGGATGTGTAACTCGCCGGGTCCTATGTGTGTGGGTGAGGGTAGGGATCTGTAACTCGCCAGGTCCCACGCATGTGGGTGAGGTTTGGGATGTGTAACTCGCCGAGTCCTACGGCGTGTGGGTGAGGTTAGGGATCTGCAACTCGCCGATTGCCACGCGTGTTGGTGAGGTTAGGGATCTGTAACTCGCCTGGTACCACGCGTGTGGGAGAGGATAGGGATGTGTAACTCGCCTGGTCCCATGTGTATGGGTGAGGGTAGGGATCTGTAACTCGCCTGGTCCCACGCGTGTGGGTGAGGTTAGTGATCTGTAACTCGGCGGGTCCCATGTGTGTGGGTGAGGGTAGGGATCTGTAACTCGCCGGTTCCCACGGCGTGTGGGTGAGGATAGGGATCTGTAACTCGCCGGGTCCCATGTGTGTGGGTGAGGGTAGGGATCTGTAACTCGCCTGGTCCCACGCGTGTGGGTGAGGATAGGGATGTGTAACTCGCCGGATCCCATGTGTGTGGGTGAGGGTAGGGATCTGTAACCCGCCTGGTCCCACGTCTGTGGGTGAGGTTAGAGATCTGTAACTCGCCGGGTCCCACGCGTGTGGGTGAGGTTAGGGATCTGTAACTCGCCGGGTCCCACGCCTGTGGGTGAGGTTAGGGAACTGTAACTCGCCGGGTCCCATATGTGTGGGTGAGGTTAGGGGTCTGTAACTCGCCTGGTCCCACGCGTGTGGGTGAGGTTAGTGATCTGTAACTCGGCGGGTCCCATGTGTGTGGGTGAGGGTAGGGATCTGTAACTCGCCTGGTCCCACGCGTGTGGGTGAGGTAAGGGATCTGTAACTCGCCGGTTCCCACGGCGTGTGGGTGAGGATAGGGATCTGTAACTCGCCGGGTCCCATGTGTGTGGGTGAGGTTAGGGATGTGTAACTCGCCTGGTCCCACGCGTGTGGGTGAGGATAGGGATGTGTAACTCGCCGGATCCCATGTGTGTGGGTGAGGGTAGGGATCTGTAACTCGCCTGGTCCCACGTCTGTGGGTGAGGTTAGGGATCTGTAACTCGCCGGGTCCCACGCGTGTGGGTGAGGTTAGGGATCTGTAACTCGCCGGGTCCCACGCCTGTGGGTGAGGTTAGGGATCTGTAACTCGGCAAGTTCCACGCGTGTGGGTGAGGTTAGGGATCTGTAACTCGGCAAGTCCCACGCGTGTAGGTGAGGTTAGGGATCTGTAACTCGGCAAGTCCCATGCGTGTGGGTGAGGTTAGGGATCTGTAACTCGGCAAGTCCCACGCGTGTGGGTGAGGTGAGGGAAATGTAAATCGCCTGGTCCCACGCGTGTGGGTGAGGTTAGGGATGTGTAACTCGCCGGGTCCCACAGCGTGTGGGTGAGGTTAGGGATCTGTAACTCGCCTGGTCCCACGCGTGTGGGTGAGGATAGGGATGTGTAACTCGCCGGGTCCCATGTGTGTGGGTGAGGTTGGGATCTGTAACTCGCCCGGTCCCACGCCTGTGGGTGAGGTTAGGGATCTGTAACTCGCCGGTTCCCACGCGTGTGGGTGAGGTTAGGGATCTGTAACTCACCGGGTCCCACGGCTGTGGGTGACGTTAGGGATCTGTAACTCGCCGGGTCCCATGTGTGTGGGTGAGGTTAGGGGTCTGTAACTTGCCGGGTCCCACGCGTGTGGGTGAGGTAAGGGATCTGTAACTCGCCGGGTCCCACGGCCTCTGGGTGAGGGTAGGGATCTGTAACTCGCCTGGCCCCACGCGTGTGGGTGAGGTTCGGGATGTGTAAATCGCCGGGTCCTATGTGTGTTGGTGAGGTTAGTGATATGTAACTCGCCGGGTCCCACGCGTGTGGGTGAGGTAAGCGATCTGTAACTCGCCGGGTCCCACGCGTGTGGGTGAGGTTAGGGATCTGTAACTCGCCTGGTCCCACGCGTATGGGGGAGGTAAGGTATCTGTAACTCGCCGGGTCCCACGGCGTGTGGGTGAGGTTAGGGATGTGTTACTCGCCGGGTCCCATGTTTGTGGGTGAGGGTAGGGATCTGTAACTCGCCTGGTCCCACGCGTGTGGGTGCGGTAAGGGATCTGTAACTCGCCAGGTCCCACGCCTGTGGGTGAGGTTAGGGATCTATAACTCGCCGAGTCCCACGGCGTGTGGGTGAGGTTAGGGATCTATAACTCGCCGAGTCCCACGTGTGTGGGTGAGGTTAGGGATCTGTTACTCGCCGAGTCCCACGTGTGTGGATGATGTTAGGGACCTGTAACTCGCCGGGTCCCACGTGTGTGGGTGAGGTTAGGGATCTGTAACTCGCCGGGTCCCACGGCGTGTGGGTGAGGTTAGGGATCTGTAACTCGCCGTGTCCCACGCGTGTGGGTGAGGTTAGGGATCTGTAACTCGCCGAGTCCCACGTGTGTGGATGAGGTTAGGGACCTGTAACTCGCCGGGTCCCACGTGTGTGGGTGAGGTTAGGGATCTGTTACTCGCCGTGTCACACGGCGTGTGGGTGAGATTAGGCATCTGTAACTCGCCGAGTCCCTCGCGTGTGGGTGAGGTTAGGGATCTGTAACTCCCCGAGTCCCACGGCGTGTGGGTGAGGTTAGGGATCTGTAACTCGCCGTGTCACACGGCGTATGGGTGAGGTTAGGGATCTGTAACTCGCCGTGTCCCACGGCGTATGGGTGAGGTTAGGGATCTATAACTCGCCGAGTCCCACGGCGTGTGGGTGAGGTTAGGGATCTGTAACTCACCGAGTCCCACGTGTGTGGATGATGTTAGGTATCTGTAACTCGCCGTGCCCCCCGGCGTGTGGGTGAGGTTAGGGATCTGTAACTCGCCGTGTCACACGGCGTGTGGGTGAGATTAGGCATCTGTAACTCGCCGAGTCCCTCGCGTGTGGGTGAGGTTAGGGATCTGTAACTCCCCGAGTCCCACGGCGTGTGGGTGAGGTTAGGGATCTGTAACTCGCCGTGTCACACGGCGTATGGGTGAGGTTAGGGAGCTGTAACTCGCCGTGTCCCACGGCGTATGGGTGAGGTTAGGGATCTATAACTCGCCGAGTCCCACGGCGTGTGGGTGAGGTTAGGGATCTGTAACTCACCGAGTCCCACGTGTGTGGATGATGTTAGGTATCTGTAACTCGCCGTGCCCCCCGGCGTGTGGGTGAGGTTAGGGATCTGTAACACGCCGGGTCCCACGTGTGTGGATGATGTTAGGTATCTGTAACTCGCCTGGTCCCACGCGTGTGGGTCAGGTTAGGGATGTGTAACTCGCCGGGTCCTATGTGTGTGGGTGAGGGTAGGGATCTGTAACTCGCCAGGTCCCACGCATGTGGGTGAGGTTTGGGATGTGTAACTCGCCGAGTCCTACGCGTGTTGGTGAGGTTAGGGATCTGTAACTCGCCTGGTACCACGCGTGTGGGAGAGGATAGGGATGTGTAACTCGCCTGGTCCCATGTGTATGGGTGAGGGTAGGGATCTGTAACTCGCCTGGTCCCACGCGTGTGGGTGAGGTTAGTGATCTGTAACTCGGCGGGTCCCATGTGTGTGGGTGAGGGTAGGGATCTGTAACTCGCCGGTTCCCACGGCGTGTGGGTGAGGATAGGGATCTGTAACTCGCTGGGTCCCATGTGTGTGGGTGAGGGTAGGGATCTGTAACTCGCCTGGTCCCACGCGTGTGGGTGAGGATAGGGATGTGTAACTCGCCGGATCCCATGTGTGTGGGTGAGGGTAGGGATCTGTAACTCGCCTGGTCCCACGTCTGTGGGTGAGGTTAGGGATCTGTAACTCGCCGGGTCCCACGCGTGTGGGTGAGGTTAGGGATCTGTAACTCGCCGGGTCCCACGCCTGTGGGTGAGGTTAGGGAACTGTAACTCGCCGGGTCCCATCTGTGTGGGTGAGGTTAGGGGTCTGTAACTTGCCGGGTCCCACGCTTGTGGGTGAGGTAAGGGATCTGTAACTCGCCGCGTCCCACGGCGTGTGGGTGAGGGTAGGGATCTGTAACTCGCAGGGTATCACGACGTGTGGGTGAGGTTAGGGATGTGTAACTCGCCTGGTCCCATGTGTATGGGTGAGGGTAGTGATCTGTAACTCGCCTGGTCCCACGCGTGTGGGTGAGGTTAGTGATCTGTAACTCGGCGGGTCCCATGTGTGTGGGTGAGGGTCGGGATCTGTAACTCGCCTGGTCCCACGCGTGTGGGTGAGGTAAGGGATCTGTAACTCGCCGGTTCCCACGGCGTGTGGGTGAGGATAGGGATCTGTAACTCGCCGGGTCCCATGTGTGTGGGTGAGGTTAGGGATGTGTAACTCGCCTGGTCCCACGCGTGTGGGTGAGGATAGGGATGTGTAACTCGCCGGATCCCACGCGTGTGGGTGACGTTAGGGATCTGTAACTCGCCGGGTCCCACGCGTGTGAGTGAGGTTAGGGTTCTGTAACTCGCCGGGTCCCACGCGTGTGGATGAGGTTAGGGACCAGTAACTTGCCGAGTCCCACGGCGTATGGGTGAGGTTAGGGATCGGTAACACGCCGGGTCCCACGCGTGTGGGTGAGGTTAGGGATCGGTAACACGCCGGGTCCCACGCGTGTAGGCGAGGTTAGGGATCTGTAACTCGCCAGGTCCCACGCCTGTGGCTGAGGTTAGGGATCTATAACTCGCCGAGTCCCACGGCGTGTGGGTGAGGTTAGGGATCTATAACTCGCCGGGTCCCACGTGTGTGGGTGAGGTTAGGGATCTGTAACTCGCCAGGTCCCACGCCTGTGGGTGAGGTTAGAGATCTATAACTCGCCGAGTCCCACGGCGTGTGGGTGAGGTTAGTGATCTGTAACTCGCCGAGTCCCACGTGTGTGGGTGAGGTTAGCGATGTGTAACTCGCCGGATCCCACGCGTGTGGGTGAGGCTAGGGATGTGTAACTCGCCGAGTCCCACGCGTGTGGGTGAGGTTAGGGATCTGTAACTCGCCGGGTCCCACGCATGTGGGTGAGGCTAGGGATGTGTAACTCGCCGGTTCCCATGTGTGTGGGTGAGGTTCGGGATGTGTAACTCGCCGAGTCCCAAGCGTTTGTGTGTGTTTAGGCATCTGTAACTCGCCTGGTCCCACGCGTGTGGGTGAGGTTTGGGATCTGTAACTCGCCGAGTCAAACGGCGTGTGGGTGAGGTTTGGGATCTGCAACTCGCCGAGTCCCACGCGTGTGGGTGAGGTTAGTGATCTGTAACTCGCCGGGTTCCACGCGTGTGGGTGAGGTTAGGGATCTGTAACTCGCCGGGTCCCACAGCGTGTGAGTGAGGTTAGGGATCTGTAACTCACCGAGTCCCACGCGTGTGGGTAAGGTTGGGGATCTGTAACTCGCCGAGTCCCACTAGTGTGAGTAAGATTAGGGATCTGTAACTCGTCGAGACCCACGGCGCATGGGTGAGGTTAGGGATCTGTAACTCACCGAGTCCCACGCTTGTGGGTGAGGTTAGGGATCTGTAACTCCCCGTGTCACACGGCGTGTGGGTGAGGTTAGGGATCTGTAACACGCCGGGTCCCACGTGTGTGGGTGATGTTAGGTATCTGTAACTCGCCGAGTTCCACGCGTGTGGGTGAGGTTAGAGATCTGTAATCCGCCAAGTTCCACGTGTGTGGGTGAGGTTAGGGATCTGTAACTCGCCGAGTCCCACGCGTGTGGGTGAGGGTAGGGATCTGTAACTCGCCGAGTCCCACGGCGTGTGGGTGAGGTTAGGGATCAGCAACTCGCCGATTCCCACGCGTGTTGGTGAGGTTAGGGATCTGTAACTCGCCTGGTCCCACGCGTGTGGGTGAGGATAGGGATGTGTAACTCGCCGGGTCCCATGTGTGTGGGTGAGGGTAGGGATCTGTAACTTGCCTGGTCCCACGCGTGTGGGTGAGGTTAAGGATCTGTAACTCGCCGGGTCCCATGTGTGTGGGTGAGGGTAGGGATGTGTAACTCGCCTGGTCCCACGCGTGTGGGTGAGGTAAGGGATCTGTAACTCGCCGGTTCCCACGGCGTGTGGGTGAGGACAGGGATCTGTAACTCGCCGGGTCCCATGTGTGAGGGTGAGGGTAGGGATCTGTAACTCGCCGAGTCCCACGGCGTGTGGGTATGGTTAGGGATCTGCAACTCGCCGATTCCCACGCGTGTTGGTGAGGTTAGGGATCTGTAACTCGCCTGGTCCCACGCGTGTGGGTGAGGATAGGAATGTGTAACTCGCCGGGTCCCATGTGTGTGGGTGAGGGTAGGGATCTGTAACTCGCCTGGTCCTACGCGTGTGGGTGAGGTTAGGGATCTGTAACTCGCCGGGTCCCATGTGTGTGGGTGAGGGTAGGGATCTGTAACTCGCCAGGTCCCACCCGTGTGGGTGAGGTTAGGCATCTGTAACTCGCCAGGTCCCACCCGTGTGGGTGAGGTTAGGGATCTGTAACTCGCCTGGTCCCACGCGTGTGGGTGAGGTTAGGGATCTGTAACTCGCCGGTTCCCACGGCATGTGGTTGACGTTAGGGATCTGTAACTCGCCGGGTCCCACGCCTGTGGGTGAGGTTAGGGATCTATAACTCCCCGTGTCACACGGCGTGTGGGTGAGGTTAGGGATCTGTAACTCGCCGTGTCACACGGCGTGTGGGTGAGGTTAGGGATCTGTAACACGCCGGGTCCCACGTGTGTGGGTGGAGTTAGGTATCTGTAACTCGCCGGGTTCCACGCGTGTGGGTGAGGTGAGGGATCTGTGATTCGCCAAGTTCCACATGTGTGGTTGAGGTTAGGGACCAGTAACTTGCCGGGTCCCACGGCGTGTGGGTGAGGTTAGGGATCTGTAACTCGCCTGGTCCCATGTGTGTGGGTGAGGGTTGGGATCTGTTAATCACCTGGTCCCACGCGTGTGGGTGAGGTTAGAGATCTGTAATCCGCCAAGTTCCACGTGTGTGGGTGAGGTGAGGGATCTGTAACTCGCCGAGTCCCACACGTGTGGATGAGGTTGGGGACCAGTAACTTGCCGGGTCCCACGGCATGTGGGTGAGGTTAGGGATCTGTAACTCGCCGAGTCCCACGCGTGTGGGTGAGGTTAGGGATCTGTAACTCGCCGAGTCCCACACGTGTGGATGAGGTTAGGGACCAGAACTTGCCGGGTCCCACGGCATGTGGGTGAGGTTAGGGATCTGTAACTCGCCTGGTCCCATGTGTGTGGGTGAGGGTTGGAATCTGTAAATCACCTGGTCCCACGCGTGTGGGTGAGGTAAGGGATCTGTAAATCGCCGGGTCCCACGGCGTGTGGGTGAGGATAGGGATGTGTAACTCGCCGGTTCCCACGTGTGTGGGTGAGGATAGGGATCTGTAACTCGCCGGATCCCACGCCTGTGGGTGAGGTTAGGGATCTGTAACTCGGCAAGTCCCACACGTGTGGGTGAGGTTAGGGATCTGTAACTCGGCAAGTCCCACGCGTGTGGGTGAGGTTCGGGATCTGTAACTCGCCGAGTCCCACGCGTGTGGGTGAGGTTCGGGATCTGTAACTCGCCGGGTATCACGACGTGTGGGTGAGGTTAGGGATCTGTAACTCGCCGGGTCCCACGTGTGTGGGTGACGTTAGGGATCTGTAACTCGCCGTGTCCCACTGCGTGTGGGTGAGGTTAGCGATCTGTAACTCGACTGGTCCCACGTGTGTGGGTGAGGATAGGGATCTGTAACTCGCCGGGTCCCACGCCTGTGGGTGAGGTTAGGGATCTGTAACTCGCCTGGTCCCACGCGTGTGGGTGAGGTTAGGGATCTGTAACTCGGCAAGTCCCACGCGTGTGGGTGAGGTGAGGGATCTGTAACTCGCCGAGTCCCACGCGTGTGGGTGAGGTTAGGGATCTGTAACTCGCCGTGTATCACGACTTGTGGGTGAGGTTAGCGATCTGTAACTCGCCGGGTCCCACGCGTTTGGGTGAGGTTAGGGATCTGTAACTCGCCTGGTCCCACGCGTGTGGGTGAGGATAGTGATGTGTAACTCGCCGGGTCCCATGTGTGTGGGTGAGGGTAGGGATCTTTTACTCGCCTTGTCCCACGCGTGTGGTTGAGGTAAGGGATCTGTAACTCTCCGTTCCCATGTGTGTGGGTGAGGTTAGCGGTCTGTAACTTGCCGGGTGCCACGCGTGTGGGTGAGGTAA